>NC_135884.1:48146369-49554785 GCF_964194155.1 Cetorhinus maximus | reverse complement strand
CCTCGAGAAGATGGCATCCGTGACCTCATGGTGCATTTGTAAGTGGAGCCCTGAAAGGAGCCATTAGCATAGAAATTGAGCGCCGCAGTCACTTTCACAGCCACTGGCAGTGGATGCCATCTATTACCACATGATGCCAAGTCCCGCAGTAAGTGTCAGATGTAAGCAACCAGGTCCCTAGATATGCGCAGTCTTTGGCGACACAATTCTCAGTCATCTGCAGGAATGACAGGCGGTGTCTATAGATCCTTGGTGTCGCTAGGCGCTAATCAGCCATGGCTCACTGTCGCTCCCGGGCAGCATGTGCTAGAGCCCCAGCCGCCCCCTTCTTCCCGAGGTTGCTGCTCCTGCCTTTGCTCGGCCAGGAGCCTCAGTCGCTCTTTCCTCTGTCTTCTTCACTCTCTGTAGGCCATCAGGCATACAGCTAGGTCACCAGGATCCATGATCTTGACGTGGTCCTCCTGCAGCATGAAAGAGAGAGACGTGGTTAGCATGGGTGTACTTAGCATCTTTTCCCGGCCCTGTGTGACTGCTCCTTAATGCTTCCCGGAAAGTGATGGCCAGCCCTTGGATGGACAGAGGTGATTGCGCTGCATGGCTGCCCTGTCAATCTGTGATATGGGGGACACTGGTCCAAATCGGGATGCTGAGATTGCAAGGGGCTGTGAGCGCCTCCAGCAGCGACTGCTACATGGTCAGCATTGGCGAGGAGATTGTACAAGGTGTGCAGTCCAACTGCTCCGCGGTCCAGTAAAGTGGTTGTAGACTCGCAGTTTGTTCCGGGAAGGTGGGGGTTAAGGTCAGGAGGGCTCGGTGGCACATTTGTACCTCCACATTGCTTACGTGGGCGGCAGGCTAGGAGCCCGACCCCAGTCATATCACTGTGGCTGCGCCTGAACTCGATGGTCAGTTTATACAGGGGTCACTACTACATGGCCATTTCCCTCACCTACCCTGCCCCCACCTCGATTGCTTGTGCACGGAATCCAACATCAAGGCAGCAGTTGCACCTGAACACCCCCACCCTGAGTACAGTCACCTCCAGGGCCAGGCAACAGTTGCCCCCGGCCACCAACTCCCCGAAAACAGTCGCCTCTGAGGCAGGGCGGCACTTCACCCAGGCCCCTCCGGCGCCCCTGAAGTCTGCAAAGCAACAGGCGACCCTGACAAGCTGTGGAAAATTATGCTGTTCACTCTCCTCACTTCCCCCAAAGTGAAGGCCACCAAGTGCACGTCGCCTGTATGCTGTTGTGAAACACCTCGACATGCTTTCCTGCCGGCATGGATGGATAATCCGGCACAGGTCCAGAGCCTGGCGGGATGGCCTTTTAATGAGATGCTGATGTATTACAATGAGCTCCCCTCTGACCATTGGCGGGAAATGTGGCCCGCCATCAGCAGGCTGAGCAGACAGTCGCGACGTGCCTTCCCACTGTCGTTAACCAGACCGTGCCATATTGTCCGTGCCTGCCAGCTATCACGCCCACTGCCAACTGGCACTGAAAATTCCGCCCACTGTCTTTTACTCAATGTCTGAATTAACCCACTTGCCGTACAGCCCTGTGCAGTTGGCTGCAGCTTGGTTTCTATATTGTGGTAAAAGGTCAGCACATGTCCGTGGGTTTGGGTTTTATACTTCATGGGTAAGATTTTTCACTGGGCGCGCACCCGACCTAACCCAACCCAACCCAGCATAAAATGAGCGAGCGAGCGTCCTGACGTCATCATGCATTTGCGCGATAGAGTTGGCAGCATGCCTGCTGACAATTACAAGGCCTATTAAGGCCATTAAAAAGTCAACTGAAATAAATTTTTCGCTGCCCGTCCAACCTTACGGTTGGCGGGCAGGTGAAAATACCAAGCGGCCTTTGTACTTTTTTGGAAACCTCATCCACGAGCGGGATGAGGTTTCCAACAGCAAATGAAAATATAACAGAAACTTTAAGTTTTCATTACTAACATGTCCCTGCTCATATGACAGAGTCACATGAGCGGGGACATGTTTCATCACATTTTTATTTTTATAATTATTTTTTTCATATATCTTCATCTCCCTGAGGCAGCTCTCTGCATGCGCAAAGGTCATGCTCACCCGGCTCACAGTCCTCCCCCCCCGCCTGCACAGGCAGCGCTCAGCACTGCCACTCGCATTTCACACTGGGCGGGCCTTAACTGGCCCACCAGCGTGACATTGCCTTCCAGGCCCGTTCGCCAGCAGGCTTTCCAACTGCCCCTGACCGGCCCCGCTGAGCGTGCATGCCAAGGGCAAAATTCTGCCCCATAAGTTTCCCAGTTGCAGGGGATTCCGACTCTACAAATGCTTTTCTACTGTCTGTGAACTTATATGAGATAGTTTCACCTTCATCATGAAATTTCTCGTTGTTACATTAGAAATCTTCTAGGTGAAAACTTTAGCTTGAAAATGTAAAATTGCATTATCAATAAACAATGAGTAATTAGGTTTAATGGATAGCTGTCATGTAAGTGCAGCAACCTCACAACATTCCATGGGCGGGATTTTCGGGTCATCGAGCGGGCGCGGTGAGTGGGCCAATCAACGGCCAGCCAGTATGAAACACGCGCTGCAAGGCTCAGCACTGCCAGGGTGGGGGTTGTGAGGAGAGCGAGCACCGAAGTGGGCATGGGGAAGCACACAATGAAGAGAGCTGCCTCAGGGAGCTGAAGAATTTAAAACCAAGAAATAAGGACGTAAAAATGCAGAAAAAAATGTCCACACATGGGACTCACTCACCTAAACATACAGATAATAAAAATTCTGCCCAAGCATTTTTTTTTAATTGATATTGGAAACGTCATCCGGCCTTTGGAAGAGGTTTCCTCAAAAACCTGAAGGCCATCTGGCTGATTTTCCCAACCGGCCTATGAAAACTCACCGCTAATTGAAACTTTAATGGCCTTAATAGGCCTTTCAATTGTCAGTTGCCAACTCTCACGCACGCCCGCCTACTGAAATATCGTGCGAGAGCGCAATGACGTCAGGATGCTCACCTGTTGTCATCGCACGCTATTTTACACCCGATAATACAAAATACAGGCCCTTATTATCAACTTTCCCAATATGACTTGCTAGAAGACTTGAAGTTCAAATCACAATGATTCTGAGCTGGCAATTAGAAAATAAAGCAGCACAGTTTTTAAGTCTAGCAATGTGTATCTGTTTCTTAAGTTCTGGACTCATGGACTAAAATCTCAGTGTTATGACTGAGATAATGATATTTCATTCAGGAAAATAGATAAAGAGCAGGTTGAAGCTGTTGGTAATGGAGAGAAAGTTAAAACTTCCAGAAGGGAGCCTCAGGGTGGAGAAAAACTCTTAACTCCAAACATACCATAGGAATCAGTCATATCCTCACTATTACATGTTGAGGATACTTGGGAAAAAACAAACCAATCAATTGCAAATTGGAAAAAAAAAAATCTTAGCTGAGACTTATCAATCCCAGATGGATTCTCAGCAGTGAACTTGGCACGCCTAAATCAAGATTCAACAATATATTTGAAAACTAGTGCAGGAATGAAATATGCGATGGGTACCTAAATAGATCAGTGTTCTGAGATGTTAAAAATGTTTGGAGATATGTATATCTTCTCCTTCAAATACATTCAAATAAGAATTATGAAACTGGGTCGTGTGTAACTAAAAGAGGGAGACTGAAAACAGGAAATGCTCTCAATTTAAGGAAAAGTGATCTAACAGTAAGTGGGGAACTTCAGCTAGACAGGAAATTTCACCTTTCCATTCATCTAGGTGAAAGATTATTGAGGAAATGGAAGATAGGATGCTGGTTCAGATATATAATGGAGAATCACATCACAGTACGTGGGCCTACACATTGATCCAAAAGCAGCAATGAGCAGACAGACAATAACTAGTCTGCAACCTCATTCATTGAACTCTGAGCTCAGAGTTAAGCCATTCCTGAAGCTACCTATATAATTGTCAGAGAATTAAAACCCTCAATTCAAAACAATGCGTAGGTTCAAAGGAAAAGCCAGACAACAGCAATATATAAAACTCCTAATTAACTTTCTGCTTGACACCTGAGTAATTATTATCCTGCTGGGATCCAGTGAATACAACAGTTTTCTCTTTATTAAGGAGGCTTCATCTAGAAAATAATTAGGCATCTTCCATTTTAAGTAAAAGAATAAACAACTGAACTTAGGTACTTCATCAGAAGTAAAAAATGAAATCACCGTTTGTGAGCATCTCTAATGTTTGGGTGGACCTTTCAGTGAAACAGTATTCATTTTAAACTCAACTGCATCAGACCAAGCAACTCCTTATTTGTTAACAGAAATGCAGGGATTTGCAGAAAAAATGAAAATCTCTGGCTTTAATTTTTAATCACTTGTCCAATTGCATTACCAGTAATCAATTAAACGATTTACTGAGTATGCACTAGCACTGCAACACGGAACAGCAGAAAAATGCTGGAGTGGTACAGGTCGCTATTCTTTTCAAAGTTATGGAAGCCTTGTGCAGACTTAATAACAGGAAAAGAGAAAGAGTAACAAAAGTGAAAAATAACCACAGCTGCTTGAATACTGATGAGACTTAATTATGCATAATTGATAGCTGTATGTCTGTATGCACAAAATTACATTTCAGAAATGGCACCAAAGATTACTCCTATTCAACTCGAAACGTTAACTCTGTTTCTCTCTCTGCAGATGCTGCCAGGCCTGCTGAATATTTGCAGCACTTTCTGTTTTTGTTTCAGATTTCTAGCATTCACAGTATTTTAATTTTATATTACTATACATGACACATTGTTCAGTTGTTAATTCTGAACCTTAATTGAAAAGAAAATAAATACTATTGCAGCAACTCAGCTAAAAGCTTAACTGAATATCATGCGGTAAAGTTATACTCACTACAATGAGATAAAGCTCACAGCAAGAAGAAATTGACTTGTTTAACAGACAGTAGGGAATCCATTATTGGAAATTAGGCAATTTAACAACACATTGTACCTGAAAACATGAGTTCTGAAATGCTTGATCAGCCACAAGCACTGCTGATATGTTGGCACCTAGCTACCTGGAAACCTGACAGAATTGTGTACAACCATTACTTAAGTAGCTGTATCTGATAAACAATATGCATTTATATAGTACCTTTAAAGTAGAAAGGCATTCCAAAGTGCTAGACAGAGGTGGAATCACAAAATGGACACTGAGCCAAAGAAGGAATTATTGTAAATGTTAGCCAATAGCTTATTCAGAAATGAGTTTTAAGGGTGGTTTTAAAAGAAGAGAGGGAGATGGAGAGGTTTAGGGAAGGAATTCCAGAGTGAATGGTTTATATAGCTGAACACACAATCATCAGTGATGAGATAAATCAAGAGTGTGATGCACAAGGGCCAGGAATAGGAGGGGCGGGAGTTGTTGGGAAGAGGATGGAGGTAATACAGGGCTGGACGATGTTACCGAGATAAGATCAGGTGAGTCCATGAAGATAAGAAAGGGTGGGGCCACTGCTTAAGATGTTCTGCCTGTGCTCAGAGTGGAATCAAGCAAGAGCAGTACTACCAGTTATACAGCAGAGGAGAGATGTTGAAGGAGGATAGTGTGAACCACATCAAAGGCTACAGAGATGTCGAGTAGGATATGAAAGGACAATGCCACAATCACAGGGGATCTGTCGTGACTTTGGCTATGCCTTTTTTGTGCTTGTGCATGGGGAAGGATTCAAAAGCAGGGATATGTGGGAACATTGGACATCAATTTGGAAGGTGACAACACATTCATGGACTTTGCAGAGGAAAATGTGGCTGGAGATCAGGCTGAGGATTTATTTTCTGAGGAGAAAATGATAGTTTTAAAAGAGAGAGGGACAGTACTTGAGAATAGGGAACCATTTATAATTTCAGCCAGCTCAGAAATTAGGAAAGGAGATTGGATAGGAATGGGGAAGAAGGCAACATGGAACATAAGAAAGAAGAACAGGACTAGACCATCAGCCCCTCAAGCATGGTCCAAAATTCAGTACAATCATGGTCAATCTTCTACTTCAACTCCACATTCCTGCCTACTTCCTAGATCCCTTGATACCCTGAGAGTTCAAAACTGCAAACAATACTCCTCACTCAAACTCTATAAAAATATAGCAAGACTTCCTTATTCTTGTACTCCAATCCCCTTGCAAAAAACACTAATTATCTCCCTCATTGCTTGTTTTACCTGCTTGCTAACTTTCTGAGTTCCTTGAATGAGTACACCCAGGACTCTCTGAACATCAACATTTACAAGTTTCACATTTTTCAAAAATATTCTACTTTTCTATTCTTACTACTCAAAATGAATAACCTCATACTTCCCCACATTTTAGTTTATCTGTCACCTTGTTGCCCACTCACTTAATCTGTCTATATCTCCTTGCAGCCTCTTTGTGTCCTCCCCACAGCTTACATTCCCACTAAGCCTTGTATTATCAGCAGACTTCGATACATTACTCTCTGTTGTATGATGTTGCATGTGCCTGCATGCCATTGAAGTGTAAAGTGCTCAGCAGAGCTAGGGTTGATGTGGGACTTGAGAATAGCCCCACCCATGGTATGATGTATAGAGTCACATGGTAATAGACTGAGAGAACAGTCTAGAGAAAACATTATAGAAGCATCCTACCTGTATGGAGCAGCACCATGCATGACAGTAACCTGGGATTTGTACATAGTTAAAGATTAACAATAAATGGTTCAAGACTCAAGATCTCATCGAGACATCACCACACACCATAATACAACATGGTGATCAGCAGTGATAATACAACACTCTTAATCTCTTCACCTAAATCATTAATATAGATTGTAAATGGCTGAGGTCTCATCACTGATCATTGCAGTACTCCATTAATTACAACCAACCAACTTGAAAGTGCCTTGTTTATCCCTACTTGCTGCTTCCTGTCCATTAACCAGCTCCATCCATGCTAATATATTACACACAACCCAATGAGTCCTCATCTTGTGTATAAACGCTTTGTGTGGCACCTTGTCAAGTGCTTTTTGGAAATCCAAGGGCTGAATTTTACGGGGCACCAACCCGGCAAAAACATCAGTGGGGAGTCTGCCCGTGATCCTGATGGGTTCCCCACAGCAATTTAATGTTGGGAATGGTTTCATTGCTTTAAGGTTAGACTTCCATCCCCATCTCAGGAGGAGGTCTTTGGACAGCTGCCAGCCAGTCCAATTGGCTGGCAGTTCTGTAGTTCCACCTGCACTGTGGCAACTGTTAAGTCTATAGGCAGTCCCACTATGCTAAGGAGCACAGGTAAGTCCGGGGTCATGGATCTTGGCAAGGGGGTGGGGGGCTGGGTTCAAGAGGCCAGAGGCGAGGGCTGAAAGGTGGGTGACCTTTGTGCGGGATGCCTCTGATGGGTTTAGGGGATTCACAAATGAGGTTCCCCTCCCCTAGCCCTTCCCAACACCAACCCCCACAGCTAAAACTGCACGGCTTCCAGCATGGCAAGGTCCGCCCTGCACAGTGGGTAAAATACTGGTAGCGCTGGATGAGGCGCTTGAATGGCCATTAATTGGTCATTTAAGGGCCTCAATAGATCAGTGGGCAGCAGGCCACCAAAGCCTCCTTCGATCCCTCATAAAAATATTGGTGGGCAAGAGAAAGGGGAAAGAAGCAGAGAGAGCTGAACAGATATTCCCAACCTTTGTAACCAAGAAGTCCTTGAACTCCCTGCCTTTGCTGTATAAGGTAAGACTGGAGATAAAGAGAGTGAGGGATTTCAGGAGGCAGGTGGTAGTGGAAAAAAGAAACACAGGGCGATCTTTGCTTTTTGGGACAATCCTGAAGTAGTTGACAGTTTTGGCAGAGTGGATTGAGGCCCAGAAGTACTTAATGTGGTCCAACTAATTTTGGTGATTTAATAGCTAAGCTAGTTCTGTGCCACATATGCCCAAACCCCTTGGACTTGAAGGAGCAGAGATGTCGCTATACCAGGTGGGCTGACTGCGACAAAAGACAGCAAAGGTTCTGTTGACAAGGGCATTAAACGTGGAGCTGACCGAGTGACTGAGCAAATTGACAGCTCCAGCGGTGTCATGATGAGTGAAGGGCAATAGGTTCGGATGCTGAGAGTTACAGTCACAAAATGGTGGTGCAAGGCTTATGAACAAGGACCAAACAAGAAACCATGAAAGACCATTTTTAAAAAATGGACATAAGCATATTCTGCATACTATACATTTTTTGACTTGTACATAAATGAAATGTAATTGTTTTGGAATAGGCATTTTTTGAGTTAACATTGATGTGTTTAAGCCATCATTTCCTGTCCCAAGGTAGTTTTTTGTCAAGTAATAGGCAGCTTATTCAAATTTATCCATTCTGTTACAACCTCAAGCCCAGTGCTTGGTGTCCATTTCGATAACCTAACCTCCTCCAAACTTAAAAACGTTACTATCTAAAAATAAAGTGTAGGCAAGCGGTTACTGATGAGCATTGTCTGCTGTGATCTGCAATTCTATTCTATCTTTATTTAGCACACTGCTAGGCACTATTCACAAACCTCATTATTGCCCACAGGTCTGCTTCCATGTATATCATTCAACACATTGAAGGAGTGCCTAGCAGCAAGGTCATGGAGGCATGGAGAATGGTGCCACCAGTTGTGGTGGTATCATATTCAGCGCATCTAACATTCTCAGCATATGACAAAATACCCATGAAAGCAGACCAGTCACCCAATAAAGCAGACAATTTGGCAGAAAAAGTTGCAGGGCTATCTTGGGGACCAGTACTAGGAGGCATGGAGTGCTGAGGCCCAGCAGTCAAGCACCACGCTTACTCCCTCCTGAAGAGAAATGATATTTTAGGAGTTAGAAGTTGCACATGATACATTAGCAATGAAGAAAAGCAACAGGGTGAAAAAATCATTAGACTTATAATGCAAGATAGAGTAATAAAGTGGTTACAGTGTATAAGAGCATTGTCCAAAGGTGCCAGAACAGCAAATGAGTATCACTGGTAGCAGTTGTGATAGAGGAAAGGACAGTGTTCCAGTTACTGCTTTTATGTTCATGTGGACAGCGGGTTTCTTCAAATGGCCAGCTCAGATACTCACTTATTATGTTTGTATGAATGCCTGTCACACTAGTCTTCTGGCTGTTCAAGTGTTTAGGCAGCACATGTATGCTAGATCTTGAAAACCTTCGTTACTGTTAAACGCCCCTGATTAATAGAGGCATCTGAAGCAATGCTTCAAAATGCCAATTGTGTGCTGTACAATGGCCCTTATCATCACATGAACCTTATTATACCTGTGGCCTATTTCTGTCTGCAAATGCAAAAGCATGCCATTAGCCAGGACAGAAGAGGATCTCCCTTCCCTCTGAGGACCCATCCTTGAAATCCTCTCACTCCTGTGTGACTGTATTAAAAAAGAAAGACTTGCATTTATATAGCACTTTTCATGACCTCCAGATGTTTCAAAGCACTTTGTAGCCAATGAAGTACTTTTGAAGTGCAGTCATCGCTGCAATGTAGGAAACACAGCAGTTAATTTGCGCTCAGCAAACTCCCACAAATAACAATGTGATAACGACCAACTAATCTGTCTTTTGTGATGTTGATCGAGGAATAAATAGTGGCCAGGACACCAGAGATAGCTCTCCTGCTCTTCGAAATAGTGCCGTGGCATCTTTTACATCCATCTGAGCAGATAGATGGGGCCTCGGTTTAACATCTCATCCAAAAGACGATGCAGCGTTCCCTCAGTACTACACTGGAATGTCAGCCTTGATTTTTGTGCTCAAGCCCTTGACTGGGACTTGAACCCAGAACCTTGTGATTCAGAGGTGAGTGTGCTACCAAATGAGCACAGCTAACATAAATAAAAAGTAAACTATGGTGGTGTAACCGCTGCAATAATGCATATCTAGAAATGATTACAAACTAGTAATGAGATAAGCATCTTGGAAGCTTTTTCATAATTTATAATCATCATCTGAAATTTAAGATCAGGTTGCGATCACCCCAGGGTATCTGCTATCTGTATGATACAATCTGTGTAAATTATTTATTTTCGTGGTTTGGGTTCATTATTTGGTATCAATGTTCTGAAGTGACATGAAATGATATCCACCTTGGACCATTAATGACCATTAATGGTTAGAATGTGGTCAATGAATAGGTTAATTATAAGAAGATAATGCAATTGGTCATGAAGACTGGACTTTACAAGACGGTTATGTTTTAAATTATCCCCTTTAGCTTAAGGTGAAACAGAACATTCTAAAAAAGGGGGAATGGTGAATTCTGGATAAGCACCTCCACTCGGAGTCAGGCCATCTCATCGTGGGGAGATAAACTCAAGCTGAAACTGACTGAAGTATTTGGTGCTAGTTTTAACATCTAGGCCTGAATCTTAGGGCAACATTCTCCCCCCGTTAGGCAGGGGTGGGGGGGGGGGTGGTGGGAGTGCGGGAGCAGGCACGGGTGGGCGAGCTTCTGATCAGTGCCCCTGACTGGGGCATGCTGCTATTTTATGTGGGCGTGGCCAATTAAGGCAATGCGCTCCCTGTGCGGGCAGGGGGGGGATTCCCTCAGCTGGGAGTGCGCTCTTTCGCGTATGCACGTGGAAGAGCGCACAGACCTCCCTGAGGCAAAGTGCTACCTCAGGGAGATCGGCTCACATTTTAAACTTAAAATAAAGCTGAGAAAAAAATTTCCCTGCCATGTCCCCTCATGTGACACTGTCACATGTGTTGGGACATATCCATAACTTTTACTTTAAAATATTGAGAGATTTTTAAATCCTCATGAAACCTCATCCCGCCCGTAGATGAGGTTTCATGCTTTTTCAGAAGCCTGCCAGGGCTCCTGGCCTGCCCACCAATCTTAAGGTTAGACAGGCAGGTCCATTAATGACTTCAACTACTTTGTTAATGCCCTTAATAAGTCATTGACAGGTCGACGGGTGCACAGCCGACTCGGGTGCGAGTCCGCCAAGCTGAAAGTCTGAATGATGAGCCATGACATCACCCCGCGTCATTTTAGGCATCGGCAAGCGGGCCCCGCCCCCGCTCGCCGACCGGAAGATACAGCCCTTACATTCCGCAGCTGGGCGCACGCCCAACATGACTGCATGTGAAATTGCGCAAAAAGACGTCAGGCGTGCGTCCTGAAGCCACCTCATACATGTGCAATATTGAGGTCAGCAAGCATGCGTGGGAGTTTTGCAGCGCCCGTCGACAATCAAAGGGCCAATTAAGGTCATTAAAAAGCCTATTGACCGCGATTTTACATTGCCCGTGCAATTTTTAGTTTATCGCACTGGCAAAACAGGTGAGAGGAAGTCACATTTTAATAATTTCCTCACCCAAGGGCAGGATGAAATCTCAGTTAGGATACAAAGTAAAAAAAGAAATATCTGGGGACAACATTTTTATGAGGTATGCTTTCAGGTGCTTGATTGTGATGCATGGACATTTTTCTTTTTTTGCAGCTTTTTAAACCTTTATTTTGTTATTTGCACTTTTTTTTCACATTTTGTGCAGCATCTTTGTGCTTTATTCCATTATTTGGAGGTCTGCAGCTCCCTGAGGCATCTGTCTGCCTTCAGGGAGCTTAGTGGAAGCGCTCACCAGCATCCGCGGTGACTTTGGCACCTGCCATCTTCCCGCCCACAAAGGCAGTGCTGAGCCTTTCTCAGGGTGCGTCTCGTGCTGGCTGGCCGTTAATTGGCCGGCCAACATCAAATCTCAGTCAGGGGCCAATCGCAGTCAGGGGCCCGTTTCCTGTCTGCTCCCGGGCCCGTCAATCGCACACACCCAACGAGCGCAAAATTCAGTCCCTATGCTCAGTATCTCACGGAAAAGGGAGAGCTCTTGTTTTGAGACAGGGGGGACATAGAATCTACTGCTGTGGGAAAGCAGGTGAATTGTTTTGTTTTAGCAATCAAGCAGGGTGCTTGTGAGAGTTTGGTTTCTGTTAAAAAGAAGGGAACTGAGTAGTCGAGGCTCTTGGAGATTTAAGGAACAGAGAGTAGCTGAGATGTGGATTGCTGGGGATGATTGGATCTGGAAAACTCTGACTGAATGAAACAATTGTCAAAGAGCACAAACTTTCAACCTACCGTGTCAGGGAGAAGTGAGCCTGCCGGAGAGCTGCAATGGACTGTGAGACTGTTCCTGCAATGCTACATATCTGCCAGAAGCAAGGTGTTGCGTAAAAGTGTTTTAAAAACATATGATTGCGCCATACCTTCCCAGCTCCAGGGCGTAGTATTGGGTGTGTATCCCAAAGATGCGCTGGGGAGTCCCCTTTGGACATTAACAGGTAAGGTTCGCAAGTAATTGCCCGGAAGTGCAAACTCCCCCTGGGCAATTGCCCTGTGCTGGGAATCTTCCGAAAATGCAATTTGAATCACAAATTTCAGATGGTTCTGCCTGGGTTACACCAATAGTTACCTAGAAAAGGTTAGGAGAATTAAAACCTCTTCTAACTTGTGGGTAACTATTGCAAAGACCCTGACCGATGACCCCCCCCCGCCCCCCATGAGGCTCCACCCAAACCCCCTGACTACTCCCCCCCGCACAGGACTCCCCCATCCCCCAGCTCCCCAGGGGTGCCCCCCAAACCCCCCGATGGGAACATCCCAACCCACGGGATTACCCCCACCCTCACGGGGACTCTTCCCCTCCCCCCGTTAGGCCTGACTAGACCACTCATCCACCCCCAGGCCCAACCCGACACACCACCCCCCAGGCCCAGCCCATACCGACCAAACACCTGCCAGCCCCACCTGATGGCCCCCCCCCACCCGAGGACCAACCCAACCTCCCCCTCTGAGTCCCGACCTGACCCAACAGCCCTCCCACCAAGCCTGAACCGACCACCATGACCTTTCCCCACCCCCTGCAAGGTTTGACCCAAAACCTCCCCCAACGGAGCCAGCCCACAGCTCCACCATGCGCCCCCCCCAAAAGAGGCCTGACCCATCCCTGAGGCCTGTGCTACCCCCACCCCGAGGCCAGCCCAAAAACCACTCCAAAACCCCCACTTGCCTTCTCCCTGGCCTGTCAAGGACATTTAAACTCTGCTGGACCTTTAAACTTACCTGGTTTATGGCATTCCGTTAAAAAAAGGGAGCGTGGCCTCCTTCCCTTTGACAGAGCTGCCCTTCGATGCTGGGCCCTGGGGACGTGCTGCACTATTCGGACCTCACCCGGCCCAAGTCAGAAGGTCGGACGAGACAGGATGGAATAAAATTTAAGGTAAAAAGCCAGGAGCGGAGTGGCAATCTGAATCTGTCACTCCGAGGAGGTTCAGGCCCATTTTGGTTGTATTAATTAGTTAATGCAAAGGTAGTTTTTCTTTAGTTTGATGTATAGTTGCCTTTTAATTAATGTTTGATCTAGTTTGATTTTAGTTGGTCAATTACAATGAAAGACTTAAAACATGAAATCTTATCCTTCAGTTCTTTTCATCGGCTGGGAAATTAATCTCTTTATAAAAGTTATTGGTCTTTCCAGGGATCGTAACAAATTGGTATATATATAAACTGTTTAATAGAAGATATTACAAGACAAACACTGTGGTAGGTATACCCATAGGCCTCATCAGGTATATTACCTCAGAAGGGTTCAGGAAAATCCTTTAACTGTTCACCTTCATTTCTCATCAAGTGCTTTTCTGGAAGTTTGGCATCCAAATCTAGGAATTATTAGATGCCTAAAAGTTAGCTCACTTTATCTGTCTAGCAATAATCTGTCCAAATTACTTTAACTGTTACACAAATTCACCCCCTTAGCATAACGCTGTGTGACTGAGTTAACATCTTCTTGCCAAATAACCAATAAAAACGGCAAATTAGAACATTTTCTTAGTACGATAACACAATTAAGGGAAGTCTTGTGGCGCAGTGGATAGCCCCCTGCCTCTGAACCAGAAGTTCCAGCTTTGAGTCCCAGTCCAGGACTTAATGGCCATGAAAGTTGTGTTCATAATGCGGTCAAACAGGTTGATCACCAACTTGCAAAGGGGGAGAGACATTATCAGCCATGCTTGATGCAGAGTGGCACCCCTCAAGCTATAGCCTCTCGCTTCAGGCTAGAGGCCTGTTCCAGGGAAAATAAGCTACAGAAAACAGATATAAGCATGTGCTTTGTCTGCCTCATGCATTTCTAGATGTGGGAAACTTCTGAGCCTAAGTCCATGGCTAGAATTTTGATGTCGGCACGCGGGGGCAGGCCCAACACAGCGACGTGTAAAATGATGCATGGCGACGTCAGGCATGCATCCCGATGTCACCACGCGTCATTTAGATCTTTTGTTCGGCGGGCGTGCACCGGAGGCAGCTGCGCACCTGCCAAACTGTCAAAGGCCTGTTAAGGCCATTAAAAAACCAATTGAAGATTTATCAATGCTGCCCGTCCAACCTTAAGCTTGGCAGGCAGGTGAAGAGCCCAAGTGTCCTTCGCATTTTTCAGGAAACCTCATCCACGGGCGGGATGAGGTTTCCTGAAGGTTTTATTAAATAAATAATTTTTGCACAATTCGTAAACATGTCCTAGCTCATGTGACACTGTCACATGAAGGGACATGTGTAAATAGTTTTTATCTTAATTAAAAATTCTCAATATGTACTTAATCTCCCTGAGGCATCTCCGATTGTCCATCTCCCACCCCCACCCCACCCCAGCACAGGTAGCACTACTGGCTGTGTGTCACGCTGGGCGGACCTTAATTGGCCCACCCATGTAAAATGGCGGCGCGGAGCCAATTGCGGGCGGCGATCAGCTCCGCGTCCGCTCCCGACCAGCCCGCCCACCCGACTGTCAGAAAATCCTCCCCATAATACAATTAACAATTTAATACCGAAAATGTTATTAACTGATGAATTTAAATAAACTTAGGGCAAAATTTTTAGCCCGCTTGAGCATAAAATGACACGCGTCGATGTCGGGTGAACGTCCCGACGCCAAAGCGCAGTCGCGCAATATTTCATTCGGTGGGCATGTGCCAAAGTCACAGCGCGCCCACCGACAATTAAAAGGCCTGTTAAGGCCATTAAGTTATCAATTAAGTTGAATATTTTGCAGGCGATAAGGCCATGCAGCCTTTGCACTTTTTCAGAAACCTCATCCATGGGTGGGATGAGGTTTCCTAAAACAAATAAAAATAAAAATTTTAAAACTTAATTATTGACATGTCCCTGCTCATGTGACAGAGTCACACAAGGGGACATGTTTCATTACATTTTTATTTTCTTTATTTTTTTTATATAACTCTTCATCTCCCTAAGGCGCATGCTGCCTCGGGGAGATTATGAAGTGCACACACACGCGCATGTGTGAAGTTCACACTCGCCCTACTCTCCCTTCTCCCCACGCCCGCACAGGCAGCACTGAGCGCTGCTGCTCGCATTTCACGCTGGGAGGGCTTTAATTGGCCCGCCAGCGTGAAATCGCCTTCTGGTTCCAATCACGGGCAATGGGCGGCTTCCCGGCCGCCCCCACCGAGCCGATCAGACCTGGGTGAAATTCTGCCCTTAAAGCATTAAAGGCAGTTCAAATTTATCAGCATAACTCAGCTTTAGCTGGCCTGCAATTAGTTCGATATGCCATTGTGCTCATTGTTTAAGACTACATAAAATCAACCAGATTCATTTACAGTTAGATTCCTTCTAAAACTGACTAGTTAGCAGCCTTAAATAACAAGCCCACAGAATATCTTATAGTCTAGCTCAGCACATTGCTGGTAAACTCGTAATGATGTGAATTCTTGGCCTTGTATAGGCCACTGAAGTTCAGCTCGCTGATCATTTATGTTATCCTCCGAGGACAGCAGCCTGGTAAATCTTTGCCTGTAAGTGTGGTATCAAACCAGTGTCAACTTGTGAATCCTTCCAATATATGCCAATGGCAGGCGGTAAGAGTGGGAAAGATTCCCGGTCAGCCATGTGAAGAAACTGGAGCATGTTGCAGCTCCAGACTATAACATGCATGTAAAAGTGTCTGTTTCCACAGTGACTCAGGCCCTAATTTTACCTTCGGCATGTGGGCATGCGCTTGACACGCCAGAATGTAATATGACACATGATGATGCCGGGCGTGCGTCCCGACGTCATCGCGTACTCAGGCGATATTTCGTTCGGTGGGTGAGTGCCGGAATCAGCTGCACGTCCATTGATAATTGAAAGGCCTATTAGGGCCATTAAGGACCTAATTAAGTTTAAATTTACGCTGCCTGTCCAACCTAATGATTGGCGGGCAAGCGAAAAGGCCAAGCGGCCTTTACATTTTTTAGGAAACCTCACGCACGAGCGTGATGAGGTTCCCTAAAGCTAATACTAATTAAGTAAAACCTTCACTTTGACATTAAAAACATGTTCCATCTCATGTGACACAGCCACATGAGGGGACATGTTTCATTCAATTTTTACTGTATTTATTATTTTTTTTAAAAAAGTGCTTCAATCTCCCTGAGGCAACTCCGTGCCACAGGGAGATTGAAGCTCTCTTTCATGCATATGCGTGAACTGAGCACAAGGCCTGGCTCTCCCTCCTCCCTCCACCGCACAGGCAGCACTGAGTGCTGCTGCTCGCGTTCCACGGTGGGTGGGCCTTAATTGGCCCACCCGTGTGAAATCGTGATGCGGAGCCGATCACAGGTGGTGGTCGGCTCCCCAACTGCCCCTGCCCGCTCCCGCCGAGCCCACCCCATGAGGGCGAAATTCAGGCCTCAGATTCCTTGGGGGCTGGTTGGCTGAGTTGATTGGATGGCCAGTGTGGATCAGATTGGTGGCAATAGCACAGGGTTTGAACCTTGTTCTAGCTGGGGTTGATTTGGGACCTGCCTCCTTGCCCTACCCATGATGGAGGTCATGGTGCTTTTGGTCGAACCTGCCTTCAGGCAGAGAACTCACGATGTAATATCCTTTCCCTCCTGGGTTGGCTGTGTCTTGTAGATAGATCTGCCTTGAATGTCAATGGCAAAATTTGGTCTTCAACCAGTTCATGTTTTGGTTAGGTTATGATCAGGGAACATGATACACTCCAAGATTTATTTACTTCTTGCTAAGATTAAAGACATTGATCTTGTATAACTCCCCCACCTCCTTGGCCAGTGGGAATGGTGTGGTGTGAGGGAGAGGTTAAAATTAGGCTGAGTTGACTTTTCAGCCTGAGGGCATTCCTGCCCGGTGCCATTTCAGCTTCGCCGACTTTCAAATTAGCTGAGGCTCCTGCTAAAGGCAGGAAGGAGACAAATTTACATTTTAAAGAAGGCCACACAATCATTTCACCAGTGCCATGATGTGATCCTAACTAAAAGACAGGGCGTTCCACACTGTCTGCAGCCCCACAGCTGAACTGTGCAAAGAGGCTACAACTGGCCAAGAGGCCAAGGTAAAACCTAAAAAAAAATTCTGGCAGGGCTCCTTGTGGACCAGGAGGAACAGAAATACTGTCAGCAGTCCCAGCAAGAAGTTGCTGGGTAGCCTCAGCCCCAACCAGAACCTCAACTAACTCACACTAGCCCCCTCCACCACTCCACACCCCTCTTTCCCCCCCCCCCCCCCCCACCCCCCCACAACTTCCCTAATCCTGTTTGCACTGGGAATTTTCCCCCTTGCTCCCTGCATCATCAACCACTTCAAGACCTCCTCTCTTCACTAACTACTAGGAATTGTTCTCACAAATCTCTGGTTCCTGCCACCAAATTGGCCACCCACCAACTGGGTAGTGGATCTGGTCGGGTTTGAGCAGGACTAGGGAGCATTTATGACTCTTTCTATCGAAAATGATTTTGATCATTGCACTTCAACTTTAAGCAGTAACTATAAGACCATAAGACGTAGGAGCAGAAGTAGGTCATTCGGCCCATCGAGCCTGCTCTGCCATTCAATGAGATCATGGCTGATCTGATAATCCTCAACTCCACTTACCTGCCTTTTCCCCATAGCACTTGATTCCCTTACTGAATGAAAATATGTCTATCTCAGCCTTAAATATACTTAACCACCCAGCCTTTACTGCCCTCTGCAGTAAAGAATTACACAGATTCACCACCCTCAGAGAAGAAATTTCTCCTCATCCTTGTCTTAAATGGGCGACCCCTTACTCTGAGATTATGTCCTCTGGTCCTAGACTCTCCCAAAAGGGGAAACAACCTCTCAGCATCTAGCCTGTCAAGCCCCCTAAGAATCTTATGTTTCAATAAGGTCACCTCTCATTCTTCTAAACTCCAATGAGTACGGGCCCAAACGACTCAACCTTTCCTCATAAGAAAATCCCTCCATACCCGGAATCAACCTAGTGAACATTCTCTGGACTGCCTCGAATGCCAGTATATCTTTCCTTAAATAAGGGAACCAAAACTGTTCACAGTATTCTAAGTGTGGTCTAACCAGTGCCTTGTATAGTTTTAGCAAGACTTCCCTGTTTTTATACTCCATTCCCTTTGAAATGAAGTCCAATATCCTATTTGCCTTCCCTATTGCCTGCTTAACTTGGATGCTAGCTTTTTGTGATTCATGCACAAGGACCCCCAAAACTCTCTGTGCTACAGCTTTCTGTAGTCTTTCTCCATTTAAATAATATTCAGCTCCTCTATTCTTCCTGCCAAAGTGCATAACCTCACATTTTCCCACATTATATACCATCTGCCAAGTTTTTGCCCACTCACTTAACCTGTCTATATCCCTCTGTAGATGCTTTGCGTTATCCTCACCACTTGCCTTCCCATCTATTTTTGTGTCATCCGTAAACTTGATGATAGTACATTCACTTCCCTCATCCAAGTCATTGATATATATTGTAAATAATTGAGACCCCAGCACTGATCCCTGTGACACTCCACTAGTTACAGGTTGCCATCCTGAAAATGGCCCCTTATCCCAACTCACTGTCTTCTATTAGTTAGCCAATCCTCTATCCGTGCTAATATACTAACCCCAACACCATGGGCTCTTATCTTTTTAGGTAGCCGTATGTGCGGTACCTTATCGAACACCTTTTGGAAATCCAAATATATTACACCTAATGATTCCTCTTTATCTACCCTGTTTGTTGTCTCCTCAAAGAATTCTAATAAATTTGTTAAGCATGATTTCCTCTCATGAAGCCATGCTGACTCTGCTTGATTATATTATGCATTTCTAAATGCTTTGCCATTATATCCTTTAACATTTTCCGAATGACTGATGTGATGCTAACCAGTCTATAGTTACCTGCTTTTTTAATTTTAAGCAGGTATCTAAGTACTGATCATTCAAATGCAGACATAGGATGATCATTATTATAAGTAGAGGCAACCACATCAATCTTTGAAGGATCCCATACTCCACCAATTTTTTGACATATAACAACTCTGATACAGCTAGATGAAAACGTAGATGCCCCCTGCCATATTCTGTAATTGTATTCTGTAACTGGTTTGAAGTACCAGAAAGATTCCTGATTACTGTATTAAAAGAATTCCAAAACTTATGAACCAAGTCCTTATAAGTATAACTAATATACTGTACAAGAACCGTTTGCTACGCCCATTGTTACTTTAGTTACGCTGATATCTTGACAGAAAACATGTGGAAACCCCAGGCCACTTTATTTCTTCACTTTCACTTAAAAGTATGCAAATTGGTCAGCAGTAAATTTTCAAAGTCTTTTGTCAGTTTATCCTTCAAAATACGTGTGTCAGTAGACTTTATGCAAATTGTCAAACATGCTGTTAAAACACCTCAGCACGTATGGTGCAATTGGTATTAATTTGCTGTTGTTTAATCCAACAGATGTACACATTTGAATGCAGATAATATTTTCACTGCTCTTATTCTGCTGATTTTATGTATTTGTATCCAGGCTTGTGACAGAGACCAACAATGCGGAGGAGGCATGTGCTGTGCTGTCACTCTGTGGCTTAGGAGTCTACGAATATGCACACCAATGGGCAGTGAAGGGGACGAATGCCATCCTCTGAGTCACAAAGTTAGCATTTTTATGCTTTTATACCAGATGAGAGTTGGCAAGTTAGAGAAATAATGCATGAAGGTGCAAAGTTATCAGTGAAATTTCTTAATATCTGCCATAATCGTGGCATTTTTCATTAATTCATTTGCATTTTGCACCTCTATATCTAACTGTAAATATATCAATTTATGTATAGCACATTACAAGAAGTGTTGATTTTAAAATATGCAAAAATAGAAATTAAAACAGTTAAGAACATATATCTTTACTTATAATATGCAAAGACTCGTAAGAATACCAATATAAGGGGAAACACAACAGTCAGTTGGGCTCACAATGTGGCGCATTTGCGTGTGCTGGAAGCTACATATATTAATACACAGGGCCCTGTTATTTGCAGACAGAAAGAACATGTACACACATTGTACCTGTTTCAGCTAAACAGAATAAATGACAGCCATTCACTGACTCATTCTTCAGGGCAATTCCTTGACCAATCAGGGTCAAGCTGCCTGGTTCAAATTTCAAACAATGCTTGGCAGTTAACTGTCAGTCACCATCAGTGGTGCATTTCCATGGCAATGCCACTTGCCAACCAATCAGCACTTTCTTCACATACAGTATAAATTGTTGTTTTTCCCCTTATATTGGTATTCTTGTGTGTCCTGATAAGTGCAAGACGAAAATCTTAGATATGTCTCTTTTTTTTCAACAATACTCAAGTTCTGTACTACCAAACAACTATTAATATACAAACATTTGCAATACTTTTAACCCGCAGACTAAAAGGAAATTCTTGTTCCTTTGTGTTAGTCTGTAAGTTTTCAGCTCAGTCACAATGTTGCTGAACAGAACGCTAATATTATAGTAACAAAGGTACTCAAATACCAGGATTGGCTTTACTCCTGTTATACTATGGCTAAAGATGAAAAGCACCATTTCATGATATTTAAAAATTTGCATGTAGCACATACGTCATGTGAATTTAACATTACCTGTCACACTTTGTGCCCTCACACTTTCTCCCCATCCTCTTCTGACTCATTGTGGACAATGCCTCAGGAGTCTGCTAGTTATCATTAATAATATAAATACTTCAATTTTGATTGTTCTGAGCCATTTACTTTCAATTCTTTCTATCCTTTTGCATTTCAACTTTTAGCTTTACTCTCTTTTGGTTACTTTGTACTTCTCCATAATGCAATCAAAAAGGGGAACCAATGGATGTAAACTAATTGTTAGCACACAGAAAGGAGTATACACAGAGGAGGTCTATCCATTGGTGTATTAAATCTTAAAATATCAAATGCTGAAAAATTATTTTACAAGAAACTTACTTTAAGCATATGAACAGTTTCATACAATTTCAAATAGCAGAAAATAATTATGGGAATATTTTTGAATTCAGTACCATCCTGCATAGACAGTACAGGATATGAAGTGGCTTGAATTTGGCCAGAATTTATTCACAGACTTGTCTCAATTTGGACCATTTAATGTCATATGGATTTGACTCCTCTAAAAGACAGAAGAGTCAAAACTCAGACGAGAGAAAGGAAGATGGGAAGGAGAGAAAATTGTTTCAGAAAGATGTATTTTTTTCTACGTGTAATCGTGAATTTAAATACAGAGGTTACAGTGACACATGCGTGGAGACAAATGCTGGGAGCTGTTTTGCAATTCGCAGCATCTTAAGTGAATCATACAGCCATTGTGTGGGAGGCAAGCTCGAATTTATTTTAACAGCTCCAGAATAAATGTAGGATTTTTGCACCATTCCAACAAATGAGTGCAAAATTCCAGTACATCTGTAATTCAAATTTGTGGATGCTTCAACAATTTGTTTGAAATTTTACTTGCCTAAATAAATTTAAATATCTATTCCATAAGTTAAAACAAGATTTTTTTTTAGCCCAGGTGTAGTTTGATTTGTTTGCTATGTTAGTTTCACTTACTTTAGTCATTTGTCTCTATGAAGCTTTCATCTTGTAATGACGCATAGGAAAACAACAAAGTTACATAAGGAGAGAACCCGAGTCCTATGACCTGGGTCTTATCAATTTTGTGCACGATTCAAGAAAGTCATCTGTCTATCAAGTGACACATAGCATGATAAACTATGTGTGATAATATTTGATTGGCTGAGGTCGAGTACAGCACAAAGTACAACAAAAATGCTGTGTTGACAGAATGGTGACAATTACAATCCAACTGATGGTTCCCTGCATCGCTCTTCTAACATTTTACTCATTTGTTTTCCGTGTGGCTTCTACGCATGCCAGCCATCCTTTGAAGACATTTTTACTTTCTGTAGCAGTACAGCTTTTCTGTTGGAGTTAGCAGTTTGTGCAGGTTCAGAGATAGCACATCAAAAGAACATTTGGTGACTTTGGTGGGATTAAAATCTAAATTCATTGGGTTAATTAGCTACTAATGACCATGTTCAAACAGAAGGAGGGAGACATGGTTGATCCTGACAGCAGCCTGTCAGGGTCAAGCTGTTTGGGTCTTCATCATTAGAGGGCAGCAAGTTTAAATCTCAGGGATGTCTATCACAGTTTTGGTTGTTTTTGTTAGATAAATTCTGTCAGTCATCAGCTGGATCATAGAAACTAGGAGCAGGAGTAGGCCATTCGGCCCTTCAAGCCTGCTCCCCCATTCATTATGATCATGGCTGATAATCCAACTCAATAGCTTGCTCCCGCTTGCACCCCATATCCTTTGATCCCTTTCGCCCCAAGAGCTATATCTAACTCCTTCTTAAAAACATACAATGTTTTGGCCTCAACTACTTTCTGTGGTAGCGAATTCCACAGCCTCACCACTCTCTGGGTGAAGAAATTTCTCCTCATCTCAGTCCTAAATGATCTACCCCGTATCCTCAGACTGTGGTTCTGGACTCCCTCACCATCGGGAATATCCTTCCTGCATCTACCCTGTCTAGTCCTGTTAGAATTTTATAGATTTCTATGAGATCCCCCCTCATTCTTCTGAACTCCAGTGAATATAATCTTAACCGACTTAGTCTCTCCTCATATGTCAGTCCCGCCATTCCAGGAATCAGTCTGGTAAACCTTCGCTGCACTCCCTCTCTAGCAAGAACCATCCTTCCTCAGATAAGGAGACCAAAACTGCGCACAATATTCTAGATGTGGTCCCACCAAGGCTCTGTATAATTGCAGCAAGACATCCCTGCTCCTGTACTCGAATCCTCTCGCCATGAAAGCCAACATATCATTTGCCTTCTTTACCACCTGCTGCACCTGCATGCTTATCTTCAGTGACTGGTGTGTGAGGACACCCAGGTCTCATTGCACATTCCCCTCTCTCAATTTATAGCCATTCAGATAATAATCTGCCTTCCTGTTTTTGCTACCAAAGTGGATAACCTCACATTTATCCACATTACACTGCATCTGCCATGCATTTGCCCACTCAGCTTGTCCAAATCACACTGAAGCATCTCTGCATCCTCCTCACAGCTCACCCTCCCACCCAGCTTGTGTCATCTGCAAATTTGGAGATATTACATTTAGTTCCCTCATCTAAATCATTTATATATATTGTGAATAGCTGGGGTCCCAGCACCGATCCTAGCCCTTTATCATTAGTCCAAATTAAGTGCAAAATATTAATCTCTCCCACCCTCTTAATAATCTCTACTAAAAAAGCAGTAACATCCATTATAAATATATAGGAATGGATGTAGAACGTGATGTGCAATTTTACTCATGACAAGCACTACCTACTGGGGTAAATTTGCCCATCCCATACTCTCAGTGGGAAGCCGTGCTCAAAGATAGTGCCAATCAGAAATAGGATGACAGCTCTGTATTGCTGATTCTTTTGCCCATATTCCCTTTGGACATATGTTTCCACTGGAAACATAGGTTCGTGAATTTATCCTTAACTGCTCATTTTAGGCTCTATTTCTTGAGAGGTGCCAAAGCAAAGCATCTTGTGTTTATTAATCACATCAAGCACTTTTGAGTACAGTAGCCACCATTGCAATAATGAACTTGGCTTCACCAAATTCTTTGGGCAGAATTTTATGAGTCGGCGAGCGGGGGCGGGGCCCGCTCGCCGACGTGTAAAATGACACGCGGTGACGTCGGGGGGTACTCCTGACGTCACCCCGCCCAATTTAAATTTTCAGGTAGGCGGGGGCTCAGCAAAATCAGCTGCGTGCCCGCCGACCTGTCAATGGCCAACTAAGGCCATTGACAGGGTCAATTAAGTAATTAAAGGACCTGCCCATCCAACCTTAAGGTTGGTGGGCAGGCCAGGAGCCCCAGCGGGAACTAGAAAAAACATGAAACCTCATCCACGGGCGGGATGAGGTTTCATGTAGGCTTTAAAGCATTTTAATAAAGATTTTGTAAAAATTATGGACATGTCCCAACTCATGTGACATTGTCACATGAGGGGACATGTAAGGGAAATTTTATTTTTCTATTTTTAATAATTTTTACAGTGGGGGCGATCTCCCTGAGGCAGCACTTAGCCTCAGGGAGATGAGTGCGCTCTTTCGTGCACATGCACGAAAGAGCGCACTCTCGATTTTGGGATTCACCACCCCCCTGCCCACACAGGGAGCACATAGCACTTTTGTGCAGACGTCATGCTGGGCCGGCCTTAATTGGCCCACCCACGTAAAATGGCACCGCGCCTCCGATCGGGGGCGCCGAACGGAAGCACACCCGTACGAGCCCGCCCATCAACTTCCCCCCCCAAACGGGGGGGATAATTCCGCCCTTTCATTTTTAAAATGGTGTGACACAGATTGCATTTCCACAAGGAATATCTTTAATGACAATTTAGTGTGAATCATGCAAATTATATAGAGGATATGTTCAACAGCAGAATATTAAGTATCTCAACTAAAACAAGCTGTTAGCAATTAGTTTCAACTTCAGGTGGTGCCCTTAGCATTCTCTTCTCTGTGACTTGAAATATTTTTTCTTAAAAATTAAGATGAAAGTACTTGGTCAGGAATTAGGTATTTATTTTGTAGCAGAAATAACTATCCAGTGAATTATTTCAACTGCTACCTTTGCATTGCTGAAATATCTACAACTATAGTCCAAGCTGTAAATCATTTAATTATTTGTTCTACAGCAGGAGGCACATAAATACTGAATTCATTTAAGTAAATTAATACTATCTCATAACACTCTCTTTTGGGTGCATGAATTGTGCATCCTTCTTCTAGAAAACCTATGTAAATCGTCTGCACTTTTTATATAGCTCCCAAAGATTAGACTAATGGAAATAAGCAATGAAAAACAGCTCATTTAATTATTCCTGAAATAGCAACAGTGGATCTTTAATCTAAAATAGTATTTCAGGAAGCATTTTGAGTGATACCTTCAGGAAGAAGAAAAATCACTTTACATTCACAGAGGGATAAAGGCCACCAGTTAACAACTTTAAGGGCAGAATTTTGCCCTTGTCGGGTGGGCTTGGCGGGGGTGGTTGGGAAGCCAACCCCCGCCCGCAATCAGGGCCGGACTGTGATTTCACACTGGTGGGCCAATTAAGGCCCATCCAGCATGAAATGTGAGTGGCAGCGCTGAGCGCTGCATGTGTTTGGGGGGGGGTAAGAGGGCAAGCACGAACTTCGTGCATGCACGCAGGTGCGCGCTTGAAAATCCCCCTGAGGCACAGAGTTGCCTTAGGGAGATGAACAGTTTTCAAAATAAAAAACAAAGATCTTAAAAATGTTATAAAACATGTTCTCTCAAGTGACTCTGTCACATCAGCAGGGACATGTTATTAAATAAATGTTAACATTTTATTTCATTTTTATTTGATGTTGGAAATGTCATCCCACCTGTGGATGAGGTTTCCAAAAAAAATGCAAAGGCCACTTGGCCTTTTCACCTGCCCACCAACTGTAAGTGGGCAGAAATTTTTTTTTTAAAATTACCTTCTTAATGGCCTTAATAGGCCTTTTAATTGTTGGCGGGCGCACTGCCGACTCCGTCACGCACCCGACAACCTAAAATATTGCGCGAATTTGCAGTGATGTTGGGACGCTCACCCAACATCATCACGCATCATTTTGCGTTCGGTCAGGTCAGGCACACACCTGCCCGCCGAGCTAAAAATTCAGCCCTAAGAGTAATTTTAGAGTAAGGGTGTTATTGTTAGCTGGTCAAATATAAATAAGCAGGTTTGTGGATAATTTATGATTTGATGTAGAAACCTACTTTAGCAATACTAAAACAACTTATTTTCATTCAACAAATATATGAATAGTCTTTCGAAGTTGTCTTTAAATATGGAAGTCATTTGGTTATGCACTTGCACCCAAGGGCTGTGATAGTAAGATATAAAATTGAATGCAATCAGTCTGGGTTAAAGTGGGCCAGGATAATGCAAACCCTTAATCACTGGTACCTTACACTATCACCTGTAAACATTTTTATCCTATTCAAAAATGATTATTTGTTTCCCTCTGGCGATTCACAATCTCACGCAATTAGCAAATTTTAAAATTACATAATCTACAGCACAAAAGCAGGCCATTTAGCCTAACCAGTCCATGCCAATGGGCAGAAGTTTTAGCTCGACATGCGAGCACGTGCCTAACCCACTCGAGCATAAAATAGCGCATGATGACGTTGGGTGTGCGCCCCGACGTCATCCCGCGCTTGGGCGATATTTCGGTCAGCGGGTACGCGCAAAAGTTGGAAGCGCACGCACCGATTATTAAGAGGGCAATTAAACCTATTAAAGTTCCAATTGCCCCCGATTGTTCATGGTCCATCCAACCTTACGGTTGGCAGATGCGTGGATCTGCCAGGCGCACTTTGCATTTTTGATGAAAACTCACCCAAGGGCGGGATGAGGTTTATGTTATTAAATTAAAGAAATAAAAATGTATGGACAGAACATTCATCATCTATATGGGCACAATTTTTAGTTCGGCTGATGGGCGTGTGCCCAAGCCAACCGAGCGTGAAATGATGTGTGGTGACATCGGCCGAGCGTGCCAGCATCAACGCGTAGTCGCGCGATAGTTCGGTCGGCGGGCATGCACTGTAGTCGGCAGCACACCCACTGACAATTAAAAGGCCTATTAAGGCCATTAAGTTAACAATTGACTTTAATTTTTCACTGCCCGTTCAAACTTACGGTTGGTGGGCAGGCGAAAAGGCAAAGCGGCCTTTGCATTTTTTTGGAAACCTCAACCACGGGCGGGATGGGGTTTCCAAAAGCAAACACAAACAAATTAAAAATTTTATTTTTTAACTAAAAACATGTCCCTGCTCATGTGACAGAGTCACATGAGGGGACATGTTTCATTACATTTTTCTGCTCTATTATTTTTCTTGAAAATCCTTCATCTTCCTAAGGCAGCTGTGTGCCTCAGGGAGATTATTCAGCGCTCTCTCACATGCATGCACAAAGTTCACGCTAGGCATGCCTGCACTTCCCTCCCCCCCACCCCACCAGC
The DNA here is from genome assembly GCF_964194155.1 of Cetorhinus maximus. Lineage (NCBI taxonomy): Eukaryota > Metazoa > Chordata > Chondrichthyes > Lamniformes > Cetorhinidae > Cetorhinus > Cetorhinus maximus. Next base: position 49,527,371 of record NC_135884.1, on the reverse strand, counting down.
CTGCTTCCCGACCGACTCTGCACGCCAAAGGCAAAACTCTGCCCTATGTTCAGGTGACTGATGGTGGACATTTTTTTCTGGATTTTTAAACCTTTATTTATTGCTTTTAAATTCTTCAGCTCCCTGAGGCGGCTCTCTGCCTTCAGGGAGCTTTCGTCCCCAGCTCCCCCATGCCCGCGCTTACATCGGCACCCGCCCCCCCCTCCCACCCCTACCCCGACAGCACTGAGCATTTCAGCGTGCGTTTCATGCTGGCTGGCCATTAATTGGCCAACCAGCGTGAAATTGTGGTCAGGGGCCAATTGCAGTCGGCGGTTCGTTCCCCGGCCAATCCCAAACTCGCCGATTGTGCACGTCCACCTAACTATAAATCCTGCCCAATGTTTCTGCTGCGCTTAAGCCTCCTCCCGTCTTTCCTCATCTATCAGCACAACCCTCTATTTCCTTCTCCCTCATATGCTTACCTAGCCTCACCTTAAATGCATCTATATCATTCACTTCAACCACTTCCTATGGTAGCAAGTTCCACATTCTCACCACTTTCTGGGTAGAGGTCTCTTACATACAAGTTTAGTATAATTTCTTCACTTTTCAATTCTATTCCTCTATAAATAAACCCAACTATATGGTTTGCTTTTTATGGCCTTGTTAACCTTTACACTACTTTTATTTGTACTCCAAGATCCCTTTGCTCCTCTACTCCATTTAGATTATTATTTTTAAGTAATATGCAACATCCTTATTTTTGTCAAAAAAAATCACATTTATCTATGTTAAAATTCATTTGTCAATTGTATGCCAATTCTGCAAGTTTGTTAATATCTTTTTGTAATTCGGTGCAGTCCTCCTCAGTACTGATTTTCCTTCCCAATTTGGTGTCACCTGCAAGGGTAAAATTGTATTTTTGATTCCAAAGTCTAAATCACTAATATAAATAGTAAAAATAGTGTTCCCAGCACTGATCCTTCTGGAACGCAACTTCTCGCTCTCTGTCACTCTGAATAATTAACCTTCACCTGTACACTCTGCTTTCTGTCTTAAAGCCAGCTAGCTATATAGTTTGCTACTTGTCCCATGACTCTTTATTCTCTGCCCTTCTATTGTGTGGTTCCTTATCTAGGGCCTTCTGAAAATCTAGATAAATTACATTTGTTTACTCTCTTTTACCTCTTCAAAAAAATTTAACAGGCTTGACCAAGCAAGGCTTTCACTTTTAAAATCCATGGTGACTATTCACTATTATATTTTTCATGACTAGATATTTTTCTATTGTCTCTGTTCGTAATGATTCCATTATGTTTCCTGTTACTGATGTTAAGCTGACTAATCTATAGTTCCCTGGACATGTTCTATCTCCGTTCTTAAATATAGGTATAACCTTAAGTAATCCATCAAACTTTTGGCAGTACACCTTTCCCTGATGAATTATTAAAAATGTGTAGTAATGCCTGTGCTATTTCTTCCCTCGACTCTTTCAAAATGTGTGATGGAATCCATCTGTGTTTTATTCCCTTTAAGTTTGATTAGTTTAATTAATATTTCACCTCTTTTAATTTTAAATGCAGTTATCTTATTTCTAATCTCATCATTTAATATCATCACCACCTGTCCTGTTTCTCTGGTAAATACTGAAGCAAAGTAATTGTTTAATATTTCTACCACTTCTCTATTTCTCAATTCCCATGTTGTACGTCTGCGTGTAAAATGACAAATGACGTGCAGTGATGTCAGGTGAGTGTCCCAACGTCACCATGCGCCATCGTGATATTTCGCTGGGCAGGCGCGCGATGAAGTCCGATGCGTGCCCGCCATTAATTAACGGGCCAGTTAAGGCCCTTTAGTCTTCAATCAACACCGATTTTTAGCGCGTGTGTGATCTTCGGGTTGGCGCACGGGCGCGACGGGCAGGCGGGTAAGAAATTTTTCTATGAACCTCATTCACGGGCGGGATACGAGGGCTCAGTGGGGTCATCAATCTGCTTTGTGCAGTATTTATTGGAGAAAGTATTTTAAGCTTGCCTGTGTGATCTGCAGCAGTTCAGAACATATTCCAGCAGCTTTTTGTGTACTTTTAACCTTCAGGTCAGCACTCTGCAGTCAGGAATCTTTTGCGGGCCTGTAGCTTTCAGGTAGCCTCTCCTTAGCCTGGAAACGGGATCTGACATGTCCACTGGAGGCAGCTCTTCTGAGGAGGAAGGGAAGGATAGAAGGAGGAAGAGGCCAGGAGTGCACATTCAGCCTCCAGGGGAGACACCTTTGGGAGTACAGGCGCAGGCACAAGGGGCACAGGGCCAAGAGTTGTCCAAGGTGGAAGGGGCCGCAGAAGATGCCACTATCCTGCTGCCAGGGTATACAGGCGGCGAAGCAGTTACCTCAATATGACTGAGGCGCAATGCCGAAGGAGGCTCCGACTGTCAAGGGAGGCAGTGAACTATATCTGTCAGATGATTGGCCCTGAGATCTCCCCTAACTGTGTGGGCGGGCACCCCATGCCAGTGGCTCTGAAGGTCACAGCTGCCCTCACCTTCTATGCCTCTGGCTCCTTCCAGGGCTCGGTGGGTGATCTTTGTGGTGTCTCCCAATCAGCTGTCCACACTTGTGCCAAGCAGGTCACAGACCCTCTGTTCAGACGGGTATTGACCTTCATCCACTTCCGCTGCGACTAGGCAAGCCAGACACAGTGAGCCAGAGGCTTCACGGCCATTGCTGGCTTCCCCCGTGTCCAGGGTGCAATAGGCTGCACACATGTGGCCATCAAGGCACCAGCAGGTGAGCCCGGTGCCTTCATCAACAGGAAGGGCTTCCACTCCATGAACGTGCAGATAGTGTGTGATCACAGGATGCAGATTCTGCAAGTCTGTGCAAGGTAGCCAGGCAGCTCCCACGACGCCTACACCCTCAGACACTCCCAGATGCTGGGGCTCTTCAGTGCTCTGGCCTGGCTGGATGGATGGCTGCTGGGTGACAAGGGCTATCCCCTCAGGAGGTGGCGCATGACACCTCTCCGCTATCCTAGGTCAGAAGCTGAGCAGCGGTACAATAGGAGCCACGGCTCCACAAGGGCTGTGGTGGAGAGAGCCATCGGTCTTCTCAAGATGCGCTTCCGATGCCTGGACCACTCAGGAGGGGCACTCTAGTACCCCCCAGATCGTGTCTCGGTGATAGTGGTTGGATGCTGCGCTCTTCACAATCTTGCGCTGGAAAAGGGGGACGCAGTGGACGATGAAGATGTCGACGCAGTGCCTGCGGCTGCAAAAGATGAGTCCAGCACTGATTCTGAGGATGAGCACGCACAGGGGAATGCTGAGGGGGTAGATGCTGACCCGAGATTACAGCAAGGATGCAGGGACACCCGGGAAGCTTTAATCCAATGAACTTTCAGCTAGCTCAACACAAATGGATCAGCAGGACCAGCCTTGCCTGGCACATCCATACTCGGCACCTAAGCGCAACATCTTCCAGGTCATCAGCAGGACCTAAGGGCTTTGTACATAAATTTGAATGTCCAAACAAACACTCATGACATTTTTCTTAAACATACACATGCAGAAGAAACAAGCCACCCTCAGCCATGGTCAAACATCTGAATTTTAATTTTCAAATCAGAAGTTCTCCCAATTATTAAACAATACTGTAATCAAGCAAAAAGAAATCCTAAGGACCTAATCTTGGGCCAACACAAAAGCACCAATGAGAAACCCGTGGTGTGCCTAATGTGCCTTATGTTTCCGTTTCCAGGTGCTACATCTTGGTGCTGCCCCATCGCTGGGAGTGGCATCTGAGCCAGTCTGCTGACCTTACTGTCCTGTTGGCCTCGATGACCTTGGCAGTCGTCCTCTGGCCCGTGGAGCCTGTGCTGGCCCCGCCTGGGAGGGAGCTGCCAGTTCCGCAGCTGGCATCTCCCCAGTCGTCGCAGCCTCACCGGATGCTACAGTCACTGGGAGAGGGGGTGGAGGAGCTGGTGCCCTCATCCGGAGCGCCCTGAGAGGAGCCCGCAGAGACGACAGGCAGCTGCTGCACCGACATGAGGTCGCCCCGGATCTCCCTGTTCACCGTGGATGGATGGGCATCGAGCTGGGAAGCTTGATGCCCACACCATCTCCCACACTGGCAGTGAGCAGCTGAGCTCACAGCCAATGTGAGGGTTTGCTGGTCCAAGCGCATCCCCAGGAAGCCCTGATTGGTCTCCTGGAGGAGCCTCTCCACAAGAGTCGCCACTCTCCCCGTGGAGGACACATGGCGCTCAGATATGTGGCTCATTGCTTTGGCGATTGTCCGTGTAGACTCCTCCACCACAGAGACCAAGCCAAGCATAGCCTCATGTATCTCCCCCAGATGCTCCCGCACACCCGGCCACATTTCCTGTACCTGCTGCGTCGCGGACAACTTCAGAGGCACATCATCAGGCATCGACTGAGCATGTGCCTGATCCCCTGCAGTCCTCCGACTGCTGGTGCCATCGGCACTCTCTGTCTCTGCCAGCTCCTCCAGCGAATGTGAAGTGCCCTCTCCACTGTGCCACGGGACACTAGCCGATGTTGCAATGCCCACCAAGGTGCTAGTATCTGCGCTGGTGCCTGCCTCGCAGAAATGGTGTCACACTGGTGAGACTTGAGGGCCCTTAGTTGTGAGAGGGGGCATCTGCAGCTCCTCCTGCTGGCCGTGCTCTGATGATGCAGAAAGGAACAACAAGGACAGTGGATCAGTTAGCGTGCACACACTGACAAACTTCATCCCTATCCCTCAGCTCATTATGTGCTCAACCTTTCAGAACCAATTGACACGAACATTGGTGGGGTGGTAAATAATGAAGAGGATAGCCTTACATTACAGGAGGATATAGACGGGCTGGTCAGATGGGCTGATGAATGCCAAATGGAATTTAATCTGGATAAGTGTGAGGTATTGCACTTGGGCAGGACAAACAAGGCACGGGAATACACGATGAATGGTAGGACCCAAGGAAGTAAAGAGGATCAGAGGGACCTTGGTGTGCATGTCCACCGGTCCCTTAAGGTAGCGAGACAGTTACATAAGGTGTTTAAGAAGGTATATGGCATACTTGCCTTTATTAGCCAAGGCATAGAATATAGGAGCAGGGAGGTGATGTTCGAACTGTAGAAAATGCTGCTTAGGTCACAGCTACAATTCTGTGTGCAGTTCTGAAATGTGCTTTATAGGAGGGATGTGATTGCAGTGGAGAGAGTGCAGAGGACATTTACCAGGATGTTGCCTGGGCTGGAGAGTTTCACTTATGAGGAAAGATTGCATAGACTGGTGTTATTTTCCCTGGAGCAGAGGAGATTGAGGTGTATAAACTTATGAGGAGCATAGATAGGGTGGACAGAAAGGAACTTTTCCCCTTGGCGAAGGGATCAATAACCAAGGGGCATAGATTTAAGGAAAGGGGCAGGAGGTTTACAGAGGAGGTGATGAGCAACTTTTGCACACAGAGGGTGGTGGGAATGTGGAATGCACTGCCTGAAAGGGTGGTAGACGCAGAAACCCTCATGACATGTAATAAGTATTTGGGAATGCAGTTGCGATGCCATGGCTTTCAAGGCTATGGGCATAGTGCTGGGAAATGGGATTAGAATAGTTAGGTGCGTGTTTGACCCGCACATCCTCGATGGGCCGTAGGGCTTTATCTGTGCTGCACCTCTGACTCTATCACTCTATGACCGAGCAATGTTGCAACAAGAACTAATTTAACAATCATCAGTGCTATAGATGTTGGGAGGACATAGCGGATCTCACTGTTGGCCTCAAATACCTGGCCATGCCACCCCAGCCTCACTGACACCAGTTGACCTGGGTGCATGCGGCCTCTCCAGCTCAAGGGCCTCCTGCTCGAATCTGCTTAAGATGAGGAGGTGTGCCTGGCTGCCTCCAGTCCTCACACGCTCCGAGGCATTATGAGCATTCTTCTCCTGAGAAAGAGAGAACACCTTCATTATGGCAAATTGCACATGGACTCTGCATGCGCACGCCGCACCCCAGCCACAGTGGGCCATATCAGGCCTCCAGTGCCTCCTCTCCCCGCTACTGCCGATTACTCACACAAAGATAGTACACCTGCTCCCAACCCCCCAACAGCCCCTTGGACACTTGCTGTGTACATCACTTTAGGAACCACACAGTATTTGCTCCCATAGCAAGGATGCGCAACTACGTGCAGTGTAGAGGGCAGAAGATGGTTCTTGGCCACAAGACCTTGAGGCTCCCCTTCTACCATCTCATTACCGTGAATAGGACATGTGCTGGAGTTCTGAGATGCGCCTAGCTGCGTCTCCTGCAGGTTGACCCCAGACTAGTCATCTGTGATTAAGAGCAACACATGGTGTGGGGGAGAACTCATCTCCTCATGAACCACTCAGGCTGAACTAAGCGTGGGCACTATCTGCTTGCCCATCTAGCAAAGGAAAAATGCCCTATGTAATTCAACGGAGTCATGACAGTAAGACTTGGGGGGGGGTGGGGGGGGTGGTCCTCAAAGGCTAAGGCTACCTGTTGGGTTAAATGTCCAATGCCTACATGTTACTCACCCTTCCAGTGCGCAACAAGTCATTGAAGCGCTTACGGCACTGGATCCAGGTGCACCGCACCACGTCACGGGAGCTCACCACCTCCGCCACCTCCTCCCAGGCACGTTTGGTCATGTGGGGGGGGCCTCCTCCTTCCATCCTGGGGGACCAACACCTCCCGCCATGCTGCCACCTCCTCGAGGAGGGCAGCAAGGCATTCATCTGAAAAACGAGAGGCGCTGGCCTACCCTGCAGCCTGCCCTGCTCCTCTGGCCTACCCTGCAACTTGGCCTGCTCACCCGACCCCCTCTGCTGCAGCCTAGCACTGGCCATTGTGACCAGTCTACAAAAGGCTGCCAGACCTTCTTTTATACAGACTGCCGGGTTGCCATTGGACCTGCGGCCTGTGCACGCCCGCACACTCCCGCTATCCACGGGAGCCAGCAAATACGCTGGGCGGGCTTTAATTGGTCCTCCCGCGTGAAATGGCGGCGCGGACCCAATCACGGGAGGCGATCGGGTTTGCGTCTGCCCACGCCAGCACCCACTCTCCCCCCCCGCCTCCCCTCCCACAACGGAAAATTCTGCCCATTGAAATATCCTTTCTGAGCATGTATTATCTTTTACACATCATATTCAATCCTGACTCTCATTTATTGGTGACCGAACATACTCCCAGGCTTCTCTAAAGTAAATTTATCTTTCTCAGGTAAGCTTTTGAAATGTATTTGTGATTTCTTGCTCTTTCTGACCAACAAGACTTCACTCATTTCTTGATAGGGAGCTGAATTTTCTCTGAGTTTTGTGTAAGATTGGTAGCTTCAGAAAAACTTTTCCCTTATGGTTATTTTCAGGATGGCCTCAGGATCAGCTAAGTTAATTGCTTTCTGTCAATATGCTTATCCACAAATCTGACTGCAGTAAACAAGCTGTAACAATTCATAACAACTAGATATTGTTTTGTTGCATAAGCGGGTACTAGACTGGAGTTTGGGGGATTGTCTATTCTTTCAAAGTATACTGTTCGAGTCTGTAGTTTCTCAAAACCATTATTCTTTATTGACAGTGCCCACCAACAATTACCTGGGCAATTAAACCAATTAACGGCGCAATTGTCTGCAATTTTTCATGGCCCGTCCAGCCTTACGGTTGGCAGACGGGTGTATCGGCTAAGTGGCCTTTACACCAAACCCCATCCAAGGGCAGGATGAAATCTCTGTTATGAAATAAAATAAAAATAAATATCTCTGGACAGCATTTTTAGGAGGAATGCTTTCAGGCGCTTGATTGTGATTCGTGGACATTTTTTTTGCAGCGTTTTACACCTTTATTTAATTATTTGAAGGTCTGCAGCCTCCTGAGGCAAGGGCCTGCCTCAGGGAGCTCTCTCATAGTGCTCACCCACACCCGCAGTGACGTCATCGCCCGCCCACTTCCTGCCCCCACCCCAGCAGCACTGAGCTTTTCAGCATGCATTTCACACTGGCTGGCCATTAATTGGCCAACCAGCGTGAAATCGCGGTCAGGGGCCAACCGCGGTTGGCGGTCTGTTTCCCGGCCGTTCACAGCCTGCCGTTCATGTGTACCTGCCAAGGGTAAAAGTCAGGCCCTGGGGTTTCAACTTGTGTCCCTGATCAAGAGAATTCATTAACCCATCAATGATCACCAACCTAGTGAAAGATAAAAGTGAACATAGATCATAGGATTCTAGCTATAGTGTTTAAAGAAAGGTGCAAAAGAATTTGCGTTTAAAAATGATGGGAAAAAAAGTGATGTGTGTACATCAAGTAAACATTTTTGGATTTAATCAGGAATCATTTTGAAGAGTGTGCCTAAAGCACACAAAAACTGATCTTTTTTTTAAAAAATTGCTTAATTGTTCTTTCTCCTTATTATGCATGACCTAGTACTTGTGCAGTTTTAAAGATGTTAGCGACAGTCAAAGGCTATTCAAGATATCGAAAACCGAGAACATCCCCACACAACCCCCTTAACAAATTCCACTTTAAACACTAGTGAACATGCCTTTTTTTTTTAATTTTTATCCCATTCCTAGTGGATACAGCCATACAACAGGGACCTGAATTAATTCAGCATAAGTCAGCAACTACCTCAGAGAGGCAACAATATGGTAGGAAGTGGAAAGAAGTAACTTGGTCTCGCAAGAGATGCCTTTTCGAGCTTGGGGTAAAATAGACTATAAGGCCTAGATTTTCATCCCCTTGTCGGGTTCGCTGAGTGAGTTGATTTCCCGATTCGGTTAGCCCAACCTTTAAAAATGTCCACCTACAGGCCAGATTTTCAGTCAGGAGGAGGGGATAAAAGGAGTCAGGGCAGCTGACCCCCGCCTCCCCACCCCCACCCCCAGAATGCATGTGCAGGTTACTGGATGCAAAGGCAGGCTGGGCGCAAAGCTGTGTTTAAATAAATAAATAAATAAATAATAAAGCAAAAACATCCCTTCAGCCCTCAGCCCTCGTCCCCCCACCAACACAGTCCCTATGCCATCCATGCCCCCCACCCACCCGATGGCACTCATAGTGCCAAATCATGCCAACTCACGCCTGCACCCACCATTCTTTTCTCTTACCCCCTCCTGAAAACTCACCTAGTATCCTTGGACAGTTCCTTGATCGCTTTGACACTTCCTGGACAGGTTGGACAACTTTGATACTTCCTGGAGTGCTTTGACAGTTCCTGGATAGCTTTGACAGGATTGACAGCTGGAAAGCTCTTTAACAGTTCCTTGAGAGCTGGATAGCTCCTTGGCAGCTGGACAGCTTTTTAACCATTCATTGACAGCTGGACAGTTCATTGACGATGGACAGTTCCTTGACAGCTGGACAGCTCTTTGACAGCTTGACAGTTCCAATGATTTTATGTAAAAAGTGTATAATTATGTTCACATTTAACAATCCCAAAGGGTGCCTTAGCTCTCCAAAATGTGTGCCGGCACCCTATCCAAAGGCGTACCTTACCTCTTCAAAGGGGTACTTGGCTATCCAAATGCATCCACCAGGTTCAGACCCCTTCTTACCTGTTCTAATCTGCACACTCCGAATTCCACACTCCTGTTCTTCCAAAATCCTGCTTCAGTAGGGAGAGCTGGTGCCTCCAAGAATGGCATATGCGCGAACCCTGGCCTGACTCCAGTCCCTCCTCCGCGAAGATGGGAAATGTTAGGTGCAGGGGTGGGACTTAGAAATTTCAGCCACTTCCAAGATTTTCACCATGACGGACAGCCTCACTTTGGTAGCGAAAATCCGTGCCTAAGAGTGTTTTACTTTACTGGTTGTCCATTAATATCTGACCTTATGGTGCTTGATGCTGACACTAGGTGCTGCAAAACAAAAGAAGTATTAGCCCAGACCTGAAGCTGCCACATTATAAGAATTAATGTACTATGTTGTCAAACAGATCAGACCATGTTTATGCATGTGCAAAATGTTCTATTTCCTATCTTTAATATCCTACACTTCTGTGAGCACAAAATTTACGTAACAGAAAAAGTACATAAAAATCCCGATAGAAAGTCACTAAAGACTCATTTTTTAGTTAAAGCAAGCTTGGCTGGAGTATAACTGAAAGTACGGTGTTTGTATTTCCCTAAAAGTTATCTTTTGAAGGCAACTGACAAATCACATTGAATAATTACTTATTGCATATGACACTAGTTCTTCAAATATCTATTATTGTGTTTTTTAGGTACCATACGTTGGAAGACGAATGCATCACACGTGCCCTTGTTTGCCAAATCTTATTTGTGTGAGGTTTGCAGATGGTCAATACCGATGCTTGTCACAGTTCAAAATTGAAGATGTCTTCAATTCTTTTTAGCAGAAGTAATCCTGATTAGCCAAATGTGCATTAACTATCCTATTTTCAATAACTGATATAATAAAAATTGTACATCACTGTAACATTCATTTGTGAAATAATATTCAAGCTGATTGTTTGTATTTAAATAAAGAAATGTTGTGCGTGAGTGTTTTATGCATTTGTCCATCACCTTTTGGGGGTGTCTCTAAATGGATTTTGCTGTCATAAATTTTTGTTCAGAATGGAAGGAATTTTATAAAGAGTAGATTTTATAATGCGTAAAGTGAAATTCAAAGCAAAACATTTTTTGGTATTCTCTGGGAAAAGAGATAACACAGGACTAAGGAATTAACGACGTGGGAGGTCTACCAATTTACAAGACTACTGACTACCACCAAGATCTGTAGTTGCTGCGTTAATTTAACTATTAAAAAGGAATGCGTACATTCATGTTTGACTAAATCGATAAATCAAAGAAAATCTTTTGGAGTTAGTGATAGATAAACATTTTGTGATAGAGTTTCCGGTCATTTACGTCAATAATATCAGCGCAATCTTTATGGAATCAATTGAGTTGGCACAAACAATCAGGGAATTTTAAACAGAAGTGAGTTAAAGCCAAAACCACTTATGCTTTTCTTCCATAATCTTTTGTGATGGCTTAAGATTCAATTTGTCAGATCAGGCCAAGAAGACCTCTCAAATTGCCTTATTTTCTTAGGCCCACAGGCACTACTAGGCATGTGGTGAAAGCTTTTTCATATCGAAAAATACTGAATTTACTAAGAAACTGATTAGCTCTCGGTGTAATCTTTTACATCTTTTTCAGTGATTTTTAAATCAAGTTACTCACAGGTGGAGAACCAGACATTCTTATTAAAAATGCTTATTTTTTATGATTTACCTATTTATTAATAAAACTGGACCAAATTACAACTCTTAAATGCATTAATAAGTATCTTTCAATAAAAATAAAATAAATGATTACATTCTATGACACTGCCCGATTGCTCTGGTTCATGGAAAATGTTATGTTTGTGATTATGCAAATGATTTTTATCAGAAACCTGTCCTGTAATTTAATCAATGCAATTTCAAGTGCATTTTGGGTGCAATTTCCCAAATATGCCTTAAGTGGAAACTACCCCTGCCAATAATCACTTACCTTGAGAGACTGAGGGGCAGCATTCCTTATATCCCAGCAGCAAGATCCATTGGAAGGGGTCCTGACAGCAGCTTAGACTACTTGGTTATAAGAAGATCAAACCCAAAGACAATAGAAAATCACATTCAATAGTAAGAGGAATCAACACTACTTCTACTTTTAACTCACTTTTTAAAGATAACATTCTATGTTAGTGAGTGATTCATGTGCAAAGACAAGGTTTTCTGTTTTAACTGCCAAAGTACCTTTCTTAAAAATAGTAGCAGTATGCATTTCCTTCATGAATATATATTATACAGGAGCTCATGTTTGCTTTCTTCAGCAATTACATCCAACTGCAAATTTAATAATTTTGGTCCGTAGTGTTTAATGATTTATTTTCTTGTTTGGATTATCCTGAAAAAATATTTTGTGGCAGACCATCAAAATATCAGAGATAAAACAACTGTTCTTGTCAGATTCAGCTTGAGGACCTTTTTTTAGTACATTTAGAGGATGTATACCGTTGTCACATGACATGAAGCCAAGCTTAATGATAAAGCTACTACTTAGCTGGTTGATAGTTTTCAACTTCTTAGCATCATATCAACTAACAACATCAGAGTAATGCTATTGTATGAGCATTATTAGAAATTCTCTTAATGCCAGTTTGCATATGCACATTTGTAGACATTCCCTGTCCATTGAGGGAGAGCCAGCTAGAACTGAAAAAGGACACCTAAGTTTGAAGTATGCAGGTGAAAGTTGAAGATTGGCTGAATGGGAATGTGTAAAATCTTGATAAATTATTATAACATTTCAGTAGGAAATTTAGCAACTATATAAGAAGAACAGCACTCGATCTTACTGTCACAACTGCTGTAAACCAGCTCTCACACAACTTAATAGCAAAGCTTGCTTGCACCAGTGAATAATTCACAGCCCAAATCTCATAGCTCATGAAAATCCAGAATAATGTGCAACACAAAGTAAGTAATTTATGTTTTTGTTTTGCAGCTGAAAAGATTTTTCTACCTTGAATCTCATGTTATGCTATGGCCCTTGTTCTATTTATTGCTGGGCCAAGGGTAGATTTTCAGGACTCATAAGAAACCCACAGTCCTTTGCCATATGTAAGTGTAATCAAAAGAAAAGAGTAGAAAATTGGAGAGAAGGTTAATAGCCATGTCAACCATTTTGTTGACTGTATTCCCCTTTCTCATCCAATATTTTTTATTCATTCTTAGGATGTGAGAGTCATTGGGAAGGCCAGAATTTATTGCCCATCACTAATTACCCTTGAGAAGGTGGTGATGAGCCACCTTCTGAAACTGCTTCAGTCCATGTAATTTAGGTACATGGTGCTGTTAGGGAGGCAATTCCAGGATTTTGACCCAACAACAGTGAAGGAATGGCAATATATTTCCACATCAGGAGGGTGCGTGACCTGGAAGGTGTAGTAATTATAGTTTTATTTAGTGTGTAATGTACCTTTAAGAATAATACTTGTTAAGGAAGATCACTCGATCTGTAGTAACCAATAGCAGCAAGTGTAGAGATAGAGTTGGAGTTAAAAGCATATGTGTATTTGCTTCTGAGTATACTATAAATAAACTTACAGATCAACTCTGTCACTAATAGTACAACTCAGCCACCCTACAACAAACTGGCAATGAGGATAAAACAGGATTGAACAGAAGAAATCAAGTTAGAAAGAAATAGCACTGTACCTCACCCAGTGATTGTAAGTAGCAAGCTCCATTAGAATTGAAGAAATTATCCTCTCTCAAAATGCCACAATTTCGGAGAATTGATCCTTTTGAACCAGCCACAGACGATTGGTCTCAATACATAGAACGCCTCACATTCTTTTTTCAAGCGAACAAGGTTACAGGGGAAGAGAAGAGGCGAGCGCTTCTCTTAAGTACTTGTGGAAGCAAAGCCTACGGTTTGCTTCAAAGTTTGACAATACCCAGTGCCCCAGATTCGAAGAGTTTTGATGAATTGGTGGACCTCGGGAAGGTCAACTTCAACTCAAGCCCTCAGACACGATGGAGAGGTTCAGGTTTAATTCACAAAATAGAGCCCTGGGTGAGACAATTGCATACTACGTGGCAAATTTGAAGCAGATAACAGAACATTGTGAGTTTGGTACGACTCAGAACGACATGCTCAGAGATCATTTAATTTGTGTGGTGTGAAGGAGGACACTATTCATAAATGATTATTGTCCGAAGTGAATCTGGATTTCAAGAAGGCGTTAGAGATAGCGCTGGCCATCAAAAACGCTGTAAGAGATTCACAAGCAATACAGGGTGCGTAAAATGGTGCCATCATCCGCATAAGGTGGGAAACCTCAGCCAAAAGTGGCACAACAAAGCAAGATTCTGCCAAGAGGCAGGAAACAGCCCCCACTAGCCAAAGAATAAAGAAAAATAACTTAACAATGAAATCGAAGAATAATTTTAATAGAGGTAGAATAATTTTAATAGAGGTGGAAACAGTCTTTTAGCAATTGGCAGTTTAAAAAAATTGAATGCTGTTATTGCCACAGCAATGGACATATGATGAGGCAGTGCAAGGAAAGATTCAAGCAGGCTTGTAAACAAAAGGAGAAGACCAATGAAATCTACAATGTAGAAAAGCCTAAACAACAAATCTGACATTTACTCGTTGTTTAATCTGAAAGTTGGAAAAACAGAACCAATATTTGTCACAGTGAAAGTAAATGGCAAGCCTGTTAAAATGGAAGTTGACATGGGAGCTTCCACTACAGTAATTGGGGAACATACCTCAGATATTTGAATAATGGTGAACATCAATTAAGTTTGGAATGAACAGTGGCCAAGTTAAAAACTTACACAGTGAAGACATTCGAGTAAAAGGCATAAGCAGAGTAACTGTCCATTATGGAAACCAATCAGCAAAGCTGTCAGCGTTGGTATTGAGCGGCAGAGGACCAAGTTCTCTAGGGTGAAATTGGCTAAGAGAAATCAACCTTGATTGGCCACTGGGGCCAGAAATTTCCCCCCGTTAGGAGGGTTGTGCGGGATCAGGCGGGGGCGGGTGCAAACCCGATTGATGCCCCCAATCGAGTCCACGCCACCATTTAACGTGGGCGGGCCAATTAAGGCCTGCCCATCGTGACACTCACCCACAAGCGCTGTGCGCTCGCTATGCGGGTTGTGGGGGGGGTGGAAATTCCCTGATTGGTTCCCTGTGCTCTTTCGCGAGTATGAGATCTCCCTGAGGCACGGAGGTGCCTCAGAGAGATTTGTTTCAGTGCTAAATTTTTAAATAAATGATTTTTAAACTTTTGAAACATGTCCCCTCAGTGTCACATGAGCTGGGACATGTTAATGAAATTTTGGAAAAAATTTTACTGATTTTTTAAACACTTCATGAAACCTCAACCCACCCATGGATGAGGTTCCACGAAATATGTGAAGGCCGCCTGGGCTCTTCGCCTGCCCGCCAACCTTAAGGTTGTACGAGCAGCTCATTTAATTGTTTTATAAGTTTTTAACAGGCCTTAATAGGCCTTTGGACAGTTCAGCTGTGCGCCCGCCGAACTGACAATCTAAATTACACGCGGTGACGTCAGAGCACATGCCCGACGTCACCGCACGTCATTTTACCTGACGGCGAGCAGGCCCCACCCCCAGATCGCCAACAGGAAAATGCTGTCCTGGGATTCCAAAAGGAAGCTGAAAGTGTTCCTGTTTTGAAAAAGGGGTGTGTAAGGACTCAACAACCTGAAGAAATACAGGCTGTCTTAAGCCAAAACCTGGAAGAACAGTGTAAGAAACTTGAAGAGACCCTGCATGATGACAGAGTTCGAGACAAGGTGAGCCACCTTCACAGGGAAAAAGAAAATCTGTTGAAAGATCTTCTCACACTACAAGATTCCCTCAGGTCTAAGTTTGTACCTCTGGAAAAGTATGAAGAGAAACGGAAAGAATTCAGCACTTCTCTGAACAAACTGAAGAATGAGTTGGCAGAGAAGACACATCAATGTTCAATTTTCCAGGAGGCAGCAAACAAATATAAAAAAGAGATGGAAGAGCTGAAGAATCAGCCAAATGAAGCCAAAGAGGCTTTGGAAGCAAAAGTCGCACAATTTCCCAAGAAGCAGACAGATAATGAAATTTTGGGAGACTCAGCCACTGAGCTCAGACAAGTTAAGGTTGCATCTGAGAGAAGTCTGGCCAATAATGAAGTCAAAAAGAAAGCCAAGATTAAAGTCTGCACTGGAAAGAAGAAGGCACGTAGAAAGTAGATACAGAAATACTAATAGGGCTTTAATTCTGGTAGCATACTAATACATTTTCGTATATAGGCCTGGCAATCAAATCGCAAACGCCAACGCCCTTAGTCGTTTGCCTTTACAAGAAAATGATGAGCACGTCCCAGTTCCACAGGAACTTGTTTTACTGTTAAATTTCTTAGACTCCTCGCTGGCATGTGCTCGACAGATCAGAGACTGGACAAGTCAGGACCCAGTCCTATCTCAGGTGCGAGAAGAAGTGCTACATGGTTGGTCTCAGGAGACTGTATCTGATGAAATGAAACCGTACTTCAACAGAAGACATGAAATAACCAGGATGGTATCCTATTGTGGGGAGCATGAGTGATAGTTCCTCCAAAGGGAAGGAAGCCACTTTTATTTGAACTACACAGTGCCCATCCAGGAAATTCCCAAATGAAGACCATAGCACGCAGCTATTTATGGTGGCCTCGGATGGATGGCAAAATAGAGAGTTTAGTAAAGCACTGTGTGCAATGTCAGCAACTGCAAAAGTTGCCAGTGACAGCTCCATTACACCCATGGGAGCGGCCAGGAAGACCCTGGGTGCAGTTACACATTGACTACGTTGGACCTTTCCTGTGAACAATGTTTCTGCTCATTGTCAATGCCCATTCAAAATGCTCGGATGTATATGAGGTGAAGTCACCAACATCGGCCGCTACAACCGAGAAACTACATCAGAGTTTTGCCATTCACGGACTACCAGAAGTAGTTGTTTCCGATAACAGCATGGCATTTATGAGTATTGAGTTTCAATGGTTTATCAGCCTCAATGGTATCACTCATGTGAAAACTGCACCATACCACTCTTCCTCAAACGGACTGGCTTCAAATATTCAAGGCAGGCATGAAAAAGCTAACTGGCGATTCCTTGACAAACAAGCAACACGCTTTCTTTTTCATTAGAGGACCACCCCTCACACAACAGCAGGTGTCACACCTGCCGAGTTACTGGCATAGTCGTGAGAGGAAATTTACCGTGGGAAAGCTGATATATGTGAAAAACTTTGGGGAAGGACCAAATTGGTTACCGGGTGTAATAAGTACGGTGACTAGACCTCTATCTTACCACATGGAGCTGGAAGGCCAGATCATCCATAAACATGTGGGCCATTTAAGGAAGAGAGAGATAAATCATCAAGATATGGTTCCACCAGTGATCATGACTGGGTCTGCTTTTCCTGTTGAGGATACTCATCCCAGGACTGACATGTCTGACACTCCTGTAAGAGTTGAGGATACAGAACTGCAAGTGCCCACCAAAGCACCAGATGTTCAGGCAACTCCGGAAAAGGAGGTTCCTGACAAAGAATCTGAAGTTGTGGAGCTGCGACGTTCAACATGTACCAGGAAACGACCTGAAACATTGAACTTGCAAATTCCTTACCCAGTGTAAATATTTTGTTGTCTTGAAAAATATGTACTTGTAAATATAATATGTATAGTTGAGTTAAAGGGAGAGGAATGTGGTAATTGTCGTTTTATTTAGTGCGCAATATACGTTTAAGAATCATGCTTGTTAAAGAAGGTCACATGATCTGTAGTAACCAATAGGAGAGTAGCATGGGCTACCCCAATAGCCAGTGTAGAGATGGAGTTGGAGTTGAAAGCACATGTGTAGTTGCTGCTGAGTATAATGTAACTTGATCACTAATAGTACAACTCGGCCACCCTACAACAGTAGGGAACTTGCAAGCAGTCATGTTTCAATGCTTCTGCTGCCCTTTTCCTTATAGATGGTAGAGTCAAGTCCTTGGAAAATGCTGTGGAAGGAGCCTTGGCAAGTTGCTGCAAACCATCTTGTAATGGTACATACTGCTACCAGTGTGCACCGATGGTGGAAGGAGTGAATATGTAGATAGGATGCCGATCAAGTAGTTTGCTTTGTCTTGGCTGGTGTTGATGTCCTTGAGTATTGTTGGAGCTGCGCTCATCCCGGAAAGTGTATTCCATCACACTTCTGCATTATGCCTCATAGATAGTAAACATGCTTTGGGGAGTCAGGAGGTGAGTTACTCACCGCTGAATTCCCAGCCTCTGACCTGTGGCCACAGTATATATATGGCCGGTCCAGTTAAATTCCTGTGAATGGTAATCCCCAGGTTATTGATCATGTAGGATTCACTGATGGAGTTGGTTAGATTCTCTCCTGTTGGAGATGGCTGTCGCCTGGCACTTGTATGGTGTGAATGTTACTTGCCACTTATCAGCCCAAGCCTCAGTGTTGTCTAGGTCTTGCTGTATATTGGCACAGACTGCTTCAGTATCTAAGGAGTTACAAATGAAATTCAACACTGAACATCCCCAATTCTTACCTTATGTTGAAGGAAAGGTCATTGTTGAAGTGGCTGAAGATGGTTGGGCCTAGGACTCTGCCCTGAGGAATACTTGCACAAAGTGCTGGGGCTGAAATAAATGGTCTTCAGCAGCTATTACCATCTTCCTTTGTGCTAGGTGTGACTCCAGCTAGTGGAGAGTTTCCCCTGATTCCTGTTAACTTCAATCTTGCTAAGGCTCCTTGGTGCCACACTCAGTCAAATGTTGCCTTGATGTCAAGGACAGTCACTTTCACCTCACCTCTGGAATTCAGCTCTTTTGTCCATGTTTGGACTAAGGTTGCAATTCAAACTGAGCATTGGTGAGCAAATTTTTGCCAAGTCAGTGCCTCTTAATAGCACTGTTGACGACACCTTCCACCACTTTGCTGATGATTGAGAGTAGACTGATGGGGCAATAATTGGCTGGGTTGGAATTTTTTGTTTGTTTTGGACAGGTCCTCCCTGGGTAATTTTCCACATTGCCTGATGAAGCTGCCTACCCTAAATATATGGAGAACCATAGAAACATAGAAAAGTTACATGCAAAAAGAGGCTGTTCAGCCCATGATGCCTGAGAAAAGGGGCACTTATTAACATCATATTGGAAATTAAATTCTCTACAATCAAATTGGCCGCCTTGATAGTTCCCTGATGAAAAAAATTGCAAGTTGTTAGGGGGGAAATAAAGGAATACAGTAGTGGTCAAGGGACTTGACTTAAAATATCCCAGCATGCAAAACCACAATTGCTAAGTAGTTATCAGTTAAAGGTCAGGCTGGGACAGAGAGAATGCTGAAACTTGCACATTCTCAGTGCTTGAGTATCAGCAAGGCTATACTGGATGCAAATATGATAGATTGAACGTTTTGGGAGTCAGTCTGGAGTCTTAGGTTGAAAAACGAACCAAGATTGGGCCTGTTTATAGTGGATAGGGGAAGAACAGATGGTCCTAGTGGAGATAGGAGGGAGGGTCTCTGCTGGGGTGAAGGCAGGCACAGATGATGTAACCTTTATGACCAGAGATCTGTCTGCTTAACGTAAACCTATATGTTGACGAGATCGGAATCTGGAGGATGTTCTTGTACGTGACCAATAATGTATAAATATGTTGAACTCTTGTAGCTTAGCAGAGTGCTGTCTCAGGCTGTATTGAGACAGTGTTCTCCTTGCATTTGCTCGAATAAATGATCGTAACCTGTGCCTGAGTCTCCTATGGTTCGTTTGTCAAAGTGACTACAACAAAAAAGTTGCAAGCCATTAAAAAAACTCAACTTTTAGTATTCTCCAACTATGTAACTTGGTATATTTCCAAATAATATTTTCAAAGGGCAGAATTTTATGTTCGTCGGTCAGGCGGACCCGACCGACTTGGCGGCGGGCGGGCGGCCGATTGCCACTGGCGAAACGGGCCGCACCGCCATTTTCCACAGGCGGGCCAATTAAGGCCCACACCACGGCTTTGCTATTCCCGTGGACAACGGGAAAATAGTCGCGGGGGCGGGCAGCCTCAGACTGCCGGTTCCAGTGGGGAGCCAGCAGCCTGTTTAAAGAGTGGCCAGGCAGCCTGCTTGAGGCAGTGCATCATGGCCACTCAGAGAGGTAGAAATTCTCCAAGGAGGGCAGAGGAGGAGGAGGTGGAGGAGGAGGGGGGCAGGCTGCAGGAGAGGCCAGCGGGGGGCCACTGTGCACCCAGATTCTCGGACGCATGCCTTGCTGTCCTCCTGGAAGAGGTGGGCCAGCAACATGATGTTCTGTATCGTGAGGATGAGAGGAGGAGGGCCCCCCCATGTTACCAGCCAGGCGTGGGAGGAGGTGGGCGAGGTTGTAAGTGCCCATGATGACATCAGGCACACTGGCACACAGTGCCAAAAACGCTTCAATGATTTGCTGCACTCCGGACAGGTGAGTACCATGTCTGTCTGGGCTATTTGAGGCAGACGGCAGCCTTAGCCTTTGCCCCCCCACCCCACCATGAATGGCTGCCGTTACTGCATAGGGCATCTGTCACACGCTGGGTGGGCAAATGGGTACTGACAATGCTTACATCAGCCTTAGTGGTTGAGGAGAAGAAGGGCTTTCTGCGCAGCATATGTTGGTTTCTGTGGCATTTGAGTAGTTTGCGGGCAACCTGCAGGGGAGGCCACACGACACATACTCAGAACTCCAACACATGTCATATTGATGGTAATGACATGGTCCAAGGGGTGCCTCAAGGACTTTTGGGCAAGTCCCATCTGCTGGCATCGCCGCCGCACCTATTTGATTCTCCTTTCCATGGGCGCTAAGACCGTGTGCTATTCAAAGTGATGGACGCCAAATGACACAAGTGTGGACAGCTGATTGGGAGACACCGCAAAGATCACCCACCGAGCCCTGGAAGGAGCCAGAGGCATAGAAGGTGAGGGCATCTGTGACCTTCAGAGCCACTGGCATCGGGTGTCCGCCCACACAGTTAGGGGAGATCTCAGGGCCAATCATCTGACAGATATAGTTCACTGCCTCCCTTGACAGTCGGAGCCTCCTTCGGCACTGCACCTCAGTCATATTGAGGTAGCTGCTTCGCCGCCTGTAAACCCTGGCAGCAGGATAGTGGCATCGTCTGCGGCCCCTTCCACCTTGGACAACCTCTTGGCCCTGCGCCCCTTGTGCCTGCGCCTGTACTCCCAAAGGTGCCTCCCTTGGGAGCTGATTGTCCAGTCCTGGCCTCCTCCTTATTCTATCCCTCCTTTCTTCCTCAGGGGAGCTGCCTCCACTGGAGAGGTCAGAACCCATAGCCCCAGGCTAAATGGAGGCCTCTGGAAAGCTGCAAGGCTGAAAAAGAATGCTGTCTGCAGAATCCTTTCACTTTACACGGAAACCTCTTGGACATCAATGAGAACTACTAACAATCACACAGGTACGTTTTAAACACTTTCATCAATTATAACTTTGTGAAAAACCTGAACAATCCCTCTGAGTCCACATATACCGGCATTGCAAAAGTTTTCTTAAATAATCTCCTACCCGCCTTCTCGTTGGGCCCGTGCGCCAACCCAAAGTTTGCACGGGCCCCTCAAAATCGTACACAATTGGCAAGTTAAGGGGCTTAACGAGCCCTTCAATTAATGGCAGGCGAACTGATCGCGCCTGCCCACCGAAATATCGCGATGGCGTGCGCTGGCATTGGCTCACCCGCGCGACATCAGCGTGCGTCATTTTACACGCTGACGTGCGGGCTCCGCCATCCGCACGTCAGCCGGAAAACTCTGGCCAAAGATAAGGGCATTATTTTTTCTGAAAAAATGTTTTTTTTTTCAAATGAATACCAGCACAATAATTTAACTAGGCAAAATTGTTCATGATTACTGATTTTTTTTTTGCTTACAAGTGTGTCCTAAAATAATTTTGTGAGAAACTGTTCTGACTAATATTTGGTTTAAAACATTATGGGCAGCATTCTCCCTTCGGCGAGCGGGGGTGGGGCCCACTCGCCGATGCGTAAAATGACGCACGGTGATGTCGGGCAGGCGTCCCGACGTCACTGCGCGTCATTTAGATTTTCAGTTTGGTGGGCAGGCAGCCGAGTCGGCTGCGCGCCTGCCGAACTGTCAAAGGCCTATTAAGGCCATTTGAAAAGTAATTAAAATATTTAAAGGAGCTGCCCGTTCAACCTTAAGGTTGGCGGGCAGGCAAAGAGCCCAGGCGGCCTTCGCATATTTCATGGGCGGGATGAGATTTCATGAAGTGTTTGAAACTTCAATAAAAGTTTTAATAAAAATTCAATGACATGTCCCAGCTCATGTGACACTGTTACATGAGGGGACGTGTTTTATAACTTTTAAATTCCTTTATTTCAAAGTTTTAATTTTAAACTAATCTCCCTGAGGCACCTCTTTGCTTCAGGGAGATTTCTGTGCTCTTTTGCACGCATGCGCAAAAGAGCACAGGCCCCGACTCAGGGAATCCCCCCGCCCGCACAAAGTTTAGCGCTTCCGGACGGACATCATGCTGGGCAGGCCTTAATTGGCCCGCCCACATAAAATGGTGGCGCGCACCCGATCGGCGTTTGCCCCCGCCCACCCAACCCTCCTGACATGGGGAAATTTCTGGCCTATGAAAAAATTGCCAATTCTGCCTCTCTTGATTTAAAAGACATCAAAGAGGTGTGAACTACTTTCACTGCAATGAATGTTCCAGCATGCCTTATGGTACAAAAGTGACCATGCCACTGACGAAAGAAGTGGCACAGCTGAGTTCCATACTCGGCTTGTGATCCTCAAAGTGGAGTAAAACACACTTGAATGTTCATTAGGATAAATAATGAGCCATTGCTTTGAGCTTTTTCTTGATATGTTGACTTTTACTGCTTATTTCAGCAAGCAGAATTCTATCAATCACATTAGATACCTACTAGCCTTCATTAACACATGATTGAGCAGAATTTAAGACCATGATTGACTAACCATCAGTAATTAATTCCTGATAAAAAAAATTGTGTTGAGCATGGTAGGAAGAGCCAAAATGAAAGAGGAAAACACTACATTTTTCACACAAGAAACTTTTGAAATTAAGGTTAGTTAATGTCTGCTTTCTAAAAATGAGGAGTATTTATTCTTCTTTTTGGTGTGCATGGATATTGTCAAGTTGGGACTGGGCACTCAGTCAAGCAAATGCTCGTGGATTAGCTCATCTTTTACATTTACTAGCACACACAAGGACATGTACCTCAGCTGTTTACTGGAGATAAGCATTTTTATTCTGTCCTTGGGAATGTCTACTATGATTTGCATTGAGTAGCAATGTTATGCAGGACATCAAACGCCACAAAAAAAATGTCACACCTTTTGAGGGCTGTATTGTATTATGCATCTAGAGTGATCCAGACATGTAAAATGCATTAAGCATCGATTGCACGTCAAGATGACCATGGGATTTAATTTCAGTGTTTTTCAATAACAGGACAGCCAGGTTTAAGCAAAAAAGTCATCAGTAGTCATAGTTTCAGACCATAAGGACTGTCTGATATCCTCTAGAGATGGAATGAATCTCTTGACAGAAACTTACTTAATTGTCAAAGGCTTATCTAAACACTCTGTGCAAATTGTAGGATTCATGCACATTCCTAACAGTGTAATACGTCTCTGTTCTAGAAAGTAGACAGCAAACAATGCCAGCGGTGAAAACATCATCAATGCTACCTTGGAAAAAAGATTAGCAGTAACAGCCCTACTACTCTACATTCCTGTCTTTATTGCAATTAAAGCAATTGAAGCTTATTTTGGGAACTTGTCTCTGCTATTCATTTCAGAGAAAGATAGACCTTATGAAAATAATCAACATTTTTATTTTTATAAACAAAAATTAATTTGTAACAAATGTATATTTATTGGCACATATGCTTTGTGTTTTCATTTTTCTTCATTTATACCAAGGGGAGTTGGGATACATATCTTTAGTTTTTAAAAAGGATGCACATCTCCATTACAGTAAGAGTGGGAATGGGAGGCATTGAAACAGGTAGGATACATCCAGGCTAGTGGCAGGTTTGTATTGGCTCTGCCTGATTCTAGTTCCTGTGATTAAGCTCTTTATTAAAAATATGAAGTGCTACCGTTAAGGTTCAAGAAGGTGTCCTGATGTTATTATTCTTTGCTGATGTTCTTTTTTCATTATATTCTGAGCTTGGTGGTGTGCGCACATTCAATGTTCTCATGTCCTTTGCTATTAAGCTATGGGACACAGTTCTCCTGTTTCTACCCCTTAAATTTGAAAAGAAAAGGGGACCAAATTTCTTAACGTTTAAGAGAAGAAGTATTCATTTTTATTTACTCTTTCATGGGATGTGGGCATTGCCATCAAGGCCAAAATTTATTGCCCATCCCTGATTGCCCTTGAGAACAGTTAAGAGTCAAACACATTGTTGTGGGTCTGCATATTGGTAGGAAGAACATGGAGGGACAATATAAAATAAAGAGCACAATTCTAAAGGGGGTGCAGGAGCAAAAGGACCTGGGTATATATCTGCATAAGTCACTGTATGTGGCAGGACAGATTGAAAGACCAGTTAATAAAGCATACAGTATCCTGGGCTTTATTAACAGGGACACAGAGTAACAGAGCGAGGAAATTATGGTGCAGGATGCTAGTTCAGCCTCAGCTGAAGTATTGTGTCCAGTTCAGGGGAGTTCACGGGACTTCGCACTTTATGAAAGATGTGAAGCCATTGGAGGGAGTGCAGAAGAGATTAATGTGAATAGTTCCAGGAATAAGGAACTTCAGTTATGAAGATAGATTGGAGAAGTTGGGACTGTTTTCCTTGAAGAAAAGAAGGCCGAGAGGAGATTTGATAGAGGTATTCAAAATCAAGAGGGGTGTGGACAGAGAAGATAGGGGGAAACCATTGCCACTCATGAAAGGATCAAGAACAAGAGGGCATGGATGTAAAGTAATTGGTAAAAGAAGCAAGAGCAACATGAGGAAAAATTTCTTCATGCAGCAAGTGGTTAAGGTCTGGAATGCACTTCCTGAGAACGTGGTGGAGACAGATTCAACTGAAGCATTCAAAAGGGAGCTAGACTATCTGAAAAGGAAGAATGCGCAGGGTTACAGGGAGAAGGCAGGAGAATGACACTAAGGCGATTGGTCATTCAGAAAGCTGGTGCAGACACGATGGGCTGAGTGGCCTCCTTCCATGCTGTAACAATTCTGAGATTCTATCGCACTTAGACCAGACCAAGAAAGGATGGCAGATTTCCTTCCCTAAAGGACATTAGTGAACCAGATGGGATTTTAATGACAATCGATGATAGTTTCATGCTAACCATTTCAAAAATCTTTATCTTAAAATGAAAATACAAATGAATCAATATGAAGAAGACTATAATGATTGAACTTCGTCAGGTTTAAAGATATAATTGAGGACCTTCAGGTTATTGAAACACTGAACTCTCATCTGAAGTATTAATTAGCTGTCTGGCAACATAGAGCCTGCTTCCCCGGAAATTACATTTTGGTTTAGTTTTGCAAGTTTCCTTTCACATTTTTATTTTAGTTTCAGTGCCCCACCAGGAGCTGTCACCTCCTCATTGACTTTTAGTTTAATCGATTGATTGATTTTAGGTTTCAAAAAGAGTCTATAAGGCTTGGAGGCAAGGAGGTGGCTGAGAGATTAAGGTGATGGACTGCTAATCCATTGAACACAACCATAAAAAATACAAAGTCAGTTTCAGAGGTGCTCGCTATTTCATATTTGTGGCTGAGTGGCCCTGGAGAGGAAGTGCGCGGTGTCCACTGGTACACTAGAGGCCTTCCGCAATCGTGGGCATCACATCACCCCCGGAAACGACATTTTGATTTGATTTTGTAGGTTTCCTCTGACGTTTTGTTTTAGTTACAGTGCCCCACCAGAGGCTGTTTATCCCCTCTGACTTAATATTTTTAATTTATTGAGTTTTGTTTTATCTCAGAAGAGTCTATAAATAGGGGAACCCCTCTGATGTATTGATGTTTTTTTAATTATTGATTTTTGTTTCATCAAAAAGTGTATAAAGCCTGCTGGATCATTCACCACATACTTACCAATTCATATATTGTTTTAGTGTTCACACTGCCTTCGTAGTGAGTTGAAAATTATACATTATTCTAAGTATTTTGAAGCATACGCATCTTTAACAGACTCCAGGGACTGAATTTTTGCCCTGATATAGGGGCAAGAAAACAGATTTTTGTTCTGCCAACCCGCATGATGATCTGTCGGCACCACACCACCCAGTCCATCTTCCCAGAAGCCATATCGGGAGCGGAAGGGCTACCCGCCTCACGCAGCAAGTAGCCAATTAAGGTGAATAACAGACCAATTAAGTCCAAGTAACAGAGGCGACTTGAATTTTGCAGTTGGCCTGCAGACCCCCTGCGACATCAGGAGCTGACTAGCTGCCTGAGGGCAGACTGGGGAGCCAGCAATCCAAGCAGATTTTGAGGCCTTCCCTGCCTACCTTGTTACCGCTGTGGCCTGTGGAGGGGCTTCCCCTCAACAATCGTGGCCCAACAGCTGTGGGCATTTTTTGACTGAAAAGTTTTTAAATTGCTGAGAAGACCTCAAGATGGAGGCATCCTCTTTCTCTCTTACCTGAACTGCAGGCTGCAGCTCCTTTCAAGCTGGTGGGCCTTCTATTGGCCCTGTAAATTTGAGAGCCTGCCCACTGTCCTTAATTGAATGGTGACCACACCCTCTGGCCACTAATTGGTTAACTCAGGGTAAATCAATGGCAGGTGACGGTTCCTGCACAGTGCAGGGTCGTGACCCATATTTGTCCTGATATCGAGATCCTAACCCAAAACCCTGCCCCAGGTAAAAAAAACTCAGAATATTGTTCCCACACTCTCCACTTTTTTCTTCTCTTCTGAAAGCAGAAATTATTCCTAATAATTTTTATGAATGCTGATCATTCGCCAGCATTAATTTACACCAATTCTTTACAATTTGAGCTGAGTCACTGAGTGCTGACAGGCTATTCAATTGTTCAGAGGCATTACAGCTGAATTTAATTCTTTTGCATGATCAACAGTCACAGATTGCAACTCTTTTGAGTACAATCACAGTTTTGGTTTCCAGGAGTGGGACATGAACCCACAACCCTCTGATTCAAAGGCGAGGGTGCTATGGACTGAGGAACTTGGAAGCCTAGCAAGACAAGTATTGGAGTAATTGGATTTGGAGGTAACAAAGGTGTGGTTAAGGGTTTTGGTGGCAATTAGGGCTGAAAATGCTGGAAAAACTCAGTAGGTCTGGCAGCATCTGTGGACAGAGAAACAGAATTAATGTTTCAGGTCTGTGACATTTTCTGAAAACCAACCTGAAACGTTCAAGCTGTTTCTCCTTTGGAAGTTTAATATATCCAGCAAGCTCTCATCACACATGGGAAGTGCCACTCTTTGGGTGGGATTTTCCAGTCCCACCAGTGGTGGGCATCATGGCAGGCAGGCCCGAAAAATTCGGAATGCTGCCAAAAGTCAGTTTCCCGCCGGCGGGAAAATGGGTTTGCAATTTTCCGTTCCTGAGTTTCATGGCGGGTCAGGTTGCCCACCGTGTCATGTTGGGAACTGTGTTTTCATGCCTTTGCATCTCATGAATACTCATTGGGCAGAAAATTACGCTTGGTGTGCGGGCGCGCACCCTACACACCTGAGCGTGAGATAAAGCACGTTGACGTCGGCCGAGCATGCCATCGTCAATGCGCACTCTCGTGATATTTCGTTAGGTGGGCGCACGATGAAGACGGAGGCACGCCGGCCATTAATTAAGTGGCCAGTTAAGGCCTTTGAGACATCAATTATCTCGGAGTTTATGTGGCCCATGCAATTCTCAGGCCGTCGCACAGGCTAAACAGGCAGGTGGGCAGGCCACAATTTCAAAAACCTCATGCACGGGCGAGGTAAGAGGGGTCAGCGGGCTCGCTAATGCGAGTAGTTTGTAGTTTAGGATATAGCTTGCTGCTGTTTGCTTGTGTCAACAGGAAATCTTCATTTCACTTCAGAGCTGCATTGACAGAAATAAGAGGCTTCAGTTCAGGCCTCAGTATTGTTTACCAGGCCCCCGGAGGATTCATACCACTTGGGGCCTTCCAGGTGCTAGACAGCCTTCCCTTACCCTGGGAATGGGGATTGGGGTCTCCGCTTGAGGCACCTCCTCTGAAGAGGAAGAGAGGGCTAGAAGGGGGAGGAGGCCAGGTGTCCCTATTCAGCCTCCAGGGGAGTGACCAGTGGGAGGAGAGGCGCAGACACAATAGGAAGTTCAAGGCAGAAGGGGCCGCAGAAAACACCACTATCCTGCTGTCAGGGTTTACAGGCGGCGATGCAGCTACCTCAATATGCCTGAGGTGCAATGCTGAAGAAGGCTCCGTCTCTCAAGGGAGACAGTGGCCTCCATTCGTAAGAGGATCGGCCCTGAGGTCAGCTCCGACTGTGTGGGTGGATACCCCATGTCAGTGATGTTGAAGGTCACGGTGGCCCTCAACTTCTATGCCTCCAGCCCTTTCCAGGGGTCAGTGGGGGATCTGTGTGGAGTCTCCCAATCAGCTGTCCACAGTTGTGTCAAGCTGGTGACAGATGCTCTGTTCAGGTGTGCATTGACTTTCATTCACTACCGCATGGACGAGGCCAGCTAGTCAGAGCGAGCCAGAGGCTTTGCAGCGATTGCTGGGTTCCCCCACATCCAGAGTGCTATAGACTGCACACATGTGGCCATCAAGGTGCCAGCGGGTGAGCCCGGTGCCTTCGTCAACAGGAAGGGCTTCCACTCTATGAACGTGCAGATAGTGTGTGACCACAAGATGTGGATTCTACAAGTCTGTGCAAGGTACCCAGGCAGCTCCCACGATGCCTACATCCTCAGACACTCCCAGGTGCTGAGGCTCTTCAGTGCTCCAGCCTGACTGGATGGATCGCTGCTGGGTGACAAGGACTATCCCTTCAAAAGGTGGCTCATGACGGCTCTCCGTCACCAAGGACAGAGGCTGAGCGGCAGTACAACGGGAGCCACGGCACCACAAGGGCTGTGGTAGAGAGAACCATCAGTCTTCTCAAGGTGCGCTTCCAATGTCTGGACCGTTCAGGGGGCACACTGCAATACCCCCCCAGATCGTGTATCACTGATAGTGGTTGCATGCTGCGCTCTCCACAATCTGGCACTGGAAAGGGGGGACACAGTGGAGGAAGAAGATCTTGACGCAGCTGCACAGGCAACAGACGATGAGTCCAGTAGTGAGTCAGAGGATGAGCATGGTCAGTAGAATGGTGAGGATGTAGACACTGACCTGGGAACCTCTGGGGAGGCAGGGACACCCAGGAGGCTTTGATCCAACGCTCCTTCAGCTAGCCTACCAAATAAGCGCCACCACCACATGCCAGGGCTGCAGGCTCCATATTCGATCCCTGACAGGACCATTTCCTTGGTCAACAACATACACTGTGCCATTGCAAAGTTTAAGTAGAAACATGTCCATCATAACATCATGGCTTACCCTGCACCTTCAGAACAAGTGAAGCATCCAGAGGCCAGTTGTACAAAAACACAGTTAATTAACTGGTGCCTGGCAAACATTCTACAAATTAACATTGACAGGTATTTTCCATCACACCAATAAACACTGAACAGAAAAATGGAGGAAACAAATATCACCTGTGATCAGGCCGTGTTGTGATTAAGGTGCTTTAAGTTTTCGCTTGCGGGTGCTATGTCTTGGTGCTCCCCCCTCGCTGGCACTGGCGTTGGAGACAGCCTGCTCACTCTGCTGTCCTGTTGGCCTTGATGAATTTGGCAGGCATCCCCTGGCCTGTGGAGCCGGTGCTGGCCCTGCCTGGGAGGGAGAGGCCAGTGCCACGGCTGGCATCTCCCCAATCACCGCAGTCTCATCAGATGCCACGGTCACTGGCAGAGGGGCAGAGGATCTGCTGCCCTCATCCGGAGCACTCAGAGGAGCCTGCAGAGATGATAAGCAGCTCATGCAACAATGTGAGGTCACTCTGGACCTCTCTGCTCACCATCGATGGACAGGCACCTAGCTGGGATACTGGGTGCCCAATCCACCTCCCACACTGATACTGACCACCTGAGGTCATTGCCGGTGTGAGGGCTTGCAGGTCCGAGCGAATCCCAGGAACCCCTGATTCAGCTCTCCATGAGAGTTGCTACTCTCTCCATGGAAAAGGCATTGCACTCGGTCATGAGGGTCAACGCATTGCTCAAGCTCCACAATGGGCACCATGGCACACATTCCCTCATGTATCTCTGCCAGATCCTCCCGCACACCCTGCTGGATGTCCAGCATCTGCTGCCTCATGGACAACTCCAGAGGCCCATCAACAGCCATCGACTGTGCATTGTCCTGATCCCCAGCCATCCTCCAACTGATGGCGACATGGGCACTCTCTGTCTCCACCTGCAGCTCATGTGAGTGTGAATTGTCTTCACCAATATGCACCGAGATAGTAACCAGGTGCTGGTATCTGCGCTGGTGCCTGCTTGAGAGAACAGGTGTGATGCAGGTACGTTCTGATCGGTGTTGTCCTCAGGGGCCAGAGGTGGGCCTTCTCATCCCGAAGGGCTGGTGGTGAGCCTGAAAGGAACAACAAGGACATATCATTAGTTGAATTCGTCACGCTGTTACTGTGTGGCATGCCTGGCAGCCTCATGAGACAGAGATCAGGATGCATCAGGGTGCCCTCGTCTCCCCATTATCAATGGGGATTCCAGGTTCGAGGCTCAC
This sequence comes from Cetorhinus maximus, assembly GCF_964194155.1. Taxonomy (NCBI): domain Eukaryota; kingdom Metazoa; phylum Chordata; class Chondrichthyes; order Lamniformes; family Cetorhinidae; genus Cetorhinus; species Cetorhinus maximus. The sequence continues at coordinate 49,497,012 of NC_135884.1, read as the reverse complement.
ATCAATATAGAGAGTACACTGGAGTGGTTGCAATTACCGACATTCTCACCTCAGTGTACTGCACTCTTACCTACCTGTGGCACCCCAACCTCTTCGCTGCCACTTGACCTAGGCGATGACGCCTCTCCAGCTCCAGAGCCTTCTGTTCATAACGGCTGTGGATTAGTAGGTGTGGCAGTCCCCCACCAGTCCATGACCTCTCTGCATTGATATGGGATGTTTTCTCCTGAAAGGAGAGAGGAGCATTGATTAGTCCACCCTGTACCTGCATTGTCATCGCAGCCTGGCCAACCCCACCTGAGGAACACCTCACAGGGCTCAGTTGATTTGTGACCCTGGAGCTGCAAAACACTCAGTCCAAGCAGCCAGGTCCCACCCCATTGCCCAGATGCTGCCTCATTGACATTTGCCACTCACACTCTAACACCTCCTGAGGTCCACAGCGGGATGGGCAGCTCTTAACTGCTCTGCAAAGTGACCCATGCCAACACGGTACTCACCCTTCCCGATCTCAGGAGATCATTGAAGCGCTTCCGACACTGAGCCCATGTGCACCTCACCACATCGTGGCTACTGACCCTGGATGCCACCTCCTCCCAGGCCTTTTTGGTGAGGTGGGGGGCCTCCTCCTCCTGCCCCTGGGGACAAGGGTTTCTCTCCGTGCTGCCACCTCCTCCAGGAGGGCAGTGAGACACTCATCAGAGAAACGTGGAGCTGAATGCCCCACCGACCTGCCCTCCCGCCTGCCATGTTCACCTGCAATGCTGTCCATCACGAGTTCAATGTCCTTCGCTGGCAGCCTTCCAAGGGCTGCCAAGGCCGCATTTGAATCGGCTGCCAAGTCGCCATTGGACCCGGCGGACATTGAGCACCCGCCCCTTCACGCTCATTCTGCAGCTGCATCTTAGGCTGGGCGAGCCTTAATTTGCCCACCTGCATAAAATCACGGTGCGCGGCCGATTGCAGGCAGTGGTTAGCTTCACGACTGCCCCCGACCCGGCCAAGCACCTCCGCCAAGGGTAAAATCCTGTCCATTAAAAACCCAGCTCACTGAAATCACGTTCCCAGTCCAAATGAAATGGCCACACCGGCGGCTAATTAGACCACCGTGAATCACGACCAGATATAGCAGACGTGCACCTGGCAAACTGCACTTCACCCATGACTTCAAGATTTGTGCATGCAGCGCTCGCCTACCTTTCACTGTGCTGCTTTTGTGGCTGCTCCAGCTCCATGCCAAGGCTGCTTAGGGAAGGCCAGCAAGAAGGAAAGGGCATGCTTGACAGTGTGGGGGTAGTGGTGAGACAAGACAGAGGCAATTAAGATTCCAGCTTTCAGCCAATTTGATTCCTTCTACATGATATCAGGAAATAGCAGACACACTGGATAGTGCGAGGGGAATGGGCCCTGCCAACATCCCAGCTACAGTGCTGAAACCTTGTACTCCAGAATTAGTCGAAGCTGTTCCAGTATGGCTACAACACCAGCATCTGCCTCACAAGGTTGAAAATTTCCCACATATGTCAAGTACACAAAAAGCAGGACAAATCTAATGTGGTTAATTACCACTTCATGAGCCTACTCTCAGCAAAGTGATGGAAAATGTAATTGACACTGCTATCAAACCACATTTATGCAGCAATAACCTGCTTACTGATGTTCAGTTTGGGTTCTGCTAGGATCACTCAGCTTCAAGCCTCATTACAGCCTTGGTCCAAACATGGACTAAAGAGCTGACTTCCAGAGGTAAGGGAAGTGACTGGTTTTGGCATCAAGGCAGTATTTGGGTAAGTATGGCATCAAGGGGTCCTAGTAATATTGAAGTCAATGGTGGAAACTCTCCAATGGCTGGAGTCAGACCTAGAACAAAAGAAGATGGCTGTGGTTGTTGGGGGTCAATCATCTCAGCTTCAGGTTATTGCTGCAGCTGTTCCTCAAAGCAGTGTTCTAGACCCAACAGTTGTTTTATCAATGACCTTCCATCCCAAATAAAGTCAGAAGCGGCGATGCTTGCACAGTGTTTGGTACCATTCACAATTCCTCAGATATTGAAGCAGTATGTGCCCACATGCAGCAAAACCTCTATAACATTCAGGCTTGAGCTGATAAGTGGCAAGTACATTTACGACCCACAACTGCCAGGCAATGACCATCACCGACAAGAGAGAGTCTAAACAACCCTCCTTGATATTTAGTGGCATTGCGATGAATGAATTCCCAACCATAAACATGCTGGGGGTCATGATTAACCAAAAACTCAACTGGATCAGCCACATAAATATTGTGGCAACGAGAGCAAGTTGGGAATTCTGCAACAAGTGACTCCCAAAGCCTGTCCACCATTTACAAGACCAGGAGAATGATGGAATACTGTCCATTTGCCTTGATGAGTCAACAACACTCAAGAAACTCAACACCATTCATGACAAAGCAGTCCACTTGATTGGAACCTTCATCTACCACCATTAACATTCACCCCCTCCACAAACAGCTGCAACATAGCTGCACTATGTGCCATCTACAAGATGCATTGCAGCAACTCACCAAGGTCTCTTTGACAGCACTTTCCATAGTCGTGATCTCTACCACTAGAAGAACAAGGGCAGCAGCTGCCTGGGAACACCACCACCTGAAAATTTCCTTCCAAGCCATTCACCATCCTGATTTGAAAATATATAGCATTCCTAAATTATCACTGAGTCAGAACCCTGAAACTCCCTTCCTAACAGCACTGTGGGTATACCTTTAACACATGGACTGTAACGGTTCAAGAAGGCGGCTTACCACCACCCTCCTAAGGGAAAATCAGGGTGGCAACAAATGCTGGCCTTGCCAGAAACACTCATCCAATGAATGCATAAGAAAGAACCTTTTGGTCCCGAGGTGACAATGCTACAAACTGAGCTATGGTTTACACTTATAAATGCACAAATAGCATATAGGAATGAAAGCTACCAATCATGCTGTCCTGAAGATCTATAAATATGAGATTAGTGTGTTTTCTGAATGGTAAGAAGCTAGGAACTGTGGAGGAGCAGAGAGATTAGGGGTGGGATTTTCTGCACCCGCCCACCGCCGCGATCTTACGGTCCCACCACAGGTCAATGGATTTCTGGCTGGGGCACCGCCTTGCTCACCTTGGGTCCTGCCCGCGACGGGGCAGGAAAATCCGGGCCTAGGGGTCTAAATACAAAAATCACTAAAAGCTTGTGGAGAGGTACAAAAATATCTTAATGATAAATTTTGTCTCAAGGATATTGGAATACAAAGGAGTGGAAGTTGTTTTAAAGTTAAGTAAATGCCTGATTAGGTCTCATTTAGAGAAAAACCTTCAAATATGGATACCACACCTCAAAAAATATATATTGGTCTTGGAGGGGATATAGCACAGGTTCATCAGAATTATACCTGGATTAAAGGGATTGAATTATGAGACAGATTGCATCGACCTGTATTGTATTGCCTTGAGTCTACCATGTCAAGGAATGTATAAGATGATGAAATGAGTTGATAGGGGAGATAGAAAGAAACTATTTCCCCTTATAGGCAAGTCCATGGAGTATAACCTTAAAGTTAAAGCCAGGCCGATCAATGGTGGTGTCCGGAAGCACTTCCTCACAAAAAGGATATTGGAAACCTGGAACACTCTCCACCCCAAAAGTTGTTGAGCTTGATAGAGATTGAGATTGATAGATTTTTGTTAGGCAAGGATAATATGGGTTATTTAACCAAGGCAGGTAGATGGAGTTGAGATATAAGAGCCACTGTGGTTCAGGAAGGGAGGCAGAAAACAGAAAACTACAGGCCAGTTAGCTTGACATTTGTCGTGGAGAGGGTGTTAGAATTGATCATTAAAAAGGTTATAGCTGGGCATTTAGAAAAACACAAGGTAATTGGGAAGAGTCAACTTCATTTTGTGAAAGGAAAATCATGTTCAAGCAATTTATTGGAGTTTCTTGAAGAAGTAACATGTGCTGTGGATGAGGGGGAGCCTGTAGACGTACTGTACTTGGATTTACAAAAGGCATTTGATAAGGTGCCACATCAAAGGTTATTGCGGAAAATAAAAGCTCTTTGAGTAGCGGGTAACATATTAGCGTGGATAGAGGATTGGCTGGCTGTCAGAAAATGGACAGCATGTATAAATGGGTCTTTGTCCAATTGGCAGATGTGACTAGTGAACTCCCGCAGTGGTATGTGCTGGGGCCTCAACCTTTTACAATTTACTTCAATGATTTAGATAAGGGGAGCAAAGGCATGGTAGCTGAATTTGCAAATGACACCAAACATAGGTAGGAAAGTATGTTGTGAAGGAGACATAAATGGTAAAATTTTCCGTGCACGTTGGCATTGAGCATGTTCAGCAGCATCAGCAAACAATATGGCAAAAAGGCCAAAAACTGGTTTCACAACGTTGTGAAACCAGTTTGCGATCATCTGCTCAGGCTGTCAATGGCGGGCCACGTTTCCCACCACTGGACATCAGGAACTCATTGTAATACATCTGCATATCATTATAAGGTCAGCCCACTAGAATCATCGCGCACCCCTCCTGCTGCCCCAGAACGCTGAATCATCTGCAACAGCACCTATAAGGCGTGCACTTGGTGGCCTGCACTTTGAGGGGAACTTGGAAGTGAGTGGGCAGTAATGCTGCGCAGAGCTCGCGAGGGACACTGTTGGACTTCAAGGTTGAGGCGACTTGGTGGGGTGCGTCGGGCAAGGGCTGCCCTACGATTGAGGTGACTTGGGGGTGGGATGGGGGTATAGACAAGGAGTGCCCTGCATTTGAGGCAACTTGGGGGGGTGCCACGCAGTGGGTCAAGGGCCACCCTGCCATTGAGGTGACTTGGGGTGATGGGGAGGCCAAGGGCTGCCCTGCAGTTGAAGGTAGTGCACAAGCACGTTCAGGGTGGGAGACGGAAGCAGCCATGCATTAGCGAAACCTTGTATAAAGTGAGACCAAACGCAGACTGGGTGACCACTTTGCAGAACACCTTCATTGTGTCTGCAAGCATTATCCAGACCTCCCTGTCGCTTGCCATTTCAACACTCCACCCTGCTCTCATGCCCACATGTCCATCCTTGGTTTGCTGCATTGTTCCAGTGAAGCTCAACGCAAACTGGAGAAAAAGCACCTCATCTTCCGACTAAGCACTTTACAGCCTTCTGGACTGAATATTGAGTTCAACAATTTTAGGTCATGAACTCTCTCCTCCATCCCCACCCCCTTTCTGATTTTTCCCCCTCCTTTTTGTTTTTTCCAATAATTTATATAGATTTTTCTTTTCCCACCTATTTCCATTATTTTTAAATGCATTTCCATCCATTGTTTTATCTCTACCTTTTAGCCTTTTTTGATTCCTTCACCCCACACCACCTCCACTAGGGCTATCTGTACCTTGCTTGTCCTGCTTTCTACCCTTAATTAGCACATTCCTTTAGATAATATCACCACCTTCAACACCTCTTTGCCCTTTTGTCTGTGACATCTTTTGGTTATCTCCACCTATCACTGGCCCTCTATCCAGCTCTCTTGTCCCAAACCCCCCCCCCCCCCATCTCCCTTAAAGCAGCTTATATTCCACCCCTTTTCTATTTTCCCTTAGTTCTGTTGAAGAGTCATGCGGACTCGAAACGTTAACTGTGCTCCCTTCCACAGATGCTGCCAGACCTGCTGAGTTTTTCCAGGTATTTTTGTTTGAGTTAAGATACAGGTCAGCCATGATCTAACTAAATGATAGAATTGAACTGAATGTTTTCATGGTATCTGGACCATGCCAATCAGTTAAGAATTGGCATTCAGCAAACATCTGCCAATAAAGCTACGAGCAAGAGGAGAAAATGAAATCACTTGAATTTTTTTTTTGCAAATCATTTTGGCCACTACTTTGTGTTATCAGTGATCAGAGACTTACAAAGCTAACATTTTTACTTTTTTAAAATTACATAATTCACAAATTCATAAAACAAAGTCTTTCAACTTAGCCATATTACATAGAATTAAAATGAATATACAACACAAAAACAATTCATACAGCCTTATTAGTCATTGTTGGTGTTTATACTCCTTCCATTCCATCTACCTCATCTTCAGTATATTTTTCTATTCCCTGCTGTCTCATATACTAGTCTAGTTTCCAGTTTCCTTTGAAGGCACCTAAGTTATTTGTCTCAACCACTTCTTGCAGTTAGTGACTTCAACATTATAAACAGCTGTAGGTGACATTTCTATTTTCTCTACCAAAGTGCATCACTTCATATTTATCTCTGTTAAAACTCATTAGCATTTCACTGCCCAGTCTGCAAGTTTTCTAATGTCTAGTTTGTTTCAAATGTCTTACGTTGTATTCTTCCTCAATAATAGCTTTACGCCTCAGTTCAGTATCATTTGCAAGATTTGATACTGAGTTCTTTGTGGTCGTTTGGTAGTACAGAACTTGAGTATTGCTGAAAAAAGAGACAAGTCTAAGCTTTTCGTCCCAAAGACTGGCAGAGTGTATCAAACAGCATGTCCCAGCCACTGTTCGCAACGGCCAATTACAGACTATACCCAGCCAGCCCGTGTTTGCAAAGCTCAAAACACTGTCCAACATTAGATGTGATTCCGTGATTGGACAACATTTGCTAAATAATGATCAGTGTGCTAGGAACTACGCTGACAACCAATTTAAGATTGTCAGTCAGGGCTCTCAATATGGTGCATTTGCGTGTACTGGAAGCTACATATATTAATATGCAGGGCCCTGTTTTTTGCAGACAGAAAGAACATGCACATACATTGAGCCTGTTTCAGCTAAACAAAATAAGTTACAGCCATTTGCTGACTTATTCCTCATGGCAATGCCTTGACCAATCAGGGTCAAACTGCCTGGTTTAAATTTCAAACAATGCTTGGCAGTTAACTGTCTTTCACCATCAGTGGTGCATTCTCCATGACAATGCCACTTGCCAACCAATCAGCACTCTCTTCACATACAGTATAAATTGTTGTTTTCCCCTTATATCGGTATTCTTGCGAGTGTCCTGATGAGTGCAAGGCAAAAAGCTTAGATATGTCTTTTTTTTCAGCAATTATGAGTCATTTGTTCCTAGGTCCAAATCACTAATGTAAATTAGAATTAAAAATATCCCAGCCCTAATTCTTGCTGAACACTACTTCCTACCATTCTCCAATTTGTTATTTTTCTTTGTTTGAGTATTCTAGGCCTCAAGTTTTGGAAGGCGTTGTTAATGGCGATGTTGGCTCATTGGTGGATAAATCCTAAATCAATGAGAAAAATCTGTTAATAATAGCAACTTGTGACATAAGTAAATTAATAGGAAACTTGAGCTAAAGTTAAATGTGGCTCCACGTCACTGCGCAATCAACAAAAGACAAAAAGCAGGGGCATTCCTGCTTCCATTGTGTACTAGAATACTTCATAAAGCACCTACATATTTGGGTTACAGAGGTGGCATTTTAGAATTAGAAAAAGCTAATTTTGCCTGAAATACTGATGCATTTGTATTTTACACAAAAGTGCCAACTGGTAAAATTATGCTAACTTGGCTGACACAGAGCCATGCATCACATTTCTTTTATTTTCTATTTCCATCAAAATGGATTCCTTTGACTGTTATTCATGTGCAGTAGGAAATCCCAGTAAACATTTTATGATAAATAATGTTTTCTTTTCTGGCATCTTGGTTGTAAAATTCTCATTTCTGGGTACTCTTTGTGCATACTGTAGTCTGTACTTTAAAGAAATATGTTATCTTCTCCAAGGCTAAACTGCTACATGGCTCGCAAAGAAAGAAAACTTGTTAATATGGCACAAACAGTGCTTGGAGGACTTGCCATGTGGGAAGTACGACAAGCAAACGCGTGCAGGGCTTCTTGCGGGCTCCCAGGAGCATACCTCGTTCAGAGGTGCTAAGTGGCTGAACGAGGCGCTTGGCAGCGGGAAGAAAGGCCTGCTGCCAACATCCTTCTGCCCCTGCAAATCCCATCTCATGAACACCCACCACCACCACTCACCTGCGTCCTTGAATCCAGCGACAGCCCTAGGCCTCGGGTGAGTGTCGTACCAGCAGCAGCCACCACCTCTCCAGCGGCGCTCCCATTCAATAAATCCACCAGTCTCTGATTGGCCAGCAGCTCTTGGCAGGCAGGACATCCACCCCCGGAGTCCTTGATCCCAGGGAAGGCTACCACTGTCCAGCTAAGTGCTTGACTGGCACTTAATTCGGCCTTTGCTAGAAGAGGTGACATGGGGCTCTTGCCGGCTCTTCAGCTGGCAAGAAAGACCCCCAATGTGTCCATTAAGTATCACCCATAGAGTCACTATATGGCAAAAGGAGGCCATTTGGCCCATTAGGTCCATGCTGGCTTCCTGTAGAGCAGTCCTATTAGTCTCATTTCCCCACCCTATCCCCAGAGCCCTGAAAGTTTAGTTCCCTCAAGTGCACAACCAATTTCCATTTGAAATCATTCTTCATCTCCACTGCCACCACTGTTGTTAGCAGCAAATTCCATTCACTACGTAAAAAAAATTCTTCCTCACATACCTCCATATCTCTTGCCTAAAACCTTAATCTGTGTCCCCCAGTCCTTGTACATTCATCTACTGGGAACTGCTTTTCTTTGTCTACCTTATCTAAAACTGTCATAATCTTGTAAACCTCTATCAAATCTCTCCTCCATCTCCTTTGCTCCGAAGGGAACAAACTAAGTTTCTCCAACCTAACGTTGTGGCTAAAATCCCTCATCCCCAGAACCATTCTGGTAAATCTCCTCAGCACCTTCTCAAGGACCCTCATATCCTTCCAAAAGTGTGGTGAACAGAACTGGATTCAATACTCTAGTTATGGTCTAAATATAGCTTTATACAGGTTCAACATAACTTCCCTGCTTTTGTAGTCAATACTTCTATTTATGAAGCATAAAATCCCATATATTTTGCTAACTGCTCTCTCAATATTTCCTGCCATCTTCAAAGATCAATGCACATGCACCTCCACGTCCCTCTGTCCCTATACAATTTTTTAGAACTGTGCCATTTAGTCTATATTTCCTCTTGCTATTCCCATTCCTCCTTGTTCCTTATGCCAAGAGCTATCCAAATAGTCCCACATCCCTCCATTTCCCTCATGGCCCTTCAATTTTTTCTCCTGAAAGTATACATCCAATTCTTTTTCAAAAGTTGTTCTTTATCATATGGGTTAAAGGGAAATTGAAGGAGCAATGAATCATCACCTTCTGAAAAAAAAACCACAGCTTTTCAAGCCCATGTGATATTAATGTTCAAGATTATAGAAGAACAAATATGTTTAATGGCACACAAGATTATTACACAATATTGGGACTCTCAATTCTGGACAATATATTAGCATGGATTGACGATTGGTTAATGGACAGAAAACAGATAGTAGGAATAAATGGATCATTTTCAGGTTGGCAGCTTGTAATTAACAGGGTAACCACAAGGATCCATGTTTGGGCCTCAGCTATTTACAATTTTTATCTATGACTTAGATGAGCAGGCTGAGTGTGATGTAACCAAGTTTGCTGATGATAAAAAGTTAGGTGAGAAAGCAAGCTGTGAGGAGGGTGCAAGGAATATAGACAGATTAGTGAGTGTGTAAAAACATGGCAAATGGAATATGATGTGTAAAACTGTGAAATTATACCCATTGGATGGAAAATTAGAAAAGTTGAAGTTTTTTTCAAATGGTGAGAAACTGGGAAATATTGCCATTTGGGATCTGAGTGGCATTGTACATGGATCACAGAAGTTAACATGCAGACACATTGAACAATTAGAAAAGCAAATGATATTTTAGATAGTACTATAAAAGTGAAGAAGTCTCCTGTAATTAAAAGGGTCCGGGGGAGACCACAACTATAATGATTCCTGGAATGAAAGGATTGTCCTGAAAGATTGAATAGATTGGTCCTATAGCCCCTGGAATTTAGGAGTATGAGAGGTGATCAAATTGGGACACATAAAATTCTCTAAAGGGCTGACAGGGAAGATAGATACTGGGAGGGAGTTTTTGCTGGCTGGAGATTCTTGAATCTCACAGTCTCAGAATGAAGGGGTCGGTCATTTGGGACTGAGATTAGGAGAAATTTCTTCACTGAAAGGGTTGTGGATCTTTGGAATTCTCTACCCCAGAGGGTTGTGGATGCTCAATCACTAGAACTATTCAAAACAGAAATCAATAGAATGTTGGGCACTAAGGAAATGAAGGGAAATGGGAATAGCTCAAGAAGTTGGAATTGAGGTAGAAGATCAGCCATGATCATATTGCACAGCAGAGCAGGCTCAAAGGGTTGAATGGCTTACCCCCTGTTCCACTTTCTTATGCTCTTATGTTCCAATGCATATTGTATACTTTAACAGAAACCTATTGTGAGTGATAATATTAGGTTATCACACCTCTGTAATCTGCTTGTTCTGTCTTCCCACAGGACAATTGCAATTCTTGGAAAAATTTCCATCTAAAAGACCATGGACATTTGTGAAATATAGTTTTCTTACAAATGTTTCGCTATTTTCTACTTCAGTATTGCTTTGGTTGTCACCCATGATCCTGTTAAGGATTGATTAAGAACAAGTTCATTCCTACGAAATACATCAATTGCAATGCTAATCTTTAATGCTGTGCCACTAAAATTTGCTCTGTGACATGAATTAGGAATTTATGCCATTGTATAAATGTTGGAACATTGACAAATTGATGTGATTTTGTGCTGTGGTATTTTACTCAGACCTATGGGGAAGAATAAGTGCAAATGACAGCATATATTAAAGCTCGCGTTCTTTAGTTCATAGCTTGGTCAAGAGATTTAAAACAAAATTTCTTAAAAGCTAACAAATTAATCAAGCACTTCCCCAACTGTTAATTTTTAAGATTATATATAGAGTGCTTGATGATGGTGCTTCAGGGATAAAATCTTAGTCCTGCCTGTTATGTCAGTAATAGCACTTACGGTCAATTGATACTCAAATAAATTGTGTTGTTTAATGCATCAACGTTACCAGTAAATAATAAGATATTGTGTGAGATTGTTGCTGACTCAATGGGCAGAATTTTCCCAGCTCAGTAGGGGCAGCTTCCAGTGCATGCAGGGTGGGAAAGTCCCTGAAATTGACATTGGGTCAGAATGCTGATGTAAATCCTCTTCCGGTTTTCCCTGGGTTGGGATTTAAGTCCAGTGGGGAACCCCCATGGATCTGGTAGGAAAGCAATTGAGCCAATTAAACAGGTAATTAAAAGCCATTTTAGTCATGGATCTCTTCTTTCTCAACCGTGCACAGGCTCCTTGCTGTGCCTGCACCTTGCCAGAGTCAACATGGCAAGTGCACAATGAGAAAAGCTTCTGCAGTGAAACTGACAAGCTGTGAAGGATTTGATCAGTTATACCGGAGAGCTCCAGCCATGTCCAGGTGAGAGACTGCAAAGCACTTGAGAAGAGAGTGCTATCTCTGCTTGACCTCTTGAAAGGCACTTCACTGGTCTAAGCATTTCAGTCACCTTCAGATGCATGTCCCTGCTGCCAGCCTTCAACACAGCTTATGCAGCTCCACCTTCACCACTGATGAGAAGCAACAACACCATCACTAACAACATCAGCAGCAGCAGCAGAAGCAGCACCAGCAGCGGATGGAATGGGCACTGAGATTCAGCTGGAAGGTGATGAGAACCCCAACACAGGGTCTGCAGATAGAGGATCTGCTCTCTCAACATGTCTGAGCACCAGTGCCTCAGGAGGCTCAGGCTATTGTGGCACGTCAATGTTGACATCTGCAGCCTCCTTGAACTAAACCTCCTTCCCAGTGGAGCAGGTGGGCACAAACTGCTAGAAGCTGACAAAGTGCCTTTCATTGGAGAGCCACCCCTAACGCTGCGCCCTTCACCACTCCACCCCAAAAAAAAAAACACCCAAGGGTCTCTGCCACTCAACAAGTTGTGTTCTTTCTTCTTCAGCAGGGAGAGAAAGCAGAAAGGTGTGAGTGACCATATTGGCTTGTGTGGACAGAAGGGAACAACAACATTTGAGGTAGACTGTAAGGCATGTGGGATGACAAAAAGCTGAGGGTGAGTGTAAGAGTTGGAACTTTGGAATGGGGATGTGTGGTACCTACTGAGAGAGTACAGGGTGGAGCTGCAAGGTGTGTGTGTATGACAGAGTGCTGTGTAGGAGAATGCTGGCCAAGTCAGAGTGTGGCTATTGGCACATGAAGTGTTATGTTACTTACCTTTCCTGGCCTCCTGAGATCCTTAATCCTTTTGGCGCACTGTCTCAAGATTGGAGGGAATGTGTTTCTGCTGCTAATTTCCTTGGCCTCTTCCATCCACACCTGCTTGGTTTGAAAGGCTGGCCTTTTCCTCTCATCCTTGGGGGAGCTTACCTTACTACAACCCTTTAGATTCCACAGTGGGCCCCCCAGGTAAGAGTAAGAGACCCGGGGAACAGCCTTCCTATGTTTCCTCTCCATTCCCATGGTTGCTACAGTCTTTTAACCCAGGCCATGGTCCCTTTGATTAGAAATCCTTCCTCTGACAGAATGGACATGTCATCCCACCCACCCTCCTTAATTGGACGGGGAGCTCAGAGGTCAGATGCTAATGTCATGATTCTGGAAAAGAGCCATGGCAAAGCCCACCCATTAGTAAATCAGGTTCCTGTCCAGAAATGGTCTTAATGTTCCAGCAGCGACTAAGTCCATAAGGTTCTGTGCAACATGTCAATCAGTTGCCAAAAGTTTGAAAACTGATTGCTCAGTGGCTATTTATTTGTCCAAATTCCACTTAACACTTTGGATATATCTCATGACATACATGCTCATACTAGTATTTAAATACATTTGCAGCAAAGCAAGCACATCTAAAACCATGAAGTGCCTACAGTACATCCTTTACAAAAATCTCAGCTCACTTGTCATTATAAATGTAGCAGTGGTGCAGCATCACCGCCTCCCTGCCTGGTATGAGCTATTGTTTGGAAATGATAGTGATGGATGAAAATTTCTGAGAAGAATCATGCAGGGAGAGGCCTATACCAGATGGATGGAAGTGCAATAGTTCAGAAACTTGTAGGTCAATGCTGATTTTAAGAAGTAACACACTTGAATAATTCTGATTGTACAAAGTGTTCTTATTACATTGTAAAAAGACCATTCAACCTAACAAATGTGATCCCTCCAGTACCTTAGCTGTCCCATTTTGGCATTTAATTGTTTTCTAAATATCACAAATGATGTTTTTTCTCAGCTTCTTGGCTTTGTAGAGATTCCCACCATGTATCATCTTTGAATAAAAATGTCTTTAAAAAAATGTTGATCCTACTCAAAAAAGCTGTAGTGCCTTCTAGCCAGTTCCTGCTGCCAGAGTTCTGTCCCATAATGCTGTGCTAAATCCAATTGGTAAACAACCCTCAAGCCTGATGACGCAATTCATTAAACACCCTCCTTCTTTTAAGAATGAAAACTTAAAACATGTCCAAGGCCCTAAAATGAGAAAAGAAATGAGAGTGTGTAATACGAAGAATCACTAGGATAAATCCACTTCTTGTTTCTCAGTAGTACCGTATCATCAAGGTCTGGCACTATTTCTGCAACAGGGCTCTTTTTGGTCAAGAAGTAATTCATTTTTGATATTTTTCTTGCATGGTGGCAGAGTCTTATGTCCTTTACAAGCATCCATATGTAAAAAGACTGATCTACTCTGCTTCCTTCAATGATTTCCATTGATAGTTAATAAAGATCCAAAAACATAATGTGCATTTTTGCTAAACTGGATATGTTGAACAATCACATCCAGACTAAAGTTACCTTTTAGTTTCCATGGCTACATACCTGATTAATTTACTGAGGCATTAAATTTTATAGCTTTATCATGAGATACGTTATCAGTTTACATACCTCCGTGATTAGGATGTTATATTCTACCCATGCTCAATTATAGAGGATAATTTAAACTAGACTAAATATAATATCAACTGAATGCTAGCAATAGCGATCCTGGAATACATGTGTAAAGACCCAGCATCTCAAACCTATCCCAAATACAGGCATAAACAGAGATTGAGGTGTATCTGAGGAAGCAATTTTGTCAGTTGGCCTTTAACAACAGAAAAAAACATTTTCCTCCTTTTAAAAGAAAATAGATTTCACCTGTCTTCTTCCTTTACCTGTTGTTGTTGTCTCCTATAGTTTGGATCTATCTATATTCTATTGTGCATGTCATTATTCCATGTATCTTTCACCATTGCTTGTTCTTACTGCTGTTCTCAAAGGAATACCCATGGAGGATAATACGTTTACTGCTAATGCCAAGCTGTTCTTTGTGGATGACATTAAAAGTGGTCTTCATCAGTTATGACTGCTGTCTGTGCTAAACCTACCAGATAAATGGCACGACAATCATTACATGTGAGAGTACAATATTTATTTTATATAAATACTCTCTATAATTCTAAAATGATTACCAACATTGTGGGACTTTGGAACATAGAGTCATAGAGGTCTACAGCATAGAAAAAGGCCCATCGAGTCTGCGCTGGTCAAACGACTACCTAACTATTCTAATCCCATTTTCCAGCACTAGGCCCATAGCCTTGTATGCCATGGCATTACAAGTGCACATCCAAATACTACTTAAATGTTATGAGGGTTTCTGCCTCTACCACCCTTTCAGGCAGTGAGTTCCAGATTCCCACCACCCTCTGAGTGAAAAAATTCTTCCTCACATCCCCTCTAAACCTACTGCCCCTCACTTTAAATCTATGCCCCCTGGTTATTGATCCCTCCACCAAGGGGAAAAGTTCCTTCCTGTCTACCCTATCTATGCCCCTCATAATTTTATACACCACAATCATGTCTCCCCTCAATCTTCTCTGCTCCAGGGAAAATAACCCCAGTCTATCCAATCTTTCCTCATAACTAAAACTCTCCAGCCCAGGCAACATCCTGGTAAATCTCCTCTGCACTCTCTCTAGTGCAATCACATCCTTCCTATAATGTGGATTCCAGAACTGCACACAATACTCTAGCTGTGGCCTAACTAGCGTTTTATACAGTTCCAGTATAACCTCCCTGCTTTTATATTCTATGCCTCGGCTAATAAAGGCAAATATCCCATATGCCTTCTTAACCACCTTATCTACCTGTCCCGCTACCTTAAGGGACCGGTGGACATGCACACCAAGGTCCCTCTGATCCCCGGTACTTCCCAGGGTCCTACCATTCATCATGTATTCCCATGCCTTGTTTGTCCTGCCCAAGTGCATCACCTCACACTTATCCAGATTAAATTCCATGTGCCACTGATCAGCCCATCTGACCAGTCTGTATATATCCTGCTCTAATATAAGGCTATCCTCCTCACTATTTACCACCCCACCAATTTTCATGTCATCCGCAAACTTACTGATCAACCCTCCTACATTCAAGTTTAAATCGTTTATATAAAGCACAAACAGCAAGGGACCCAACACTGATCCCTGTGGAACCCCACTGGACACAGGCATCCAGTCACAAAAACGCCCTTCGACCATCACCCTCTGCTTCCTGCCACTCAGCCAATTCTGGATCCAATTTGCCAAATTGCCTTTGATTCCATGGTCTCTTACCTTCGTTATCAGTCTCCCATGTGGGACCTTATCAAAAGCCTTGCTGAAGTCCAAGTGGGCTACGTCAAGTGCATTGCCCTCATCTACACACCTGGTCACCTCTTCAAAAAATTCAATCAAATTGGTCAGATATGACCCCCCCTTAACAAAACCATGCTGACTGTCCTTGATTAATCCCTGCCTCTCCAAGTGTAGATTAATTCTGTCCCTCAGAATTGCTTCCAATAGTTTCCCCACCACTGAGGTTAGACTGACTGGCCTGTAATTCCCTGGTTTATCCCTTCCTCCCTTCTTGAATAATGCTACCACATTGGCTGTCCTCCAGTCCTCTGGCACCTCTCCTGTGGTCAGAGAGGTATTGAAAATTATTGCCAGCACTCCTGCTATCTCCTCCCTTGCCTCACTCAACAGCCTGGGATACATTTCATCTGGGCCTGGAGATTTATCTACTTTTAAACCTCCTCCCTTTCTATGCTAATTTCTTTAATTATATCACAGTCCTTCTGCCTGATTTCCATAACCACATTATCCCTCTCAATTGTGAACACCAACACAAAGTATTCATTTAGAACCCTACCTACGTCTTCCAGATTCACACACAAATTACCACTATGGTCCTTAATGGGCCCTACTCTTTCCCTATTATCCTCTTACTCTTAATGTACTTGTAAAATAACTTTGGATTTTCCTTTATTTTACCTGCCAGTGTCTTTTAATGCCTCCTTTTTGCTCTCCTAATTTCCCTTTTACGTTCTCCCCTACACATTCTGTACTCCTCTAAGGCTTCTGCTGTTTTGAGCCCTCAATATCTGCCATATGCCTCCCATTTTCTCTTTATCCAATCCTGTATATCCCTAGATATCCAGGGCTCCAGGATTTGTTGGTCCCACCCTTTGTCTTTACTGGAATATGTTGGCCCTGTACTCTCCCTATTTCCTTCTTGAATGAATCCACTGCTCTGACGCAGATTTACCTAAAAGTAGCTGCTCCCAGTCCACTCTGGCCGAATCATATCTGATCTTATTAAAATCAGCCTTCCCCCAATTTAGAACTCTGATTTCTGGCCCATCCTTGTCCTTTTCCGTAACAACCTTGAATCTAACGGAGTTGTGATCACTATCTGCAAAATGCTCCCCCACTGATACCTCTACCACTTGCCTGGCTTCATTCCCTAAAATTAAGTCCAGGACTGCCCCCTCTCTTGTTGAACCTTCTACATACTGGCTTAAAAAGCTCTCCTGGATGCATTTTAAGAATTCCGCTCCCTCTAAACCTATCGCACTATGAGTAACTCAGTTAATGTTAGGGAAGTTGAAATCCCCCACTATTACCACCCTATTATTTTTACACTTCTCTGAAATTTGCCTACATATCTGCTCTTCTATTTCTCTCTGACTGTCTGGGGGCCTATAGTACACTCCCAGCAATGTGATTGCTCCTTTTTTGTTTTTCGGTTATACCCATATGGCTTCATTTGAGGAGCCTTCTAAGATGTCATCCCTCCTGACTGCTGTAATTGATTCCTTGATCAATATTGTGATGCCCCCTCCTCTTTAACCTCCTTCCCTGTCTCGCCTGAAGACCCTATATCCTGGAATATTGAGCTGCCAATCCTGCCCCTCTCTCAACCATGTCTCTGTGACAGCAATGACATCATACTTCAACGTGTTAATTTGTGCCCTCAACTCATCTGCCTTGTTCATCAGACTCCTGGCATTAAAATAAATACCACCCAACCTTGCCAAACACCCTTGTGCCTTAACTGGCCTTCAATTTCTATGCCTTCCAGACTCACTTGCTCTCTCTTCTAATTTTGGCTGTGCATCTCCCCCTGCTGAACCTCCTCCCAGAATCACAACCCCCTGCCAAGTTAGTTTAAACCCTCCCCAACAGCAATAGCAAACCTCCCTGCTAGGATGTTGGTCCCATTCTGGTTCAAGTGCAACCCGTCCGCCTTGTACAAGTCCCACCGCCCCCAGAAACGGTCCCAATGACCCAGAAATCTAAAGCCCTCCCTCCTGCACCATCTCTCCAGCCACGCATTCTCCTTTTTCTATGCTCACTAGCACGTGGCACCGGAAGTAATCCAGAGATTACTACCTTTGAGGTCCTGTTTCTTAATCTGTTTCCTAGCTCCCTAAATTCTACTTGCAGGACCTCATCCCTCTTAGAAACATAGAAACTAGGAGCAGGAGTAGGTCATTCGGCCCTTCGAGCCTGCTCCGCCATTCATTATGATCATGGCTGATCATCCAACTCAATAGCCTGTTCCCGCTTTCTCCCTATACCTCTTTTTGCCTATGCCGTTGGTACCAATATGTACCATGATCTCTGTCTCTTTGCCCTCCCCCTTTAGAATGCCCTGCAGCTGTTCAGTGACATCCTTGACCCTGGCACCAGGGAGGCAACATACCATCCTGGAGTCACGTCTATGGCCGCAGAAACATGTGATTTCCCAGAATATGATTTTAATTAGGCAAAAAATATTCATTCTTATTTTTTGTTAATTGAAATTTCATCTAACTCTCTGAGCATCTGTAGAGTTTATCTCTTGGAATTGCACATTTTTATGAAGTGTTTTTTTTGTTCATTTAGTTCTTGGATGACATAAAATGCAAGACAGAATTAAACTAGGTTTGACACTGCATCATCTGTCAGGCTGATATGAAAGATGTGCATAACACTGCTACTGAACTGCATCACATCTGTCACATTGTGTTTTCTCAGTAGAGCGTAGAAAATGTTACAGCCTACATCAAACAGTGGAAGATAAGACAGGCAATCACATGGTTACCACTGTTCTTTGAGAAGACCTATGAGGCCTGTTTCCTGAGGGATAAAATATTGGCAATGTGCCACCACACAAGTGATAATCTATGGTTGTTCTTTTGGTTGGCTTGAATATTGTTGTCTGCTTTTTCATATAGCTCAAGCAGATAAAACCTCAGGTGTGCTTTATAATTTACAGCAATGTCACTAGGATTATTTAATACATTATGCCAGAGAAGAGATTGCACTTAAGCCAATGCACTTTAATTTTATGCAATACGCTTCATGACTTCCAGTTTTAATTTATCACTTCAAATCACTCCCAACACTGCAATCAGTGTTACAATTATGACGTTTGTAAGATTATTATATTTTTGGACTAGCTTTAAATTTAGGGTAAATTAAGGGGATCATGTGACCTGTTCTGAAATCTGCCTGACTGTAAGTCTGGGTACTAGAGGTCAAAGGAATGCTTAGGTTGTTTTACCAAGAATAAGGTGCATGATATTCACACGTGGAGACAATGGAAGCTGTCTCTGAGTTTGCAATGAACAGACTCAGTCTCCCAAAGATGTTACAGGCACCAGTTTGTAAACAGGTGTGCTGTAAAGGGTCAATTTACTTCTAAGATGTAAGAAAGGGAGCTGAGATCAATGATAGCTAATTAGCATTTCTACCTAGATACAAGGTTAATATATTTTATGTTGCCATGAGGAAGAGGACAGAGAAAGCCACTTTTAGATCAGTTTACAACAAATCAATGACTATCATAGAGAGACAGCAGAGGGTCAGTGTAGTCAAAAGAGAGAAAAGGTTGCTTCAATTTGCGAGCTACCAAATGGGAGAGGGAGATGGTCTCTAGCCGAAGGGATGCATCTTGCAGTCTTCTATGGATTCCAGGAAATTTGTTGTGGCATAGCCAGGGTGGGATGAAGAATCATCGGAACAGCCTTCATTGCTGGTTGTGGATTTAAGAAACGCTCCAAAAACTGAGGAAAGCGCCTGGAGATGGCCACTCGGAGTTACTACTCAGTGAAATTGAGCTCCAGGAGCCCGTTGGAACCTGGGAGTAACTGTGGACTGTAATTCTGTGGTGAGTATGATAAGTGATAAGTATAAAAAGGGAATGTCACTTTCTGTAGTTTAAAGTATAAATTGTCTACAAAAAGAAAATAGTGTTTAGATATTAGTGCTTTTAGTCATTTGTTACAGTGAAAGTATGAAAACATAAAACCTTGATGTGTAATGCTTTCATCTGTTTACTAGCGGTTTGAATTTCCTTTTAAAAGTTATCGGTCTCTGCTGAAAACATAACAACAGTGACAGGGAAGTATCACCCTTGTTCATAATAATGCTGTGGGACTGTGCTTTTAATTTTGGGTAAAATGGGGAATGAAGGTGGCCATGTGATGTGCTCTAATTCTGCTGATAAGCCTGGGTTAAAGGTTAAAAGGGGGACCCAGGTTGTCTTAATGGGAAGAAGGTGCCAGCTATTCACACCTCTAATGACCTGTGCAGCTACACTGATGGTGGTTAGGCTGTTAGTCTCCAATCCCATGGAGTTGTTAGGAATATCAGACTTTGTAAATGGTTAAACTTTAAACTGTTTAATAATTCCAAGGTAGAATGGAGTTGGCTTAAAGGATAGCTAATCAGCATTTCTACCTGGATATAGGACCCATGTGGTTCATGTTGCCATGGAGATGGGCTTTGAGAGGGGAGCAGTTCATAGGAAGTCATTTTAGGATCAGGTTTCAGGTTTTTCTAAAAATATCAATGAACCTCAAGAACAGGGTCAGTCTGCAAGAATCCGAGAGAGAGGGAACAGAGATAGAGGAAGCAAGTCTCTAGAGTTCACCATACAGGGTGTAGATATGAACTTACGCTTGAATTGAAAAGACCAAGTTCATGAGGGTTTAAACAAAGCTGAAAGGTTTGCCTAGCTTTTGCTAGAGGGAGGGATCTCCAATTCGTCTGTCACCATGGAAGTCAGTTTGGGGAGTAGATGTTATCCAGCTAGAAAAAGAAAAAGGAGCTGAGAGTAATTTTGGACAGTTTCCTGGAGAATAGAAAGTCTATTTAAGGGACAGAATAAAGTATAATGGTGGAGGGAGATTTTCAGTTGTTATAAATGTAAAATGGGTGATCTTTTTGTAGTTTATACCATAAGCTTTTTATTCGTTCATGGGATGTGGCTAGGCCAGCATTTATTGCCCATCCCTAACTGCCTGTGCTCAGAGGGCATTTAAGACTCAACCACATTGCTGTGGGTCTGGAGTCACATGTAAGCCAGACCAGGTAAGGACAGCAGGTCCCCTTCCTTAAAGGACATTAGTGAACTAGATGGGATTTTAACAACAATTGGCAATGGTTTCAGGGCCATCATCAGACTTTTAATTCCAGATTTTTACTGAATTCAAATTTCACCATCTGCCATGTTGGTGTTTGAATTTGGGTTCCCAGAGCATTACCCTGGGTCTCTGGAATACTAGTCCAGTGACAATACCATTATGCCACCTCACCACCCCCCTCCCCCCCTGCAACTGAAATGCTGCCTAGTCAATATTGTTTTTAGTTAGTTGGTTACAGTGAAAAAGTCTTAAAACTTGAAAGCTTGTTGTGTGATCCTCTCAGTCATTCACTGGAAGTTCTATTTTTTTTCAAGTTATCAGTCTCTACTGGGAATAACTTAAAAAGCTTTGTGCACATACTCTCTGAGATTGGAAAAGCAGAATCTATATTTGTACTGCTGAACAAAATATGAAAGTCCTGTAAACCCACTGTTAGATTTTACTTAGGAACATAGGTCATTTAGCCCTTCAAGCCTGTTCCCACATTCAATGAGATCTATGCTCCAAATCCATATATGCACTAGAAAGAAGGAAAGACTTGCATTTATATAGCACCTTTCACAAACTCATGGCATTCCATTTCTCTTAATTCCATGCAAGACCAAAAATCTGTCTATCCCTGCCTTAAATGTATTCAACAATGGAGCCTCCACAACCTTCTGGGGTAGAGAATTCCAAACATTCACAACCCTTTGAGTGAAGTAATTTCTCCTTATATTAGTCCTAAATGATTGACCTGTTATCCTGAGACTGTGCCCCCGTGTTTTTGACTCCCTAACCAGTGGAAAGAATCTCTCAGCGTCTTCCCCATCAAACCCCCTCAGAATTTTCTACATTTCAATGAAACCGCCTCTCATGCTTCTAAAATCCCAAAAAATTAAGCCCAATTTACTTAGACTTTCATCATAGGACAACCCCCTCATCCCAGGGACAAATCTAGTGAACATTTGCTGTACTGCCTCCAATGCAAGTATACCCCTTCTTAAATGTGGAGACCAAAATTGCGCACAGTTTTCCAGATGTGGTCTACCAAAACCCTATGCAACTGTAGCAAGACTTCTTTATTCTTGTACTGCTTGCCGTAAAGGCCAACATGCCATTTGCCTTTCTAATTGCTTGCTGCACCTGCATGCTAACTTACTGGGTTCCTTGTACAAGCACATCCAAGTCTCTTCGAGCATCAACACTTACAAGTTTCACACCTTTTTAAAAATATTGTGCTTTTCTATTCTTACGACCAAAGTGAATAACTTCACATTTCCCTACATTATACTCCATCTGCCAACTTGTTGCCCACTCACTTAACCTGCCTATATCTCTTTGCAGCCTCTCTGTGTCCTCCCCACAGCTTACCTTCCCACCTAGCTTGGTATCATCAACAAACTTTGATACATTACTCTCTGTCTCTTTGTCTAAGCCATTAATATAGATTGGAAATAGCTGAGGCCCCCACACTAATCTTTGCAGCACTCCACTATTCACTGCCTGCCAACTTGAAAAAGCCCCATTTGTGCCCACCCTTAGCTTTCTGTCTGTTAACCAATCCTCTATCCATGCTAAAATACTACCCCGAACTCCATGAGCCTTTATCTTACCTATTAACCTTTTGTGTGGCACGTTATCAAATGCGTTTTGAAAATCCAGGTACTACTGGTTCCCCTTTATCCACCCTGTTAGTTACATTCTCAAAAGAACTCTAATAAATTTGTTAAATAGGATTTCCCCTTAGTAAAACCATGTTGACTTGTTCTAATCATACAATGCTTTTCTAAGTGCATTGTTAAGGCTTCCTTAATAGTAGATTCCAGCATTTTCCCAACAACTGATGGTGGGCTAACCAGCCTATAGTTCACTGTTTTCTCCCTCCTTCCTTTCTTGAAAAGTGGTGTGACGTTTGCCAACTTCCAATCTAATGGGGCCGTCCTTGAATCTCAAAAATTTTGGAAAATCATAGCCAGCATATCGTCTATCTCTGCAGGTATCTGTTAGAACTCTAGGGTATAAGCCATCAGGTCCTAGGGACTTGTCGGATTTTAGTCCCTCAAATTTCAGCAATTTTTTTTTATGCTGACATTCATTTCCTCTATTTCTGGTATTAAACTTGTGTCTTCTACTGTGAAATATTTGTTCAATGTTTCTTCTATTTCCTCATTCCCGAGGATAATTTCTCCTGTCTCTGCTTCTAAGGGGCCAATGTTTACTTTAGCTACTCCCTTCCTTTTTATATACCTATAAAAGCTCTTACAATCTGTTTATTTATTTCTGGGTAGTTTACGCTCATATTCTATTTTTCCCCTCTTTAACAACTTTTTGGTGGCCTTTGCTGCTTTCTAAAAACATTCCCAATCCTCAGACTTGCTATTGTCTTTGCAACATTGTAAGCCTCTTCTTTTAATCAGATACTATCCTTAGCTTCCTGAGTGAACCACAGATGGGTCTTTCCCATTGAACTTTTTAATGGAATGTATTTTTCTTGAAGATTTTGAATTGTTTCTTTAAATGTTTCCCACTTTTCATTTACCCCCATACCTTTTAGTCTATTTACCCAAATAACCTTAGCCAGTTCTCCCCTCGTACCTATGTAATTGGCTTTGTTTAAGTTTAAGATTCTTGTTTGTGATTGGAATATGTCACTTTCAAACTTAACATGGAATTCAATGGTATTATGATCATTATTTCCCAGGGGATCTTTTACAAGGCATTACTAATTAACCCTGGTTCATTACACAATACTAAATCTAAGATAGTTTTATCCCTAGTCGGTTCTACAACATATCGCTCCAGGAAGCTATCACAAAGACATTCTACAAGCTCATCTTCTAGGCCAGTCTTGCAAATTTGATTGCCCCAGTCTATATGAAGATTAAAGTCTCCCACAATTATTACATGGCCTTTGTTACAAGCTCCAATATTTTCTTGTTTAATGCTCTGCCCAGCAGTATAATTACTGCCAGGGGGCTTATAAACTACTTCCACCAGTGTTTTCTGACTCTTGCTATTCCTAATTTCCACCCGTACTGATTCTACTTCATGATCTTCTGAGACCAGATCCTTTCTCACTAATGTCCTCATGTCATCTTTTACTATCAGGGCTACCCCTCCTCCTTTGCCATTCTGTCAGTCTTTCCTAAATATTATGTACCCTGGAATATTTATTTCTCACCCTTGATCAACTTGTAAACATGTCCCTGTAATGGTGATTAAATCTAAATCATTTATCTCCATTTGTGCCATTAGTTCATCTATTGTATTGTGGACGCTTCGTGCATTAAAATAAAGAACCTCCAATTCCAATCTTTTACTTCCATTCTCTGCAATGTCTTTGTTTGCCAATGTACAAATTTTGTTGAACTCTCTGTCCCTTCCTGACCCACTCTGCATGCCTTTACCCACGTTGCTATACTGTTCTAAAGTCTCGACCTTTCTCTTTGGATTTCTAAATCTCCCTTCACCTGAGCCCTCCCCCTCTCTGTTAGCTTAAAGCCCTGTCAACAACCCTAGTTTTACGATTGGCCAGGGCACTTGTCCCAGCCCAGTTCAAGTGGAGCCCATCCCAAAGGAATAGCTCAGTCTTCCCTGGGTACTGATGCCAGTGCCCCATGAATTAAAACCCCTTCTTCCCACGCCACTCTTTGAGCCATGCATTTAATTCTCTAATCTGCTTGACTCTATGCCAATTTAGGCATACAATTAAAAATCATCAACGAAAGTACATTCCATTGAACCCACAACCTTCTGATTTAGAGACAAGGGGTGGAATTTTACACCAGCAGGATTTTATGATGCTGCCGAAGTCAATGGACTTTTGAACGGCTCGCTGCATTTTACAGCCCCACCCCCGCCACAATCGGTCCATGAAATTCCGCCCAGGGCTGCTAACTGAGCCACAGCTGACTCTTTGCCCCATTTCCCGTAATGCCTCTGGTTAACAAAAGTCTTCAGTCTCAATTTCCATCTGAGGAATAGAATTCCAAATTTTTACCAGCCCTACATGCACATGTATTTCCCAACTTTGCTCCTGAAAGGTCTGGCTCAAACTTTTTAGGCTATGTCCCCTATCTCTAGACTCCTCAACCGATGGGGATAGTCTCTCTACCCCATCAGTTCCCCTTAGCATCATGAAAACTTTGATCAAATCACCCCATAACCTTCTAAATTCCAGGAAATATAATACAAAAATACCTAGTTTGTGTATTCCCTCCTTGTAACTTAACTCTTAGAGTCTAGGTTATAGAGTAAAGGGTTGACGTCATGCGCACGTGATACTGAAGCAACCACGATGCAATGTCACATGACTAAGAGAATGAGATCTGGTGGGAAGCAGAAACACAATCTCGTGTAGAGTACTGAGATATATATAGATCTGTAAATAAACAAGAATTGTGTTAACAAATAACAGTCTATGGTAGCATTCTTAGGCTAATTGGCAAACCCTAAAAAAAAAATCTAGTCCCGAAACCCAAAATGAAAGACATTCTCATAAACCTATCCTTCCTAAGGTACGGTGCCCAGGACTGAACATAGTACTGCAGATGGGTCTTGGGATAGCTGTACAAAACTTAATTAATTCTACCCTCTTCCCTTGTATTCTAGAACTTAAGATATAAAGGCCAGCATGACATTAGCTTTTTTGATTATTTCTGTACCTGTCCAGGACATTTTAATGATCTATGTACCTGGACCCCTAAGTCCCTTTGGACCACCATTGTTTCTATCTTTTCATCGTTTAGAAAGTACCTGATCTATCCTTTTAGGTCCAAAATGGATGACCTTGCATTTGTTTATATTGAAATCCATTTGCCACAGGTTTGCCCATTTACTTAATCTATTTATATTTCTTTGAATTTTAGGCTTTCATCTACATTGCTTACAAAGCAGCCTGCCTTTGTGTCATCACCAAACTTGGATATGTGTCTTTCTATCTCATTATCTAAGTCATTATTAAATACAGTGAATTGCTGAGGCCCCAACTCAGATCCCAATGGAAAGTCATTAGTCAAATCCTGCCACTTAGTGTACCTGCACATTATTCCAACTCTCTGTCTCCAGCCACTCAGCCAATACTAAAATCTTAATGGCGACACCCCTTACTTCTATTGCTGGTAGGACCACACATTGAAAAAGAAAATATTATTAAATAATAGCATGTCATTTCCACAATTTGTTTTAGCTGATGGAAATTTACCTTTCAAACAGTAATTTAATTTATTTGCAGATCAATGGACAAGGGTTGGATCCAACAATAATAGCAAATGCAAAGACCTTCCAGCTAAAATTGGATTTTGTTACACTGGTGTTTTTTTTTGACTCAGTGTAACTAGGTCCTGAATCAATCATTGGCTTGATAAAACCATTTATATTTATGCCTTCTTGCTCACTATTGTTGAAAGAACTGTCACTGGAACGGTTTAAACTTCCAGTTCTAGGACTTGAGGACATGAGTGATGCAAAAATAAGAGTTGCATGTCAAGGTTGTAGCTTTACTGCTAGTCACTGCTGATGCATATTTGCTATCTCAGAAATGAACAAAAACATGAAGAAACTTTACATTTATATAGTCCTTGGAACCTATCAAAGTGTTTTACAACCAATAAATTACTTTTTTTAAGCAAATATGGTGACCATTTTGCACGCATCAAGGTCCCACAAATAGTAAACCAATAAATGACTAGTTAATCTGTTTAGGAGATGATGGCTAAGGATAAATGTTCATGGTTATTGGGAAATAAAATTGGATCTTGGTGTTACAGACACTGTTAGGACAGATTTTCCAATATTGGTTCGGTTTAATACATGTAATGCTTACCCAAGGTGATGTGAGCTGTTTGCGTTCAATTCTCATCACTATAGTTCTGCTAAGCTTTAACTTCAGAGTTGAGTGTTTGCACAGAGTACAGTGGTGATTGTGGCAGGAAATTATAAGGAAATTTTAACAGGATGCAGAAAATTAAAGGAAACTGAATAGAGGTAGAAAAATTCTTACAGCGTAAAGGAAGCTTGGGAGGTTTTCCACTTATGACAGTCTTTGCCAAGGTTAAAGAGGAAGAGGACAAAAGAATGACTAACAAAAACTGAAGTGAAAAGAAACACTAAGTCAGTTCTTCCCAAACTATTTTCTAATACGACTTAAAAATTAGCGTGACCCCAGATGCCAACAAAAACAAAGCAGCAGTAAAGCAGCATAGTAACTGTAGTAATTGGATTAGTTGTCCCTCCCTCCTGTCAATCAACCTGAGGTCAAAAGCCATGGAGAAAGATGGTGTGTAAGCATCGTAACATGCATCCTCAATAAAAGGTAAGTTTTTCTGAAATAAACTAGCTCCTCCTTCAAGTTATAACAGTTATAACAGTCACCATGGGTCATTTTACACAGTGTGTTGGGCCCGCCCCTGCACGCTGACCGGAAGATTCTGCCCCTGGCTATGCTCATCACTATAGTCCTGCTAAGCTTTAACTTCAGATTTGAGTGTATGCACAGAGTACAGTGGTGATGGCAGCAGGACAAAAATAAATAAACAGCAAAGCAGAGAACAAATCTGACTGAGTCAACTGACACTGCAGAAGCTGATGCTGCCAATGCATATTCTCATGTGACGGCTGTTAAACCTGAGCCCATTACAGTGACAGTGCAGGTGAATGGCAAGCAACTGCAGATGGAGGTGGACACCAATGTTTCAGCTACTGTTGTTGGGGAGCACACATTCAAGTACCTCAGTGAAGGGAGTCAACCATTGACATTGGAGCACACATCTGCCAAGCTGAGAACCTACACTAGAGAATCCATTCAGGTCAAAGGCATTGCTGCTGTTCCAGATTGCTACAAACAACAGATAGCCCAGCTTCCTGTGATGGTTGTAGAGGGGGAGAGGCCCAGTCTTTTAGGTCAAGATTGGCCGCAAAATATAAAAGTGGACTGGTCAGAAATATTCCATTTGAAGTCCGATGGAATTCCAGAGCACTTGAAGAAATGTGACACTGTTTTTCAAGATGAAATGGGAAAACTGAAGAGCATGCAAACTAAAATACACGTCAATCCCCAGACAACACCATGCTTCTTCAAGGCCAGGCCGGTGCCTTACTCACTAAAAGAAGTGGAAGCAGAGTTGTGCAGGTTGGAAAACCTGGGGATAATTCAGCATGTCCAGTTTTCTGAGTGGGCTGCACTCATCATCCCAGTTGTCAAGCTAGACCAGACCATATGTCTATGCAGTGATTACAAACTGACAGTCAATAGAGCAGTAAAGTTAGACAAATACCCGATTCCCAAAATCGATGACTTGACCACCAAGTTAGCAGGAGGCAAGTCATACACAAAGCTAGACATGAATCATGCCCATCAGCAGTTGGAATTGGACAGCAAGTCAAGAAAGTTTGTGACAATCAATACTCAGAAAGGCCCCTACCAGTATGCCCAGTTGCCTTTTGGAGTTTATTCTGCATGTGCCTTTTTTCAGCGAACCATGGAGAGCATACTGCAGGGACTTCCACGTGTGGTTGTATACTTAGATGACGTCCTCGTCACTGGACTTACTGAAGCTGAACATTTAGCCAACCTTGAGGAAGTGCTGAAAAGATTTATGGAAGCAGGTGTGCATCTGAGGTAACCTACCTGGGACACAGAGTGGATGCTATGAGGTTGCATCCTGTTGAAAACAAGGTCCAAGCCATTAAAGATGCACCATCACCCTATAATGTGACAGAACTTAAGTCATTCCAAGGGATAATAAATCATTACAGCCAATTCTTACTTAATCTGTCTGCTGTGCTTGCCCCACTCCACCTGTTGCTGAGGAAGAGCCATCGCTGATCATGGGATACACTGCAAGAAACAGCCTTTGTAGCAGCAAAGAAACTGCTTCATTCATCATGCTTGGTGGTACATTATGACCCAGCTAAAGAGCTAGTGCTAATGTGAGATGCTTCTCCCTATGGGGTAGGGGTCGTACTGTCACATCGAATGGAGGGCGGGTCAGAAAGGCCCATCAGCTATGTTTCAAGAACGCTCCCAGGCTGAAAAGGGCTACTGCCAGCTGGAGAAAGAAGGGCTGTTGGTTGTGTTTGGTGTCAAGAAGTTTCACCAATACCTGTACGGGCGACGTTTTGCAATTGTGTCCAATCATAAGCCACTGACAGGCTTGTTCAGTGAAGACAAAGCTATTCCACCTATAGCTTCAGCCAGAATTCAGCATTGGGCCCTGATACTATCAGCATATGGGCATACATTCATGTACTGCCCTGGCTCGCATATAGCCAATGCAGACACACTCAGTTATCTTCTGTTACCAGGCAGTCCTGCCAACACACCCCTGTGCTGTTAGTGCTGTTGTTAACTTTCTTGGATTCATCACCTGTATGCACTAAACAGATCAAGAATTGGACAAGCAAAGACCCAATACTGTCAAACGTTAAAGACTTCATTTTACAAGGCTGGACAAGTACACTTGTGTCGGATGACCTGCACCCCTTTTATTCCAGAAGCACTGAACTCAATTGTCAGGACGGAATTTTGCTGTGAGGTTCCACAGTCGTGGTCCTTTCACAGGGCAGAGCTCCACAGCGCACACCCAGGCATGTCAAGGATGAAGATGTTGGCACGTAGTTATGTCTGGTGGCCAGGAATAGGTAATGATGTCGAGAACATGGTTAAGCACTGTTCCCTTTGCCAGCAACACCAGAAACTACCTGTTTCAGCTCCTCTTCACCCATGGGAATGGCCTGGCCCTTGGGTCAGACTGCATGTTGACTGTGTGGGACCGTTTCTAGGCACCATGTTCCTGTTACTCATCGAGAAGCTGCATCATTCCTTTAGTGTACATGCTTTGCCTAAGATTATTGTCTCTGACAATGGAAGAGCTTTCCCAGGGTAGAATTTCAGAGGTACACAGACCTGAACAGCATACAGAACATAAAGACTGCTCCCTGCCATCCTTCATCAAATGGTCTCACCGAAAGAGCTGTCCAGACGTTTAAAGCCAATATGAAGAAGTTGTCTGGAGGTACTTTGGAGTCTCGTCTTTCCAGATTCCTTCTGAGTTACCGCACAACATCACGGGCTCTATGCCGTCAGAGCTGCCGATGAAGCACCATTTGTACATGTGTCTGGATTTGGTGTTTCCAAATTTGGAGGAGAAGGTGAGACAGAAACAAGCCACTCAGAAACTGAACCATGACCTACACAGCGGTGCTCGTACGTTCAATGTAGGCGGCCCTGTGTACATGCGTAACTTTGGAAGTGGACCATGCTGGCTCCAGGAGCCATCGTTTCAGAAACTGGTCCATTGTCATTTTGAGCTCAAGTTGAAAACAAAGTAGTGCGCAAACACGTGGATCACATTCGAGCAAGACAAAAATCTCAACAAAGGCAAAATCAATCTGTGATTGACGTTTCGCTGCCAGCCCCTTTAGTGTGTGGTCACCCTACAACTGCTATTCCTGACACATCCAATGAGCTGTTGAATACAGAACCACCCAGTTCCAGTGACACATCTTTTTGTGCAGCTCAAGACCCTGTTGTTCCTGTTCTGGAATGTCCGTCAGAAGGGCTGCATCACTTTGACCATTGCCACACTGCACCTCAGAGACTTAGTTTGTAGTCATAGCCTAGAAGTGCTTGCCAAGAGCACTAAGGGGCAGAATAATCCCCTAGCGATCACTTGGAGTTTGGTCAGTCTACCCCAAATCTCCTGGATTTAGGCTTGTTTTTTAAAAAAAGAATTATATATTCTGTTCTTTGTTTAAAAGGGAAGATAAAGACAAGAGAGATTACAAATGTTTAGTTAGTTTTTAGACACATTGTTGTAGTAAACATATAAGGAGCGGGGAGGAAATATAGTAATTGGATTAATTGTCCCTCCATCCTGTCAAACAACCAGGGATCAAAAGCCATGGAGGGGCTTCTGATACAAAGATGTTGCCAAGCATCATAACATGCGTCGTTAATAAAGTTAAGTTTATCTGCACTAAACCCATTCCTCCTTCAAGCTACTACAGTAATGTTCAGTCAATAATTATTAAAGTTAGTGTATTATAGGTAAACAAAAATACATCATGTAAATATGACAATCTGTGCTTTTAAAATACTTTGTAAAGAATTTATTATTTTATGTATTCACCAGTCCATTGCTTCACCTAAGCTGCTCCAGCCCATGGACCTCAGCTAGCAAGCAGTGGAAATGAAACTGCATTTAAGATTTTCCAGTGGCTGATGTTAGAGCCCAGGTTGTTCTGCAGCATAGAGTGATGAGGCTGGACTCAGACAGGTCACAGCTCATCAGCGGAGGCGTTACCACTAAGTTCGTGGTCAGGGCTGGGTATTAAGACTCAAGTGAAGTGGCCACAGACAAGAGCCAATGGCCCAGAGAAAGAGACCAAGAAACAAGCAAGACAAGGGCAGGGCCAGATGCTGCCTGGGCCTCAGTGCTGGTACAGGGTGCAGTCTGGTAGGAGCGGGAGCACTTGATCCCATTTGTTGTTTCTGCGAGTCCAATTGGAGTTGTAACCCACAGTTTGGAACTGGTGCACAAAGTGAAGCACAAATTTGTAGGAACATGATACAGCCCAATATTGGACCCCCCATTTGAAGTCTTAACATGGCAGTTGTTTTGTATGAGAGGGTGTCCATTATTACCCATATCAATGCAGCCAACACACCTCCTGCAATGACTTCCTCTCCCACACCTGCACATTATCTCTGGCATCGCCAAAGGTTCGTTCCTCAGCTTCTCCTATTCTTTATGCACATGTTGATTTTTGCAGATCCTGACATCAGTTCACACCAAAAACTCTAAACCCTAACTTCTGATTCTCTCCCTTTCCCCAGCTAAACCTATCAGTATGCAATCTGTTGACATGAGCTTTAAACTCCACATTTGGTCTATCAAGGTTGTCTATTTCCATCTCTAAATATATTTCAACTTATCCTAAACTAAGCTGCCTGCATCACATCTCAAATTAACTTACTCAAACATTGTCCCTAATTTTGTTATTTTTTTGCTGGATCACCATCCAACCACACATTGAATTCAAAATATTTGTCCTTATCTACCAATTCCTCCAAGGTTTTGTAGTATTTTAATCTTTCCAATTTGTTTTTGATCAATCAATTGCAATCAGTATGGTGGGAATGCTGAGCTTAATCAGTTTAAGATCGGATAAAACACATCAGTTATACAGCAAAAACATACGACAGGGCAAGTAGCAAGAACTGGTCCAGGTCAGGAAAGATGGCTAGCATACACAAACAGCTTTTTTCTTCTTCTTCCTCTTTTCTCCTTGGTGTTTCACATCTTCAAGACTTCTCAAATTACTTAAGAGTGTTAGCATGAATCTACCCATCAGGGTTTCTTCCGACTGTCTATTGCACAGAGGCCTTAAGTCCCATACTTCATACACTTCTTCACAGGTGGACCTGGAAGGATTATTGACAGAACTTATTGCCCTGTAAAAGATTTACTTTATTACAAAATACACAGTAATTTTTAAAAATTCATTCATGGGAAGTGGGCATCGCTGGCTGGGCCAGCATTAATTGCCCATCTCTAATTGCCTTTGAGAAGGTGGTGGTGAGCTGCCTTCTTGAATCACTGCAGTCCATGTGGTGTAGGTACACCCACAGTGCTGTTAGGGAGGGAGTTCCAGGATTTTGACCCAGCAACAGTGAAGGAACAGCGGCATATTTCCAGTCAGGATGTTGAGTGGCTTTGATTGGAACTTCCAGGTGGTGGTGTTCCCATATGTCTGCTGCCCTTCTCCTTTTAGATGGTAGTGTTGTGGGTTTGGAAGGTGCTGTCTAAGGAGCCTTGGTGAGTTCCTGCTGTGCGTTTTGTAGATGGTATACATGGCTGCCTCTCTGCATTGATGCTGGAGGGAGTGAATGTTTGTGGATGTGATGCCAATCAAGTGGGCTGCCTTGTCCTGGATGGTGTCAAGCTTCTGGAGTGTTGTTGGAGCTGCATTCATCCAGGCATGGATGTCGAGTTCCCTGTCTAAATGATGGGGTGAAACCATCTTTAATGTTATCCACCTGCTATGAGCTTCAGTAAACCTTCGCACATACCTTCTGTCCTGGATCAATCAGGCCTATACATCATTCATTCCTTATCTCAGCCTAGGCTGTTCCCCATGACTGGTTTAGTAACTCCCTTCCATCTCATCACTGACCTTCGACTAACTTTCAGGGGCTCCATTGTTTGTATTGGCCTGTAATTGTTTATTTATGCTGTTCATAAGGCCTGTTAATGACCTGTACGTAATGGCTATCCAGTCTAAACGGTATAATTCCTTATCAAGCTATTGTACCATAGGGTTGTTCATTAAAGTAACTTCCATTCTACTTTCACAAATGAATTAACTTTCACATTTCAGCAAGCATCTTAATTAAACAAGGTTAACTGAAAATCCTGACACAGTTTTGTCGTTATTTGTTTTAAGTGTCTACTCTGTTGCTCTCTCATAATTGCAGAGGCCTCATCTAACCATGGCCCCTTTGGGGATTAGCTACAGCTGTAATCACCTAAGAATAATAATTCCATTGGTTTGTTACTAGAGAAATGAAACCCTAAGCAATTTTCAGTACAAACCAAACTTACAACACTAAGCTATTCCTTTATTTATTTCAGGCTGACTACTAAATATATGTTCATTCTGAGCATATTTCTAATTTCTAACAATTTTGCTCCTCCCTACCTCTGCAAACTCTCTAGTCCTACTCCACAACTCACCAAGGCTCCTCAGGCAGCACCTTCCAAACCCATGACTTCTACCATCTAGAAGGATAAGGGCAGCAATTACATGGGAACACCACCACCTGGAAGTTCGCCTCCACGCCACTCACCATCCTGACTTGGAAATGTATCACCGTTCCTTCACTGACGCTGGATCAAAATCCTAGAACTCCCTCCCTACACCACATGGACTGCAGTGATTCAAGAATGCAGCTGACCACAGAGGGCTACTTTGTGGTTTCCCATTCCCCCAGTTTACCATTTGTGGGAGAGGCTTCAGCCATCATAGCGCTTATCTCTGCCTGGCTTCATTTGTCTGACCTTTAAAGAAGTAAATGATTTCCCGTTTGAACACCTCCACTAACTCTTCCCACAATCCCTATTCTATGTCTGCTTTCTCCCCTCCCCAGCATCATAAGATGGTCTAATGTGTTCACTTCCTGTTTAAGCTATTAGTTTAGTAGCATAATTGGTTAATGCTAATGCTTCTTTAAAAATGTAACTTTCCTTCATTTCTTTTCAGGCTTGCATATTTACATTTGCAATATTTTGTAGCTTATTTTTGGATGGTAATATTTTTCAGTTGCCATATCAAACAACAAGTGCATACTTATCAAAAATGTGCATGCGAATATAATAATAGATGTCAATACTAGAAAACTGTATCTTAATCCACTGACACCCACACGCTCACAACAGTTTACGCTGTTGTCTAGCACTTGCATTGCTATAAATTTGCCCTTCCAGTGCATTTCAAAGTGTTTCTGCTCATTATAGTGTGTTAATTAAAGTGTGAAAATATGGACTAATTTATGCTACCTAACGTGTGGCTTTCTGAATTTCATAAAGTGGCACATTGTGGGTTCATGTTAGATATCATTTATCAGTTTCGTTTGTAAATAGTTTGTCAAAGTCTGGTGACAATTCAAGTACAAGAATATAAAATTCAATAGAAATGAAGAGAAACTGGTTGGTTTGAGTGGAAACCTGGAGAACCAGGGGAGGCAGTGGCCCAGTGGTAACATCACTGGACTAGTAATCCAGAGGCCCAGGCCAATGCTCTGGGCGCACAGGTTAAAATCCCACCATGGCAGCTGGTGGAATTTAAATTCAATTAATAAATCTGGAATTGAAAGCTTACCTCAGTAATGGTGACCACAAAACCAGTGTCGATTATTGTAAAACACATCTGGTTCACTAATGCCCTTCTGGGCAAATCTGCATGTGACTCCAGACCCACAGAAATGTGGTTGATTCTTAATTGCCCTCTGACATGGCCCAGCAAGCCATGCAGTTGTATCAAAAAACATTACGTGGCCTAAAAGGAATAAAACCAGATGGACCACCCAGAATTGACCTAGGCACCGGAAACAACAATGGCAAGCCTAATCCTGTTGACCCTGCAATGTCATCCTAATTAATATGTGGGAGCTTGTGCCAAGATTGGGGGAGCTGACCCACAGGCAAGTCAAGCAACAGCCTGACACAATGGCATGGGAGGGAGTTATCCTCAACACTGACTCTGGACCCCATGAAATCTCATTGCATCAGATCAAACATGGGCGAGGAAACCTCCTGCTAATAACCACGTACCTCTGCCATCACCCACCACCCACCCACCCCCATCCTCAGCTGATGAATCAGTACTCCTCCATGTTGAACACCAATTGGAAGAAGCACTAAGGGTAGCAAGTGCACAGAATGTACTCTGGGTAGGGAACTTCAATGTCCATCACCAAGAGTGGCTCAGTATCACCATTACAGATCAAGATGGCCAAACCCTGAAGGACATAACTGCTAGACTGGGCCTGCGGCAGTGGTGAGAGAACCAACAAGCAGGAAAACCTACTTGACCTTGTCCTCACCAAACTACCTGTCACAGATCCATCTGTTCCTTATAGTATTGGGAGAAGTGACCAATGCACAGTCATTGTGGAGACAAAGTCCCACCTTCACATTAAAGATACCCTCCATCATGTTGTGAGGTACTACCACTGTGCTAGACGAGATACATTTCAAATAGGTCTAGCAGCTAAAAACTAGGCATCCATGAGGCACTGTGGGCCATCAGCTGCAGCAGAATTGTACTCAAATATAATCTCTAACCTCATGGCCTGGCATATCCCCCACTCTACCATTACCATCGAGCCGTGGGATCAACCCTGGTTCAATAAAGAGTGCAGGTAGGCATGCCAGGAGCATCACCAGGCATACCTAAAAATGTGGTGTAAACCTGGTGAAGCTTTAACACAAGACTACTTGCATGCCAAACAGTGGAAGCAGCATGCAACAGACAGAGCTAAGCGATCCCACAACAAACAGGTCAGATTTTGCGAATTGTCCTGCCACATCCATTCGTGAATGGTGGTGTGCAATTAAACAACTAACAGGATGAGAAGGCTGCACAAATATCCCCATCATCAATGATGGGGGAGCCCAGCACATCAGTGCAAAAGTCAAGGCTGAAGAATTTGCAATCATCTACAGCCAGAAGTGCCGGATGGATGATCCATCTCAGCCTCTTCTAGAGATCCCCAGCATCACAGATGTGAGTCTTCAGCTAATTCAATTTACTCCACATGGTATCAAGAAATGGCTAAAAGCACTGGACACTGCAAAGGCTATGGGCCCTGACAACATTCCAGCAATAGTACTGAAGACTTGTGTTCCAGAACTTACCTCCTGAATCCCCAAAGGGTGCCCGTCATCTAAAAGGCACATGTCAGAAGTGTGAACAAATACTTCCTGCTTGCCTGGATGAGTGCAGCTCCAACAACACTCAAGCAGCTTGACACCAAAGCAGCTCACTTTATTGGTACCCCTCCACCACTTTAAACATGCATTCCTCCCACTACTGATTCGCAATGGCAGCTGTGTGTACCATCTACAAGGTGCACTGTAGCAACTCACCAAGGCTCCTTCGACAGCACCTTCCAAACGTGTGGCCTCTGCCATCTAGAAGGACAAGGGCAACAAAATGCATGGGAACAACATTACCTACAAGTTCCCCTCCAAGTCAAATAAACAAAATATGTGACAACCATTCGCTGGTTCATTCCCCAGGGCAATGTCTTGACCAATCAGTATTAAGCTGCCTGGTTTAAATTTCAAACAATGCTTGGCATTTAACTGTCAATCACCATCCACTGGTGCATTCTCCATGGCAATGCCTCTATCAATCAGAGTCCACTTGCCAACCAATCAGCACTCTCTTCTCATACAGTATAAATATGTTGTTTCCTCTGACATTGGTATTTTGCGAATTGTCCTGACGAGACGAAAAGCTTTGACAAAAATGTTGTTTTTATTTAGCAATATTCCACTATTGCTCAACACTTCAGAAAGCAACAGTAGTACCAGTGAAAAGAGTTTGTGGAATGTCTGACTCAAGATTGCAAAGCTCTCATTTTTAATTTTTTTCTAACATCCTTTTTCCATATGCAAAAGACAAGGCTAAAGCAGTCACAGCCACCTTCAGCCAGAAGTGCCAAGTGGCTGATCAATCTCAGCCTCCTACTGAGGTCCCCACCATCAGCCAATTTGATTCATTCCACATAATATCAAGAAATGGCTGAGCAAGCTAAGCACAGCTGAGGAAATGGGTCCCCCAAACCATCCCTGTTCTAGTAATGATGATATATGCTCCAGAACTAGCTGTACCTCTAGCTTCGCTGTTCCAGTATATCTGCAACATTAACAAATACCTAACAAAGTGGATAATTGTCCAAGTATGCCCTGTTTAAAAAAAGCAGAAAAAATTCAATCTGGCCAATTATTGCCCCTTTAGCCTACTCTCAATCATTAGCAAAATGATGGAGCGTGTCGTTGACAGTATCATCAAGTGGCATTCAATCATCATAACCTGCTCAGTGATGCTTAATTTGGATTCCACCCAGTTCACTTGGCTCCAAACCCTCATTACAACCTTGGTCCAAAAGTAAACAAAAGAGTTGAATTCCAGAGGTGAGGGGAGAGTGACTGCCCTTGACATCAAGGCAGCATTTAACAAAGTGTGGATCAAGGAGCTCAAGTTAAAATGAAGTCAATAGGAATCAGGAGGAAATCTCGCCATTGGCTGCAGTCATACCTATCACAAAGGTAGATGGTTGCGGTTGTTGGATGCCACCTCACCCTTAGGACATTGCTGCAGGAGTTCCTCAGGATAATTTCCTAGGCCCAACCATCTTCAGTTACTTTACCAATAATCTTCCCCCTATCATAAGGTCAGAAGAAGGTACATTCGCATATGATGGCACAGTGTTAAATTCCTTTTGGAATTCCTTAGATAATGAAACAACGGTGCCACTTTCAGCAAGACCTTAACAGCATCCAGGCTTTGGCAGTTAAGTGGCAAATGACATTCATGCCACACAACTCCCTGACAATGACCATCTCCAACAAGAGCAAACCAAACCACCTCCTTTCGATGTTCAATGGTATTACTATTGAATTTCCCACCATCAACATCCATGGAATCACCATTTGACCAGAAACTTAACTAGACCTGCCATATAAGTACAGTGACTACAAGAGCAGGTCAGAGGTTGTTTATTCTGTGGCGAGTAATGCACTTCCTGACTCCCCAAAACTTTTCCACCATCTACAAGGCACAAGTCAGGGTAGGTGGGAATATGTTCCACTTGCCCGGATGAGTGCACCTTCACCAACACTTAATAAGCTCAATGCCATCCAGGATATCCTCTGCCAGCTAAAAGAACGAAGGCAGCAGACACAATGGAACAACACCACCTGCAAGCTCCCCTCCAAATCACACACAATCCTGAATGGGACATCTTTCCTTCATTGTCGCTTGGCCAAAATCAATACTGGAGGTACCTGCATCACACAGACTGCAATGGTTCAAGAAAGAAGCTCATCACAACCATCTCAAGGGCAATTAGGGATGGGCATAAATACTGGCCTAGCCAGTGACACCCAAATCCTGTGAATTATTTTTTTTTTAATTCCATGGAAACATAGATATAGGGCCCTATTCCACAGAGAATATGACTCCTCAGTAGTGCAAAGCAAACACTCTGATCCATTATAATGAAGCGTATTTAACCAAAGCTATTCTTATATGTTTTAAGCATTAGAACAATGTAAGTGACAAATTTTAAAAACCCATTCAATCCAACTAGCTTTAACTGTGGAGTACTATGCACACAAACTGGAGACAATTGCTGCAGTCTTCAGGGTAGGCTTATTATACATTGTATGGTGTATATTCAGCTGATCTCAGGTGAGCTGGTGGGTGCAGTGTAATGATTAGCCTCCACAGCACTGCATGAAGGAAGAGGAAGGAAAGAGAATAAGGAAAACAAGAGAGCTCCTGGTCCTGGTTGCCTCCCTTCTCTTCCTGCTGGAATTTGGGCTGCGGATGTTGGACATCTTGTAATATTCAAAGAATGACCCTAGGGTAGAGTATTCTGAAGGGGCCTACAGCCTTTGCCCAATAATGGTCAATAGCTTCAAAATACGAAAGGGCAGTTAAACTGGTGAGAAAAGAACTGGAAGAAAATATGTTAATATATTTGTATATAAAGGAGGATGCCATCAGTGATATAATATTCTTTGGAAATTGTCAATGTATAAGTAAGAAACTAACAGAAATGTGTGATGTAGTAAGCTAGCACAGGATTCTTCCACCTCAAACTAGCAGTTTTCGTTGACACTATTTTGCAAAAGAACAGGGTAGTTCACCTCAGTGTCCTGGCCAATACCTATCTTTCAAACAACATTACTAAAATGTAAGAGATTACCTGGTTATTATCATATTGCTGTTTCTGGGGCCTTGCTATATGTAATTTAGCTTCCGCCCTTTCCTACATTACAAGAGTGTTTCATGTGATGAAAAGCATTTTGAGAGGTGCTGAAGTCTTGAAAGGCAATATATAAATGCAAAACAAAAACAGAATTACCTGGAAAAACTCAGCAGGTCTGGCAGCATCGGTGGAGAAGAAAAGAGTTGACGTTTCGAGTCCCCATGACCCTTATGCAAGTGTTTATGTGTTTTCTTTGTTGGGCTACTGTGGGAAGAGCAAAAATGAATGCTATTATATAAGGATTGCTTTCCTTAAGAGTTGGATTAAACCATATTAGTGAGGCAGGATGGAGGGAGCTATGCTCTGAATCTAGTCTGTTCACTACCTGATTTGAGAGTGCTTGAAGTTCAGAGAGGGTTTTGATCCATAGCACTGACACCCTCCTCATGGTAGGCATTCACCTAAATATATATATTTAAATATGATGCAAATTGAAAAATCATATTGCAAATGTATAATACCTGGAGCAGGACAAACTTTTCCTTGCTGCCAGTCTGACAGTCATCCAGCAACCTTTTTAGAGGAGCGCTCCCCAGAAATGAAACCTGCTTAACTGTTCATCAGCAAATGATGTTACCCTTTCAATAACAAGGTTTCAGTAAATGATTTCATCCATTCAGTTTCTTTGCCTCCATGCAATTTTGCAATGAATCTCAGAACCTACTGTTTACTTGAAAGGGAGGAAGTGTTATTTTAAACAGTTTAGCAAACAAAAAAAAGTCAGAATAGAGCAGAGCCATTGTTTTCCTTTTCTTCTAGATTTTTCTTCTTTCCTGAACACTGAATCCTGCTGGGTTTGGGTCCAGGAGTATCCGCTACTCTTCAGAACGACTATTTAGTCTGGATATTAACTTGGAGGCCAGGAAGAAGTGAGAGTTCTGTTTTGCACTGGGAAACCCAGAAGAACAGGTTTTCTTCAGCCCCTGCCAAATGTTAAAGACAGGGCATGATTAATATTTTCTTTTGTCTCACAAAACTGAGAAGCTGGCTGTTTGTTGGGTGGGAAGGCCTTTGGCACCAGGTCACAACTGGGGAGCTGGGAGGAGAGAGGAAGATGGTGGGTCATTAGGTCGGAGATATTGGCTGGGGGGGTGTCCAGAGATATTGTGCTGAGCTGGTGACGTGGGCAGCGGGAGATATCGGACAGCCAGAGTCACCATGATGACCTTGGAGAGCAAGAGTCCCTGGAGAGCCGATGACATCATATAGTCAGAGATATCGGCAATGCCAGGGGGCCAAAGACATTGGGGGCAGGGGATGTGTCAAATATATCAGGACTGGAGACATTGGGGGAGGGATGGGAATATCAGGGAGCTGGCGACACTGCAGAGACGGAGGCATCCAGGAGTCAGGCGGGTCAGAGAGAGCGGGTGCAGGATACTTAGGGGAAGTCACAGACATCAGGGGTGGAGACAGCGGGTGGGTGGGGGCAGGCGACATCGGGAAGGGGATCAGAGATATCGGTGGGACGCCAGAGGGAGGGGGATGGAGTGGAGGCTGGGTAAATCCGAGGTGTCGGTAATGTGGTTGGGAAAGGGGCACGGTGGTAAGGTCAGAGGTGTCGTTGGGTGGGGGAGAGAGATCGTAAGGGTCCGGTAGGTGGAAGATCATGACAGTGGCTGGCGTTCGATCGTGCAGAGGTGGGCAGCGGGTAATCTGGATCCAACAGGTAGGCGGAACAGCGTTTACTGAGGACAGGGAAACCAAGCCGACCAGTGTGAAATTTAAAATGGTGATTAAATCTGAAGCATCCTCATTAAAGTATTTAAAGGACCAACCAATCTCCTGGGGGTACAGTACCTTGGTTGCTCACTGGTTGTCCCGCCTCATTGATAACGGAAGCGGGCAGGTTGGAGAAGGGTTATGGTCAGATTTGAGATTTTTAATATTTTACTTCTGATCCGCACCAAACCCATCCATTTTGGAGTGGGGGGGGTGGGGGGAGTGAAAATTGCCCGGTTTTAGTTTTATTTTGTTGAAGCTAGATAAAATCATATTTGGAATGTTGCATCTTGAACACAACTTTTTGTTAACCACGCAACTGTTAACAGCCTATTTTGAATCGGCACAAAATTAAGATATTTTAAGTAAAAAGGTATGTTCCCTTGTACAAAACTGGTTTGCTGTTAGGTAAAAACAGAATGGCCAGTTGAAATGGATTCACTAGCTCTAGGTAGAAAGATAATCAGAGGTTGCTACAGAATACAATAGAATAGTTAATTTGAGAAGATGCAGCTGACAACTAGTATTTATACTTTGAAAATTCTTGGAGGAAGGAAAGACCGAGGAAATAATGAGGTCGCATACATCTGATATCTGAGAAAAGAATGATTTGGAGCAGGATAGCATGGAGTGAGCCTGGACTTCTGCACAGAGAGAATAGAAAGTTAGCAAGAGCCGGCATTCATAAAATCAGTCTTTATATGCAACTCATAGAAAGGCCATGGTATGCACCTAATTGGCCCAAAAAGACAAAGAAAGCTAAATGATTTGTTCTGTACTTTTGGTACCCGATCACATGGTTTATATTGGTGTTTTTAAACATCATTATTACTTATATTTTTAATATTTAATTGTTTTAGAACAAAATAAAAATATATCAGGAAAAAAGTACTCACACTTTGGTCTATTTCATGGTTCGAGAGTGCAACTATTCCAAACATTACTGTTCAATAATTTAATTTCTGAACCAACTTCAATCATTTGAGATTTAGAAAATTGCCATTGAAAAATATGCTTCAGTCTATTGAGTTCACTGCAGATAATTCAGTAAATACAGAGCAGCTAACATGGTGTTGCTTTCAAAAAGATTGCCCTGAATAAAATAGCCCAATTACAATTATATTAGGCAATTCACATTGCCTATAATAAATTACTGTGAAAGTGACAAGACTGGATCTCTGAAGACCTAATTTGATTCAAGCTCAGGGATGATGGTCACAAATCAGCAAAGGCTGATACATGACACAAGATAAATGAGTTGTGGCAAATTCAGTCTACTCCCAGCAGATCCGAGTGCACCACGCAAACATGTTCCTCATTTAGCACGTCAGCACTGAAGATGTAGGCTGGTATTCTCCCAATGTACAGTGCATGTTTGAAGATGTGATTCAGGAGTTAATGCCTGTAGCTGACCTACTTGCACTTTACCTGAAATGCACAACTAAAATAAAAGGAGAAACATCAAGTGTGTTAAATACCAGTTTTGTCTCCTACTCCATTGTGCAAAAACAATTAAAAATCTTGAAATTCTTAAATTTGTTCATAAGAAGCAGGACTTGTACCAGAATGTTCTAAGCATATATATGCACACTCACATATGCTGCACTAACACAATACCAATTGAATGACTTCCATCATGTGATTCTCAAATAGGCCGTGTAAGTTGTGGCATTATTAAGTTCCACTTTTAACCTAAGTATGTACAGTAGAATGAAAATAAAGTTCTATACAAAAGAGCAGGAAAAACTTTGGAGATTGAGAGAGAAGATTAATGATATTACATTGATACATTTCATTCGGTCTGGTATGTTATGTTTACTGATGATTCTGGCATGAGAAGACTATATTTGTATGATCACTGGATGAACAACAGTGAAAAGACTTGAATTTATGTATTGCCTTTCATGACCTCAAGATGTAACAAAGCACTTTACAGTCAACAAAGTACTTTTGAAGTGTAGTCACTGTTGGAAGAAAGGCAGCGGCTAATTTGCAAGATTCACAAGCATGACATAAACAGCAATACAATAATTACAAGATAATCTGTTTCAGTGATGTTGGTTGAGGGATGTTTATTGACCAGGACACTTGGAAGAATTTCCATGCTCTTCTTCAACATAATGTCATGGAATCTTTTATGTCCACCAGAAGGGCCTTGGTTTAACACCTCATCCAAAGGACAAAGTAAAGACTGATCAATATTCTGTGTAGAAGCACAAATACTTCTTGACGATTTTATAAGTGGAATCGCAATAAATGTAACCAGAAAGCTGGGTTTTATGTAAGAAACTGCTTGCATTTAACACAGTGGTGCAGCCATACTTACTTAAAATTCTTCAATTGCACATTATGAAGACAGATTACTTAGACTCTGTGGCATGTCTAACTGAAAAATGATTGTGGTGCTTCCTTTCTTGTTTTATTCAATTTGAATGGTCAAATTAAATATCTAAACTGTTAAAGAGAATTATCTATCAAAATTTAACACTAAAACATACAAATTGGTGAATCTAGCTTTGCTTATATAAATTGAGAAAGATAAATAGTTTGTGCAGTGCATATTATTGGACCGAAGTAGGAAATAAACAGTACAATTTTTCAGGATCACAATTACCCACTGAGGCTCCCACACTCCCACTGTCACTTTGGCCATTCTATTGAATTTAGGCAATAATATAGGCACAAAGACAATATTATCATTTCTTCTGGAGTTATTGAAAATGTCCAGTTAGAAAGCTGGATTTTGTTTCAAACACCAATTCCATATTTCATATTACAGTTTACATTACATATTATAGATTCTGTGGGTTAGACACACAATCACTCAACTCCTAACAACCTAACATTGTGCCTTAAAACTAAAATTTAGATAAGCATCTTGAACTAATATTGTAAGGAAGCCCCTGTAAAATAGAGTTTTCAACAATTCTGCTGAAACCCAGGAAAACAAA
The DNA here is from genome assembly GCF_964194155.1 of Cetorhinus maximus. Taxonomy (NCBI): domain Eukaryota; kingdom Metazoa; phylum Chordata; class Chondrichthyes; order Lamniformes; family Cetorhinidae; genus Cetorhinus; species Cetorhinus maximus. The sequence goes on along the minus strand of NC_135884.1, from coordinate 49,453,050 downwards.
AAAAAGTGATGATTGAAGAAAAATACATTTCACAATGAGTGGTTGTGGACCTAAATTGTTAAGGCTACAAGCTTAAAGGTAACATATGTTGGGATTGACCCTGAAAAATGTCACTTTTATCTGACATTTGGTTTTCTTGTGATGGAAATCTGAGAATTTATAGGGAGCCACCAACCAGCTCGCGTGTCTGCTTTTGTTTTATGGTTAAAATTGGTTCTAAACAGACATCTGTTTAATGTAGTTGACAGCTAAAAGTTAATCCTTACAATCTAGGTTAGCAAAGAAAAGCAAGAAAATTTTACTTTTGTGAAAATGAAAGGTATAAAAGATGGGGCTTATAAGCCCAAATGAGAGAAGGAAATCAAAAAAGGTTGTTTCAGATGGTTTATTTCTCAGAGTCTTTTTATTTCACTGAGCGGTCAGAGATTAGAGGTGGAGGTGCACTGCTTTGATTTCCCAGGCAGCCAATGTGAACATTCCAGAAAAAGGTGACACAATCGGCTGTGCTAAGCCAAAATGGAAGGATGAGGTTGTATGACATCAAATAATCATTGTTAAAGTTGCAATCTTATCAACAATAAACTGAATTAACTGGACTTTCAATACATCCAGTAGGTTTGTTATTCAAAGCTGCTAATTTGTCAGCCAAGCATTTAATCAACACTAACCTTGTTGGCTTTATGTCAATCTTGAACATTGTGTTTAATATCAGCTTGCAATTAATAAAACCCAGCTGATGCTGAATTACTTTGATACACCTGATTGTCTTTACAAAATTCAGTTAATTGCATCTATGTGGTACCTTGTGTACTAAAATATTATCAATTGTGGTAATGTGTTAAAGAAGAAATGGTAGTTCATAACTTTGTTGTCTGACTTCTTTAATAATTTGACAAAAAAAGGTTAACTTAATTCATTTGGTGCTGCACTGGAGAAGGATTATTTATTACGTAATGGTTAATATAATTCTATCTGGTTGATGCAAAATGATTTAAGATAGCTAAATTTAGATAACTGATAATGCTTTAGATGAAAACAATGAATGTCCAGATGGTTCTTTGATGAGAAGTTAAGGTGAAGGAGATATGACTTCATCTGGTTCTTTTTCTTTAGATAATATACCTTGTAAGGGTTATAGGTTTACTGACCATCATTTTCTTCTTACAAAATATTTTTTTCTCTATTTCTATACCAGCAGCCTTGGGGCCTTTCTGAGTGAGGTTGGAGGTAACCAACTAATGCTAAATAATATTGACAGTTTTATATTCATGAGTGCACCACCCCCACAGTTAGGAACACAATCACTTCACATAGAACCACTGCAGTTACCAAAGATGGAAGACTTCCAGTCTGGGTTGGATTAATTTTGATGAAAGAATAATGCTTTAACCCACAGCACTGCCCAGTCCCTAGAAAAGTAAAACTCACTTTCAGTCAGAATTTATAAATTCTTGAAATATTAGTCACTATTGGGCTGAAATGATTTGTACATTTAGCATTAGGTTTACTGATACCCTCTGCAAGGAAAAGCACATAAATGCTTTTGCAAATGCAGATCAGAAAATGTAAAATTCGTTATTGAGCAGAATCCATCATGACACTGGAGGTTCTGTTCTATAGTCACCAATGATATCTGTCATTTTTATTTTTGCCTTAATGTTTAAACCACTGATATTCTGAAATGTCCAATTACCCAAGGCTGTTGAATTTTCAGATCACTAAGCCCATCCTTTAAATCTTTTTAGTGCATTCTCAGTCTAGTTATCAAACAACTTTGAGAAAGGTGAAAGCTGTTCACTGTGACCATGGGAAATATTAAAATGTCCTACATGATGCTAATAGTCCTAATTAAAAGGATTTCTTTACTTTCTACTTTAAATGGTATAAATAGGTTACTCAATGGATAAATGTGGAATACAATTTTAATCCCATTTGGGAGGAATACATTTATAACTCACTCATGGGATCTGTAGACTTCCTCATTCAGGACAAAAAAATCCACAATCATTAATTAGGATTCTCTCATTTCTTCAGTTTCAGGCTGAGTCTATAAAATCTTTGATGCCTGAAGTAGAATCTGTGTTGGTCGATTTACGTTGTAGTGCAACAGAACTTGCTAATTACCATGCATATGTGACCATACTCAAATTATAGAATTCCAAAAACACTAAACTATTAATTATTCCTTCGGATAGATTTCATTGTATCAAAGTTTCTACCACACTAAGACCAATTTACTTCATAGGTATTAGATTCAAGCACCTTATTTTGTCACAATTAATCTTAATTTGGTATTCAAACACATCTAATAGCTTTTCACTTTCACCCTTTTATTAAATTACATGGTTTGTAATATTTCTACAATCCTGATTTTTCTCATTTAATTACCTACTTAATATTTCTTTCTTGGCCTTTTTTAAATTTATTTTTGTTATGCCATTTATTTATTTGACTTTTATAAACCATCACATTGTTTCAACCCACTTTATAGTCAAAACCTAGCTAGCAAATTGGATGGGTAATAAAAGGCCTCCAGTATATTTACAATTTATTTTCATAACCTTTATTTTGTTTCAACTTTGTGACAGGGTTCCAACATGCCAAATAAAGAATTATAGTTTTCATTTTAAAAATGTTCTCTTTCATTTTCACATTAACAAAAGCAAATGATGAATTGTTCTAACTTATGGGAAGAAGTTGTATCATTCCAGAATAAGTTACACTGCAGTTTAGTAGGTTGCATAGCCTAATTAAATACAGCACACTTATTTCAATGTCTGTTGTACCATGTGTTGGAGTATTAGTAATATGTTGATCCAAGACATTAGTCCAGTAAAGCATTTGTATTACAATCTCAGCAACAGGCTAAACAAAGTAACTGTATTCTGGTAACATTTACCTGATCTATGTAGACATTTTTGGCTGTCATTTCTTGCATAATAGTTTGAAACTAGTGAGCCATTTCATAGAGTTTAAGTTACATTTCACCAACTTTGCCAGTTTCTATGCCATTTGAAAAGGATATAGGAACAGGAGTTATCCAATCTGCCCCTGAGCCATTCCACTAAACCATGACTGACAATAAGAAAGCCGCAATTTAAAAGGTGAAATAAATCTGTCCTTTCCTATCTGATGCTTGACATACTTCCTTGGATATGGCTCCTTTCTTTCTAGAATTGGCTTGTTTATTCATGGTTGTCATTCCTTATGGATCAAGGCAGAAAATTGGGTTCTCAGCTTCTTTTTTTCTGCTTAAATTACATCAGTTGTAACCTTTACCAAATGTAATCTTTACTAAAATGCACCCCAAAGTACATTTAAACTGAGATCCCATTAATTTAATTTCTCACTGTGGAGAGAAAAACTGTTCTTCTGCTCAATAAATTTATTTTTGAGTAAAAACAGTGGAAATGTACAAGAGGAATAAAAGCTACCATCTTGAATCAATCAAATTATGAATACAGTATAATTTACTAAGTTGTTCATTGTGTATGACAATAACTACAGCTAACACTAAACCATTAGACTGTTATTTACATTCAACTAGAGAAAGTAATGTAAAATTGACATTAGTTTTCAAAGACAAGTTTGTAAAATGTACATTAAGATATGAAATTGCAAAAAGTAACGTTTAAAGATCAAAACATTTCTCCAATATATTACAACGCAGAGAAACAAGCTAAGAAAATATCAAAAGAGAGGGTAGGGTCATACAAAGTTCTTAAATTGGAGGGGGAGGAAGGTGTCACTGAAATTATGATTTGTACATTTTTTACATTCCAGTTCCGTTTCATCTTCATGAATATTGGTAAATAATTCACTGCCCAGTGTAAAGAACAGCGCAGCTAGCGAACAAACATTAAATTAATTTATTGTAAAACGACACTGAGATTGGGGAAAGTGCTTATTCATGTTTGAATTCCCTGATCAATACGTTTTCGAGCACTCAATAGTCCTTCTATCAAATTGGGGCCAACGCGGCGATGACGTTAGAGATCCCAATATAAAGTGGCCTCGATTAATTCGTATTCCAGAGGGATTAATTTGTCCTCAAAAGCATTCCACTCAGCGTCTCCCATTTCTTCAATGTAAACAGAAACCATTGGATTTGACTGTCCTGTGACCAAGGTTAATCCGCCAAACGCCTGCATGTACATTATGAAGATTAAGTTGGATTTTGGTGTGGTGCGCGTGTGTGGGTTTTCAAGCTGTGTAAAGAAAAGGTGATGTGTTCCTGCTCTTCAACTGTCTTTAAATAACGCAGTAAGCTTCCCTGGGCGTCTGTGTGCTTTGAAAACAAGGGAAGTGGGTTCTGAAGCAAATCCTCAGCTCTTTGTTGAAGATAAAGCATAAAATGGGGTTGACCCCCGCCTGGGCAAATGTCATCCACACTGCAGCGGTCAGGTAGACCTGTGGGATGGTACTGGCTTTGACAAAGACCCGCAGGTAGCATGCGACAATGTAAGGGGACCAGAGCAGCAGAAAGAGGACGGTGATGATGTAGAACATCCTCCCTATTCTCTTTTCCATCTTGAATTCATCTAAGACGAGGAGTCTCTTGTTCTGGTTGTGGGTGGTCTGCCTGATGCCTACCAGGGTGGGGGGAGTTGGTCCTCTGCCGAAGCCAGCGATCCAGTTGGCGGCCGCTTGGCCCGTGGCCCCGGGGCCGTGAAACGTCCAGTTTTGGCTGATGGCCGGGATCAGCTGGGCGGGTTTCATCTTGCGGTGGTCGTAGACGAAGAAGATGAGCTTGACGTAGACCATGTGTGTGGCGGCGATGATGACCGCCAGCATCAGCATGAAGCCCAGGGTGTCGTTCGCCTTCACGTAGCGGTGCTCGAAGATGCACTGCTCCTCCTCCCGGATGAATTTGTAGGTGCCCACGTCGAAGACGGGCGGAAAGGCCATGGCCACCGAGAGGGTCCACACCATGCAGATGACCGCCACGCAAGTCCACACGGTCATCCTCTTGGAGTAGAAGCGGTGGTGGGCGATGGCCATGTACCTGGTGATGCTGATGCAGAACATCATGAAGGCGGCGTGGAAGCAGAAGAGGACGGCGGCGAAGGCGATGATCTTGCAGCTGAGCAGGCTGTAGGTCCACGCCGAGCCGCTGCTGATGGAGATCATGACAAAGGGGAAACAGAGGAGCGAGCGGACAATGTCGGCCAGGCACAGGTCCAGGAGGAAGTAATAGGGAGCCCGGTGCAGGCTCGGCTCTTTGAAGATGAGGAAGGAGAGCAGGAGGTTCCCGGTCAGGCTGATGCAGATGATCAATCCCAGAGAAGCCAGTTTGACGGCGGAGGCGGTGATGGCGTAATTTTGAAGAGAACTGTTGGTCTCTTCGAGCTCACTGGCGTTCGCCATCTATGAAGCTGACAGCCTCGATCCTCCCTGTTCAGCAGCTCAATCTTTCCATTTCCATCGGAAAGGGCAGAGCAGGCAAATAACAAAGTTCCTTTTCATCTTCATTGTAAGCACCGTGGCCCAGGGGACTTCCTTAACCAAATGGCTGTGGGTTTTTTTCTGTTTCTCTTCATCCACCCTGAAGACCAATCATTTCTGAAATAGGAACAGGAATCATTTGTTTAACTGAATCGATCTGCTCTCTCAAACCCCCATCAGCAGCAATAGCAGCCCCTTGCACCGTGTTTACCAAACAAGTAACGGTTAAACCACAATACACACAAACACGCACACACATACACACACACACTCTCCAGAAGGTAACACTAGGTGAAAATCATAATAAATACTAATACCTCTTCTTTCCCAGTCATGGCAGGGAGCTGAACTTCCGGTGAGTGGTAATAGAATGACTTTAGGGTTAGAGTGAGACTGCGCAGAAGAGAAGAAGGTGGCAGCTTTTTTTCCAGGCTTAAAAAAATCCCAATCCCTTTGTTTTCAACTGATAAAATCCCTGACCCCGCCATCTGGCCAGCCCGGGCTCCGAGCTCTCTCCTGCATGAAGAAAAATCCAGTCCTTTCAGCCCAACTGCGCAAGTTCCCTGCTGCACTGTACAAGAATATCATCCCCCACCCTCCCCTCCCTCAACACCCCCTGGCGAAGCAGGGTCGCTCTTTCGTGCTGTTTCCTCTATACGGTACCCCGGAGTGACTGGCTCTGAGCAGAGTTGATAAACACAAAGAGATGACAGTCTGTTGTCTCCTGCATTTATTTTGCAGCTATTCCAAGCATAAACCATGCCCAGAAAGATGTTAGCAGAGTCCATTATACATCGGTGGGAATAGGAAATCCTTTTTTTTGTTGTTGTTGATTTCATTAATAACCTGGAGGATTTGTTCTTTTGGGTACATTATACAGTATATCACCCATCTGTGGACTGCAGAGATGAAAGATTGCTCCTGGAAATTTCAATTTCTGCTGCACATTTTCCATAGTGATTCAATAAATACAAACACACACAGGACAACAAACATGCATTGTACGGTGACAAGAATTAACACCTTAATTGCAGACAGAATGTCGCTACTGTCTTGCTCATCTTCGATTCGGGGGAAAAGGGGGTGCGGGTGGGGTGGAATTAAGACTTTCGAAATACATCGTGATCACTGCCCACCTTGTGTTAAATCCGATGCACGTTTTACATTGTACTCTCAGAGTACAAAAGCATGATGCATCAAAGAATCCATTTTACATTATTGCGTCGAAACACCTGTGCTTTTTGTTTAGGTTTTACAGCAGATACTATAAAAGCAATATTAGAAACAAATGAAAGAAGAGTGGAAGATAAATATTCTGGTAGCTCTGACACAAACAATTGGACCAAAGCAGCCTATTCGATGCCAGCTTGGAAGCAGCTGTGACTCTCCTCTGCTTGAGGTTTCCTGTCATGTAGTTAATACACATGCACCCCCTATGGACACGTTCGCTGTAGCTCTGATCCTGTCAGAAGGCAGGCTTCACAGAAGTCCATACAGAGAAGCTCCGAAAGATTTCCGCCCGGCAAGCTTGGAAGCGAATCCCACCTTTCCTTTTTTTTTTGACCCTAACAGGCTATGGTATTAATTAGATATTCAGACCCGATGATTGCTAAGTGAGCATGTAAAGCACTAAAACCCACAGCAGCTAAATTATCACGATCTGAAGAAACAATGGAGTTAGTGTAATTTAATTCATCATGCAACAACAACTTGTATTTTATATAAGGCTTTTAACGTGGTAAAACGTCACAAACAAACTTTGAGTCGGAGCCACATGAGACACTAGGGAAGATGGCCAAAAGCTTCGTCAGAGAGAGGCTTAAAGGAGTGTTTATAAAGGAGGAAACAGGTAGAAGCAGAATGGTTTAGGGGGAGAATTCCAAAGCTCGGAGGCTGAGCAGTTAAAGGCAGGGCCCACCAATCATGCAGTTATTCAAGTCGGAGCTGCTCAAAAGGGTAGAATTGGAGCCACACAGATATCTCGGAGGATCGTGGGACTGGAAGAGATTGCATAGATAGGGAAGGGAGAGGCCGTGGAACAATTATGAGAGCAGGGAATAGAATTTTAAATCGTTGCATTATTAAAACAACTCGCATTTGTAAGTTGGCCGTGAGACCAGTTTTATGGGAAGAGATGCTTGTTGGCAAGACAGATCAACAGGCGGTCATAAAAGAGGGATGAGATCTATACATTTGGGCCTGCAGTTTTCACCTATTTTCTGCTCCGATTCCGCAGAAACTCGGTGTAATCCAATGAAATAATACTAAAGATTGCCCAACTGCATCTTTTACACTGGTTCAGAAGACCTATTACCCAAAGCAGCTCCTGCCCACACAACTGACCATGCCTTCAGGTCAGAATGATAAGGTTATGCTGGTTGCCCCCATTCTAGGGTTCTTAACGCATTGCGCTCAGATTCTCAAGCGCAGAGGCTCTCGTATTAATCACCTTTACTGTACCTGCAGAGTCCAGCAATCAATTGAAGCCTGACCGGCTTGTTTCCTCTCTTGCTGCTCCTTGCGATTACTTTAAATTCAATTAAATTTAATCTAAATTCAGTCAGTCACAGTTTAACAGGACACACCCATGTAACTTCAATTGACTAAACTGGGCGACCGTTTTGCGGAACACCTGCGGTCTGTCCGCAAGAAAGACCCAAACCTCCCTGTCGCTTGCCATTTTAACACTCCACCCTGTTCTCTTGCCCACATGTCTGTCCTTGGCTTGCTGCATTGTTCCAGTGAAGCCCAACGCAAACTGGAGGAACAGCACCTCATCTTCCGACTAGGCACTTTACAGCCTTCTGGGCTGAATATTGAATTCAACAACTTTAGATCTTAAACTCCCCCTCCCCCCATCCCCACCCCGTTTCTTTTCCCCCCCCACCCGCCTTTTTTTTCAATAATTTATATAGATTCTTCTTTCCCCACCTATTTCCATTATTTTTAAATCTAAAACTAAAACCTTTAGTCTTTCCACCCCACCCCCACTAGAGCTGTACTTTGAATATCCTGTCTTCCATTCTTAATTAGCACTTTTCTCAGACAAAGACCACCACCTTCAACACCTCTTTGACCCTTTTGTCTCTGACATCTTTTGATTATCTGCTCACACCACACCCTCAATGTGTCTCTTCCTCCCCACCCACCTTAAACCAATTTATATTTCTCCCTTGTTGAAACTATGCTTCAGTTCTGCCGAAGGGCCATGAGGGCTCGAAACGTTGACTGATTTATTCTCCGCCGATGCTGCCAGACTTGCTGAGTTTTTCCAGGTAATTCTGTTTTTATTTTGCTATATTCAAAGGTTTTACGTAAAGCCAACAGATCAAAGGAGACAAGTGAAGTAAATTTCTTTTAAAAATAAGACCAAGAGTATTAAATCGGTCGTCCCCTTGCAATCCCACACTACTGTGATGCTAGAGAATGCCTATTTTTATTGTTTGGTTGCTTTGGTTCCTGGGAGATTTTAGACTTATGCTAATAAGTTTGCATGGAAACTTGCATGTAACTTCATCTCAGCAAAACTGGCACAATGTCCAGTGCATTCTGGGCAGATTTTACTGTTTGCATCGCAAGCAGAAACTCCATGCCATTGCACCTAAGTAATTCATTCACGTAGGCAGTGTATTTGCTTTCCATCCAGGTTGCATATATCTGTGGGTTTAAATATGCAGGAAATTCAATATGGTCGTGTAAACGCCACGTAAAATAACAATCGTGGGGTGGGGTGAGGGGGTGGACCTTCACTTCATTGCACTCTAAAATAAGACCTGGGCCTGATGTTTGAAATGTATTGTCTCTGATTTAAATGCACATCCGAAAAAAAAACTCAACATTAATGTACAAGCGGCAAGTTAATTGTAATCTTAATTTAGAAAAATACAAAGGGGCAAATTATTGTTAATATAGAAAATCTAAGAGCAAGATTCTAAGAGCGTCTTTTACTTTGGTCCTCCAAACAAGTTTCTCAGCATCTGATTTCCAATTTTTTTTAACATAATTTTTCCATTTTGCAGGAAGTCCTTTTGTCTAGATCTTTCTTTTCACCCCTGACAGCAAGGTTACAGTGAGAAATTCATTTTTTGTGGCTCTGTTCTCCAGTCCAAAATGGCTGACCTCATCTGAAAAATACTCTTTGCACTGAAGCAATTTAAGTGCAAAATGCAACCAATATTTAAGGGATTGAATAACAATAAAATTGATGCATTTACTTCTGTTTCTGCTGTTTAGTACAGATTAATTCAGTTCTATCACACAGTCAGACTCAGTCTGGTAGCTGAATTTACCCATCATCAGCTTCTATTTTTAAGAATTTTTCTTTGAAGTCAATGTTAACAAAGGGCTTGTTCATAATGAACTTGGTTTTTCTTTGGCAAAGCAAATATAATACCTGGGAAACACTGATGAATATCTTAACATTCATTGCTTCACTAAAGAATCAAATAAAAAAGGCTGAACTTTTGGAAACAACAACTAATCACATTCTGAACAAAATTTCAGTTTTACACTTAAAGGTAAAGTATATATAGTATACATCATAACAATCTCAAACATTAGAATAATTAAAATAGGCATAATTATGTCTTGACAGTTCTTGATGGTCGCATCTCAGTAATTGTATATTCTCAACCTTTTATTGACATAACGATTCTCAGAAATAAATATCTATTTGCCATTTCACCTTGTTGCCCATTTACTAAGATTACATTATTCGTCATCATGTACACTATTGCAAAGGCAGGGAGGAGTCAACTCTATCCAGATTTAATATTTCATAATGTGCTGATGTTAAATATTCTCTAGAGTATAATTCGCTCATCCTTTTCATTAGCTGTTAAGGTCCCACAGAGCACATTTATTATAAATGTGGATTCTTACTCATGTTGAAAGCACACAGAGGCCATGTAGCAGGATTTGCACTGTACAGACATGGTTATAATCTCAATTACAATAACATACATCAGTTCTACTTAAAAATATTTGATTAAAGATTGGACTTTTTGGAAGCTGTAGAATAAAAACCTTTGGCTATCTGATAATTAAGCAGACCAAGTTGATACATATTGTATGAAATCTACCTTGAAAACTTTATACACTCCAGGTCAAATTCAGAGTGCATATGACTTAAAAGAAAAAAGTCCAATCTTCACACCACTGTAATCTGCAAAATAACAATTTTATAAAAAATAATCTCATCAAAAATCTACAAAGTTCAACATTTCATGCTTTTGTTTGAATGATTAAAATGCAAAATGTATATGTAACACCATTTTTCTGTTCAAATATGCTGACATATTTTGCCTAGGGTATGTTAAAACTGCAGGTGTAAATATTGGTGTAAAGTGAATTCAGGCTCATCATGATACTAAACTGACTAATCTAGAGTCAGGGTCCAACATGACACTGATGAGAAGTGAAATGAAGCTCCCTTGAGGCAGTAACCTTCAGGTTGACATTGCATGAGCATTAACCCAATTCAGTGTCACACTTGATCTGCAAGGTGCACGGGGGACCATTGACCTTAATTTAAATGTTTAAAGAGCAAGCGTATGCCCCTCCCCACCCTCTAAACACTGGCATATCTAACTTCTGGGAAACAGCTCTGTGCTTACATGTATCCAGGCATACATAAAGTCTCACTTACACAGTGCAGCTAAAGTGGCAGGCAGCAGTCTAATAATGTGAATAGAATTCTGCCTGGCTGGAACTGAATTCAGTCCAGTAACTGCAGAGTGAATGCATCATTAAAGCAATTTTGTATTTTATCTGTAGCAATCATGGGCAATTGCCTTATCATCAGATAATTGTGGCCAATCTGATTAGAAAAATGCTTATAATGTTGCTTGTACTTTAGTGGGTAAACTGGACCAAACCAAAGTAGTACCTTTTGACACTGAACATTAAATAATCTACTAAAAAAAGTATTCAAGCCTTAAGTGAAAAAGGATAGAGAAGAGGTTTGCTGTGAGAGTTTTCTGCATAAATAAGTAACAGGAACAACTGTAATATAGTCCAGGTTCAGTTCTATACTCATTCCAATCAGGTAAATAATGGAGAGAAGTGATACCTTTAAATGGAAATCTACCTTCTGTTACATAGGACACAATATCCAGATCATTAGCTGTCACATTACCATCGCCATCCCTGGGTATGTCTTGTCCCACAGGCAGGACAGACCCAGCAGAGGTGGCAGCACAGTGGTATACAGTCAGGAGGGAGTTGCCCTGGGAGTCCTCAACATCGACTCTGGATCCCATGAAGTCTCATGGCATCAGGTCAAACATGGGCAAGGAAGCCTCCTGCTGATTACCACGTACTCAGCCACGTACTGCCCTCCCTCAGCTGATGAATCACTGCTCCTCCATGTTGAACACCACTTGGAGGAAGCACTAAGGGTGGCAAGGGCACAGAATGTACTTTGGATAGGGGACTTCAATGTCTATCAACAAAAGTGGCTCAGTAGCACCACCACTGACAGAGCAGGCCAAGTCCTAAAGGACAAAGCTGCTAGACTGGGTCTGCGGTAGGTGTTGAGGGAACCAACAAGAGAGAAAAACATACTTGACCTCATTATCACCAACCTGCCTGCCACAGATGCATCTGTCCATGACTGTATCGGTAGGAATGACTACCGCACAGTCGTTGGGGAGAGGAAGTCCACCTTCATATTGTGGGTACCTTCCATTGTGTTGTGTGGCACTACCACCGTGCTAAATGGGATAGATTTCAAACAGATCTAGCAACTCAAGACTGGGCATCCAAGAGGCGCTGTGGGCCATTAGCATCAGCAGAATTGTACTCGAACACAATCTGTAACTTCATGGCTCGGCATATCCCCCACTCTACCATTACCATCAAGCCAGGGGATCAACCCTGGTTCAGTGATGAGGACATGCCTGGAGCAGCACCAGGCATACCTAAAAATAAGATGTCAACCTGGTGAAGCTATAACACAGGACTACTTGCATGCCAAACAGCATAAGCACCGAGTGATAGACAGAGCTAAGGGATTCCACAACCAACGGATCAAATCTAAGCTCTGAGGTTCTCCCACATCCAGCCATGAAGGGTGGTGGACAATTAACCAACTCACTGGAGGAGGTGGCTCCACAAATATCCCCATCCTCAACGATGGAGGAGCCCAGCACATCAGTGCAAAAAAAAAAGGCTGAAACATTTGCTACAATCTTCAGCAAGAAGTGCCAAGTGGATGATCCATCTTGGCCTACTCCGGAGGTCCCCAGCATCTCAGGTGCCAGTCTTCAGACAATTCAATTCACTCCACGTATTCCAGCAATAGTACTGAAGATTTGTGCTCCAGAACTTGCCGCGCCCTTAGCCGAGCTGTTCCAGTACAGCTACAACACTGACATCTACTCAGCTATGTGGAAAATTGCCCAGGTATGTCCTGTGCACAAAAAGCAGGACAAATCCAACCCAGCCAATTACTGCCCCATCAGTCTACTCTCAATTGTCAGTAAAGTAATGGAAGGGGTCAGCAACAGTGCTATCAAGCGGCACTTGCTTAGCAATAACCTGCTCACTGACACCCAGTTTGGGTTCCGCCTGGGCCACTCAGCTCCTGACTTCAGTTCAACCTTGGTTCAAACATGGACAAAAGAGCTGAACTCCTGAAGTGAGATGAGAGTGACTGTCGTTGATATCAAGGCCACATTTGACCGAGTGTGGCATCAAGGAAACCTAGCAATACTGGAGTCGATGGTAATCAGGGGGAAAACTCTCCACTGGTTGGAGTTATACCTAGCACAAAGGAAGATGATTGTGGTTGTTGGAGGTCAGTTATCTCAGCTGCAGGATATCACTGCAGGAGCTCCTCAGGATAGTGTCCTCGGCCCAACCATCTTCAGCTGCTTCATTAATGACCTTCCTTCCATCATAAGGTCAGAAGTGGGGATATTCGTCGATGATTGCACAATGTTCAGCACCATTCGCGACTTGTCAGATACTGAAGCAGTCCATGGCCAAATGCAGCAAGACCTGGACAATTACCAGGCTTGGGCTGACAAGTGGCAAGAAACATTCGTGCAATACATGTGCCAGGCAATGACCATATCCAACAAGAGAGAATCTAATTATTGCTCCTTGACATTCAATAGCATTACCATCACTGAATCTCCCACTATCAACATCCTGGGGGGTTACCATTGACCAGGAACTGAACTGGACTAGCCATATAAATACTGTGGCCACAAGAGCAGCTCAGAGGCTAAGAATCCTGCGATGAGTAATTCACCTCCTGACTCCCCGAAGCCTGTCCACCATCTACAAAGCACAAGTCAGGAGTGTGATGGAATACTCCCCACCTGCCTGGATGAGTGCAACTCCTACAGCAATCAAGAAGCTTGACACCGTCCAGATCAAAGCAGCCCGCTTGATTGGCAGCACACCCACAAACATTCATCCTGCCACCACCGACACAGTAGCAGCAATGTGTACCATCTACAAGATACACTGCAGGAATTCACCAAGTCTCCTTAGCACCTTCCAAACCCACAACTACTACCATCTAGTAGGACAAGGGCAGCAGATACATGGGGACACCACCACCTGGAAGTCCCCTCCAAGTCACTCACCATCCTGACTTCGAAATATATCGCTGTCGCTGGGTCAAAGTCCTGGAGCTCCCTTCCTAACAGCACTGTGGGTGTGCCTACATCACATGGACTGCAGTGGTTCAAGAAGGCAGCTCACCACCACCTTCTCAAAGGCAACTTGGGATGAGCAATAAATGCTGGCCCAGCCAGCGAAGCCCACATCCCCTGAATGAATTTTTTAAAATTTTAAAATCTCAATGTTAGGATTATCAGCATAACAATTTACACTTAAAGAATACCTTACCACAGAAAAATGTCCCAAGGTGTTTAAGAGGCATAAATAAAAATAACTGGATATCAAGTCAAAAAATGAGCTATTAGGAGGACTGACCAAAAGTGTGGTCAGAGGTGGATTTTAAAGAATGTTTTGAAACCAGACAGGGAAGAAGAGAGGCAAAGGTGTTTAAGAAGAGAATGTTTGGGCTGAAGGCTCAGCCAAAATTGGATGTATCCCATGCATTCTATCATTTCTCGGTATCGAAGAATATCTGAACGGAAAAACATTCACATCATTTTTAATTTATGTTTGAAACACACAAACCAGACAAATGCAGTTAGTAGGCGCATAAAATTATGTAGACAGTCTGCAACAAGTTCTGCTCAAGACATTGAAATAATTGTTGTTTACATAATCATAGTAATGTCTATTCAGATCAATTGCATTTTTTAATCAGCCACTAAATTCCCTGTTAGAGGTTAACATTTTGAGGAAGATAGTGGAACTATAGATCAGGCAAGGTGGGAAGCTGTCTCCAGTTTACAGGGATGGTAGTACACAATTTGCAATTTCCTGTCACATTTATCAAGGCCTTCAATATTAACGGGTAAAATCCACTACTATGACATTGATCAAATTGTTTTGTTTACAAAATTTTTGTCAGCTCTCAGAAGCAAATAATTTAGCAATTACAACATAGTTGGTAAAGTAGCGTACCCCAAGACCCTGTCAGATAGTAGGTCTGAATCAAGAGTGGCCCAGGTTGTTGACCTGATTCACCAAGTTCAGGCATAGTTAGGTCACAAAAAGTGCACTTCAACTGTGCTGCATCTCTCCAGAGCCCAGGTTAAAAAAAGGAGAGGAAATCAACACCAGTGCAGGGGAGATACTCAGAAACAGTAGAAGACATACAGATTCAAAAAGAAACTTGTGAAAAGAGAGAAAGAGAAAAAGAGAATTAAAAAGTTAGACAGATAACTAGTAGAATCATGAAGCACAGAAGGAAGCCATTCAGCCCATCATGCCTGTGCTGCTCTTTTAAATAGCTATCTAATTAGTCCAACTCCTTTTATCTTACCCCATAACCTTCTAGTTCCCTTTTGAAAATTACTATTGAATCAGCTTCCACCACCCTTTCAGGCAATGGATTCCAGATCACAACAACTGGCTACTTAAAAAAAATCTCTCTTCTGTTTTTTGTCAATTATTTTAAATCGGTATCCTCTGGTCACTGATATTCCTGCCAGTGGAAACAGCTTCTCCCTGTTTATCAAAGCCCTTGATAATACTGTATATACAAAAATAATAACATGACAAAGTGGGCTGCACAGGAGATAAAAGGAGGTGGACAATGAACTAAGACAGAGACAAGGAGAGAACTAGAGAATGAAAGACAAACAGACAAATTCTTAGTGACTAAACTCTCAGGTTGTTAGAATACTCCCTTTTAAATCAACGGCAGCCTGTCTACAAGGTTTATACTGCTGTCTGTTCTTGCTGTTGGTGACTGGCTCTTCTCTGTTATTCCGTTACAGTATTTCAAGATGTCATAATGCTGCACTGCATAGTTGCAAATGAGAATTTAAACCAATGATAGAAATGGTGCTGGGTGTTGGGTGTTAAATAACTAGGTAGTTATCAGCCATCAATTACATATGCTATCCAACCTTTATTTGGAGCGATATTCTTTCTAATTGAAAAATGCAACCTCTGATGATGTATGTCACACTGGAAAATAAACACAGCTCCTCTCTTCAGCCCATTGTTGACCAGATATTACTTAATAATGTCTTACAAATCAGGGAGAAATTCAATTCTCAGTTGTCTAATTTGGGCCTGAACAACAAACGATCAGGAATTAAAAATCATGGGAGCTGGGGGAATGGGGAAGGGGCATCTAGATTTTCCCATTGATGCCAAAGTCCCACATAATGCCATAGTGAGTGAGCAGCCAACCCACCTGAAACAGAAATAAAGTTGCGGGGCAAATTGAAACCCAAAGGAGCAAAATTAACATCGGAAGTTATGCTTTGTGCTCTGCCACTAATTCTGAACACTCACCTTTTACTGACTTTAGCTGAATCTAATACTAACATAGATTGTGTACAAATCAACAACTGAAGTCGTTATGTGCTTGTTAATGAGCATGCAAGAAACCTAATTGGAAATCCTGCTGCTTAACATGTCACCTGTGTGAGAATCCCTTATAATAATACTTGGCAGTTGTGATGTTCACAGCAGCTGAGTGACTTCATGAAGCGCATTAGCTTTTGACTGGTCTCAATAGATATTTTGCTCTGTTCATTTTATATAGCTATCACTCTTTTTGTTCCTTTGGTTGTTATTCTTTCTTAGTGTATTTGATCAGTTTATTATTCCTCTTTTCTTTTCCTCTCAATTTTTAATCTATGTTCTTCAAATTATCTGGCTGATCATCCATAGGGCATGGATCCAGCAGTATGTGGAGCGAGGGAAACAGCAAAAGCGAAAGCAGCAGGCTGATGAAATTAGGTTCCATTGTAGGTAAATGTATTCAGCGTTTTCCCCATTCATTGGGTGTATGAATATCAAAACTGCTTCAATATGTTTGGAGCAGTGCTTAAGGAGGCTGTACCTAACTGGAACTACATTGGCAGATATGAAGTAGTAACAGCTGCAGCTATGTCCTGCTGCCTGGATGGTACTACCAGTCACCACTGTATTAGCTTTAAGCAATTGGTAGTTTGGAGTTCCCCATTAATAATATATATAACATTAGAGAGTTTGTTGCCTACCCCTATATTGAGCAACTTAATGACTCCTTTAGCTATCATCATCAGTTTCCTTAACTTCCCTCTGGAGCTACAGCAAAAACTTCTCTTTTAATCTCTGGTTTCCTGAAGCTGCAGAGAAATAATGTTAGCACCAACATTGCTACTTGAATTTTCCACTGTTATCCTTCAAAACATTCTAATACTATGTCCATATTTTACTTCTAATCACAATTTCATGCAATGGCCCTGAAAGGATATTTTTCATGGCAATTTGCATGCAAAAAACATTTCTTTATAAAATGTGCTGAAGTGCCAAAAGGGACCATATAATGCTATGTTTAGTACAGTGTAATAACTAAATAGGACCACAAGACACTTAAACGGGGGCATCAATTCCCTCTAAGGTCCGGACCCCATTCTAAGTATCAATGGCACAAAACAAACTTTGGATACAAGCATAAAAGCAAAATACTGTGGATGCTGGAAATCTGAAACAAAAACAGAAAATGCTGGAAAAACTCAAGAGGTCTAAGAGCATCTGTGGAGAGAAAAAAAGAAGAGTTAACGTTTCAAGTCTGTATGACTTCTTCGGAATGCATGGATACATTTGGATACAAATGGATTCATCTTCTACTTTATGTGGAAAACCTTTATTAACCCACTAAGCAATAGTATATGCTTACACCAGTTGCTTAGTAAGATCCGCGTGCCAGAGATCCTTCCCGGGTGGTCAGTCCACTGAATTAATTCTTCCGCGCGACTGACTAAGTCACGCTTCCCTGGCTGCAGCAGTGATATCCTTGTAGACTGTGGCTTTATACCCCTTTCTAACCCTGGTCCCTTGACACATGGGGCAGAAATTTTCGCTCAGCAGGCGGGCACGTGCCCGACCTGCTCAAATGTAAAATGACACACGTTGACATCGGCCGAGCGTGCCGACATCAACGTTCAGTCAGCGGGCGCATTGCCATCTCCAGCACGCGCCCGCCGACAATTGAAAGGCCTGTTAAGGCCATTAAAGAATCAATTAAATTACATTTTACACTGCCCATCCAACCTAATGGCTGGTGGGCAGGCGAAAAGGCCAAATGGCCTTTGCATTTTTTTGGAAACCCCATCCACGGACGGGATGAGGTTTCCAAAAGCAAACAATAATAAAATAAAAGTTTTAAAATTTAATTAATAATGTGTCTCTGCTCATGTGACAAATGCACATGAGGGGACATGTTTTATAACATTTTTATTTTCTTAATTTTCCTTTTTAAAAACGCTTCATCTCCCTGAGGCAGTTCCGTGCTCGCCCTCCTCTCCCCACCTGCACAGCACTTAGCGCTCAGAGCTGCCACTCGCATTTCATGCTGGGTGGGCCTTAATTGGCCTTAATTGGCCCACCAGCATGAAATCGCAGTCTGGTCCCAACCGCCCCCACCGAACCCTCCACCAAGGGCAAAATTCTGCCCATAAGGTAATACCTCGAATCTGGTCATTCAATTGGGCTCAGTGCCTTATCAATCCCACCATGGCTATGCAAGACCACCTGCATGTGGTCATTTCTTTCTCTCAGCAGCGGGGTGTCTCCAGCTGCATATCAGCAATCTGCATCTTGATATGACATGAAGAAAGCCACTTACACATATCCAGAGAGGCCATTGTATATGAGAGTTGTTGTACACAGAGGGCAGAATGCGATGGCGGACATTTTTGGCAGCGCCCACCCCACTGTCTGGAATGGCGAGAGCTCACACCCGATTCTGCACTTGGACGCTCATTAATTATGCAAAGGCGCATAGTGGTCCAAATCAGCTGGCGGGTCGGGAGTTGACTCGTGTGGCCGTCAGCTGGTGGATTCAAAGGTCTGGGCGCCATATTTAAGGGCCAGTCCAACACACAATCTCAGTCTCTCCAGCCCACCAGAGATGTCTGGCAGCCAGAGGAAGACTGAGAGCCTGAAGAAGAAGGGCAGCACCCCGCTTCACGTGCCAGGCCCTCCAGGCCTTGATCAGAGGGGTGCAGGTGCAAAGGCACATCCTCTATCCCAGGGATGAGTGCAGGAAGCACAGGAGCCTCACCTCTCCGGCCTGGGAGGCGGTCACGGAGCAGATCAGTATGACTGGCAACCGCGCCCGAAACACCATCCAGTGCAGGAAGAGGATGAATGATCTCATCCACCTCGCCAGGGTAAGTCATCCTTCAACTCCCTCCAATATCAAACTCGCATCATGGCATCATGCACTCAAACGGCTACTCTCTTCAGGAATCTCACACAACCATTAGCGGGGGACACATATCACCACTCAGTCTCTCACCGCGACTTTCACATCATCACCATCTCATTTATCATGTTGCTCACACTCCATCCTCTGGCCCTTCTGGGGAGGGCTCACCGCACATAGGGGACATGCATCTTACCCAATCTCTGCACCCTTCTCAGCACATGCCTTTCTTTCTTCTTCATACAGGCAGAGAGATCACAGGCCAGGGGATGGACGGCTGACATCATTGCCCTCACTGAGTTTGAGGAGGCTGCAGACGAGCGGACTGGGGAAGACAGGGATCGCTCCTGTGGGGAGGGGGAGGTCAGCCTCTCCCAGCAATCTAGTACAAATCACAGCTCTATCACTTCATCAAATCCTGACAATCACAGTGAGTCACATACAGGCTTATCTAGCTCATGCTCAGCAACTGAAACTCTATTTTCTATTTTTTAGGCACCAGAAGATCAAGGGCCCCAAACCAGTCCAGCACCAGTGTGAGCCCCCAGACTACATCTGAAGAGAAAGCTCTGGAAGGACCGTCACCCACACCCTCCACCAGCTCAGACACACAGGTCAGTGGGACACAGCTGTAGATTAAGCTCAGCCTCACTTTCGGGGGAACACCTCACTGACACGTCCCTACAGCAGTCGGAAGCAGGGATAGCCCAGGCCTCCGGCACTCAGAGGGCTGCTGGAGACCAGCCACCTACTCAGTCCAAGTCAGATGATGAGCCTCTGGAAGTGGCCTCAAAATCAATGATGGAGATGCAATGACAGGCGGTGGAACATCAGGCAGAGATTTGACAGTCACTCAGCAGACGCGAGGAAACGATGGAGGAGTCCGTTCGCATTTTGTCTGATGTCGTGGCTCCAGCATGCGAGCACCTCGAAGTCACCATGGGAAGACTGGTGACCAACACACAGACCTTGGTCCAGCAGGTCTTTCAAGATTTGTGCTTGGCCCTGAACTCCATGGCCACAGACTCCAGTGGGCACCATCTGAATGTAGGCGACATGGGGACGAGGCACTTTGACCTCCCTCCAGGTGCACCACCTCCTGCAGGAGTCAGGGTGGGGCCCTCAGGCACCCACAGGGAGGATGAGCATCAGCCAGAAACCCTGGGGCCTCCTCTCAGGACACTCCAAGGATGTGCAGCCACTCACAGTCCCCTCTGCCTGTGACCCCAACCACTTCAGCTTCTCAAGCTGCCGAGGGGGCTTCTGCCCCTGAGCAGGAGACCCTTATCAGGCTGGGGCTCTCCAGGCCTATGGCCTCCAGAGGTCATCCGCTAAGGTCATCACAGACATCAGGACATAGCAGTCAGCAGCTGCCTCCACCTCTGTTGCAGATGTCGGGGCTGCACCCAGACGTAGCGGTAGAATTAGGGAAGTTAAGAAAAATTGATGTCACTTTTGGGTCAGGGGTGTGCTATATATGGAAATAAATTGCACTTTTGTTAATACATCTAATGGTTATGTGAATTTTTCTGTCAACTGAAGGCATTGTGATTTTGTACTTTGGGATCCTCTTATTTTGGGGTTTAGCCTTGCTCCCATTCAGTGATAGTGTCCCACTGTGAGATTCATATTCCTATGATGTCAGCCTCAATTGAACTAGTCTCCGCACCCTTGTGTGATGTCAGGTAGATGTGTTTACATCTTTAATGGAAATGTATGATGTAACCCTTCTTCCTCAAGGAACACCATTGAGTGAGGGCAGCTCATCAGCATTGATATTCTAGCAGCATTTGTGTCTCCTCAGTGGTAGTGGCAGAAGAAAAGACATGCACAGGAGGAGGAGATCTTTAGGCATGTCCACATCTCAGTCACAGCAGTGTTTGCATCATTAGATGCCTGCGAAGACATCAAGTCTTCTCTCACATCGCTCTTGTTCCTCAGTGGACTCTCAGTTCCCAGAGTGAGCTCACTCACAGGGCCCCATGGACCAAAGCAAAGATCATGGCCTGGTGAATCATGAGGTCAGATGCGCAAGTGTGAATGTGGGACTGGTTCTCACTGCGAGTGTGTGGACATCCCCTGAGTTAAAAGAAAATGGCACTGAGGGCTAGGAGAGATGTGGCCATATTCCCTCACTTAACTTCACTCTTCCTGGAACCTGTCAGCAATTAACGTATCACAGGCACGCCTCCCACGACTTCCTTCCTTCATGGTGTGATTGCGCTCATACTGACCCTCAGCAGCCTCCTGAGGTTCCTGGGCATCCGGATCTACATACTTCAATGAGCTCTCATCCTCCTCCAATTCATCCCCTGGCAGGGGTTCACCTCTTTGCATTGCCAGATTGTGAAAGGCGCAACACACTGCGATGATGTGGGAAACCCTGTCGGGAGTGTATTGGAGTGAGCCACCTGAGCAGTCCAAGCATCTGAAGCACACCTTCAGGAGCCCTATGGTCTGCTCTATAAGGGAGTGTGTGGAGCTGTGAGCAGTATTGTACCTCTCCTCGGAATGACTCTGAGGGCAATGCACTGGTGTCATCAGCCAGTGTTTCAGTGGACACCCCTTATCCCCAAGCAGCCATCCCTGCAGACGTAATGGTCCCTTCAAAAATCTTAGGCACTTGGGAGTGACCCAGGATGGAGGAGTCATGGCAACTCCCAGGGTACCATGCACAAACATGCAGTATGTGCTTCTGATGATCACACCCCAGTTGTACATTGGTGGAATGATAGCCCTTGCAGTTTATGAATATTGGCGCCTGCTGCCATGGAGCCCATATAGCCACATTGGTGCAGTCTATTGCACCCTGCACTCCTAGGGAGCCTAAGATGGCGGCAAAGCTGCTGAATTTCGCAGCCTGGCTATCTTCGTCCAGTGCAAACCTGACATATTGATGGATCTTCCTGTAAAGGGCACCTGTGACCTCCTTTGTGCATTGCTGTGTTGCGGACTGAGAGATGCCTGTTGATCCTTGGAAAGACCCAGAGGCAATAAAATTTAGCGCTGCTGTCAACTTCAAAGCCAATGGCCGGGATACCCTCCAACTCTACGTGGCGTCAGGCCTTCACAAACAATGTGGCAATGTAGGACCCTGACAAAGGCAGCATTAAGCCCTGGATCCATATCTGCTTTTGTCTTCTCTCTGAAAGGAAACATTGAAGACATTAATGATTCAAGGGGCAAGAACATGAAGCTCAGAAGGTGACATATTTGGAGACGGTAAGGCTCCATAATTTTTCCTGCCCTACTTGCATGGTGGCTGATGCCGCCTTGTCCCTGACACACTAGCATACACATCGAGGTGGCCAAGATGGCATCGCAGGTATGTAATACCTGTGTGGGATGCTAAAGTTTCAGTGAGATGAGTGACCCAACCTAGCTCCGTGCTCCAATCCCTGATGTAGCATATTGATGACCAATCAGTTGCTCATGGTCAATGAGTGGATGCCCTTTGGCCTGTTAGGAGTGTCAATTCTGGAGAGCATGTGACAGGCCTTCATTGATGGAATGCCATATGTGATACAGCTGTGCCTCCTTCACTATTGCCTGCATTCCAGAATTCTACATTCCTACTGATGAGATGCAGCGACTGTGATGTGAAGCCACTGAGTAGCCCTTTAACAGTGTTAATGAAGCCATTGGCCTTCAGTGGCTTTCATCATGGAGGTCTTCCTCCTTTCTTTCTAAGCAGGCTCCTGCTCATCCCTGTGGCAACAAGAGGTTAGAGGGTGACTCCAGAAAGGCCCCCCTTGTGTTCCCCCTGACTGCCATTCCACACCCTTCCCTTCCCGTTGCCCCCCTCATGTTCACCCTTCCCCCTCACTGCCAATCCACAGTCTTCCCTTCCCGTTGCCCCCCTCATGTTCGCCCTTCCCCCTCACTGCCATTCCACAGCCTTCCCTCCCCATTGCCCCCCTTGTGTTCATCAACCCCACCCTTGTCTCACAGCCACACCCAGTTGAAATGCTAGTTTCTGAAAGTGGAGGCCTGTATGAGTACCACAGCACAGTGGTGTTCTTCGAGACAATGTAGGCAAAGAGCAGGAGCAGACCAACCCTACAGCCCCAGCAGTGTGGCGTTCATCGCAACAAGACTGGCACAGCGCTATGGCAGGTGAGCCATGTATGTTCCACTCACCTCGAAGATACCAGCGAACTAAGGTCTGATTTGTGCGCGTCAGCCCTTTTCAAATGGTTTTGAGCGTGATGTAATTTCCCGCTGGTGTGAAGCAAGATTGGAAGGCCTGGCAAGATTCTGGTGAGCAGCTGTTTTAGTGAGTATTCATAACATGTTAATGAATTCAAACGGCGTTTGTGCCAATAATGGGTGGGATAACCGACCCACCACGAACTCACCATTGGGAGAATTTATAAGCTGTTTTTACTCTGGCGGATTTGCAGCTTTTTGGCTGTTGCTGGATTCTCTGCTCCTGCCCACCACGAAACCCACCGTGGGCGGGATGGGCACAGTCCTCCCAAGTGCCTGGGTGCAGTTAATAATTTTTTATTATTATTATTCATTTATGGGATGTGAGCTTCGCTGGCTGAGCCAGCATTTATTGCCCATCCTTAGTTGCTCTTAAGAAGGTGGTAGTGAGCTGCCATCTTGAATCGCTGCAGTCCATGTGGTGTAGGTACACCCACAGTGCTGTTAGGAAGGGAGTTCCAGGATTTTGACCCATTGACAGTGAAGGAATGGAGATATATTTTCAAGTAAGGATGGTGTGTAACTTTGAGGGGGACTTTCTAGATGGTGGTGTTCCCAAGCATCTGCCGCCTTTGTCCTTCTGGATGGTAGTGGTCGTGGATTTGGAAGGTGCTGTCTAAGGAGCCTTGGTGAATTCCTGCAGTGCATCTTCTAGATGGTACACACTGCTGCTACTGTGTGACGATGGTGGAGGGAGTGAACGTTTGTTGATGTGGTGCAAATCAAGCGGGGCTGCTTTGTCCTGGACAGTATCAAACTTCTTGAGTGTTGTGGGAGCTGTACTCATTCAGGCAAGTAGGGAGTATTCCGTCACACTCCTGACTTGTGCTTTGTAGATGGTAGACAGGCTTTGGGGAGTCAGGATGTGAGTTACTCGTTGCAGGATTCCTAGCCACTGATCTGCTCTTGCAGCTACAGTATTTATATGGCTGGTCTAGTTAAGTTTCTGGTCAATGGTAACCCCAGGATGTTGAGAGCGGGAGATTCAGTGATGGTAATGCCATTGAACATCAAGGAGCGATGGTTAGATTCTCTCTTGTTGGATATGGTCATTGCTTGGCACTTGTGTGGCACAAATGTTAATTGCCACCTGTCAGCCCAAGCCTGGACATTGTCCAGGTCTTGCTGCATTTGGACATGGACTGCTTCAGTATCTGACAAGTCACGAATGATGTGAATATTGTGCAATCATCAGCGAATATCCCCACTTCTGACCTTATGATGGAAGGAATGTCATTAATGAAGCAGCTGAAGATGGCTGGGTGGAGGACACTACCCTGTGGAACTCCTGCAATGATGTCCTGAAGCTGAGATGACTGACCTCCAACAACCACAACCATCTTCCTTTGTGCTGGGTAAGACTCCAACCAATGGAGAGTTTTCCCCCTGATTCCCATTGACACTAATTTTTTGAGGGTTCCTTGATGCCACAGGCGATCACATACAGCCTTGTTGTCAAGGGCAGTCACTCTCACCTCACCTCGGGAGATCAGCTCTTTTGTCCATGTTTGCACCAAGGCTGTAATGAGGTCAGGAGCTGAGTGGCCCTGGTGGAACCCAAACTGGGAGTCATTGAGCAGGTTATTGCTAAGGAAGTGCCGCTTGATAGCACTGTTGATGACCCCTTACATTACTATACTGATGATCGAGAGTGGACTGATGGGGCGGCAACTGGCTGGGTTGGATTTTTCCTGCTTTTTGTGTACAGGAAATACCTGGGCAATTTACCACATAACCGGGTAGATGGCAGTGTTTAACTCTTTTGAGTCAAAACCAATTAAACTAAATTAACAAAATCAGGGACAAAGCAAAAGACAGCTCCTTAAAGGGAAACTGCAAAAACAGAAGACAAAATTCAAAGGAAACTTACTAGCATCAAACCAAAATGTGATCAAAGGGGTCGATAAAGATGCCAGTGTTGTAGCTGTACTGGAACAGCTTTGCTAGGGGTGTGGCAAGTTCTTGGCAATCACCTTAATGACATGTTCTGCCGTGTGTTTGTCTGTGTGTGTGTTTGTGTGTTCCACATGCTGGTCCACACCACAGCTGTGTTACATTTGACTTACAAACAGAAATACAAGAGATACCAAAATGCCTTCCAGCTACTAGCTGGGAAGAGCTGGTAAAAGCCCATCCAATGGTCAGTTTTTCCATTTATCAATGTGGTTACCGAGTTGCTTAAGATAATGCAAGGACCAAGAGAATTGGTAACCATTAAACATCAAGAAGAAACAGGCAATTAGTGCAGGAGAGCCCTGAGTGTATTTTACTCTCCAACCAACAGTTCTGAATGCTGATAAAAGTGATGGTTCATCTGGGGATTGCAGCCAGAGCCAAGTCCAAGGCAGCACTGGTGACTCAGCTGCACAGGGAAGCATGAAAAAGACTGAAAGAACAATAAAGATAGGAGATTCAATAGTTAGGGGAACAAACAGGTGTTTCTGCAGCTGCGGACATGAATCCAGGTTGATACATTGCCTCCATGGTGTCAGGGTCAATAATGCCACTGAGCGGCTGCAAAGCACCCTGAGGGGGGAGGGTACACAGCCACCGGTTCTGCTCCACATTGGTATCGATGACATAGGTAGGAAGAGGGGTTGGTTGCTGCAGTTAGAATTTAGAGAGCTAGGTAGGAAATTAGCAAACAAGACCTCAAAAGTAGTAATCTCTGGCTTACTCCCAATACTACGCACACGTGAGTATAGAAATGGAATGATGAAGCAAATGAATATGTGGCTGGAGAGAGAGTGCAGGAGAGAGGGCTTTAGATTCCTGGGACATTGGGATCAGCTCTGGGGTAAATGGGACTTTTACATGCCAGACAGGTTCCATCTAAACCAAGCCAGGGCCAATTTCCTTACTGGGTGATTTGCTTGTGCTTTTGGGGAGGATTTAACCTAACTTGGCAAGGGAGTGGGAACCAGAAGGCATTACTAGAGAGAAGTACCAAGGTGCACAGAATACAGGGAGAGACAGATAGCACTAGAATAAGAAATAGTAAGGTGTAAAGCGAGTCCACAGTAAGGGGAGCGTTAATAAAGTCCAAATTCGGGTTACTGTGCATGAATGTGAATACGTGGAGTATAGTAAACAAGATTGGTAAATTGCAAGTGCAGATAGCCACGTGGAAATATGATGTTGTGGCGATAATGGAGACATGGCTCAAAGAAGGGCAGGACTGGGTATTAAATATTCCTTGATATAAGGTGTTCAAGAAAGATGGGAAAGGAAGGAAAGGGGGAGGTGTGGGCCCCTACCCAAAATTTTTCATATCATTTGACATCATGTGCTTTCAACAGCGTTCATTTGACATCAACTGCACTCAGTCACAATCATTTTGCCATCATTTGACATCAATTGTTCTCAAATGCAATCATTTTGTCATCATTTGATTTCACTTGCACGCAGAAGCAATCATCCAAATATCATTCTATTTCATTTTCACTCAGAACTGACCACTTAGCTATCATTTTCACTCAAAACCATACTTGCGATGACAAATGATTAGTTATCAACTGACATCACTATCAATTGCAGTTCTGCAGTGATCACAACAAAATGTGACTATATATACAGACAAGGTTTTCTTAATTGCCAGCTGATTATGCATGCAGTGTGTAGGGTGCATACACCACCGCCCCCACACCATCTCCCCCCCACCAACACCACCCCCCCACACCCTCTCTCTCTCCTTCTGTTCCCCCTCCCTCCCACCACACCTCTCCCCAACCCCCATTTTATTTCCTTCCCCCTTCCCCCCTCCTTCTTTCCCCCTCCTCCTTCTTTGCCCCCTCTCCTCTTATCCTTCTTCCCCTTCCTCACTTCTTTCCCCCTCCCCCCTCCTTCTCCTTCCCCTCTTCCCCACCCCTCCTTCCTCATCCTCTCTTTCCCCCGACCCTCCTTTCCCCTCCCTCTTCCTCTCATACTGACCCCCCCCCCCCCCCCCCCCCACCACCAGGGTGGGGGGGAGAGTTTGGTGGCTGGAGGGAAGGGAAGAATTTGGAGGCTGGAGGGAGATTGGGGAGAGTTTAGACCCTGAGACCTGGCAGGTGGGTGAACAGAAAATATAGACCCTGAGATTAAAATGAATTAAGAACTGTTGGGATCAGGTGGTGCTCTCAAGCATGTACTGTAATACAGAATGATTTTTTTGGACAAAATGAACAACTGAATAAATTCACATATAATTTAAGTAATTAATTTCCTTGTATTTTTCAATGCAGGTTGCTGAGCATATTTGATAACTTTGAATGCACTGGATAGCTCTGAGCGCACTATCAAATTTGATGTCAAATTCATTCCAAATTAGAGATTTTGATGTCAAATTATAATTGATAGCATTGAGTACACTTGAAAGCAAAAATTATGTTAAAATTTTTGGGTAGGGGTGGTGGTACTGATTAAGGAGAACAATGCAGTGCTTGAACAACAGGATGTCCCAGATGGGTCAAGGTCAGAATCTATTTGGCTAGAGCTAAGGGACAAAAAATGGTGCAGTTGCATTGCTTGGTGTGATCTATAGGCCACCAACTAGTGGGAAAGATGTAGAGGAACAAATTTGCAAGGAAACTACAGAGAATTATAGTGTAGTTTTAATGGTGGACTTTAATTATCCAAATATAGACCGGATAATAGTATTGTAAAGAGCAGGGAGGAGCAAAAGTGTTCTCAGGAGAATTTCCTACAGCATTATGTTTCTAGTCTGATGAGAAAGGGTGCATTTCTAGACCTGGTTCTTGGCAATGTGATGGATCAATTGGATCAAGTGTCGGTAGGGGAACATTTAGGGGACAGTGGTCATTGTATCATAAGGTTTAGGTTGGGGATGAAAAAAAAGGAACAGTCCAGAATAGGAATAATTAACTGGGGGAAAGCTAATTTCAATGGGGTAAGAATGTATCTGACCCAGACAAATTGGAATCAAAGGTTTGCAGGCAAATCTGTAATTGGACAATGGGCTGCCTTTAAAGAAGAGATAGTTCAAGCACAGTCAAAGTATATTCCCACAAAGGGAAAGTAAGGCAAACAAATCCAGAGCTCCCTGGACAACAAAAGTGATAGAGATTAAGATGAAGAAGAAAAAGGGTTTTTTAATACAGATGTATAACCGGGAACCAGGCTGAATACAAAGGTTCAGAGGGGAATTGAAAAAAACAAATAAGAGAAGCAAAGAGAGTATGAGAAGAGACTGGCAGCTAACATAAAAGGGAATCCAAAAGTCCTCTTGAGGCATATAAATAGCAAAAGGGTGGTAGAAGGAGGAGTGGAGCCAATTATGGACCAAAAAGAAGAATTATACACGAACTCAGGTGGTATGGCTAAGGTATTAAGTGAATATCTTTACCGAGGAAGAAGATGCTGCCAGGTCTTGGTGAAAAAGGAGTTAGTTCAGATAATTGAAGAGTTTAAAATTGATAGGCTGTCTGTATTTAATGTTGATAAGTCATCAGGGCTAGATAAGATGCTTCCAAGGATACTGAGGGAAGAGAGAGTGGAAATTGTGAAGGCACTGGCCATAATTTTCCAATATTCCTTAGACTCAGAGTGGTGCCAGCAGACTGGAGAATTGCAAATGTTATACTCTTGTTCAAAAAAGGGTGTAAAGTTAAGCTTAGTAACTACAGGCCAGTCAGTTTAATCTCCGTTGTTTGGAAGCTTCTAAAAATTATAATTCTGAACAAAATTAATAGTCACTTGGGCAAATGCGGCTTAATTAAGCAAACCAGCATGGAACTGTTAAGGGCAAATTGTGCTTAACTAACTTGCTTGAGTTTTTTTGATGAGGTGACAGAGAGGGTTGATGAGGGAATCCTGTTGATGTGGTGTACTTTGACTTCCAAAAGGCATTTATAAAGTGCCACATAACAGACTAGGGGACAAAGTTAGATCTCATGGAATAAAAGGGACAGTAGCAAAATGGGTGCAAAATTGACTGAATAACAGGGAACAGAGATTAGTGGTGAATGTTTGTTTTTCATGCTAGAGGAAATTTTATAGTGGAGTTCCCCAGGGATCAGTGTTCCTGATTTCTTCCTGATATATATTAATGGCATAGACATTGGTATACAGGGAATAATTTCAAAATTTGCGGATGATACAAAACTTGGGAACATTGTGAACTGTGAGGGCGATAGTGTGGAACTTCAAAAGGACATAGACAGGTTGGTGGAATGGGCAGACAAGTGCAGATGGAATTTAATGAACATGGGTGTGAAGTGATTCATTTTGACAGGAAGAATGTGGAATAACAATATAAAATAAAAGATACAATTCTAAATGGGGCCCAAGAGCAATGGGACCTGGGTGTGTATATATGTATAAATCATTGGCGGTGGCAGGACAGCTTAAGAGAGTGGTTAATGAAAAATATGGCATCTTGGGCTTTATCAATAGGGGCATAGAGTACAAAGGTAAGGAAGTTATATTAAACATACATAAAACACTGCTTCATCCTCAATTGGAGTATTGTGTCCCGTTCTGGGCACCACACGTTAAGAATGATGTGAAGGCATTAGAGAATGCAGAAAAGATTAGCGAGAATGGTTCCATGGATGAGGTACTTTAGTTACGTAGTTCGATTGGAGGGGACTCTTCTCCTTGGAAAAGAGAAGGTTGAGAGGAGATTTGATAGAATTATTCAAAATCATGAGGGCACTGGACAGAGTAGTTAGGGAGAAACTGTTCCTATCGATGGAAACATCGAGAACCAGAGGGCACAGATTTGAGGAAATTAGCAAAAGAAGCAATGGCACCATGAGCAAAAAACTTTTTCATGCAGGAAGTAGTTAGGATCTGGAATGTGCAGCCTGAGAGTGTGGAGGAGGCAGATTAAATCGAGGCATTCAAAAGGGAATTGGGTTATTAACTGAAATGGAAGAATGTGCAGGGCCGTGGGGATAAGGCAAGGGAGGTGGCACTATGTGAACTGCTCCTTCAGAGACCATAAGGCCATAAGACCATAAGACATAGGAGCAGAAATTAGGCCATTCGGCCCATCGAGTCTGCTCCGCCATTCAATCATGGCTGATAAGTTTCTCAACCCCATTCTCCCGCCTTCTCCCCGTAACCTTTGATCCCCTTACCAATCAAGAACCTATCTATCTCGGTCTTAAATACACTCAATAACCTGGCCTCCACAGCCTTCTGTGGCAATGAATTCCATAGATTCACCACTCTCTGGCTAAAGAAGTTTCTCCTCATCTCTGTTCTAAAAGATCTTCCCTTTATTCTGAGGCTGTGCCCTCGGGTCCTAGTCTCTCCTACTAATGGAAACATCTTCCCCATGTCCACTCTATCCAGGCCTTTCAGTATTCTGTAAGTTTCAATCAGATCCCCTCTCATCCTTCTAAACTCCATCGAGTATAGACCCAGAGTCCTCAAACGTTCCTCATATGCTAAGCCTTTCATTCCTAGGATCATTCTCGTGAACCTCCTCTGGACCCTCTCCAGGGCCAGAACATCCTTCCTGAGTTATGGGGCCCAAAATTGCTCACAATATTCTAAATGTGGTCTGACCAGAGCCTTATAAAGCCACAGCAGCACATCCCTGCTTTTATATTCTAGTCCTCTCGAAATAAATGCCAACATTGCATTTGCCTTCCTAACTACCGACTCAACCTGCAAGTTAACCTTAAGAGAATCCTGGACTAGGACTCCCAAGTCCCTTTGCACTCCAGATTTCTGAATTCTCTCCCCATTTAGAAAATAGTCTATGCCTCTATTCTTCCTACCAAAGTGCATGACCTCACACTTCCCCATGTTGTATTCCATCTGCCACTTCTTGTTCACGAGAACAATCCCAGGAATGAAAGGCTTAACATATGAGGAACGTTTGAGGACTCTGGGTCTATACTCGATGGAGTTTAGAAGGATGAGAGGGGATCTGATTGAAACTTACAGAATACTGAAAGGCCTGGATAGAGTGGACGTGGGGAAGGTGTTTCCATTAGTAGGAGAGACTAGGACCCGAGGGCACAGCCTCAGAATAAAGGGAAGACCTTTTAGAACAGAGATGAGGAGAAACTTCTTTAGCCAGAGAGTGGTGAATCTATGGAATTCATTGCCACAGAAGGCTGTGGAGGCCAGGTTATTGAGTGTATTTAAGACCGAGATAGATAGGTTCTTGATTGGTAAGGGGATCAAAGGTTACGGGGAGAAGGCGGGAGAATGGGGTTGAGAAACTTATCAGCCATGATTGAATGGCGGAGCAGACTCGATGGGCCGAATGGCCTAATTTCTGCTCCTATGTCTTATGGTCTTATGGTCTTGCCCATTCTCCTAACCTGTCCAAATCCTTCTGCAGCCTACCCGCCTCCTCAATACTACCTGTCCCTCCACCTATCTTTGTATCATCTGCAAACTTAGCCAGGATGCCCTCAGTTCCTTCATCTAGATCATTAATGTATAAAGTGAAAAGTTGTGGTCCCAACACTGACCCTTGTGGAACTCCACTAGTCACCGGTCGCCATCCTGAGAAGGACCCCCTTATCCCCACTCTCTGCCTCCTGCCAGACAGCCAATCTTCTATCCATGCTAGTACCTTGCCTCTAACACCATGGGCTCTTATCTTACTGAGTAGCCTCCTGTGCGGCACCTTGTCAAAGGCCTTCTGGAAGTCCAAGTAGATAACATCCATTGGCTCTCCTTTGTCTAACCTACTCGTTACCTCCTCAAAGAATTCTAACAGATTTGTCAGGCATGACCTCCCTTTGATGAAACCATGCTGACTTTGCCCGATTTTACCATGCACTTCCAAGCATTCTGAAATCTTATCCTTAATAATGGACTCTAAAATCTTACCAACGACCGAGGTCAGGCTAATCGGCCTGTAATTTCCCATCTTTTGCCTCACTCCCTTCATAAACAGGGGGGTTACATTAGCGATTTTCCAGTCCTCTTGGACCCTCCCTGACTCCAGTGATTCCTGAAAGATCACCACTATCTTTTCAGGTATCTCCTTCAGAACTCTGGGGTGTAATCCATCTGGTCCAGGTGATTTATCCACCTTCAGACCTTTTAGTTTTCCTAGCACCTTCTCCTTGGTAATGGCCACCATACTCACCTCTGCCCCCCGACTCTCTTGAACTTTGGGGATGTCACTCATGTCTTCCACTGTGAAGACTGACACAAAGTACCTATTCAGTTCCTCCACCATTTCTTTGTTCCCCACTACTACTTCTCCAGCGTCATTTTCCAGCGGTCCAATGTCCACTTTTTCCTCTCTCTTACCCTTTATATATCTAAAAAAAAACTCTTGCAATCTTCTTTTATATTACTGGCTAGTTTACCCTCATATTTAATCTTCTCCCTCCTTATTTCTTTTTTAGTTGTCCTCTGTTGGTCTTTGTAGGCTTTCCAATCCCCTGGTTTCCCACTGATCTTCGCTGCATTGTATGCTTTCTCTTTAGCTTTTATGCTGTCCCTGACTTCCCTTGTCAGCCATGGTTGCCTCGTCCTCCCTTTAGTTTGCTTCTTCTTCCTAGGGATGAATTTTCGCTGTGTCTCCCAAATTACTCCCAGAAACTCCTGCCATTGCTGTTCCACTGTCTTTCCTGCTAGGCTCATCTCCCAGTCAATTCTGGCCAGCTCCTCCCTCATGCCTTTGTAGTTGCCTTTATTCAACTGTAATACCGTTACATCTGATTCCAGCTTTTTCCTCTCAAATTGCAGGGTAAATTCTATCATATTATGGTCACTTCCTCCTAAGGGTTCCTTCACCTTAAGCTCCCTTATCAAATCTGCCTCATTATACATCACTAAATCTAGAATTGCCTGTTCCCTAGTGGGCTCCACCACAAGCTGCTCCAAAAAGCCATCTCGTAGACATTCCACAAATTCCTTTTCTTGGGATCGACTACCAACCTGATTTTCCCAGTCTACCTGCATATTGAAATCCCCCATGATCACTGTAACCTTGCCTTTCTTACACGCCTTTTCTATCTCCTGGTCTACCTGACTACTGTCGGAGGCCTGTACATAACTCCCATTATGGTTTTTTTATCTTTGCGGTTCCTCAACTCTACCCACACAGATTCTATATCATCTGACCCTACATCATTTCTTGCTATCTATTTAATTTCATTTCTTACTAACAAAGCAACCCCACCCCCTCTGCCAACCTGCCTATCTTTTCGATAGGATGTATATCATTGGATATTTAGCTCCCAGTCCTGATCCCCTTGCAGCCATGTCTCCGTGATGCCCACTACATCATACCTGCCAATTTCAATCTGCGCCACAAGCTCATTTACCTTATTTCGTATACTGCGTGCATTCAGACACAACACCTTCAGTCCTGTATTTCCCGTCCCCTTTCTCATTGTCGTCCCTTTATCTGATGTGCTTGAAGTTAGATTCCTAGCCCTTTCCAAACACTCTGTCCTATTTTGTGTTCTGGAGACTTTAATAGCCTCTCCTGGGCTTTCCTTTCTTTTCAGTTTTTTCATAATTTTCCATGAAGTTGAATCCACCCCCCCCCCCCCCCACACGCTAACCTGCGTGAGGGCCAGTACAGACATAACAGGCCAAATAGCCTCCTGTGCTGTAACCATTCTATGATTCAATTCATTCATTCAAGGCCACATCTGTCAGCCTTATATCTGGACAGCCGCAAGCTCCTTCCCCAGCTCCCCAAAGCCAATCATTGCTGACCTGGTGTGTGACGTGTTCTCGGTGACATCAGCGGCCCTGGCCGGCGGCGGCGCGCATGCGCTCTCCCCCTCTCTCGCCTCCCGGTGGCGACGGTGTCACTTTGTTATTAATAATGGCGATCCCGGCGAGCCAGGACTTACAGCAGCAGCTGGAGAAGCAGATAGAGAGTGCAGCCGCCGAGCAGGATACCATTCACCTCAACCAGGGGCACCTCGAGGAGATCAGCAATCACGACAAGTCCGGCGTCCCCCTCAACTCCCCCTGGACTTTCTGGCTGGATAGGTGAGTGAGTTGGGCCGCGGTGACCAAGAAGGGCCTGCATTGTAAACCAGCGGTCTGGAGCGGGGCAGTCCCAGTACCTGCATGACTTTTCCACTTAACCCTCAGGAAATAGACCTGATTCCGCGGGGGAGTTAAGGGGAGGGCGAAGCAAAAGGATGAGTCCCAGGGGCTGATTTGGGGGGGGTGGTGGGGTAGCATTGTAGACAGGGATGAATGATCCTGGATACAAGTGAATTACTCAGTAATCTGCTAAATAAGTACTGTTGCACTTTCCACCATTAGTTTCGTCTGCGTCCGAAGAGATATTCCATCATGGTTTTACTTGGACAGCAAAACATTTTGGACTAGTGAGAAACTTGAAGTTTTTGTTATTGTGATGGAGTTAGAAGAAGAAAGATTGAAGGCAGAATGGGTGATACTGAAACTTTGCAGAACTTCCTATAAACGCTGCCTGTTTTCACGAACTTTGAAGCACTTCTTGAGCATTTTTACTTCCACAATACAAATAAGATGGGTGGTTATGTTGCACAGTAGGCAGCTTTTGCAATGCATTGATGTACAGACTGCTTTGTAACTGGGGAGTGAAATGGCCAAAGTAAATTTTGACAACCACAGTTGCACTCTTGCACCTGAATCAGAAGGTTGTGGATTCATGGCCCAGTCGAGACTTGAACACGTAATTCACACTGACACATCAGGGCAGTGCCAAAAGTGTGCTGCGCTATTGGAGTGGCTGTCTTTCAGATGAGAAGTTAAACTGAGGCCCCATCTGCCCCCTCAGGTGGGTGTAAAAATTCCCAATCCAGTTTGATGAACAGAGGAGTTCCTCTGGCCAATATTTGTCAAACAGTGTCACGTAGAAAGATTTATGCTACAGAAGAAAGCCATTTGGCCCATCATGTCTGTGATGGCTGAAAAAGAGCTAACCACTCTAATTCTTCCTTCCAGCTCTTGATCCATAGCCTTCTAGGTTATGGTACCTCAAACATAAATTTAAGTTTATTAAATACTTTGAGGGTTTCTATCTCTACCACCCTTTCTCAGGCAGTGTGTTCTAAACCCCTACCACTGTCTGATTGGGGGGAAAAAAGAACTCCTCGATTCCCCTCCAATACTTTTATGAATTACTTTAAATCTTTATCCCCTGGTTATTAACCTCTCTGCTAACGGAAATAGGTCCTTCCTATCCACTCTATTTAGGCCTTTCGCAACTTTATGCACCTCAATTAAATTTCCCTTCAGCCTCTTCTGTTCCAAAGAAAACAACTCCAGACTGTCAATATTTCCTCATACCTAAAATTCTCCATTACTGGAAGCATCTCATAAATCTCTTTTGTACCCTCTCTAGTGTGACCACATCTTTCCTATAATGCAGTGACCAGAACAGTGCTGCAGTCTAACTAGTGTTTTATGGAGTTCTTGCATAACCCATCATATTTTCTAGGCCTCAACCAATAAAGGAAATTATGCCCTCTTGACCACTTTATCTACCTGTCTTGTCACTTTTCTACTCACCTGACCAGTCCATTGATATCTTCCTGCAGTCTACAGCATTCTTGCACACTGTCAATTACACGGCCAATTTTCATACCATCTGCAAACTTCTTAATCAACCGACAATGCAAGTCTAAGTCGTTGTTATATACCATGAACAGCAAGGAACTCAGTAATGCGGAAACCCAGTGGAAGCATCCTTGCAGTCACAAATGCCAGCAACCATAACCTTTTGATTCCTGTCACTGAGCCAAGTTTGGATCTAATTCGTCACTTTCTTTTTGATCACATGAGCTTTTAATGTTCTGATCAGTCTTCTACATGGGACCTTGTCAAAAGCCTTGCTAAAATCCATGTAGACTATATCAAACATGCTACCCTCCAACCCTTCTTGTTACTTTCTCAAAAAATCAAATCAAGTTAGGCATGGCCTTGCCTAAACAAATCCACGCTGACCGTCTTTGATTAAACTGTGTCCCTCTAAATAACAATTTATACTACCTGGATCTTTTCCAGTAATTTGCCCACCACTGACATTAGGCTGACAGGTCTGTTATTATTTGGGCTATCCCTTTCCTCCCTTTAATGGTACAATATTAGCAGTCCTCCGGCACCATACCTGTCTGAGCGGATTGGAGAATGACGACCAGAGCCTCCACTATTTCTTCCCTTGTTTCCCTTAGCAACCTGGGATACATTTCATCTCTGTCTGGTGATTTATCCACTTGCAAGGATGCTAAATACCTTAATATTTCTCTCCTCAGTATGTTTATCCATTCCAATATTTCACAGACCTCCTTCCTAACTATAATATCTGCTTTGTCCCTATCTTTTGTGAAAACAGATTATTCATTAAGAACCATGCCCACGTCTAATACCTCCACACACAAGTCACCTCTTTAGTCCCTAATTGGCCCTACTCTTTTCTTTAGTTACTCTCTTGTTCTTCATGTATTTATAAAACATCTTTGGGTTTTCCTTGCCAACATTTTTCATGCCCTCTCTTTGATTTGCTAATTTCCTTTTTAATTTCGCCCTTGCACTTTCTATACTCCTTTAGATTTTCTGCAGTATTGAGTATCTGACGCTAACTGTCTTTTGCCTTATCCTATTCAGTATGCCCTTTGAATTCTGGGGGTGGGTGGTGTGGTTGGTCTAGATTTGCAAGTCCCACTCTTTCTTTGTGAGAACATATTTGTTCTGAACCCATTTTAGCTCTTCCTTGAATGTTTTCCACTGCTCTGACACAGGTTTATCTTCAAGTAACTACTTCCAGTCCACTTTTCCCAAATAAACATCACAGCTTGGTAAATTGTAATTTCTCCAATTTAAAAGTAAGTCCAGAGCTCCCTGTTCTCTTGGGGGGCAATTTTCCTATATATATTTGTCCTATCTCCTTCTGACTGAGGATCTATAGCAGTGTGGGTGCCCTTTTTTAGTTCTTCAGTTCAACCCATACGATTTGATTTGATGCACATTTTGGCATGTTATCCCTCCTCAAAGCTGTTGTTGTTGTTTCTTTAACCAATATTGTGACCCCCCCACCCCATTCCTTTTTTTTTATCCACCTTTCTATCCTGTCTGATGACATGTGACCAGGAATGTTGAGCATCCATTCTTGCCCTTCGTCAGCCGTGCCTCAGTTGGTAGCACTCTCACTTCTGAGTTATGAGGTTTGGTACTCAAGTCCCACTCGAGGATTTGAGCACAAAAATCTACACTGTCACTGCAGTGCAGTTCCGAGGGGGTGCTGTCAGTTTATTTAATGGGTATTGTATAAATAGAAGAGCTGTTGACATTGCTAGTTACAATATTTGTTCAACAAACAACCCTGATGTAATGGACCTACAGCTTCATCACTGATGTTATTTTGTCAAGTCTGATCAGTGCTTAGATAAATAGTGCATTTTGTGTCCTTGAAGTAACCTATGGGTGCTGATCTCTGAAGTAATTTCTATTGATTCAGACACCCAAATCTTGAAAGTTATAGTTAGTAGTAGACTTCTGATCTCTTTTCATTCTACATAGAACTTTGATCTAAATTTACTCAATGCTCCCCCCTGCCCGACACCCCCAGATTTTCTCTCTGACTTAGCTAGGTGGAATTTCCTATGGAAGCGCAAGTGGGAAGCTACTCTTAAAATTCTGCTCACTTTGCCAGTGTCTATTTACTTTCAAATTTCCTGGCAATCTCATTTAACATATGCTGAAATATAAAAATAGCCATAAACAAGCAGAAATCAGATAAACAACTGGATTCTGAGGGAACTGTTGATTTTGAACCATATGTTTCATTTTTTTAAATTTGGAAGTTTCAAACCGTCTAACTATCATTAATGCATATTAGACACATCATGCATATTAAGAACAATGTGTGCTGTTGCCATAAAAATGCAAAGAAACAGAAAACTAAAATGTGGGTAAATTGCTGAAAAAAATCACAAAGCACCAGAAAAATGATCTGTTTCTTGCCGCACCCAGAATTCTGGGTCTAACTTTACATCCGTATGTTTTGAACCAGCATAATTGCAGGAAATTCACGTGTGCAGCTCTTTAGCTTGGGCGGAGCCATTATACTGAACTAAGATGCTTTCAAGTGCAGGGATCCATAGATTTGTACAAGAGCCACGAAAGTCTGATGTAGCCTTATTATATGTGAAACACGTTTGTGTTCGTGTTTCCTCAATCTTTTACAGCAGGTATACTTTACATATGTCTGAGTGCAGATACACAGGAAATTCCATCCTTGTTGTTAATCAGATCTTTTATGTAGTTTCATGTTGTTTTAATATGCAACTTTGCAGGACATGAAGGAGCTTTACTAGACAGCAGTTCTCAAACTTTTCATTTGTTAGAAAAATAGTTTCACTCGATGTACCAGATGTATATTGCTGATGTAATTACAGACCCACCACTTACACCATCCACACTATGTAAATAGTTCTACTTGCCAGTACCACTGGAGTCAATTAGAAAAACGTCAATTATAACATAGTAATTCTGTTATTTCAGACATTTCAATAATTTCTTTTTCTTATCATATCTGTATTCAAATCCTTCCATAGGTCATCCTGTGTCCATTTTAAGCCCATGGTCATTCACTAGCAATCACCCATGTTTCAATTACCTGGAAGTACTGCGAACGTTTCAGGAATCCTGCAATATGTCCACTCTCAATTCTTCAGCCAGTAATTTTGGAACATTGCAAAACAGTCCATTTATATTGTGGGCAAACAATCTTGATCTCTTTGCACATTAAATTTTATTAATCGTAACCTTGGAGAAGAATTGGAATGTAGTCAACTATTTGTTTCCTTCTTTGTTCCCGTTCACCCTGTCTCTGAAAGTTGAAATGCTTATAGTGGGCCAAATCCAATTGCGCAACATGTCCGATATAAACAACGGGGACTGTAAATTACTCAGAGCTCAAACCCAGGATATTCAGGCTTTGGTGTAAATACAGTAAAACAAAGCTAATAGCAAGGTGAGTACAAGAACACAAGAAATAGGAGCAAGAGTAGATCATATTGACCATCGAACCTGCCCTGCCATTGAATATGATCATGGCTGATCTTGGGCTTCAGCTCCATTTTGCTGCCCACTCCCCATATCCCTTAATTCCCTGAGAGACCAAAAACCTCTCTATCCCAACCTTAAATGTATTCAATGATGGAGCATCCACAACCCTCTGGGGTAGAGAATTCCAAAAATTCACAAAACTCTGGCCGGGATTTTCCAGCCCCGACGTGGGCGAGGCGGCACCCCAGCAAGAAGTACGTTGAGTTGGGGCGGGACCGGAAGATCCCGGCGGTGGGTGGGTGCGGAAAATCCCGCCCTTTGAGTGAAGTAATTTCTCTTCATCTCAGTCCTAAATTATTGGCCTCTTATCCTGGTACTGTGACCCTGTGTTTTAGATTCCCCAACCAAAGGAAACAATCTCTCTGCGTCTACCCTATCAAGCTCCATTAGAATTTTGTAGATTTCAATGAGATAGTCTCTCATTCTTCTAAATTCCAGATAAGCCCAATTTACTTAGCCTCTCATCATAGGGCAACACACTCGTCCCAGGGACTAATCAATTGAACCTTTGCTGTACTGACTCCAATGCAAGGATATCCTTTCTTAAATGTGGAGACCAAAACTGCAGACAGTTTTTTATTCCAGATGTAGTCTCACCAAAACCCTGTACAATTGCAACAAGCCTTCTTTATTCTTGTACTCCGATTCCCTTGCAATAAAGGCCAACATGCTGTTTGCCTTCCTAATTGGTGGTGCACCTGCATGCTAACTTTCTGCATTCCGTGTAAAAGCACATCCAAGTCTCTTTGAACATCAACACGTACAAGTTTCACGCTTTTTAAGAACTTTACTGTTTTTAATTCTTAGTGATAGCGGTAGTAAGTCAACACTTGGGAAAAGATCTACCCGAAAATCCTTATTAATATAAAATTTGTCGCTTAAGTAAGTTGGTGCCTGGGACTTATTATCATGCTTGTACAAATATTTTCAGTGGAGTTACCTTCTTAAAACCGTACATCAAAGATTGTGTAATTTTTGCTGGAATAGTACCAATTGATGTAAAGAACATAAGAAATAGGAGTAGGCCATTCGGCCCCTCAAGCCTGCTCTGCCATTCAATAAGATCATGGCTGATCTGCCTCAGGCCTCAACTCCTCTTTCGTGCCAGCTCCTCACAGCCCTCTAACTCCCTGATATTTCTAAAATCTATCTACCTCCTCTTTAAATATTTTCAGTGATCTAGCCTCCACAACTATCTGGGGTAGAGAATTCCAGACATTCACTACCCTCTGAGAGAAGAAATTCCTTTGCATCTCAGTTTTAAATGAGTGTCCCCTTATTTTGTAACTATGTTCCCTAGTTCGAGATTCCCCCACTAGTGGAAACATCTTCTCAACATCTACCCTGTCAAGCCCCCTCAGAATCTTGTACATTTCAATAAGATCACCCTTCACTCATCTAAACTCTAATGAATAAAGGCCTAACCTGTTTAACCATTCCTGATAGGTCAACCCCTTCATCCCAGGAATCAGCCTAGTGAATCTCTTTTGAACTGCCTCCAATGCCAGTATATCCTTTCTTAAATACGGGGACCAAAACTGTACACAGTGCTCCAGGTGCAGCCTCACCAACACCCTGTACAAATGTAACAAGATTCCCTATTTTAAAACTTCAACCCTCTAGCAATAGAGGCCAAATTCCATTTGCCTTCTTAATTACTTGCTGCACCTGCATGCTAACTTTTTGTCTTTCATGCACAAGAACACCCAGATCCCCCTCTGCTGCACTTTTTGGAGTCTCTCTCCATTTAAATAATAGTCTGCCTTTTGATTCTTCCTACCAAAGTGCATGACCTCACACTTTCCTATATTAAACTCCATCTGCCAAGTTTTTGCCCACTCACTCAACCTACCTCTATCCCCTTGCAGATTCCTTATATCCTCATCACAACATGCCCTCCCACCTAATTTTGTATCGTCTGCAAATTTGGAAACATTACACTCTGCCCCCTCCTCCAAGTCATTAATTTAGATAGTAAATAATTTTATGCGCTAATTCTTGTGGCACTCTACTAGTTACGCCTTTCCAACCTGAAAAAAGACCCATTAATCCTTACTCTCTGTCTTCTGTGTGTTAACCAATCCACAATCCATGCTAATACATTACCCCCAAAACCGTGAGCTCCTATCTTGCGCAGTAACCTTTTACGTGGCATCTTATCGAATGCCTTCTGGAAATCCAAATACACTACATCTACTGGTTTCCCTTTATCAACTCTGTTTGTTAGATCCTCAAAGAACTCTAGCAAATTTGTCAAACATGATTTCCCTTTCACAAAACCATGTTGACCCTGATTGCGTTAAGCTTTTCTAAATGTCCTGCTATTTCTTCCTTTAATAATGGACTCTAGCATTTTCCCAGTGACAGATGTTAGGCTGACTGGCCTTTAGTTTCCTGCTTTTTGTCTCCCTCCCTTCTTGAACAGGGGCGTCACATTAGCGGTTTTCCAATCCACTGGGACCCTCCTGAAAACCAGTGAGTTCTGGAATATTTCGACCATTGCCTCCACTGTCTCTGCAGCCACTTCTTTTAAAACCATTGGACGCAGGCCATCAGGTCCTGGCCACTTGTCTGCCTTTAGCCCCATTCATTTGTCAAATACTTCATCCCTTGTGATAGAGACTGTTACAAGATTTTTCGTCCCTTTAGCTCCTTGTTTATCTGATATCTTTGGGATGTTTATGGTGGCCTCCACTGTGAGGACTAATGCAAAGTGTTGGCTTAAATTATCTGCCATTTTCCTGTTCCCCGTTATCAGTTCTCCAGTCGCATCCTCCCAGGGTCTCATGCTTTCTTTTTATATACCCCTAGAAGCTCTTGCTGTTTGTTTTTATATTTCTTGCCGATTTACTTTTATAATCAATTTTCTCCCTCTTTATTAGCTTTTTAGTCATCCGCTGCTGGTTCCTAAAAATTTCCTAATCCTCTGGAGTACCACTAGTTTTCGCAGCTTTGTATGTCTTAGTTTTTGATGGTCCTCCCTGACCATCTTTGTTAACCACAGGTGGTTCATCCTTCTCATCTGGTTCTTCTTTTTGACTGGGATAAATGTTTGCTGAGCGTTCTGAAATACCTGATTAAATGTCTGCCACTGCTCATCTACTGACCTTCCCCTTAGTCTATTTTCCCAGCCCGCTTTAGACAACTCTTTCTTCATGCCTCTGTAATTGCCCTTATTTAAATTGAGGATACTGGTTTGAGACCCGAGTTGCTCGCCCTCAAACTGCATTTGAAATTCTACCATCCCTAGAGGATCCTTAACAAAAATATCTGTTGTTAATTTCACCTCATTAAACATTACTAGATCTAAAATAGCCTGTTCCCGAGTAGATTCTGCGACGTATTGCTCTAAGAAACAGTCCCTGATGCACTGATTCCACATCACGATTTATTGCACTTATATCACGATTCACCACTGCACTGATACTTTCCTTTATTAATAAAGCTACCCCACCCCCTTTACCTTTTTGCCTATTTTTCCAGAACATTGAATACCTTTGAATATTGAGTTCCCAGTCTTGGTCACCCTGCAACCACATTTGTGTAATAGCTATCAAGTCATAATTTATTTCTATTTGTGCTGTCAACTCATCTATCTTGTTACAAATGCTGCATGCATTCAGATAAAGAGCTTTAAGCTTTGACTTTTTACCATTATCACTCATTCTGGTTCTAATTTCTGCTGCATTCTTCTGTTTATATTTTCTTCCCCTTCCTGTCACACTTTGATTATTGTCCACCTCTTCACTACCCAGCACCTCTGCTCTCTGGCTTCATTTTGATATTTTAAACTTCCCTTCAATTGAACCCTCCCCTCCACTAATTAGTTTAAAGTCCTATCTACAACCCTAGTTATATGAATCGCCAGGACACTGGTCCCAGCATGGTTC
Organism: Cetorhinus maximus; assembly: GCF_964194155.1. NCBI lineage: Eukaryota > Metazoa > Chordata > Chondrichthyes > Lamniformes > Cetorhinidae > Cetorhinus > Cetorhinus maximus. The sequence goes on along the minus strand of NC_135884.1, from coordinate 49,409,700 downwards.
AAATGAAGCCCGTCCCACGGAACAGCTCTCTCCTTCCCCAGTACTGGGGAAGATCATTATATAATTTAATAAGCCTCTGTTCTAGTGATGTGATTGCATACTGTGCCTTATAATTGTGGACTGGAATTGGTGCTGTAAAGCTATGAAATATAAATTCAGGATTATATTAGAAATTCCTTTCACGTGTCCCAATCTATTGGCTAGATTTTTCTTCACTAATAGATTCCGTTAATTCACCCTGTTAGGAAAAATCATAAAAGAAAATAAATAAAAGCAGACGGTGCTGTGACAACAGTATGTGCTCTCTGGTATACAAAGAGTCGTTTGGTAGTACAGAAATTGAGTATTGCGAAGCTTTTTGTCTTGTGCTCATGAGGACAATCACAAGAATGTGACACCAATGCCAGGGGAAGCAGCAACTTTATACCCTATGAGAAGAGAGTACTGATCGGTTGGCAGTTAACTGTCAGTCACCATTAACTGGTGCATTCACCAGGGCAACCCCTGTACCAATCAAGAGTCTACTTGCCAACCAGTCAGCACCCTCTTCTCATACAGTATAAGTTGTTGCTTCCCCTGACATTGGTATTCTTGCAATTGTCCTGATGAGTGCAAGATGAAAAGCTTCAACAAAATGTCTTTTTTCAGTAATATGCATTCTCTATAAGATTAACTTTAACTTTTAATTAAGCTCCAGTTTAGTGGGTATAAAATTGGAGAGAGACCAGGGGGGCATTGGAATAATCAAATCTAGAGGAAAAAGAGGAATGGATGAGGGTTCCAGCAGCACATGAGCTGAGATGGGAATGGAGATGGGCATTGTTAGAGGTGAAAGTAGATGATTTTGGTGATGGAGAGAACATGCATTGGAACCTTTACCCGGGAGAGAGGCAGAGCGCGAACCTGGTTGGAGAACACACCAGGCACAGCTGCTTCAGCTCTAGAATGCCAGATTTGAAGAAAATAAATCAAACAGTGACATCAGAGGAAAGCCATGAGTTCATTGGTTGCCCATAAAGCAGTGGGAGTTCAAGAGAGAGAGTCCATAAAGCTGCGTGGAGCTCAGAGGGAGAGAGAGCCCATAAAGCAGCGGGAGTTTGGAGAGAGAGAGTCCATAAAGCAGCAGAGAGAGTAAGCTAATGGTTTGCAGACAAAATCTAAGAGTGACATCACAGGAGTCCCGTAAGTTGACTGGTAAATATAGGCCTTTCCGGACTCGGCACAAAGGAGACGATTGGTGCGTAACAGGTGAGCTATTATATTATATCATACCATAGTAAACTCTATTTAAAGTCTAAGATATGTCAATGCAGCCTGGCCATGTGGAATTTGCATCCTGCAGAGTGCGGGAAGTCATGCAGGCACAAAGTGTCCTCGATGACTACATCTACAGAAAGTGTCACCAACTGCAGAAACTTGAGCTCCGGGTTGCGGAACTCGAGCTGCGGCTGGAGTCACTGTGGTACATCCACAAGGCTGAGGATTACGTGGATAGCACGTTTCGAGAGGTGGTCACACTGGAGCTAAGAAGCACACAGGCAGAGAGGGAATGAGTGACCACCAGAGTATCTAAGAGAAACAGGCAGGTAGTGCAGGAATCCCCTGAGGTTATCTCGCGCTCTAACCGCTTTTCCATTTTGAATACTGGTAAGCAATGGCCAGAGGACTGTAGCAAGGGCCAAGTTTGTGGCACCACGGGTGGCTCAACTGCACAGGAGGGGAGGAGGAAGAGTGGAAGTGCTATAGTGATAGGGGATTTCATAGTTCGGGGAACAGGCAGGCATTTCTGCAGCTGTAGACGTGACTCCAGGATGGTATGTTGCCTCTCTGGTACCAAGGTCAAGGATGCCACAGAGTGGCTGCAGGACATCCTGTTGAGGGAGGATGAACAGCCGGAGGTTGTGGTCCACATTGGGACCAATGACATAGGTAGGAAAAGGGATAAGCGATGTTTAGAGATGGGTGGTGAGAGGAGAAATCAGGACTGTTCAAATTAAACCCCTTCCTGTCCGTAACATTCTATAATCCAGAAAATTCAGGAATTCAGGAATGCAGAAATGCCTTGGTCCCAAGCATTCCAGACTGGAGCAATTAAAGTATGCTATATCTCAATCACTTAATTCATCAACACTGTTGTAGCCTGTTCAATACAATCACCATCCTCTGTTTATTTCAACCCAAACTCTCTGTTTACCAAGCTTCTTCTGAGTTTGTATCCATCCCTATGAAAGTTTGTGGTTCTGTCCAATAGTTTTAGGGCTTAGTGTATTGATATCCCTCAGAATTTTGAAAACCTCTAGTCTCCCTGAACAGCCTTTACTCCAGTAAGCATTACATCTTGGTCTCTCAAAGTTGCTTAGGTGTTTAACAGTATCAATTTAGTTGCATTCCTCTGCATCCTATCATATTCCCACATTAAGCAGAATTGTACACCATACACTGTACAGTGGAGCTAAACCAATACTGTGTACTATTGCTTTTTGAGGACTTGTGTTCTATCCCTTTGGTTATGCACCCTAAGATCTTGTTTCCTTCTTTATAGCAATTGGATTGTGTCATGGTTCCTATAGGTTATTCATCACCACCCCTAACTCCTTCTCCTACATAATATTCTGTAATCAACAGTTAGCTTCTAACCCTACAGTCAACTTACCCTTCCCCAGACTCAGCACCTTGCATTCTTTGCATTAAAGAAATCTGCCACTTGTCAGCCCTTCACTTTTTTGTGTGATCAGCAAACTTAGCTTTGTTGCTGTCCCTACTTCAGAATTATTTCTGTACAATGCTAGCAAAGGCCCAAGCACTGACCCCTAATCACCACCTTTCATTCTGTACAAAATCCTTGAGGCAATTCCTTATCCCTCCCAGAACATTTTGCTTTATTCTGTGGAATAGAAGCAGGACAGCTGAGTTTCGGATGAGCTGAAGGTCAAATTGAGTGGAAGGTGGGAGGCTGACCAGGGTTTAAAAAAAAGTTCATTTGATGTAGCGCTTTCCATGACCAGTGTACGCCGCAAAGCACTTTACAGCCAATGAAGTACTTTTGAAGTGCAGTCACTGTTGTAATGTAGGAAACACAGCAGCTAATTTGCACTCAGCAAGCTCCCACAACCGGCAATGTGAAACAGATAATCTGTTTTGGATATTGATTGAGGGATAAATATTGGCCTGGGCACTAGGGATAACTCCCCTGATCTTCAAAATAGTACCATGGGATCATTTACATCCACCCAAGCAGGAAGATGAGGTTGAGGTCTAACGTCTCAACTGAAAGACAGTATCACCAAGAGTGTAGACGCACTCAATACTGAGTACTGCATTCCAGTGTCAGCCTTGACTTTTGTACTCAAGCCCTGAAGTGGAACTTGAACCCGGATCCTTGTGATTCAGAGTCGAGTGTGCTACTAATTGAGCCATGGCTGACGGAGTCGAAGTATGAAAAGGCATGAATGAGATTTCAGCTGCAGATGGTCTGATGTGGATGTGGACATGACAGAGGTCGAAACCTTTATGTTGAAGAGGACATGGAGTCAGAAGCTCAACTTGGTAAAGGTTCCCATTCACAATAGCTATCCGGTGACCACATTTGGAAAGTGCTCATGTAGATGTCCGACAAAGATGACATGAGGCTCCGCTCCTTGTGTAACACATACTAAGAACAGTGTGTTAGCTAAGTGGGAGAGAGAGAGCAGTCTCTCTTACACATAACTATATCTCAATATGAGACATCCCTTGAGAATAGATGAGAAATGGAAATGAAGAAAAAGTGTAAATTTGCTTCAGGCCTTAAATCCTTGAAGCCACTCGTAACTGTGTCAACTAATTAGATTTAAATCAGACTATCCAGTCTGATTTGTCAGCATATGTATTGGCTGGTTAATATTTATAGGTGTTAGGGGAATGTAACTGGTGATAAAATCATATACACTAAATACCACCCTCCCCTCCAAATAGTGATTTTTAAAAAAATCATTTTGATGGGAAACTATAATAAATTACATGATATGTGTACAGTTCTGCAATGTTTGATAATTGCATTAAGTTAAAAATTGTCTGATTTTCAATAATGACCATGACAGCAGTTGGAATGTGCAATTGCTGAAATAATGCAAAGTCCAATGCTTTTTGATGTAAGGCCAATATTGACAGGTACTGCAGCAATATTAAAGTGCGATGGTGCCATCTTGTTTTTATGGAAGTAATTTATACCAAAATCAAGGTGGTGGTCTTCTCTGTTTACTTTCCATCTTTTCCCCACCCTGCCCCCAAAACACTCCACAAGCATCTTTAAGCATGCATACTTTGTTCAATGGAGTTATCATTTTCTGATTTGTCTTCCTACCTAGCTGTCATGGTACATTCTGGTAATTGTAGTTCCACAGAATGATGCATTTATCTCTGTCACAAAGAATTTAATCCTCCAGAGCAGCAGAAATTCCCTAGCACTCGAGGCCCAGGTGAAATCTTCAACCCAGGTGTCAGACAGAAGTGCAATTTTTTTGTGAGGGAAACCTCCTGGATACCTTTCTAGTATTAAGTGACACATTTTGTTCACAAGCTTACGCCTTTTTTGAAGTTGTAATTTTTATTTTGTCTGTCTGTTATAAATGTTATCTGCAGCTCCACTAAACAGGATGAAGAAGAAAAATGTTAACGAAAACAGTGAAGAAACTGAGCAATTTTTGTTGGGTTTTGGCAATACTTAATTTGTGAAGGTCAGCTTCAGAAAAAAATGATAAGTTTAATTGCTCAGTTTTTTCTCATTAATAATTTACAGTACTTTTTGCTTGCAATTACTTAAATATTAGCTGGTTCAGAAACTGGTGACAACTTTTTTATTATACAGACATGTGACATTTTGAGTTGCAATAGCTCTAAGACAACACTTGAGTTTTAGGCATTTGAAAGGTATGACAGTCCAGATAACCAGTACAAACTTTCAACTATATCATTATCTAATCCAGAACAGAGAAAATTATTTCTCTGGTTTCCTAATTGTGTCAAACCACAAAATCTTAAAATCCTAAAAATTTGTTGCTATTGTAGTAATTATTGTTTTGGGAAACGTAGGACTGTAGCTTTAAGAATAATCCTATGTTGTAAGATCACATGATCGTTGTAAACCAATGTGATAACAGCATGGGGAACCTCTAGGAGACAGTTCTTTAGTTATGGAGCACACATGTAGTTGCTGCTGCTGTTTTGTAAATAAAGTTAAATGTTTCTACTAAGAAAAGTTGTCTGACGATCAACTGTATAACAGAAACAAGTATGTTATTTTGTGAACTGATGCCCTACAACCCTCTGAGATATCTGCGCTGTTCCTGTTCTGGCGTCTTGTGCATCCCTGCTTTTCATTGTTTCCCCCAGTGGCGACGAAGCCTTCAGCTATCTAGACCCTAAATTCTGGAATTTCCTCACTAAACCTCTCTTTGACCATACACCTCGCTCCTCCTTTTCATACGCTCCTTAAAACCTTCCTCTTTGGCCAAACCTCTGGACACATATCTTAATATCTCCTTATACGGCTTAGTGCCAAATTTTTAATTTTTTAAAAAGGCTCTTGTGAAGTGTGTTAGGATGCTTTTACATTGAATCTACTATATAAATGCATTTTGTTGTATAGTTAAGTGGGTGCTACTTTTTCTAAGGCATTATTATAAGACCTACTATATGATTTATCCTATTGGTTTCCACATCTGTCCTTGTTTAAATATACAACTATGATGGCATTTCAAGTTGCTGTGTCACTGAACTTGGCAAATTAGCACAAAATCTTAACTGTTTCTGTAAATATTATGATATAGCTATTCAAGCAATTTATACATGACAAGCAATATGCGCAAGAGAAAAAACTGTTAATGTGCTTACCTTTTCAGCAGGCCTCCTGTTTCTAACTGTACAGGAAATATTTGTAATCACCTCACGACAGCTAGTGAAATTTAAATTTAATTAATAAATCTGAATTTAAAAAAGCTAGCCTCAATAATGATGAGGTGTGGTGAGAATAATGTCCCTTGGCATCATGGCAGCATTTAGCTGAGTATGGCATCAGGTCAATCATGGGCAAGGAAACCTCCTGCTGATTACCATGTACTGCCTTCCCTCAGCTGATGAATCACTGCTCCTCCATGTTGAGCACCACTTGCAGGACGCACTGAGGGTGGCAAGGGTGCAGAATGTACTCTGGATGGGGGACTTCAGTGTCCATCACCAAGAGTGGCTTGGTAACACCACTACTGATCGAGCTGGCCGAGTCCTAAAGGACATAGCTGCTAGACTGGGTCTGTGACAGGTGGTGAGGGAACCAACAAGAGGGAAAATCGTACTTGACCTCATTCTCACTAATCTGCCTGCCGCAGATGCACCTGACCATGACAGTATCAGTAGATCAGTAGGAGTGACCACTGCACAGTCGCTGTGGAGATGAAGTCCTGCCTTCACATTGAGGATACCCTCCATCATGTTGTGTGGCACTACCACCATGCTAAATGGGATAGATTTCAAACAGACCTAGCAACTCAAGACAGGGCGTCCATGAGGTGTTGTGGGCCATCAGCAGCAGCAGAATTGTACTCAAACAGAATCTGTTTGTAACTTCATGGTCTGGCACATCCCCCACTCTACCATTGCCATCAAGCCAGGCGATCAATCCTGGTTCAATGAAGAGTGCATGAGGGCTTGCCAGGAGCAGCACCAGGCATACCTAAAAATGAGATGTCAACCTGGTGAAGCTATAACACAGGACTACTTGCGTGCCAAACATCATAAGCAGCAAGTTATAGACAGAGCTAAGCGATCCCACGACCAACGGATCAGATCTAAGCTCTGCAGTCCTGCCATATCCAGTCGTGAATGGTGGTGGACAATTAAAAACTCACTGGAGGACGAGGCTCCACAAATATCCCCATCCTCAATGATGAGGGAGCCCAGCACACAAGTACAAAAGATAAGGCTGAAGCATTTGCTGCAAACTTCAGCCAGAAGTACCGAGTGGATGATCCATCTCGGCCTCCTCCGGAGGTCCCAGTATCACAGTAACCGTCTTCAGCCAATTTGATTCACTCCATTCCATGATATCAAAAAATGGCTGAAGGCACTGGATAGTGCAAAGGCTATGGGCCCTGACAATATTCCAGCAATAGTACTGAAGACGTGCTCCAGAACTTGCCTGCCCCTAGCCAAACTGTTTCAGTGCAGCTACAACACTGGCATCTGCCCGGCTATATGGAAAATTGCCCAGGTGTGTCCTGTACACAAAATGCAGGACTAATCCAACCCGGCCAATTACCACCCCATCAGTCTACTCTCGATCATCAGTAAAGTGATGGAAGGGGTCATCAACAGTGCTATCAAGCAGCAGTGGCTTAGCAAAAACCTGCTCCCTAACGCTCAGTTTGGGTTTGCCAGGGCCACTTGGCTCCTGACCTCATTACAGCCTTGGTTCAAACATGAACAAAAGACCTGAACTCTCAAAATCCATCATGAGAGTAACTGCTCTTGACATTAAGGCCGCATTTGACTGAGTGTGGCATCAAGGAGCCCTAGCAAAACTGGAGTCAATGGGAATCGGGGGGAAAACTCTCCACTGATTGGAGTCATACTTAATACAAAGGAAAATGGTTGTGGTTGTTGGTGGCCAATCATGAGGAGTTCTTCAGGGTAGTATCCCAGGCCAAACCATTTTCAGCTGCTTCATCAAGGAACTTCCCTCCATCATAAATTCAGAAGTACAGATCTTCACCACACAATGTTCAGTACCATTTGCGATTTTTCAGATACTGAAGCAGTCTGTGTGCATATGCAGCGAGACCTGGATGACGTTTGGGTTGGGCTGATAAGTAGAAAGTAACATTCGTGCCACAGAAATGCCAGGCAATGACCTTCTCCAGCAAGAGAGAATCTAACCATCTCTCTTGATATTCAACAGCATTGCCATCGCTAAATTCCTCAATAGCAACTTTCTGGGGTTAACCATTGACCAGAAACTTAACCAGACCTGTCAGATAAATACTGTGGCTGCAAGAACAGGTCAGAGGCTGCAGTGAGTAACTCACCACCTGACTCTCCAAAGCCTGTCCACCTCTACAAGGCACAGACCAGGAGTGTGATGGAATACTGCCCACTTGCCGGATGAGTGCAGCTCCAACTGCACTCAAGAAGCTCGATATCATCCAGGACAAAGCAGCCAGCTTCATTGGCACTCCATCCACCACTTTTAACATTCACTCCCTCCACCACAACACACAGTGGCAACAGTATGTACTACATACAAGATGCACTGCAATAACTCGTCAAGGCACCTTCGACAGCACCTTCCAAACCCGCAACCTCTTCCGCCTAGAAGGACAAGGGCAGCAGGTGGATGTGAATACCACCACCTGCAAGTTCTCCACCAATCATGACTTAGAACTATATCATCGCTCCTTCACTATCCCTGGATCAAAACCCTGGAACTCCCTTCCTTAACAGCACTATCAGGGTATGTGCACCAGATGGACAGCAGCAGTTCAAGAAGCTGGCTCAACACCAGCTTCTCGAGACTAATTAGGGATGGATAACAAATGTTGGCATAGCCAGCAATGCACTCATCCCATGAAAGAATGTAAACAAAAGGAACAGTTAGCATTTCAGGCCAGTGAACTTTTGCCAGAACTGGCAAAAGTTAGGGCTGTAACAGGTTTAAGCAAATACAGACGGAGTGGAGATGGGGAGAAGAGTGAAGGAAGGACAATAATGGACTAAAAGGGTAATGGTGCAAAGTAAAAGGGGATGGTAATAACACAAGTAAAGAAACATTTCCCATTTATACCTCTGGTCCCATCTTTTGTTTCTTTATTTGTACCATAACCATTTCCCTTTGACTTGTGCTTCCATTGCTCTTCACCCTATCACAGATCTTCCCTTTTGTTCTTATCCCCACCATCCCCTTTCCCTATTTTTTTCCAGAATAAACCTGTTATATCTCTATTTTTGTCCAGTTTTGAAAAAGGGTCATCAGCCTGAAACATTAACTCTGTTCCTCTTTCCACAGATGCTGCCAGATCTGTTGAGCATGTTTAGCACTTTCTATTTTTATATGAGAGTATGTTACTTGCCCATCAGAGTTCATTTCTCTCTGATTAATGCTCCTGTCAAGACATTTGAGAATATTCAAAATATAATTCCATGTTTTTTGATTGTTTTATCTTGGCTGCTAGATTATTTCAACCATTTTTTTACCCTGTTCCTAATCAGTTTTGCCTGAATGTGATCTTAAATTTAGCTTTTTTACTAATTTCCATTTATGTCCAATGGTCATAATGTATTTTGAAATAAAATGTTCTTATCTACACATTTTAGCTGCTTTTCTTGACTATAAGACTTAAATTTCTCTAATCTTTCCATATCTTTTGTCCTTTTGCTTTTGGGATTCTATTTTCATTTAAACAACCAAGAACTATAGTTAGTTGACAGTTCTAAAATCTGTAAAGATGTCCAGTGAAGCTATGACATTTTGTTCTGCTAGATTATTGGTCAAAAAATAAAGGTCGTCACTGCAGTTATTATTGCAATTTGTCAAATTTAACAAGTGGTCTAAAATACCTAATTAAGCACTAAAAAAGGTGTTGAGCATGGTTGAGCGGTAGCACTCCTGTCCGTGTCATGTTATGAATCCTGTAAAGATTGATTACTTTAAAAAAAGGTCAAACTTCCAGTGAATGAATGAAAGGATCACACAAGAAGATTTCAAATTTTAAGATTTTTACTGTAACAAACTAAGAGCAACATTGACTAAACACTATTTCAATTGGGAACTTATACCCTAAACTACAGAAAAGATCCTCTGCACACCCCCCCTCCCCAATTTAACATTTTAAATGACCAAAAATCTCCCTCTGCTGTTACACTTTGTCCCTTGAGTAAACACTTCATTCTCCAGGAACCAGTCCAAAGCCATTCTCACTCCTTTTCCCTTTTCCTCTAGTCTCTGAACTGACTTTCATGGTGAGGGACGAATTGGAGATCCCTTCCTCTAGCCATAGGCAGGTGAATTTTCCAGCTTAATTTAGGCCCCCTCGACCTTGGTTTCTTCAATCCGAGCGCTAGCTCCCACCCATACCCTGCATGGTGCAATGAAACTTAAAGAAAAAGCTTATCTTAAATTGAGTTTGTCAGTCTGAGGTTGGAGCTTAAAGCCTTCTGCACATGCACCAGCTGGGAACTGCCCGCACATGAACAGTTTATTCCTTTTTTTACATTGTTTGAGCCTTTCACACATGCACTGACCTGGAAAGGGCCACGCGTGTGCAGCCTTTTTTACGTTCTGTAGGCCGGAAACTGGCCCTGCGTGCCTGCACAGAAGGAAAAGAAGCAAAGTGGAATGTTGTGAAATGTCAGGCCAGGTCACCTGAACCGTAGCACCATTCCAGAGAAGGTGTCCCAGAGAGCAGGACATGGGGAGGGGGACAGGGAGAAAGTCCCAAACCAGGGAATGGAACAGAAAGACATCCCAGAAGAAAGCCCCAGGTAGAGACAAAGACAGAGATCAGCAATAGATCTCATTTAGTCAGAATAAATGACAGGGGCAGAGAAAAAGGCTCCAATTTAAAGAAAGAGCTGCGGGAGCAGACTTGAAGTGAAGTGGGCTCAAGAGAAGCCCTGAAGATCCAAAGAGACAGCCGAAGGTTGGTGACTCCTTACTACAGGTGTTTTGGAGCACTGGTGTTCTACTTGGCATGGCCGAAGGTGAAAGCGTGCTTGGACGGTGAAGCTTGAGTTTGCGTGAAAATCCAGGGGAAAGGAGTCTCGGAAGGCAAGAAAGATTGAAACCCTGGAAGTGGATTGTTTTTGAAACCATCCATGTGGAAGAGAATTCCAAGGCGAGATCTTCAAATATGGAGATTGGAAACCCTCATGTGAGAGCCTACGTTTCCATGAGACTGGTTGGCTCACAGTGTGACAAAAGTCTGGGTAAGTTGTTGAGAAATTCATGGAAACTGCTTTGTTGCATCTGTCATTTACTTTGGATTGTGGTGTGCCTGACCACTGTTCAGATGTACTGCATACTTACCCCGAATATTAGAGTATTAGATACGGTAAATTGTTTTATCTTTCTGAGATTTTTATGTGCCTGTAAAGATATAGCTGGGGTAGAGGAATAATGAATATTTGAATCATTTTCTTGTTTATATTGAGATCTTTCCAACAATTTTTGTCTGCTGTAACGTAGTTCATTTTTTTCGTGTTTAATAAATATTTTATTCTTTGTGTTAAAAGTTCATCAGCAGACTCCCTTGAATTTGTTCAGTAACTTTCCTCCATGGTTTCTAAAAAAAATTTAAAGTTAGGATCTATCAAGCTAAGATTCACTCTGGGATCTGACTTGTCCAGTATTAACATCAGCTGGGATTGTAATAGTGGTAAACAATAGAGACTTGCTTCCTCTATCTCTGCGCGCTCTCTTTCTCAGATTCTTGCAGCCTGACCCTGTCTGTGAGGACCAGTGATATTTTAGGAAAATCCTGCAACCCGATCCTACAACGACTCCCTATGGACTCATCGCCTCTCAACACCCATCTCCATGACAACGTGGATCTTGTATCCAGGTAGAAGTGCTGATCAGCTATCCTTTAAACGCCCAACTTCAGTACATCTTGGAATTAAATAAAGTATAATCATTTAGAAAACTGTAGATTCCTAACACCTCCCTGGGACTTGGAGGCTAACCATCTATACATTGTTACCACAGCTGTAACAACCAAGCCACCCACCTACTCTTGTTGTTGGGCAGAATTCAGAACAGGTCACATGATGCCTTCATTTTTTTTCCATTTTATCCTAAGTCAAAGAAACAGTCCCAAAACATAACCTTAGAAACTTCATGTTTGTAACAGTCAGAAGGCCATTGGTTCAAGCCACTTTCTAAAATGTTGACATTTGACACAGAATCCAGGCTGACGTACCAAACCTGAGGCTGTCAGAGGTGACTTCTTTCAAGTGCAGTGTTAAATTGAGACCGTCTTTCTTGTCAGGTAAAAGTAAGCAAAGTAAAGAAGATTGACTTGACACTAGGAACAAGTTTTAATTTATTGCTGTGTCCTGGACCTTATTGTGCACAAATTAGCTGCTGTATTCCCCTACATTACAACAATGACTACACTTCTGTTGTATATTGTTGGCTGTGAAGCACTTTGGACATTCGGAAAGGTTCTTTATTCATTCTTGCTTGCTTTCATTCTGTTCCTGTTTTGAATAGTACTTTATTAAACTCTGTTTAAAATGAACTAAAAGTATTGGTGATGATTAAGAGCTTTCAAATTCTGCTTTGCCTATAGTAATACAAAACAGATTTCAACTTGACAAACCTATTTGAAGGCTTTGTAGCTTCTGTTTTATATCTGGTGCCAAAGATTCAAAGGTTTGGCTACGTATGTGCTTGTAGGTGCTGAAGATTAAAATTGAATTAGGGATGCCTGCTTATGTCTAAAACTTCAGGCCCCAACATGAGCATAGGACTAAGTCAGAGACCTTTTTTACCTGAAGAACCCATTTAAAAAATTTGCCTAAAATAAACGTAATTTGAATCCGCAGGACAAAAATTTGGCATTTCTAAACCGAATACTTAGCAAATTGCCAAGTGTTTCTGGTAGAATGCATAATTTGCATACATAATGAAATACATGTAATTTATGTATCAACAGAAAAAAAATTAAAATCGTGCTAACTCTCAATTCTCATTTTTTTTACTATTTACTAGAATGTCAGTGAAGTCATATTTGAAATAAAATTTAATTCAAGATGCTTAGAATTAAAACAATTTTTTCAGCTACTGATTTTCAAGATTTTTAAAAGACGCTTCTAATAACCCATTCAGAATACTTTGTTATTTTAGTTATATTAGAAATAATAATGGTCACAACCATGAGACCTGCCCCTTGAATCAAAGGCATTATTTCTAACCATGGTGTAGCTATACTGCTTGAACAGGTTTATTTAGAGCACAACAATGTTTTTGCTAAAATAATCATTTGAAACCATAAAGTGCAGATTAATGGTTAGGTTTTTATCCCCACATTAAAACACAATTCTTACTTCTCCTAATTTTTAAGATGTTTTTCATGTTAATGCAGTCCAACTGGTAAAAGTTGGAAGCCGCAGATGAGATGTTAAAGAGCCACATGATGCAGACCCTTAGATTAAATGATGCTTCAAAAGACACAAGCTGTTATTATTTATGAATATGTGAAATTACTTCTTAACGAGGTTATATCTGGATCGAGATACAGCACAGCCTGAGCAGGAACTTTGCAAGCTTTTTCCTTTCCTAGACATTGGTGGAACTGAGACTGTTTTGCTGGAAGCATGATCCCCTTAGCACTCTTGAAACCAATGCAGCATTGTTAGGAAGCTCTAGGAAACTTAATAAGAATGGCCACGAAGCCCTTTCTCCCAAATCCTACTTCTTTTGTTCCTCTTTGTCAGAGCAGGGTTACATGTAGTTTGATAAAGAGCAAGCTACCATTGGGAGTCCTGACACAATGTTCTGAGACAACAATGATTCACGTTTATGGCATCCATACATGATATCAGGTTTGATGTGCTGGTGTTTGAAAAATTATCTTTAGGGCATTTCCATAATTTTTGTCTGAGAAAGACATACAAAGCCAGGCTCTCAACTTATACCGTGCTACCCTTAAGTTTCTGTCCTGGGCTTGTGACATTTTACATCACTGGCATTTCAGTTCTCCCTTCACTCATTTTCTCCATTTGCATTTTATGTATTTAGTAAGGTAACTTGGTTATTGTGCCTGGTAAATGAAATTTACTGGCCTTCTCAATTATTTTTGTTAGTACTGAAACTGAGCAAGAAACATTGATTCGGATCTTAAACCAGTTTTGATTTTTGAGCATGTGGAGGTGAAGCAACTAAGTTATTTATGGGTTGAACTAATGTACGAACAAATTACAAGGCAACAATATACCCTATTCTGTGTGGTCTAGTTAGCATGCAAAACTAAAAGAATTTTTTCATGTAAAGAACATATTTATATCTTTCAGTCCTAAGGATGCTTCGTAAATATTTTACAACTAATGTTCTTTGAAGAATGCCATGCGGTCATGTACACCTTCCTGAACCATCAGAACATTTGCAGAGCATCTACCCCAGTCCAGCCTTCCATCCTCAATTCCAGCATAGATCATTGAATAACAGTCAGGGGTGAGGACTTCAGCACTACAAGTGTAGTGCCCAGGCAATGAACAGCTAGCTCAGCATAAGCAAAGGATCGAACTTCCCAAGATCGATCCCTGCCATAGCTAGCTGAATAACCAGGGGAGTCTTGACCAATTATTGTGCTGGTCCTTCCATATTTATGACTTACATAATGATTGCTTAGGGAAAGGAAGAATGCTCGCCAAAGACTTCAAACTGCCTAGCAGTAAATTGGATTTCTAATCATTCTGTAATGATAATTATTCAAAAGGTTTATTCCTTTTAAATATTTTAGTAAAATGCACTCATCTTTTCCCCCTTCCCAGTTTGGTATTGAATATTGCAATGTGATAGCTTGAAATCATACATCAAAGTCATTGTGTGAAAATATTGCAATATGTAAAACATGCTCAATAGTAGAGGTATAGTGCCATCTAGTGTCAGTTTTATTCTGTACATTAATTTTGTAGTTTTTCATTTGTGTTTCAGTAACAGCTCAAACTTTCTGCTCTAAAACATACTGAACCTATAGTTGAGGGAATACTGCCAGATTTTAATGTGTGTGCCATTATCAATTTAAAACTATATTATACTTTATATTTAGAACTTTTGCAAGGGTGAAATATTTTGTCTATTTATAATAGCTAACTGGTTAACTATCACTAAAGTATTCTGTTCTGGGTAGAAAATGCTTGAACTTGCTTTTCAAGCAGTCTGTTTTTTCAAATTCAACCTGACAGAAGAGGAGCAATGCAACCTTTCTGTACTTTCAATATGAATATTTACAACAGGATAGTTAAGAGTATATGACGTATATATTTCTTGCCATTGATTGTGGATCTAGGATGAGAAAGTTTTGAATGCACATGACTCGGAAATAAGGCGTGGTGGAGATCAAGTAGCAGCTAATGGCCAAAGCCAACATGTTTCAGCCTCAAAGCAAGCTATAGGAAAGGCTGAGGATGGAAGTGGAAAGCTTGGGGGTGATTGGCAGAGTGGAAAGGTGGAGGGTCTGCAGGTATCTACACCTAAAATGTTAACCTTTTCCTCTTTTCAGATGGTGACAGATCTCCCGCATATTTTGAGTACTTTCTGATATACAGTGTTAATTATTAAAGATCTGTTTCTAATTTTCTGAAATGAAAATTGATGAGAGATTTGTGCAAAAGCAAATACAGTGGATGCTGAAAATTGATATAAAAACAAGAAAATAGAGGAATTACTCAACAACAAAAACAAAAATGCCTGGAAAAACTCAGCAGGTCTGGCAGCATCTGTGGAAGGGAGCACAGTTAACGTTTCGAGTCCACATGACTCTTCAACAGATTACAACAATTACTTCTTCAACAATTACTCAACAGGTCTGGCAACATCTAAGGAAAGAGAAACAGTTAATGTGTTAGGTCAATGACATTTCATCAGAATCAGTTCTCTGTTTTAGATGTCCTTAGATGCTGCCAAATCTGGTGAATATTTCCAGCATCTTCTGTTTTTATTTTCATGATCTGTACACTTTTTAATATACTTTGCAGCATTCATTAATTGGATTGGTTATAATTTAAATTAACTTTTTTTTATTGTAAGTGCCAGAGAAAGTATTATAAGGTAAGTAAATGTTTTCTTTGGGAGCCAAGAAGTAAATGGGGGATGGAGGCTTGTTATTGTACCCTGTTGTACAGAGGTATTAGTATTAAATGATTCTTTAAGTTTATGGTAGATGCTATATATCCTGATGCTTGAAGAATATTTTGTCCTAATTTCCAGTACTCAGTCTATATACATTAGAGTGTCATAATGTATGAAAAGGTTGAACAGGAAAGATCAACCTGGTCTACCCAGCTTGTTGTATTGAATTATAATGCCTTGTACATCATGATGCAGACCTTTTTCATCCACTCACAACCATGCAACCTCCTTGGAGAATTTTTTAAAAATATAATAACTGAGGCTAATGCAGTGGTGGGGAACTGGAAAGTACATCTGCAGCCCATTTAGACAATCAAATCTAGAGAGGCTACATTGCCCTAACTTGTATTACAGGGTACTTTCCTGTTGCATAATGCATTCTCCGCCCCAGCCAGGAAAAGATCTGGCTGTCTCTAGTTATGCAATGAATTGGCATTCACTACGTGCGCAGACAACTTGTTCTATAGATATACTATTTTCTGGGTAAAATAGAACCAACTAATATCCAACCTAGTTCTACTCTTGGATAACTTGCAAATATAACTCCTAATCTCCCTAATCTATCCATCTGAAATAAAAAAATCTCCCTAATCTATCCAGCTGAAATAAATTGTCCTCCGAAACACGATCTAGTCACTTCATTATTTTATTAAACCTGATCAAATAGCTCCCGAATCTGTTTGTCCAAAGTATACAGACTCAGCTCTTTTAAGCCTACCTGGATAGCTAAGGCATTTTAAACTGGGAATCCATATTGTAGCCTTCATCTGTACCCTTTGCAAAACTTTAATATCACACTCCATGTGACGGAACCAAAACTGGGCACAGTGTTCTAAACAGAAGCCTAACCTCAAGGTTTTGTACAAAAGTAAAATTCTGAGTTTTATTTTTAATTGCTAAATTGCCCTGTGAATACAACAGTGTACTCTTGTTTGATTTAAAATGTAGCTTCATGATATTAGTCATGAACATTTATAAAGTGATACTCTATAATGTCTAGATTTCTTTCAATACTGCCTTTAATTTAGCTCCTTGTAGGGTGTATGCATTTTTAGTATTAGATCTGCAAACATGCAAAACACTATATAGTTTTCTAAATTATATATAATTTGCCAAATGCTGGCTTATTCCCCCAGGCTATTAAAATCTGATGGTAGTGATTTGGCATTCTCTACAGTCCTAACATTCACACACCTCTTTTGTGTCTCTAAAAACTTACAAATCATTCCCTCCATCACCTACATCTAAAGTCATCAAAGAAAACAGTAGCAACAAAAATTCCAGCACCATTCCTTCAGGAACGCCACTCATAAACAGATCCCAATCCGTTGATAATTTTCTGCCTGCAGACATTCAGACAATTCTTGATCCACCACAAACAATTACCATTAGTTCATCAAAATTCTATCTTGTAGAATAGACTTTTATGAGGTACCTAATCAAAGGATTTCTGAAAGTCAAGTAGACAGTGTCCATCAGTGGTTGTCCTCCACCACTAACATAAGAAATTTGATCAAATTAATGAGGCATGACCTTTCAGGAAGCCATTTTGAGAGTTTTTAGTGCTTTCTGTATCTAAATGATGACAAAAGGCATCTCGTATTTATCTGAGCATCTTGCCTATTACTGAAGACAAACTAATGGACATATAATTACACAACTCCTCTGATCGCCCTTTTATAATATTAGATCTAAATTAGCATCCTTCCAGTCTGAGGGAGCAGTCCCAAATCTTGTGAGCTATTAAAGGCAGGGACATAGCCCTAACATTTAGAATTCCAGACCAGTCCCTATTTATATCATAAAGATCCAAAGTTAATGGTACGCTGTTTAGCTTGCCTCTGAACCATCTCATGTGTCCATTGCAAAGTAATAGTTACTCATTGAGCCAATCAACTTAGAATTATAGTATATTGTGATGAAACTTAAATATTTACCTTCTTTAGTTTGGCCGGGAACTCCAGTTCCTGATGAACCTCGGGCCTCCCACGCACGCGCCAGCCGGGAAATGGCTGCACGTGTGCAGTTCGGGTTTTTTTCCACCCCTCAGACCAGGGACCGACTCTCCGTTCCTGCACAGAAGAAAAGAAACAGAACATCACAAAAATGCAGGTCAGATGATCCAGTAAGGAGCATCATTGTAGTAAGCGGGTCCCAGAGAGCAGGACATGAGAGGGGGACACGGAGAAGGTCCCAAACCAGGGAGGGGGACAGGGATGGCCCCAAAAGGTAGTCCCAGGTAAGGGATGAAGGGATGTCCCCCTAGGGAACAAGAATAAGTAAGTAAAGTTATAAGAAAGGACCAGGATAATAGGCTAAGAATTCAAGAATGAGCTGCAGGGAGCAGACTTTAAGTGAAGTGAGCAAGAAAGGAGCCCTGAAGATCCGAGAAGGCAGCCGAAGGTTGGTGACTCTATGCTACAGGCCGTTAGGGCAAAGGTACCCCTTTGGAGCAGTGGTGTTCTGCTTGGCATGGCTGAAGATCTGAAATTTTGCGCGGAAGGTGAAGCTCGAGTGTACTCTGAGATACAAGGGAAAAGAATCTCAGTAGGTGAAATTGAAATCCTGCGAGGTGGGTCATTGTTGGATACGTCAGAGGGGAGTGACTTTTGAAGAGAATTCCAAGGTAAGATCTTCAAATGTGAAGATTGGAAATCCTCTTGAGAAAGACAAAGTTTCAGTGAGATTGGTTGGCTCAGAATGTGACGAACATCTGGGTGGGTTGTGAGAAATCTATGGAATCTGGTTTGGTCGCATCTGTTATCTATTGTGTGGCGTGGCATGTCCGACCACAGTTCACCTGTTAATTCACATATACCTCATACTTACCCTGAATGTTAGAGTATAAGATAGATGTTGTTAAAAATTGCTTTACCTTTCAGAACTTGTATAGTAAAGTATATTTTTGTTTGTTCCAAACCAGTGAAATCTTGTGGTTTTATTCACTTAGTAAGCATCTTAACTTTCAAATTCCATCTACTTTAAACAAAACGCTATTGCTCCTAACCAGATCTTCCCCCATGTCATGGTGTCTGGCCAAGGATCATGACATAAATTGGGGGCTCATTTGTGATCTTGAATTTACGGACAAATACGAGTGCTGATACTTGCTGAGGTTAAGGTTGATAAGATTTCCATGGTGAATTTAACTGATTGATAAGCAGAATGGTAAAAGCAAAATACTGCAGCTGCTGTAAATCTGAAACAAATTCAGAAAATGCTGGAAAAACTCAGCAGCATCTGTGGAGAAAGGAACAGAGTTAACATTTTGAGTTCGTATGACCCTTCTTCAAAGCTGAAGAAATCCAGAAATGCTGTTGCCAAAGATTTAAACTGCAGAGCTTTCATAACCTGCAAGACGAATTCCAACTCTAGCACAGGGCTGGCTGCCCTTTAAATACGACATCAGCTCCTGTACGGACATCAGGTGATGCGGGGCTTTCTAACATCAGAGCTGTCCCCGCAACGTGATCCGGCGGCAAGCCCATGGCACCCTCACTAATTGGCTGGTCACTACATGATCGGGTTCAGCCAGCTGCCTTGAACTCATGTCAGGCACCCACAATGTCTGGATTCACCAGTGGAAGTTGCATTGGAAACATTAAATCCAGTGCAATAATTAATGAAATAGTGTTACAGTAAAATTCAGTTTCCAAGATTAGCCTTCGGAACAGCCTAAAGCACTTTACAGCCAATTAAGTAATTTTGAAGTGCAGTTACTGTTGTGCTGTAGGAAAAGGAGCAGGTGATTTAGGCTGGGGGATAAATGGTGGCCAGAACAGTGGGAAAACTCCCCTACTCTTCTTTGAAAGTACTATGGGATCTTTATGCCCACTTGAGAAGACACATGAGCCAGTTTAACATTCCACCTGAAGATGGCATCTCTGTCAGTACAATGCTCTCTCAGTGCTACACTAGGCAGTGTCAGCCTAGATTATGTGTTCAAGTCTGTGGCATGGGCTTTGAACAGTCAATCAGATAAATGGGCCTCAATATTTAACCTGCTCCATAGGATGGGCGGTGGAGGGGTTTAGACTCCTAAAAATTGGTGAACTCATCCCCAGCCCACCACAAGTGCATCTGTTCTGTAGCTCCCTCTTCATTCCCCAAGAGTCCCCTGCTACGACGTTCTGCTGCTGGTTTTCCTGGCATCAGCCTATAAATTTGTCCAGCTGTCAGGCAGGTATCAATTTGTCCAGCTGTCAGGCAGGAAATGGGGAAAAGAAAATTGTAATGCGGCTCTGCCATTGAATGTGGCAGTCTTATCAAGTTTTCCCCGCACTCTCCCAGCCTCCCTGTAAATATGGGCCCCTGATCTCTTTGGAAGAGTAATTCATTCTCTCTGTACGTTCCCGATTGAGGTTGTCTTAGTAAAGTTTCTTTATTTGATCAAAGAAACTAGCTATGACTTTGCTCTATATTTCTATTAAAATCTTGCATTCTTTGATGCCCCTGTATATGCCTGTGCTCACCCTTGAATCAGACTGCAATCTTAAACACCTTAGATCTAAGACATACTAAAAAGAACCTGAGCAATGGAAGATTAATTATAAATGTTCAGATGACAATTAAAATTGGACATTGCATTCATAGGTTTTGGCTGTCTGGCTAACTGCCACCTTGCCAGCTTCTTCTCAAATCCACTTAATTAAAAATCAACTAAATTACACATTGATACAGCTGCTTCAGTGCCCAATGTATTATCATTAGCTTGTCAATGGAGACAACTCCTTGTCTGGTTTGAATCTCTTGGCCTATTGCTTTTTATTGGTTTCAATACCATCTATATAATACCAAGTGAACCCTATATTGACAGATTTGATAATTTTTTGCACAGTACAAAATCTACAATTTAAAATAGGCCTCAGCAAAAAAAAATGTATTATTTGAAACTTGAACCCTTTTGCAGAATATACATTGCAGTAGTACCATGACATGTTAACAATGAAAAATGTCAATTATTGTCTACTCTTGACATTATCTTCCACTCTGGTTATACATGACCAGGAAGTCCAGACGCAAAACCCTGACAATAAGACTATTGTTATGATACTTCATATGAACTATGCAAGTAGTATAGCATCCTCCAGTGTCAAAAACTTTGTATTGCAGGACTATTTTTTTGGTATTAGCAGTATAATATTTTCTAAATTCAGAACTTTTATCTATAAAATATATTGGTCCGGACCTTCCGGGCAGCAGTAATGATGGCACTAGTTGCCGAATGGCAAGTTTAACATACAAGCATTTGAATTAGGTGCAGGAATAAGCCATTTAGCCCCTTGAGCCTGCTCCGCCATTTGATAAGACCATGGCTGATCTGATTGTGCCGCCTACTTTTCTATCCCTTATACCCTTTGACTCCCTGTCAGTCAAGAATCTATCTAACTCAGCCTTAAAAATATTCAATGACCCTGCCTCCACTGCTCCATGGGCAAGAGAATTCCACAGACCAACAACCCTCCTGAGAGAAAAAAATTTTCATCTCCACCTGAAAAAGGAGACATCTTATTTTTAAACTGTGTCCCCTAGTTGTAGTCTCTCCTATAAGGGGCAACATCCTTTCAGCATCCACCCTGTTAAGTTCCCTCAGGATCTTATATGTTTCAATAAGATCACCTCTCATTCTTCTAAGCTGCAATGGATACAGGCCCAACCAGTCCAACCTTTCCTCATAAGACAACTCCTTCTTCACAGGAAGCAGTCGAGTGAACCTTCTCTGCACAGCTTCTAATGCATTTAGGTCCTTTCTTAAAGTTTAATGGTCCAGTTTGAATGTTAGTGAATATTTGAGTGAGTGAATGGGTAGGTTAGGTGGGTAAGTGAGTGGGGTGAGTTGGGTAAGTGGGAGAGTGGGTAGTTGGGTCGGGGCGTAGTTGGGTCAGGAGAGCTTGTCAGGTTGGGGGGATGGCAGGGTTTAGGGGAAGCAGTCGGAGTCATGGGTGCTGATTGGGAGGGGGGTCAGTTGTGTAGTTACCCAAATGTTAGATTAGGTTTGAATCTGTCTAACATTTCCTGGCTAACTACTCAGGTAAGTACCGTGGAACTGTCTGAAATCTCTGTCTCTAGCTCAGAGTGCCTTGGGAAGCAGAGAATTGCCCATCGGAAGTTGAAACTTCCCAGGCAATTCCCGCGGAGGTCAGCGCATCAGGACTTCCGCACATCCCAACAGGCATCTTCATTCATACGTCTGGTCTCCGAAGATCTGGAGAATGGAAGATTTGGTCCATTGACACTTTTTAAAAATACATCTTCATTGATGGAACCACAGTAGGGTTATGCCAAAATTGATATTAACTACTTTGAATCTTATTTGTACGAGAGTGAAATCTTGAAACTGAAGTGGGAACCAATTTTAATTAAAGGGCTAAAGTTTCACAACATTGGATTTGATCTGGAATGAAGCAAATCCTAGGTTGTTCGAATGTTGCTGTTCCAGAACCTACCCACCCTCAGTTCATACTTGTAGTTTGTTGAATTAAAATTTGTAAAATGAATCAGAAATGTTTATTCCCTATTGACTAAAACACAAAATGTTTCAAGTAGAGTCCCTGAAATTAGATTTTATTTGTTTTTGTTTTTAGATCAGTACCTGGAACTACTGCAGCAGAGTGTGCATCCAACCTGAAAAAAATTTACACTGTGCAAACTGTACAGGTGAGAAGAAAACAAGGGTATATGAAAGAAGTGTATGAAATACTCTTATTTTGAAATGAATTGAAAGCCAGTATAACTCCTCAATATAGAAAACTTAAATTACTCTTCTGTATACTATTTCTAAATGTTGAAGATCAGTATATCTTTGTATTGTGGAACATATTGAAAGAGAATGGTATAATTCAGTGGAATGACTTAAGAATTAATGGACCAATATCCACTTTCCAGAAGTATGTAGTTACAACAAAAGTGATAATTACATTTAACTTTGACATTGGTATTTTTACACTGTAAGCCATTTGGGAATTTTCTGCTATACATTTCTTGGTTTAGTTTCCAAACTTCCTCTTCCAAGGTAACCTTTTCACAATTGAAAATATAGGTCCAAATCTTTCAAGGAGCAGCAGTCCCCATCGGTATGTGCTCCACTTCTACTTTTCTGCGCCACAACAGAGCTCCGCATTTCTGGCCAGGACTTCCGATCCTGGCCTCCTCAGAAATGCAAAGCGGTCTTCCATCATACTGCTCCCCTGTAGTGCTGGTTCTTTGGGGAGGAGACAAGCTATGCCCCCGTTTTACAGCACCAGCTGCCATATTCTGGTATGTGTTCGCTAACGCACCAAAAAGCTTTGGAACATTTAAACAACCTTTCAGTGGGTGAGTGAATGGGTAGGTGGGCAGGTTGGCATGTGGGTCTGGAGGGGTTGTCAGATCAGGGGCACATCAGGTCTGGTCAGGTGGGTTGTCAGGGGTGGGTTGTCAGAGGGTTGTTGGGTGGTGGGGGCTAGTCCTGTTGGGGTTGGGAGGTAGTCGGGTGGTGGGGGCTAGTAAGGTCACGCCAGGAGATAACCAGGGGGTTGAGGGAGGAGTTGGAGGGGAGTCAGTATGACTGATTGGGGTGTCAGTTGTGCTGTTATCCATGTTTTTCTGTCTAATATTTCCTGGGTAACTGTCCAGGTAAGTACATCAAAACTAGAGTCGGAGACTTTTCAGATAGCCCTGGGAAGCAGGGATGTTCAAACTTTCTGGGCAATTTCCAGTGAGTCATTACGTTGGGACTTCCACAGGGTCCTGAAGTGCGTTTTGCACCCCCTGGAGACCAGAAGATCTGGGCCACTATTAACTTTCTTGCTTTCCATCTTTCTGGTTTTCATTTGTGAACTCAACTGACGCTTTGTGGTACTCAGCAAACTTCATGCAAAAATAGGATCGGTAGCTGATTCCAATCAGTGATTAATTGGGATTTTTATTTTTATTTCCTGTATGTATATATTAATAAATATTTTTAATTGGTTTATTATCATCGTTCTGCTGCACTGAACAATAAATGAGTAGCCACAATTATGAAGCACACTCCTGTCCCTCTGAAATTTGGAGAAACAGAGCTCCATGTATGCAGACTACATGGATAGAATTTTACCCCTGTCTTTCAATTGCTGGCCAAGTTGCTAATGTTAGAACAGATGGTATAGTTATATCCCATTGGGAGCGGAACTGGCAGCAGCCCGCAATAATACTAAGGAGCTCATAAGGAGAAGGAGTACTCCTGTCAGCTAAACATTAAGATTTGTTTAAAAAAAAACCTTTGTGTGGCAGGCTACAAAAATCTTTTAAGGAATGCTGGTTAGGCCACATGTAGACCAAGTAATTGTGAGCAGATCAGAGCCAGCACCTGCACCACTGAGTGAAAATAAATTTTCAGAATGCGTCCTAAAACTGGTGTTAGGTATTTTCTTAGCACACTCAAGAGACCCAACATCTGTTTCGGCTGATGGCAGAAAAGCGTCATCACCAGAACCAAAGTGCGTGTGATAGAGGTGTTCCCAAAGCTGATTGGACAAGAGAGCCTGGCCCCACCCCCCAAACCCCCAATTGACCCACTGTGCTCCCTATTTTCCAAATGGGAAATAAGTGCAATGAAATCCAATGAATTCCTCTGCCCCACAGCCCTACCGTTAAATGTTAATCTGGTTTCTGTTTCAATAACAAGCTGTGGTAATGAATTTCACAGCCAACCCACCCGCTCTGGTTACTTTAAAAAAAAAAAATCCTCTTTATCCTAAATCTCGCGCTTTTAATCTTGTATTCATGTTCCTTCATTCTAGATCCCTCAAAATGGAAACTGTTTACTGCCTACAGCCTCATCCCTTCATATGCCTGCCTGTATGTTTGCAAATCTGTACTGTCCAAGGTGTATCAAGTTAGTGCTGTGCCACCAGTGTTTAAATATAGTTTTTAGTGTTTGCAGATACTAATTAGAAACTTTTCTAACAGCCTACCTCAGTGCAATTAATTGTGAATTTAATGTGCTATTATAATCCTTGAGTTTCCTCTCTGTCTTGTTTCTCTTGTTCTTCTTCCTGCTTTGGCCTCTATCATGTCTTCTTCCTTATCCCACCGTACCCCTACTGCTAGAGATGGCAATGGAAGTGTCTCCCAAATGTACTTGCCGCAAATCTACTGCTGACCTCTTGCTGCCATTGCAGACCTGAATCTTGCCATGTCAAAATGGCCACTGCCTTGAGAATAAGGCTCTCCTCATCCATAACACAATTCTGGACAAGTCCCTTGACTTACTGAACCAGACTAAATCTCCCCAATACCAAGGCTATCTTGGTTGAGAGGACAACTGCAGCCTAGCTTTGCAGGTTTATAAGATAGGCCTGTTCTGATTCCCGTTTTTAATTCCTATGTCACTGATAGTTATCTTCAGGGGAAAAAATAAATTGTTGGAATATATTTTAGGTGAGTGGAAAAAATAATTTTTTTCCCCTGGAGTGTTATAATTAATTTGTTTGCTTGGGAAATAATGAAATAATGGTAAATGAAGTTAGAGGGTTTAAACCAAATTGTTTAAACTTTTTTCAAAGCTATCCATGAGCAACAAAACAAAAAAACAAAGCATTTATTTTTAATATTCACTAAGTAAAACTTAATTTATTTGAATAACCTGTTGTTTCTCACAACAGTTAAGTTTAGGACATAAGCATGCAAAAACAAATCTGATAAGATAAATTTGGTCATAAAATTACTCTGCCCTGCTCAGAATTGGATGACAGGGATGGGGGTTTTAGAATTTGATTCCCATACCAAACCAGTCACATGACAATCCATACCTGTTTCTTGTCTCTGAGTGATATGCTGCAGAAGCCATGTTTTGGAATTATATCATTTAGACAGCAGGTGATGTAATTTAATGGATTTGAAAGGGTTTTGTTTCAATCTATAGCCCCTAAGGAAAAACGGGCCTTGAACCAGTAGTTGGTGTGTTTGGCTGAGGAAGAGGTTGATGGAGAGTAATTTAGCAATTGGGAAAGTTCTAAATATGAGGACAGAATAAGAATCACAATGTGACCCCACTACTTTTCTCTGTTTCTCCCAAACACACCTGTGTTTTTTGTGGAATACCTGGCAATGTTTTTGAAACCAAGCTCTCTCTCAGTTTCACGTCAGTCCTTTTTTAAAGTCTGATCTTAATTTCATTAAATCGAATACATAAAAAGTAATAAACAATTAAAATAAGTTACAAAGCAACTAGCTATTCTTGGTTAGCTTAGATATTAAAACTGGAGAGCATTAATATTGGGAGACTTGGACTTCTGCCTAAGCTCCCTACATCATAACAACTAAAATCCTTGTGCAAATAAAACAGTATGAGAAAGTAAAAAAGGCCTAGTTACAGGTGAGTCACATTTTTACATTAAGATGGAACATGTGGACCATCAGCGACAACAGAATTATGTGCAATCACAGCCTGTAACTGGCATAGACCATTTTGACAACCATCAAAACAGGAGACCAAATCTGATGGAATGTAAATTGTAAAAAAAGGTGCCACAGCAGGACCAGATATTCTGGTGAATCTATCCTGCACTCCCTCCATTGTCAGTATATCCTTCCTAAGGTCTGATGTCCAGAGATGCTCACCGTACTTCAGGTGTGGTCTAACCCAGGCTTTGTGTAACTTTCCATGACATTTCAATGATCTGTGTACGTGGATACCAAGTCTCTTTGGATTTCCACAGTTTCTAGTTTTTCACCATTTGGAAAGTACTCTGTTCTATCCTTTTAGGTCCAAAATTGAAGGCCAAACTTTTACATGCATTGAAATCTATTTGCTAATGTTTTGCTCATTCACCTAATCTATTAATATCTTTTTGTACCTTCATCTACATTGCTTACAATCCAGCCTATCTTGATGTCATTGGCCTTTTATCCCACCAAAAGTTGTTCATAAATACTATGAATAAATAAGAACCCAACATAGATCTTTGCAGAACACAACTATAGGACATCCTGCAATTAGAGTACCTGCCCATTATGTCTACTCTGTCTTGTGCTGCTCAGCCAATTTCCTAACTAGGTCAATAATTTGCCTTCAGTTCCAAGATCTTCAACTTTAGCCAACAGTCTCTTTGAGGGACTGGATCAAATGAATTGTGGAAACTCATATAAATGACATATATAGTTCTGCGGAAGGGTCGTGAGGACTCGAAACGTCAACTCTTTTCTTCTCCGCCGATGCTGCCAGACCTGCTAAGTTTTTCCAGGTCATTCTGTTTTTGTTTTGGATTTCCAGCATCCGCAGTAGTTTTTTGTTTTTATCTATAAATATTCGCCTGTCCCACTGCTTCAAAAAATTCAGAATCATCAGGCATGATCTATCCTTTAAAAAATCCATGCTCCCTCTCTTTGATCTGCTAAAAGTTTCCAAAGTGTACAGTCATCCTATCTTTAATTATGGACTCTAGCAATTCCTGACAGCAGATGCTCCGCTAATTGGCATTTAATTCCTGGTTCCCCCTCTCACTTATCCTAAATAGTGAAATTATGTACTCAATTTTGCAATCTAGAGAAACAATTCTTGAATTAAGGGAAGTTTGGAAGATTATAGTCATGGTGCCTGCAATGTTTTCACCTACTTCCTTTTAAATCCCTGGGATGGAAACCATCTGGTCCTGGTGGTTTGTCACTCTTTAGTGTTTAATTTCTCCATTACTGTTACCCTGCTTTGGTTAATTTCATTGAGTATTCGTCTCTGATTCAATAATAGTTTTCTTGGAATATCTGGCATGCTGACTTTCTCCCATACTGTAAATACTAATGTAAAGTAATTAATCAGCATGTTCACCATTTCCTTATTATCATTGACAACATTATTGTTGTTAGTTTTCAAGGGCCCCCTCATTGCTTCCGATGTGATAGTAAAAGATTTCTTTATGTTGATTTTGATGGCCCATGCAGGTTTCTTTCCATACTCCCTTTTGGTAACTTTTACAATCTGCTTTGTCACCCTCTGTTGCTCTTTCTATCTCTCCCATTCACCAGGATTGTGCTCCTTGTTTTAGTTTTATGCCGCCTTTTACCTCTTTAGTTACCTGTGGCTGTTCTTTTGACAAATTGAACTCTTGCCCTTCAGTGGTCTGAACTGGTTCTATATCTTTTGCCTGTATCTGTAAAGCTTCTAGAAATGATAATCCGGAATAAAATTAATGATCATTTGGACAAATATGGATTAATTAAGGATAGCCAATACAAATTTAAGAGCAACTCGTGTTTAACTAACTTGATTTGAGTTGGTTGATGTAGTGTACATGGACTCCTGAAAAACCTTTTGAAAAACTGTCATAGGCTTGCCAACAGAGTTGAAGTTCATGGAATAAAAGAGACAGTGGCAGCATTGATACAAAGTTGGCTATGTGACAAGAAACAGTAATGATAAATGTCTTTTTAGATTGGTGGAAGGCATACATACGGTGGGGTTCCCTAGGGATCAGGACTAGGACCACTGCTTTTCTTGATGTATATTAATGTCCTAGACTTGGGTGTGTAGGTCATAATTTTTAAATTTGCAGATGACACAAAACTTTGAATTATTATGAATTGTGAGGAGGATAGTGATAGACTTCAGGAGGGTACAGAGGCTGGATGAATGGGCAGACAAATGGCTGATGAAGTTTAATGTAGAAGTGTGAAGTGATGTATTCTGGTAGGAAAAACGAGGAGAAGCAATATAAAATAAAGGTGCAATTCTAAAAGTGTAGGAAGAGAAATACCTGGGGCTTATATGTGTATGAATCATTGAAGGTGGCCAAGCATGTTGAGAAAGCGATTAAAAAGCCATACGGGATCCTGGGTTTTATAAATAAAAGTAGAGAATTCAAAAGCAAGGAAGTTAATAATAAACATTTAAAAAACAGCCTGAGCCGCAGTATTATGCCCGATGCTGGGCACACTTTAGGAAGGCTGTGAAGGCTTTAGACAGGGTACAGAAAAGATTTACGGAAGTGGTTTCAGGGATGAGGGACTTCAGTTACTTGGATAGATTGGAGAAGCCGGGGCTGAGCTTCTTAGAGAAGGGAAGGTGGAGAGGAGATTTAATAGAAGTGTTCAAAATCGTGAGAGGTCTTGTCAGAGTAGATAGAAACTGTTCCCATTGACAAATGGGTCGAGAACCAGAGGACATCATTACAAGGTGAATGGCCGAAGAACCAATGATAACGGTGAGAAAGAACTTTTCTATGCAGTGAGTGGTTCAAATCTGGAATACACAGCCTGAGACTGTGGTGGAGGCAGATTCAACTGTGGCTTTCGAAAGGGAATTGTATAAGCACCTGAAGAGAGAATGGTTACAGAGGTACGGGGATAGAGTTGAGTGGAGGGCAGCGGTAGTAGGACTAGCTGATGTGCTTTTTTTTAATAGAGATCCAGCATGACATATCCCCATCCTCAATGATGGGGGAGCACAGCACACCAGTGCAAAAAAACAAGGTTGAATCATTTGCAGCCATACAAGTACTGTGGCTACAAGAGCAGGTCAGGGGCTAGGAATCCTGTGGCAAGTAACTCACCCCCCTAACTCCCCAAAGCCAGGAGGCACAAGTCAGGAGTCTGATGGAATACTCTTCATTTGCCTGGATGAGTGCAGCTCCAACACGCAAGAAGCTGGACGGAAGACACCACCCAGGATAAAGCAGCCCGCTTGCTTGGCACCCCATCCACAAACATTAACTCCCTCCACCACTGATGCACAGTGGCTGCACTGTGTACCATCTACAAGATGCACTGCAAGAACTCACAAAGGCTTCTTAGACAGCACCTTCCAAACCCACGACTGCTACCATCTAGAAGGGCAAGGGCAGCAGACACATGGGAACTTCCAGGTGGTAGTGTTCCCCTCCAAGCCACTCACCATCAGAACTTAGAAATATATCGCCGTTCCTTCACTGTCACTGGGTCAAAACCCTGGAACTCCCTCCTCACAGCATTGTGGGTGTACCTACACCGCATGGACTGCAGCGGTTCAAGAAGGCTCACCACCGCCTTCTCGAGGGCAGTTAGGCATAGGCAATAAATGCTGGCCTAGCCAGCAATGCCGGCATCTCATGAATGAATGAATGAAAAGAAAAGAAAATCTTCAGCCAGAAGTGCCGAGTGGATGATCCATCTCTGCCTCTTCCTGAGGTCCCCAATATTACAGCTACCAATCTTCAGCCAATTGGATTCACTCCACATGACATCAAGAAACAGCTGAATGCACTGGATACTGCAAAGGCTGTGGACCCTGACAATACCCTAATAATAGTGCTGAAGACTTCTGCTCCAGAACTAGCTGTTCCCCTAGCCAAGCTGTTCCAGTACAGCTATAACACTGCCATCTATCCAGCAATGTGGGAAGTTGCCCAAGTATGTCCTGTCCACAAAATGCAGGACAAATCCAATCTGGCCAGTTACCACCCCGTCAACCTCCTCAGCCATCAGCAAAGTGATGGAAGGTGTCGTCAACAGTGCTATCAAGTGGCCCTTACATAGCAATAACCTGCTCACTGATGCTCAGTGCAAGTTCCACCAGGCCACTCAGCCTTAGTTCAAACATGAACAAAAGAGATGAACTCAGGAGGGGAGGTGAGAGTGATGACCCTTGACTGATTGTGGCATTAAGGAGCCCTGGCAAAATTGAAGCCAATGGGAATCACGGGGAAAACTCTCCTCTGGTTGGAGTCATACCAGATGCAAAGGAAAATAATTGTGGTTGTTGGATGCCAGTCATCTTGGTGTCAGGAATTGCTACAGGCATTCCTTAGGGTAGTGCCCTAGGCCCAGCCATCTTCAGCTGCTTCATCAATGATCTTCCTTCCAAAATCAGGTCCGAGGTAGGGATGTTCGCCGATGATTGCACAATATTCAGTATCATTTGTGACTCCTCAGATACTGAAGCAGTCCGTGCCAATATGCAGCAAGACCTGGGTGACATTCAGGTTTGAGCTGATAAGTGGCAAGTAACATTTGCACCACACAAGTGCCCGGCAATGACCATCTCCAACTAGAGAGAATCTAACCATTCCCCTTTGACATTCAATTAAATTATCATTGCTAAATCATCTTCTATCAATATCCTGGGGGTTACCATTGACCAGAAATTGAACTGGACCAGACGTATAAATATTTTGGTTACGAGAGCAGATCAGTGTTTGGGAATCCTGCAGAGAGTAACTCACACCACCTGACTCCCAAAAGCCTGTCCAGCATCTATAAGGCACAAGTCAGGAGTGTGATGGAATACTCTCCACTTGCCTCGGTGAGTGCAGCTCCAACAACACTTTAGAAGCTCGACACCATCCAGGACAAAGCAACCAGCTTGATCAGGAACCCATCCACAACCTTCAACATTCAATCCTTCACTGCTGATGCACAGTGGCAGCAATGCTCACTATATACAAGATGCACTGCAGCAACTCACTTCGACAGCACTTTTCTAGCCTGTAACCTCTACCACCTAGAAGGACAAGGGTAACAGATGTATGGGAACACCACCACCTGCAAGCTCCCCTCTAAGCCGCACACCACCCTGACTTGGAACAACGTTGCTGTTCCTTCACCAACATAGGATCAAAATCCTGGAACTCCCTTTCCAGCAGTATTGTGAGTATAGCTGTACCCAGATGGACTGCAACAGTCCAAGAAGATAGATGAGCAACAAATGCTGGCCTTGCCACCAATGCCCATATCCCAAGAAAGAACAACAAAAAAGAAAAAACATGACGGGCCGAATAGCCGCCGCCTGTACTGTGACCATTCTGTGATCGCATTGAATTCTTTTTTGGAACGCGTCCTACTGATCAGCTGCCATTTTAATCATTAACAGACTTGCCCAGTTTACTGTATACAGTCTCTGTCTCATCCCATTGAAGTCAGCCTTATCTAAATCTAGAATTTTAGTAACTGTTTCACATTTCTCCCTTTCAAACACTTAATTGGGTTTAATCATATTATGTTCACTCTTTGATAAACGTTCATTCACTATATCATTAACTCTGTTAAATACGTTCTGTCTACTGACTATCATATTCTAACTTAGTAATTTATTGGTAGGACAACAAACTGAGCTTGTCCAAAACTCAAATGTAAGCATTGGCTTAAATCTGCACTAAACCAGCAGTTAGATCTGCTATTCATAACGTTGTCCACCAGATGCTGCAATATTACTCTGCAGTTTGTTTTTATTGAATGAAATTAACACAAGTTATATCATTTTTCAGAGCTGATCAACATTTTGTCATCTAATTAGTTATGACTTGAGTGTTAAGTACAACATTAAACATTCAATGTATAGAAGCAAATAACATAAGGAAGTAAATAATGGGGAGGTGTTGGCGTAGTGGTATTGCCACTGGACTAGTAATCTAGAGACCTAGGATAATGCTCAGGTGACTTGGGTTCGAATCTCAACACAGCAGAGTCAATTGTTGTTTCTAAAAAAAAAAAAAGACCCACCTGGAGCCTCTAATGTCCTTTGGGGAAAGAAATTTGCTAGCCTACATGTGACTCCAGATCCACAGCAATGTGGCTGACTCTTAAATGAAATGCCCTAGCAAGCCACTCAGTTGTATCAAATATCTAAAAAGTCAATAAGGAATAAAACCGACGGACCACCTGACATCAACCTAAGCACCGGAAACGACAACGGCAAACTAGCCCTGTAAACCCTGCAAAGTCGCCCTCACTAACATCTGGGGGCTTGTGCCAAAATTGAAAGAGCTATCTCACAGACTAGTCAGTAACACCCCGACATAGACATACTCATGGAATCACACCTTACAGATAATGTCCCAGACACCACCATCATCCCTGGCAGGACTTTGGGAGGGAGGGAGTTGCCCTGGGAGTCCTCAACATCAACTCTGGACTCCATGAAATCTCATGGCATCAGGTCAAACATTGGCAAAGAAACCTCCTGCTGATTACCACTCCTCCCTCAGCTGATGAATCAGTACTCCTCCATGTTGAACACCAATTGGAGGAAGCACTGAGGGTGGCAATTGTGCAGAATGTACTGTGGGTGGGAGATTTCAATGCCCATCTCCAAGAGTGGCTCGGTAGCACCAGCACAGACCAAGCTGGCCAGGTTCTGAAGGACATAGCTGCTAGACTAGGTCTGTGTTAGGTGGTGAGGAAGCCAACAAGAAGTAAAAACACACTTGACCTTATCCTCACCAACCTGCCTGCTGCAGGTGCACCTGCCCTTGAAGGTATCAATAGGAGTGATCACCACACAGTCCTTATGGTGACGAAGTCCCACCTTCGTTGGAAGCAGTTCAGAGAAGGTTTACCAGACTAATATCTGGAATGGGTGGGATGTCTTATGAGGAAAGGTTGGATAGACTAGGCTTGTATCTACTGGAGTTTAGAAGAGTAAGAGGTGACTTGATTCAAAAATATAAGATCCCGAGGAGTCTTGGCAGGGTGGATGTGGAGAAGATGTTTCCCCTTGTGGAAGAATCTAGAACTAGGGGTCACTGTTTAAAAATAAGGGGTCACCCATTTAAAACAGATGAGGCGAAATGTTTTACTCAGAGGGTCATGAATCTTTGGAGCTCTCTTCCTGAAAAGGTCATGGAAGCAGTCTTTGAATATTTTTAAGGCACAGGTGAATCAATCCTTGGTAAGTAAGGGGCCAGTGAGACGCAGGTTTCAGGTTACTATCAGATCAGCAATGATCTTATTAAGTGGCAGAGCAGGCTCAGGGGCTGAATGGGCTACTCCTGCTTCTTGCTCGTACGTTCACATTGAGGATACTCTCCATCGTGTTGTATGGCACTACCACTGTGTTAATTAGGATAGATTTTGAACAGATTTAGCAACCCAAGACTGGGCAACCATGAGATGTTGTGGGCCATCAGCAGCAGAATTGTACACAGCTGCAATCTGGAAACTCATGGCCTGGCATATCCCCCACTCTACCATTACCACCAAGCCAGGGATCAGCCCTGGTTCAATGAAGAGTGCAGGGGGGCATGCCAGAAGCAGCAGCAGGCTAAAAGCGAGGTGTCAGCCTGGTGAAGCTACAACACGGGACTATTTGCATGCCAAGCAGCATAAGCAGCAAGGGATAGACAGAGCTAAATTATTCCACAACCAATGAATCAGATCTAAGCTCTGCAGCCCTGCTACATCCATTCGTGAATGGTGGTGGACATTTAAACAGCTCACTGGAGGAGAATGCTCCACAAATATCCCCACCCTCAATGATGGAGGAGCCCAGAACATCAGTGCGAAAGGTAGGGCCCAAGGATTTGCAACAATCTTCAAACAGAAGTGCTAAATCAATGATTCATCTCGGCCTCCTCCAGAGGTCCCCAGCATCACAGATGCCAGTCTTCAGCCAATTTGATTCATTCCACATGATATCAAGAAACGGCTGAAAGCACTGGATACTGTAAAGGCTGTGGGCCCTGCTCCAGTACTTGCCAGGCTCCTAGCCAAGCTATTCCAGCACAGCTATAACATCCACCCAGCAATGTGGAAAACTGCCCAGTTATGTCCTGTGCACAAAAAGCAATACAAATCCAACCCAGCTAATTACCGCCCCATCAGTCTACTCTCGATCATCAGTAACGTGATAGAAGGGGTACTCAGCTGTACCATCAAGTGGCACTTGCTTAGCAATTGCCTGCTCACTAATGCTCAGTTTGCATTCCGCCAGGGTCACTCATCTCCTGACCTCATTACAGCCTTGGTTCAAACATGGACAAAAGAGCTGAACTCCAGAGGTAAAGTAAAAGTGACTTGCCCTTGACATCAAGGCCGCATTTGAACGAGTGTGGCATCAAGCAACCCTAGCAAAACTGGACTTAATGGAAATCAGGGGAAATGGTTGGAGTCATACCTAGCACAAAGGAAGATGGTTGTGGTTGTTGGAGGTCAATCATCTCAGTTCCAAGACATCACTGCAGGAGTTCCTCAGGGTAATGTCCTAGGCCCAACCATCTTCAGCTGCTTCATCAATGACCTCCCTTCCATCATAAGGTCTGAAGTGGGGATGTTTGCTGATGGTTGCACAATGTTCAGCATTATTTGTGACGACTCAGATACTGAAGCAGTCCATGTGCAAATCTGTCAAGACCTGGACGATACCTAGGCTTGGGCTGACAAGTGGCAAGTAACATTTACGCCACACAAGTGCCAGGCAATGACCATCTCCAACAAGAGAGAATCTAACCATCGCCCCTTGACATTCAGTGGCATTACCATTGCTGAATTTCCCACTGGGGTTACCATTGATCAGAAACTGAACTGGACGAGCCACATAAATATTGTGGCTACAAGAGCAGGTCAAAGGCTAGGAATCCTGCGGCGAGTAACTTACCTCCTGACTCCCCATAGCCTGTCCACCATCTACAAGGCACAAGTCAGGAGTGTGGTGGAATTCTCTCCACTGGCCTGGTTGAGTGCAGCTTCAACAACACTCGAAGCTTGACACCATCCAGGACAAAGGAGCCTGCCTGATTGGCATCCCATCTACAAACATTCACTCCCTTCACTACCGAGCTACAGTGGTAGCAGTGTATACCATCTACAACATACACTGCAGAAAGTCACTAAGGCTCTTTAGGCAGCACCTTCCAAACCCACAACAGCTACCACCTAGAAGGACAAGGGCAGCAGACACATGGGAACACCACCATTGGAAGTTCGCCCTCCAAGCCACTCACCATCCTGACTTGGAAATATATCGCTGCTTCTTCACTGTCACTGGGTCAAAATTCTGGAACACCCTCTCCCGAACAGCATTGTGGGTGTACCTACATCACATGGACTGCAGCGGTTCAAGAAGACAGCTCACTACCACCTTCTCAAAGGTAATTAGAGATGGGCAATAAGTGCTGGCCTAGCCACTGGAGCCCACATACCATGAATGAATCAAAAAAATTTAAGAAAACAGTATAATATATAATAATAAAGGTACATTTTCTTTACCTGAATTTCACACTGAATGAAAATAGAAAATGGTGGAAATATTTGGCAGGTCAGGCAGCATCTGTAGGGAGAGAAACAGGGTTAACGTTTCAGGTCAATGATCTTTCATCAGAACTAGAAAAAGTTAAGAGACGTGATAGGTTTTTAAACAAGTGAAAAGGTTTGAGTATGGGGGTGAAAACAAAAAGGTGTATGATAGGGTGAAAAGCAGGAGAGATTAAATGAGAGAGAGTTTAATGCTGCAAGGCCAAAGGGAGTGGTAATGGGGAACCTCCCGCTTCCAATGTTGAGCAGACTGCATTGTGAGCAGCAAATGCAGTACATTAAATTGAAAGAACTCCCAAGTAAATCGCTGTTTTACCTGGAAGGATTGTTTGGGGTATTTGTCAGTGAGAAGGGAGGAGGTAAAAGAGCAAGTGCTCCATCCTGCATTTGCATGGAATGATGCTGAGAGAAGGGGAGGGGGTGTTGAGGGTGATTGAGGAGCAGAGAAGTGTATCGTGAAGGAGACAGTTCCATCAAAATGCTGCATGGTGAGGGGAAGATTTCTTTGATGATAGCATCACACTGGAGGTGGCAGAAATGTTGGCGGTTCTTCCAGGATAATCCTGAATAGGGAGACTGGTAGGGTGGAAGGTGAGGACAAGAGGGAGCCTATAATAGTATCTGATTAAATCGGTGTTTTCAAATAATTTTTCAGTGATGTCAATACAGGTTACCCAAAAAAAGCTGTTGTTTTAAAAAAAAATCAATATTAACATCTCTTGTGGCTCATTTTTTAAAAATGTGCAGCCTAAGCAAGAGAAACAGTCAGATGCCAGGTTTCATTGCTGAGTTAGCTGATCTCAGCCTGCTGACACTTCAGGTTGTTCACTGACCTCAGAATTCTCAGCCAAAGCCCTGTCTCTTGATTACTATCCAATGATCTATGCTGGAAACTGTTTGTGCAAACATCTAGTGAGGACACGATGATGTTTCTCGATTTAATAGCCTACAAACACTCACATGCTGGACTCATTCTCTTTTAGTTGGCTATTTTATATCTTTTCTATTTTCATCATTCCCTGATAATACCACACAAAATCTTTCTTTCCCCCGCTTCAACTTTCTGTTACATTGCACCAAAATTAAATTCCTGTCATCAATTCTCAGCAAGGGAAAATTTCCAAGATGTGGATAGCAATCTTCATCTGCTATACACCCCTGAAAATAACATTTAATATAATGTAAATATAAAATCTCAAATGTACGCATAAGCATGGCTCCAACCATCCATACCTGACACTCGATCTACCACACTTCACATTCGGGGATGTTATCGTCCTCCACAATTAGGATTCGTTCGGTGACTGGTTGATTCCATGGTGTGCTCCAATGCGCATTTCTCCAAGAAGGCAATTTACTAAAACTATCACTACAGTAATGTGAGAAGAAAAGTATAGTCTTCATGGTTTACTCCCTGTTTTTCCATGACTTAGTTCTCAATTGATCACTTTTTGGGGGAAAAAAAGCAAAAGTTAGAGTTTGCAATCTCCTAATCTCTCCTTCCACGTTCAAGCTGCAGTTTTTCTATAAGACAAGTGATGTAGGAAGCATGGCAGCCAATTAGCACACAGCAAGGTTGAGGGATAAACATTGGCTAGAATATTGGATAGAACTTGTGGGGGGAGGGCTTAAACTAGATTGGCAGGGGAATGGGAGCCTGAAAGCAAATTCAGAGAAAGGAACAGGATATGGAGAATTAGAGAGTGTCTCTGAAAGACAGAAGCACAGGTCAATAAGTGTACAGCACAGGAGTTTGGCAGTGTTAAAAGGTATATATGTAAATTCAAGGAGCATAGCAAATAAAGCTGCATGATATCATCACTATTATGGAAACTTGGCTTAAAGAGGGACAAAAATGGCACCTCAACATCCCTGGGTATAGAGTTTTCAGGCAAGATAGAGAGGAGGATAAAAAAGGTGGGGCTGTAGCATTATTGGTTAAAGAATTAATTACAGCTGTGAGGAGGGATGATATACTAAATGAAGCATCAAATGAGACCATATGGTTTGAGGTCAGAAATAAAAATGGGGCAGCCACACTGCTAGGAGCGTATTATAGATCCCCCAAATACTTGAAAGGAGTTAGAAGAGCAAATATGTAAGCAAATTTCTGTATGCAAGAACAGCAGGGCGGTAATAGTTGGGGACTTCAACTACCCTAATATCAATTGAAATACGAATAGTGTGAAGGGCGCAAAATTCTTAAACTGCATTCAAGAGAACTTTTTTAGCCAGTGCGTAAGAAGCCCAATGAGCGGGAGCTCAATTCTAGATTTAGTCTTAGGAAATTAAGCTGGGCAAGGGGATGAAGTAGCAGTGGGGGACCATTTTGGCGATAGTGACCATAATACAGTCAGATTTAGCATCATTATGGAAAAGGACAAAGGACAAGAGTAAAAGTTCTAAATTGGGGAAAAACAAATTTTACAAAGCTGGCGAGAGTGGACTGGATGCAGCTACTAGAAGGGGAAACGGTGTCAAATCAGTAGGAGGCATTCAAAAGCAAGATTCTACGGGCTCAGTGTAGACATGTCCCCACAAAGAAAAAAGGTGGCGCTGCCAAATCTCGAACCTCCTGGTTATCCAGAAGCGCACAGCGTAAGATAAAGCAGAAAAAGAAAGCTTTATGACACTCACTAAAAGCTTAATACTGTAGAAAGCCTAGAAGAGTCTAGAAAGTATAGGCATGAAGTAGAAAAGGACATTAGGAAAGCAAAGATAGGATACAAAAAATATTGGCAGGTAAAATCAAAGAAAACCCAAAGATGTTTTACCAGTATTAAGAGCAAGAGAATAACTAAAGGAAAGGGTAGGTCCCATTAGCGATGCACATGATATCTTGTGCATTGATGCTGAAGATGTGGGCAGGGTTCTCAATGAGTACTTTGTCTCTGCCTTCAGTAAGGAGAGGGATGATGCAGACATTCCAGTTAAAGAGGAGGAGTGTGAAATATTAGATATAATAAACATAATGAGAGAGAGAGAATGTACTGGAGGGACTGACACCCTTGAAAGTGGATAAATCACCAGGGCTGGATAGATTGTATCCCAGGCTGTTAAAAGAAATCAGGGCAGAAATAGCGGATGCTCTGACGATCATTTTCCAACCCTCACTGGGTACAAGCAAGGTACCAGAGGATTGGAGGACCGTGAAGGTTGTACCATTATTTCAAAAGGG
Source organism: Cetorhinus maximus (assembly GCF_964194155.1). Lineage (NCBI taxonomy): Eukaryota > Metazoa > Chordata > Chondrichthyes > Lamniformes > Cetorhinidae > Cetorhinus > Cetorhinus maximus. The sequence continues at coordinate 49,370,683 of NC_135884.1, read as the reverse complement.
TGCAAGAGATAGGGTAAAAAATTGTAGGCTGGTCAGTCTGCCATCAGTGGTGGACAAATTTTTAGAATTAATTCTAAGCAACAGGATAAACTGTCACTTAGGCACAGATTGATCTGGGATAGTCAGCATGGTTTGGGGGGAAGATCGTGTCTTACTAACTTAATCAAATTTTTTGAGCAAGTAAAAAGGAGGATTGGTGAGGGTAGTGCAGTGGATGTTGTCTACATGGATTTTAACAAGACACTTGACAAGGTCCCACATGGCAGACTGGTCAGAAAAGTAAAAGCACATGGGATACAGGGAAATGTGGCAAGTTGGATCCAAAATTGGCTCAGCGACAGGAAACAAAGGGTAATGGTCGATGGATGTTTTTGTGAATGGTCTTGAATGTGGGAGGCAGGATTGGGAAATTTGCAGATGACACAAAAATTAGCTGTGTAGTTGACAGTGAAGAGGATAACTGTTGTTTCCAGAATGATACCAATGATATGCTTGAGTGGGCGGAAAAGTCGCAAATGGAATTCAATCCAGAAAAATGAGAGGTAATGCATTTGGGGAGCACAAACACAGCAAGGGAATACGCAATTAATGGGAGGATATTGAGAAGGGTTGAAGTGAGAGACCTTGGAGTGCATGTCCACAGGTCCCTGAAGTTGGCAGGATAGGTGGATAAGGTGGTAAAGATGGCATATAGAATGCTTTCCTTTATTGGATGAGGTATTGAATACAAAAGCAGGGATGTAATGATAGAACTGTATAAACGCTGGTTAGGCCACAACGAGAACTTTGTGTACAGTTCTGATCACTGCATTACTCTCTCTGGAGCAGCTATGTCCTTCCTATACAGAAGAGATTTACAAGACTATTGCCAGGGCTTGAAAATTGCAGCTATGAAGTAAGATTGGATAGGCCAGGATTGTTTCTCTTAGAACAAAAGAGGTTGAGGTGTGACCTAATTGAGGTCTACAAAATTATGAAGGGCCTAGGTAGGGTAGACAGGAAAGACCTGTTTTCCCCTAACTGAGGTGTCAATTAGCAGGGAGCATAGATTTAAGGTGATTAGTAGAAGGATTATAGAGACATGAGGAAAAACCTTTTCACCCAGAGGGCGTCGGAATTCACTGCCTGAATTGGTGGTTGAGTCTGAAACGCTCAACTCATTTAAAAGATATCTGCATCTGTACCTGAAATGCTGTAACCTGCAAGGCTACAGACCAGGTGCTGGAAAGTGAGATTAAAATGAGCAGCTAGTTTATTCTTTTTCATTTTTTTGCCTGGCGCAGACAGGATTGGCTGAATGGTCTCTTTCTGCACCGTAACTTTTCCATGGGTCTAACTCCTTTGCTCTTCGAATAGTGCCCTGGGATCTTTTACATCCACCTAAGAGGGCCGATAGAGCGTTGCTTTAACATTTCATCTGAAGGACAACAGTGCTCCAGTATCGAAGCACTCCCCCTGCACTGCACAGGAGTGTCAGCCTAGATTCTGTGCTCAAGTCTCTGGAGTAGGGCTTGAACCAACAACCTTCTGATTTCGAGGGAGAGCACTACCACTGAGCCACAGTTAACATCTTGTGGATCATGGACAATATGTTGCTTGCTCCATGGCCACAGATGGTTGTGTCTGAAGACTCTGAGCCCATAACAAGCAATCCCAGAAATCTGGGCCCACAGAGTTCCTCACACCTGATGCTGAGGCTCACGGCTCCCCTAATATTGGGTCTTGGGACCAATTATATTAGAGCTTATGTGGCATCATTACCCATCATTGGAGAGTAATGGAATATCAGATGTGCCACAGCAGCCCTTACTGGGATTGAATTAGGTCAGGAATCGCTAGGCTGGGGATTAGAGGTTGCAGGGAAGGTGGGATCAGGCATTGGAGTCTGGGAATCCTTGGACCAGGAAACATGCTGGGGATTGGGGCTCTGGGATCACTGCTCATTCAGTTGTTACTTAACTTCTTACCCCCTAGCAGGTGATCCTAGGCTTTGTTTCTCCAAGTGCAGTCTCGAAGAGGAGACCTCAAACATGTCTTGGATCCCTTATTTGCATGCCAATAGCCTGTTCTAGGCATGGGTAAAAGAATGCATTTTTTTTGTCCTTATTCAAAATGACAGATGGCCAGAAATATGCACGTACTTCCTGCCTGCCACATTAGGGTCTTAGAGGTCCTAATAACTGTCAATAAATTGACAGGGTGCATGAACCAGTTTCTAAGCCACTGCTTTATCTTCTCTTCTTCATAATCAACCAACTTACATGTTTGATTAAATTAGCTACAGATTTGCTCTGTATGCGTTAGCTGATAAATTGCAACAGTGGATGCAAAGTAGAACTTTCAATCTAAAGCTAATTATCAGAACCTGTTTTATTTGCAATGTAGCACTGATTTTCTCCTAATAAATATGGTCGTCTTTGATTGCAGTGTGTCTAGAGATTTATATAGGGATGTTTTTGAATATTGAATATATGAATGTAGCATCGATGCAAGAAGTACTGCCAATTTTAATAAATTAGTTAATTTGTAATTACTTCCTTCTACACCTAAAGGCCTATAAATTTTCATAAAGATGTTCTTGTTGGTTTATTAATTTTAATGGTTTACAAAGTTGTGTATGTGAAGATGAAACTTCTTAATGTTTTGCTTCCTAACAACCAATTGGTTGCTTAAAAATGTCAGTGATGACAGAGCTGGCATCTGAGTAATGGAGTATCAGTAAACTGCTGATGCTTTGTTATTTGATTTCTGATAAAAATTGATGAGTGTTGATAACTGTCAAGCATCAAAAAGTGGACATCTGCTTATTGTCTGGCTAATGGAGGAAACTGCAATTATAGCAAAATATTTGGGAGTCTTCGTGAACCTGCACTGTTAATTGATCAGTTGTAATTGGCAACATCCACTTTGGTAGAATAAGTTACCTTATGCAGCTTTGAGCCATCTGCTGCATATCTAGGTTTCCACAAAACAATGTGAACTAGACATAAGCATGTGTCATTATGGATTCAAAAAACTATATGAGGATTTTAACGTATTCTGGCTAGGATGGCAGTGGTCAAGTATAATTTACTTCAATGTCCCAGGTCAGGAAAGGAAAAATATTGACTTGAGGTTCCCACTCCCTTCTCATTGTTACCCATTGATCCCTCCTGGAAGAACCTTGGGTTAGGCCACGATGCTCCTGATAATCAATAAACTGGGAATAATCACCTTTTAGAAAATGTTCGTTGGGTTGTTTTGGCATGTGTTGCTGCTTTCAAGAATGGAAGGCACGAATAAATGAAAGAAATAATTCAAAACTATTTTAGGAGGGTGGGGTGAGGTGAACTGTATTTATCTTGAGATAAAACTTTATTAAGGAGCTGAAAAATTTAGACTGGGCCAAGATTCTTTAGACGTCTCTGTCTGCCTTAATGTCTTCCTTTCACACTGCTGGCCTCAGGATGGTGAGGAAGATCCAGCTCACCAATACTATGTCATTCCTTATCCATACATCTCCAAAATCAACTCTACCTGGAACTGTGCAGAACAATATTAAGAACTAGCTTTCATTATTGAATGACCTCCCCAAGATCAGTAGACTTGTCTCCTTGGGAAATCTTTCATACAAGCGTAAGAAATTCAAGTTTGGGTTTCCCAATTTCAAGTCCAGCATCCTAATGATGTAACTGTTAAGACTCCATGAACAATATTTCATCAGTGCTTTACAGGTGGATAATCAAAGAAGGAATTTGTAATTTTAAAATGTTTTGGTTTCATCTCTATTATCATGTTGGTATTGAAATGTGAATGTAAAAACCCAATCTGAATAATCCCAGGTTGGGTGTTTAAGAAAGTAGAATATATTTGCATTAAGGCTCTGCTTTTCACATATCTCGAGATGACCACCTGTTCAGCTTCCCATCACTTAATATCTCCTTGCTGCTGAGAATCTATACTACAGAAGTCATGCTGAAATGCACTTTCTATAATTCCTGTGAATTTCAGACTTTCGTGGCTCAATGAATATTAAAGTGCTATAAAATCAGCCTTTCTTTTTCATAACATGTCACTTCCTGTTCTGTTACTGTAAAGGATAGACAGATGGACCTACAAGGCAGTTTTATTTAAATTTAAGTTTACAAAAGCTCAAGAGCACAGTGCGTTTAATTACATGCTTCATTTGTTTTTCTCTGCATACTGTGGGTATTCCATTAAACCAACAAATTCCATTGGAGGGATTTTATTTCATGGCGCTTTCCATTTAACAGCACAGTGACCCATCGTTTTAATCCTTTGTACATACACCAGTGGCATTTCTTGAAGGTTGTAAGATACTGTGGTGTGTAAACTTTCGGTTTGGAAAGAATTCTGAAAAAGATCTACTTGGTGGTAATGAAGTATTGGGTTTTGATTGTCTGGTTCTTGGAAAATTTCAGTCAGAAGAAAGTGTTGTGCAGTGGATATTTAAAATGCACTGAACACCTAAAGGCTGATCATCTGTGTTGGTTTGCCTCCTGAGGGTTTTGAGCACTGTTGTGATATTTTTGTGATACTAAAATGGAATTTAACCTTTCATATCTTTCATCGCTGGTCCCTCCATGCCACCCTTAAATTTGCTTGTGAGGCGTCTTGCAGCACTTGCTGTGAAGATACAGCGGTGGAGTGAAAGCAGCCAAGAGCACATTCATGGTGCCTGAAACAGCATACCTTGTTTAATTGCCATGAGTTAGCAGCAGCAGGACAGCCTGTAGAGGAGTCAGGTGACAAGACGGATGTACTCTCCAGCTCTGAAGCTGAGTCTAGGGATGATAAACTGACAAGATAAGTATTAGATTCTCAGGTTACCAGTATAGCAAAATATGCACTGCCATCCTTGTGTTTCAATTTCAGTGCCATCAGTTATTTAAGATTATAGCTCTCATTGGCAGTCAGTGGCAACCTGCCTAAAGCACAGATATTGAACCATTAAGTAAATATGATAATTTTACAGACCAAATTTCTAGGTCCAGCCAGAGTTGGCATGTTTACCCCAGAGGTAGTGACTGGCTTTGGAATTTTAAAAAATTATTTTTAAGATTAATTGTTTTGCTGAAAAAAGACATTTTGTCGAAGCTTTTTGTCTTACCCTCATCAGGACAATCGCAAGAATACCAATGTCAGGGGAAGCAACAACTTTATACCGTATCAGAAGGGAGCACTGATTGGTTGGCATGTGGATTCTGGTAGAGGCTTTGCTACTGAGAATGCACCAGTTAATGGTGACTGACAGTTAACTACCAAGCATTGTTTGAAATTTAAACCAGGCAGCTTGACTGATTGGTCAAAGCATTGCCCTGAAGAATGAACCAGCAAATGGTTATCACTTGTTTAGTTTAGCAGAAACAGGTGCAATGTGTATACATGTTCTTTCTGTCTGCAAAGAGCAGGGCCCTGTGTGTTAATTTATGTAGCTTCCAATACACCCAAATCCGCCACACTGTAAGCCCAACTGACAACCTTTAAATTGGTTGTCAGCATCATTTTTAGCACACTGAGGATTATTTAGCAAATGTTGTCCAATCACAGAATCACATCTAATGTTGTACACCATGTTTTGAGTTTTGCAAGCACGGGCTGGTTTGGTACAGTCTGTATCTTGCCCATTGCCAACAACGGAAAGGACATGCAGTTTGATATGATCTACCAGTTTTTGGGACCTATGGCCTAATATCTAGCATCTCTCTGACACTGAAATTTATTTACCATATTGATCGTTTGTTTGATAGGCAGAACGTCTTTTTAACTAGACACAGCATCCTGTTAGTGGTGAATACCACTCGTGTTGCTACTGCATAGTAGCAGCGTGAAACAGCTAGCTTCAACTGTTGCTTAAATTTTTGAGATACCTTGTACTTCAATGGTAATCTGAGGTAGACCAGACACTTTTCAGGGCCAAAAGTAACATCCTTAGGCCCGTTCATGAGTTTGCACGATATACAGCGTCAAATGATCTGATCAGGATAGCCGTTATCCCACAGGTTACCCTTGTCATGAAAGTATAATAATTCTCATATTATTGTTATTTTTTGTAAAAGTAGGTTAATAGTGGGGTTTGGATCATTTCTCTGTGTCTGTGTGTGGGGGATTTAATTGAATTGGAGACAGCTGGTCTGGAGGCTTTGATTCATCAGAAGAGCTAGATTTGAAATGCTAAATACATAAACATGGCTGAAGTTTTAGAATGTGAGGTGAGGAGAATTTGCATTTTTTGATAAATCAGGGTAGTTTGAATTTCAAAGGGATGGTAGGATGTTACACCTAGCCAGTGAAGCTAGGCCAATCAGTGTGTTTATTTTTCCCAAAGGTTACTGATAGTATTAGCACCATGAAAAGATTTATATTATGAGAAGGGTAAATTCCAAAGACATATGAGATCAATGGAATTTGCATTAAAAGGGAGAAATAAAGTAGAAGAGGCTATATGTCGGAGAGGAAGGCATTACAAGATCTACCAAAAGTGTGAAAAGCCTCTAGTGTTTGTGCATTAAGCTGCTGTCTACAGAAACTGTAGAAGCTGGGAAAAGCCACTTTGAATTCTACTGTCTAAGGTATTGTGTTTGACTTGCCTGGATCTGTTTAAATCTATTTTTTATCATTGCCGTAACGGGGATGTAACTGGAAGCCAAATTAATTAGGGGTTTTAGGAGTTATTATAGTAGTAATTTGTAGACCTATGTATGTGCTTGAAATCTCTTCTTTTGTTAATAAATGTTTAATTTAGTTTTGTAAAAAATCTCTAGAGCCTTGGTGGACTTCTTATTACTACTTAATTCAGGGCATACATCTCAAAATAAAATACAAATTGCAAAATCGTTGTGACCATGTGATCAAGTTTCCCTCATGGATTTGATCTGCCTGGCACATATCATCTGCCGTGTCATAACATCCTGATCAGAGAAAACTTTTGAATAGATAGTACCCCTTAACCTACGTTACCTATTCTCTGCCTTTGATTGTCATCAATTGAGCTTTGTGGTGTATAATTATGTTCACAGTGATGTGCACATTTACTGATTTTGGAGAGGGGGACTGACTAAAATGCATAATAAGGTATAATGGAAAAAAGTCCATCTTATCTGTTGCTTGCTGTATCTTCTCATCCTGAGATCAGGGATATAATAAACTCAGCATTTTTATGTCAGATAGAGAATATTGAGGTTGATGCTGCAGAAGACCTCTGCAGTCCTATGACAGGGAAGATCATGTACCTTTCTCGTCAATCCTCTAAAAATATTAAGAGCATCTTTTCTTAATTAATTCTCTGTCAGTTACTGGCAAGGCCAGCATTATTGCTTGCCTCGAATTTCCCCGTGTAGGGGATAAGTCCAGTAACTGATTGCACTCAAGTAGTTTGTTGAACCTGACTTCCTGAAAATTAGCTCTGCATTCACTCTGCAGAGGTAGCCATCATGCTAAAGCAGACAACACAACAATAAGGTCAATACAAAACGGTTGTATTTTACACTGATGTGATTCTTCGAAAGAACCATTGCAGGCTCAATCAGCACTGTACTATTTTATGATTGCAAAGTTTAGCAAAGATAAAGCTCGACGTAGCAGCAAAGTGGAGTGTATCTTCCTACAGCTTCAGTTCAGTATCTGATAGGGCTGAGACTGATGTTACCCTCTCTTCCATGAGATCTCTCTATACTATCGGGATAGGAATCCTAGCTGATTTCCTCCCGCCCCCTCCAAAATGGGATCTGCCAGGGCTGAAATGACTTGGCAAATGTATCCAATGTGTAGCTAGGTCATCAGGTAAGCTTCAAAAGATGTCTTTAGTTTGATTTGTTGTGCATGCTTTGTGGCCTACAATGCTTAGAATTACTGTTAAGTGGTGCAGGGATGCTCTATTTACACTTAGCACAACAAAAACAATGCAAGAGTTGCCTCAACACAAATAGTCTTATTTTTAAGGTAAGTTATTTTCATTAACACTTCATCTTTTATTCCGCGCTTGCAAGTAGGCTTGTGTGTGCTTTCTCGTTCTGAAAAAAAACTTCTTAATTGATTTTTGGATACTCCTTATTAGGTTTAATAATTTTGTTATAGGTTTCATTGCACACATTCATTTTTATAGTCATAGGCTTCAATATGCGGTAACCTGCTGTAACCTGTTGTATTATGGTCATTTTTTTTATTTATTGCTCAGATGTGAGCACCACTAGCAAGGCCAGTATTTGTTGCTCATCCCTAATTATCCTCGAGAAGGTGGTAGTGAGCCCCCTTGCACTGTTGCAGCCCAGCTAGTGTAAGTACACCCACCGTGTTGTTAGGGAGGAGGTTCCAGGATTTTGACCCAGTGACAGTGGCAGAATATATATTTAAAATACAGCATTGTTTATAGTATGGCATTAACTTGAGGGCACTTGAAAGCTTTATTGTGTAGTTTTTCAGGTGTAGTGCTGTTTGTTTTAAACTAAATTATCCTTGATATGGAAACTATGATACACTTGGTACTTGCTCAAATGGCTTTTAAAATGTTTAGGTATCCAGGGTCTTCTAAAAGAAAAAATAGCCCGTATAAATACTAAATCTATTCCCACAGTGTGGTCTTTTTACTTTGGCATTCCCATACAATGTGTTATATAAACTCTAAAACTGACACATAACCCTTTCCAGGAAAATTGCTATAAAATTCCACTTTAATTTGGAGAGAAAAATTCAATGAACCACATGTAAATTAAATTCTAGATTGTACATAGCCTCCTGCCATGTTGGATCAGTATGGTCACATTCTATTGTATGGTTGCCTGGGATATAAAACATTGCAATTTGTGATTCTTCAAATAATGATTTAAATGTTAAAATAAAGCATAACTTGAATGCTTGAGAAGATTTAAGATTTTTGGAATTAATGAAAGTTGTGCAGTCACTATGAGAAGGTGCTTTGGAAAGCAGCAAACAAAGTAGCTATTCAATGGACTGAAAGGAGGAGAATAAATAAATTACATAGCATAATGCATTGTCCCAAATAATTTCTGTAGTGGAACTCTCCTGTCTCCCTAATTCAGTTCTCATGAAGAATGTTCATCCCAATCATTTACCCTTTTGATTTTTTCAAATGCTGTTGGACTTGTGAGTGCTTCGTGTTTTCTGTCTTTTATTTAAAAAAATGTTCTTCACCCTCTTCCCTGCTTAATAATTCTGCAAATACAGCGAGCTTTAAAAATCTGATGGCATAGTGTCCCTTTTTTTTAAAGAAAGCCTTTGAATAGAATAAACTGGGATTTCCTCTAGATAGTTTACTTTTATGTGGTTAAGGGCACCCATGGTGCCACATTTGTCTTAATATGCTGAGTGTGTAAGACTAAATCTGTTTTGTTATGCCAAAACTGAGTTTTTCTTTCAATGCTTTAAATTTTATTTTCCCAGAGCGTGAACATGTACACAATCATTACTTTCATGACCAGCCTTCAGAATTTTCTGATAGTACCAGTCTTACGAACTTTGAGAAGTTGAATATGGTACTGGCCAATATTCTGTCTCTCAACACAGTTTTTGGCTGGTTTGACTCTCTTAGTACCTTTAGGATGAAGTGTCAAATATGTACATAGTTTTGAAATGAAGGAAATTTGCCAGCTTGTTGCTAGAGATAACTTGGGTATTGTTTCTAATGACACAGGACTAACTGTTTGCGATACCACTGAAGTGGAAACCTAAATCATAAACTTTTTATTATCTTATTTGTATCTTTAAAATTGACTATGTTTGTGCAATTACAGGAGTAGTATCAGGCACTTTCTAGTCTTCCTAATTTAATTAAATGGGACATCTGTAAAAAAAAAAATAATTGACTTGAATAAAGCCAAATTATTTCTGATTTTTGTCCCATAACTGATTTGATTGTGATTATTAGGAATCTAATAATGCTACAATTATTTTCATCAAAACCAGAATGAGGTGTAAAGGGTTTAAGATTATTTTCCCCTTTATGCAAGCCGTTTAGTATTCAAGTTAAAGTGGCATTAATGATATTTAGCTGTATATAAAACCATTAGTATAACAGTAAAGTTTAGCAAAGTACCCATAAGATATGTATCATTTTATCTGAAATAACCCTGTCTCATTAAAAGTTATAATTCAATATTGTTCTGCACGTATGCTTTTTCATTTTCCCTTTTTTTAAAAAAAGTTAAACCCATCAGTTACAATACTTGTGTATGTGACTCAAGCAATGCTGTTAGTCATGATTTTAAAATTATAAATCTGTTCTGCAGTTGGTGGGCAGTCATTTCATAGATGATGAATGTAGTAACAAAAATGACTTGTATGTATATAGCGTGCTTAACATAGTAAAATGTCCTAAGGCATTTCACAGTAGTGGTATCAAACAAAATTTGACACCGAGTCATAGAAGGAGATGTTAGAACAGATGACAAAAAGCTTTGTTAATTAGGTAAGCTCTGAGGGGATATCTTATAGGAGGAAAGAGAGGTAGAGAGGGTTAAGGAGCAAATTCTAGAGCTTTAGGACTTTGGCAGCTGAAGGCACTACCACCAAGGGAGGAGCAATTAAAATCTGGGATGGTCAAGAGGCCAGAATTAGAGGACCATTGATGTCTCAGAAGATTGTAGGGCTGGAGATTACAGAGATTGAGAGGTCAAGTCCACAGAGGGGTTTGAAAACAAGGATGAAAATTTTAAAATCGGGGCACTGTTCAACAGGGAGTCAGTGTAGGTTATCAAGCAAAGGGGTGATGTGTGAAATGGACTTCGTGCAAGTTAGGACACAAGTAGAAGAGTTTTGGATGGCCTCAAGTTTACAAAGAATAGAATGCATCAGGCTGGCCAGGGGTTTGTTAGAATAAAGAAGTCTAATGGAAACAGGCATGGATGAGGATTTCAATAGCAGATTGAGGAAGGAGTATAGACAGGTGATGTAACAGAGGTGGAAATAGGCAGTCTTAGTGATAGCATAGATATGTGGTTGGTAGCTCATCTCGAGGTCACTGAGGTTACAAGTAGTCTGGTTCAGCTTCAGACAGTTGTCAGGTTGGAGTCTGTAGCTAGGGATCAAATAGGATGGCTTCAGTCCTCCCGATAGTTAGTCGGATGAAATTTCTGTTGATCTAGTATTAGATGTCAGACAGGCAGTCTGACAATTTGGGACAATGGCGGGGTGGTGAGGTTGGGTGTCATCAGTGCACATGAGGAAACTGATGCTGCCTTTTCAGATGTCTCAGAGGGGCAGAATGTGGGCGAGAAATAGGAGGGGGGGTGTGCAAGGATAGTTCTTTGGATAACCAGACACGAGGGTGTGAAAACAGGAAGAGAAGACATTGCCATTGATTCTCTGACTATGAATGTATAGATAAGAACAATACTGTGATAAAATTTAAATATATCTTTCCAAATTAGTACTAATAGGAAATTGCATATTCTAGATAATTACAATGTCATAATTGGTAAGATTACTGAGTAAGAAAGATTTGAAGGCTCGCAAATTACTTTCTTGAGTGAGTTATCTCATTCCTCATTATCTCATTCCTCATAAGTGAAATAAAAAAAATACTTTTCCTGAGCGGGATTTGCATGACTGCCCTTAAGGTATAAAGGATAAAAAGGATTGATCACAATAATAAAGGCATCCTGCAGACTATCTAATAGTGAAAAAATGTAGAGGAAGAAATATATAAGCAAACCTATGAAATGAGTAAAATATATAGAATAATCAGAGATTTTAACAATTCCAAATAACTGGCAAGAAGATGTAGGTAATGGGAAAAGGGAATGAAAAAGAAACCCAACTTAAGAGCAGTCATTTCTAGATCCAGTAATAGAAAATGAAGCAGAACTGATGAGGGAAGTAGGCATAGGGGGACATCTGGGCAGTAACGATCACAATACAGTAAGTTTCAAAATAATGATTGAGAAAGACATAAGTAAGACAAAGAGCAAAGTAATGGATTGGAAAAATTCCAATTTTGAGATGAGAATAGACCTAAGCAAGGTAAATGTTCTTCATGTTTACCAAGGAGTCTAATGGGCTGGAGAGAAAAAATTATGCTGATTTCTCCACTTCCTCCCTCTGTTTACTAGAATTGTCATCTTTGTTGAACTCCTCCCATAGTTTTTATGGTCATGGTTTGGAGACTACCCTTCAGCTGTTCAAATAGTTGATAAACCATCTGTCTGTCTGTAGTAACTACTAAAGCATCAGTAGCATTGTAACTGAAATATATTGTTACCATCTACACAATGGTGCTTTTGGAGACATTTTGCAAAATGCCTGCACCTTTTATTTATGTAACAGTAAATACACTGGACCTGTACAGCTGGCAGTCCCTGTCCTGGGTTGTCAGGGAAGTTCTAGTTCCATTGTTTGTGCCCTGCTGCTTCATATCTTGTAGAGACCTGTGTTTAATTAGCAATGTATATGTAGGACATTACTGCAACAATCAGGGATATCATAATGTTGATTTTCAATTAAATTCAATCACAATTTTAAACAACAGACAAGTCCATAGGTTTGATTTTGTGTTGTAAGATAACACCAGTAGAAACCTATTTTGTGGCATCTTGTAATGAAGGTGGTTCAAAACTGTGAGGATCACCTTGAAGTTAGAGGACATGTGCCCCAGTGTGGCCCATAATGTATTTTTCTAAATAAGAACATAAGAGGTAGGAGCAGGGCTAGACCATATCGGCCCACAAGACTGCACCACCATGCAATATGATCTTGGCTGATCAACAGCCTTTACTTCATTTTCCCGCCGGCTCCCTATATCTCTTGATTCTTGAGAGACCAAAAATCTATCACAGCCTAAATACATTGAACAATGGAACATCCACAACCCTGGTGAGTAGAGAATTCCAAAGATTCTCAACCCATTGAGTGAAGAAATTTCTCCTCGTCTAAGTCCTAAATGATAAGTCCCTTACCCCATTCCTGTGCCCTATGTTCTAATTCCCCAGCCGAGGAAAACAACCTCATGGTGTCTACTCTATCAAGCCCCTTCAGAATCTTGTATGTTTCAATGTGACCCCCTCTCATTCTGCTAAATTACAGAGAATATAGACCCAAATTACTCAGCCAGTCATCATAAGACAACCCTTTTGTTCCAGGGACCAGTGTAGTAAACCTTCACTGCACTGCCTCCAATGCAAGCATATCTTCCTTAAATATGGAGACCAAAACTGTACACAGTACTCCAGGTATGGTCTTGCCAAAGCCCTGTACAATGGTAGCAAGACTCCATTATCCTTTGGACTATCCCTTGCAATAAAGGCCAACATGTCATTTATCTTCCTATATGTTAGCTGTACCTGCATGCTAACTTTGTGTCCCTTATTGTGTACATCCAAGCCCCTTTGAACATCAACATTTACAAGTTTCATGTCTTAAAAAGGATTCCAAGGCGAGTTCTTCGAAGGTGAAGACTGGAATTCTTCATGAGAGGGACAGAGTTTCAATGAGATTGGTTGACTCGGTGTTTACTGACGCCTGAGTGGGTTGTTGAGAAATCCATGGAATCTGCCTTGGTCACACCTGTCATTTATGGTGCAGTTATGGTGTGTTTGACAAGAGTTTGCTTGTTAATTCACATGTGCCTCATATTAACCCCAAATGTTAGAGTAAAAGATAGAGATTGTAAAATTATTTTTTCTTTCTGACCTTGGAAAGTAAAGTTTATTTTTGTTTGTTCAAAACCCGCAGAATCTTGTGGCTTTATTCACTGAGCAAGTGTCTTGAATCTCAAACTTTGCCTACTTTAAACAAAACATTATTGGCCCCTAACTGGATCTTACCAAAAACTCAGTGGTCTGGCCCAGGATCATAATTCTTATAACCAAAGTGAATGCTGCCAGTTTCATTAGTAGTGTTGTCCAGTTGCTTAAATCATCAACTATTTTTTCATTTGTCTTTGTTTTCATTTTTCCCAGTATGATCACCTTGCCTACCTGGTTCCTTTTTGTCTGTTCACATGCCCAACAAGTTAGAGTTTTCCTTTCTTTATCTTATTCAGCATCAATATCATAGCCCCATAAGCTTTTAAGCATGTATTCATTACTCTTGTGTTATTAGACACTGGGGACTTTTATAAAAGCGCATGTTTTGAAGCTTGTAGCATTTCTGTGTCCCTCTCTTTCTTTCACATGTTTCACGTCTCTTGAGATCACTTTGTATTACATACGAACATACAAAATAGGAGCAGAAGTAAGCAATTCAGCCCCTCGGGCCTGCTCCGCCATTCAATAAGATCATAACTGATCTGTTTATGTTTCGAATTCCAAATTCCCATCTACCCCCGATTCCCTTGTCTAACAAGACTCTATCTACCTCTGCCTTAAAAATATTCAGTGACCCCGTCTCCCCCGCCTTCTGAGGCAGAGAGTTCCAAAGTAGCACAACCCTCTGAGAGAAAAATGTTTTCCTCATCTCTGTCCTGTAAGGGCGACCTCTAATTTTAAATCAATGCCACCTAGTTCTGGACTCGCCCACAAGAGGAAACATCCTTTCCACGTCCACCTTGTCAAGACCATTCAGGACCTTATATACTTCAATCAAGTCACCCCTCACTCTGTTAATCTCCAGTGGAAACAAGCCCAGCCTGTCCAACCTATCCTCATAAGACAACCCACGAATTCCAGGTGTCAATCTAGTAAACCTCCTCTGAGCTGCCTTCAACACATTTGCATCCTGCCTTAAATAAGGAGACCAAAACTGCACAGTATTCGAGATGCGGTCTCACCACTGCCCTGTACAACTGAAGCATAACATCCTTTATGTTCAATTCCTCTTGTAATAAAGGATAGCATTCCATTAGCATTCTTGATTACATGCTGTACCTGCATACTAACTTTTTGTGACCCATACATATGGGGCTGAATTTTGCGTTTGTCGGGCAGGGAGCCGATTCCCACCGCCAAAATGGGCCGCGCCGTCATTTTGCGTGTGCGGGCCAATTAAGGCCCATCCAGCATGTTTGCAACTCCCGTGTTCAACGGGAAAATTAAATCGGCAGCGGGCATGTTCAGACTGCCGGTTCTAATGGGGAGCCGGCAGTCTGTATAACGAACAGCCAGGCAGCCTCCTTTAGGCTGTTGACCATGGCCAGTCACCGGGCACCACGAGGTGAGGGCAAAGGAGGAGGAGGGGGGCAGGCTGCTGGGTAGGCCAGCGGGGGGCCACTGTGCCCCTCGGTTCTCCGATGCCTGCTTTGCTGTCCTCCTGGAAGAGGTGTCAAACCATCGGGGGGTGTTGTTTCTGGAGGATGGGAGGAGGAGGGCCCCCCACGTGACCAGGCAGGAGGTGGCGGAGGCTGTTAGCTCTCAAGATGCTATGCAGCGCACAGGAACACAGTGCCGCAAGCGCTTCAATGATTTGCTGCGCTCTGGAAGGGTAAGTACCATGTCAGCCTTGGCCATTTTACCCAGCAGGTAGCCTTAGCCTGTGAGGCCCTCTCCCTTCCCCCCCCCCCCTCCCAGGCAACGTCTTGGTGCCGTTACTGCTTTGGGCATTTGGTGCACGCTGGGTGGGCAAACAGATAGTGACCATGCTTACATCAGCCTTAGTGGTTGAGGAGAAGATGGGTTCTCCCTGCAGCATATGTTGGTGTTTGTCGCATTTGAGTAGTCTGGGGGCAACCTGCAGGGGAGGCAGCTAGACATATACTCAGAACTCCAACACATGTCTTATTGATGGTGATGAGATGGTGGAAGGGGAGCATCAGGGTGTTGTGGCCAAGAGCCATCTGCTGGCCTCGGCGCCGCACCTAGTTGCACCTCCTTGCCATGGGCGTTAAGACCCTTGTGTTATTCAAAGTGATGGACGCCGAATGTGTCCAAGGTGGTCATTGGGGGAGGGGGTTGGGAGTAGCCGTACTATCTTCTGGTGACTGATCGCCAGTAGTGTGGACAGGAGCTACTAGAGGCTTCAGATGGACCACTGTGGTTGGGGTGCAGCGTGCGCGTGCAGAGTACATGAGCGATCAGCTCCAATAAATGCTCTTCTCTGTTCTGCAGGCAAAAACTGATAACAATAGCCGGGAGCGTCAGCGGACAGGTGGTGGGCATGCCATGCTGCAGCACCTCACCACTTATGAGGAGTAGGCCATGGAGCTGGGGAGGAGGCAGGTGGCCAGGTCGGCAGGTGTCGGTGAGGCTGGGGTGCAGCGGCCAGGTATTTGAGGACCACAGTCCCATCCACTCTGTCTCCCCACCATGCAAAGCACTGATGATTGCTGCAATCGTTAATGCAGCAACACTGCTCATTCACAGACTGATACAGTCAGACGTGTGGGTCATATACAAAGGTCCCTCGGCCCCTTGAGGATGCGCGTCTCTAGCACCTTCCAAAGTCGCCTTATCCCATTTGTGACCACTATCCCCGTGGCCTAACATGCCATGGCATCGCTGCTGCACATCCAAAGGCTTATGTCATCTTAGGAAAGTTTGTACCTCCACCACCCTTTCAGCCAGTGCGTCCCACATTACTCTGTCCAAAAGGTCCTCAGTACCTCACCTGTCAACCTCATGGCACTCAACTTAAATAAATGCCACCATGTTAGTCACCCCTGCGCCAAGGGGAAATGTTGCCTTCTGTCCACCCGTTCTATGCCCCTCATAACGGTATGAAGGTCAATAATGTGACCTGTCAGTCTCCTGTGCTCCACGGCAAATGTCACAAGTGTATGCAATGTTTCCTCATCACTGCAACTCTCCAGGCCAGCAAGCATCCAGGTCAGGTACCTCTGCACTCTCCCCACTCCAATGCCATCCCTCCCATGAAGCGCAGGTCACAACTGAACACACAAGTGTAGATGTGGCCTCGACAGCGTTTTCTGCACTTGCAACATGACCTTCCTTTTCCTACATTCCATTCCTCGGCTAATAAAGGCAAGTTTGGCTTCGACCTTGTTTAACACCTTATGTTCCTGTTCTGCTACCTTAACGGGTCTGCCCAGCAAGGTCCCTGTAATCGTCGTGACTTCCCACGGTTCTACCATTACTCAAGTATTTCCGTACCTTGCTTGTCTTGCTCATGTACTTAACCGCACACTTATCCACATAACATTCCATGTGGCATTCCTTAGGCCATCTGACCAGCCTGTCTGTATGCGTGTGTAATGTTTGGGCCTCCTCTTGACTATTTACCACCCCACCAATGTTCATCTCCTTAGGTTCTTGAAGGGTGAGCGACTTATGAGGCTGGGGGGGTAAAGGGATGAATGGTGTTACTGACTGAATGCTAACTGATGCACTGTCCTTGTTGTTAATTTCAGCATTAGCACCGCATGGCCGCGCCCAACACGTCCAGAGCCCCCCCTCCACACCTGAAGGTCAAGACTTGCAACTTGCATCACATCCTTTCAGCGAGCCAGGCACCAGCGCAGCAACAAACACTTCGGTGGGGATTATAACGTCGGCTAGTGTCCCGGGGCACAGTGGAGAGGGCACGGTCAGAGTGCTGATGGCGCCAGCAGCCGGAGGACTGCAGGGGACCAGGCACATGCTGAGTCGGGCAGTGATGATGTGCCTCTGGAGATGTCAGCCGTGCAGCAGCTGCAGGACAAGCGGCAGAGTGTGCAGGAGTATATGGCAAGGTTGCATGAGGGTGTGCTTCACTTGGTCTCTGTGGTGGAGGAATCCAGGCAGAGTGTCAGTGATGGCATGAACCTCAGGACAGAGCTTCAGGCTTCCTCCATTGAGAAATTGACAACTCTCATGGAGAAGGGCGTCTAGCAGATTGAGAATCTTCTGATTGGGTTATGCTCTGACCTGCAAACCCTCACAGCGCTAATGGCCACAGGTGGTCATTCGCAATGTGGGATATGTTCTGGGCACCAAGTGTCGCAGCTCGGTGCCCATGCATCTGTGGTGTGCAGGGAGGTCCAATGTGACCTCACATTGGCGCAGCAGCTGCCTGTCATCACTGCGAGCTCCTCTCAGGGCACTCTGGATGAGGGCAGCAGCTCCTCCGCCCCTCCGCCAGTGACCGTTGCATCCGTTGAGGCTGTGACAACTGGGGAGATACCAATTCTGGAACTGGCCACTCCCTCCCAGGCGGGGCCAGCACGGGCTCCAGAGGACAGCCGCCAAGGTCAATGAGGCCAACAGGACAACAGAGTCAGCAGGCTGTCTCACAAGCCACTCCGAGCGATGGGGCGGCACCTCGACCTAGCACCCGCAAATGTAAGCATAAGGCACGTTAGGCACTCCTCGGGTTTGTCCCTGGTGATTTTGTGTTGGCCCTAGATTAGGGAATATATCATTATGTACGTCAGAGTGACATTTGTGCTTTATTTTGGTGGCAATAAAGTCCACATTTCTGACCATAGCTGAGGGCGTTTCCTTTGTGCTGCATTTGTATGTTTCACAGACATCTCATGAGTGTTTGAGTGGACATTGATGTTTATGTACTAAGCCCTTAGTTGCAGATGATGATGTGGAAGATGTAGCACCTAAGTGCCATGTGTGGAAGCGCCAGGCAATGCTGGTCCTGCGGATCCATGTGTGTGGAGCTGGCTGAAGGTTTATTGGATTAAAGTGTCCCAGATGTCCCTGCCTCCTTGGTGTAGTAGCGGGTTGGCGTGCTGCCCCTCATCATTGCCCTTTGCTTCCTCATCTTCTGAGCCACTGCTGGATTCATCATGTGCAGCCTCATCCACTGCGTCAAGGTCTTCATCGTCAACTGCATTCCCCCTTTCCAGCGCAAAATTGTGCAGAGCGCAGCAGACTACCACTATCACAGAGACGCGATCTGGGGGGTACTGGAGTGCGCCCCCTGAGCGGTCCAGGCAACGGAAGCACAGCTTGAGAAGACCGATGACTCTCTCCACCACAGCCCTTGTGGTGCCGTGGCTCCTATTGTAGCGCTCCTCAGCTTCTGTTCTTGGATGGCGGAGGGGCGTCATGAGCCACCTTCTGAGGGGATAGCCCTTGTCACCCACCAACCAACCATCCAGCCAAGCCGGAGCACTGAAGAGCCCCGGCACCTGGGAGTGTCTGAGGATGTAGGCGTCGTGGGAGCTGCCTGGTTACCTTGCACAAACTTGTAAAATCAGCATCCTGTGATCACACACTATCTGCACGTTCATGGAGTGGAAGCCCTTCCTGTTGACAAAGGCCACGGGCTCACCCGCTGGCGCCTTGATGGCCACATGTGTGCAGTCTATAGCACCCTGGACGCAGGGGAAGCCAGCAATGGCCGCGAAGCCTCTGGCTCACTGTGCCTGACTTGCCTGGTCGCAGCGGAAGTGGATGAAGGTCAATGCCCATCTGAACAGAGCGTCTGTAACCTGCTTGACTCAAGTGTGGACAGCTGATTGGGAGACAACGCAAAGGAGACACCGAGCCCTGGAAGGAGCCAGATGCATTGAAGTGGAGGGCAACTGTGACCTTCAGAACCGCTGGCATGGGGTGTCCACCCACACAGTTAGGGGAGATCTCAGGGCCCATCATCTGACAGATATAGTTCACTGTCCCCCTTGACAGTCGGAGCCTCCTTCTGCACTGCATCTCAGTCATATTGAGGTAGCTGCTTCACCACCTGTATACCCTGGCAACAGGATAGTGGTGCCTTCTGCAGCCCCTTCCACCTTGGACAACCTCTTGGCCTTGTGCCTGCGCCTGGCCTCCCAAAGGTGGCTCCCCTGGAGGCTGCTTGTCCACTCCTGGCCGCCTCCTTATTCTATCCCTCCCTTCCTCCTCAGAGGAGCTGCCTGCAGTGAAGGTGTCAGAACCCATCCCCAGGCTAAATGGAGGCCTCCAGAAAGCTGCAGGCCCGATAAAGTTTACTGTCTGCAGACTGCTGAGCTGAAGCTTCATAGTGCAGAGAAAACTATTGGAAATCGATCTGAACTGCTAACAATCACACAGGCAAGTTTAAAACACTTTCTGCAATAAATACTTCAGATAAAACATTATCAGCCCACATATCCCGCCAGTGAATGAGGTTTGTTAAAAAATCAGTTACCCGCCTGCCAGTTGGGCCCGTGCACCGTGGGGAAGATCGCACGGGCTCCTCAAAATCGGCGTCAATTGCCAAGTTAATGGCCTTAACAAGGTCTTTAATTAATGGCGCGCACGCATCGCACTTCATGGGCGGGCGCTATGAAGTGCGACATACGCCCGCCCACCTAAATATCGTGATGCCAAGCGCTGATGTCAGGACACTCGCCCGACGTCACCCCGCGACATTTTAAGTGCTGACGTGCGGGCTCCACCACCCATGTGTCAGCCATAAAATTCTGCCCATGGTTTTCTTGCTGTTCCATAAGATATGCCGCATTGCTTCCAAGCCTCATCTTTACTGATATTATTTTTATTGTTTAACTTAACTTGACCCGGAATAGCAACTAATTGTGCATCAAGTATTTAGAAAGATATATTATTTGTTTCAAGAATTTATGCAGTGAAGTTAGCTTGGATTACAGAACTGAAGATAATGCAGTCAAAAAGACAAAAGTATTGCCATCTTTAAGCCTTTGAATCAGATTTTGTATTTTCCCTATCCTTTCTTCCCTCCTGTCTTGAAGCTGCTGACAACAGTTCTGTGGGTGGGTCAACTTCCACCATTTGGTCAAATGGCCATGCTTCATTTGGCTCAAAACATAGGAAGCATCACAGCCTAGCCTGATCCTGTGCTGGCTGAGCACTGGCATGAGTACCCTTTTTAAGAGATCACTGGTAGCCCATTGAAAGCTGTAACATTGGCTGAATTTTTATTTGCCCTTACTAATGCAAGGCCTCGAGGCCATTGATACCACCCATACTGCTCTAATTAAGATAACTTTACTCAACATAGATCAGAGATCAAGCTGTTTTGTTCAGCGCTGTATTGAACAGAGGCGGAATTTTAACAGGGGCTCTACAGACACTTGAACTAATGATGCAGTCATAAATAATAGTGATTTGTTTTTGTATCTTCACACTCTTTCCTTGGCTAATCACATGAAGTAGTGGAAGGATTTGTAGGCTTACTAAGTCTGACAGGCCGCAGCATCAATGCTGTTTACGCTTTTAAGTAACCATTTTAATGCCAGCCATTAGCATAGTTAGCGCTGTAAAGCAAATGATTTATGGGCTCCCACAACTCATACAATGAGGGAAGGCCACTCGCATCTACCAGACTTAATTATCCCACTGAATGTCAACACTCAGCATTCAAAGCCAGAACACTGGTCTGCATTCGCTAGGCCTATAGAGAGCAGTTTTAGCCCTTGACTATCTTACACAAATGGGAATATTATCACATAAGCAAAAAGCTCACTGAATAAATATTGGTAATTCAGAGGATCAGTTTATATAATTGAAAGGTGAGAAGAGCTCATAATCTAATGAACCAGATTTCTTCTTTCTTGTATAAAATATTTTATTTTCACTTGCTCAAGTTACAGTAAAATGAGGACAGCAATGCACTAACTTACATGAGTCTTCACTGCCCACAGAAGCTGATGTTAGGCATTAGTGACACCAGATAAACCAAAAGGGGAAAGAGAAAAGAAACTGGAGGAAGCATTTATTTGTTATCCTCTGTTCTGCATTTTCTCCAAAAGGGTTTCTAAAGTTCAGGTTATAGCAAGTAGATTTTCTGCGGTATTACTCAAGCAGTCAACATGCTGAGGCTTCGACTGTGTTTACAAAGTGTTGTATTTCTGACACCATGTCCCAAAACCTGATGCATTTAATCTTGCATCAGAACAGCTTGATTATTTTTATAGTTTTTAAATAGACTTTTTATTTTTCCTCTCGCTTTAGACATTTCTGCCTCTTAAAAGTATTCTTCAGCTAAATGACCATGCCAGCAATCTTCCCTTAGCTTTTGTCCAGAACACCCTGTAACCAACTTGTTCATAAGCACACTAAAAAATTGCAATACCAATCATATAATTGAATGTATGTGTGACGTAAAAATTGATCTTGCAGCCTTTGGATTATATACATGAGTTTCAGGGAATCAATTCTGTTTGGCTATCAAAGAGGTAATCCACTAAAATTGCAAAATACTGTGTGGTCTCTGTTTGAAAACAGTTAAAAATATAGATTTCCCAGTCGTGCATGTCCATTTTTTTGCAAACGTGGAGTCTAATCTTCATCCAAATGGTAAACCAGAATGTTAGCTATATTATTAAATGTTTGTTCATGCTTGAATAATTTGTTGTAAAATGCAACTCAAAATGAAATTTATTCGTTTTGAATAAATGCTCACAATCAATTTGGAATTATAGGTTATTTATCATTCAAATTCTGTGTTTTTCTTTATGAGCATTTTATTTCGAACTAATTACATTTACTCTTCTCTCATCAGAGTTTCTGGAGTGTCTACAATAATATTCCATTAGTGACCAGTTTGCCCTTGCGTTGTAGTTACCACTTAATGAGAGGAGAGAGACGACCATTGTGGTAAGTAACTGGGTATGGTATTAAACATCTAAAGGAGTGCAGAGTTCTGAATGGTCAGCAAGCAACTTTTCAGTACTTTAAATTTGTATTTACTGGTTTCCGTAGGGAAGATGAGAGTAATGCCAAAGGAGGATTGTGGAAAATGAAAATCTCGAAAGAACATACTGTAAGTATTTTTAAAAACAATAAATTATGTGTGACATTTTTTATGCTCAGGAATATTTGTGTCTTTTTTAGGGTTTTATTTTAAGCATAATGTGATGGAATTGTGAGAGAGACTTCAGAAACTCCATTCTGCATTGCGACCCAGGGGTAAAGGGTTATCTCAACTATTTTCCTGACCATAAGATAAAAGCAAAATACTGCGGGTGCTGGAAATCTGGCCAGGAAAACAGAAAATGCTGGAAAAACTCAGCAGGCTTAACTGCATCTGTGGGGAGAGAACCTGAATTAACGTTTCGAGTCTTTATGACTCTTCTTCAGAGCTCTGAAGAAGAGTCATACGCACTCAAAACGTTAACTCTGTTTTCTCTCCACAGATGCTGTTAGACCTGCTGAGTTTTTCCAGTATTTTCTGTTTTCCTGACCAGATTGAATTGAAAATTTTTGCACAGTACTTTACCCTAGTAAATGTCAGTGGTGTGACCAAAGGCCACAATAAAGTTTATGAACATCAAAATTTTTAGTAACATGCTAGTTGATCTCCCATGGCATTATACACATGAAGTGAAGACCAAACCTAACCTCGAGGTGAAAAGGAGTTAGAGGACGAGTGAAAAATTGGAGCAGGGTATGTAGATGCAGTGGAAAGCAAAAAATGAAATTAATCGCATAGCAATTTTTCTGCAGTACTGGCTAAAGAGATGGGGTTATAAACTAAGGCACTACAATGCCACCACCAGCAAGAGGGTGTAATTACGGCATGACAAATTTGTATAGGAGCTTTCCATTACAGTATAAACATGGGCATTTAAATGAAGCCCTGCCTTCCCTCTCAGGTACAGGTAAAAGATCCCTTGATGCAATTTGAAGAAAAGCAGGAAGCTCGCCCCAGTGTCATGGCTGATAATTATCCTGCAACTAACATCACTGAAAACAGATTATCTAATTATCGCATTCCTGGTTGAGGCTTTGCTGTATGCAAATTGGCAGCACAGTTCCTACTTTTTCTGCATTTCAAAAGTATTTCATTGGCTATAATGTGTTTTGGACCATCGTGCAGTCAGAAAAGGCACTAAATAAATGCAAGTATTTCTTTATAAGAAATTGTAGTGGGGCAAATTGACACTGTGTATAGATGAAAGGTACTTAACTTGGATCTCTCCATAAACATCTGAACATTATATTAGTTTTTTCCTTGCTTTTAGTATTGGCCACATTTATAAAAGGTTGGTGTAGGAGAGCCAATTTTTTAGCTTATGTTCAAAGGGTATTTACATTTAGTGACTTCTGAATAGACTGATGTCAAATTTTTAAAAGTAGAGTGGGGAAAGATTGAGTTTGTTCAAAGCCAGGGTTTCTTTACATCTGTAGGGAAAAATTTCAAGGCAGAATTTTGCAGCCTTAGTTTTGTGAGAATTTTTTGCAGAATGGCAATTATAAAGTAATGCACTGAATCTAAATGAATATTACATTATAAGACAGCCAAAACAACTGTCATATTAATAAGGATAGTGTTGATAAAATAAGAAGTATCTATAGCAATAGATATACATAGGAATTTTTTTTAAATTCTGTTTAAAAGTTTTGAAAGTAAAATCTTGATCAGTTTGGCAGGGTTGGGAGCATGCAGGCAGAGAAGGAATGACTGGGCAGTATTCAAACACTTTGGTCTCAAATCTGAAAACTTCTGCATTTGGTGCTCCCATACTGTGCAGGAAGGGGAAGGTCACATTGCAGTTGTAAGTCACATGAGAGATGTGAGGCCCATGTGATTTTGTGAATGAAAAGCTTATCTTGTCTGCAGTGAGTGGAGGATAATTACTTTTGGATCAAGTACATCTAAAGTAGCTAAGCTATCTTTTATAGACAACTAGAAATATACAGTACAAACAGCTGCACTTCAAATTGAAATACAGAACTAGCCCAGTTCAGATCGGTGCAGAATTGATTGCTATAGATATTTCTTATTTTATCAAAACCGTCCTTATTAGTATGACAATCGTTTTGGCTGTCTTACAATGTAATATTCATTTAGATTCAGTGCATTACATTGCAGTCCAAAGAAATTCAACTGGCACTGTGACTGTTTTTGCAATTTTCACTCTGCTTAAATGCTTAAAATTAATCAGTTTGACATGGTCTGTCATGGTTGTGCTTATTTATGCAAGTTCCTTCATATTAGATCATTTTAAAAAGGCATGTCTAATAAGGATTTTTTATCTATTTCTCATGGCAGTCTGCTGTTTGGAAAGAATTATTACTGGCCACAATTGGTGAACAGTTTGTAGATTGCTGCACAGCAGGTAAGACGAGCCCTACAGGTAACAGTTATTCTTGATTTTGGTGTTTTATGTCTGTTTATTTCAAAACTGTTCAAGATTAGAAACAGCCTTTGGACTGCTGTATATTGGTTAGAAAACCAGAATTCCTCTTCCCTCTACTTAAGCTAATGGTTTTGTATGTCTTGAGAAAGGAATGTTCTTTCCAAAAAAGAACATGAAAATAGTAACCAGAACAGTTTCTATAAATGTTTCTGGATCATTTCATTTTAATTCATGCTCAAGAAAGGATACTGTTGGGAGAAATATGTAAAATGTGTAGTACTGCCCTTTTTCTCCAATAACCCTCCCCACCTGCCCCTCCAAAAAAATTATTAGAGCTGGGGAAGTTGGCCACAATTCGTGCTTCTGGTCACTTCCACTGACCCTGTTAGAAAGTGAATTTTGTATGCGAACCCTTCAGGAGATGAGGGAGGAAAGGAAATTAGTGTAAGAGTCTCTATCTCGTACATTTCTTTGTGTCTATAAGTATATCTGACTCCAGATTTCTTTTTTTGCAAGCTCTCCAGTTCAGTCTGTGATCATACCAATTCTGATTAATTTAGTATACCAAATGAAAAAACAAAAATATTATTTTCTTCCTCCCTTTTATAGAGTGGCTGATTCTGCACAGTAAAACACTAAGCTAGATACTAGGGACAAAAATTAGCTCCCCTCTCTGGACAGTGTTTTCAAAGCAGAACCACAGGGCCAATTGCATAGTACAAAAAAAATTTAGCCTTTGTGAGTGCTCCACATATAAAGCCAAGCAAAAGTACCAAAGCAAACAGGTTAGTCATAACTTAGCTTTTATAATGTCGCATGACATGCTGTCGACCCCGGTAGCACCATCTGCTCTTCCATACTTGGGTATCCCACTACTGTCCTCCACCTCCTTCCCTGCTCTATAATGTGCATGGTTCTTGACTACCATTTATGCACTACTCAATTTCCTCCCACACACCCTCGTGCTTGGGTTTCTTCCTACTGCTCAGTTTCTACTTGCCTTGGCTAACTACTCCTGTAACTCCATTCATGGCCAGTGACGAGCAGTACAGGGTCATTTTACTGAGTTTTTTAAAAAATTCATTTTCCAGAAGGATTTAGATTTCCAGCATTGATTTTGAGCACTGTGGAGATCTTGTAACGGCTCTACTAAAATCAGTTATGGGTGATGTAACAAGGAGGCTAATTTTCGAAGTTAGGCATTGTCAATCAAGATGGTCAGAATGCTGTACTTATTGCTTTTGGGCAGCTCACAAGATCATCAACTTTTCCAGCACCTAACTCCCTAATTTTAATGGGGACTGGCTTACATTGATGAGAACGGCATTTTATGTTGAGGTATTTTGTCTCCCTACCTGCATGCAATATATTCATTGTTTAATGTCTATTTTATGCTTAATTTAAAAGCTTAAGAAATCTAGGAATACAGCTTTAATTTACACTTATTACAGTCATGTGCTTTTTTTTTTTAACAGATGATGAGGTAGTTGGTGTGAGTGTCAGTGTCAGGGATCGTGAAGACATTGTTCAAGTTTGGAATGTAAATGCTGCTGGAACAAATGAAGTAACTATTATACAAAAGATTCATGAACTTCTTCCAAAAGTAACTTTTAAGGCAGTGTTTTATAAACGTAAGTAAATACCTAAACACCTTTTTTATGAAACTATACTTATAAGCTTTCAGTTTCAAGTTGGCAGTTTAAAGCTTACTTAGTAAATTAACTGATGACTTGAGCTCCAGATCATAAAGGTACATTTTTTCAATAACTTCTGTTTAACATTCATTTTTAAAAATTTATCGTCAAGTACTGAATTATTTTAATTTAAATTGCCTAGAAGGATGTTACCCAGCAAGCATTTTATGGCGTACCACACTGAGTATTCATGAAAATAAGTATTAAGAGAAACTGGAACAGTGGCCTAATGACCACCAGCATGAACTAGAAACCCTGAGGCTGTTGATTCAAATCCTGACAGAATAAATGCTGGATCGTTGTAAAAACCCAGCCTGTTCACTAATTTCCTTCAGGGAGGCAAACTCCTATGTGTATACAAAAGCAAAATACTGCAGAT
Source organism: Cetorhinus maximus (assembly GCF_964194155.1). Classification (NCBI taxonomy): domain Eukaryota; kingdom Metazoa; phylum Chordata; class Chondrichthyes; order Lamniformes; family Cetorhinidae; genus Cetorhinus; species Cetorhinus maximus. The sequence continues at coordinate 49,343,751 of NC_135884.1, read as the reverse complement.
GCTGAAATTAAAAATTCTGGAAGTGTTCAACAAATCAGGCAGCATTTGTGGAAATAACCTTTCATCAATCTGAAACGTTACCTCTGCTTCAGTTGCCACAGATGCTACATGACCTGCTTTCCAGAACTTGTAGTTTTTATGCCACCCTCACCCTGGTCTGGCCTATATGTGACTCCAATATGTGGTTGATTCTTGATGCTTTCAGGACAACTAGGAATGGACAATAAATACAACATTGCCTGTCATCCGCATTCCAAGAACAAATAATAAAAATGAATAAAATTAAGCATCTGTGCATCGTTTTTCTACAATCTGATGCAAACACAGTTGTAATGATGATCTTTATGAATTGGAAATATTCCTGAATTCTTCAGGTGATTCACAAGAAATGCAGGATCATTAGAGTAAAATATGCCTTACAGATGAAGTTCCATTAGGATCATGCTTCTTGAAAATAAACCATAATTTTTTTAAGTTCCTGCTCTGCACCAGAAATAGAAGGGAACCTATGGTATTTGTGGTGTCTAGCAGGTGAAGTGGAATTGTGTTAAATTGTGAACAGATATCAGAATGATGACCCCCTCATCAAATCACTTAATTTACTTTTGAACATATCAGCAATATATATCTATCTATACGTACTCTTCTTTAAAAAATTTGTGCCCTGAAGGATCTGGTAATCTCCCTCCATTGAGTTGTTTCTAATTATTTTTCTCTGATCATTGACAAAATATATTTGTCTCCCACATTAGAAAATAATGAAATCACTAATTAAATATGTGCTTATTAAGATAACTTATTGTACAGTCACAGTACTTGCAGAGATGATGTTTCATTTGAAGTTTTGGAGTTTCTGTGCAAATTCTTGAGCTGCTTTTTCAGCAATGCCATTTTGAAGAGCAACCCACTGAGACCTATCTAACCCAAATAAACCCTGAGTCAGTTTTTTTTATCCCCCACCCTCCCCTCCTTGGTCCTCTGCCCACATGACAACAAGCCAATGCTAACCTGTAACTTTACAAGTATGGAATACGGATCTTTACCAGTCACACTCTTGCTATCACTACACAATTTTAGAAGTGCAATCCTTGTTCTAGACTCATATAAGGATTCAACAAATCATTTGCTGAAGGCAATCCTGGCTGCAAGAGTGCTCAAAGTAGATCCTTTTCAACCAAGAAAGCATTCAAGGTTGTGATCAGCTCCTCTACCCCAAAGAAGGATAGATAATCTAGAGTGAGCACAAAGCATTTCTGAAACAACTCCCAGACATGTGCACATGTGTTCACAAAGCCAACGAGCTGGTATTGCATGAACCTAAATGCCCACGACCACTGTTCCTACACCACTCATTGATTAGCTCATTCTGTAGATTCAACCTTTAGCCAAATTTGGCCTTTATCTACCCACAAGCACCATCCAGAAATGGTCATAAGGTTTTGAAGTAAGTGTTGACCCAGGTCAACTCATAGCCCAAATACTATTAAGAAAATTGTTCAAATTATAGTCCATTACGCTTCTCAAGGGAATTATCAAGTTACCAATTAAGGAACCTCTTCTAAGGGATTTTCTAATGAGTCGTTTAGCACTGCACCATGTCAGCTGTGGCTCAGTTCATAGCACCCTCGCCTTTGAGTCAGAGGGTTGTGGGTTCATGTCCCACTCCCGGAAACCAAGAACTGTGATTGTACTCGACAAAGTTGCAATCTGTGACTGTTGATAACTCAAAAGAGTATCAGCAATCAAAAGCCTGTTGCCAAATTTAAAATGTTGTTGTTTCCTGCTGGCCACAGAACTAGTTCAAACAGAACCTGATGCAATAAGCTGGTCAGCATCAAGCGGAGTAAAGGGACACATGGCTTTGTATAGACGATCTAAGAGAACCCTCATTGTAGAGACCCAGAGTATAGTCTCTCCATATGAGACCCAACCCAACACAAAAAGACTCAAACTCCAAGTAGTTTATCTATTCAGGAGCACTTTGAAAGCTAAATATAAATTATTGTTGTAGAAATATGAGCCAATACCCGGTCTGGGGGCTTTACATTTGCAACTTACTATACAACCTTCTGCATTGATGTATGGTTGTGGTCTATACTGCATTTGATGATTCTCAGCCCAGTACATTACAAGACCATAAAACAAAGCATCAAATACCAGGATTTCTGTTCAGCCACAAGAGGACCCTGTAGCTAAAGCAATCCAGTTAACTTTTAGTAGATGGGTCTGTTTCACAGATCAACCTCACAACAACATTCAGAACAAGAGACTGCAAATTCTGAGGCTTCACATGAATATAGGGCACTTCTAAATTCCTTTCTTCCCAAGATCATCAAAAAGACTTCATTCTCATCCTTTTGCACTTCTTCTGACCTTTATTATTTCTATTTCATTGATCTTTCTTGCATTGGGATTCCAATGCTGCCATCTCAGAAGGGTGTTTTCCACAGTGCTACCTTGAGTACAGTATAGAATTATGAGTGAATATTGCCTGACTCTTCAAGGCATGAATTTTGCCAGGTGATCTTTTCCCTGTGGGATTACATTAATAAATTATAGGTAGACGTTGAATTTCTTTGAAGAAATTTAGAAGATCAGGATTATTTAGTAATCTAATATTTAAAATTTTTGTACTTGTATGTCTTAATTAAGACAACAATAGGAAATTGAATTAATACTATCCATGTCCTTTTTCAGCTCATGAGGAACATCATGCTTTTGAAGGTGGTCGTGCAAAGCCATAATGATTCACAGCAAGCATTTTGCATTGAGAGCTGAAATTTTATTTGTATGTAACATTAGCGAGTTGGACTCTAAGCACCAAAATGGTGAATTCTAATAGAATTTTGTTGATGAAATTGTAAAAAAATCAGGTGACTAATTCTTAAAGGAAAGAAATATTGCCATCTTAGTATGTTATAGTTGTGTGACTTTTATTAATATCTGTATTTGGTAAAATCTTTCTCTAAAGGCAGAAATGTTCCTCACTATTGAGTTGATATTTTTTATTTTAATATTAGATAACTTATTTTCGCTTTTAACTGCGATGCTGTTCTTTCAAGCTTGAGATGTCTAATTATGATTTAAATATTTGTATTGTACTTAACAAGTGGTTGCTAACATGCACAAAACCCGCTGGTTAATCTGAAAACAAGTATCAAAGTAGGAATATTGTTTCACATAGATTGTAGTCAAAGCTGATTAATGGTGGCATATTTCTAGTGGATCATAGTTTTCTATTTTTTCTTTAGAAAATTGATTGCACTGCATAATCATGTACGTCACTGTAATTTTGGTCTTGTGGATGCTTGCACTGATATACATATGTTCCATTAGCAGAAAATCCTGCAAGTTGCCTGAAAGATCTGTCTAGTTTATTTTCTATTTCATTACCTTACATTGTATAACTTTCTTCTATAACTGTTATTTTAGGCCATTTGGTAATTCAATTTACGGTATATTTAAGTGTTTGTCTTCACTAAATTTAGAATCTATAACTAATCCTTTGCTAGTGAACTGTTTCACTTGTTTAAAAACTTAGACTCATTTGAATTCAGAAATTTTTGAGAATTCTTTCTTACTACAGCACCTTGAATTAGTTTTTTTTCTGTCCATAGAGAAAGAGCATGCTGTGAGGAAGTACAGTGCTGCAGTAGGTTTTTATTCTGTTCTAGTACTTGCTGTAGTAAGTACAATGATGTTATGTGGTGCAAATTGTACATTTCATTGCTACGGAACCAAAGAATTCTCATGTAAGGTTTTTGAGAAACGTTGAAGAAAAGTAAAGAGAAAGCTGTGAATGTACACATGCCATGCCAAAACAAGATTTACATCCAAATGTTATTTTGGAATTGCACAAAAATGTAAGTTGTAAATTTGAGTGTTTACTGCTATGAACTTCATTGTGTGTGTGTGTGTGTGTATATATATATATGTATATAGTAATACAGAAAACCTGTTTTTTTTTCCTGCCTTGATATTAAATACAATCATGATAATTGTCACAGATCAGCATGAAAAGTGTTCATTAAATCATGTGGGCTTCATGCAGGACATTCTAATTACTCAAACTGCCATGGAACTTGTTCATAACAACCAAAACTGACAAGTCTGAACTTATAAATTAGAATTAAATTGGTCTGAGAAGTACATGCATTTCTCAAAATCAGAGGTTGTTGTCTATCGAAAACTATCAATTTACAGGAAAATTTGCCATACTTTTGCCTGACCATATTATCAATTATTACATCTCTATTAAAACCATCAAGCATCAAGTTTGGTAGCATCCATTGTAAAAGCTTTGCCCCTTAATTACAGTAGTTTCAATAAAAATGCTTTAATTTACCCCTAAAGACTAGGAAGCAAAGCTTTTGTGAAAGTGAGTTCTATATTAAATTTTCCATTACATACAATAAATCTACAACAAAGATTTAGCAAAACTGTTGTGATTTCCTATATGTTGCATAATCCATATTGCATAGCATCAAAAATTATGAATTCTTGGGTTTGTACAGTAGTTACTTTTGTGTTTTACTTGTTTTGAGGTAAAAAACAAGGCTCTTTGAAGTTACAATGGTTTTCCTGCTGTGGTTTTATTTTCTGCGCACTGATTTTTTAAAGAACACAAACTGGTATTTTATCTCAATTACCCAAGATCTTTTTTGTGAACAATGGATTAAAGCATAAACATTATTGTAACAGTCAGAGCAAGCTGTTAATTCATAACTGTGAAAGCTGTACACTTCAGTATCATCATAAGGAAATTCTGTTTTCTTCATGAATGAATGGATCAGTAAAAGTATTTTATACTTTCTTACCCTTTCATACACACAGGAAAGTTTTGTGACAGCCAGAAATGTGAATATTAATATGCTATTTTTGGTGTTTTAGATTTTAAACCTCCACACATTTAAATCCAGATCTACTGGGACCCTGGTCAGCGAATGGCCAGTTTTAAATTGTATTCTCTTCTGATTTGAAAATAAAAGCTATTTTTTTATTTCTTAGTCATGATTGGTTATTGTATTGTAACAACAGCATAAATTAGTTTGAAAACACCCACGGTCATAGTTTTGAAGAGTACTTTGCTTTTGAAAAGTCCCATCTGATTATTTGTATGTCACCATACAGAAACCACTACTAGGTATAGCGGATGTTCAGGCCTATCTTGTGTGGGTATTTAGAAAAACATTTTTAATACTTTTCTAGAATTGGTTGGTAATAATCTGTTTAGAAAATAATATAGATTGATTGTTTAATTGCATTAACATGGGAATCAGAAGATATAACTTCAGATTGTCTGAAAGATGTAAGAGCTGGTATCTTCTGTGCTCAAGGTTATCAACCCTGCTGTAGGATTTGATATTTAGTAATCCCAATAATACTACTCTATTCAATGTATGCCAGATTCAAATTTTGTTCTTTGACAACTAAATAAAAATAAGTTTGTACAATATAGTGTATCATTTGCATTGCAACAACTTCCTGATTATAAAGGTAATCATGGTTTGACAATTTTCATTCCTGGTCAGCTGGGACTACTGTGTTCCATTCTAGCTGTGCAACATTATTTTTAACATTTTAAAATCTAGGTGATAGTCTCATAGTTAAGTTTATTATTTCTTGAACAGATCACACTAGGGGTTAGGAGACAAAGGTTAAGTGTTTTTGCTTACCTTTTTGTTAGCTGTCATTTTAGAAACAAGGAGGCTTTGAACCTGCTCCACCATTCAATTAGATCATGGCTGGTCTGTACCTCAACTCACTTATGTGCTTTAGCTCTATCTCCAGTTGTCCCACAGCCTTTTAGAGAAGAGAATTCCAGATTTCTTCTGCCCATGTGGTTCTGACGTCCTTCCTAAATGGTCTAGCTCGAATTTTAAGATTATGTCTCATCACCTTTGATTCTGTCACCATAGGGAATAGTTTTTCTGCATCTGTTCTTTAGGTAATTTTAACATTTTAAACACCTTGAACCAATCACCTCTCAATCTTCTAAATTTGAGGGAATATGCAACAAGTCTAAGACCCCAAGCCTCGGCAGTCTTACTGGCCTGTTTGTTCTGTTTTCTAAAGCTCAGGTAATCCACCAAGAAAAAAGTCTTGATTACCAGCTAGAGGCTAATTTTATCAATACCCATAGATCAGGGAAATTATTACAGAAACTTACTTGGAATGGAGGGGGAGGGCAGGGATTGGAGGAAGAAGTGGACCTTGACAAGCAAGAGGTTAATTTAAAAATGTGTTGGAGATGGTCAATGCTTGCACTTAGCATGTGCAAAAGTCGTCTGTGACTTGACTGGGTCTAAACCCAGTTGTTATCTCAGTCCTGCTGTAAAATGACATGGGCTGCATCATTATCTTGTTAGTAGTTATTTACTTGTATCAGTAAACAACAACTTGCATTTATATAGTACCATTAACTCAAATGTCCCAAAGCACCTTACAGGAGTGTAATTGGATACAAGTTGACATTAAGCCCATGGAGATGTTCGAAAGCATGATTGAAATGTAATGAAGTAGGTCTTAAAAGAGAAGAAAGGTGACGTAGGTAGAGAGGTTTTGGGAGGGAAGGCACATTCTTAACCTTTGGATAGAAGTTCACTGATGTCACACCTAAATATAGTTAGATTGAGGACACTGTTCTCATTGAGGATACTGTTCTGAGGAACTCCTGCAGCGATGTCCTGGAGCTGCATTGAATGACTGTCAACAGCATTTGTGTTGGGTGATACTCCAGCCAAGGGAGGGCTTTCCCTTGACTTCCCTGCATCTTTTCATCTCAAATTTCCAGTGTTTAGTAATTATTTCCCTAATTACCCCCAAAGACTGAAGCTGGGCTTTAACATTGACTCATTGACTGTAGGGTGGCACCTGTGTGCTGAGCTTCAGCTTGTCTCATTGGTTTGTGTTTCCTGATAGGCTGTGGAAGTTTCTGTAACACTTCCTGTATAGTCAAAGGATTTTGAGCAACTGCAGCTGAAATCCTCAATCCCAGATCATTGCTGCTCCCATATTTGTTTAAGGAAGTTTTGGCCCTTCATTAAAGGTGGCAGGACAGGCAGGGAGAGCTATTTCTAAAGCATACAATATTCTAGGCTTTATTAATAGGGCATAGAGCACAAGAGCAGGGAGGTTATGAAGAACTTATATAACACTGGTTAGACCTCAGCTGGAGTATTGTGTACAATTCTGGGTGCCACACTATAGGAAGGATGTGAATGCATTGGAGAGGGTGTAGAAGAGGTTTACAAGAATGGTTCCAGGGATGAGACACTTCAGTTACGAGGAAAGATTGGAGAAGTTGGGACTGTTTTCCTTGGAGAGAAGAAGGCTGGAGGAGACTTGAGAGAAGTTTTCAAAATGGACAGAGTAGATAGAGAGAAACTGTTCCTGCTCGTAAACGGATCGAAAACCAGAGGGCACAGTTTTAAAGTGTTTTGCAAAAGAAGCAAATGCGAGATGAGAAAAAGATTTTTCACACAGCGAGTAGTTAGGGTTTAGAATACACTGCCTGGAAGTGTGGTGGAGGCAGGTTCAATTGAGGCATTCAAGAGGGCATTGGATGATTATCTAAATAGAAACAATGTGCAGGGTTACGGGGAAAAGGCAGGAGATTGGCACCAAGTTAAAATGCTCAGAGAGCCGGTGCAGACACAATGGGACGAATGGCCTCCTTCTACACCGTAACAATTCTGTGATTCTGACATGCTGTCACATTGCCTCATGCTTTGTTGACTTTTGAGTTCATGTTTACTGTTGCACAGTCCCAACTTTAAATCAGCTGGCACATTTTATAGAAATTATCTTTAAACATTAAATCATTTAAACATTTAATTAAAAATTAAAACTGCAGCTTTATTGGATCTTGCATTTTCAAAGCAACTTGTTTTGTAAGCAGAATTAGTTTTCCAAAATCTTTTGAATTTCTGCCTGTATAAAATTCTAGAATTAGATTATAATTAGTAAGTGATTTTTTTCATTACACTGTAATACAGACCTGAATTCAGTTCTACCTATTTTTAAAAAAGCAGTATGTGCTTTTCTTTATTCATTCACAGGATGTGGGCTTCACTGTCTGGGCCAGCATTTATTGCGCACCCCTGGTTGCCCTTGAGAAGGTGGAGGTGAGCTGCCTTGAACTGCTGCAGTCTGTATGATGTAGGTATACCCACAGTGCTGTTAGGAAGGGATCTCACCAATGAGTGACAGTATCAGCTCCACTGGCCATATGCCTCTTCTCCACTTGTGCTGATTTAGCTTTAAAACTTTGTGAATTTGGCTATTAAAACTGGCCTATTGCATTTAAACTTATATTCTGGGTTGACTTTGCTGCACTTGCCTGACCAGAGGGTTAGTCTCTGTCAATGTAGGAATCATTTTTTCAGCTACTTTGCTTCATCAGCTGTGCACTATTGCCTTCTCTCACTTTCCTTCTCAAGTTAAAACTGCCCCTCTTTGCTCCTTTATTCAGAGCCCTGACTTCTGCAGTTCTCACATTTCTTCTCAGAGTTCTTCTAAATCAGATTATAATTTGTCCTTCATCAGCTCACTTCTTGACATTATGCTGATTTTGCATTAGTTGATTGACTTTGAATGTTTCAGCTGCTCATTTGAACTGTGAGTGGCATTTTCTTGTTTTGCTACCACCTGTTGTTACCATTCTAGATTATAAAAATAAAAGTTTCCTTTTCATATATAATTTATGGCATATGGATAATGCAGGACTTTTCCTTTACTGTTCACATACTGGACTATAGAATCCAACCTTACTGAGTTAATATCTCATATTAAAGTAAGTACTGGAATTTCATACACCGCATATATTTAGCTCCTGGATAGGTGGAATATCAATAGACAGACCACAGCTTTGAAGTACTGAAGTATCTAGCTAAATTTGGAGCATAAAATGATATTGGAAGATGGCACACCATCCGGCAGTACAATTCACAACTTAGTGAAAGATATCTAAGATAATGGGGAATTTGTTAGTTTGGTCATTAATCTACTGTGGGAGGAGGAGGGGGGGGTGGGGGTCGGAGAGATTGGTGCAGGTGGCCTTTATATGATTTAAATCACTCAAAAAAAATCTTATTTCTGGGCTTCTTGGCTTCTTCCTCTCAAGATTCAGTAGGCATTCATCCCCTGAACCAAGTATCAAGCCATTTCTTTTTATTATTCAATAATATGTTTTCAATGGAAAACTTCCTAACAAGTTTTACGATTGCAATATTGAATGCAATTCAGTGAGGTTGGTTAAGCTGACATGTAACAACATGCAGTGTTTGGTCAGCCACTTTCTCAGGAGTTGAGCAGCTTGCCAGGGAAACATCCCAGTAGTGTAGAATTTCCAACCCATTAGCTTTTTGGCCATAACTATGCAAACGCTGCAGCCACACAAGTTTAAATCAAAGGTCCAATGAATTTGCACATTTTTGAAGTTGCATACTATTTCTTTTAATTAACTTGCTGAATGTGGGCATTGCTGGCAAGGACAGGATTTATTACCCATCCCTAATAATACTGAGAAAATGGTAGTGATGGGCTGTATTTCTTTAACTGCTGCCATAACTAATGTGGTAGTCATGCCAAACCAAAGGGGAGTTGAGAGTCAGCCACATTGTTGTGATTTATTCATCAATATGACTACAGTGCTAAACACAGCCCTTTCCAAACCCTCAGTCCCACACATTTAAACAGAACAAAGTAGCAAATGAAAACGATAAACACAGGTAGGACTTGTCTGTTATTTAGGAAGTGGATTGCCAAGGCTTAGGGCCCCATGTTGAATACTTCAGAAATAAACAATGAACATCCTTTAAGACAAAAAACAGACTACTGCAGATGCTGGAAATCTGAAATATAAACCGAAAGTGCTGTGTTTTTCCAGCAACTGTGGAGAGAGAAACAGTTAACATTTCAGTTCGATAATCTTTTAGCAGAATGATGAGGCACAAAGTTACATTTAAAATGTAACCTCTTAATCTGTGATTTTTATCTGCAGTACATGCACCACCATCATAATCTGATGCAACAAATACAGTGAGAAGCAATTGCAAACCAATGCAATGAGCTAATTCAATGTGGTTGGTATTTCAGGTACGAGAGTTCTGGTGGACAACATGTTCATGAGATTGTAGTGAACAGTTTTATTTCAGTTACATTATATTTTTAAAAAATAATGGGTATAGTTTCAACTTCTGTCATGGAGTCCCTCAAGAGAATAAGGTTCATATAGATTTCTAATGCAAACATGGGTAAATGCAGCAGTTCACAGGAAGTATCACATATAACATTGTATTTACAGTACAAATAAACCATTACATGAGAACATAGGACATGAGAGCAGGAGTAGGCCATTCGGCCCTTTGAGCCTGCTCTGTCATTCGATAAGCTCATGGCTGACCTGGTTATAGCCTTAACTCCACTTTCCTGTCTGCCCCTCAATAATCCTTGACTCCTTTGTCTATTAAAAATCTATCCATTCAGTCTTGAATGCTTTCAATGACCCAGCCTCCACAGCTTTCAGGGGAAGAGAATTCCACAGACTAATGACCCTCTGAAAGAAAAAATTCTCATCTCCATCTTGAAAGGGAGGTTTCTTATCCTTGAACTATGTCCCCTGGTTCTAGCCTCCACCTAGAGGAAACATCTTCCCAATATCCACCCTATCAAGGCCCTCAGTATCTTAAATATTTCAATAAGATCACATCTCATTCTTCTAAGCTCCAATGGGTATATGCCCAATCTGTTCAGCCTTTCTTCATAAAATAAGCCTTTCATCCCAGGAATGAGTCAAGTGAACCTTCCCTGAACTGCTTCTAACGCAATTGTATCCTTTTTCAAACAAGGAGACCAAAACTGTGCACACTACTCCAGATGTGGTTTCATCAAGACCCTGTTCAGCTGCAGTAAAACTTCCCCATGTTTATATTCTACTCCCCTTGCAATAAACTTCAACATTCCATTTGACTTCCTAATAACTTACCATGCCTTCATACTAACTTATTGTGATTCAATCCAAAAGATCCATGAGGGTGTTTATGCTCAACATGACTCTCTCCCACCCAACCAACTTCTACGTTGATCAGGTTAGATGTATCATATTACTTTTTCCCTTGTGTTTATCAAGCTACCCCCTAAATGCATCTATGCTAGCCACCTTAACTACACTTTGTAGTTACACATTCTAATCGTTCTCTGGGTAAAGCAGTTTCTCCTGAACCCTGTTTGATCTGCATATAATGTTATTCTGCTTTGTTACCACCAGTTGCATCCATTCTGGGTTTTAAAAATAAAAGTTTTCTTTTCATAAAGAATATATTGCATATGGATGGTGGAGGGCTTTTCCTTCACTGTTCACATGATGGACTATAAAATCCAAGAATGAACACATGTTAAAATAAGTACTGGAATTTCATTGGCTCACTCCATATTTTCACAGGAGACCGTACATTTTACGTTTAAAGTACTGAAGTACTATCTTATGGTATCCCTAGTTATGCAAATAGAAACATCTTCTCTACCCCATCAAACCCTTCAATATCATAAAGACCTCAATTAGGTACCCCTCAGTCTTCTCTTTTGTAGAGAAAAGAGCCCCAGCCTGTACGACATTTCCTGATAGGTATAATCACTCAGTTCTGTATCATTCTTTTACGTCATTTTTTGCACCTTTCCTGATGTGTGTCTATCTGTTTTGCAATGTGATGGCCAGAACTGTTCATATTACTCCATGATCCAATCAAGGTTTGGTACATAGATTCTGTACTTAGCATAATTTCTCCAATTTTTAATTCTATTCCTCAAGGAATGACCCCCAGCGTTCTTTGTTTTTTTGGCTTTATTAATCTTTATTGCTACTTTGAGATTTATGTATTTATTCCTCTACCCCATTTAGACAAATTTCCACTATGTATGTGGCTTTCTTTTTCTTACCTATATTAAACATTATTTCTCAATTACACAGCCATTCTGCACATTTATTCTGTTTTCTGCATTTTGTTGCAATCCTCCTCTATCAACTACACATCCCGACTCTCCCCTCTTCTAAACTTGGTGTTGTCTGCAAACTTTGAAATTGTGCTCCTGATTCATGAGTCCAAATTGTTTAGGTAAATAGTGAACAATAGTCATCTCAGCACTAATCCTTTGCCAGTCTGACTAATGACCTTTAACCCCTGCTCTCTATTTACCGCTTTGTAACCAGCTTGTCAACTCTTCTGTGACTTGTCCTCTGACTCCATGTGTCCTAACCTTCGTTATGAGTAAAAGCCTTTTGGAAATCCAAATATATTGCATCTGCTAAATTACCCTTATCCTTTCTCTTACTTGAAATAATTTAAGAAGATGCATGATCTTCCCATTTGGAATTTGCGCTGACAATTATTTATACAGTTTCAAGATGTTTTTCTATTACATTTTTGATTAAAGATTTCATTATCTTTCCTGCTACTGATATTAAGTTAATGGACCAATAGTTCCTTGGACTTGTTTGATCTCCCTTTTTAAATATAGGGACAATTAATGTGTTTCACCTTTGACATGATGTCCTCTTCTAATTAGCTTTTATATGTAATAGTGCCTCTGCTATCCCTCCCCTAACTTTTAATATGCAATCCATCCTGATAGGAGGTTTTAGCATCTCTAAGTTTAGTTAATCAATTATCTGCTATCTTAAATATCTATATATCTTATTAAATCTATTCTAATATCATGTCCACCATGTTATTCTCCCTGCCCAATACTGAGGTAAAGCAATTGATATTTCTTCCATTTTGCTGACATTACTTGTGAGTAATATGGCTTATTTGTTGGTTGTTTATCCAGAACTATCAAATAAACATATTTGGAACGAGCTAACTGGTGAACAAGACCTGGAACTAAAAGTAATCTAGTTTCTTCAGTTAGTTGAATGCAATTCAGAGGGAGTTTGAGGAGATATCAGAGAGTGTATGACCGAATGTGTATCTGTAATTGCTTCGAGGTATCTGGTCTGGAACAGCATAAATACACTCCCATGCATAGCTATTAGACATACGCGATGAATTCTTCTCTGTTTATTTCCTAATGGTTCAAAATTGAGCTGATTAATAAATGTACCTGGCTGGAAAGGATATTTGATGTGGGTGTCCTTTTTGGCTTTATAGAAGTGAGCCTGTTTATTTCAGAAGTTCAATATGCAGGTATAGATTGTGGAGTAAGAGCAGGGGGTACACTCCCTGGTGTCCGGGCCAATATTTACCTTACAACCATTATCACTAAAACAAATTCCCTGGGACCCATGTTTCCTACCTTACAACAGTAACTGCACTTCAAAAGTAGTTCATTGACGACCTACGATTGTGAAAGGCACTATATAAATGCAAGTTATTTCTTTACCTACCAAAGTAAAAATATATACCAGCACCATCCTCACTCTCCCTTTTTTTAAAAAATAGTTCTAAAGTACTTTTTGGGCCGGGACCTACAGCAAAGCGGCAATGACCGTCAGATTGCCGCTCCGACCGTACCCCTCTGCGCCCCGACTTCACTCCGCATTGCTGCCTGGGTGTTCCAAGCCCGGCTTCTCCAGAAATGCAGAGCGTACAACCCATCGGAGAACTCCATCGCAGAGCAGTAACGTCGGGAAAAAGACTGGGACATGCCCCTTTTTACTGCACTAGCTACTGCAAGGTAAATTTAAACACCTAGTGTGAATGTTAGTGAATGGATGAGTGGATGAAAGGGTAGGTGGATGAGGTAGGTGGATAGGGCGGGTGAGATGGATAGGCTGGCAGGTGGGTAGGGTGGGTGAAATAGGGTGCAAGGTGGGTAGGGTGGGTGAGATAGGGTGACGGGTAGGGTGGGTGAGGTGATGGGTGGGTCGGGGGTGAGGTGGGAGGTGAGTGTGGGCATAGTCAGGTCAGAAGACGTCAGATCGTGGGCTGGTCAGGTAAGGGGGTACCCGACTGGTGGAGGGTAGTCGGGTCAGGAGGGGTGGTCGGGGGTTAGTGTGTAAGGAGGGTAGTCGGTTCGGGTTTGAGGAGTATTTGGGGGTCGGTGTGTGATGTTTGAGGGGGTTTGGGGCGGGGGTGCAGTTCTGTAGTTACCTAGAAGTTGGGTTGGGATTTTTCTGTCTAACGTTTCCTGGTTAACTATCCAGGTAAGTCCGGACTGCCGAAGACTCTAACTCTAACTCAAAGTTGAAGACAATTGCGAGGGTCCGGGGGAGCCGGGGAATTGCCTATTGGAAGTTCAAACTTCCCTGGCAATTTCCACTGAGTCAATGGGTTGGGACCTTCCGGGTCCTGAGGCGCACCTTGGGGGTTAGGTCCAGTCTCCGACAGCTGGAGACTGGACGATGTGGGCTGTTCCAGGAAAACCTGACCACTTTGGCTTGCACCTTATAGATAGGTGCAAGTTTGAGCGATCGAGCTGTTCCGTGAGTTCTCATCTGTAGGATTTGTGGTAAATAAAGCATTTATGCTAATAGTTGAAAGAATACTGATGGGCAATTTATGATTTGCTATGTTGGGAAGTTACCAAATATAATTTTGTAGGAATTTAAAGTTTGTATTCAGCTGTTTTCATTGTTCGAGTTGAGTCAGGAGCTGTATTTTTATGGTTGCATTTGGAGAAATAACATTGCTGGACTCATGTGTTGGATTTGCCAATTTAATGCATTACATTGACGCTCTTGATGCCTGAAGAAGCAGGTGGTCCATGTTGGGAACATACGGGAATGTTGAGTTTCACCTCGCTTTTACAAATTGTGTACCACACAGGTAAATAAATTGTGTACCACAATGTGTACCAAAGCCTCTGGGGATAGTTCAGGGAGAGGGACCACAATTAAAAGAAACTTGAAAATATTTAACATAGCTGTAAAATGCAATGAAACCTGCTAACATTGTCATTTCTCTTTACCATAGAACAAATTCTGGCATTTGGTTAATGCATATCATTACAACTCCGGACAAGGCCCCCAAAGCGCAAGGAAACTGTCCAGAGTGTCAAACTGGACTCATTAGCTGAATTGAACCGGAATGGTGCATTGTATATGTTCAGCTGTCAAATACACAAGGAGTGGAATAAGTTTAAACTGCAACTAACCTAATACACTTGTGTAAAAGCAAAATACTGCGGATGCTGGAAATCTAAAGGATCAATACAGACTCGAAATATTAACTCTGTTTCTCTCTCCATAGATGCTGTTAGACCTGCTAAGTTTTTTTTTAATCAATTTCTGTTTCTGTAATAGATTTGTAGCCGCCTGAGTTTTGTGCCACCGAAAGGGCCGTTAGTGGTGTTAGTGGCAGTAAGTCAATGCTAAACTCTGCCCTATAGTTGTTCAGTCAACGATTAATGTTAGAAGGAGATGATCTGATGTACGGACAAAGGCTAATCTAAGAGATAAATAAAAAGGTTAAATTTAGATGGGTAAGAAAACTGACAGATGATTGGACTTCCTGTTCCTTGTACCTGTGTTGGGTAACTGGGCGGTTCCTGGCTACCTTCAGTGCTCCTGAGAGCGACATTACACATCCCTGCCATTCTTATCGAGCAATCTAAACTCAAGGCAAACTCCAACACACAGCCAGTTGTACCTGTTGCAGCTGACAAACTTGTAACCAGGCTTTGAGTGGAAGTGAGAGGGCGCGATGACATCGGTGAATGCGAGCACCAAGCCACCATTCTTCAGACCGTTTGCGGATGTGGAGCCCAGGGAGCTGGAGAGACCCAGCGGAGGGAGACACCTTGAAGGCACCTGCTCTTCCGCACTCCGCATCGCGGGGAGTGAAATGGGGGACCCGAGCTGGAAAAGTGAGTCCGAGGACAGAAACTATCTAGACCCAACTGAGGATCCCCTCCCGAGTCACTTCACCCGTCAGCCCAGAGATGAAGAACTGAAGGAAAAACCAGGCCAAGAGCAGAAACCAGCCATGTCTTATATCGCTCTGATAGCCAAAGCGATTCTGACTTCTCCTAACAAGAAACTCAACCTGGGTTCCATTTATAAATATATCGAAGAGACCTTCCCATATTACAAAGGTCGTGGTCAAGGCTGGAGAAACAGTGTCCGCCACAACCTCTCACTCAATGAGTGTTTTATTAAAGCAGGGAGGTGTGAGGATGGTAAAGGGAATTACTGGAGTATACATCCCTCCAACCTAGATGATTTCTCCAAAGGAGACTTCAGACAGCGCCGGAGGTGCCGGAGAAGGGGGCGTAGTAAGGAGCTGGAAAATAAACTGACTGTGACTTACCCGAGCTGCCCCTTGCCAGTGGAGCCCCTCGCCCTACATTCGCTGTACTCCCCGTACACCGAGCAGGAGCGCAGGGCGTACCGATTGGATGAGGTGCTCTACAGACAGTACATCACTAACCCCTTTTGGAGGTGGTATCACAGCTGCAGGAACCCAGGGGCTGCCTGCGATGCTGGGGTGGGGCTGTCCTCGGCCCCGAGCTCAGGGTCCCAATGGCAGGGTTTGGGGGAGAGTACTTCTCCTCCGAACTTCTTCAAATCGGCCAACAACTGACTTTAGAGAAACCAAACGCTTCCTGTGTAGCTTTCAGACCTTTACAACAATTAAGAGTCATTTGTAGAGCGTCGCTCTGAGTCTGATTATGAATCAGTGTAAAAGTTAAAATTAAGCTCTTTATTGTGACTATTCAATTAATGGCTAGAGTAAATAAGGAGAATAATGTGTTCTTATTAAATTGCACCCAAAGTTACACTGCCGCATTTCCATCAACATAAACTTAGGAACAGTTAACTGAATGTAAGTCCCGTGTCTCTATGGGCAGAATGAGAAAATGATTATTTAGGGGACCTATCTTAAATTGGAGTGAACCGCTTTTGCTAAACAACTGTTTTGTAATGAATTTAGCTTTGCATACACAGAAAAAACTCCTCCATTTGATGCTCAAAGAATCAGGCACGAGTCGGGGATTTCCCTTTCCTGAGTGATTCGGCAGGCTGACACTTCGCTCTGTAACCTAATGATTGTTCACTGGTGAACCTATATGTTTGCTTTTGTACAAAACGCCCTTTCGTGTGAAAAATTGTTTACAATGAAATAAAAACTTTTGGAACTTGTGCACCCTAATATATTGTTTTTTTTCCCACTTCAAATCGTTGTTATTCTAATAATTTGCCTTTAATAGACAGGCTATAAAAGCACATTGTTCATTTATGGTGTATAACTCACTATGGGGTAGTGATAGGTCAGCGCCTGAAGGAACTAACTTCGTAAGTGACTAAATAAGTGTCATTTTACATTCCGCAGTTGCTGTATTCAGGCTGGATGATAGTGTAACTATATATACATCCCAGTTAAATTGGGTACACACTGCTCCTGCCTTCCCCGAGACTATAAGTCATTGCAAAATGAAAGATACCAAGTTCGAGCAAACGACCGCTGGAGATCGGAAAATGTCATAAACTTGTTAAAACAAAATCTCTAGAAACAAATGACCAAAAAATATCTTCGACATCAGTGATGGCCCTTAACTGACTGGGTTTATTACAGAAAACACCCACCTTTAATCATACCAAGGGCTGTAATGTTTTAACTGCCCAACTGAAGATTTCCAGTCCATTAGCCAGCAAATGATGCTTTTTCTAAACTGATGAAGTCTGCTTATATTCACATTGTGTTGGTCGGATGTTCAAGTGAGCAACTGGATAATCTTGTCCAATGCTGAGCTGTAGTCGGCACTGTGAATGCTAAAACTAAATTGAAACTCTTGCTGCGGCGCATGTCCATCAAACACAGCTGAACACAGATGCTTAACTCATATTTGTATTTTATGGGTGGGAATCTGAAACCAATTTATGGACGTTTTGTTGCATCATTCCCTCCATTCCATCTTTTACACTTTTTTATCTGCATAGTGGGGGCAAGGGTACAAATTTTGGGAAGATGTGGTAAATCAAAGAGCAGATACAAGGCAAAAGAGAAAGGCATAATGACGGAAATGAAAAACAGCCCGTGACAGGAGGGATGGAGGATACAAATCTAACAGCAAATCAACAAATGAGACTAGAGGTTATAAAGCGAATAGAAGGATAAAACTAAAGGCTCTGTATCTGAATGCACCAAGCATTCGAAACAAAACAGATGAATTGAGAGCACACAGAGAAATAAATAATTACGATTTGATAGTCATTACGGAGACATGGCTGCAGGGAGACATGGCTGCAGGGGGACATGGATTGGGACCTAAGTATTAGAGGGAATAGGACATTTATGAAGGACAGGAAGCGAGGTGGCTCTGTTAGTTAATTAGCATTAGCACAATAGAGAGGGATGACCTAAGTTCAGGAAACCAGGATGTGGAAACTGTTTGGTAGAGATGACAAATGTTAAATGTTAATGTGGGAGTTGTGTACAGGCCCCCTAATAGTAACCACATGGTAGGATGGAGCATAGGGGAGGAAATAAAGGGAGCTTGTCAGAAAGGCATGATGATAATTATGGGAGATTTTAATTTACATTTAGACTGGAAAAGATGGGCAAAAGTAGCCTGGATGAAGAGTTCACAGAATGTTTCTAGGATAGTTTCTTAGAACCGCATGTTCTGGAGCCAACCAAAGAGCAGGCTATACTAGACCAGGTATTGAGCAATGAGATGGGAGTAATTAATGATTTCATAGAAAAGGCACCCATAGGTAGCAGCGACCATAAGATGATTAAATTTTACATTCAGTTTGAAGGAGAAAGGAGCAAGTCCAAGACTATGTTTTTAAACTTAATTAAGGGCAATTATGAGGGCATGAAAGCAGAGCTGGCTAAAGTGAATTGGCAAATTAGGTTAAGGGATAGGTCAAGATAGATGCAATGGCAAATATGTAAGTGGATATTTCAGAATATACAGAATAGGTATATTCCAACGAGTAAGAAAATGTCCAAGGATGGACACACCATTCGTGGTTAACTAGAAAGGTTAAAGACAGTATCAAACTTAAAGAAAAAGCATGTAATTGTGCAAAGACAGGTGGAAAGTCAGAAGATTGGACAGAATATAAGGAACAGCAAAGGATAACAAAAATATTAATAAGGAGGGAAAAATTAGAGTATGAGAGAAAGCTAGCCAGAAATATAAAAACAGACAGTAAGAGTTTCTATAAATATTTTTAAAAGAAAGGAGTTAACAAAGTGAGCATTGGTCCTATAGAAAGTGAGTCTGGAGAATTGATAATGGAAAACAAGGAAATGGCAGCAGGATTGAACAGGTATTTTACATCAGTCTTCGTTATAGACGATACAAGTAACATCCCAGAAGCAGCTATAAATCAAGAAATGGAAGAGGCAGGGTTGCGGAGGCGGGGAGGTGTTGGAGGAAGTCAGGAAAATGAAAATCACCAGAGAAGTGGTACTAAATACATTGTTGGAGCTGTGGGCTGGCAGGAGCTCGGGTCCTGATGGACTTCATCCTAGGTTCTTAAAAGACGTGTCCAGTGAGATAGTTGATGCATTGGTTTTAATTTTATGAAAATCCCTAGATTCAGAAAAGATTCCATTAGATTGGAATTAGCAAATGTAACTCCATTATTCAAAAATGTAGGGAGACAGAAAACAGGAACTACAGGCCAGTTAGCTTAACATCTGCCATAGGGTAAATGTTAGAAGCTATTATTAAAGAAGGTATAGCAAGGCACTTGGATAAATTCAAGGTAATCAGGTAGAATCAACATGGTTTTGTGAAAGGAAAATCATGTTTAACCAACTTATTGGAGTTCTTTATGGAAGTAATGTGCTGTGGATAAAGGGGTGGATATACTGTACTTAGATTTCCAGAAGGCATTTGATAAAGTGTCACATCAAAGGTTATTGTGAAAAATAAAAGCTCATGGTATAGGGGGGTAACTTGTTGGCATGGATAGGAGATTGGCTGGCTAACAGGAAGCAGAGAATAGGCATAAATGGGTCTTTTTCAAGTTGGCATGCCACAGGGATCAGTGCTGGGACCTCAACTGTTTACAATTTATATAAATGACCTGTATGAAGGGATTGAAGGGATGGTTGCCAAATTTGCTGATGACACAAGGATAGGTAGGAAAATAATTTGTGGAGAGGACATAAGGAGGCTACAAAAAATGTACAGATAGGTTATATGAGTGGGCAAAGGTCTGGCAGATGGAGTATAATGTGGGAAAATGTGAAATTGTCCATTTTGGTAGGAAGAATAAAAGAGTGCCATATTATCTAAATGGTGAAAGATTGCAGATCTCTGAGATGCAGAGGGATCTGGGTGTCTGAGTTGAATACAAAAGTAGGGAGGTTATGCTTCAATTACACAGAGCACTAGTGAGACCACATCTGGAGTACTGTGTACAATATTGGTCACCTTATTTAAGGAAGGATGTAAATACATTGGAAGCAGTTCAGATGAGGTTTACCAGACTAATGCCTGGAATGGTTGGGTTGACTTATGAGGAAAGGTTGGACAGACTAGGCTTGTATCTACAGAAGTTTAGAAGTGTAAGAGATAACTTTATTGAAACATATAAGATCCTAAGGGGTCTTGACAGGGTGGATGTGAAGAGGATGTTTCCTCTTGTGGGAGAATCGAGAACTAGGGGTCACCCATTTAAAATGGAGATGAGGTGAAATTGTTTTCTCTCAGAGGGTGTGAGTCTTTGGAACTCTTTTCCTGAAAAGGTGGTGGAAGCAGAGTCTTTGAATATTTTTAAGGCAGAGGTGGATAAATTCTTGGTAAGCAAAGGGGTGATAGGTTATCGGGGGGGGGGGGGGGGGGGGGGTTGGTGGGACGCAGATTTGAGGTCACTATCAGATCAGCCATGATCTTATTAAATGGCGGAGCAGGCTCGAGGGGCCGAATGGCCTACTCCTGTTCCTTGTTCGTATTTATTTCTATCCACATATTTAACGGTAATTCAGGACTTTAGAATCAATGCACAACTCGTTGGATTTTGCATCTAAATTATTTTTTTCCCACTGACCCCTTTCAAGCCAGTGATGTGAGATGACATTTATTTGGAAGTTGCTGGTTGTTGGGATTCAGTGTTCAAAAACTCGCCTGTAAACTTTAACAGTTCCACTATAAACCTCTACGACATTTATAACCTTTTTTATTTCTTTATGAGGTCCTCCGCATATCTTCAAATGTTTGGTCTGCGGCAGAACGCAAGGACACTTCTCAAAATTTAACCCAAGTTGGTCATTTCACTCCCTTAACTACAGCACCACTGCTCAGATTAAGGAAATAGGTCAACATTGGAGCGTGAGTGACCTCGACACAAATCGTGTCATTCCTGACAAGAAGTTTTCTCCAATAAAATATTGAAAACCTACAATTTAGTACTAAAAACTGTAGAAGAAACGGTATTATCTCAGTTGACCGTAAACATTTCAATGTAGATGTCAACTTTGGCTTTAACTTAAAGGAACAAATGATCAAATTACCTTGAGAAAATAATCCCTTCAAATCTCTACCATTAAACATGCCAAAATATATTACTTAATTAAAGTGATTTACCCTAACAAAACTATTATTGACAAATACTTAGAATGAAAGTCTCGAATTGTAATGTAGTTTAATGGGAAACATATCTTTATGACAACCATCATATGCGGTCTCCAGTAACTATTGTTCCGCCCAGACTCCACCAGTGAGGCTGGGGTCGGCTTTCCACATCGCCTCGCACAACAAGGTCGTGTTGGGGCTCCCGTCCTTCAGATACAGCCTGGCGTCCCAGTCAATCATTCACTTTATTGTTTCCTGACTGAAGCCAACGGTTTGTGTAATCTTCAGCAAAAGAGCGAAAACAAAGCATTAACTCTCATCAGGTGAAGTTGCATCTCGGGTCTAATGATGGAGGCGCTGTGATAAAACGGTAGCGGCAGGAAACGGAGCTGCTGCTAACAGGGCTAAGGTCCTTGGCAATGCTTGTTATCTGTCGTGGGATTACTGTTTGGGGACAATCACTGTGCCTGGAATAACAACCAGATGAAAGCATCACTAACGACACCAAACTATCATTTACTGTCTGTCGCATTAATCTTTTTTTCCCCCTTCGTTTTGTTTCCACAGTTTTGCAATAGGCATTGGCAGCAAAAAACAGATTAACCAAACGGCCTCTTAAATTTTCTAAACTTTTAGAAGTTCTTTTCAGGGCATCTCTCCAGAGAGGTTCGGCTGTTGAAATAACATTTCTCCTTTGTTAAAAACAGATACACCTTCATATTACCGGTACTGCAAATATACCCACATCAGGCAAACGGCAACTACTGATGGGCTTTGTCAGTAGTTTGGTTTGGAGATATTTTGGGGATGGGTGTGTGCTGGCCGAAATGTTATACACCTGGGGCGTTCAGAATAAATGAACCGTTCGTTTACTGCTCAAAACCCCAACGGGATACATTGTACCTTGTTGTAAATTACCTTCTGGGAGATAATATATAATAAATATTAAGAATAAATTATGTTTGCTATTTTATTAGAATATAATCTAGGAAACTATCAAGAGAGGTGGACGGGAAAGAGGTAAACGTGTGGTTGGATTTGATTTAGACCATTCCACACAGGGGGATTTAGAACTCTTTGGTGTTTCTGCTGTTGCCATTTGCACCTCCCCTAGAATCACCTTTTATCTCTTTACTTGTCCTATTACCATTTTCTCTTGCTTTTTGCACCATCTTTCCTTTTGCCTTTTCATCTTTCCCAGCTTCCAGCCAATCACCGACTGTACCTTTTATTATTCTCCCACCTCCCTCTGGACTTGCATAAACCCTGTTACACCTGTAACTTTTCTTGCAAAGTTAACTAGGGGCTGGATTTTAGACTCCCCTCCCCCTCGGCAGGTTTGAAGGCAGGGGGCCACGTAAAATCCAGCAGGTGGTCTTCCTGCCACCTACCTGCCCCGACCTGTCTGAAATTTTACAGCGGGCAGTTCACTTGCACTTGTGTCTATTGAGGCCCTTAAGTGGTCAATTAATGGTCACTGAAGGGCCTCATCCCACAACCACCAGTATTTTACACTAGCAGGTGGGGGGTCCATGCCAAGCAGGTTAGTGTTGGGGAAGTGGAAAGACCTCCTTTGAGGGCCGCCCAGGCAGATCGGAGGCACCCCTCAACCCCCCCATTCCCCTGGGTTATTTCCCTCCCTTTAACCCTCCTCCCCTGACCTCTTGAACCACCCCCCCTCACCCCCTGCCACATCCCCTCAACCCCTCACTGGAACAGATTGGCAGACCTCAGCAAGACCCTCAACTGTGGATATACCTGATCTCCACAGTGTGATGGGGCTACCAATTCGATTGGTAAGCAGTTCTCTAAGGCAGGACTTCCTCCCATGATAGGGATGGAAGTCTCACCCTAACACAACTAACTTTGCTGAACACTGCTCCCGGGGTTAAATTGCTGCAGGGCAGCCATTGGGATTGTGCGCAGGCTCCCTCCCCTGAAAGTATAGCAGGGGAGGGTGGGAGAGGGGGACCACAGCAGCCCATAAGATTCAGCCTCATGTTTCTCTTTCAACAGATGCTCCCTAACCTTCTGAGTATTCCCAGCACTTCCAATTTTTATTTTAGAATAGAAAAACCAAGGTGAGAATAAGCCACTGGATCCAGTGGAGCTAATCTCTCCAGTAATGACAACCTAGCTTTCAACAATGTTCCCAATGTGCTTGATGTCTGCATTTCTATTATTATGCCTGGAGGTTCTTCTGCTTCTTTCGTATGGCTGGTTATAGAGCAACAACTATAGTTTTACATCAAGATTGGCCAAGCTAGGATATTAGGTCAGGATTAGCAGGATAGCAGGATTAGTGCATCATTGTTTTACCCCCTTCATATTTATAAGTCGGGCATTGAGTTGTTACATGTTCCGTGACCACAGTCACACACAGGAGAGTTTTTAATTTCCCATTCGTGCATCAGGTATCCGCATCTGCCATGGTTTGTTCAATGCAGTTTAGAGGTGCCCATGAGACTCGTGGGTGGTCGAAGCCAGGGACCTTGGAGCTGATTGAACTACATTTGTTCCTAGTTTATGCTTATGATCACTCGTCTGCCTAATTTTGAAGAAATATTCAGACATTACCTTATTTAGGCCATTTAACATTTTATGTATTTCAACAAGTTTTTGCCTTACATGCCCAACCTCGTCTCTAAGGTGTGAAATGGAAAATGAAAACCAGTTCAAAAATAAAAACGGATGGCTCCTGCTATAGAACAAAGGCAGCAAGACACATAGTTCTAGAACTAGGGGTCACTGGTTTAAAATAAGGGGTGGCCCATTTAAAACAGGGGTGAGGTGAAATTTTTTTACTAAGAGGGTCATGAGTCTTTGGAACTCGCTTCCTGAAAAGGTGGTGGAAGCAGAGTCTTTGAGTATTTTTAAGGCAGAGGTGCATAGGTTCTTTGTAAGCGGTGATAGATTATCGGGGGTAGGTGGTGCAGATTTCAGGTTACTATCAGATCAGCCATGATCTTATTAAATGGTGCAGCAGGCTCGAGGGGCTGAATGGCCAACTCCTGCTCCTTGTTCATACGTTCAAATGTTCATATAGATGGGATGGGACAATGCAGAGAAACAATATGTATCATGAATTACATTTGGACAATGGGCTGGAGTCCAATTAGGTTCTTGATAAGGATTGTTTATGATATGCTGCCAACTAGGGTGAAGCAACTTTGTTGAGACTTGGTAATGATTCCTAGCATTGCCAAATATTTATAAACTGTTGCTTATTACAGCTCTACTGATTCCAAGCAGTCCAGTTAGCGGCGAGGATTCCCATGAATCGAATCCAACCCTGGTCAACTTAGGGTCTCGTTTACTGATATCCTTGTATCACAGACGTGGGTGACTCGTTGGTCCCGTGCCAATAGCAAGTTTACCATAGAGCTTGTTTTTGGGGATGCGGCCGTTATCCATTCGGCTCACATAACCCAGCCAATGGACTGGCCACTGACTCAAGGGCAGACATGCCAGGGATCCCTACATGCTGGTGTACTTCCATATTCAGCACGCTGTCTTGCCAGGAGTTGCCCAATATTCATCTGAGGCAGCAGAGGTGGAACCTGTTCAGCCGCTTTGCTTGGCTTGTGTAAGTTGTCTGTGCCTCGCTACTGTAAAGGAGGGTGCTGAGAACACAAGCCTGCTACACACGGAGCTTTGTATTTCTGGTTAGTTTGCTGTTGGTCCATACTCAACTTCTCAAGTTTTGACATGACAGCTGCGGCCTTGGGAACCCTGGTGCTGATTTCGGCATCAAGGGACAGGTTGCTGGTAATTGTTGATCCAAGCATGTGAAGTTGTTCTTGGCCTCCAGAGTGAGATTGTCGATGTTGATGGAAGGTGGAATCTCTACATCCTGGCCCATAACTTTGGCCTTCCTGATGCTGAATGCCAGTCCAGATTCCTTGCAGGCCCAGGAGAACCAATCTACAAGTTGTTGCAGTTGAACTTCAGTATGGGACACCAGTGTGGCATTTCAGCAAACAGCAACTCATGGACTAGGACATTACTCACCTTGCTCTTGGTACACAGTCTTGCCAAGGTGAACAGCTTGCTGTCAGCTCTGGCAAATAGGTAGACACCCTCATGTGAGTCGCAGAAAGCACACAATAGCAACATTGAGCAAAATATGCCAAAGAAAGATAGCACCAGGACACAGCCCTGCTTTACCCCGCTGCTGATCTTGAAAGCATCTGATGATGCCCCATTGCAACTGATGAAACTGTGCATGTTCTCGTGGAAAGAATAAATTACATCCATGATTCCAGATGGGCAGCCTATTTTCCACTGCAGTTTAAAGAGTCCATCTCTGCTAACAAGGTTGAAGGCCTTGGTGAGATCTATGAAGGCAATGTAGAGTTGTCTGCGCTGTTCATGGCACTTCTCCTGTAACTGCCAATGTGAAAAAATCACGTCAACTGTTGACCTGTCAGCTGTAAGCTACACTGAGACTCAGGGTAGATGTGTGATGCCAGGGTCTGCAATCTGGTCAGAGGAACACAAATTGTTATAACAATTTTTTTACAGCCTGCTGTCACCATTTGTTGATCCTCTATAAGACCATAAGAAATTGGAGCAGGAGTAGACCATATGTCCCCTCGAGCCTGCTCTGCCATCTGCCATTCAATAAGACCATGGATGATCTTCAGCCTTGGCTCCACTTCTCTGCCCATTCACCATATTCCTTGATTCCCCAAGAGATCAAAAATCTATTTATCACAGCCTTGAATATACTTAACAATGGAGAATCCACAACCTGCTGGGATAGAAAATTCCAAAGATTCACAGCCCTCGGGGTGAAGAAATTTCCCTTAATCTCAGTCATAAATAATCAGCCACGTATCCTGAGACTGTGCCCTAATGTTCTAGATTCCCTAGCCAGTGGAAATGACCTCTCAGTATCTACTCTGTCAAGCCCCTTCAGAATCTTGTTTGTTTTAATGAGATCACTTCTCATTCTTTGAAACTCTGAGAGCATAGGCTCAATTTACTCCGTCCTACATACCATAAACCTAAACTATATACAGTACTCCATCCAGGTGTGGTCCCAACAAAACCCTTTCCAATTGTAGCAAGACTTCCTTGTTCTTGTACTCCGGTTCCCTTGCAATAAAGGTCAATATGCCATTTTCTTCCTAATTGCTTACTGTATCTGTATGCTAACTTTCTGTGTTCCTTGTATGAGTACACTCAAGTCTCTGAACATTGACATTTAAAAGTTTCACACCTTTTACAAGGTATTTTTCCTTTTGATTTTTAGTACCAAAGTGAATAAACACATACTTCCCCAAATTATACACCCTCTGCCACCTTGTGGTTCATTCACTTAACCTGTCTATATCTCTTTGCAGCCTCTTTGTCTCCTCCTCACAGCTTGCATTCCCAACTAGCTTTTTATCGACAGCAAAATTGAATACATTAATCTTGGGCTCTTTGTTTAAGACATTAATATAGCTGTAAATAGCTGAGGCCCCAGCACTGTTCCTTAAAATACTCCACCTGTCACAACCTGCCAACATGAATGTGCCCCATTTATGCCAACTCTCTGCTTCCTGTCTGTTAACCAATCCTCCATCCATACTAATATATTACCCTCAACTCCATGAGCCCTCATCTTGCATACTAAAGCTTTGTGTGGCATCTTATCAAATGCTTTTTGGAAATCCAAGTATACTACATCGACTGGCTCCCTTTTATCCACCTTACTAGTTATATCCTCTGTGATGGACTAAGACCTCATGTTGTATATTTTTTATAAAAAATATATATATCCTCATTGATATTTTTACATTTTAAAACTGGACATTGACTGAACAAGATCCTTAAAATGGCTGAACCTATGTCTGTCTGTGACCCCAGAACAAACAAAGCCACTTTGCAGTTTCAGGAAAAGTCACACTTCGTTATCTCTGAGGAGCCACTAACAATCATCTGGGGGCTGCACAACTCAACTTCAAAGAGCGTTATACAAAGGCTATTTGCATTCAATAACCCAGGCTTTCCAGCAGGAGGCAGAGGGTCTGCTAAGCTAAAGGCCCCTCAAGCATTCCTTTCAACTCAACTCAACTTTAGCAGTCCTTGAGACCCAGCTAAATTCCAGATGATGGACACACTTCCTTGTTGAAGAGGAGTGGTGGAGAGGTGGGGATCATGTGACCTTGGCCTCTGGCTTGTGAAACAAGTTATATTGCTTTGCTGAACTGTATCACTCTGCTCTTTAACATCTGACTAGCAGCCACATAGAAAGGAGTTCTGCCCAGGTTGAACACCTGGCCCCATCTACACTGTTTCTGTTGGAAGTTCTGTGCCATCATCTACAAGGCTGAGTCATCTCTGTGTACCTATCTCATCTTGTGAAGTCAATCCCCCCCAGAAAAGTGAATTCTACAACATTGGTTTTGAGCCCAGCAACCTCGGTGAAGGAATGCCCAATTGGACTTTGATTCTGGACTCTGAAACTCATGTGAACCAATATTTATTTTCTCTGTGGTCTCTGTACTTTAAAACCTTCTTTTCTCCATCCCTTCTCTTTATTGTGTGTGTATGTGTGAAGGTGACGTTGCAAACCCTCCTTCCCACGATTTGAATGTGTGCAAATAAACTAACCCTTTGAATGCATCCTATCTTGAGTTTGTTGTGGAGTTGTTAATAGAAGATTGGATTGCACCAAAACTGAGTGGTTGGGAAATACGCCACTGCTTATAAAGAAGAAAACAAATCAAAAACACCTTTCTGTTTATAGATGGGTGGCGAGAGCAGAAATTAGTGCTGTTTAAATTACCCCCACCCTTATCCCCACCCACTCCTCCACCCTGTCTGTAACACCTGAAACACTGAAATGAATTTGTCAAACATAATTTTCCATTCATAAAATCATGTTGACTTTGTTTGATCCTACTATGATTTTCTAAGTGTATTGTTAAGGCTTACTTAACAATAGATTCTAGCACTTTTCTGATGACTGATGTCAGGCTAACTAGCCTGACGTTCCCTGTTTTCTCTCTCCCTCCTTTCTTGAATAGCAATGTTATCTTTTCTTTCTTCCAATCCGCTGAGACTGCTCTGGAATCTAAGGAATTTTGGAAAAATTATACCCAGTACATCCACTATCCCTGGAGCTACCTCTTTTAGAATCCTAGGATGTCAGGGAATTTGTTGACTTTTAGTCCCTTAAGTTTTCCCAGTACGTTTTCTCTGCTGATATTGATTACTTTAAGTTCCTCACTATTATTAGCCCCTTTGTTAATCTCTATTTCTGGTGTGTAATTTGTGTCCGCTACTTGCCACAGCCATTTCCTCATTTCCTATGACAATTTCTCCTGACTCTGCCTCTAAGGGATCAACATTTACTTTAGTTGCTCTCTTCCTTTTTATATATTTGTATAAGTTCTAACAATCCATTTTTATCTTCTTGGCCACTTTACTCTCATGTTCTATTTCTTTCTTTTTTTAAAAATCAACTTTTTGGTTGCCCTTTGCTGGAACCCTCCCAATCCTCAAGCTTACAACTATTCTTCACAACATTATACGCTTCGTTCTTTCATGTTATCTTTAACATTCTTATTAAGCCATAGGTGGATCTTTCTTATTGAGGTTTTGATCTTTTGTTGAATATTTTTAATAATTTCTTTAAAATTTTCCACTGTTTATTTACTGCCTTATCTTTTAGCCTATTTACCCAATCAACCTTAGCCACCTCTCCCTCATCACTTTGTTTAAGTTGATGATTCTTTGTTACAATCCCCTTGAGGGGACAGTAAACCAAAATAACCAAATTTCCCAAATGACCTCCAAATGAAGAAATTACCAACAAGATTTCACTTTTTGTAACCTTTACTTTAACAGGAATCAAAACCAATGTAAATTAAACATTAAGTAACAGGCAAATGACACTACATTAAAAAAATATAAATTTCAACTGAAACAGTGGATACAAAAAGATACAACTTAAACAGCCACAAGTACCTATATCATTCCCCACACACATATGGCACCATGTGCAATCTCACAATCTTTCCAACTTGGCCTCTGGTACATAGCAACTCTCACTTTCCCAATCGATTTGGCCCTTGAGTGGTATGGGTGTTCAGCAGCAGCTGTATTCCATCTGTAGTCCCTGGGTACGGTTAACACTGACAAGCCACACATCTATGAACCCTCTCTCACTCAAGTCACATCAGTCTGATGGCATAGCTTTCCAACAATATCCAGTTCACAATCTGATCTTCTGATACAAATTCTCAGTTCTTTTGCATACTTGAACTATTCACAGTGTTTTTTAGGATTCAGTGCCTTTTAGCTCTCCTGTACATCGCTGCCCCATGGCTTTATGGAATGCTATTTATTTTGCTATTACCAAACAAAAAACTGACTTTTTCACAGACAGCTTTATTAGATTCACCTCACATGAATTTTGTGTTCCTCTTTCTGTCTCTGCTTTCTCTTTGTGTCTGCATCTGTGTGCTGATTGCCTTTGTCTTTTGATTGCAGTCCTCCTTTGTCTTAGAACTCCTCTTTATGTCTGCCAGCCAAATGGCTTCTGGTCTTAATAGCCTTCCTGTTGGTATTGCTTCCAGGTCAAGGGTTGCCAGGTTGCATGGACCAGTATTTCTTAGTATTCAAGAAAATTATAATTCGTCCCTTTGCAATCGATGCAAATTCTTAAAAATCCTTCACAAACATTCTTAGAAGCAATTACAGCATCCACCGGCATTTTAAAGAAATTACAAATTTTCCTTACTGTGCTGCTTTCGGGTCAAAAGTTGTTACATTTTGGATTTGAGTATGTGGCTCTCAAATTTAATATGGAATTCATTGTATTATGATCACTTTTTCCCAGGTGACCTTTTACAACAAGATTACTAATTAACCCTGCCTCATTACACAATACTTGATCTAAAAAAGCATTTTCCTCATTGATTCCACAATGTATTGTTTGAGGAAGATATCATGAAACCATTCTACACCTTCCAGAATACCTTCGCCAGATTACATAAATTATCTGCGATGTGGTTCTATGTGTGGAATTATTTCTTGCGGCTAATCCTCCTTATGCGAACTATTGTAATGATTGTATTTTTGGTTTTCCTGCTAATTTAGTGCCTTTTACATTCAGTAGCCAACTCTGCTTCTTTCACATATTCAACTCACTATTTTTTATTTCATTGGCTTCTGATCCTCAGCCTCATTTTGAAGACTTCCCATGGCCTTACCCATTCTACTTCTGCAGCCTTCTTCTGCCCTATATCCCCATCCCACATCCTCTGTCTCCAGATTTTTGTACATCATCTCTCCCTTCACCCCACTATTGATAGTTTAACCTTCAACTACATTGGCCCAACTTTCAGGAACTTGCTTCCTAATTCCCTCCACACCTTCACTTCTCTCACTACCTTTAACAGCCTTCTAAAGACCCAATTTTGAATTCAACATTTAGCCACTCTTCCTAATATCACCCCATGACTCATTGTAAAGTGCCTTGGAACGTTTTCTCTGTCAAATATGCTATATAAATGAAAGTTGTTGTTGTTTTTGTTAGCAGTTTTAGTTTTTCAAAATAAAATTATATACTTATTACCTGATGGTAGAGCGTTTGTATTGGTATTTCATACCAGGGATGGTAAAGGCATGTGTTCATGTCTCGTAGTCTCTCTCTATGTATACAAATATATATATATACATATAATATAAATATATATTTATATATGTATACATATATATATATATATATATGGTGAACTCCCACGTGAGGGGCTGTTGCAAAACAGAAGAGGATATCAGTGATGCACTTTATAGATGACACATATTTGCAAAGCATGAAAACCATGTTTGGGGCAGAACATAATGAATGGACTGATTCTTTTCTATGTTTGTTTACTGTAGCAAACAGAGGCCAAATTAATTGAGAAAAGTTGTCCAAATTACCAGTGTGAACATTGCATATTTGGGTCTGTGATGAAAGTATAATAATTTTCATAATATTTTTCTGGTTTATTGTGAAGTAGGTTTATGGGGATAAGTACCGTTGGGTCTGTGTATGATTTAATTACATTTGGAGTCAAGTAGACTGCAAGTTTGAAATCATCAAAAGAAGCTAGGTGCTTGGCATGTTAATGAGTAAACATGGATGCTGGCTTTGCATGTAGGATGTGAAGGGAATTTGCATTTTTAGATAAATGAAGAGATTTAGATTTTAAAAGGATTTTAATCTGTTTACAAATTAGCCAGATAAGCAAGGCTAAGGAATGTGTTTATTTTTCCCAAAGGTTACTGCCAATATTGGTAACATGAAAGTTTTTATGTTATGAGGAAGATACAGTTTCAAAGACATATGGAACAATAGAATTTATATATTAAAAAGAGAAAACATATATAAAGGAGAATGAGAGGCTATGTGGAAAGAGAAGGCCATGTAAGATCTAACAGGACTGTGTGAAATAGCCTTAAAGAAGCCTCCAGCATTTGTGCATATGTCTGCTATATAACAAAACTGAAGTTGGGGAAAAGTCATTTGGAATTTCACTATCCAGGGTATTGTGTTAATTTGCTGAGTTTGTTTTAAATCTAAAATTTATTTTGAGCTGTTGCCTTAAAGGGGTTGTAACTGGGAGACAGTTTAATTAGGAATTTTAGGAGTTATTATAGTAGTAAATAATTGTAGACTTATGTATGTGCTTGAAATCTTTTATAATTTGCTAATAAATATTTTAATTTAATTTTTAAAATCTGTAAAGATCTTGGTGGACTTATTACTTCTGAATTCAGTGCACACATCTTATAATAAATAAAAATTGCAAAACAGTTCTGATAGCACAACCAAATTTCCCTTGTGGATTTGGTCCGCCTGGCACATGTCATCTGCCATGTCATAACAGGTCTGTTTATGCTCAATGTTGTAAAGTTGGAAATCACACCTGTGTAAATACTGTCAGACCCAGAAGTTGAAAGACAAATCAACTAATTGTCTGTGCCATGTTCCTGCCACAGCTCATTTAAATGATTATAACACAACTTCTTTGTGATTTGGTCCTTTCCAGTAATGCTTGAATAAGAAGATTGGGTTCTGATGACATGAGAAGATCATCAAAACTGTACATTCAAAATGTTATCCTTATTGCTAGTTTTAAAAATCAATTTCCTGCTGAACTAAAAAAGATGGCTGCTACAAGTTGCCTGATCACAGACTTCTCACTGCGACACATAGCCTGAAAGTGGCCCTTCTTTCTGCAAAAATGGCCTCTTTGATGGGAGAATTTTCCTGCCTGTGTTTTTTCCTGCCACAGTGGATTACACATAACTGAGATGGATGTTGAACACTCTTCCTGCCTCCCCCACTTTTGTACAGCCATCTCTCTGCTTTTAAATTTAACATACTCCACCTAGGGGGAACATTTGCTAGAGTGGTTGTGGAGGGTTAAAACTAAAATGGCAGGGGGTGGGAACCTATGGAAGGAGTCAGAGGAAGGGGAATCAAGGACAAGAACAAAAGACAGAAAGGGGAATAAGAAAAGTGATAGGCAGAGAAATCAAGGGCAAGAATCAAACAGGGCCTCAGTGAAAAATAGTGGGAACAGGGCAAGTAATGTTAAAAAGACAAGCCTTAAGGCTTTGTGCCTTAACGCGAGGAGCATTTGCCATGAAGTGGATGACTTACCCACACAAATAGATGTAAACAGATATGATACAGTCAGGATTACAGAGACATGACTGCAGGGTGACCAGGGATGGGAAGTGAACATCCAGGGGGTATTCAGTATTTAGGAAGGACAGACAGAAAGGAAAAGGTGGTGGAGTTGCATTGCTGGTTAAAGAGGAAATTAACGCAATAGTGAGGAAAGATATTAGCTCCAACGATGTAGAATCTGTATGGGTAGAGCTGAGAAACACTAAGGGGCATAAAATGTTAGTCAGGGTTGTATATAGACCCCCAAACTGTAGGGGCAATGTTGGGGATGGCATTAAACAGGAAATTAGAGGCGCATACAATAAAGGAACATCTGTAATTATGGGTGACTTTAATCTGCATATAGATTGGGCAAATTAAATTAGTAACAATACTGTAGAGGAGGAATTCCTGGAGTGTATACGGGATGTTTTTCTGGACCAATACGTTGAGGAACCAACTAGAGAACAGGCCATCCTAGGCTGGGTATTGTGTAATGAGAAATGAATAATTGGTAATCTAGTTATGCGAGGCCCCTTGGGGATGAGCGACCATAATATGATAGAATTCTTCATCAAGATGGAGAGTGACGTAGTTGATTCTGAGACTAGGGTTCTGAATCTTAATAAAGGAAACTACAATGGTATGAGGCGCGAGTTGGCTATAATGGATTGGGAAATGTTACTTAAAGGGATGACAGTGGATAGGCAATGGCAAACATTCGAAGAGCGCATGGGTGAACTGCAACAGTTGTTTATTCCTGTTTGGCGCAAACTTCTGAGTGGGATTTGATCTTGTGGTCCATGGGTGCTAGTCCATTTCAATTGCAATGGAACTTTCCATGCTTGTTTCATGGAAGGAATGACCAAAAGATGTTGAAGTTATATATCAATTAAGTCAGAGGAGTGAGATTAATTTTGTTTTACTCATTCACGGGAAGTGGGTATCGCTGGCTGGGCCAGCATTTATTGCATATCCTGAGGTGCCCTTGAGAAGGTGGTAGTGAGCTGCCTCCTTGAACCACTGCAGTCCATGTGGCATAGGTACACCCCCAGTGCTGTTAGGAAGGGAGAAAGCGGGAGCAGGCTATTGAGTTGGATGATCAGCCATGAACATAATGAATGGCGGAGCCAGCTTGAAGGGCCAAATGGCCTACTCCTGCTCCTAGTTTCTATGTTTCTGTGTCAGCCGTTTTTGAGATATGGTGCGCCCTGTCCCCCCAATTTTGCTTCCTGACCTCAGCTTGTCTGCTCAGCCGAATTGCCTTTGTTAAGGTTAAATCATCCCCGGCTGTAAGTGGTCAGACAATGCTTCATCCAAGACTCTGACAACAAATCTGTCCATGATTAGTTCATTATTAAGCTGCCATATTCACAGCTCTCTGCAAGTCTATACAGATTGTTTATAAATGTATCAATACTTTCCCCTGGGTACACTTGTTAAATTTTGCCCACTCAACAATGGTATTCTTTCACAGGTTAAAGCAGGCATCAAGTGCTTTTATTTCTTTTTTGTACGTAGCTTTTTCTTCATCAACTCTCGCCTGACTAGGATATCACCTGCACAACCACCCATCACATATAACAGCACCATGACCTGCCGCCTCTTGGGTTCGCCATAAGGCTCAATGCAGTGCAGTATCTGGTAAATCTCCAATGCCCATTTAGCCATGCTTCTGCTTGGTTGAGACATGCAACTTGCTTGAAGTTTTCCAGTAATGACAGAGACTTTTCCATACTCCCTGCCACCCTATAATATTCTTGGTCTTGTTGTGTTAGCACAGAATATTTACAGAGTTTGCTGAGGTGCAGAAAACATTAACTTTATTGAAACATGTCTTACTATGGCTTCCTTGCCATGGGGTCTATAAAAGAGAGCAAGATCAAGAGACATTGCAGGCTGAATTTTCAGCTCAGCAGGCAGGCACGATCAATGGATCCCGTGATCGGTTGGGAAATGGACCGCCGACCGCGATCAGCCCAATTAATGGCCAACCAGTGTGAAACGCGCGCTGAGAAGCTCAGCGATGCTGGGGTGGTGGCAAAAAAAGGGCGGGCGATGACGTCAATGCGGGCGCGGGCCAGCGCTGACAGAAAGCTCCCTGCTGGCAGAGAGCTGCCTCAGGGAGATGAAGACCTGAAACAGCAAAAATAAAGGTTTCAAAAGCTGAAAAAAGTGTCCATGCATCATAATCAGTCACCTGAAAATTTAGCTTTCGACAAAGCTGTCCACAGAAATTTATTTATATTTTATTTTGTCTCGGAAAACTCATTCCGCCGGTGGATGAGGTTTGTTGAAAAATGTAAAGGACGCCTGGCCAATTCGCCCGTCTGCCTAACATAAAGTTCGATGGGCTACATAAAATCTCAGACAATTGCACCATTAATGGGCTTAATTGCCCTCTTAATTGTCGGTGGGCACGCTTCTGACTTTTGCACGCGCCCGCCGACCGAAATATCGCACAGGCACAGGATGACATCTGGAAGCTTGCCTGGCGTCATCTTGCACAATTTCACACCTGCCCGATCAGCATAAAATTCAGCCCTGCATCACTTCCTGTGATGATATACTCTGTGCCTCATTAGCATATCACAGAGTAAGAATTAACTCCTTAAACTACAGGAGGAGACTGAACAAGAGGAGAAAAAATAGAATCAAGGTAGGAAGAAATAAATTCAGTGAGGAAGGCACAGATTGAAACAATGGGTCTACCAGGACAGTCCTATGTATGAATATTGGAATGGATGTGGAAGCAGGCTGTTCGGCGTTGGATGAGTATGAGGTGGGAAGCTGTGGAGGGAAAATCTCCAGAGGGGATGAGGTCAGTGACAGACCTAGAAACAATGGCTTGGTGTTCAGTGGTTGGGTCATGGTCCAGGGGGTGATAGGAAGAAGTGTTGGTGCTCAGCCTCTGCAAGTTAGAGGTTGGTACTTCACATGACAACAGCATCAACCTTGTTGGTAGGTTTGATAACAGTGTCAGGGTTAGATCCGAGAGAATGGAATGCAACAAGGTCAGACGAAAATAGGTTAGAGTGAGTGAGGGGAGCAGAGAAATTAAGACAGCTAATGTCTTTCCAACAGTTCTCAGTGTGAAGATCAAGAGCATGTAAGAGGCCAGATGGAGGGGTCCAGGTGAAGGAGAGTATTGGAAGCAGGTGAATGGGTCTGCTAGTCAGAGGAAGGACTCCTGCCAAAGAAATGAGCACAGAGATGAAGATGACGGAATAAGAATTCAATGTCAGGCCGAGCCCGAAATTCATTGAGGTAAATAAGGCGATAAAACTGAGTTTTTGCTAAGTACAGATCATTCAAAGTCAGACAGAGGAAGGTCAGAGCATATAGTGATGGCTAGAAGAGGATTAGAAGAAGGGATGGGGTTAGAAGGAGTGGATGGGGGGGGGATGATCCCAGGAGGGGTGTACCCGTAAGTTGTTGGAGCTTGCGATTCTTAACATCTGAAAGGAAGAGAAAAAGTTTCTTGTTAAGATGCCGGATGAGACGAATAATTAAATGAAGCTGTGGGCAAGGACAGCTTTGAGCTAGGGTGAGTTGGTGCTGCTGGAGAGAGAGGTTGAGTGTGTACATGTGGCAGTGGATGGCATTGTGTGTGAATCTCAGGTTGTGGTGAGAACAACGGTCCAAGAAATGTTGTATGTCTCAGAGATGTCTCTAATCTTGGGTGGATTCGAAACATGAAGGAAGGAGATGTGGCTGTGAAAGCAATGATAAACACTGTATCAAACATGAGGAGGGAACTGGAAAGCAATGAAGACGAATAAGACGAAAGAGATAAACGGAAATCCTGTCTAAGAGAAGAGCAGAACTTCTTCAAGGTAGGTATTCTCAGAAGGGAAGTGGCAGTGAATTAAGCACTAAAATAAAAGCAAAATACTGAGGATGTTGGAAATCTGAAATAAAAACAGGAATTGCTGGGTAAACTCAATAGCTCTGGCAGTATCTGTGGAGAGTGAAACAGAGTTAATGTTTTGAGCCCAATATGATTCTTCTTCGGAACTGAACTGAGATAGAAATAGGAACTTTGGAACATAGGAGCAGGAGTAAGCCATTCAGCCCATCGATCATGCTCCACCATTCAATGAGATCATGGCTGATTACCTCATGATCAATGCCACTTCCTTGCACTACCTATCGATTTCTCTCTTGAACATGTTCAATGATTGACATCCACAGCCCTTTAGGGTGGAGAATTATAAAGATTCACCACCCTCTGAGTGAAAAAAATTCTCCTCACCTCAGTCCTAAATCACCTGTCCATTATTCTGAGACTGTATCTCCTGGTTCTAGACTCACCAGCCAGGGGAAAAATCATATCCACATCACCCCTATCATATCCTGTAAGAATTTTGTAAGTTTCAATGAAATCAGTCTTATTCTTTGAAGTTCTAGAGAATACAAGCCCAGTCTCCTCAACCTCTCTTTATATGACAATCCTGCCAACCCAGGGATTAATCTGGTGAACCTCCATTGCACTCCCTCTATGGCAAGTATACCCTTCCTTAGATAAAGAAACCAAAACTGTATGCAATACTCCAGGTGGGTTCGCCCCAAGGTCTATATAATTGCAGCAAGACATCTCTACTCCTGTACTCAAATCCTCTTGCAATGAAGGCCAACATACCATTTGCCTTCCTAATTGCTTGCAACACCTGCATGCTAGCTTTTAGTGATTCTTGAACAAGGACACCCAGGCCCCTTTGGACATCAACACCTCCCAACAAGTCACCATTTAAGAAATACTCTTCCTGTCTGTTTTTTCTACCAAAGTAGATAACTTCACACTTATTCACATTTTATTCCATCAGCCATGTTATTGCCCATTCACTTAGCCTTTCCAAGTCCCCTTGAAGCTTCCTTGCATCCTCCTCACAACTCACATTTCCACTTAATTTTGTGTCATCAGCAAATTTGGAAATATTACATTTGGTTCCCACATCCAAATCATTTATATAGATTGTGAACAGCTGTAGCCCCAGCACTGATCCTTATGGTACTCCCCTAGAAACAATCTGCCACCCTGAGAATGACTTGTTTATTCTACTCTGTTTTCTGTCTATTAACCAGTTTTCAATCCATTGCAGTGTATTATCCCCACTCCCATGTGCTCTAATTTTGTTTATTAACCTCTTGTGTGGGACCTTTTCAAAAGGCTTCTGAAAATCCATATACACCACATCCACTGGTTCTCCTTTATCTATGCTCCAGGTGACATCCTCAAAAAAACTCCAACAGGATTGTCAAACATGATTTCCCTTCCATAAATCCATGTTGACTCTGCCCAATCATATCATTATTTTCCAAGTGTCTAGTTAACACATCCTTTATAATAGATTCCAACATTTTCCCTACAATGAAGTCAAACAAACAGGTCTGTAGTTATCCAATTTCCCCCCCCCTCCTTTCTTAAATAGTGGAGTTACATTTGCTACTTTCTAGTCTGCAGGAAACTTTCCAGAATCTATAGAATTTTCAAAGATAACCACAATGCATCCACCATCACCTCCTTCAACACTCTGGGGTGTAGCTCATCAGGTCCAGGGAATGTATTTACCTTCAATCCAATTAATTTTTCGAGTACTACCACTGTGTTAATACTAATTTCTTTCAGTTCCTTATTTTCACTTTGGTTCCCTCGTATTTCTGGCAATTTTTCGGTATCTTCCTTTGTGAAGACAGAAGACAAAGTAATTGTTTAGTTTCACTGTTCTCCATTATAAATTCTCCTGTCACCACCTGTAGTGGACCCACATTTGTCCTTGCTAGTCTTTTTCTTTTCACATACCTAAAGAAGCTTTCACAGTCCGCCTTTATGTTACTCACTAGTTTGCATTCATATCCTCTTTTCCCTTTTCTTTATCAGTTTCTTGGTCCTCCTTTGCTGGGTTCTAAATTGCTCCCAATCCTCGGGTTTATCACTTTTTATGGTGACCTTATAAGCCACTTCCCTTGATCTAATGCAATCTTTAACTTCTTTTGTTAACCACGGTTGATTCACCTTTCCTGTTGGGTTTTTGTGTCTTAGAGGAATGTGATGGGTTTTATGCTGTTGAAAAAGGGGGGACATTGAGGGATATGCGGATACCTTGGGAAAGTGACATTGAGGTAGATGATCTAATTGAATTGCGGAGCAGGCTCAATGGGCCGAATAGCCTATTCTTGCTCTTATGCTCCTATGTTCCTATGTCAGTTGAACAAAAAAGGTCAGGGATAGGCTAGAGGGTGGCAGAGATTTAATGACAAAGATGTCATGAAACAACAGGCAAAGAGAGTGGTAATGGTTGTAGTAAAGAAACAAAGGCTTGTTTAGGGTGTATGGGTGTTGTGTGCTTAAGCAGACAGGAAACTTGTAGCTTTGGAATTCAGAGGAAAGCAATAAATATATGTAGGCTGACTTTTACACAAAAAAACCCTAGTATGCACGAACTGACTAAGAGGAACAGGTCCAAAGTGCTAAATAAGAGCGTAAGAAATAGGAGCAGGAGTAGGTTATATGGCTTCTTGTGCCTGCACTACCATTTAATAAAATAATGGCTGATCTTCAACCTCAACTCCACTTTCCCAAGCAATTCCATGTCCCTTGATTTCTCTAAGTCCACAAATCCATCAATCTCAGCCTTGAATATACTCAATGACTGTGCATCCACAGCCATCTCAGGTAGAGAATTCCAAAGTCTCACAACCTTCTGAGTGAAGAAATTTATCCTTATCTTAACCCTAATTTTGATTATGTTTTGGACTCTCCAGCCAGGGGGAAACAGCATCTCAACATCTACCCAGTAAGGCATGTTTCAATGATATCATCTCTCATTCTTCTAAGTTCCAGAGAGTGTAGGCCTTTTCTACTGGATCTCCTCAAAGGACAACCCTCTCATCACATGAATCAATAGTGAATTGTCACTGGACCTCCTTTAAGGCAGGTATATTCTTCCTCAGGTTGAGAGGCCAAAACTGCACGCAGTGCTCCAGGTGTCATACCAAATCCCTCTCCGATTGTAGCAAAACCTCCTTTCCAGAATCTAGGGAATTTTGGAAGATTATAATTAATGCATCCACCATCGCTGCAGCTACTTATTTTAAGACCCTAGGATGTAGGCCATCAGGTTCAGGGGATTTGTCAACCCTTAGTCCCATTAGTACTTTTTCCCCCGATGATAGTGATTGTTTTAAGTTTCTCCTTCCCTTTTGACCCATGATTTTCTACTATTCTTCACCTGCTTTTTGTGTTTTCTACTGCTAAGATAGGTGCAAAATACTTATTCAAAGACTCAACCATTTCCTTGTTTACCTCACCTCTTTAAGAACGCTAGGGTTGTAATCCTGTTGCTACGTTTCTAAGAGCTACTGCTCTAATAAGAAGGTAAGAACGCTTTCTCAGGCTCTTTGCATTTAATTACGCCACATGAACAGCTATTAAATATTCATTGGTAAACCAATGAAAGAGTGTCAGTACCAAATCAGTACTCTAATCATCATTTCTTACACCCTGAAGTAATAGACATGAATTGCCTTTGTAACTTTTACTAGCGCTTATAAATAAATCATTTTATATTCCATTTTTTCTATTGCAATTACAACAGTAAAATTTGAGATGTCACAGCAGCAAGACTCAATGTTAGTGTGACAGACTGACATCTACTTTGGAAACATTTGTCGTATTTCTAAATCAAATTCAAAAAGGAACTCTTTGCCAAAGAAATATTTTAGATGTTTTTAAATGTGACATTCACTTTTGAAGAGGACATTTTAGACCACCATTTGTAAAATTGTAATGAAACCATGAAAAATGCACAGCTTTCAAACATGCTGCTTATGACAATGTCATTTCATTGGAAGCAATGAAAGTAGCTGGAAATCAGGATTTCTCTGCAATGATGGTCCTTTTAAAACTTCTCAAACAGCTACCCAAGGACTGAAAAAGTATAAATATAAATTGATAATCCAATAGCTGTTGTGACTCATGATAGTGACTATTATTCTAGACAAGTAATAGGTGGCACTTTGAAAACACCAATCCCACAAAGAATACAGCAATAGAGAAGGAAAAAACAGGAAATTCTGAAAATACTCAGCAGGTCTGGTAGCATCTGTGGTGAGAGGAACAGAGGTAATGTTTCAGGTCATAAAATGTAAGGTGTTTTTCTGCATTAAAGGTGCTATATGAAAGCAAGATGTCGCCATTGAATACTGTCTAAGCTGTGCCGAGAATGGGAACATAAACAAAGGAATTTAAAGCTCCAGGTCCTAAGCATTAAAAGTTAGCTTGTGGGAGCTAAAACAATCATAAACACCAGTGGGATGTTGAACTTCAACAAGTACCAGCATAATTACTGAGAGCACTGGTTGGACCTCACGTGGAATATTGATCTTGAACATCCTTTGGTCTTTGATCCCTGTGTAAGTGTCAGGATCCACGCCAACTGGGAACCTTTGTTAATCCACTGTTCAAGGTCCAAGGGAGAGTCCCTTGTTTACATAAAGTCATTATGGACAGTCTAAGGTGGCTGCCAGAGCTGCAAGGTGCGGGTGATTTCCTGCACTGCAAGAATTCACCAAGGCTCCTTAGACAGCATCTTCCAAACCTATGATCACTACCATCCAGAAGGACAAGGGCAGCAGATACATGGGAACACCACCAACTGGAAGTTCCTCTCAAAGTCACTCACCATCTTGACTTGGAAATATATCGCCGTTCCTTCACTGTCACTGGGTCAAAATCCTGGAACTCCCTCCCTAACAGAACTATGGGTGTACCTACACCACATGGGCTGCAGCGGTTCTAGAAGGCAGCTCTGCACCACCAGCTTCTCAAGGGCAACTAGGGATGGGCAATAAATGTTGGCCCAGCCAGCGAAGCCCACATCCCGTGAATGAATAATAAAAAAAGGTATTGCTTTGACGATCCATTGATTGAATAGGCCCTGGCCACCCCAACCTCAGCAACCTTTCCTCCTTCATTTTATCTGTAAATGTTCAGGCTTGGACTCCTAGGTTGGCCTCTCTAATGTACCTGCCATTTACACATCCTGGCCTAATTCACGCCGTATTCCTGCCATGCTCAGGGCGGAAATGTTATTTCGATTATGAGGTTTATAAGATTGTTATGTTTTGGGACTGTGTCTTTAAGGTAAAATGAAGGGGGCCATGTAACCCGATCTGAAGTCTGCTTAACAGAAATCCTGGGTGGCTTCGTTGTTTGAAATTAAAAGGAGCCTAGGTTGTTTTCCTGGGAAGGAGGTGCAAGGTGTTTACACTTGAAGACAATGGCAGCAGCCTGTGTGCTAACTTGTTATGACCAGGTTATGAGGGGTGAGCTGACTCCTCTCTACTTGTCCCTGGGTTGGTTATACCAGAGTCTGTTTTTTTTAAATGTGATATTGCCAATTCGATATGTACTTAACTATCTATAGCTTGATGTAAGAATTAAGCCAGCCAGATTCCTTAAATTAACAAGTGAGGAGTTAGTTTTATTACTAAAACTCACTCGGGTAAAGATACAGAAAGTATTAACATAAAGGTTTAAAACGTACAAATAAATCCAACTTCCCACTAATGAAAAACACATACACAACTTTCCCAGGCACATACAAAAAGAAATAAAACTTGTACAGGGTAACAGATGTTAAAAACTTGGGGCAAAATATTTAGCTTGGTGGGCGGGCTCGCACCCGACCCAACCAAGCGTAAAATGACACGTGATGGCGCTGGGCAAGGGTCCCAACGTCATCGCGCACTCACACGATATTTCAGTCAGTGGGCATGCCAGAAGTCAGCAGAGCACCCTCTGATAATTATAAGGCCTGTTAAAGCCATTAAATTATCAATTAACTTGAATTTTTTGCTGCCTGTCCAACCTTACAGCCAAGCGGCCGTTGCATTTTTTAGGAAACCTCATCCATGGTTGAGATGAGGTTTCCTAATGCAAATTTAAAAAAATAAAAGTTTTAAAACTTAGTTAATAACATGTCCCTGCTCATGTGACAGAGTCACATGAGGGGGCATATTTCATTACATTTTTCTTTTCTTTTTTTTAATACCTCTTCATCTCCCTGAGGCAGCTCTTTGCCTCAGGGAGATTAAGACGCGCACTCGTGCGTATGTGTGAAGTCCGCACTCACTCTGCTCGCACTCCTCTCCCCGCCCGCACAGGCAGCGTTGAGTGCTGCCACTCGCGTTTCAGACTGGGCAGGCCTTACTTGGCCCGTCAGCGTGAAGTCACCTTCCGGCCCTGATCGCAAGCACTGGTCAGCTCCCTGACCACCACCACCCGCCCCCACCGAGCCCGCCCAACATGGGTGAAATTCTGCCCTGGGCCAAGTAAATTAGGTAAAGTCGAACAAATTATTCAGGAATTGTCTGAATGCTTGTTCACAGCTAGAGAATCACTTTCCACAGTAGCAGCTGGTACTTTGGTTTCTAGCTGAAGCAATTGCTCTGCAACCATGGCTGGCTGATGCTCTTTTCTCATAAAGACATTGGTGTTGAGTTGGAATCCTCCTTTAGAACTCTCAGTTTGAAGCAATGAGGTCTTCTGGTGTGTTTTCAAACCACAAACAGGGTTCAGCTTTGTTGAGAGAGGTTTCAGGCAGAGAAGGAGTAAGGGGAGTAAGACTGTTGCCCCTACTGTCCTTATGACAATCTCCATCTGTTAGTTCAAGTCCAATATATTTTACACCAAGAGCTGGGTTGCATGGCCTCTCCCTGGGGTTTATCTTAGACATTGTCTCTGGGAGCTCCATGGGCTCTGTAATTCCATAAAGTGGATTGTGGCCTTCACAAATGCATTTTAGTTACTGCCATAGTCCAGTGTCCCTTGTTTAGCCTAAAATGTTATTTTCAAAAAGTCCAGTATATATATCCAGCAGATGACATTACAGATTAGTATTCTACATAGCACATCTTTGTAACACTGTGGATAGACTAGGAGCCTCCAACATCCCAGGGAAGTGTTGAGAATGCCAGCTTGTAAACAGTTGTACTTTAAATGGTCTATTTACTTCCAAGATGAAAGAGATTTGGTGTCTCAATGATAGCTAATCAGCATTTCTACCTGGATACAAGGCCCGTGTAATTCCCATTGCTATGGAGGTGGGCCTTGAGAGGGGAAGGGTTTCTAAGATAGCCCTGAAAACTCACAGAAACAGTTGGTCCATCAGGATCTGGGAAGGGGAGGGCAACAATAAGCAGCAAGATGCTGTGGTTCACCCTGCAGAAATGTGTGTGGGAGGCTGAAAAGAACAAATTTGTGAGGAGCTAAAACGAGACTGGAAGATTCACTTAGTTTGCGCTAAAGGAAGAATCTCCAGAGAAAAAAACCTCACTGTGAATGACAGTTCTGAGATTAAAAGTTCCCAGGCCAAAAAAGGAAAAGAACAGAAGTAAACCTTCAGGAGCAAAGAATCACCTTTGGACTGGTTCTGGAAAGCCTGCTTAAAGGACAGTGTAAAGTATATCCATGACAAGCCTGTTTTCGGTTGTGTGAAAAGAAAAAGGGCAATGTTCTGTTTTGTGGTGTAAAGTATAAGTTGCCTACAGAGATAATCGGCGGGATTTTCCGTACCTTTCCGCCGCCACGATCTTCCAGTCCCGCCGCAAGCCAATGGGCTTCTGGCTGGGCCACCGCCTCACCTGCAGCGGGTCCCGCCCACAACAGGGCCGGAAAATCCAGGCCAATGTCCATCAATAGTGCTTTTAGCCTGTTTGTTACGGTAACACCTTGTGTCACCCTTCCAGCAACGTTTAACTGACAGTTCAAATTTCTTTTTAAAGGTCATCGATCTCTACAGAGATCA
This sequence comes from Cetorhinus maximus, assembly GCF_964194155.1. Classification (NCBI taxonomy): domain Eukaryota; kingdom Metazoa; phylum Chordata; class Chondrichthyes; order Lamniformes; family Cetorhinidae; genus Cetorhinus; species Cetorhinus maximus. The sequence continues at coordinate 49,298,808 of NC_135884.1, read as the reverse complement.
TATCAATGTGCTGGATTTTCAGGGTCATTATGCTTAATTGTAGAAAGAATTCACTGGCCTGCGGTGGTGGATGGGTTGGGGACTGGAGTGCTCCTAACAATTGTGCTATTTGGATCAGCAAAAATCAGGTATTGAATCTAGAATTTTTCTGATCAGACTCATTGGGGGGGAAATCTTATCTCACTCAAAACCCATTCACTTGAACAAAGTTAAAATTGGGCCCAGTTACTTACTGGTTAAATCCATTGAGCTATCATGAAAGCCCATCTAGTTTATCTTTAACATCAACTTATAATTCATTTCAATTTAAAATGAATTGCAAATAGATGTTCTCAGGCTCCATCTGGTGGCCATTGTGTGAACTAGTTTCATTCCCTTCAATTGTGCTATGCCCTGGTAATGGTGCCTAAAAGTTCCATTTAAAGCAGTTCTCCGGTGGTGATATGTCACTGGTAAAATTGCATGTATACTGTCGACTTGAAATATTAACTCTGTTTCTCTTCCACAGAAGCTGCCTGAGCTGATGAGTATTTCCAGCATTTAATATTTTTATTTCAGATATTCAATATCCGCAGTATTTTGCTTTTGCAACAGAATCATTGGCCGGGATTTTCCGATGCCCCTCCCGCAGTGGGACCCGTCATGGGCGAAACGGAAAATTCAGAGAGGCAGCCAAACATCCATTGACTTTCGGTGAAAATTTCCAGCCCTGCCTATGGAAAATCCCACCATTATTTATTCTCCCATGTGCTGCTGCCTCCCCACTCCCCAACACCCACTGGCATATGTAATCTAATAGAGTTTTGGCGCAAGTTCCACTCAGGAATAATTGTGTAGGGTTACGTTAAACGTATTGTATTTTTATTAATTTAAAACATTTTACATCATAATTGATAACAGTTTAACTTAATGTTTTTATAGGAAAATGAAATAACTTTTGGGTTAACTCAGATATAACAGAACAATATTGCCATTGCTTTCCGAACAGTTACTCTCCCTTTCACCTCCCTTCTCCTCTGCTGTAATGGTGTACTGTGCAATCAGCCCTCTGTATATGAAAAATTGTACTCTGAAACCTGTTTCTGGGCATCTCCCACATCGTGCTGGTGTGATGCTCAGGTGGGATGATTGGTAGGTACTCTTGTCTAAGAGGCAAAGACATTTGGTGGGTTGACTCCAACAAGTGCTTATTGGTTAGAAAGACAAAAAATCTGTGATGTTGCTGCAAATAAAAGCTGTAGACTTGAGTGTCACACTTGTCTGTTGCCGTACATCATCAGAGGTTGTTCAAGCTCTGAGGGGATGGGTCTAAGGTCCACCAGACCCATCCTTCTTTACAAACAGCCATCTGCGATTTATGGATCCCATGACCCCAAAACCATAGGTAGACCTTTTCTCAGCCTCCAGTGAGAAGGGGTACATTGTCACCCATTGCCCACCAATTAGCTCCCTTGTGGGCTATGAAGCATCTGGTGCCACCATCTTATTTACACTATCCAATTATGAGTAAGTACCTGAGCTGATGCATGGGTATAAAGAAATAAGTCAAACTGTAATTGAGTACAAGGGGATTGGTGCAAAGGAATACATTGCTGCAATGGATCTGCAGAAAAGGAGGACAGAATCTAAGAATAGGTGATCATTGTACCCATTGCGATTAAGGAAACACAGAAGGAGGTGGCTGCTTCCACAGGGATGCCAGGCAACAGAGCAACAGTTTGGAGGGGTTAGTCACTTTAGCAACATGCCCCTGACCTAGCCATAATTGAGGATATCTCTTCTGATGGCCTGTTTCTGGCAGGAATTGTGTGCCAAATTTTTCCTGGAAGGGGAATGAGTAAATGAAGGGAAGGCCAGCAGTTGAGGAGCATATGTTAAGTGACATTGTAGAGCTGAAGTAAGAGATACAGTGACATCAGCCTGTTACAGTGGAGGAAGGAGTTTTAGGGTTCTGCATGTAAGTCAATCTTGTTTGGTTGAAGTGCAAAATCCTGAGATACAGATATGAGATTACAGATTATGACCCCCTCCCTTAACCAGAGGGAGCATCAGTTGTATAACTGATCTTTTTAGAAGGAGAAGGGTGTGGTGGTGTCCAAGATAGCTAAGGAAGGAAAGGGAGAGAGTCCAGCTTGTTAGCTTGCCTGTCCTGGTGATATCACGGATCTTCTTGCAGCACTAGTCTGCGGTTTGACTGGAAAGACTTGACTCTCCAGTGCGACCTCACTCCAGATTTTGTGGTCAGGATTTTCCCCTCGGCGATTTGGGGGCGGGGCCCGCTCACCGAGGGGAAAATGAGGCAGGGTGACGTCGGGGGGAATCCCCGACGTCATCCCGGTCCCTTTAAATTTTTAGGAAGGCGGGCGGACAGCGAAATCAGCTGTCCACCCGCCAACCTGTCAATGGCCAATTAAGGCCATTGACAGGCTAATTAAAGTAATTACAGACCTGCCTGACCAACCTTAAGGCTGGCAGGCAGGCCAGGAGCCTCAGCGGGCTCCAGATTATTCATGAAACTTCATCCGCTGGCGGGATAAAGTTTCATGTCCGTTTTGTAAAAAAGTAATAAAGTTTATGTGTTTTTTTTTAACATGTCCTATCTCGTGTGACGTTGTCACATGAGGGGGACATGTTAATAATTTTTTAATGTTTCTATTTTTACACTTAACTTACCTGTCACGAATCTCCCTGAGGCAGCGCTTTGCCTCAGGGAGAAGTGCGCTCTTTGACAGATGGGGAATCTCTCCCCGCCCCCCCGGAACAGGAAGCGCATAGCGCTTCCCATCGGGGATGCCGCTGGGCGGGCCTTAATTGGCCCGCCCGCCGCTGAGCCGGTGGGGCCCGCACGCCATCCGAGGGCAAAATTCTGCCCTATGACTGACATTTCGGGCAGATTTGCTGTTGCACACAACCAGAAGACATCAGTGTCTTTTGATGTCAATTTCCTCGAGGAACGCTTGCAGGTCTGTGCTGATGAAATGATGTCACCTTCTCTGCTTATGTGTCATGCCCTATTGCCTTGTGTGTCTGTGTGAACCAGCTGTTCACATAATAGGCAGTCTTGAAAAGTGGCAGAAAAATTAATGAGCCATGCAGTGAGAGTGAAGTGTGTGAGCTGAGTACTCATCCTTACTTACCTGATTGTCCCTCCATCGTCAGCTAGAACTGTCTTTCAAAGGCTGCCCTTTAATTTCCATGTTGTCAGGCAATCTACACCTTTCACATGAGATTGACAGTAACGACTGCCAAAATGAACTAATCCAGGACATTCTCACTCTCCAGGCCTTGGTCGGCTCAAACTTCTGTCCATAATGTGAAAGTGGTGTAACTCGCCACATGGAAGTTCTAGGCCATAGCATCTAAAATATAGGGGAATTAATGGTAGAGGAATATACCGTATGATTATGAGTGAATTACCAAATAGTATATTTTAATCATTATTAGCATCTAGACTTCATGTTCCATATGTAGGGCGGAATTTTCTGAGCCCGTTGGCGGCGGGCGCGGAAAATATGGTGCAACCTGCTTCACGATGGCGTGAAGGCAGGTCGCGATCTTCCGCTCAGCCCATCAATGGCGGGCCGCGTTTCTCGCCATCGGTCGGCGGGGAGATAATTGTAATACATTAGCATATAATTAAAAGTCACTGCTGGAGGTGCTCCAGCCCCTTGCAATCTCAGCATCCCAGTTTGGACCAGTGCCCTCCATGTCGCAAGTTGACAGGGCAGCCATGCAGCGCACTCATCTCTGGCCATCTGAAGGGTGACCAACACTCTCCGGGAAGCATTAAGGGGCGGTCACACAGGGCCAGGAAAGGTGCTAAGTACAGCCATGATAACCCCGTCTCTCTCGCTCTTTCATGCTGCAGGAAGACCACGTCAGGATCATGGATCCTGGTGATCTAGCTGTATGCCTGATGGCCTATAGAGACTGTAGAAGAGAGTGACTGAAGCTCCTGGCTATGCAAAGGCAGGAGCAGCAACCTCATGAAGAAGGGGCAGCAGAGGCTCCCGCACACCCTGCCCAGGAGCGACAGCGAGCCTTGGCTGGTCGGTGCCTAGTCACACCCAGGGTCTATAGACGCTGCCTGCCATTCTTGCATATGAATGAGAACCAGTGTCGCGAAAGACTGCACATGTCTAGGGAACTGGTGGCTCACCTGCCACTTACTGTGGGACTTGGCGTCAAGAGGACATAGAGGGCATCCACTGCCAGTGGCTGTGAAAGTCACTGCGGACTCAATTTCAGGGCTCCACAGGTGACCTCTGTGGGATTTCACAATTTGCCACCCGCAAATGCATCCATGAGGTCACAGATGCCATCTTCTCCATGGCACACAACTTTGTGCATTTCACCCGGGACTGGGACAGCCAGGGTGCAAGGGCCATTGGATTTGCCCTGATCTCAGGATTCCCACAGGTGCAGAGTGCGATTGACTGCACTCATGGGGTGCTCAGGTCTCCGTCGCTACACTCAGTGAACTATATCAACCACAAGGGCTTCCACTAACTGAACGTGCAGCTGGTATGTGACCACCAGAAACACATCCTGCAGGTGTGCGCACAGTTTCCAGGGAGTGTGCACGACACCTGCATCCTCAGATCACTGCAGTCTTCCAGGGTCCACAGAGACGGCAGGGTTGGCTCCTTGGGGACAAGGCTACCCACAGAGGCCGTGGCTGATGACACCCGTACAGAGTTCTCAGACTGCAGCAGACAGACGCTATAATGAGGCTCATGCAGCAGCTCACAACTTGGTGGAGCAGACCATCGGAATGCTGAAGATGAGATTCCGGTGCCTGGACCGATCTTGTAGAGCCCTACAATACAGTCTACAGAGGGTGTCACGCATCGTCATTGTCTGCTGCGCCCTTTACAACCTGGCCCTGCAACGGGGAGAGTAGCTGGCTGAGGAGGAGATGGAGGAACTGGAGGTCTCCTCCGATGAGGAGGACAAAGACGGGGATGAGAGTGAGGGGGTCCTCGGTGGTGACGATGACGGCGATGAGGCTCTCACACTGGCTAGACGAGACAAGCGCACTCGCGAGGCCTTCATAGCTGCCAGATTTGTGGAGGATGATGACGACATGCAGTGAGGTTCCCCCATAGGCCTCACATCGCAGTTGTGAACGTTTGACTCCAGTCTGGCTTATTTATAACAGCATCAATACCCTCTGTGAAAATACTCCTGTCATGGAGATGCACCTGGAGGCCTTAATAGTTGCATGATCGTAGGAGGATGATGACAACGTGCAGTGAGGACACTCCATAGATCTTCACATATCCTCTGAGAATGTCTAACTCCTGTCTGGCAGAGGGCAGCTAACTTGCGCTCCATGATCAGGGCAATGTCGGAAACACAGCCATGAAACTTTAGATGCATCTGATGCTGTGTCCGCCTTCAGCAGCTCAGCCCTTGAGGAGCTGGTGCACAGCATCACTGGTCACAGATGCTGGTGTGATGGGGGCCAGTCCCACCTTAAAGGTGCTGAGAACACACAGAGAGTATGAGGGAACTCTGTGGCGCCTACCAACTACATTCTGGCAGCAATGACCAGCACTGCTGAGGTGCAGGCATCAGTAATGTTTCCAGGGAGTGTGAGGCTGGACCATCACTGTGGTCTGAAGGCTGCACAGAACACAGGGAAGAGGCCCTGGACTGAGACACCTGCCTTTTATCTTGTGCAGAAAGGTTTCACATCTGAGTGACAAGAACACTGCTCATCAGAACAAGGAGTCACAGGTAGGGAGACATTCTTAGGAGCTAATTAACAACAGTGAACATTATGTACAATTGATTAACACCTGTGCCCAGGTGGTGCAATTAATTCTCCTTAACTTTCGTAACCCTGCCGCTCTGTCTTGGTGCTCCCTGGACATCGTCATCTTACTCAGGTTCAGCAACATCCTGGCCTCCAGCAGTCCTCTGAGTGCCGGGGACCTGGGAAGTCCCAGTCTTCGCCTGCTGTGGATCAGACAGTGCGATGTGCTCACCAGATTGTGGTCCCGAGGCTTCTCTGAAGCTAGGTCCCACCGAGGTATGAGTCTCTGCACTGGTGGAGGGTGTGGGTGAGCGCTGTGATGGGATTTCAGGGAAGGTGCCTTCAGATTCCTCTTCAGAGGTTTCTTCGGAGCTTGCTTAGAGGCTCTGGGTCATGGACTCTGTCTGCTGCTTCCCAGATGTGCCTGTGAAAGCAAGGGGAGATAATTAGTGCATGGCAGTGGCCTGTGAAAGAGGACACATCACTCACAGCATGGTTGTCTGATGGATGTTGCACTGCTGGATTCTTACGTGGTAGAGCAGCGCCGACCTCACAGTCAGCACAAGATGGTTCTGGTCAGCTGGATGGCTCTGTTTTCAAATTCTGTCAGAACTTTGATCTCCAGCATCCCTCCACCTGTCTGCGACCTTTCCCTCCTGTTGTGAGTCAGTTTGTCCTGCATGGATGTAGATGGGGAGAGTGTATCAGGGCGCCTACCAGGCTAGATGATAAGTATGCCTGGCCTGTGTGGGTGGTGAGTGGTCCCATGGACGGGATGAGGACAATGACAGTGTGTGTGAGAGAGTGAATGGTGATGTCCCTTGCACTGGCAGTGAGTGAGATCCCTGTGGGTGTGTGATGGGTTTGTGAGTGTGTGAGTTGGGAGAGATGAAAAGAGTGACTTACCCTGGCGGAACGGAGGAGATCATTCATCCTTTTGCGGCACTGGGTGGCTGTCCTCTTCTGAAGGGCGTTGGCACTGACCACCGTTGCCACCACCTCCCAAGCCGGGTTGGTGACATTGCTACCCATCCTGCAGCCAGAGCGGGGATAGAGCACATCCCGACGAGCCTCCACGGCACCCAGCAGTCACTCAAGGGGCCGGTCGTTGAAGCGGGGGGCTGTGGTCTTTTTGCCTTTGCTGGCCATGTCTCCCAGGCAGCTATGGTGAGCTGGTGGCAATGAGCGCTTTGCTGGCGGCTGCCTTTTAAACATGGCAGCCAGCATGATGCAACAGCGGGGTGTTGGCGAACGGGCAAATGAGAGCCCGCCCGCCATGGAAACGGAGTGTTTCGCAGGATTGAGTAAATAATGAGGCGGGCTCGGGAAGATACGGCGTGAAAATCCACCATTTTCATTGGCAGGTAGGACTCCATTTTACCCGCCCACTACCGCACTCAGTGCAGTTCTGGGAAAATTCAGCCCATAGTCTAACTTCAGTTTAATCCTAAATGGATAATCTCAGACAATTCGAGAGTGATGAACTGACTGGTGTTTCATTTTACATTTGCACTGCTTGGAGCATGTCAGATTGTAATGATTATGTCTATATTTTAGTGTACTGTACCCCTGATTGTACCAAATCACATAATTTTCCATCAACTGGCTACCATACAGCTTGCATTAATTTGACTTTGAATTCTGAATAATAAACTATCACTCAACATAGAGACATGAGCATGTAAAAAACTATTTTCTGAATTTTCCAAACTGTTCTTTTCAGTTTTTACTCAATTTGTACATAGCAAAGGGCTAAAGGAGATTAACATTTCCCAACTTCATATCACAGCATATTTGTAGCACAGAGGGAGACCATTGGCCCATCGTGTCTCTGCTGGTTCTCTGCAAGAGCAACTCAGCTATTCCCACCCCCCTGTAGTTTCCCCATAGCCCTGCATATTTTCTAATTCAATACCTGATTAAGAACATCCTGGCAAAAATGAAGAATGGCTTTTTGGTGCCAGGTATCAGGAAGCTAATGGTGTCAGTGGAGCCATAACTCAGCAAGGGTTGCTAACCTCAGGAAAGGAAGGCATTAAAGTTCTGGCTTTTTCCTAACAATTGTCATTATGTTTATGGCTAGGTCGCAGTTTTCAGATCAAGTCTTTTCTGAACCAAAATCTGTATCTTTATTCACTGATGTGTGCAGGTTAGTAAACCCAGGTTGAACGATTAACCTGTAATCACAGTAAATCCTTTTTTGCATAATATGTTGTCTGCCACCTGCACGAGTGGAAAAAACATGGCACCAGTACAATGTAAAAGCTAAAACAATTGGATCAGCAACAAAAGCACGCATCAAGATAGTTAAACAGCAAAGTGATGCTTAGACAATGAACCTAAAATCAGTTTGTTGCTTCTGTACGTGAACTGAAAACAAACAATCAGAGCTGCAGTTTCATACAAAAGATTTGTTACAATTTGTACTCTCTAAATATTTTTTCAATCCTTTCTCGAAGATTCATTTCCATTGGTTAGTCCATTCTTTCTATGAACTGAAACAAGACCTCATCCCCAAAGTAATCTGGACTAACGTGCCCAGGGTTAGCCAACAACCCTTTATTGTTGATCAACTCAAATACACAGTGCCTTGCTCTCTTCAATGGACATACATGTGGCATTCTGGCAGAAGCTACCTCTCAGGCAACACATTAAAGCAACTTTATTGAAAAGTAAATTGAAACAACAGCATTAAATCTAACAGATTTCTCTAGATAATAATGTGTCATGTCTTCTCACTGTTTCTCTTACAAAACGATAAGAACAATAATGCTTTAGCCATCTTCTGCACTAATTTAAATAACTTGTGCTGTATGTGAGTAAGATAAACTCAGGCAGCACAGGAATTCTTTGGCACTTTGCCTGTTTTTTGGGCACAAAACAGGTGCATAAAAATCCAATACGACAGGCATATGCTCATTATGCACCAGAAGTGTGCCATCCATATTGGTGAAGGGAGGAAAAGAGATACCCTAGGCCTGTGCCTGAAAGAGGAGTTCATTCCTTTGCATGTGCAAATATTGGGCCCAATGCCTGTTTGAGGCTGTCTTCCCTCCTCTGGATTGTTTCCCCCTCCCCGCTCTGTGCTCTCCCTCCCAATCACCTTTGCTTGTCCCTGTTGATCACCTTTCTACCACACTCTCAGCACCTATCCAAAGGCTGCTACTGGTGAGGCCATGATCCAAAATTGAGATTCTGTTTGTGAAGGAGCTGTGTGGCAACACACAGTAGGTGTCTGCTGTTCTCGGGTTTCATTTAAATGAGACTGAAGTCCCCAATATCGGATGTGCCTTGGGCCTACTCTTTTGGACCAAAGGGTCATTCCTTAGGACATAAAGACTTCCATTTTCCCCTTCCTAAGTAATGTAGAACTAATAAACTTGGAAAATCAAGTTACATTTATATCCAGACCAAGCAATTTCTGCTTACAAAACTGTCAGGATTTCAAAGGCACCTGAGTCATACCTTCAGAGTCGATTTCCAGGATCAACCCAAGCAATGTATATAGTGATCAGAACATACTATTGAGACAATCATCACTACTTAGAAGCCTTGATATAAAAGCACATGAAGTACATTGTAAATCTGAGACCCCATTTCCCAAATGATCCATATTAATTACTTATATCCCCTAGGTGAATGTTTGAATCTTCTATCATTTGCTAAATAACCAACAAACTTCCATTCTATCCATGTGGCCCGATCAATGTAATTCCTTGCATAAAACTGACAAACCCAAGAGAATAAAAGGAACTCAGAGAAACCCTATTTACATAGTAATGAGCCAGGAGATGGTGTATTGTAAATGACTATCCTGCAGCAATTGGGAATTTGTGTCAGTTATCAAATCCCATGCATATGAAGCAGATCCAGAAAATGCACAGGAGTATGTTCCTGGCAGTTATGAAGTAGGCTTTCAGTGCTGAGCACATGTACCATAAGGTTAGGGCAGGTGTTCTTGTTCAGTGTGTTGTTTTTCTGGATTGGCTTGTTGTATGCTCACACTTACAGTAACATATACATCACTATTTTGATGTTGGGTGTTTGCTCTATGACTAGAGCTAGGAATGTAGACAAGATGACAATTCTGAAATCCAGTAAGACTCAGTGGGGCTTCTCAATCCATGTCTGCATAGGAATTAGGGGATAGGTGTACCGTTTGGATAATCTGACATTTTACCTCCTACCCAAACATTGCATATGTATGTTAGCAGCATTTAACCTATTGAGCTGTGTGCGATACAAATTCAACTTCTCACCAGGATTTCCCTTGTTCTGCCCACCATGCCTGGATGTTCTGCCTGGGTTTTATATCTGATGATCATTTATCTTTAGTGACACCACAGTCATTTATCTCTGCAGTTTTTTAAACATTTCAGACTCCTTCCTCTCCTTCCTCGATGTAATGTATCAGCAAAGCTCTTTCCTAGCATTGTCTGTTACATCAAAGGTAGACAGAAACCTCTCAAATCAGTCCATACTGGCTGCAGCAGCTGGGGTGTGTTTTGATATTGAGTGAAAGGGGGGAGGTAGGGTGGAATCGTCCCAGATTTGCACTAAGTGCGATAGCGGGTGGGGAAAAAAAATGTTTTACCCGCTGGCCCCAATGTTAGGTTTTCGTGCCGTTTCGGCCCAGCCCTACCTCATTAATCATGCATTCCCAGGAAATTCACTGTTTCACTGGCAGGCAGCCTCCGATTAACCCAGCACCTCATCACCTCGCCACTTCCTCATGCATGGTGCCATATTTAAAGCGCAGATTGGGCAAATAGGTGGCAGATGAAGTTCAATGCAGAGAAGCGTGAGGTGATGCATTTTGGTAGGAAGAACATGGACAGATAATATAAAATAAGGGGTGGAATTTTGAAGGGGGTGCAGGAGCAGAAAGACCTGGGTGTTATATGTGCATAGATCATTGAAGATGGCAGGACAGGTGGAGAGAGCAGTTAATAAAGCACATAGTATCCTGGGCTTTATTAATAGGAGCATAGAGTACAAGAACAGGGAGGTTATGCTGAATTTATCTAAGACCCTGGTTAGACCTCAGCTGGAAAATTGTGTACAGTTCTGGTCACCACACTATGGGAAGGATGTGAACACATTGGAGAGAATGCAGAAGAGGGTTAAAGGAATGGTTCCAGGGATGAGAAACTTTAGCTATGAGGATAGATTGGAGAAGTTGGGACTGTTCTCCTTGGAGAAAAGAAGGCTAAGAGGAGATTTGATACAGATGTTCAAAATCCTGAGGGAGCTGGACAGAGTAGATAGGGAGAAGCTGTTTCCACTCATAAAAGGATCAAGAATTAGAGGGCACAGACTTAAAGTGATTTGCAAAAGAAGCAAATGTGACGTGAGAAAAAACTTTTTCACACAATGAATGGTTTAGGTCTGGAATGCACTGCCTGGAAATGTGGTGGAGGCAGGTTCAATTGAGGCATTCAAGAGGGCCTTAGATGATTATTTGAATAGAAACAATGTGCAGGGGTACTGGGAAAAGACAGGGCAATGGCTCTAGGTCATAATGCTTATTCCACTGGCCTCTTTCTGTGCCATTAAAATTCTGTGATTCTGTGATTCTGCCCCCACATGCACACCTCTCAGTGCTTCCAGCCCAGGACTGCTGCACAGAACTCATGGCCCCGAGGGACAAGAACACTGCAGCCCCCCAATTCAGTGACACATCTCTGGGATGCCTTCTGGATACCATTGGAACCTGCCGTGATGTCCTATACCCCTGCTCTGGCTTCAAAAGGCCCATCAGTGTCACCACTCTAGCTTGGGAGGTCGTGGCAGAGGTGGTCAGTGCCAATGCTGCACACAAGAGGTTGTCCATCCAACGCAGAAGGAGGATGAATGATCTCATCTGTGCTGCCAGGGTAAGGCAACCATCTCATCACTCTAAACTCACACACTCACAAGCTCATCACACATTCACTGGCACCTTACTCACTACCAGCTCAAGGAACATCACTCACTCTCTCACATACACCCTCATACCTCCATCAGGACTCATCTCATCTGGAGACTGCCTCCTCAGCTCTCATCCTCTTGAGGCCACTTGCACAGATCGACATGTTCCTCACCCTTGGATACACCCCCCTTCCCCAGAATGCCCTTGCCCTGCAACCTCTTTCCTTACCTGAGGCCACTTCTCCCCCTTCCCCAAGCAAGCCCTAGCCCTGCAGCTGTTGAAAAGCCCCCCCAAAAGTGATATGGTGCTGTTTGCGAAGCCTGCCACTGATGACTGCGAGTGCTGCCCGAAGCAAGGTCGGCAAACAAACCTCAAAGTCCCGAGCGAAGTGCAGTTCACCAGGTGCATATCGCTTATGTACAGTTGTGAAACATGTAGGTTTGCAATCACACCCATGTGCTTGGATGATCCAGCATGGAGGGATGATTCCGGTGAGCTGGGCTTATAACGATATGCAGATGTATTACAATGAAGTTCCCGATGTGTGGCAGTGGGAAATGCAATTTGCCATTGACTGGCAGAGCGGAGGATGCAAACTAGTTTCACGACGTTGCGAAACCGATTTTTGGCCTTCCCGCCATATTGTCCACTCAGGTTTGGTGATTAGCAGTGTCCGACAAGAATCTTATAGCTACTAAATGTAAAGCCTGTAATCCTTATATGATCCTTATTATCAATGTTGTGAATAAATATTCAGTAATTAGGATTCAGAACAGTTGAAATGTATTGTTGAAACAATCACCGCCAGCATGGTCTGCAAGGAATGGTTTCCATAAGTGTCCTCCACCTCTGACCTCTGGTCTGTTTTTAGGATGCATTTACACTGGGTATGTAGGTTTTACATTGCTTGGCCACTACGTGGCTGGGATGAAGTATCTTGTTTAGGACTGAGTTCTGAGGATGCCAGAATACATGTGAGCACAGAGATGTCTCCCAAAAGTTAGAGATGTAAATGTTCAGAGAGTTGGGAGGAGAGAATCTCTGCTCTCTACACATTTAATTTGAAGCTGGATGGGTTTACGCAGCACCAAGGCAGCCCAGCTGTCTCAATATTTCCAATAATGTTTCGTCGCGTTGAGCCCTGACTCCAGGTGTGTCAGTTTAGCATCAGTATAAAGCTAAAAATCACTCCATACTGACAGTAAACGTAAAGTGTTCTCTTTCCTCCTGCCTCTGGAGCTCTCAGTCAGATTGTATCAGATATAGAATCCAATTAACCGATGCTCTACAAATAGAAATGAAATTGAGACTGTTTAAGAGAACCCACAAACCTGAAAAATGTTCATGATTTGAGATGTCACAAGCTTCAGTTAGGTCTACATTCAGGTCAAATTACTCTACTTTTTAAGTGCATGCCTGATCCATATTTTCCATGACATTTTCTGTCTTTGTTTCTTTGAACACCAGTTCATGGCTGCCTCAGACCTAATCTAAAGTGACCTTGCATTAGATCAGTAGTTTGCCTTGATTAAACTAGCCATTATTGATCTTGAGGAACAAAAGTCTCAATAGCTTCTACTTAGAAGGACACATCAGTCAATTTATTGGCACACTACATTTGGGCTCTCTCATTGAGATACCTGCCAATTATCAGGATACATTTCTTCTTTCTCTTTAAAAAACACAGGAGTACATGACTCTTACCTCCATCTATGCAATTTGTTTCTCTTCCTACTCTCACCCCATCCACCCTTCTGAAGTCAATAATTCCTGCTGAGTATACTACAGATCCATACATTGTAGATGTCCACTGATGTGACCAATCTCCATGTATGGGTTCAGCCAGTGAATGTTAGTGAGCTGTTTAACTGTAGCGGCATCATAGTCAAGTTTAACCGTGTCCCTGGTAGGACAGTAGTGAAAGGAGGAAAGGCATACATGCATTCATTGTGATAGATACCAATCTGGAGGTGGAGCTATAGTCAATGATTTCCCCTTCGCTAAGGTGAACTGCAGTACATCAAATGAATGTAGTCAATTCACCACAAATTAGGAGCGTAACTGGGGTGCTGGTGTAGATCACTACCAATCCATGTGGTACATTTAACCACTGGACATTGGGGGAACACTACATACAAAGTTGGTTTGACCAATACCTTCTGAAAGATGAAATTACGATCAGAACAATTGGGATGAAGACCAGAGACTTTTGCAATGTGGAATTATAGGATACCAAGTAATTTCTGTAATTCTCTGCTTGGAAAATTCCTGTCTTGGGCAGAACCTTTGGAGCTGAGAGCACTGACCAAAAGTAAAGTGCTTCTGCAAAAAGAAGAAAGGTGAACTGAATGGGAAAGTTGGCCCTATCAGTGTACTTGGTATTGGCAAAAGCTGGTTGGGTGATCTAATAGAGGAGTTTAAGATGATTAGAGGAGTTGATAGGCTAGATAGAGAGAAACTATTTATTCTGGTCAATAAATCCAGAATAAGGGGGGGATGGCCTCAGAATTAGAGCTAGACTGTCTAAGAAAGTGCTTCTTCACACGAAGGAACTCTCCCTCCAAACAGCAGCTGAGACTAAGTCAACTGAAACTTTCAAAACTGAATTTGATAGATTTTTGTTAGGCAATGGTATTAAGGGTTACAGAACCAAGGTGGAAAGATGGAGCGAAGATATGGACAAACAACAATCAAATTGTTTGCAGAATTGTTTGATGGGTTACTTCTGTATTCCTATGCCTAAATGTTCAAGGAAATGGAAAAGAGGGATATAAAAATGTTTTTGAAAGGAACCAGGGGGAGGAATATTTTTCTCCTCTAAACCGCAAGTCACATAACCATGGGAAGGGGATATCTGTTTGGAATTGGTCTAAAAGAACGATTTAACAGTAGAACAGGGACAACACTTCCTATTCTTCTTTTTCCTCATCCACCATTCCATCAAAGCTTCACCACAGTGGTGATTTGAAGCTGACTGAAAGGGTCACTAAGGATCACTAAGTGGCACTAAGGATTGATGTGTCGACTTGTGGCAATTCCATAATACCACCTCCAGAAGGGGGATTTGTTCAAAACAAAACTTCTTCTTAAATACATGGCTATTTCAGGGTTCAAACAGCAGGTAAATTTATGATGGATTGAATTTTCCGGCCCTACACTGACATGTTTGGAGGTGGTGAAGCACGTAAAATAAACCAGGTGGCCAGCGAGCTGCCTTCCTGCCCACCTTCACCCTGACCCCCATGTTACAGAGGTGGGGTGGTAAGGCGTCAGGCAGCCTGCCCACCCTTAGGCCTATTGAGGCCCTCAAGTGGACAATTAACAGCCACTTAAGGGCCTCATTCCGCCTGCACCTCAATTTTCTGTCCAGCTGGGAAAGGCGAGGGAATGGTAAGCAGCTCAGCAGCTTTCACTGCATTGGCTGCTGGCGGGCAGGAAGGGGTTTGTGGGGGGGGTTCCCTCCTCAAGAGCATCTCTGTGCCAATTGGGCACAAATTAATTCTAAAGAAAAAGTAGTAACTTAAAAATTACAAAATCTCAGGGCAGAATTTTCCTTTCTGGAGACTAAGTGTGTTGGTGGGAGGGAAAGTTGGCCTGATTCCCGCTGGGCAGTGGGGCGGGGTCTCGCGCCACATTGTCCTTTTCAGCACATTATTTACGCATAAATGAGTTCACCAAATCTTGTGGCAGGGTTGGCAATGATTCATCTGTCCTGCTGTTACCTCATGGGGTTGAAGGTCCAGCCGCCATATTTAAACAGCACCCACACACACATTCACTCTCTGCAGCCCAGGACTTGTTGTGGCAAGTGTTGAGCCCCAGAAGAAATAAGCTCTCTGCCCTCATGTTCAGCGACAGGTGCCTGGAGAGGCTCCTCCAGGCAGCCCAGGACCAGCAGGAGGTTCTTTACCCTCGTGATGGAAACCTCACCATGCTGCTTGGGAGGAGGTAGCCAGGGAGGCCAGCGCATGTGGACCCCAGAAGAGCGCCACAGTGCAGTGCAGGAAGAGGATGAATGATCTCATCCACTCTGCCAGGGTAAGTGAACCTTCTCACTCCAAACTCACACTCTCATAAGGCCATCAGGCATTCGCAGGGTTAAGTCCACAGGGGTCTCACACACTACTGGCAGAAGGGACATCACCACTGATTCTCTCACACACACTTTAACATCATCATCTCCTGTCACATCCTGCACAAGTCACGTCTTCAGCCTTACTGGGGACCACTCAGCATGCACAAATAGCAGGTCTGCCAGCTTATGATCTGCTCTTGCATACGTGCTGTTCACAGTCTATCGATCTGTCTTTATGCAGGACAAGATCGCCCACAACAAGAGGAAGAGATCCCAGAATCACAGGGCAGACGCCGGAGTTGAGGCCACCCATCACCTTTGAAGAGCGGGCGGCAGAGCTGGTTGACGAGGGCAGGGACCGTTCCTGCGCTGAAGGTGAGATTGGCATCTCCCAACAAACCAGCGAGGATCCATGCATAGTCTTCGCCCAACCACAGGCTCTGTGAGTGCTCTTTAATGTAGGTAACTGTGTAGCCAATCCTAATTATCTCTTCTCTCTATTACAGCCACCAGCAAAAAAGAAACTGGGACACCGCCAGGGGCCTCATCAGTCCCAGCTCCCAGGGCACCTTGGATGAGGATCCTGAGGAAACATCTGAGGAAGACCCGTCACTGTGTTCACCAGTGCAGAGGCACACACCTCGGTGGGAGCTAGTTCTAGAGCAGCCTCAGGGTCACAGTCTGGTGAGCACAGCACAGAAACAGTTCTACAGCAGGAGGAGGCAGTGATAGCCAAGGCCTCCCACATTCGGAGGATTGCTGGAGGCCAGGCCCCTGCTGAGCCCGAGCCTGATGATGAGCTTCTGGAATCGGCTCTCAGAGAAATGTTGGAGCTGCAAAGACAGGCAGGGGAAGAGCAAGCAGGGTTGTCAGAAGCTGTCACCAGATTAGAACAAAGGAGGAGGAGTCCATCCCGTTCTGTCTGATATTGTGGCGCTGGCATGCGAGCACATTGAGAGCAGCATTGGAAGGGAGGCGTCCGCCATGGAGGCCTTGGTCCAGCAGTTTCTGCCAGTTATGTGCTTGGACCTGCAATGCCATCGCTGTAGCCATGAGTGGGATCTACCAGTGGCTAGGCTAAAGGTGCCCCTTCTCCTCAAGGAGTCAGGGGCTTCAGGCACCCACAGGGAGGAGGAGCATCAACTGGACACCCTGAGGGCTCCACACAGGACACTCCAAGGATGTCTAGCTGCTCCAAATCCCCTCTGCCTGTGACTCCATCAATTCCAGCTGCTCAGGCCGTGAAGGGTGCAGCTGCCCCCGAGGAGGAGAACCTTATAATGCCTCAGGCCTCAGGCCTCCAGCGGATGTCCACCAAGGTCATCCCAGACAACAGGGCGTAGCAGTCAGCAGGCTGCCTCCACCTCTGCTGTGGATGTCTGGCACCTAGATGTAGCATTAGGGTTAGAAAAATCAAGCGATACTGTGATAACAATGGTGGCATGGGTGTTCACTCACTGTGTATACCTTGCACACATGTAAATATACTTTTCTTTTCTGCCTCAGTCTCAGCTAGTGAATGGCTCTTCCATGTGATGCAATGTTCTGAGATCATCTAAGTGTAACAGATGCCGTCCCCCCACTCCCCCACCGCCAACCCCATACCCCCCACCCCCACACCTCCACCCCCACCCCCACCAACCCACCCCACGCACCCCCCCCCACCCCCCACCCCCACCACCAGCCTTGAGTACCTCTCATCGTGTCTCTCAGGTCTATGGTGTCTTGCTCAATCTCAGCTCAGTCATTCGCCTTTATGTCCACAGGAGTAACATGAACAAAGCCAGTTGCTCTATGAGCAGGGTTGGAAAATTCAGATGTAAGACTAGCGTCAGAGGATCATATAAGGTGGCCTGAAGAGAATAGATTTTGGAAAGCTTTTTATTATTACAATGCTGCTGCACTGAAGTCTATTCCCTGGGGATGTTATTGGTTTTAAATGTGCCCCCACCATGGAGTCACTCCAACCAAGTGAATGTTTCTACAGCCTCCATGTAATGACTGTCAGGTTTGGGTATGGGTTACAGTTTAAGTAATTATCAGGGACCTTAGCCTTTCATGCTGGGCTGCAGCATTAAGTCGTGACTGAGTTACAGCTGAACATTACCCCTATAATAGTGCCCACTCTCCACCTGCATGATGCAGAGCAATTGACCTAGTTAGCACTTGGTGACACTTGAAATGTCGGCTCTAAAGCCAGGGCTATGCAATGTTATATGTGTGAGCTTAGCCTCATGATGCCAGCCTATTACATGTGAGGATGCTGGTTTGCACCTGAAGGTCTGGTTAGTGTGGCTTGACATAATCCCTGTGCTAGCTCTCAGAAGGGCAATCGATGTGGATCTCTGATAATGACAGTGCCATCAGTGTCCTAAGCTTCCTCGTACCTCAATATCTCAATCTGCTGGAACGAAAATGTGGAGGCCTCTAATAGGATGAGAGCTTGTCAATAATCAGACAATGGTGCTGCCAAAGCTCTCTCTGTGTACACTACGGTAACCTGACTCACAGGCTCACATCAATGACCAAGAGCGACAGATCACAGCATCCTGAACAGCGATCTCACCCTGGGATTCAGTATGAGGATGAGGCCTGAACATTATTCATGCATGAGAGATGGCTTTTGGAGTAATGGCACTGTCCAGATTTAAATCAGTCCTCAGATGGTCAAGCAATAAACAGTGATTGATGATTGTCCTCCTTGAGGTGCCTTGCAACGCTCCAGGCATACTGCCATGAGTGCATTGATGTTTGCAGTGTTGTCCCTGCCTCTTGAATCACAGAATCACAGAATCACACAGTGCAGAAGAGGCCCTTCGGCCCATCAAGCCTGCACCGACACGTGAGAAACACCTGACCTACCTACCTAATCACATTTACCAGCACTTGACCCATAGCCTTGAACGTTATGACGTGCCAACTGCTCATCCAGATACTTTTTAAAGGAGGTGAAGCAACCCACCTCCACCACCCTCCCAGGCAGCACATTCCAGACCGTCACCACCCTCTGGGTAAAAAAGTGTTTCCTCACATCGCCCCTGAACCTCCTGCCCCTCACCTTGAACTTATGTCCCCTCGTGATTTCAACTAAGGGGAACAGCTGCTCCCTATCCACCCTGTCCATGCCCCTCATGATCTTGTACACCTCGATCAGGTCCCCCCTCAGTCTTCTCTGCTCCAACAAAAACAACCCAAGTCTATCCAACCTCTCTTCACAACTTAATGAAGGCTGCCATAGGCAGTGAAATGTTGGTGCGATGCTTGAAAGGACTGCGCCATGTCTACTTGCTTCAGATTGAGTGTTGTTGGAGTTCTTATCCCATTACAGAATGGCCAGACACTCCAAAGGTGCCTAGCCTTCCAAGCTTGAGGTTATGCAAGATTGTGACTACTCATTCTGAGATTGATCTTTTTCATTGAGATGTTGAGGATAATAAAGTGTTAATGTCTACCCTGCGTTGACATGAGCTCCTAAGAGCTAGTCTTTTCCATCGCCCTGGACCTTGTCACCTTAAGGGCCACACGGGCACGTTTGCCTTGCCTGGTCAGTGCACTGGCCTCTGTGGCGAGTCATCATCCTCACCTTCTCTGATGTCATTCCTTTCAGTGTCCCCCTCATCGGAGGAGACATGTAGCTCCTCCATCTCTCCATGTGGCAACTCATCCCCACTTTGGAGCACCAGGTTGTGTAGAGCACAACAAACCACGATGATCTGGGACACTATCTGCGGAGAGTACTGGAGAGTGCCACCTGACCGGTCCAGACAGCTGAAACTCATCTTCAACATGCCAATGGTCTGCTCAAATAAGGAATGTGTTGCAGAATGCTTCTCTGAAACACCTTGTGGCCGCCGAATGGGTGTCATTAGCCATGCCTTTTTCGGGTAGCCGATATCACCAATGAGTCAGCCTTGAACGTGCTGAGGGCCTTCAATGATATCTGGCACCTGCGAGTGACTCAAGATTTAAGACTTGTGGGAGCTGCCAGCATATCTCGCACAAACCTACATAATCTGCTTTTGGTGATCACAGATCAGCTGCATGTTGAGAGAGTGGAAGACTTTCCTTTTGAAAAGTTTTAGTGGCTGCTGCCAGGGAACTCTTAAGGCCACATATATGCAGTGATGGCACCCTAACCTGTGGAAAGCTGGAGATCGCTGCAAATCCCACTGCTCTAGCAGCCTGGCTGACTTCATCCAGAGAGACCCGGATGTAATTGTGTACCTTACTGAAAAGGGCATCAGTAACCTCTCTTATGCATTTATGAGTGGAAGATTGAGGTATTCCACAAGGTCCCCAGTGCAGCCCTGGAACGAGCTGCTTGCAAAAAAATGTTGAGTGCGGCAGTCACCTTTAGAACCACTGGCAATGGATGGCCTCCCAGTTCCTGTGGCGTCAGATCCTCCCAAAGAATGTGGCAGATGTGAGCCACCACATCCCTTGACAAGCAAAAGTGTCTGCAGCACTCTGTCTCGCTCATCTTCAAGTATGAGGGGCGTCTTTGGTACACCCTGGGTCACACCAAATGCCTCCATGGAATTGGTCTCTCCTCCCCAGCTTCTGGGTATTCATGGGGTCCTGCTGGCCCATGTTCCTCAGGGTGAGGCTCTTGCCTGAGCCCTGCCAGACAGTGACAGACCTTTCTTCTCCTCCTCAGTTGCATTAAAGCTATGAAGAAGGCAACGTTGCCAGCTGCCTGCATTCTGCACTCCTTCTTGTGCCTGTCAAAAAATGGATGAGAGACATGATTGTACCTTACCCTGTGATCACCTTCAATTACCAAGCTAGGGAGTCATTTGAAAACCTTAGGCTGCCCTCATTCCAGATATTCCACCCCCAGGTCCTCCCTTGCAGCTGAAGCACATCCTGAAGGATCACAGGTAGCTGAGCTGTCCCCCAGCCCCCAATGCCCTAGGTACAACAGTGCATTCACAAAGTGGGTTGGATCTGGATGAGTACAGCCATGTGCTATCAAACTCAGTAAAGGCACTGTCAGGCTGCCTCCTTTGGAGTGGAATAGAGCCCAGCCTTGCTCTCATTTAATGATTGCAATCACTGAGCTGTATAAACCCTGAACATCCCAACTGCAATGTAGGGTTGGAGCATGTTGCATATGTACTGTAGCCATGGCCCCTTAATAGTTTGATCCTTCTGACCTTTTCACATTCTTCTGTGAGAGACTAATGATCATCATACCAAATCTACATTTGGCCCAAACACTAATAGATTCTCACAAGAATGTGCCCCATGAGTTAAGGTGTCCAAATCCTTCAATTGACATTTGAGTCTTCCTAACATGTCTCAGCTGAGCCTTGCTCCCCATGACCTGAAGCGGTAATTATTAGGGTGCCCCTTCAATCAGTCTAGAAGTGCAGTAGTTGACGCCTCCCAAAAGCCCTCAGACCCCTCTGCTGGTGATTTTCTTTGCAAGCTTATTTTTGAACTGTATCATTACATCAGCTGTCAAGGCGGTGTTGCTCCAATTCTATTTTGAGACCAGCTTCTGATCCCTCTCTGTCACCATCCAAGTCCCTCCTACCATTTTCAAAGGTCACCATGTGAAAGTTTCCCTCCCTCCTATCACTCTTATGCCTCCCTTTTAACCCTGGAGCCCATCATCATTGTATTGTAATCAATATCCCTGGCCTCCCCACTGAACCCGTTTTCTGGTCAATGCCCCATGTCACATGTCAACCTCACTCTTCTCCATTTGCAGATGCCTTATGCAGATGTCCCAATGAGACCATTGAATGCCCCCTTGTGTAGTGATTGTAAGTAAAACCTTTCATACTTTTATGGGGATCGTGTGACCGTACAGACGAATCAGCCCTATGCACAGGTAATCTTGGGAATGGAGTTTTCTAGCCTTGGTCTTGGTTCAAGCATGCAGTTTCATCAGGAGCTCTGTAAATAAAGTTTACTGTTTCTAACAAGAAACCTGTCTGGTACTCCAAGTTTATTACAATTGGCAACGAGAATAAATAGTTCCAACACTGCACCTCGCTATGCGAATGTGAGTATTTTGATTTTTCAGGAAGAAAGATAAGTATACTCACCAGTCATGCCACTCTTCAGCAGAATTAACCCATACAACTTGTCCATGCAAGACATATAACCTCATCCGTAGTCTGATGGCCCGAATGCATCAAATTCCAGATCCTTTAACAAGCTAGTAGACTTGGTGAAGGCACATTTTCAGCCTAAGCCATTGGTGATCATGTAAAGATTCAAATTCAACTATAGAGTAAGGACCCCAGGTGAGTCAATCGCAAAGCATATCACAAAGTTAAAACAGTTAACTGAGCACTGTAACTTTGGTGATACTATAAATGACATGTTGTGAGATCGTTTAGTTTGCGGTGTACGTGACAATGCCATTCAGCGCCGTTTATTTGCAGAAGTTAATGTAGACCTGAAGCGCGCCATGGAGTTAGCACAAGCAATGGAGAGTGCTGAGAGGGACTTGCAGGCTTTGCAGTGTGTGCAACATGGCACCGTCCTCCAGTTAGGGGGGAACCTGCCGCCGGGTGTGGCGCGAAAACCAGGGACACAACCACGAAGCGGAACACAGCCTCTATTGCTCAAAAAACAAAAAGAAATATGGAAGCATCTCACCAGCGATTCATAAATTAAATTGTTACTGGAGGTAACCATGTACTGGAAACCTGTAGATTTAAAGAGGCAGAATGCCACTACTGTCACAAAGATGGGTATGTTATAAGACAATGCAGGGCGAGATCAAGACAGCCATTCAGACAGCAGGCCAAGTTAAATGAAGTGCACAAAATAAATGAACCAGAAGCCGCTGATACTGATATCTATTCCCTACACAATCTCAAGGCCAGGAAAACTGAACCAATCACTGTTACCCTTCATGTAATTGGGCAGCCTCTAGTCATGGATGTTGACACAGGAGCATTAACCACAGCATTGGGAGAACGCATCTTTAAATACCTCAGAGAATGTACCCAGCCATTAAGTTTGGAGCAAACCACAGCTCAGCTAAAAATGTATACTGGAGAGGCAATACAGGTGAAAGGCATCACCTCTGTAACTATATCCTAAAGGCAACAGATAGTCCAGCTGTCATCGATTGTTGTAATAGGAGAAGGACCTAGCTTTCTGGGCCCTGATTGTTTGAAAGAAATTCAGCTCAACTGGTCAGAAATTTTCAAGTCAGAGCAGAATGAAATCCTGAGTTGATGAGGGAATATGATGGTGTCTTTTGGAATGAGATAAGAGAACCAAAGGACCTTCAGAGGATGCAAGGACCCCTCAGGTCAGAGTTGGTTCCATGGGAAAATCATGAAATGAAGCTAAACAAACGCAGTGCCACTCTGAACCAACTGACAAAACAGTTGGCAGAAAAAACTCAACAATATTCAATGTTCCAAGAGGAAGCCAAAACATACAAAAAAGAGGCAGAAGTACTGAAGAATCAGTTGATTGAGACAAAAGAGGCACTAGAAAGAAAAATCATAGAACTTCCAAGATGCTGAACTGAACCAAGTTAAGATTTCACCAGAGAGAAATTTGGCCGACTGTGAAATTAAAATGAAGGATGAAGCAAAAATCCTGTGGCAAACACATGAAGAAAAAACAGAAATCAAATCTGAAAGACCAATAGGATGTGTCGCCAGAACCCTCTCTGCAGCCGAGATGGGTTACTCACAACTTGAAAAAAAAGGCTTATCCATAATATTTGGAGTAAAGATGTTCCATCAATATTTGCATGGTTGACATTTCACCATAGTGTCAGATCACAAGCCACTGTTGGGTTTATTTAGTGAAGATAAAACAATTCCGCCAATAGCCTCTGCTAGAATTCAAAGATGGGATTTGATTTTGTCGGCATGTGAGTACACTTTTACGCACCGTTCAGGTGTGCATATAGCAAATGCAGATGCCCTCAGTCATCTTCCTGTGCCAGATAACATTACACATGCTCCAGTGTCTCAAGAGATTGTACTTGTTTTGAATTTCCTGGACTCCTCACCAGTCTGTGCGAAGCAGATAAAGAATTGAACAAACCGGGATCCAATTTTATCAAAAGTCCAAGAACAGGTATTGCAAGGATAGTCAAATGCGCAAGTCTCTGAAGAATTAAAACCATTCTAAGCCCCTAAATCTAAATTAAGCTGCCAAGATGGTATCTTGTTGCGGGGAACAAGAATCATTTTCCCTTAGCAAGGAAGGGAATCACTCTTGACAAAGCTTCATAGTGCATACCCAGGCATTTTGAAAATGAAGATGCTCGCACTAAGTTCTATCTGGTGGCCAGGTACAGACAGTGATATAAAAAAATTGGCTGAGCACTGTCTCCAGTGTCAGCAACAGCAGAAGTTGCCTGTTTCAGCTCCACTGCATCTGTGGGAGTGGCCTGGTCGACCCTGGTTTAGACTACTTATAGACTATGTAGATCCATTTTTAGATAGCACGTTTTTAGTGACACATTCTAAGTGGATGGATGTATTTGAAGTGAGATCACCGACGTCATGTGCAGCAACTGAAGAGCTACGCCACTGTTTCAGTATACATGGCGTACCAGATGTCATTGTTTTAGATAACGGTACTACTTTCATTAGAACGAAATTCCAGAGATTCATGAACCTAAATGGGATCAAATATGTCAGAACAGCACCATATCATCCCTCATCCAATGGGTTAGCAGAAAGAGCAGTACAAACTTTTAAAACCGGCATGAAGAAATTATCGGAAGGAATGTCAGAAGCACAATTTACAAGATTTCTTCTCAATTATCGCACGACTTCTCAAGCAACTTTAGGTTCAACACCGTCTGAATTACTAATGAAACGCCGCCTTTGTACAAGATTGAGTCTGGTATTCCCAAACTTAGAGGGGAAAGAGGAGAAGGACCAGAGTAGTCAGAAAGTGAATCATAATGTTCACAGAAAAGATCGAAAATTTACTGTGGGAGAGACAGTTTTTGTGTGAAATTTTGAAACTGGACCAAGATGGGTTCCTGGTATAATTGTCTCTGAAACAGGACCTTTGTCATACCAAGTGGAAGTGGAAAACAGGATTGTTAGGAAACATGTGGATCATCTAAGAAGTAGAGAGATACTCAATCCAACAACCAGTTACTCCACCTGAAATTGAAGTCGAACCTTTGATCCCTGAGGTGCCAGATCGACATAGAATAGATGTCTCTGTTGAAGTAAATAATTCTGAACTGTCATTGTCTAAGGATGTCCCTGTTGCTGCAGTTCCTAGTCAAGTCAATCCAGTGGAAGAATCTCAAGTTGTAGAGTTGCATCGCTCTACCCAAATCAGAAATCCACCTCAATTTAATTATAGATTTAATCTATAATTGCATGAACTGTACATATTTGCATATGGCTAAGATAATCTTGTAAATAAGAGAGGTAAGACAAAATTAAAGGGGGAGGAATGTAGTAATTGTAAGTAAATTCTTTCATACTGTTTTGGGGATCATGTGACTGTACAGACGAATCAGCCCTAAGTGCGGGCAATCTTAGGGGCAGAGTTTTCTAGCCTTGGTCTTGGTTCAATCATACAGCTTCATCAGGAGCTCTGTAAATAAAGCTTACTGTTTCTAACAAGAAGCCTGTCCAGTACACCAAGTTTATTACACACTCTTACTTACCAGTTCCCCATTTACAGGCTGAAAATGTCTCCTCTGACAGTGACAGTACCATCTGCTGCCCAATACCAAGCCACCAACACCTAGGACACAAATGTGTGAGGGACTGACAACACCCTGTACGCCATGCTGTGCACGACCAACACAGGACAGACAGGCCCTCCCCCCACCCCCCACGTGGACCGGGACCAAGATATGTGTGCCAGGCATAGCCCTGTAGCATGGTCCACACAGTGCCAGGGCTGGCTTTAAATTCTGCCCCTGATACTGTGGTTCACACTGCCCCAGGGTTGACTCACACTTATTCCCCCTCTTCCTTTAAACCCTGCCCTCTCAGTCATGCATCTGTCCTCCCCTTCCCTCCCACGTTTCAGTCACCCCTCCATCATGTGTCTCTGTCCCCATTCCTTCTCTGTACTCCAGCCACCCTGCCCCCCAAACATGCATCTCTGTCCACCCCTCGCCTCCCGTGCTTCAGTTCCCCCCCTGCCAATCATGTGTCCCCGTCCACCCTTTTCCTTCCAAGTTCCAGTCACCACCCACCTTGCAGTCAAGCTTCTGCCTTCCACCCCTTCCCTTGCTTCTGTCCAGTCAGCCCCCCCAGTCAAGCACCTGCCTTCCACCCCTTCCATTCCCCTACCCTCTATTTATGCATACACTTGGGAAAGTTAAATATTAGGAGTTAAAGTGAGCAAATATAAGTCAATATTTAGAAAACTCAGACCACATATAAGTAAAACAAGATTTTTGGCGTACTGTGTTTTTTTCTCCCTATTTTCTACCTTTTTGATGAGTCTTGTTGGGGAATGACTCCAGAGAGATGATTAGCCTTCCTGTACCCTGCCTAAGTGATCACTCTTCATATATGAGTCCACATAATAAATATCAGCAACAATTTGACCTTGGTGGACATCACAGCTCTATGGTCTCACCTGATGTCCACTTAAACACTTTCCAGTTGGAATTGATGCATAGCGATAGGAGCAGGGACCTTCCTTCATGTTGAAGTTAATTGCAGCTCCCTTGGTGCTGCTCTGGTTGAGATTAGCTAACTGAGCTAATTCACTCCAGAGTGGGGAATGTGCATGGGGCTTTTCCCACAGTATCCCTCAATAAAGATAAATTGACCCACCATCTGGGGCATCTGCACTTTTGTAAAGTTCATCCTCAGGATTTAAAATTGTTCAAAAAATTATATTTGGAGACTTGACCCTGAAGTATGTTTTTGAAAAAGTGTATAAGATTCTCCATTAACTGCGATTCAGTTTATAATATATTCATGTGACTCCATCTACTGTCAGGATGGAATACTGCTGTAAGACATATCCTCCTGTGGGAACTTACTGACCCTTAAAACAGTAGCATAAATTTTCAAGCAACAAGAAATGTTCACATCTTCCTTGTAATTATGCCATCTTGGTACATGAATGTGCCAGGAGATCTTAAAGAAATCAGCACCTTGTACAAAATGTACTAGAATCCAATACAAATAAAAATCAGCTTTTGTTTATAAATTGACTTTCATTTAAAGTACTAACATTTCTAAAGCTATACCTGTTAGCTTTGTGGAATAGTGATATGTAGCTTACTTTTTAATAGATTGTGCATTTAATACATAGGTTAAAGCTCAAGTATGTCACAGAGAATTCAATGGAAACTGCTAGAAAGCTCCCTATTGGGAGCATTGTACTGGGTAGCTCACCAACATTGGTCTAATTAACTAATTAGTGAGAAGCTAATTACTCTACTGAATGCATGAATGCATGAGTAGGGGGAGTTATGTAACAGGTTTAATCTTCAATTAATATCATTTCACAGGAGGAAGAGCTATGTTAAGAGACTAAACTATAACCCTTGGGTACAAGATTTATGCCGTAACCTTTTATAGTCTAACATATTTTTGTTCAAAAGTAAGGTGTAATAGCATTGATTACACAGTGAAACACAATTCAAAACAGACCATCTCTTCATCATAAGTATTAATTAAATTGTTTTCTGTATTAAGAATTGGTAATGCCTGTGAATAATTATATAACAACCAGTAAATATTCCTTTAATCCATTTTGGAAATGAAAATGATCTGGTAATATTCACCAGATCAGCCATGATCTTATTGAATGGCAGAGCAGGCTTGAAGGGCCAAATGGCCTATTCCTGCTCCTATGTTCCTATATTTCTGGTCCTAATCCAAGATCCAAATGCCTTCAGATCTTATATCATATATCACTGATATTCCCTTCAAATGCATTGAACATTTTTCAAATTTCTCAAATTTCTCAAATCTCACATTATTTTAACAAATTAAGGAAAACTATTTTAAAGTCACCCCTCTGGTATACATTATAAAGAATACCAGTTACCTGTAAGTGAATTGAAGCCAATAATCCAATCCAGACAGTAAGTATTAACTGCCGTGTTTTGATCTTGAACTTTATGCTGTTGTGCAAATCCTCAAATTGGCTTACTGCCTTCTAATTCACTTCCAGGTCTCTGTTATCCACCACTTAATTATATTTTTGTGTATGTTTCTTAAACAATTTTTCTGGTGATGAGAGGCAACTTCTAAAAACATACATTTGGTAGAAAAATATAGAAAAATATAGCTCAATATTGTTCATTTTCCAAAAGCGATGTGGTACTTCATCTCCGAGTTTCATTATGCATGTTTTTTTTAAAATTACAATCTGGGTAACTTGAAATGATAATTCCCTGTCCCAGCAACCAAGAAAATCAGCTAACAAGTTTAGTCAGTTGCAAAAGATGCAGCATGTAAGTGTACCAGAAACCTGAAGTGTAGTATCACTGCAAAATCATTTTAGCTTTGCAGCAGTGTCATGTAGGAAATTTGGAACAGAGGTTGACTGTGCAGTCCTTCGAACCTGATCAACCATTCAATTAGATCATGGCTGATCTGTATTCCTACATGGTAGATGAAGCCAAATCAACATGACACCAGACTTCTATTTTGGGTGTAAGACCACCTCTAGAATAAAACAGCAAGTTCCCTGATTCTGAGGTGAAGGGAGCATGGGCCAGCAAATCAGTATTAACAAGTGCTGTGACCTATATTCAGCCTCTGCTTTCTTTGAGCAAGGCTCCCTACTGGGAACATGGGATCAGTGTATTTATCCTGTTATCTGGCTCTACTACACCTTTACACTGGCTGCAATGTAATTGCAACTGATACTTTTAATCTTATAACATTTTAAAATCTGTAAAAGCTCTTGGTGTTCAGTACATTGGACTTCCTTGAGATTTTAATATTAGGAAAGAACCAACAGGACAGAATGCTCTTAATAGCATTTCACTGCTATTTAGATACCACTTAGGACTTCAGATGTCCATGCTTACTCCATTTTGGAGTGTTGATAGTTTCCATTGCTCTAAAATCAAGGCCTGTGGTTTCAAACTGTATAAACACTGCTTTAAAAATAGTACTTTTTAAATGGCAGAAGCATCCAAAGTTATATAAAAGTAACTGTTTAACCATGAATTTTCATTCAGATAGTTAAATATTTAAACTTGTGTTTAGAAATGTTTTGCATTTGAAGATACAGCCATCATATAAATCATTTCCAGTTAACTGCCTAAAATGGTAATTTTCAAACTTGTGCCAAGCTTTTGTTCACTCCAAACATTTTTTTAACTGTGCATGTGTAATTTACTTTGGAACTCTGACCCAATTTCAAATGGGTGATCTGTTAGCCAGACAAAAGGAAGTCATTTATTTTAAGGTCTAGTATAAACATGGTGGATTTATTATAATTTTAAAAAATGCATTCACAATATAATTAGCAATAAATTAGATTAGTAAATTGTATTTTTTCTACTTCTATGTTGTATAATATTGGTTATCATCCTGAATTGCCCAGTACTGATCATATCTTTGTATACATTGTCCAGATGTCATACAGCAATGCAATGCAGAGGAGACGAGTTAAAAAGTCAAATCCACATGCTGTCATAAAAAATAGCAAGAACAAAATTGTTTTTTTAGATCTTTTGCTAAGTTTTTTTCCCCTTCTTTAGTCCCCTAGCTTTGCAAGCCAACTCTGACTGAGA
Source organism: Cetorhinus maximus (assembly GCF_964194155.1). NCBI lineage: Eukaryota > Metazoa > Chordata > Chondrichthyes > Lamniformes > Cetorhinidae > Cetorhinus > Cetorhinus maximus. Next base: position 49,269,374 of record NC_135884.1, on the reverse strand, counting down.
GTCTAAGCAAACAATTTACCCCCAGGGCTCCACCTTTGCAACTTTGAACTAGAGGTGTGAGCAACAGGTCAAGTGCAACATCTTTATCACTTTTCAAACACTTGCTCAGCTTGGCAATTCCCTGCAGTTAACTGACTGAGAACAAGACCTTATTAACTTGAGGGATCATAAGCAGAAATCTGCAATCACCGGCTTTTTCTATTGGCAATCTGGTTCACAAAGCCCAGGCAACTTGATTCTATTTGCACTTATTTCCCTTGCTCATGATTTGAATATATTTAACAATCATGTTTAGCCAATTTATTGGAGTTCTTTGAAGAAGTAACAGGTGCTGTGGATAAAGGGGATCCGGTGGATATACTGTATTTTGATTTTCAGAAGGCATTTGGTAAGGTGCTTCATCAAAGCTTATTGTGGAAAATAAAAGCTCATGGTATAGGGGGTAACATATTGGCATGGATAGAAGATTGGCTAGCTAACAGAAAACAAAGGGTAGGCATAAATGGGTCATTTTCTGGTTGATAGGATATGATGAGTAGTGTTCCATAGGGATCAGTGCTGGGGCTTCAACTCTTTATAATTTATATAAACGATTGAGATGGAGGGACCAATGGTATGGTTGCTAAATTTGCTGATGACACAAAGATAGGAAGGAAAGTAAGCTGTGAAGAGGACATAGGGATGCTACAAAAGGATATAGGTAGGTTAGGTGAGTGGGCAAAGACCTGGCAAATGGAGTATAATGTGGGAAAATGTGAGGTTGTCCATTTTGGCAGGATAGATAAAGAGAAGCATATTAACTAAATGGCAAGAGTTTGCAGAGTTCTAAGATGCAGAGCGATCTGGGTGTCCTAGTGTATCAATTGCAAAAGGTTAGTATGCAGGTGCAGCAAGTAATTAGCAAAGCCAATAGAAAGTTATCGTTTATTGCAAGGGGAATTTAATACAAGAGTAGGGGGGTTATGCTTCAATCACACAGCGCATTGGTGAGACCATATCTGGAGTACTGTGTACCGTATTGGTCATCTTATTTAAGGAAGGATGTAAACACTTTGGAAGCAGTTCAGAGAAGGTTTACTAGATTAATACTTGCAATGGTTGGGTTGTCTTATGAGGAAAGGCTGGACAGGCTAGGCCTGTATCTGCTGGAGCTTAGAAGAGTGAGAGGCAACTTGATTGAAACATAAAAGATCCTGAGGGGACTTAACAGGGTGCATGTGGAAGGGATGTTTCCTCTTGTGGGAGAATCTAGAACTAGAGACCACTGCTTAAAAAAAAGGGGTTGCCCATCTAAGACAGAGATGATGGAATATTGCTTCTCTCAGAGGGTCATGATACTTTGGAATTCTCTTCCTCAAAAAATGGTTGAGGCAGAGTCTTTGGATATCTTTAAGGCAGAAGTAGATGGATTCTTGATAAGCAAGGGGATGAAAGGTTATCGGGGGTAGGCAGGAATGTGAAGTTGAGGTTAAAATTAGATCAGCCATGATCTTATTGAATGGCAGAGCAGGCTCGAGGGGCTGAGTGGCCAACTCCTGCTCCTAATTCGTATGTTCGTATATTCGTTTATTGAGGGTCTGGATTTTCGGAAAGGGCTTTTCTTAGCGCTCTTACCTCAGTGGTACATAAACCCCAAATAAAAAAAATACTTTCACTTATACAGCACATTTAACTTAAATGTCCCAAGGCAAATTGGCATAATAGAATAATAAATAGATCTGTTTGCCCTGCACCTTCTGATAAAAGCAAATTAATGTAAACATTGAAGTAAGCATCATGATATACATACAAGCAGTCCATGAAGGCAAAATTTCTGGGAACTCCCCACTACCTTAAGGGTTGGTACTTAATTATAAAGAAGTAAGGCTCCCACAATGGTTCTGATGGTAAAGCCAGCAGTTCACACAGAACAAGAATGCCTCAAGTTCAATTCCTGATCTGTACTGAGTTAATGGATCTCAGTCCATGTGAGGATTGGATCACCGAAAAGGACCTCAGTGCCTCTTGCCTGGGAAGAGAAAAATCAGTGAGTTGCATGATATTAACTTTATCTTGTCATCCCTGGCTTGAACGTTCACAAGTTTGAATTTGGCAGAGGATTGAATCAGGCATTAAGATGATATCAGTCAATGTCAATAACCTCTTGGAGGCAGCATCAGGCAGCTGTAGGCAGATGTGGAACTGCACCCCAGCTGGGGATAGCACCTTTGGGAGAGGATAGCACAAAATTAGAAAATAAAATGGGAACACCTACCTTGATGAATACAGATACAGGGCAAAAATGGCAGGTACTGCCTTCATTAATTTTCAAACAATTTTTGTTCCTAATTTGATAAAGTGTTATGCAATTTAGGCCCGCGCTAATGTGCAAAGAACTGATGCTTAAAATTAATGCAAAAAGAGAATTCCTACTTTGCTTTATATTGAATTTAGGAATGGCATTCTGGTTGGCTTTTTTCTTGAACAGTTGTGGTCCTTGCAATGATGATGTTCTCATTATGGCATTGGATAGGCAATTCCAGGATTCTGACCTAGTGACAATGAAGAAACAGAGAAAAATGTCCGATTCAGGTAGTGTGCGAATTGTACGCTAATGGTACCCCTGTGATTTTGCTACTTGTATTATCCTAATCGGTGAATTGTGATGTTTAATTCAATGAGATTTATTAAACAATGTAATGTTTCACCCTAAGCAATTTTAAAATTTATTTTTGGCTCTACATTAAACTTTCCAACTTGACATTCAATATGATTCTTTGAAATGAGAATCTTTAAAGGAAAATAAAGGCAGCACAAAAAGATTATCAGGCTTGAGGACTGATCAAGCTGGGAAGTATTCAAGGCATGAAAACCAGATTTATCACTTCACAACTGACGAACAATAAATGGTAAGTTATTGAGGGAAACTTTCAACTTTCCACTGAAATAGGCATAAAGTCAGTGCAACGATTGCACCATCCACCCAAACCTGGAGTCAGGAGGACTGCATCATTTTCGGTTTGAGGTTTAAGTGCTATGGGTAACAATTGCTGTGGTTCACTGATTCTGGTCTGCTGATAGAAGTGATGATGACCAACGTAGTGTATGCATTAAATTTACCTCATTAAAAAATGCTGAAAGTTAGAAGGTTGCTCAGCAATATAGGTTGGGCCAATCATAAAACACTACTAATTCTGTTATTAAAATGGGCCAAAATCATTAGAGACCCGATAGTAAAAAAGATGAAATCATGCTTATTTCTGATAAGGATTTCTTTTATTATAGTCAGGCCAGGCTCAGAGACACAAAAGGACACCCAAAGTTGTGAATTGCAAAGTCACAAATATTGCAGTTGCCTAGACCTAACTTGCAACCTGTACTATAATAAAAATCATGACAACAGAAAAAGTGAGATAAACAATATTAAACATTGCCTGCTTCTCATAGAATCTTAGAATGATATAGCAGAGAAGGAGATCATTCAGTCCACTATGCCTTCATAATTTACAAATAGCACAAAGGTGCAGTTTGCAGTTGTTTTTAGTGATAAATCAGTTATGCTTCATAAGCGGCTCAGTGCATTTATGGCATATTTTCCCTACAATCTTAACACCAATGTTAAAATTAGAAGGACTGATGTTACAAATGTTTGCTAGAGTATGGAGCCTTCGCTGTCAGATGTGGTTGTTGGAAAATGCCGGCATATCACTCCCTCTATACATAGATTCATACAACACAGGAGGAGGCCATTTGGCCTATTCTGCCTGTGCCAGCTCTGTGAAATGTTCACACATAAAGAGTTCTTACATGGATATGCTTCTATGGCAACTCTAACCCTAGAGATAAATAGAAAGAAAAAAATATTTGTACTCATATAGCACCCTTCAGGATGTGTCAAAGCACTTTACAACTAATGAAGTAATTTAGAAGTATAGGCACACAGTCAGTTTGCACACAAAAATCTCTCACAAACAGAAGTTAAACAAATGACCAGATTATCTGTTTTAGGCAATGGTTTAGGGATAAACATTAACCAGAATACCAGGAGCACTCCTCTACTCTTCATTGAATAATGCAGTGGGCCTTCTGTCACTGAATGACAGCAGCTCTGACAGTGCAGTGCTCCCTCAGCACAGCACTGAAGTATTTTAAAAGTCATTGTAAAAATGAAGATGTGAGGATTTTACCATATAAGCATGTAACCTACCTATTACTGTGTGGACTATTTTAACAGGTGTTTTAGCTGATTTAATTAAAAAGATAAAATCATTAAAATTACAAATAACGTAATTTCATAGCTAATATTGCAAAGCATAATTTCTAAGTTGATAGTGTTTGCTAAGTTTTTTTTATTTGTTTACTAGTACATACTTAAATCACATTGAAATATATCCACATGTTCCTAGCACATGACATGTTGTTCTGAAAATGATGTACTGCTTGTCTGGATGTTCTATCCCGCCCTTCTCAAATATTTTTGTGACATTTTTTCTTCAACACTGTTACCTTTAAAGTTTTTCATAAAACATGCTTATTCTAACTGGTTGTGACACACCAGCAATAGAACTGGTTATTCCTTCTGACAAGGGTGTGAGACTGTATAAGTGAATACCTAAATGCAGCTTAGTTGAGCACACAAAAGGCAGATAATGGGTAAGTGGCAGGGAAAGAAAAAATTGCACAGAATATCCAAGGTGTAGATATGGATCAACTATGCAACATTATTGCATTTGAGAATTCTTAAAGTTGTTAGCCTTTCCCTGATTGTATTGGATAAACAGAATGAAATAAAAATTGTTGTTGCTAAATAAATGCAATCTTCCCCTAACAATGTTACAGCTACTAGTGTGCAGAGGAACCCTATTAGCCTCGAGGTACAATTTGTTCATATCTCAACAGCATGCATTTCAATTGATGGCTTTGAGCCAAAATCGTGATGTCATATTGCCAAGGAACTGATGTCAGTGTTTGTAAAGCTGTTCGCAGCAGTGCAGTGTAATATCACAGCAAGCAGGCTGGAACCTTTCAAACCAATGTAATTATAGTTCTGAACTGATTCTCCAGAATGAAGCCAGAACAAATCTGGGTTATGTTCATGAAAATAGATTAGTGCCGGTGAAAAGGTAAAATATGAAGCATGATGGAAAGCAGTTTATTTCACGGTAATCCTCATTTGTATTGGCTGTTGATTAATCTGATGGCCTAATTTTGGCTCCTTCAAATCAGTCCTGGAGATAGGTGCATACGGGGCGTCCCAACAGGTTGTGGCTTGATGGAAGAAATAGATTAAAACTAGTCCTGTGAGAAGTCACAGAAAGGCTATACTAACCTAGATTGCGTCAAAGGCTATTCCAAATTAATTACAATTTTTTAAGAGATGGTGCACTGTACGACTACAAACATTAAATGGAAATAAACAGTGATTAATGTTAGTTTACTGAAAACAAGCTGTTGGGTCAGAACACCAACAAGCCAAAAACCCATTTTTTTTATAAATCAATATATTTATCATGTTTGTGTTCCTAATACTGATGCCTGAACAATTGAAAACAATTTATATTGAGTTTTTTTCATCTATTAGTAACTTGATACAATTTTGCGTGGACTAATGTAGACATTGACTGAGAAAATCCCCCAGCACTGACTGTTATTTGGGCACTAACTAATCTAACTAAGTTCTCAATATTACAGGAAACAAGTGTGTGCACATTTCTGTCTGAAAGTCTGTCTCCCACCATTTTGGTTAAGGTGTAGATGCATTGGTAGCAGGAATGCACATTCGCGATATTTACGAGGCAGAATAACGTATTCAAATCAGAAACATAGGCCAGAATTTTATGCATCCCCCACCCCCAGCAGGTTCTGAGGTTGGGGGGGGGACTATGAAATTTCATGGAATGGATTCCCTATAGGATCCCACCCAGCCCGACCTGGTCATGATTTTACAACGGGACAGGAAACCTGCCCTTGCCCAATTAAGACCCGTAAGTGGCTACTTAATGGCCATTAAAGGGGCCTTTTCCCACCCAGCCTTAATTTTTAGGCTGGCAGGCAGATGTCAGGTCAGGGGGGCAAACCTAAAATTGAACAAAGTTCAATCTCGGGCAGGAAGGGGGTGGGGGCTACCTACATCAGAAGCCCCCTTCTGACTGGTGGCGCCCTCCCCTTAGGACTCAATGACCTCCGGACCTCCCTCCCACCCCAACCTATCCCCCAAGACCTCGATCACCCCTCTGGTGATACTCCAGGCCTTCCCTAACCCCCCACCTCCCCCTGACCACTGCCACTTACCTCTCCTCCAGTTCCCAGCACTCAATTCCAGGCAACTAGTTGCAGTGTCTCTGTTGGCCCCTGCAGCGCTGTTCTTGGAACGAGTGGAGAGCTGCCAGCCAATCTGATTGGCCAGTGGCTCTCCAAGGTGGGACTTCCTACTGGTGATGGGCGGGAATCCCGCCTTCTGCCAATCAATGCTCGTTGGAGTGTGAAATGGCATCATGGCTCCTGGAGTTGGTGGGGATGTGCTCCCCACCGACTCTTCAGATGGTGGGGTCGCTCGGACCCGCCATCCTGAAAATTCTGGCCATAGTAACATGGGAAATTTACAGCACAGGAGGTAGCCACTTGTTCCATTGCGTCTCTGCCAGCTGAAGAAGAGTTATCCAGCCTCAGCCATAGCCTTGTAGGTTACGGCGCTTCAAATGCAAATCCAGGCTCTTTTAAAATATGATGGAGATTTCTGCCTCTCTTATCATTTCAGACAGTGAGTTCCATACCCCCACCACCCTCTGGGATTTGTAAGCCCCATTTTTGATTTCCTTACAGCCCAGTACTTCACTCGCCATGTGCTGAAGTTGCACAACATAACATGGCACTAACTGGCAGCACTGCCCCTCACCAACCTGCTCCCTATAGCAGAATGGCATCTTTACCAAAAGGATTTTACTCCCTCAATGTACAGCTGGTTTTCAATCACAGGCAATGGATCATGGAGGTGTGTGCTCACTATCCTGGCAGCAGTAATGATTCATTTATCCAGCATCAGTCCGCTGTACCACTTCTACTCCGACCATCTCGCCAACCAACAGGCTGCTGAATGGGTGACAATGACTGTCCCTTCCCAATATGACTCATGATTCCTGTCCGGTATCATGCACTGTTGCAAAGCAAGCCTACAATGACAGCCATGCTGCCACAAGGAACATTGCAAACAGACAGTCAACGTGCTTCAAGCAATGCTTCCGCTGCCTGGGTTATTCTTGAGGGTCTTTGGAGTAAACCTCTGGGTGGATATCCAGATTTGTCATCACCTGTTGCATGCTCCACTACTTTGTCATCATGAAGAACTAGTCCTCACCACTGTCACCCCCCATGGCCCCTTATACCCTCCATGCCAATCTATGCCCCTCTACCCACCCTCCATGGCCCTAACAAGTGCAGGAGGAAGAGGAAAAGGAGGAGGAAAGGCAGCAATCACTAGTGTTCCTACCTGCCAGTGCTCTGAGACTAACTCATCGACAAACACTTCACCTAAATAAGCCTTTGCATTCCTTATTCACCAACAGTTCCATAATTCTTCCAACTTTTCTTACAGCCACCGTCCGATTGCTTCTTTCACTCCAAATTTGTATGCCTTGACCTCGACTTACAACAATCCACCAACACCAAACCCAGGACAAAAACCAAATATATCAAACAAAATTCTAACAGCATGTCAGCTTTCAGAAAAGGAGTCACGAGTTACCCTTGTGCCTGTCTTGTAGCTGCGTCAGCCCAGCTTCACTCAGTAGCATTTTCACCTCTGAGTCAAAGGTTGTGGCTTTAAGTTCCACTCCAGAGGCTCAAGTACAAAAATCTAGCCTGACATGCCAGTGCACTGCTGAGGGAGTGCTGCACTGTTGGAGGCATCATCCATCAGATGAGACAATAAACCATGATTCAGTCTGCTCTCTAAGGCGGAAGAAAGGTCCCATGACACAATTTTGAAGGAGAGAAGGACATCCCTGGCATCCTGGCCCATTTTTACCCTCAATCAACATCACAAAAACAGATTTCTGATCATTATAACATTGATATTTATAGGAGCTTGCTGTGCTCAAATCGGCTGCTATATTTCCTACGTTACAACAGTGACTACACTTCAAAAATGTTTCATTGGCTGTAAAGCACTTTGGGACATCCTGAAGTAATGGAAGGTGCTATATAAATGCAAGTTGGCATAGGGGCCATATGGGGTCATGGAGGGTGTGTAGAAGAACATAGATTGGCGTGGAGGGCATGAGGGGGCCATGAGGTCAGGGTAGAGGGGCATAGGTTGTCATGGAGGATATGAGGGTTCGTCAAGAGGGATAGGTTGTCATGGATGGTATGAGGGGCCATGAGGGTGGGTAGCCAGGCATAAGTTGGCATGGAGGGTGTGAGGAGCCCTTGGAGGGGTGGATTGGGATATGAGTTAGCATGGAAAGGGCATGGAGAATGGGTGGGGGATGACGGGTTGAGGACAAGAGGGCCTAACTACCTTTATTACAACTGGGTTGAACTCCCAGAGCACTGAAATGGCCCTTTCAAGCAGCCTGCCTTGGCACTCGGTAGCCCGTGTGGCTGCTTCCACAGTTTCTGGGGGTGACAGGCCTGAGTCCAGACGCACCCCACAACCCCCGCCCCCCCCCACAACCACCACCACCAGCCCCACAACCACCACCACCACCACCAGCCCCTCCCCCACCCCCAGAATGAAAGCCCAGTTGTTAAGGGCTGTTTCTCTCAAGGCAGGTGCAGGGAGCCGGGAATTTTCCTGACTCTGTGCACCCTCCTTGGGTGAAAAAATCCAGGCCTCCGTGTGTCACATGCAAGTTATGAGTGAATGAGCTTTGTAATAGTGGTGAGTGCTTGAATATGAGGACAAGGAAGAGTGGTAAAATGTGATGCAATGATAGTCAGAGGTTGGAGGTAAGTCTTGCGAATGCTGTCAGTGTTGTGATTAATGAGGCCATAAGTGGTGCAGCTATGAGTGGTGAGTGTGGGAGCAGCCTTCTTACCTTAGTACCTTTACTTAAATCATTAAACTCCTTGCAGCACTGCAACCAGGTCCTGGATGCAATCTTCCTGGCATTGACGTGCTCAGCAATTTCTTCCCACTCTTCGGTGAAGTAGACTCTCAGTGGGCTTGTTCCTCCTCTCCACTACCTGCAACAGAATCTCTAAGGTAGCATCAGAGAACCTTGATGACCCACTCACCACCTCCTTCAACCATTTATTCAACACAAGATTCCTTGATCTCTTCAGTTACAATGCACCTCTCCTTTAAGAGGTACTGGTTGCCTTTAATTGGTGGCATAAATGCCCAATAGGTGTCTGCCACTGACATTGCATGCAGCGAATGAGTAGCGCAAATCATGGGAGCTGCTCGCCTGCATCAATATAGCAAGCAGGCAGCACAAATATTGCATGCTGCCTGAGTCAATAATAACAGGTGTATGACCGGGACCTACATTCCCATCTTTAGGCTCAATTGGATTCCTAGGCCATTACTTCTGGTGAGGTAATTTTCCATTGCTGTGTGCAAGCTTAATGTTAGCACAAATTTAGATTTAGCCATTCAAGAGAGATTATGAGTAATGGAGAAAATTATTCTAAGAGGCAGGTGGCATTGATGCTGATGGTGAAGAGGTAAGGCAGAGAGTTTTTGCAAAGAGGGTTGAAAAAGGAAAGAGCAATGAAGCTTACAAGGATCTAGATGAAGGAGAGCATGAGAGACAGGTCAGATGTTTAGCACTCGCACTACAAATTTTAAAGAAGAGCAGATTTTGAAGGGACACAGATCAGCAATTGGTTGAGGTGTGGAATGGCTGATATGTGGATCTGGGATGTGATGAAAGGGCATTTGTCGAATTGGGCAGTAAATCTGAAACAGCAAATCTCTACTTAGACCACACAAGTAATATAAGATTGTGTTAAAAGCCAAAGGCACATTGCGTAAGCAACTGTAAAAATAATAGCAAATGGTAAATTCAGTAATGCTTCGTTTATCTCTTTTGTTATTTAAGGGTCAATAATCATTCATTTTGACACACCAATCTTTCCAGCCATTGTGTGAAAATTTTGTCTGCCTATCACCCTGTTTTACAGCGAGGTGAAAATATTTTTTAAAATATCTGTTATCCAAGGTACTGTCAACCGGGTCTGTCACCCAGGTTTTGAGTGGGCCTTGATATAGGTAGCCAGTGCTCCTTCCCAAAAAAGGCAAGCGCCTCATTAAAATATTTAAATTGTGGTCCTACATCATTTGATGTCTGCACAGTGGAATTGGATAGGCAACTGAACCAGTGATCCATAAAGGGACAACTGTAAACTGCTCAGAATCACCATTGCAGCAATGCTGCAAAATAAGCTGACTTTTGTGGGATCAAGAGGGGCATGAATGCTTATCCAGACCTGACAAAAATCTTCCCATCCACTGCCAGACCCTCTGTCACCACCCCACACTGTGTCCCAACACCGTCCCCTGACCATCCTTTTAATCGTACATTTCAGCCTGGCTCCACAGAGAAACGATTGGATTTTCAGTCGACTTTCGATCGGCAAGTTGCCAACAGCATTCTTCAGTACTGGCAGATCGCCCGTGTTGTTGTAATTGAGAGGCAAAATGAAAATGGTTTGGGCTTCTAACAGATGGTGTTAATCCACCCACCACAGGCTTAATGTGCAACAAAGGTGAAAATCAGCTTCATTATTTCTAACCATCAGAAATCAGAATGGGTCTGTGTTTCCAGAACCAAACTCTGTGTGAGGTTACAACAATGGGTCAAACTTTACTGTGACAGGGCATCTCACAGCACCCGCCATGAGTTAGACTTGCTCCTGTATCCTTCAGCTTCAAAAAAATTACCCACCAAGTTTTGAAAGCGCTATGGTAATAACAATACAGTGAGAGGAAGAGGGCATCTGGGACCTGAGTGAACAGGGCTAGCAACAGGGGTAACTCCTTAACCAATCAAATTTAAGGACTGGGGAATAAACAGTGGCAAGGCTGAGAAGGGAGTGGAAATCAATCTCAAATCAGCTACAGAAATTTAAATAGAGAAAGAAAGACTCGCCTGGACTTAGCAGTCAGCAAACAAACAGCACCAACCATTCGTTGCTCTTACCTAATTGCCCATAGACCTCCCAGGGGCTTTTGCACCTCCACAGGGGATCTGGGAGATGCGTGAACAGAGCAAGCAACCCTGCATCTCTTTATCCAATCAGACTGAAGCATTGTTAATGAACAACACAGATCTGAACCAGGAAATGTTAGTTAGAATATCTAATACAGAAAGCAAAATAAAGAGGGGGAACAAAAGGTGGGATTAAGAGAAACATATAAAAGAGATAGAAAGAAAAGGTTTTAAAAATTCTATATATCTTTAATTTTGAAATATCCAACAATGATTAATATCTGAAGGAATGAGACTAAATATTTGGATAAGTTAATTTTTAGTGCCTGAGATTAATTGTTTGGCGGTAATTAAGACTTATTACACCGTTATTTTTTTACACTGGAATGGACAAGCCCTAACTTTTTCTGGTGTTTTAATGCCTATCTATCACATAAATATAGCAACTGCACATCGTTTCCTGCATTTCAAAGTCCAGTCTCTTCGTGATTAACCATAATTGTGCTGCTTCTGGAGGAGCAGGGTAACTCAGTAACTTTCTGACTTTGGCACTTCGATACATATGTCTGACTGCTGTTTGGTTTACACTTACACCTCACCATTATTTCCACTGCAAAATCCGAGCTAGATTAAGAGAAGAAAAAACAGACATAGTTAAAGCAAGACTTTTAAAAGTCTCCTGAAAAATGCAAAATATGAAGGAATAATTTTCAGTGACAGAGGTTGATTGCAATAATTAACAATTATCTCTTCATTGACAGAGTACTTCATGCTGCAAATTACTAATTAGTTAATTGGCTAGCCAACGTGAAATCGCGGTCGGGGCCTGATCGTGGACAGTGGACCGTAGCACGGCTGCTCCCGGGCCCACCCGACAACGGGAAAATCCTCCCCAATCTATTTCTTTGTTATGATTTTTCGGGTTTCACTTTTGAAAAGCTATCACCAATCTTTCACACCTATAAAAGACTGAATCTGCAATATCGTATCTGATCACCTGTTTAGACAGAATCATCAAATAATATTTCTGTGGATATAAATAGAGAAGTTTAAGCCACCACTACAGAACCTAGAGGGTACTCAATAGAGTCCTCAGTGTTTAATTTATAGTGGCAGCATCTGAAAAATGCCTTAGTATTTCCGACTGGGAGGAGGTCCAGCTAAGTGATTCCACGTATAATGAAGACCTGGTTGCAGTTGATGAGACGCAGGAAAATGCCAGGCTTCAATACTTTTGAATCTCCAGATTTTCCCCACATTATATCCCAGCATCATTAAGTGTGGAAACACTGTGCATCTACTGTTGCTCATCTGAAGTGCCTTGGATAATACTACTGATCAAACAAATAGAGTTATTTTTAAAGCAATGCTCTCAATTGATTAGTTGTGTCTGGCATAGATTTGTCACTCAGCTCTGAGTGGAAAGAACAGTTTACCTTCTGGCTCAGTGCCTGGTATGTCATTCTGTTTAATTGGAACCCTGTTTATTTTATAAGTAATTAAAAGAAAAACAGAAGTGTTTAATAAAATGACATTAATGGGTTTAGAGGGATCAATGAATTAATTAGTGAATACAGTAAAACTCTTTAACTAAAGCAAATGTTATTAATATTGAATCACATTTGTACCAATGAAAAGAGACATCTTTCAGCTACCTGTTTACTTGTTGGTGTGAAACAGACACCAATAGAAACAATATGATTACCACCTATAGATCCACATCAATCACCAGCGATTCAGGTGTTGGTCATGGACTTTAAGAACAGAAGAAGGAATAAAATAAGTTTTCAGCCTATAGATCCCATTCTTTCTATAAACTATGTTTTAGCCTATCCTATGACACTTCTCCACTATGCAACCCTGGCTTTCTGTTCTCCAGACGTACATGTTTTCCCTCTGTCCCTGGCCTCAACCCCAGTCCAACAACAATGAGCTCTATAAAATATTTGATTGTCTCGGTCTCTACCTATCCCTATAGCTATCAATCCCATTTTAAATCAGCTATTTATCCACCACTTTTCTTTTGAACAGAAGTAATGATTTCTTGCATTCCAACAGTGACTGCCCTGCAAAAGTACTTAATTGGCTGTAAAGCACTTTGGAAAACCCTTTAGATCAAACAAAAAAAAGAGGCAGTGCTGGATCTAGGTTTAGGAAATGAAGTGAGAGAAATAGGTAGAGGAACACCTAAGAAACAGTAATCATAACATAATTATGTTTGTTATAAAAACTGAAAAAGAGAAGTTGTAAATCAAAGATAAAAATATTGGCCTTAAAAAGATAATTTTAACAAGATAAAAAGAGAACTAACTCAAACAATATAGGGTGGGAAAACTAGCAGGTAAAAAGGTGGAAAAATAATGGGAAGCTGTCACACAGGAGGTGTTTAAGGGAGAAACTGGAACATATTCACAGAAGAATAAAGGGAGAAACTGCAAAAAAGAGGCCCTCCAAACAAGTGCTGAGAAGGCAGTGGGAGCAGGTAACCGTAGTGGTTAATGCCAGCAGACTAGATCTGAGGAACTGGATGACGTGACAAAATTTGCATTTTTGTTTAATTTGCTTCATTTCTTATTTCTTACCTTCTATTCACTCTTCAGCATTCTATAATATAATCCAGCAAAAAATACCTTTCTTATTCTTTAGCTCTAAATTACTGGATTCAGCTTTGACACCACCCCATATATCATCCCTATGTTCTGGTGTTGTAATGGAATCTTTGATGACGTGACCCACATCTCATAGCTTGCACAAACTGCAACTGTGGCAGGCACAGCATCTAAACTCATTGCACCACACTCACTGACACACTTCGTTCTCTCTTGCAAGACAAGGGGCAGAATTTTCTGCCTGTTGGGCGGGCCAATCGGGAGCGGTGGCGGACAGGCACGGAGCCGATCACTGCCCGCGATCGGCTGCGTGCCGCCATTTTACATGAGCGGGCCAACTAAGGCCCGCCCAGCGTGATGCATGCCCGGTAGCTCAGCGCTCCCTGTGCAGGAGGGGGAGGAGGGAGAGTCGGGGCCTACGCTCTTTCGTGCATGCTCATGAAAGAGCACAGAAATCTCCCTGAGGCAAGGAGCTGCCTCAAGGAGATTAAGTTCAAGTTGAAGGTTTTAAATAAAGAAACAATAAAATTATTTAGACATGTCCCCTCATGTGACAGTGTCACATGAGCTGGGACATGTTTATGAATTGTGTAAAAAATATTTATTAATTTAATAAAACCTTCAGGAAACCTCATTCCGCCCGTGGATGAGGTTTCCTGAAAAACGCCAAGGCCGCTTGAGCACTTCGCCTGCCCGCCAGGCTTAAGGTTGGACAGGTAGCCCTGTTAATTATCTAAATTAGTCTCCTAATGGCCTTAACAGGCCTTTGACAGTTCAGCAGGCTCGCAGCCACCTCCGGCGAGCGCCTGCCAAATGAAAGATCGGAATGACGAGCAGTGACGTTGGGATGCATGCCCGATGACACCACGAGTCATTTTACGTGTCAGCGTGCCGGGCCCGCCCCCACACGCCGACGTGAAAATTCTGGCCAAGGTTACCTATAATAGGTGGCAGCCGCAGCTAATTTGCCAGGAGGCAGACATAGCTGCACGAGTTCACTCCCATGGAAGAGACAGTGCAGGGGATAATTGGAATAACCATCACTGAGGCCATGGCCAGCGACAAGACTGAAACCATTGAGGATGACAAACTGCAGATTGTGAAGCATGCACCACTTCTGTTAATATCTTTTCTTTCCACATCCACCACTGGCCTTGTGCACTTATACTGTCAGATACCAAGAACTGCTGCCTAGCCAGCCAGTGGTGTGGGAGTCTGAAGAACTCCGAGGGAGAAGATATTGAGGAGGAAACAACACCGTCACTCAATCTGACACTCACAGCCAACAGCTTAGATCATGGCACTGAACGTACTTTAAAGGGTAGCATTAATATCAGCATGGAGTAAGTCACCAGGACTGAGTGGCCCGCAGCCAGGCAGGAGGAGAGGATAACGTGGGTATCAGCTCCCTGGAGGATGAAGTTGTACATGAGTTCTGCTGCAGAAAACTCAGATAAGTGCTTTGATGGGGTAGCCTACAAGAAAGGGCTGATGAGGGTGCACACAAAAATGCTTTTATTAGCAAGCCTATCAGAAAGCATGTTATTATTGTCAAGAAGCATGGATGAGCCTGGCACCAACTTTGCACAGGGCTCGCAGACAGCTTGGAGACCATCCTTTCCAACATGGATGTGGTGGCCAACTTCACAAGAAGACATACAGACCCGACCATGGTGGCCAATGTCTGATGGCCAATGTCTCAGTGTTCACTGCAGCACAAAGCAGAAGCTAGCAGTGGAAGCTCTGACTGAGGTCATGAAATCTCATCATTTTGCCATGCAAACATAGCTTGCTACCAGGCAGGCTCAGACTGCAGCCATCATGGCTGCAAAAGCCAGTGCTCAAAGGAGTTTGCAGGGTCTTGCCACAGCCTGGCTGTCTGTGCCCCAGCAGATTACTAGGATGGCTGAGCCACCCCAAGCTGGGCTCCATGGAGCATGAACCCCCTGTCCTCTTTCAGGAAGACAGCATTCCTGCTACCAACACTATTACTTTACCAACCAGCCCAGGTTGCTGCTGCCCATGTCATTGTGGTGCAGTCTGAAGCTGGGACTTCCAAGCCCAGAGCTGCTTAAGGGAATCCTGAAAGGCCATCTGCAGCCTTCACCACTGAAAATTAGCAGCCTTTCACCAGCCATGCTGCAGCCACTGGGGTAGCAGTGTGCAGGAGCATCAGAAAAGGCAAAGGCACCTGCAAGGCAGGCACTAAGGAAATGTGCAAGGATGATTAGTTGAGCATTGTAGGGAGTTTTGGATGTTTTATTGCAAAGTCGGTATAGAATGGTTGTCTTGTGGTGGCTTTTATTTTAGAATTGTGACCAAGAGGACACTGTATTGATCTGTGCCAGAAGAACGGTAAGGTCTGGAAATATTGAACATTGGAGATCTGGGGTTTTATTCAAGGGAACCAGGGTCAGATGATGCACTCATGAACAGCCTGACTGGAACATGGATGTGCCAGCTGCCCCTCCCTTCTTGTTCCTCCTCCTCCTAAGGTTCTTGCTGAAACCATGGTGGAAAGGGCTCTTTCCTTATGATGGCCAGTTTGCGGAGGATGCAACAGGCCACCACCAATTGGGACTCCTGCTCCAGTGAGTAGTGGAGGAGTCCTCCTGAGTGGTCCAGGCAGCAGAGCAATTGCTTCAGCACCCTGATTGTCTGCTTGACGACATTCCTTGTAGCAGCATGACTCTCATTATATGAATGCTCGCCATGTGTGGGTGTTTGTAGATGGGAGTCATCAGCCAGGTGTAGAGTGAATGACCTTTGTCATCGAATAGCTATCCTCGGGTTTGTTGTGGTAGTGGAAAGATTGATGGCATAATATGCTGGTGCAGGAGGAACACATCATGACTGCTGCCAGGGTATCCCAGCATAATATATTGGGTGTGTTTACACACCAGCTGCATATTGAGTGAGTAGCATCCTTTGCAGTTTCAGTACACGTGACCACTGAGATATGTCACCCACAACAGTCAATGCAGTCAATGGCACCCTGCACCATGGGGAAGGCCATTATCCTGCCAAAGCCATGTGCACGGTCCTTCTCTCTGTTTAGAGAGGAGACTCTTAAATTCCCTCTCCTGACGTACAGAGTCTCTGTCATCGCTCAGATGCAGCAAAGGATAGCAAATTGTTAGAGGTTTGCCATGTCGTCTGTTCCAGCATAGTAGGATCCACTCATGAAGAATTTGAGGGCAACAGTCACCTTCATGGTCACTGGCAGTGCCTTCCTTGCCCTGATTTGAAACTGCAGGTCTAGTTCCAAGAGGTGGCACATTCCTGTGACCACCTCCTTGCTCAAGCGCTGTCACTGAACATACTGCTCCTGGTTCAGGTAGACAAAGTGCTCTCAGAAGACCTTATGTGGGTAAGGCGTCCTGTTGAGAGACCTTTCCCTGTTCTCCTCTTCCCTTTGTGAACAGCTTCGTCTTTGCTGTCTCTGCTCCTTTGATTCTGCAAACCAGGGGGAAATACTACCTGCCCCCCAAGGCTGGAAGCAAGTGACATTCTTAGCAGTCCACACAGTAGCAATTAAAGCCTTCCCAACATCCAGCGTCTAATCCGCATACTTCTGGTGCACACTCCTAATGCCCGCGTGATCATCTTCAACAAGATCATGCTTCCATGGGCCACATTGAAACCTGGTCATAATCGACGCAAATGCCATTTCACTACTGTAGCACCAAAACTACTAGCACTATGAAAATGATTTTGCAGCTTATTTCTTTAACTTTCCACATACAGGACAATTTCTCCCTCTGTGACCTGTAAGTTTCTTTTAATGTCTGCATAGGTTATGAAGCTGCACTTCAAATGCTGCAAACCATTTTTCAGTTACTGATTGACAAATTTATTTCACCTGAGCCCACCATTTATTTGCAATTGACTGTTCATTCATGTGTGCTGTGCCTGAAGGCGGGACCTTGGTTCATTGTCTGCTGATGCTTTGTCCTGAGCCATTTCCTTGGCAGTTTTTTGTCGGTAATGGTTTGTCATTGCCTTCCACTCTCAGGGGCAGGGCGAGAAGGCAGGTCCCAAGTCTAGCCATCTATCCAACTGAGCGAACTGGTCCCCCCTATAGATTGTAAGGACTCACCAAAAAATAGTCACCCTGATGACGTCAGTGCATTTTCACAGATTCAGAAGTCTGACTCATACCCCATTGAGCAAACATGATACCTTTTATTCTTTTGGCTCTTCTCTTGTAATTAATAAAAATTATAAAAATTTCCCTATCTTCACTATTTAGCTTTTTAGCTGTCCCAGTCAGCACATTATTACCTACCCGTGAGGTCAGATAAACATGCTGTTTCCTGCCATCTGTTGATGCTGACAACTAGCTGTTAAAAGATCTATGAGAATAGCCTGGGGCCTATTCAACTTCTTATGGGGGAAGAAGCCCTTCAGTTTTGATCATTGTTTCCCCCTTTATTCCAGCTGTGATCAAGAGCTCACTGCGCAAAGGAGTACTAGAAGACCTTGGATCCCAGGTCTCCATGGTACATCACTCAGTTATATTGGCACATTTTGCCACCAGCCCTTTCATAAGTTCTGCAGTCGTGCAGTTGAGGGATGCCATACTGCAAGAATGGACAAATGTACAGCACTTCTACAATGTGTTTGTAAATATCACCAAAAGACAAACAGAATAAAATGAGACAGCATTGCAGATAAGGAAAAGCAAACAGAAACCCTTGCTTTTTAACAGTTGGCTCAACCTGGGAAATCTAAGCCAAAATGGCTTATGTTCTTTGCATTGGCATCATTAAATTAATAATACCAGTGACAAAAAATGTTGGCTGGGCAGCTACAACAGTAAATAACTGAATGAAGATCGCAGAGGAAAAGTTACGATTTTAAATTTCAAAACCAGCAGATTATATTGTCTCACTGCTCTAATTTTCAAGGATTCGTTTTCTCTCCACTCACACATTGTCAATAAAAGAGGACAAAAGGTGATCAACACCTGGCCTCTGTCAGTAATTGTCTGGATGCTGGGAAGTTAACGACAGAAAGCAAGAGTGACTCACTGGTGAGTCTTCCTTCCCTTAGTCACTCCCTTCCTGTAACAAATTGGCTTGGTTAAAAACAGAAAATGATGGGAAAAAGTATATTCTTCTGCTCCACAAGTACTGTGTCAGTCCGTGGATTCCTGATCCACCACTCTGTGAACTTTAAGACAGCTACTTTTCTATATGTACATTTTCAGCATATCCCTACTGATTTTTCCTTAAAGATTATGAGGAGGTGGGAAGGGGAAGTGGGGGGGCAATCCAAAAACTTTCATATATACATTTTTTTCTTTCTCTCACTTGTCACCAATGTTCTTCTCTCCCTATTTATTGAGAAAGTGTTGACCCCTATATGGACAATAACTATCCTCCAGTACCTTACTCGAGTGGCCGTTATTAATGTGTTGGCAGTATTGATAGTGATACAGTAAGTATCATCAAGCCACTCAATTATGGAATATTTCAGAGAGCAATTGTGTCTTCACCTGGACCTATAAATTCGATAATGCCACACCTGTTTTACAGATGGAAGATGGGCTCAAAAAAGTGTAGTGCTGTATACGCACACTTTGGGCGAAGCTTAATTCCCCCCTCGGGAGCAGGCTGGGTGGTAGGGAGGTTGGTCTTTAGAATCGGGAGGTAAGACAAAGGGTGGAGTGCCCATCGCTTTCTCAACTCCCCCCAATTAAGTCAAGGGCACGGAAGGCCGAGGACAGTCTTCCCACCTGGAAACCAATAGAAGCCCTATGGTGGCCAAATAAAGGCCACTTAAGGGCCTCCTCCCACTGCTGTTGGTATTCATGTATGGGCTGAATTTTGTGCTGATCGAGCGGGCGTGTGCCCAACCCGATCAGGCGTGAAATCACGTGAGATGACATTGGGCGAGCGTCCCGACGTCATCCCGCACTTGCGTGATATTTCGGTCGGCAGGCGCGTGTGGGTGTCGGAGCCACACCTGCCATCAATTAAAAGGCCACTTAAGGCCATTCAAAAGGCAATCGACCAAGATTTCACATTGCTCATGTAATTTCACGCTTGTCACAAGGGCAAAACTGGCAGGCAGGCAGCCGACATTTTGCAAAACCTCATCCAAGGGCGGGATAAAAAGGGTCAGCAGCATTTCCACTGTGAGGGGTGAGGAGTTTTGGAGATAGTTTGCTGCTGGTGAATTAATGGTACTTGGCAGCTTCATTTCTATTCGGGGCTTCATTGTTAGTATTTTCAGGCTGCATGTGAGGACTCATTGGTGTCTCCAAGGCCCCTGGAGGATTTTAACTGTGTCGACTCTTCCAGGTATCAGACAGCCTTCTGTTACCCTGGTAATGGGGACTGAGGTCTCCATTGGTGGCACCTCTTCTGATGAGGAAGAGAGGGGCAGAAGGGAGAGGAGACCAGGTGTCCCAATGCAGCTTTCAGGGGAGGGACCTGTGGGAGGAGAGGCGCAGGCACAAGCGGCGCAGGGCCAGCAGGTAGTCCAAAGCAGAAGGGGCCGCAGAAGACACAATTATCCTGCTGCAAGGGTTTACAGGCGGCGATGCAGCTACCTCAACATGTCCGAGGTGCAATGCCGAAGGAGGCTCCGCCTCTCGAGGGAGACTGTGACCTCCATTTGTCATATGATTGGGCCTGAGATCACCTCCGACTGTGTGGGTGGACACCCCATGCCAGTGGCTCTGAAGGTCACAGTGGCCCTCAACTTCTATGCCTCCAGCTCTTTCCAGGAGTCAGTGGGGAAGCTGTGCGGAGTATCCCAATCAGCTGTACACAGTTGCATCAAGGTGGTGAGAGAAGCTCTGTTTAGGCAGGTCATGACATTTATTCACTTCTGCATGGGCAAGGCCAGCCAGGCCGAGTGAGCCAGAGGCTTTGCAGCAATTGCTGGATTCTCCCACATCCAGGGTGCAATCGACTACACGCATGTGGCCATCAAGGCGCCAGCGGGTGAGCCGGGTGCCTTTGTCAACAGGAAGGGATTTCACTCCATAAACGTGCAGATAGTGTGTGACCACAAGGCGCATATGCTGCAAGTCTGTGCAAGGTACCCTGGCAACTCTCATGACACTTAATTCCTGAGTCACTCCCAGGTGCCAAGGCTCTTCAATGCTCCAGCCCGACTGGATGGATGGCTGCTGGGTGACAAGGGCTATCTGTTGAAAAGGTGGCTCATGACGCCTCTCCACCACACAAGAACAGAGGCAGAGCAGCGTTATAATAGGAGCCATGCCTCCACAAGGGCAGTGATAGAGGACCGTAGGTCTTCTCAAGATTTGCTTCCGATGCCTGGTCCATTCAGGGGGAGCACTGCATACTCCCCAGAGCAGGTGTCACTGATAGTGGTTGTATGCTGTGCTCTCCACAATCTGGCACTAGCAAGGGGGGGCCCACTGGAGGTGAGGACTTGGACACTGTTGCACAGGCCACAGAGGATGAATCCAGTGGTGAGTCAGAAGAGGGGCACGGTGAGGAGAACGCTGAGGGCGTGGAGGCAGATCTCTGTAACCTTCAGGGAGGCAGGGACACCAGGGATGCCTTAATCCAACGCTCCTTCAGCTAGGCTGCCAAAGATCTGCTTCCACCTCATGCCAGGGCTGCTGCCTCCATCCAGGATGTCCGAAATGCACCTGTCATGTGAACCCAAGTCCACTCTGTGCCTGTGCAATAAATTTTAGAGCCATTCGCGTCCAGCATTACATACTGGCGTACCCTGCACCAAAATAATGAAAAGGTGAAGCATACTCAGGCCATCACAACAAAAGCAAATTTAATGTTATTGTCACATTCAAATCACATTGACACAACCATTATTGGTGTTGATGCCCACCTCAGTAGACATATAAACCAAACATAACTGAACAGAAGATCACCTGTGAACAGTCCCTCTTGTGCTCATGGTGCCTTAAACTTAGGTTTCTGAGTGCTGTGCCTTGGTGCCCCCCACACCCCCACCCCACCAAAATCACCCCCACCCCACCCCACCCCACCCCCTGTCGCTGACAGCGGTATTGGAGACAGCCTGCTGACTCTGGTGTCTTATTGGCCTTGATGACCTTGGCGGTCGTCCTCTGGCCCGTGGAGCCTTTGCTGGTCCTACCTGGGAGGGAGTGGCCAGTGCCACGGCTGGCTCCCAGTCATCATCAGATGCCATAGTCACTGGCAGAGGGGCAGAGGAGCTGCTGCCGTCTTCCGGAGCGTCCTGAGAGGAGCCCACAGAGACAACAAGCAGGTTGTGTGCCAACATGAGGTCGCTCTGAACCTCCCTGCTCACCATTGATGGACGGGCACTTAACTGGGATACTGGGTGCCTCATCCATCTCCCATACTGGCACTGACCACCTGAGGTCATTGCCTGTGTGAGGGTTTGCAGGTCCGAGCGCAACGCCAGGAACCCCTGATTCTGTCCCTGAAGTTGTCTCTCCATGAGAGTCGCAACTCTCTCAATGGAGGAGGCAGTTCGTTCAGCCATGAAGATCAATGCAGTGCTTATGCTCCGCATGGACTCCTCCAAAACAGAGACCATGGCACGCACACCCTCATGGATCTCTGCCAGATCCTCCTGCACAACCTGCTGGACACCCAGCATCTGCTGCCTAATGGATTACTCCAGAGACTCATCATCTACCTTTGACCCAGCATCGGCCTCGTCTCCAGCAGTCCCCTGACTGCCGGCACCCTGGGCACTCTCTGCCTCTGCCTGCACCTCAAACGAGTGTGAAGCGCCCTTACCAATGTGCATTGACAATGTAGCTGACGATCTAATGCCTACCGAGGTGCTGGTATCTGTGCTGGTGCCTGGTTCAGAGTCCTGGTGTGACCCTGATGCAGATGAAGCTCTGTGGCCTTCTGGCATCAGGGATGGCCCTTCTCGGTCCTGAGAATAAGTGCGTGCTGGCGAATCTAAGGGAGAACAAGGGCATGTTATTGGTTGAAGTCACCACTCTGTTACTGTGCATGCCAGACACCCTGGCGAGACAATGGAGATCAGCGTCATGGTGTCATTGCCTTTCAATGAAAAATGGGGTCTCCAGGTTTGAGGCTCCCATCAATTTAGAGACTACACTAGAATGGTTTCACAAGCTGAAACTGTCACCTCTGTGCAGTAAGCTCTTACCTTCGTCTGACACCCCTGCCTCTCCACGCCCGGGGAGTGTGCTGGTTCTCCAGTTCCAGGGCGTCCTGCTCGAACCTGGTGAGAAGCAGCAGGTTGGGCAGGCCTCCAACTGTCCATGCCCTCTCCAATTGGTTATGGCTTGTCTTCTCCTGAAAGGACAGAGGAGCATTGTTTAGTCCGCTATCTACCTGCATTGCCATTGCAACCTGGCCAACCCCAGCTGAGGAACACCTCACAGGGCACATCTGAGTCATGGCCACAAGGCACTCAGTCTAAGCTGCCAGGGCTCACCCCCTGGGCCAGCTCCAGCGTCATTGACAGTTGGCACTCAGACTCTAACATCCCTGAGCTCCACGTGGGGATAGCCAGCCCTTAACACTTCACCACACCATGCCAACATGGTACTCACCCTTCCTGAGTGCAGCAGGTCATTGAACCTCTTGCGGCACTGCACCCATGTGCGCCGCACAACATCATGGCTGCCGACCTGGGCTGCCATCTCTTTCCAGGTGTCAGGTGTAGTGGCCTCTTCCTTCTGTCCCTTGGTACAAGTGTTTCCTCCCTGGCAGCCACCTCCTCCAGGAGAAACGTGAGGTACTCATCCAAAAAGTGGGGGTGTCGAGTGCCCACCCAACCTGACCTCCCACCTGGCATCTCCAGCAGCTGCCGAGGCCATAAGTACCATCACCGCAATGCAGACTGTATGCTTCTTCACCTGCAGTCTTCAAAGGGCTGTCTTTGCTGTTTTTAAACTGGCTGCCGTGTCACCATTGGACCCAGTGGTCGACAAGCATCCCCCCCCTGGCCCGGCCCGTCCCGACCATTGGGAAGCCACATTTCACACTGGGCGGGCCTTAAGTGGCCAGCCAGTGTGAAATCGCGGTGGCGGGCCAATCACGGTCAGGGGCCTGTTTCTTGGCCGCTCCCGGGCCTGCCGATCGCGCCTGCTTACTGAGCTGAAAATTCAGGCCTATGTCTTTGTTACCTCTAGATTCAACTACTAAATGCACTCCTGGCTGGTCTCCCATATTCTACCCCCCCACCCCCCCAGCCTGTAAACTTGAGATCATCCAAAACTCTGCTGCCCAAATCTTATCTCCCAGCAGGTCCAATTCCCCTACCATTCATGTGCTCACTGGCTTACATCGACCCAAACAAATTCTTGATTTCAAAATTCTCGTTCGTGTTTTTAAATCCCTCCCTGGACTTGCCCTTCCTATCTCTGTAATCTCCTCCAATCCCACAACCTTCTGAGATATTTGTACTCCAACTCTTGAGCGTCCCTGATTTTAAATGTTCCACCACTGGTGGTTGTGTCTTCAGTTGCCTAGGCCCCAAGCTCTGGAATTCCTTCCCTACACATCTCCTCTCTACCTCGCTTTCCTCCCTTAAGATAATCCTTAAAACCTATCCCTTTGACTGAACAATTTGGTCATCTGACCTATTACTCCTTATGTGGCTCAGTGCCATACTTTGTGTGATAATGACCCTATGAAACACCTTGGGATGTTTCATTGCCTTAAAGGCTCTATATTAATATCGTATTGTTTTTGTTTCAGGGAGGCTGTCCAGAAAAAGCTGGCAGTCTTCTTGTCAGCACAGGGTGCATGGACCCTCCTGATTGGGCACACAGAAAAGGGGGCCTGCCCTCACAACCTAGCCACCGCCTCCCACCCCCCCCCCCACCCCCCGCCCCCCATTTCGCTGGGGCCTGCCTGACAGGCCCCATGAGGGCCACAAACTCACTTTGATTCCAAGGCCTCCTCCATCGTGCCTGGCTGGGCCTGCTGCAGTGCCAGCAGTGGCCACTGCTGTCAATGGCATTGCTGGAACTTAAGAGCTCCTGGCCCTCAGATTGGCTGCCAGCTCGTGGAGTTGGGACCTCCACCCTTAAAGAGGCAGAAGACCTGTTGGCTTCTTTGCCATTGAATTTCGTTGGGGCTTCCAAAAATGGTTGCAGCGTGTGCGGCTTTCCAGCTGATGGGTGGAGCCACCACCATGCCCATTAAATGCAGCCCATTCTGTGCCAGAAATGCACTTGCCATATTGGAACAGGTAAAAAATGTATGGGCCAGAACCTGATACAGGCCTTTGCATATGCAAATATGGGGCCCGATATCTGTCTGATATCTCCTTTACCCTGAATGCAGCCGGCAGCGACTCGGCTGCCTTCAGGAAAACCAGGTCTGCATGAGGCCTAACCAGTGTTCCTTGAGGAGACCACTGCAGGCCACCCCTAAATACGCAATTTTAAAATAAGTTCATTCCTAAATGTAGATCCGGTAAATTCAGGAATGTTCTTCACAGCTCCACTTTTAAGTCACAGGCCAGTTCTGGCTATTGCTTGCCCCTCCTCCCTTTCGCATCCTTCCCCATTCCTGGTTTTCCCTTTCCCAAGACCTAGCAGAGGACTGCGGTCAGTGATGAAGCAGCCAGATATTCAAATGGTCTTCATCTGTGAGCTGCTTGGGAATGCCCAGCAGCTGTCTGCAGTTCACTGGCCTGATATAAATAAAGCCTGAGGCCTTATATCAGGGGTGCCTTGGATCTACCTATTCCAGTATCGGGATTGTTCCTGTTATTCAGTTCAGATCAATTGTCCAGAAATATGCACTTCCAGTGAGTTCACTGGAAACAATGGTCCAGATCTTCCAGTGTCCAGATTGTTGGAGGCCTGATGTACAACCCAAGATGTGCACCATGATCCCGTGGAAGTCCCAATGCGCTGGCCTCCGTGGGAATTGTCCGGGAAGTTTGAACTTCTGATGGGTAATTCCCCTGCTGCGTGGGACCCTCCGAAAAAGTCTCCAACTTGGAGTTAGAATCAGACAATTCAGACAGTTCTGTGGGACTTACCTAGATAGTTACCCAGAAAATGTTAGACAGAAAAAGCCCAGTCTAACTTCTGGGTAATTATACAACTGACCCACCAATCACTCACACTGACCCTCCCTGACTCCCCCCTTCATGACGGACTACCCCCCTGAGCCCCCCCGACCCGACTCGACCCAACTACCTCCCTTGGCCACCCAACTACATCCCTGACCTGAGCTGACTACCTCTCCTGACCCAACTATCCCCCGACCTACCTGCCACTCTACCCACCAACCACCTCAACCTTTTTCCACCCTACCCAGCTGCCACCCTACCCACCTCGCCCACCTGCCACCTTACCCACTTGCCAGCCTATACACCTGCCACCTTACCCAGCTACCACACTACCCAGCTGCCATCCTACCCAGTTACCCACTTATCTCACCCACCCTACTCACTCACACATTAACCTCACCCACCTACCCACCCTACCCATTCACTCACTCACCCATTCACTAACATTCACACTGGACATTTAAACTTATCATATGGCAGCTAGTGACTTAAAAATGGGGCGTGTTTTGCCCCCAACCACACCCGGCCCCACTGCCGACATGACAGCGCTGCCATAAAGTTCTCCAAGAGATGCTGTGTTACAGATTTCTGGACAAGACTGGCTTGGAAGGCACAGCAAGAAATGTGGAGCAGCGTTGAGGCATGGAAAAGTTTGAGCAGAGCGACAATCCGACAATGATTGCCGCTCCACAGGAGGTCCAGGCTAAATTTCTCTTCTCTAATACAGGAGCGCTGAGGTCATTTATATCACCACAGCAGAGAATCAGAACCTATCAAAGACTAAACCTGGAACTTACCTGGTATCACTCAGCTACTGACTGAATAGATTCACTGAGCAATTGAAGTAATGGTGGAGCGTTGTATATCACTCAGAGGCTCTGAGTTGCTTTGGCAACATACACTTTTACACGCATGTTGTACCCTGGGGCTATGGATAGTAATGGTAGAGACTCCAATTTCTTTCCAACACATGGCTGACCAGGAATCCAGTACATAGAAGGTCCTACAAGAGAGGGGGCAATCCTGGACTTAATTTTAGGGAATGAAGCCGGGCAAGTGGTAGAGGTATCAGTGGGGAAGCATTTTGCAAATAGTAATCATAATTCCGTTAGATTCAAGGTTGTTATGGAAAAGGACAAGGATGGGCCAGAAATCAGATTGGGGATTCTAAATTGGGGAAGGCCGATTTTGATAAGATCAGATATGATTTGACCAGAGTGGACTGGGAGCAGCTACTTTTTAGTAAATCTGCATCAGAACAGTGGGATTCATTCAAGAAGGAAATAGGGAGAGTACAGGGCTAACATATTCCAGTAAAGACAAAGGGTGGGACCAACAAATTCAGGGAACCCTGGATGTCGAGGGATATACAGGATTGGATAAAGAGAAAATGGAAGGTTATGGCAGATACCAAGGGCTTAAAACAGCGGAAGCCCGAGATGAGTATAGAATGTGTAGGGGGATCTTAAAAAGGAAATTAGGAGAGCAAAAAGGGGGCATGAAAAAGCATTGGCAGGTAAAATAAAGGAAAATCCAAAGCTATTTTACAAGTACATTAAGAGTAAGAAGATAACTAGGGAAAGAGTAAGGCCCATTAAGGACCATAGTGGTCATTTGTGTGGAGCCAGAAGACGTAGGTAGGGTTCTAAATGAATACTTTGTGTTGGTGTTCACAAGTGAGAGAGGCGACGTGGGTATGGAAATCAGGCAGAAGGATTGTGATATAATTAAAGAAATTAGCATAGAAAGGGAGGAGGCTCTAAGTGGTCTGGCGAACTTATAAGTAGATAAATCTCCAGGCCCGGATGAAATGAATTCCAGGCTGTTGAGTGGGGCAAAGGAGGAGATGGCAGGGGCGCTGGCAATAATTTTCAATACCTCTCTGGCCACAGGAAAGGTGCCAGAGGACAGGAGGACAGCCAATGTGGCACCGTTATTCAAGAAGGAAGGAAGGGATAAACCAGGGAACTACAGGCCAGTCAGCCTAACTTCAGTGGTGAGGAAACTATTGGAAGCAATTCTGAGGGACAGAATTAATCTACATTTGGAGAGGCAGGGATTAATCAAGGACAGTCAGCATGGATTTGTTAAGGGGATGTCATGTCTGACCAATTTGATCGAATTTTTTGAAGTGGTGACCAGGTGTGTAAATGAGGGCAATGCATTTGACATAGTCTGCTTGGACTTCAGCAAGGCTTTTGGTAAGGTCCCGCATGGGAGACTGATAACGAAAGTAAGAGCCCATGGGATCAAAGGCAATTTGGCAAATTGGATCCAGAATTGGCTGAGTGGCAGGAAGCAGAGGGTGATGGTCGAAGGGTGTTTTTGTGACTGGATGCCTGTGTCCAGTGGGGTTCCACAGGGATCGGTGTTGGGTCCCTTGCTGTTTGTGGTATATATAAACGATTTAGACCTCAATGTAGGAGGGTTGATCAGTAAGTTCGCGGATGACATGAAAATTGGTGGGGTAGTAAATAGTGAAGAGGATAGCCTTAGATTACAGGAGGATATAGACGGGGCTGGTCAGATGGGCTGATCAGTGGCAAATGGAATTTAATCTGGGTAAGTGTGAGGTAATGCACTTGGGCAGGACAAACAAGGCACCGGAATACACAATGAATGGTAGGACCCTGGGAAGTACCGAGGATCAGAGGGACCTTGGTGTGCATGTCCAAAGGTCCCTTAAGGTAGCGGGACAGGTAGATAAGGTGGTTAAGAAGGCACATGGGATACTTGCCTTTATTAGCCGAGGCATATAATATAAGAGCAGGGAGGTTATGCTGGAACTGTATAAAATGCTGGTTAGGCCACAGCTAGAGTATTGTGCGCAGTTCTGGAATCGGCATTATAGGAAGGATGTGATTGCACTAGAGAGAGTGCAGAGGAGATTTACCAGGATGTTGCCTGGGCTGGAGAGTTTTGGTTATGAGGAGAGATTCAATAGACTGGGGTTATCTTCCCTGGAGCAGAGGAGATTGAGGGGGGGCATGATTGAGGTGTATAAAATTAGAGATGCATAGATAGGGTAGACAGGAAAGAACTTTTCCCCTTGGTGGAGGGACCAGGGGGCATAGATTTAAGGTAAGGGGCAGGAGGTTTAGAGGGGACGCGAGGAAGAATTTTTTCACCCAGAGGGTGGTGTGAATCTGGAACTCACTACCTGAAAGGGTGGTAGAGGCAGAAGCCCTCATAACATTTAAGAAGTATTTGGATGTGCACTTGCGATGCCGTGGCATACAAGGCTATGGGTCTAGTGCTGGAAAATGGGATTAGAATAGTTAGGTACTTGTTTGACCTGTGCAGACTCGATGGGCTGAAGGGCCTTTTTCTGTGCTGTGGACCTCTATGAATCTATGAATCTCTCCTGCTCTTAACACCTGCCATTGGTCTGTGTTGTAAGGATTTACAGGTTGGTATGCAACCTGTTTGGCCGCATTATGAACATATCTTCCATGGCCAACAAGTCTTGGAGTGAGACTCAAACCCAGCGCTTCTGACTCTGAAGCAGGGTCACTACCCACTGTGCCACAAGACCTCCAAGCAATGCTAGTGTTATTTAATGTATGCCTGTGTAACACTGAAACATGTTGTAGGTTTCCTTCAGAG
Organism: Cetorhinus maximus; assembly: GCF_964194155.1. Classification (NCBI taxonomy): domain Eukaryota; kingdom Metazoa; phylum Chordata; class Chondrichthyes; order Lamniformes; family Cetorhinidae; genus Cetorhinus; species Cetorhinus maximus. The sequence goes on along the minus strand of NC_135884.1, from coordinate 49,240,015 downwards.
CAGACAGACAGATTCTAGTCAGATGTAGCAACCAACTAGGAATCAATTAGCAAAGTATATACCGGGGTCAATTTTAGTATTTTCTATTTGGTGGAAAACAGGCAGGGAGGCAGATGAGATTGACCAAGTGACTTATCTGCCAATGTCCTGCCTGCATGCTGTTGTCTTCAATGTTAACCTGCTGTTTTGAGGTGTCCAGTGGATACTGGCAGGGTCCTTCTTTAAATATGCAGATCAGGAATTGATGATGTAATTGGATCCCCAATTCTAATTTTAGCTATAGCCTGAACGGGAAAGTCATTCCTGCCAGGTAAAGCCAAGTGAGAAGAGGATCAGAAGGAGAAGAGTCCATTCAAGGCAGTTCGTTTTTACTTTCCTTTGTTGGGTCAGGAGGAACAGGAATGCCTTTCCTGGCCTTACAAGGAATGTTTTGGCCTCCACAGCCTCAGACGTTCCTTGCCCCACTTTGCGTAACAAGAGGCTCCCTCTGGAATCCTAGCCCCAACACTTAGCTGTACACTGGCAGGCAGCCAAGTGTTCTCAATTTTCTTTTAGTCGACAGCCAATTTCCACCATTTCATGTTAATGAGCCCAGCAGTTATAATCACCCTGGCCACACTCTGCAGCAGGTGGGAAACTAATGGAAACCAACGGTTCTGTCCCCGGAAACCCACTGGCAGTAAAAATTCCCCACCCACTGATTTGAGTCTTTCGTTCCTACCAGGTTCTTGCTGACACTGCAATTCTACTTGGAGACATTAGATGTCAGCCCTGTGCCTTCAATCGGATTTCTTCACAGACCAGCCTGAGCACATATTCAGAATAATTTCATGCTGAATATATTGTTTGCACATGCCTTGGCTTTGTGATAATTACATTCTCAGATGCAATTTTCTATGCACAGAAATTGCATTGGCTTCAGAACAGAAATCTAACTGCAAATAAACCTTTAATAAAAATAAATGGTTTTTAATTCCATTATACTGGGTATGTGTGAACTCTTAGCAACTAAATAGGATGTATGGGATAATAGGATAGAGTAAATATAAACCTGAACCATTGAAAGGACATTATGCTCAGACCTATCAAGAGTTACACAACTGAAAAGGCAACTTCATTGTCTCCTTAACTAACAACTTTTTATGGTGTTAATGTTAGGTTTTGATATGAGTTAGAGCTTCTATTAACTATTGCTGTCAGCCTCAAAAGTCATTGGGCAGAATTTTACATTGGGCAGAATTTTACATTGGGCATGCAGGTGCGCGCCCGACACGCCAGATCACAAAATGACATGCGATTATGTCGGGTGTGCGTCCCAACATCATTGCGAACTCGCACGATATTTCGTTCAGTGGGCGCATGCTGGAGTCGGCTGCACACTCACTGATAATTGAAAGGCCTATTAAGGCCATTAACTAGGTAATTAAGTTGAATTTTACGCTGCCCGTCCAACCCTACAGTTGGCGGTCAGGCGAAAAGGCCAAGCGGCCTTTACGTTTTTTATGAAACCTCATCCATGAGCGGGATGAGGTCTCCTAAAGCTAGTACTGATGAAATAAAAACTCTATTTTGAAAATAAAAACATGTCCCACCTCATGTGACACAAGGGGACACGTTTCATTAAATTTTTAATGTCCTTATCTATTTTTTCAAAAAGCGTTTCAATCTCCCTGAGGCAGCTCCATGCCTCAGGGAGATTGAAGCGCTCTTTTGTGCGCATGCGTGAAAGAGCGCTGGACCCAACTCTTCCTCCTCCCCCCAACCGCACAGGTAAGCGCTACCGCTCATGATCCACGCAGGTCAGGCCTTCATTGGCCCGCCCGTGCGAAATCGCAGTGCGGAGCCAATCTCGGGCGGCTCCATGACCGCCCTTGCCTGCTCCCGCTGAGCCCGCCCGTTGACTGGAAAATCCTGGCCATAAGATTTTAATTTTCAGTCAAATGCTTGAAGTTTTACCGTAGCAGATACCTTTAACCTTTACTGAAGACCCTTGGCAAATTATGTGCCTCAATAAGATCCTTGCAAACCAAACTCTGGAATGTATTATTGCTGTGAAGACTTGAATTATCTATTTGTACTTGAAACTTGGATCAAGAAAGTTATTTTCTCGCTTATTCTCAGCTAAAACCAGAAGAGCTATAGCCATTCAAGTAAAAAGTCGAATTCCATCACCTTCTCGAGGGCAACGTGTGATGGACAATTGCCATTGTCACACACATCCCGAGAATGATTCAATAAAAATGGGCATTTAGAATTTGGGTTTTTATAAAAATTGTAATGGATTACAAAAACAAAGAAGAAATGATAACAGCAGCTCACCTTCTCAAGGGCAATTAGGGATGGGCAATAAATATTGGCCTTGCCAGTGATGCGCACATCCCATGAATTAATAAAAAATATGCAAATTATTGTTGAAGTTAAAACTCAAGCACTGGTTGTAGTATTGTATGTTTCATTATGGAAAGGACATTAACGCCATTGCGAGTCTACATTCACCAGAATGATACCAGGGATGGGAAACTGTAACTGTGATGAGAGACTTGAGATATTGGGACTATTTCCACTGAAGCAGTGAAGTCTAAGATAAGATTTAATAAAAGTTTTTGAAATGATGAGTCATTTTGGTAGAGCGAATAGGGGAAAGCCATTTCCTCTGCTTGGAATCAGTGATGGGGAGTCATTGATTACCCAACCTGACGAAAGATTTTTAAAAATCACTCAGAAAATGAGACCATATAGAAAAACTATCTTTATACAGCAGGTTGTTGAAGCATGGAATGCTTTGCCACAGGCAGAGACCATTGGATCTTTTAAGGGAAAATTGGATAAATATTTGAAGCAGGGAAAGATATAAAGCTATGGTGAGAGAGTGGGGCAGCATGATTAGTTTTTGATTGCTTTAGCAAGAACACAATGAGTTGAATGCCCCCATCCTGCCCTGCCTTGTCCTGTAAACTTCTTTTGGCTTAATGGATTCTGCAGCTATTTCATAATATTCCTCTAATCAGTGCTATTTTATGAGCACTGAGTGTGCAGGGAAATTTTCAATAGTACCATATTAATAATTTTTCAAGGGACGGTATTTGAAAATATTTTGGGTTGATCTTTATTTTTACTTATAATGGTAGTCTTTTCTGAGATACTATAATATAAGGATATTTTAGGACAGGAGCAATTCATTGCAGTCAGAGTCTCAGGGATTCAGTTTAGCCAACATTCTTTGAAAAACTTTCAAAATGGAAGTATGTTCTGTGATTTTACAACAAATGATCAGTGCCAAAAAAACCTCAGCCAACAAGGGTCATATGGCAGTCCAGTAGCTACCATGCTGGCTTACTAACCAGGTATATTTCAAAAGCAGGCACTTCAAGTCCACCATCAGCAACTGAACATTTGAGGAGGGAAAAAGATGAACTGATATTACCAGTGGTCTACGCAGTCTCCACCACAAGCTTCTCTGCTGCCAGCAGTGGTAGAGAAGTCAGTTGGTTGGACCACATCCTTCGCCAGATACAAAGAAAGATGTTGAAGGACAGAGGCCTGAAAGTAAATTTCACCAATCTAAACTACTAAAGGCAAATGTTTTAAATCCTGAGAGGTAATTTTTTTTATTCTTAAAACTAAACGATGTTGGAATTTCATATAGTAACAAATGCATTAACAAGCTTGTGAGATTTTTCTTTCTGCTATTGTAATAGAGGCATTAATCAGTCAAGAATAAATGAGGAGGCACCTTTGTTAAATCATTTAATGTGCTAATGTGCTCCTTATGAATATCGTAAAGTGCAACTTCAACACCCCAATGATGAAAGATCCTGAATATTCCACTTCTAATTCATTACTAGTTTACAATGCTCTTATTCCTGTCAGTAATCACTGAGAATTCATGTGTTGAATCTCAGTCATGCTTCTTGCAATATTATAAGCACACTCAGTGAAACAGTTTCCATGAAAACGAGGGGTAGCAGACATTTGGCAATAAAATTTCTGGTATAATTTAGACTTCTGAACATTTGATTTATATAAGGGACCTATAAACTGTTAGAACTTTGAAATGATATTTTTAGGTCTTGAATTTACGGAGTAAACAACCTAAAAAGATTGTAAACACCAGTGCAAGAAAAGCAGAAAATGTCTTTTTTTTTAATATAAACAGAAGCATTGAAAATCTACTAATAAAACAAGTCACTTGGCTTTGATTTTCTAAAATGGCTGCATGCCCATACTCACAGTCCTCATTGCAGGAGATAATATCCTGGGTAATTCATGTTTGACGCTTTAATTTCAAGGGGACCTATAACTTGAGGTCATTAGGTATGTTTATTCTGGGTGTGAATGGTAACATCACTGACAATTAATTGTTACTTCACTCATCCAAAAATCAAAAATGAAAATTCACACAGTGTGACCATTCTGAACAGTTAGGCACCGATGTGGAAATGCCACGATTCACTTAAACTGCTCCTTAGTTTTTTTTTATTGCTGATGAGAATTCTTATTGTGTATGCTCCCCCTCAGTCTATTTATTAAATCTATTATTGAGACAAGAACTGTTTCAATATGGGAAAACATCCAAAGATTGGTATGGCCTAATGATCATACCCCTACTGAAATTTCAAGAGATCAAAGGATTATATGGTAATAAGGAGGCTTTCAGTTGGCTTGGTCCTTCTCTATGAAACGCTATCTCTAAATCATCTCCTTTCTACTTTTCTGTACTCCCATAAAAGCCCCTCAAAAGCTTTATTTTCAAATAAGCCCTCAGCCACATCTCCTAACCTTTCTCCTATGACTCTGGGTCTATTCACTATATTATTCCCATTTAAAGTGCTTTAGGACATTAAATGCAAGCTGTTATTATTGTCAAATAGTGAATATCATGGAACATTTGTGAGGATCCAGCCACAAGTGAAATGGGAAATTGACTTCACAGGAAATCTCTAGCTTGCCTAATAGCAAAGTTGGTAAATGCATTGTCTAAAGAAGAGAGGAGAACTTCTATTAACATCTACTGTGCAACTGAACCATACAAACCAGGAAGCTACGTTTGTGGATATCAATAGACTGTAGTACTTCAATTAATCTCCACCTTTGAGTTGAAGAAGTTAAATTCACTATGATTTAACTATTTAGTTACATTCAGCATGTCTGTGATGGTTCCCATGATGGAATAGTCTGTCAATGCTCACTAACTGGGGTTTACGAAAAATAGCCAATTGGATTAAATATAGGTTGGTCAGAAGCTTTTTGGGACCGCACCTCAGGAGGGGCTAACATTTTTTGGCAGGGAGGCAAATATAGGTTAATATGTGTTTTGATTGGGAGGTAAGGGAAATATTGTCCTTTAGCCATTACTGAGTATTGACAGCAGCATTAACTTTCTTGGCCAGCATTCCTGTTTCTGATTACTATCCAGACATGCTTTCTGAAAAGTGTGGGTGTGACATCAGATGAGGACAAGATTGGATTTTGCTGTCCTGCCTCTCGCAACCAAATAACCTGCTGATACTCGCGGTGCGGGCACAAGTGTGAGGAACAATCACTTAAATCATGTACCAAAAGACTGCTGACACTGCTGGATTTGTACTCTAAGTGGAGATAACATATTCAGGAATGGAGAGTGGAAGATCTGCTGGTGGGGGACAGGGGGTGTCAAGGGTTGAGGGTCTAAACATTCTTACGAACACAATGCTTTAAAAAAATGTTCTAATCCTTATTTGCTCCAAATGCAAAAGACAAAGTATCCAAAGTGGATTTGCATCTAGTGAGCTTCAGTTTGAAATATTCCTGGTACTACAGGAAAAAGAATTGACTGCCTAAAGAAGAAAGCATTAGATTTTCTATCAATTTTATTCTTGTTTGATAAGATGATTAAGCTGTCAAAAGTAATAGATACACTCACATCAGCACTGCTACACTACGGAGGTAAAGAAGTCCAAAAATGGAAAAATGTGGCTGTCACAAAAATTAGGACATTTCTTCCGTTCCTTTGGCTATCTTGAACAAAACAAAAACTAAGGGCTGAATTTTGAGGTCGGTGGGCAGGCGTGGTCGGCGTGCCCAGGAGTGGCCAGGAAATGGGCTGCCGCCCCCAATCGGCCCCCGACCGCCATTTCACGCCAATAAAAGCCCACCGAGCATGAACGGTGGCTCTCCAATGGTCGGCAAGCAGCAGGCGGGGGCAGGGACGGCCAGTTTAAGACCAGTACAGTCAGGCCCTGGAAGGCTGCCAGCGACAAGGACAACTTTGGCGTTGTCAGGAGGCAAGTATAAATTACGGAGAGTAATGCAGCTGCAGAAGCCAGATGGGATGGTAGCTTGGGTGGGCACTGGGCCCCCCAGTTTTCTGATGAGTGCCTCGCGGTCCTCCTGGAGGAGGTGGCTGCCAGGAGGGACACCCTTGTCCCCAGGGATGGAAGGCCGCCACACCTAACGAAAAGAGCTTGGGAGGAGCTGGCAGTGCTAGTCAGTAGCCATGATGTGGTGCAGTGCACCTGGGTCCAGTGCTGCAAGAGGTATAACGACCGGCTGTGCTCGGGAAGGGTGGGCATGGGTCAGTGTGGTGAAGTGTTAAGATCTGGCCATCCCCCCAATGAGCTCAGGGGTGTTAGAGCCTGAGTGCCAGTTGTCAATGACGCTGGAGCTGGCCAAGGGGGTGAACCCTGGCTGCTTGGACCCCATTGATCATTCAAAGTGGATGGAACCATAATGCAGATTTCCATGGTCCCCAGGGCACCTGGCATGCACAGTGACAGTGTGATGACTTAAACTAATGACATGTCATTATTCTCCATTAGGTTTGCCACCATGCACCTACTCGCAGGACCCTGAAGGCTCACCTCAGATGCCAGAGGTCCGCCAGGCTCCAGATTCATCTGCGTCACACCTGCTCTCTGAACCAGGCACGAACGCAGATACTAGCACTTCAGTGGGCATTAGATCTTTGGCTAGAATGTCAGGGCACAGTAGTGAGGGCTCTTCACACTCATTTGAGGTGCTGGTGGAGGCAGAGAATGCCCAGGGCACTGGCAGTCAGGGGACTGCTGGAGACCAGGACGATGCTGAGTCAAAGATGATGAGCCTCTGGAGTCATCCATTAGGCAGCAGATGCTGGATGTCCAGCAAGATGACCGGTAGAATTGGGCAGAGATCCATGAGGGTATGCTTGCCATGGTCGTTATGGGGAAGTTCATGCGGAGCATCAACACTGCGTTGACACTCATGACCGAACACACTGCATCCTCCATTGAGAGAGTGGTGACTCTCATGGAGAGGCAGCTCCAGGAACAAAATCAGGGGTTCCTGGGGATGTGCTTGGACCTGCAAGCCCTCACACAGGCACTGACCTCAGTTGGGAAATGGATGAGGGACCATAGAACAGCTAGGTGCCTGTCCATCAATGGTGAGTAGGGAGGACCAGAGGCACACAAGCTGCCTGTCGTGTCTGCGGGCTCCTCTCAGGATGCTCTAGATGCTGGCAGCAGCTCCTCCGCCCCTCTGCCAGTGACCGTGGCATCTGATGATGCTGAGGCGACTGGGGAGATGCCAGCCGTGGCACTGGCCACTACCTCCCAGGCAGGGCGAGCACAGGCTCCACTGGCTTGAGGACGACCGCCAAAGTCACCAAGGCCAACAGGGCAGCAGAATCAGCAGGCTGACTCCAATGCCGGTGCCAGCGAGGGGGGAGCACCTAGACGTAGCACTCACAAACGTAAGTTTAAGACACCATGAGCACAAGAGTGACTGGTCACGAGTGATCTTCTGTTGTGCAATGTTTTGTTTATTTTAACAGGTCTGGGGTTGAGGACCAGAGAAGGTTCTGTTATTTGTTATGAGTGACAACATGAGATAAATTTTCTTTTGTCATAATGGCCTGAGCATGCTTCGCCCTTTCTATTGAATGTGGTGCAGGGTACGCCAGTATGTAATATTGGATATGAGTGGCTCGAAACTTTATGGCTCAGACACTGAGTGGACTTTGGGTGCAAATAAAAGTGTCATTTCAGACATCCGGGATGGAGGTAGCAGCCCCAGCATGAGGTGGCAATGCTTATTTGGCAACCTAGCTGAAGGAGCATTGGATCAAGGCGTCCCTGCTGTCCCTGCCTTGCTGGAGGTTACAGAGGTCTGCCTCCAGACCCTCAGCATTCTCCTCACTGTGCTCCTCTTCTGACTCACTACTGGATTCATCCTCTGTGGCCTGCACAGCTGCATCAAGATCCTCTTCCCATGTAACCACTATCAGTGGCACCTGCTCTGGGGGCTATTGTAGTGTTCCTCCTGAATAGTCCAGGCATTGGAAGCGCATCTTCAGAAGACCTATGGTCCTCTCTATCACTGCCCTTCTAGAGGCATGACTCCTATTATAACACTCTCGGCCTCTGTTCTTGGGTGGCGGAGAGTCATGAGCCACCATTTCAATGGAAAGCCCTTGTAACCCAGCAGCCATCCATCCAGTTGGGCTGGAGCACTGAAGAGTCTCGACACCTGAGAGTGTATTGGGGTGTAAGCATCGTGGGAGCTGCCAGGGTGCCTTGCACAGACTTGCAGAATCTGCATCCTGTGGTTACACACTATCTGCACGTACATGGAGTGGAATCCCTTCCTGTTGACAAAGGCACCGACTGACCCGCTGGCGCCTTGATGGCCACATGTGTGCAGTCAATTGCACCCTGGACGTGGGGGACCCAGCAATCACTGCAAAGACTCTGGCTTGCTCAGCCTGGCTGGCCTCGTCTGTATAGTAAAGAATAAAAGTCAGTACCCGCCTGAACAGAGATTTTGTCACCAGCTTGATGCAACTATAGACAGCTGATTGGGAGACTCCGTACAGATCCCCCATTGACCCCTGGAAAGAGGCAGCGGCATAGAAGTTGAGGGCCGCTGTGACCTTCAGAGCCACTGACATGGGGTGTCCACCCATACAGCCAGAGCTGATCTCAGGCCCAATCATCTGGCAAATGAAGGTCACGCTCTCCCTTGAGAGGCAGAGCCTCCTTCAGCATTACACCTCAGACATATTGATGTAGCTGCATCGCCGCCTGTAAACCCTGGCAACACAATAATGGCATCTTCTCCAGTCTCTTCCACCTTGGACTACCTGCTGGCCCTGCGCCCATTGTAACTGCGCCTCTCCTCCCACAAGTCCTTCCCCTGGAAGCTGCATTGGGACACCCGGTCTCCTCTCCCTTCTGCCCCTCTCTTCCTCCTCAGAGGAGGTGCCACCAGCCGAGGCCACAATCCACATTACCAGGGTAACAGAAGGCTGTTTAATACCTAGAAGGGTCCACATGGTCTGAATCCTCCAGGGGCCTTTGGAGACACCAATAAGTCCTGAAATGAAGCCTGGAAATGCTAACAATGAAGCCTCGAACAAAGATGAAGCTGCCAAGTACCAGTAAGTCACCAGCAGCAACCTATGTACCAAACTCCCCACGACTGACACTGGCAATGCTGCTCACCCCTTTTATCCCACCCGTGGATGAGGTTTTTGAAACTGTGGGCTGGCCGCCTGCCTGTTTTGCCCATGTGACGAGCGCAAAATCGCACAGGTAATGAAAAATCACCAACAATTGGCTTTTTAATGGCCTTAAATGGCCTCTTAATTAATGGTGGGCGTGGCTCCAGCACCTGCTCGCATCCGCCGACTGAAATATTGCACGAGTGCGCAATGATGTCATCACATGCTATTTTATGCCTGATCAGGTCAGGTGCATGCCCTCCCGCGGGGCATTAAGTTATGTGCTAATAGTTTGCTGATGGATTAGAGAATTTTTTGCAGAGAGGGCAGATAAACCATGAGAACAAGTGAAGTGTCATATCAGTATTTGGTTAATATTTGGTTAGTATTATTGCAGATGCATTTTCCACAGCTCTCTGTATTCAGGGATTGTGCCTCTGGATTAAAAAATTGCAAATGTCACTCCATTATTTAAGATAGGAGAAACCTGGTAACAGCAGAGCTGTTGGTTTAGCATCAATTATGGAGAATTCACTGGAACCTATCATCAGAGACAGAAGGAGCACTCGTACAAGTATAAGCTGATCAGAGAGTCAACATGGATATCTGAAGAATAGGTCATACCTGAGTCGTCTAGCTGAACTTTTTGAGATGGTCATTAATATAGGTGGACAGGGGACTATCTAAGTATCTTATCTATGTGGACTACCAACAAAAATTTGATACACACACAAGATTATTAGCAAGAATAAAAGCACACTGAATTGGAGGTAACCTTGTGGCAAGGGTTAGTAATTGATTGGGATATAGGAGACAGCAAGCATGGATAAAGGGAACATGTTCTGATTGATGGGATGTCATAAGTGGTGTTCCAGTGGGAGCTTTACTGGTGTCTCAGCTTTTCATGATCCTTGTCATGAATTTGATGAAGAAATAGAGAGTTGTATATCCAAGTTTACAGATAGCACTAAGTTAGGAGGTACAGTAAATTGTATAGATGGCAGGAGAAAATTAAAAAAGGACATAGACAAATTAAGTGAATGGGAAATACTATAGCAAATGGAGTTCAAGTGGAGGAGTATGAGATTACCCATTTTGTATCTAAGAGGGACAAATCAGAATATTTTCTAAAGAGTGAGAAGCTAGGAACTGTGGAATAGCAGAGGTTTGGGTGCCAATATACATAGATCACTAAAAGCTAATGGACAGGTACAAAGAGTAATCAGAAAAGGCTAATGGATGTTGGCTTTTATCTCAAAGAGGGTTGGAATACAAAATTATGCTTCAATTGTGCACAACTTTGGTCAGATCCCATCTGGAGTACTGCATTCTGGAGTATGGTGTTACCTCTTACATAAGATATTAAATCAATCACCCATCTATCTGACATGTGAATGTGAAAGATCCCATGTCACTATTTGAAGACAAACAGGGGTTTTGTCCTGGGCAATATTTATCTCTTAGCTAAAGCCTGTTACTAGTCATCATCTCCTTCTTCCTTGCTTATCATGTATATTGGCTGCCATGTTTTCCTGCATAAAAACCAAAGTGACCACCACTTGAAAAGTAATGAATTAGCTGTGAAGTATTAGTGTATATCCAGAGGATATGCCTGATATTCAACCCCCACCACTTATAGTAGGCATGATGCTGTCAAAGTGATTTGCCTGCTATAAACAATGGTTATACCATAATAGGGTAAGTCTCCTAAATTTGATCTCAGTGTTAAGCCTCCTCATTTTGTTGCTATAACAACAGCTGAAGCTAGTTCACATATTCTCAACAGGCAGAAATCAAACTATAATCAGGTGCTTAAGGATGAAACCGGCAGTCCATGAATTCATAGCCAGTTTTGACTGTGCATTTCTTTCTTCCTCATTCCCCATTCACGATTCTTTTTGATACCTTTCATGAATCTAATTATCGTGACAAATGGTCTATTTCACAAATATGAAGGATTAACAAGTCACAAATTTATTGAAAACCCTATTGAACTGCCCAAAACAACACTGCCCTTAATTTATTATAAGCAGAAGCTCTATAACTGACTCCTATAGTAATGGCAAATGATTAGCGCTTTTTGACCAATACAGGCAACTGACCATAATATCTGTGGACAACATAATTGGTTGGGACAGTGAATGCCAGTCCTTTCTTTCATCATTGGGAACCTCTGGTGTTTTCAGTGCCAGAAAATCTCTTCATATAGGAAGGTTTGCACACACATGGCTTATGCCAACATTATCCTATTTAATTGCTTGTTACAACAAGACAAAAGCATGTGGATAGTAGACTAAAGGGTGAAAGGGCTACCTTCTCCTTTCCCTAAAGAACTAGTTAATGGAAAATGAAGTACGAAGGATGTGCAATTCATATACAGTGATGATACTGAAAATCACTCAGTAGAAAAGATGTGAGAAAACAGACCACAGCTATTCTTATGATAGTGGAAGTGAAAAGAAAGGTCAGGCCTGATGAAATATAAAACATGGCCATCTGGCATTGCATTGGGTAACTTTAAGGACAGCCAACTGAACTATTACAACAGTGCAAAGAACTCAATTGCACGATTCAAAATTATTTGCAATCCACTTTCTAGAATTGGTGATACTGATGCAAATCTGCTGATAACCTTCAAGGAGGAATATTTACTATGCTGGCATTAAAATCATTGTCACAAGATTTAGAAACTTGCAGAATATTTTTCATACAACACTTAGCGCTTTATTTCCTCATAAATTAGAGAAATTGACTGAGCTTCCATTCACAAATCATTATAAATGAAACCACATTCCATTCAATGCTCCCCCCCACTTTGTCACTGCTGTCTTTTACCTTGTTGACTGTTTCTATAATAGTTAAGGAGCTTTACTTGGGAATACAAAGTACATTGTTAGGTACCACAGTGCAAAACACAGCTATCAAATTGCACCAAGCACAATGGGGTATTTTACCTACATCCTTTCCTTCATTTCCAAAATTACATTCAGAAGTAATTTTTTTCAGTGGACCTATTTGTTTGCTGTCTTTGGATTACGAACATCTGAAGATACGAACAAGGAGCAGGAATAGGCCATTCAGTTCCTCAAGCCTGTTCCGCCATTGAATAAGATCATGGCTGATCTGATAGGAACCTGAAATCTGCAACCTACCTTTCGCCAATAACCTGTCATCCCCTTGCTTACCAAGAATCTATCCACCTCTGCCTTAAAAATATTCAAAGACTCTGCTTCCACCACCTTTTCAGGAAGAGAGTTCCAAAGACTCACAACCCTCTGAGTGAAAAAATTTCACCTCATCTCTGTTTTAAATGGGTGACCACTTATTTTTAAAGAGTGACCCCTAGTTCTAGATTCTTCCACAAGAAGAAACATCCTCTCCATGTCCACCCTGTCAAGACCCTCACGATCATATATGTTTCAATCAAGTCACCTCTTATTCTTCTAAGCTCCAGCAGATACAAGCCTAGGCTGTCCAACCTTTCCTCATATGACAACCAACCCATTCCAGGTATTAGTCTGCAAGCTTTTTCTGAACTGCTTCCAACGTATTTACATCCTTCCTTAAAAAAGGTGACCAATACTGTACACAGTACTCCAAATGTGGTCTCACTAGCACCCTGTACAACTGAAGCATAACCTCCCTACTTTTATATTCAATTCCACTCACAATAAATGATAACATTCTATTAGCTTTCCTAATTACTTGCTGTACTTGCATACTAGCCTTTTGTGATTCATGCACCAGAACACCCAGATCCCTGTGCACCTCAGAGCTCTGCAATCACTCACCATTTAGATAATATGCTTCTCTTTTATGGACAGTTTCACATTTTCCCACATTATACTCCATCTGCCAGATCTTTGTCCACTCACAACTTATCAATATCTGTTTGTAACCTCCTTATGTCCTCTTCACAACTTACTTTCCTACCTATCTTTGCGTCATCAGTAAATTTGGCAACCATCTCTTCAATCCCATCATCCAAGTCATTTATATAAATTGTAAACAGTTGAGGTCCCAGCACTGATCCCTGTGGCATGCCATTTGTTATATCTTGCCAATCTGAAAAAGACATATTTAGGCCTACTGTCTGCTTCCTGTTAGCCAGCCAATGTTCTATCCAAGCCAATATGTTACCCCCTATACCATGAGCTTTTATTTTCCTCAATAGCCTTTGATGTGGCACTTCATCAAATTCCTTCTGGAAATATAAGTACAGTACATCCATTGGTTCCCCTTTATCCACATCACACATTACTTCTTCAAAGAACTCCAATAAATTGGTTAAACATGATTTCCCTTTCGCAAAACCATGTTGACTCTGCCTGAATACCTTGAGCTTATCTGAGTGCCCTGCTATAACTTTTTAAATAATAGCTTCTAACATTTTCCCTATGACAGATGTTAAGCTAACTGGCCTGTAGTTTCCCACTTTCTGTCTCCCTCCATTTTTGAATAATGGAATTACATTTGCTATCTTCCAATCTAATGGGACGTCCCCAAATCTAGGGAGTTTTGAAAAGTTAAAACCAATGCATCAACTATCTCACTAGACACTTATTTTAAGACCCTAGGATGAAGTCCATCAGGACCCAAGCACTGTCAGTTTGCAGCTTCAACAATTTACTCAGTACCATTTCTCTAGTGATTGTAATTTTCCTGACTTCCTTCCCCACTTCCACTTCCTGGTATATAGCCACTTCTTGGATGTTACTTGCATCCTCTATAGTGAAAGCTGATACAAAATGCCTGTTAAATTTATCTGCCATCTCCATGTTTTCCATTATCAATTCTCCAGACTCACTTTCTATAGGACCAACGCTCACTTTGTTAACTCTTTTCATTTTTAATATCTATAAAAACTCTTACTATCTGTTTTTATATTTCTGGCTAGCTTTCTCTCATACTCTAATTTTTCCCTCCTTATTCGTCTTTTAGTCATTCTTTGCTGTTCCTTATATTCTGTCCAATCTTCTGGCCTTCCACCTATCTTTGCACAATTATGGGCAGGATTTTTCCCCCGTCGCAGGTGAAGTTGAAGTGTGGGCGTGCACAGGTGCACCTCCGATCGGCGCCCCCAATCGGGGGCGCGGTGCCATTTTACATGGGTGGGCCATTTAAGGCCCGCCCAGCATGACATCTGCACGGAAGCGCTGTGCTCTCCCTGTGCGGGCGGGGTGGGGGGGGAAATCCCTAAACCTGAGAGTGCGCTCTTTCACACATGCACATGAAAGAGCACACTCATCTCCCTGAGGCTAAGTGCTGCCCCAGGGAGATCAGTTATACTGTCAAAAATATTAAAAATAGAGAAAAAAAATTCCCTGACATGTCCCCTCATGTGACACTGTCACATGAGTTGGGACATGTCCATAATTTTTTTTTAAACTTTAAAAAAAAATTTTAAAACCTACATGAAACCTCTTCCTGCCCGTGGATGAGGTTTCATGCTTTTTCTAATTCCTGCCAGGGCTCCTGGCCTGCCCGCCAACCTTAAGGTTGGATGGGCAGGTCCATTAATTAGTTAAATGACTCTGTCAATGGCATCAATTGGCAGCTGATTTTGCTGACCCCCGTTTCCTGAAAATTTAAATGAGGCGCGCTGATGTCAGGAGTTCCGCCCGACGTCTTCGCACGTCGGAGAGCGGGCCCCGCCCCCAGCTCGCCCACGGGAAAATCCTGCCCTGTGTGCTTTTCCTTTATATTTAATACTATCATTAATCTTTCTAGTTAGCCACGGATGGTGTGTCCATCCCCTGGACTTTTTCTTACTCATTGGAATGTACCTATTCTGTGCATTCTGAAATATACTCTTAAGTATTTGCCACTGTGTCTCTATTGACCTAGCCCTTAACCTAATTTGCCAATTCACTTTAGCCAGCTCAGCTTTCTTGCCCTCATAATTGCCCTTGTTTATGTTTAAAAACTTAGTCTCAGACCCACTCCCCTCTCCCTCAAACTGAATGTAAAATTCAATCATATTATGGTCGCTGCTACCTAGGGGCGCCTTCATTAATTACTCCCATCCCATTGCACAGTACCAGGTCTAGCATGTATATATAGTGTATAGTATAGCCTACTCTCTGGTTGGCTCCAGAACATGCTGTTCTAAGAAAATATCCCAAAAACATTCAATGTACTCCTCATCTAGGCTATTTTTGCCCATCTGACTTTTCCAGTCTATATGTAAATTAAAATCTGCCCTGGTTATCACCGTGCCTTTCTGACAAGCTCCAATTATTTCTTCCTTTTTGCCCACATTGTTGAATATTATGTAGTAAAGAAGTTCATTCAGTTTCACAATGTTGCCCTTCAAATAAGTCAACAACCAGTTCACAAAAATTGTCCAAAAACACAGAGGGCAAAATTTTTAGCTGGGCAGGTGGAGCCACTCAAGCGCGAAATGACACATGTTGACGTTGGGCGAGCGTCCCGACGTCAACGCACAGTCGCACGATAGTTTGGTCAGCGGGCGCACTGCTGACTCCAGCAAATGCCCACCAACAATTAAAGGGCCTGTTAAGGCCATTAAAGAATCTGTTAAGTAAAATTTTTCACTGCCCATCCAACCTCATGGTTGGCGGGCAGGCAAAAAAGCCAAGGGACCTTTGCATTTTTTTGGAAACCTCATCCAAGGGCGGCTTGAGGTTTCCAAAAGCAAATAAAAATAAAATAAAAGTGTTAAAATTTAATCAATAACATGTCACTGCTCATGTTTTATTACATTTTAAAACTCTTCATCTCTCTGAGGCAGCTCTGTGCCTCAGGGAGATTTTTAAGCACATACCTGTGCACATGTGCGAAGTTCGCGCTCGCCCTACTCACCCTCCTCCCTCTATCCGCACAGGCAGCGCTGAGCGCCGCTGCCCACGCTTCATGCAGGGTGGGCCTTAATTGGCCCGTCAGCATGAAATTGCCTTCCGGTCTCAATCGCGGATGGTGGTCGGCTTCCCGACCACCCCCACCCGTCCCCGCTAGCCCGCCCGACATGGGTTAAATTTTGCCCAGGATCACTGTTCTCTATGCTGATACTCAACTGAACTCTTGCATTTCCTCTGCCAACCACTTTTTCTATACAAGGGTTAAAATAACCAGAGATGGTCTATGCCTTTCCACTATCTCTTCCATTTGTTATGTTTCATGGTAGCCTTGGCATAACTCACTCCCATCTTGCCATTGCTTCCAGCGGCTTGGTTAAAGAAAATCATTTGGCTTCCATATAACGACATGCTTCCTCTTACTTTGGTGAACTATTTATTGAGGAACCTATCCTTTTACACAAAGTGATGGAAAGTTTATTGGCTCTCCACGCTGGCTTCAGAGGCACTGCCTGTTCTACTTATAGGTGAATACACATTAGGTTTAAGGGAATGTGCTTTTTGTTGATGTAGGGAATAGGGTTGGGCTGTTTGGAGTCTGAGCTGGAAGTTAGGACGGGCTGAGACCTAGGAATGGAGCTGAGACTTAGGGCTGAATTTTGCCGTCGGCGAGCAGGGGATGGGGTCCGCTCGCCGACGCGTAAAATGACACGGGATGACGTCAGGGGGAACCCCCAACGTCATCCTGCCCTATTTAAATTTTCAGGAAGGCAGGGGCGCAGCAAATTCAGCTGCGGGCCGGCCGACCTGTCAATGGCCAATTGAGGTCATTGACAGTATCATTGAAACAATTAAAGGACCTGCCCATCCAACCTTAAGGTTGGCGAGTCGGCCAGGAGCCCCGGCGACAATAGAAAAAACATGAAACCTCATCCACCGGCGGGATGAGGTTTCATGTAGGGATTTAAAAAGTTTAATAAAGTTTTAGTGTAATTTATGAACATGTCCCATCTCATGTGACATATGAGGGGGACATGTTAAGGATTTTTGTTTTCTATTTTTAACATTTTTAAAACTGTCAGCAATCTCCCTGAGGCAGCACTTAGTCTCAGGGAGAAGTGCGCTCTTTCATGCGCATGCGCGAAAGAGCGCACTCTTGCTTTTGGGGAATCCCCCCCGCCTGCACAGGAAGCGCATAGCGCTTCCCGGCGGACGTCACACTGGGCAGGCCTTAATTGGCCCGCCCACATAAAATGGTAGTGGGGCCCGCTTCTCTGGTGGGGATCGTCTCCCCGCCCGCCGGAGACTGGGTCGGGCCCGGCAGGCAGAAAATTCTGCCCTTAGGGTTCAATTTGGATTTATTCTTAGAGTTAGAGTTGTATTTAGATCTAAGATAAACTTATTTCAAAGGTTACATTATTTTGTTGAAGAATGATGTTTAATTTGGTAACTTTATACCATGTGGATTTGCTGGGGCGAGGGTACCTGTTATTGAAGCTGCCATATTTCATGAGACCAGTCTCAGTGCTGTCACTGTTTCCCGCTACATTCTTTGGTTATGGTGTCCTCCTTTGCTGCTTGCTGTGCTATTATTGCTCTCCTTTGCCATTGCTGATTACAAGCCATACTATTCCATATCAAAGAAGAAAAGAAGTAAAGAGAAAATATTTGCAAGGTACAATGGCTTGCGCGTGCATTGTACATTTGTGAAAGAAATTTGTGGGAAATAGTGGATTTCTCCTGACATTACTAATTGTAATTCAGGATGCCCTGTTTATCCTGACAGAAACATTATATTACATTATATAAAGTATATTATTTTGCTAATAAACATTTGCTGTAGTTGGGATTGATGTAAATGTTGCTTCAAAAGAAAAACAAAAAAGTAAAATACATTAAATTGTATGTAGATATTACACAAATTAAAATTAAGTCAGTTCATTGGAAAATTAGATAAAAGTATATATGGGCAGAATTTTCTACTTGACATCGGGGGGGGGGCAGGCCCTGCACGTTAGTGCGTAAAATGACGCACGGTGACGTCGGGCGAGCTTCCCGACGTCACCACAATCTTTCGCTGGGCGGGCAGGCGATGAAGTTCGACACACGCCCGCCATTAATTAACGGCCTAGTTAAGGCCCTTAAATCGTCAATTGACGGCGATTTTCAGCTGCCCGTGTGATCTTCAGGTCGGCGCATGGGCACAACGAGCTGGCAGGTAAGGGACGTTTTACTCAAACTCATCCACGGGCAGGATAAGAGGGCTCAGTGGGGTTGTCAATCTGGCCTGAGTATTTATTGCAGAAAGTTTTTTAAACTTGCCTGTGTGATCTGTAGCAGCTCAGAACAAATTCCAGCGGCTTTCTGTGTACTCTGAATCTTCAGGTCAGCACTCTGCATTCAGTAATCTTTATCAGGCCTGCAGCTTTCCAGAGGCCTCCCTTTAGCCTGGGTATGAGTTCTGACATCTCCACTGGAGGCAGCTCCTTTGAGGAGGAAGGGAGGGCTAGAATAAAGGGGAGGCCAGGAGGGCACAATCAGCCTCCAGGGGAGCCACCTTTGGGAGTGCAGGCGCATGCACAAGGGGTGCAGGGCCAAGAGGTAGTCCAAGGTGGAAGGGGCCGCAGAAGACACCACTATCCTGCTGCCAGGGTATACAGGCGGTGAAGCAGTTACCTCAACATGTCTGAGGTGCAGTGCCGAAGGAGGCTCCGACTGTCAAGGGAGACAGTCAACAACATCTGTCAGATGATTGGCCCTGAGATCTCTCCTAACTGTGTGGGTGGACACCCCGTGCCAGCGGCTCTGAAGGTCACAGCTGCCCTCAACTTCTATGCCTCTGGTTCCTTCCAGGTGTCGGTGGGTGATCTTTGCGGTGTCTCCCAATCAGCTGTCCACACTTGTGTCAAGCAGGTTACAGATGCTCTGTTCAGACAGGAATTGACCTTTATCCACTTCCGCTGTGACCAGGCAAGCCAGACACGGCGAGCCAGAGGCTTCACGGCCATTGCTGGCTTCCCCCGTGTCCAGGGTGCAATAGCCTGTACACATGTGGCCATCAAGGCACCAGCAGGTGAGCCCGGTGCCTTCGTCAACAGGAAGGGCTTCCAATCTATGAATGTACAGATAGTGTGTGATCACAGGATGCAGATTCTGCAAGTCTGTGCAAGGTACCCTGGCAGCTCCCATGACGCCTACATCCTCAGACACTCCCAGGTGCCGAGGCTCTTCAGTGCTCCAGCCCAGCTGGATGGATGGCTGCTGGGTGACAAGGGCTATCCCCTCAGAAGGTGGCTCATGACGCCTCTCCGCCATCCAAGAACAGAAGCTGAGCAGCGGTACAATAGGAGCCACACCTCCACAAGGGCTGTGGTGGAGAGAGCCATCGGTCTTCTCAAGATGAGCTTCCGATGCCTGGATCACTCAGGGGGCACACTGCAATACCCTCCAGATCGTGTGTCGCTGATAGCGGTAGCATGCTGCACTCTCCACAATCTTGCGCTGAAAAGGGGGATGCAGTGGACGATGAAGATGTTGACACAGTGCATGCGGCTGCACACGATGAGTCCAGCAGTGACTCCGAGGATGAAGAAGCACAGGGAAATGATGAGGGGCTAAATGCTGACCCGGGATTACACCAAGGAGGCCGGGATACCCAGGAGACTTTAATCCAATGAGCCTTCAGCTAGCTCCACAGAAATGGATCAGGAGGACCAGCCTTGCCTGGCGCTTCCATACTCGACATTTAAGTGCTAAATCTGCCAGGTTATCAGCTGCAAGTAAGGGCTTTGGACATAAACTTCAATGTCCACTCAAACACTCATGACATGTAAGAAAAACATATAAATGTAGAACAAAGGAGCCACCCTCAACAATGGTAACACATCTGGTTTTAATTCTCACCATCAGAAGTTCTCACAAAGTGAAAACAAAACGTTATTCAAGCAGAAACAAATAAGTCCCTAATCTAGAGCCAACTCAAAATCACCAGTGAGAATCCCGTGGTGTGCCTAAGGTGCCTTATGCTTACGTTTCTGGGTGCTACGTCTTGGTGCCCCCCCATCGCTCGGAGTGACTTCTGAGACAGTCTGCTGGCTCTGCTGTCCTGTTGGCGTCGATGACCTTGGCGGTCGTCCTCTGGCCCATGGAGCCTGTGTTGGCCCCACCTGGGAGGGAGCTGCCAGTTCCACAGCTGGCATCTCCCCGGTCATCGCAGCCTCACCCGATGAAGTGGTCACTGGGAGAGGGGCGGAGCAGCTGGTGCCCTCATCCGGAGCGCCCTGAGAGGAGCCCACAGATACGCCAGGCAGATGCTGCGCCGATGTGAGGTCGCCCCGGACCTCCCTGCTCACTGTCGATGGATGGGCAACGAGCTGGGAAGCTTGAAGCCCACACCATCTCCCACATTGGCAATGACCAGCTGTGGCCACTGGCGCTGTGAGGGCTTGCAGGTCCAAGCATAACCCCAGGAGAACCTACTTGTTCTCTTGGAGGAGCCTCTCCATGAGAGTCACCACTCTCTCCTTGGAGGAAGCATGATGCTCTGCCATGAGGCTCATTGCATCACTGATGCTCCGCATGGATTCCTCCACCATGGACACCAAGCGAAGCATAGTCTCATACAACACTCCCAGATGCTCCCGCACACCTGGCCGCATTTCCTGCAGCTGCTGCATCACAGACGACTCCAGAGGCGCATCATCACACACCGAATGAGCATGTGCCTGGTCCCCTGCAGTCCTCCAACTGCTGGCGCCATTGGCACTCTCTGTCTCTGCCAGCTCCTCCAGCAAATGTGAAGTGCCCTCTCCACTGTGCCCCGGGACACTAGCCAATGTTGCAATACCCACCGAGGTGCTAGTATCTGCGCTGGTACCTGCCTCGCAGAAATGATGTGACGCAGGTGACACTTGAGGGCCCTCAAGTGTGAGAGGGGGCATTTGGAATTGCTCCTGGTGGACAGGCTCTGATGATGCTGAAATAAACAACAAGGACAGTGGATCAGTTAGCGTGCACACAGTGATACACTTCATCCCTTTCCCCCTGGCTCATTACACGCTCAACCTTCCAGAACCTATGGAGACAAATATGGGTGGGGTGGCAAATAGTCAGGAGGATACCCTTCCATTACAGGTGGATACAGATGGGCTGGTCAGCTAGCCTAAGGAATGCCAAGTGGAATGTTATGTGGATAATTGTGAGGTGCTGCACTTGGGCAGGAGAAACAAGGCACGGGAATACATGAGGAATGGTGGGGCCGTGGAAAGTAAGGAGAATCAGAGGGATCTTGCTGGGCATGTCGACAGGCCTGCTAAGGTAGCGGGACAGGTACATAAGGTGTTTAAGAAGGTAAATGCCATATTTGCCTTTATTAGCCGACGAATAGAATATAGGAAGAAGGAGGTTATGTTCCAAGTGCAGAAAACACTGCCTAGGCCACAGCTATAGTTTTGCATGCAGTTGTGAAATGCGCTTCACGGGAGGGATGTGATTGGAGTGGAGAGAGTGCAGGGGTCGCTGACCAGGATGCTGGCTGGACTGGAGAGTTGGAGTTATGAGGAGACATGGCATAGACTGGGGATAGTTCCCCTGGAGCAGAGGAGATTGAGGGGTGACATTATTGAGCTTTATAAAATTATGAGGTGCATAGATAGGGTTGACAGAAAGGAACTTTTCCCCTTGGCAGAGGGATCAGTAACCAGGTGGCATAGATTTAAGGTAAGGGGCACGAGGTTGACAGGTGGTGTGATGAACAACTTTTGCACACAGAGGGTGTTTGGAATGTGGAACGCACTGCCTGAAAGGGTGGTGGACGCAGAAACCCTCCTAACATGTAATAAATATTTGGATGTGCAGTTATGATGCCATGGCATACAAGGCCATGGGGATAAGGGTGGGAAATGGGATAAGGCAACTTTTGAAGGTGCTTGACGTGCGCATCTTCGAAGGGCCAAGGGACCATTGTCTATGACTCACACCTCTATCAGTCTGTGAATGAGCAATGTTGCAACAATAACAAATCAAACAATCATCAGTGCAATGGATGGTGGGAAGACAGAGTGGATGCCACTGTTGGCCTCAAATGCTTGGCCATTCCACCCCAGCCCCACCGACACCAGTTGACCTGGGCACATGGCGCCTCTCAAGCTCCAGGGCCTCCTGTTCGAAATGGCTTAACATCATGAGCTGGGCCTGGCTGCCTCCAGTACTCGAATGCTCACACACATTGTGAGCATTCTTCTCCTGAAAAACAGAGAAGACCATTCATTGCGGTAATTTGCACATGGACACTGCACGCGCATGCCACGCCCCAACCACAGTGGCCCATCTCAGTCCTCCAGTGCCTCCTCTCTCCGCTACTGCTGATCAGTCACATAAAGATAGTACGCCTGCTCCCAATGACCCCCCCCACCCCACCCCAACGGCCACCTTGGACACATTCTGCATCGATCACTTTAGGAAACACATGGTCTTAGCTCCCATAGCAAGGAGGCGCAACCACGTGCAGCCTCAAGGGCAGCAGATGGCTCTTGGCCATGAGACCTTGAGGCTCCCCTTCCACAGTCTCATCACCGTGAATAGGACATGTGTTGGAGTTCTGAGTATGCGCCTAGCTGCATCTCCTGCAGGTTGCCCCCAGACTACTCATGTGCGACTAAGAGCAACACATGGTGCAGGGGAGAACTCATCTCCTCATGAACCACTCAGGCTGATGTAAGCGTGGGCACTATCTGCTTGCCCACCCAGCTTACAAGAAATGCCCAACATGTTTCAATGCAGTCACGACAGTAAGACTTGGGGGGCGCTGTGGGGACCCTCAAAGGCTAAGGCTACCTGTTGGGTTAAAAGCCCAATGCCAACATGGTACTCACCCTGCCAGAGCACAACAAATCGTTGAAGCGCTTACGGCACTTGATCCAGGTGCGCCGCACCACATCGCGGGAGCTCATCATCTACACCACCTCCTCACAGGCACGTTTGGTCATGTGGTGGGGCCTCCTCCTCCCATCCTGGGGGACCAACACCTCCCGCCATGCTGCCACCTCCTTGAGGAGGGCAGCAAGGCAGTCATCAGAAAAGCAAGAGGCGCATTGGCCATTGCCTACCCTACAGCCTGCCCTGCTCCTGTGGCAGACCCTGCAGCCTGCCCTGCTTTTCTGCCCTTCCCTCCAGTGTGCCCTGCTCAGCCGACCCCCTGCGGTGTGACATCGACGTGGCCATTGTAAGCAGCCTACAGGAGGCTGCTAGGCCTTCCTTTAAACATACTGCCGGGTCGCTATTGGACCTGGCGGTCTGTGCACTCCTGCCTCAGCCCGCACACTCCCACTATTCATGGGAGTCAGAAATGTGCTGGGTGGGCCTTAATTGAGCCACCCACGTAAAATGGCGGCACAGCCCCGATTGCGTGTGCCGATCGGGTCTGTGCCCGTCCATGGCCATTCCTGCTCCGCCTGCCCGACAGACAGAAAATTCTGCGCTATAAAATGTTTTACAAAATTTTTGAGTTTTAGAAATAGAGGGAATGCCTGTTATATTAAATGTGAGATAGATTAAATTATGTAACTAAAGGTATTTGTATTATTGGTAAAGGGTACTTATATAATTTTCATACAATATATATTTTTATATAATTTTCATAGAATATTTCCTATCACTTATATGTAGCATATTTTGTATATAATTTATATTAGTAGGGAATTTTGTACTTTTCTGCTGCACTGAGAGCTTCGGTGTTCTTGAATAATCTGTAAGTAACACTGGGAGGGAAACTGAGATTGGTGGCTCTGTGAATACAGAAGAGGGATCAAACACATAAGCAATGTGTAATCAGCAATGCAACCAAGCAGGGAAGTTTGAGGTTGGGAATTAGTGGGACTGAGCAAACAGGGAAATAGAAGAGGGGACATGGTTTTGGACCTATCTAGGCAAAGAAGCATTAAGACCAGGGGTGCAGGGAAGTAATTGCTGAAGGTGGCATATATTTTTGAAAAATTGCACAGTAGTAGTCCTTTCAGCGCAATTCACCCAATATTGGCTAACTAGTGCAAAAAATAACAAAATTTTAAGCACAAAGTGTGTTCAGCACAACCCAACTTACCACACTGAGAAGCATTCAGAAGTAGGTCCTGGTCACAAAGCTGGATACACCTCCCCAGGACTGAATTAATGATCATTGGGAGCTTCTGCTAACTGCACCCATTTGAAGGCCTTCAAGGAGGCTTCAAAAATTAAGCTGGATCATTTGACCATGAGAACACTGAAAGGTATATTTTGAAAGGTTTCATTTTTTCTTATTTACAAAGGAGCTGACCCCGATCTTTGTACATTTTTAAAAAGTTTATTTTTAAAGAACACTTTTCAAAACGGTGCAACATTGGGCCTGATTTGTGTCAGAACCACCAATTGGTACCAAAAAGCGACCCAAAGCGAAAACTTCATATTTTCTTCTCATTATATGGTTTTGAACAAGTACTTATAAATGACTGAAGTTGTGATGGGTCAGATGAAAGGATGAAGGAGATTTTTACATTCTGGTTGGAATAATCAATCGTTACATTGTTCAATGATAAATATTGGTGGGGGCTAGGGATGATGGGTAATGTATGCTCCTTCTTAGTATACTCTACTTTAACCACTTTTGAAAGAGGTACAGATTGTTCAGTGCTAACAGACATCCTCATAGTAATAAGTTGCAAACTAAAAAAAAACGCTTGTCACCAACATGTCAGGGAATGTTAGGGTTTAAAATTCTCCCTTTGGCCATTTACATATTTAATGTCCCCTCACTCTATGCATAATTATCTAGCCTTGCAAAAGGGTGAAAGATAACTTCCACCAAGGCCTCTGCCAATCCTTCTTTGTAACCAGACACCAGCTGTGTACCAACATACAGGTCTTGCTGTCTTGTTTTTCACTCACTCTGATTTCCCCCATTTACTTTGATGCATAGAATTGGTGGTGTGTTACAAATAATGCAAGGAGTCTGAGTTGTTGTGGCAACCTGCACTTTTACATGCATGTTGTAGTCTGGAACTATGGATACTGATGGTAGAAGCTCCAACTCTCTTTCCGGCACAGGGCTGACCAAGAATTTCCCTACTCTTACTGCCTACCATTGGCATGTGTTGGAAGGTTTTACAGGTTGATAATAAACCAGTTTGGCTATGTTATGATTGCGCCTTCCTTAGCCAACAAGTCCTGGGGTGGGACTCAAACCTGGAGCTTCTGGCTCAGAAGCAGGGATGCTACCCATTACACTGTAAAACCTCCTTGTTGCACGGTACCTCGCCTCAAATTCCTGGTTAAGAACAAGAGCTCACCTCAGAGACAAACCTATATTCTCACCATGCTGGCTCCCTTAAAAAGTGTACCCCACACCTTTCAAGAATTCCCTTAATATCCATATATATTATGTTTGAGGTACACCAGTCGGCTTTAAGAGGTCATGCAACAAAATTTATACAGCACCAACAAATCATGACTAATCATTTTTTTTTAAAGGAAGTATACAAAAAGAGGAAAGGTGTTATTTTCTGATCTTCGGATGACCTGACCGCTGCCCAACAAGAGGAGCCGAGGAACTGAGAAATTGCTAGAGAAATTTCTGTCACAGTAATTAGCCTCTCATTGACCACAGGATAGGCCTATCAAAACCACCTTCCAACAAATGTGATTTAAATGCATGGCTCAAAGATTGGTGTAGGAGAAGTGAGTTTTGAGTCACGGGGCATTGCACTGGTGCTGGGGTAATGTTGGGGAGGTATTCAACTGAGCCATGCTGGGACCTGTGTCACTGGCGAATCATATTGAGCTGTAGAGAGGGTTTTACACTATACATAGTTGGGGGGGTGGGGAGAAGTAGGAGGGTTCATTTGAGGGGAGATTTGGAAAGTATAAGAGAAGGTACAAGGCAATAGTGCAGAGTAGTGATATGAGTTATGGTAACCAGAGCTTTAAGAGGTCATGCAACAAAATTTATACAGCACCAACAAATCATGACTAATCATTTTTTTTTTGAAGGAAGTATACAAAAAGAGGAAAGGTGTTATTTTCTGATCTTCGGATGACCTGACCGCTGCCCAACAAGAGGAGCCGAGGAACTGAGAAACTGCTAGAGAAATTTCTGTCACAGTAATTAGCCTCTCATTGACCACAGGATAGGCCTATCAAAACCACCTTCCAACAAATGTGATTTAAATGCATGGCTCAAAGATTGGTGTAGGAGAAGTGAGTTTTGAGTCACGGGGCATTGCATAGGAAGGGACAGAAAGTACAAACATAACAGTGCACCAGTAAATGTGGTCAGAGTAGGAGAAAATGGTTTTAAACTAATAGACAGGGAGGAGGTTTGAGGTGAAGGGAGATTTAGAAATGCAAGGATGAAAGTTGAGGCATTAGAAAGTATATCGATGGGGGTAAAGAAAGCTGAGTGAAACAGGAAAGGACAGAGAGTTTAATGGTAATATTGCATCAGAGAATAAGATCAATGCGCGGAATAGTAGTAAAAAAACAAAAACTGAAGTCATTTTATCTGAATGCGTGAGGCATCCATAAAATGATTGTCTCATCCAGGATGCAGGAAGGAAAATATCTACGTCAACCTAGCTTTACCATGACATGCCTAACTAGCCATGACTCAAACCAGAGGAATTTCTAACCTTCAGAAACCAGCAGGGACCTCATTAGCTTTAAAGAGGCACTAACTACCCCCTGTTACTGCAGAAAATCAAATTCCAAAGAAATGTACCAACATCCTTTACATTTTTAAGAAAGAGCTGTAGTCAACAGAGACAGTATGTCTGCAAGGACATGACAGGTCAGTACTGACTCCTCTATTAAATCTCTCAAGATTCCAGACCTGGAAAAATACATCCTTTGTCTAAAACCCAGGAGAAGAAGTGGGAGGTATGTCACATGACCTCTGCCAAGATGTTAGAACCTGTTATATTACCATGTGGAACTGAACCCAGACAGTCTACCATTTTATCATCTAACAGGTAGCAGCAGAAAGATCTCTGCCCAGGTACATTTCCTGGCCCTCATCTACCTTGTGAACTACTGAAACACAGGAACTCCTGAATCTGTGCCTATAAGACTCATTCATCTCTACGTGCCTTCTTCCATTGGGGCAGTCATCACTTCTGGGAAGACAGGTCACCCTGCAACAGGTTCAGCCTGCAAACCTCTGAAGGCATACACCATTGCACTTTTGCTTCTGGACTCTGGACCCACGTGAAACCATAACTCTTATTTTTATTGTGATCTTGCCCTGTACCCCTTTCATTCCCTTATCCCTCTTTTATTGTATGAGTGCACAAAAGGACGGATGTTGCGAAATCCCTTCCCACATTTTGTGTGTGTGTAAAATAAATCAACACTCTTATCTTACCTTATCTCGAGTTTGTTATGGGGTTGTTAATAAAGGATTGGATCACTCCAAACTGAAAGGTTGAGGAAACTACACCACCACTTATAAAGGGGGAAATCAGAAATCAAAAACACTTTTCTGTTTACGGATGGTAGTGAGAGGAGAAATCAGTGATGTTTAAATTAATCCCCCTCCTGCCCATAACAAAAGATAGATGAACTAGTGGCATAAATAGAGATAAATAGTTTAGATCTAATTGCTATTAAAGAGACATGGTCACAAGGTGGCCAAGGTTGAGAAATAAATATTCCAAGGTACACAACATTTTGAAAAGACAAGCAGAATGGAAAAGGAGGAGGGCAGTACTGGCACCAGTACTGGGGGAAAAGGGAGCTGTAACTTTGAGATGGTAATAAAGGATGACATAAGGACATTAGTGAGAAAGGAACTTAACTCAGAAAATCAGGAAATAGAATCAGTATGGGTAGAGATTAGGAATAGCAAGAGTCAGAAAACACTGTTGGGAATAGTTTATAGACCTCTTAACAGTAGTTTTAACCACTAGACAGTGTAACTAAGTATTAGAGCTTGTAACAAAGGCAATTTAAAAGTTGGCGAGGACATTAATCTTCATATAGACTGGACCAATCAAATTGGCAAAGGTGAATGGTATTGTGACAGCTTCATGGAGCAATATGTTGTGGAACCAATGAAGGATAATGTTATTTTAGATCTAGTATTGTGCAGTGAGGCAGGGTTAGTTAGTAATGTCATAGTAAAAAATCCATTGGGAAATAGTGAAGATAATACAACTGAATTCTGCATTAAGTTTGAAAATGACATACTCCAATCACAAACAAGAATCTTAAACTTAAACAAAGCCAATGACATAGGTAGGGGGGAGAGCTAGCTAAGGTTGATTGGGTAAAAGACTGAAAGCTATGGTGTTAAATAAACAATGAGAAACATTGAAAGAAACAATTCAAATGTTCAACAAAAATACATTCCATTGAGAAACAAAAACTCAACGAGAAAGATCGACCCATGACTTACTAAGGAGGTTAAGAATAAAATAAGGTTAAAAGAAGAGGCTTAGGAACATAGGAACAGGAATAGGCCATTCAGCACGTTGAGCCTGCTCCACCTTTGAATTTATCGTCTACCTCAACACCACTTTCCCGTGTTACCCCATATCCCTTGACGTCATTAATCTCCAGAAATCTATTGATTTCTGTCTTGAACATGCTCAATGATTGAGCTTCCACCACCCTCTGGTTTAGAGAATTCTAAAAATTCACCACCTTCTGAGTGAAGAAATTCCTCCTCATTTCAGTTTTAAATGGCCTGCCCCTTATTCTGAGAATTTTGATGCTTATAATGTTGCAAAGAATGAAAGTCTGAGAATTGGTGCTGTTTTAAAAACCAGCAAAGGGCCACCAAAAAATTGATAAAAAGAAAAACAAAAGAATTTGAGAGTAAACTAGCCAGGAATATGTTGGTCTTCGAAACAGAGACAGGAGAAATTATCATGGGGAATGAGGAAATGGCAGAGACATTGAACACATATTTTGTGTCTGTCCTCACAATAGAAGATACTAATTACCTACCAAAAATAGAGGGTACACTAGGGGCTAATAGAGTGAGGCAATTATGGTCATTAATATCAGCAGAAAAAAAGTACTTGAGAAACTCAAGGGACTAAAATCTGACAGATCTCCATGATCTGACGGTCTACATCCTAGGGTTCTAAAAGAGATAGCCACAGAGATTGTGGATATACTGACTGTGATTTTTCAAAAATACCCTAGATTCTGGAACAGTCCCAGCATATTAGAAGTTAGCAAATATAACTCCACTATTCAAGAAAGGAGGGAGAGAGAAATCGGGGAGCTAAAGTCCAGTTAGCCTGAAATCAGTCATCGGGAAAGTGCTGGAACCTTTTATTAAGGAAGTCTTAACAATGCACATAGAAAAGCATAGTATGATTAGAACAAGTCAACATGGTTTTACGAAAGGGAAATCCTGTTTGACAAATTTATTAATGTTTTTTTGAGGATGTAACAAGTAGGGTGGATAAAGGGGAATACAACCTGGAATACTTGGACTTCCAAAAGGCATTCAAAAAGGTGCCACATAAAAGATTAATGCAAAAGACAATGGCTCATGGAATTGGGGGTAATATATTAGCATTAGATATAGGATTGATTAAAAGGCAGGAAGTGAAGAGTAGGGATAAATGGGGCATTTTCAAGTTGGCAGGCAGGGATCAATGGAGTGCCACAAGGGTCAGCACTGGGGCCTCAGCTATTTACCATCTATATGAATAACTTAGGTGAAGAGACAGAGGGTAACGTATCTAAGTTTGCTGTCGATACAAAGCTAGGTGGAAATGCGAGCTGTGAGGAGGACACAAAGAGGTTCCAAAGAGATATAGACAGGTTAAGTGAGTGGACCACAAGATGGCAGGTGGAGTATAATGTGTGGAATGTGAGGTCATTAACATTGGTCGTAAGAATAGAAAAGCAGAATCTTTTTTAAAATGATGTGAAATTGTAACCATTGATGTTCAGAGAGACTTGGGTGTACTTGTACAAGGAACACAAAAAGGTGACATGCAATTACACAAGCAACTGGGAAAGCAAATAGCATGTTGGGCTTTATTGCAAGGAGATTGGAGTACAAGAATTAAGAAGTATTTCTAAAATTGTACAGAGCTTTGGTCAGACCACACCTGAACTACTGTGTTCAATTTTAGTCTCCATATTTAAGGAAGGATATATGTTGGAGGCAGTACAGCGAAGGATCTTCATCGAAAAAGGTCCCTGGGATGAGAGTGTTGTCCTATGATGAGAGGCTGAGTAAATTAGGGCCAGGAATTTACATTCGGCATTCGGGGGCGGGCCTGACACGCCAGAACGTAAAATGACAGGTGATGACGTCGGGTGTGTGTCCTGACGTCATCGCGCTGTCTCACGATATTTCATTCAACGGACGCGCACCGGAATCCGCTGCATGCCCGCTGATAATTGAAAGGCCATTAACGTTCTAATTAACTCCAAATTTAAGCTGCCCATCCACCCTAACGGTTGGTGGGCAGGCGAAAAGGCCAAGCGGCCTTTATATTTTTTAGGAAACTTCATCCACAAGCGGGCTGAGGTTTCCTAAAGCTTTTACAAATTGAATAAAAACGTTTTTTGAAAAATAAAAACATGCTCCATCTCACGTGACACAGTCACATGAGGGAACATGTTTCATTAAATTTTTAATGTTTTTAATAATTTCTTTAAAAAGCACTTCAACCTCCCTGAGGCAGCTCCATGCCTCAGGGAGATTGAAGCACTCTTTCGCGTACATGCGTGAAAGAGCACTGAACCCGGCTCTCCCTCCTTCGCCCGCCCACACAGGTAGCACCACTCGCGATCCACGCTGGGCAGGCCTTTAATTGGCCTGTCTGTGTGAAATCGCGGGGCCGAGCTGATCGCAGGCGGTGACTGGCTCCACGACTGCCCCCCCGTCCACTCCCGCTGAGCCCACCCGACACGGGAAAAATTCAAGCCTAGGTGTATATTCTCTGGAGTTTATAAGAATGAGCGGTGATCACATTGAAGATTCAATGATCATGAAGTGGCTTGACACTTTTAGCCGCTGGCTGCAATGGCGGCTTTTTATGTCGTATAGTCCCAAACCTGCCACATTATTTATGCATTCCCGGGAAACAGGCTGTTTCGATGGCAGGCGGGCTCTCTTTCACCCACCACGCCATCACCTCACCATTTCATCATGCCATATTTAATGTGTAGACCTCTCAGTGCTTCCAGCCCATGACTGCTGCAAAGAAGACAGGATAGCCCCGAAAGGCAAAAAGACTGCAGCCCCCAGGTTCAATGACGCATCCCTTGAGTGCCCCTTGGACGTGGTGGAGGCTCGTCGTGATGTCCCCTACCCCCACTCTGGCTGCAAGATGGGCAGCAACACCATCAAATTGGCTTGGGAGGCAGTGGCAATGGTGGTCAGTGCAAACGCCCTGCAAAATAGGACAGCCACCCAGTGCCGCAAGAGGTTGAATGATCTCCTCCGTTCTGCCATAGTAAGTCACTCTTCTCATCACTCTCAGCTCACACACTCACAAACCCATCACACATCCACAGGGCCCTCACTCACTGCCAGTTCAAGGGATATCACCATTCAGTCTCTCACACACAACTTCATTTTCCTCATCCCGTCCATGGGACCACTCACAACCCACAAATACCAGGCATACTTGTCATCTGGCCTGGCAGGCATCTTGCTTATCTCCCCATCTCTATTCATGCAGGACAGGCTGGCACACAACAACAGGGAGAAGTCACAGACCAGCGGAGCAATGCCTGAAATCAAGGTCCTCACGGACTTTGAAAATAGAGCTATCCAGCTGGCCGGCGAGGATCTGGACCATTCCTGACTGTGAGGTCGGTGCTGCTCTACCAAGTGAGGATCCAGCAATGCAACATCCATCAGACAACCTTGCTGTGAGTGATCTGTCCTGTTTCACAGGCCACTGCCATGCACTAATGATCTCTCCTTGCTTTCACAAGCACATCTGGGAAACTGCCAAGAGTGTCCAGGTGCCAAGGCCTCCAATCAAGTCCCAAAGAAACCTCTGAAGAGGAATCTGGAGGCACCCTCCCTGAAGTCCCATCATAGCGCTCACCCACACCCTCCACCAGCGCAGAGACTCACACCTCGTTGGGACCTAGCTTTATAGTAGCCTCAGGGTCACAATCTGGTGAGATCACACTGTCTGATCCACAGCAGGCAGAGGCAGGGACTTCCCAGGTTTCCGACACTCCGAGGACATGGAAGTCAGGAATTTGCTGAGTCCGAGTCAGATGGCGAGCCTCTGGATTCGGTCATGTCACAGTTGCTGGAGCTGCAAAGGCAAGCTCGGGAACATCAGGAAGGGATGTCTGCTGCACTCCTCAGATTGCAGGCATGATGGAGGAGTCCGTCTGCCTTCAGGCTGAGGTGATAACCCCAGCATGCTAATGCACCGAGGTCAACACTGGTAGGATGGCAACTGCCATGGAGACCTTGATCCAGGATATCGCTCCTGCACTGCTGCACAGGCTCAAATCTATCGCTGACGCCATAGTGGGCCTCCAATAGTGTGTATGCCAGAGAGGTGCAGGGCAGTTCAATCTCACCCCAATTACCCCTTCTCCTCAAGGACTCAGCCTGGGGACCTTGAGCACCATAAGGAGGATCAGCAAGTGTACCCCTGCTGGGGCCATCCACCCAGGTGACTCTAGGAGTGTCCAGCCCATCCGAATCCCCTCTTCTTGTGACCTCAGCAACTCCAGTTCCACAGGCTGAGGAGGGTGCCACTGTCACACAGTAGGACACCAAAAGCAGACTGGGGCCCTCTATGTCTCAGCCTTCCAGAGGACGCCCTCCAAAGTCATCACAGACTGACCTTGGTGCATTGGCATGCCGGCACTATGACCTCAGCCTGAAGGTGGACGGTCTCCCCCATCATTCCTTGCAATCTGAGGGGTGCAGCAGACAGTGTTTCCTGATGTTCCCGAGCTTGCCTTTGCAACTCCAGCAACCGTGATGTGACAGAGCCCAGAGGCTCATCATCTGACTTGGACTCAGCAAATTTCTGGCCTCCTGCAGTCAGCAGGCTGCTCCCACCTCCAGTATGGATATTCGGGGAGCACCAAGGCATAGCGACTGGGTTAGGAAGGTTAAGAAATTGTGATTGTACAGCCTGGGCATGGGTGTTAATTACTTGTACATAATGTTCACTACTGTCAATAAACTCCTTTCCCATGGCTCCTTGTCCTGATGAGCAGTGTTCGTGTCACTCAGATGTGAAACCTTTCTGCACAAGATAAAGGCAGGTGTCTCAGTCCAGGGCCTCTTCCCTGTGCTCTTTACAGCTTTCAGACCAAACTGATGGTCTGGCTTCACACTCACTGGACACATTAGTGATGCTGCACCTCGATGGTGCTTGTCATTGCTGCCAGAATGTCATGGCAGGCATCACAGAGTTCCATCATTCTCTCTGTGTGCTCTCAGCACCTTTAAGGTAGGGCTGGCCTCCATCTCTTTAGCATCTGTTACCAGTGCCTCTGTGCTCCTGAAGGGGTCAGGTGCTGAAGGCTGGGAAAGGATCAGGTGCATTTAAAGTTTCACGGCTGTGTCTCCATGTTATGACCCTGATCACAGAGCACAAGTGAGCTGCCCTCAGGCAAGAGTCAGAAATTCTCAGAGGCTGTGTGAAGATCTGTGGTGTGTCCTCACTGCATGTCGTCATCATCTTCCTGCAATCGAGTGACTATTAGAGCCTCCACTGCATCTCCATGACAGGAGCATTATCACAGAGGGTATGTGCACTGCCAAAAGCCAGACTGGAGTCAAACGTTCAGAGATGCAATGTGAGGATCTATGGTGTCTCCTCACTGTACATCATCATCATCCTCCACAATTCTAGCAGCCATGAAGGCCTCCCGTGCATGCCTACCTCATCTGGCCTGTGCGAGGGCCTCATCGCCATCATTGTCACCTTCGAGGACCTCCTCACCTTGATCACTGTCGACGTCTTCCTCATCAGGGGAGACCTCCAGCTTCTGCATCTCCTCCTCAGCCAGCTCCTCTCCCCATTGCAATGCCAGGTTGTAAAGATCGCAGCAGGCAATGACAGTGCATGACACCCTCTGTGGGCTATATTGCAGGTCTCTACCAGACTGGTCCAGGCACTGGAGCCTCATTTTCAGCATTCCATTGATTTGCTGCACCAAGTTGTGAGTTGCAGCATGAGCATCGTTATATCTTCGCTCTGCTGCAGTCTGAGGCCCCAACACAGGTGTCATCAGCCATGTCCTCTGAAGGCAGCCCTTGTCTCTAAGGAGCCATCCCTGCAGCCTCTGTGGACCCTGTGGACCTCTGTAACCGACTGAGAATGTAGGAGTCGTGCACATTCCCTGGAAACCATGTGCAGACCTGCAGGATGTGTTTGTGGTGGTGGCACACCAGCTGAACATTCAGCAAATGGAAGCCCTTGCAGTTGACATACTTGACTGGGTGTTGCGATGAAGATCTGATCACCATGCGAGCACAGTCAATGGCACATGTGGGAAACCTAAGATCTGGGCAAATCCAATCACTCTTAAATCCTGGCTCTTTTGGTCTTGGGCAAAATGCACAAAGTTGTGTGCCCTCACGAAGGTGTCTTCTGTGACCTCATGGATTCATTTGTGGGTGGAGGCTTGTGATATCCCACAGAGGTCACCTGTGGTGCCCTGAAAGAAGCCACTAGCATAGAAATTGAGCCCCATGGTCACTTTCATGACCATTGGCCATGGATGCCCTCCATGTCCCCAAGGTGCCAAATCCTGCAGTAGTGGGCAGATGTGATTGGCCAGTTCCCTAGACATGCGCAGTCTTCAGCGACACTGATTCTCGGTCATCTGCAGGAATGAAAGGTGGCATCTATAGATCCTGGGTCTAGCTAGGCTCCGACCAGCAACGGTTCACTGTGGCCCTTCCGCGACGTGTGCAGGAGCCCCAGCTGCCCCTTCTTCCAGGGGGTGCTGCTCCTCCCTCTGCTCAGCCAGGAGCCTCAGTCGCTCTCTTCTCCGTTGTCTTCACTCTCTGTACACCACGAGGCATTCAGCTAGTTCACCAGGCTCCACAATTCTAATGTATTCCTCCTGGAGGATGAAAGAGAGAGATGCGTGGGTTAGCATGGATGCACTAAGAACCTCTCTTGTTTAAGACTGAAGGCCCCTTTATGCATCCCGGAGAGTGCTGGCCACCGCTTGGATGGCCAGAAATTAGCACGCTGCATGGCTGCCTGAAACCCCACCTTCCTCCGCCCCACTCCACCTGACCGATTGGCGGCAGCTTTGCCAATTGGAATGCATGCTGTGCTCTCAGCTCAAGTGCAGGCATTCTCCTAACCCACACTGCAAGGCTGCACTGTTAGTTTGAACCATGGGGAGATCTGGGCAAATCCAATCACTCTTAAATCCTGGCTCTTCTGGTCCTGGGCGAAATGCACAAAGTTGTGTGCCCTCACAAAGATGCCATCTGTGACCTCATGGATTCATTTGTGGCTGGAGGCTTGTGATATCCTTGAAAGGAGCCACTAGCATAGAAATTGAGCCCCACGGTCACTTTCATGGCCATTGGCCATGGATGCCCTCCACATCCCCATGGTCCAAACAGGGATGATGAAATTGCAAGGGGCTGTGAGCACCTCCACCAGTGACTGCTCAATGACCAGCTTTAGCAAGGAGATTGTACAACATACCCAGTCGTCCAACTGTTCTGCAGTCTGTGATGAAAGTATAATAATTTTCATTATATTTTTCTGGTTTATTGCAAAGTAGGTTGATGGGGGTAAGTATAGGTTGTTTGTGTGATTTAATTATATTTGGAGTCAAGTAGACTGCAAGCGTGAAATCATCAAAAGAAACTAGGTGTAGAAATGTGTTTGACATGCTAATGAGTAAAAATGGATGATGGCTTAGCATGTAAGGTGTGAAGAGAATTAGCATTTTTACATAAATGAAGGGATTGTTTGGATTTCAAGGGGATCTTAGTCCATTTACAACTAGGCAGATAAGCAAGGCTAATGCGTGTGTTTATTTTTCCCAAAGGTTACTGACAATATTGGCAACATGGAAGTTTTTATATTACGAGGAAGATACAGTTTCAAAGACATTTGGAACAATAGAATTTACGTATTAAAGCGAGGGAAACATATATAAAGAAGAATGAAAGGCTATGTAAGAAAGGCCTTGTAAGATCTGACAGGAGTGTGTGAAACAGCCTTCAAGAGGCCTCCAGCTATTTATGCATAAGTTTGCTATGTAAAGTAACTGAAGTTGCATAAAAACCATTTGGAATTCCACTGTCAAGTCGGTACTGTGTTAACTTGCTGGGTTTGTTTTAAGTCTAAAATGTATTTTGGACTGTTTAGTATGTAACTGGGAGACAGGCCAATTAGGAATTTTAGGATTTGTTCTGGTAGTAAGTAATTGTAGCATGTTTGTGCTTGAAATCTTTTATTTTGTTAATAAATATTTTGATTTAATTTTTAAAAGAATCTCTAAAGGCCTGGTGGATGCATTACTTCTGAATTCGATGCACACATCTTTTCATAATAAGTACAAATTGCAAAACTGTTGTGATAGCGTGACCAAGTTCTCCTTGTGGATTTGGTCTGCCTGACACACATCACCTGGCACGTCAAAATAAGCCCACTAAAGCGCTCATTAGTTTGCAGTCTGTGCCCGAGGGGTGAAAAGTTCTGGAGCACTTGGTGGCACTTTGATGCCTCTACATTGCTTGAGTGGGCAGTTAAGCTAGAGGCCCAACTCCAATCATATCAATGTGGGTGATCCTGAACCGTCTCAGCTGCAGAGGAATAGAGGAATGGTCGCTTTATACAAGGTGTTCCTAATGCATGGCCACTTTCATTGCTCAACAGCACCGCACTACCCACCCCCCCCCCCCCCCCCCCCCTACCCCCCACCCCCCCACCACCCCCCTCCACCACCCCCCCAGCCTCACCCCACACATGCCTTTGTGCTACCTTCAGCCGCAGGGCAGCTTTTGCCACCCCCCTCCCCCACCCCCGACAAATTTGCCTCAACCGCACTCACTATTGAAAAGAAATGGAATTTACATTGGTCCATGTACTGTACAGCCTTTATACACTAGAAACATATATGAAAACCTGATACATTTCCAATGAACCATATTGTAAATATAATTTTTACAAAACTGGTTATTATGATCATATCTTGAAATAACTTCTAGAAAATTAATCTTATGTTCAATTCAAAATAATCTTGATCACAGTTTCAGAGCTATAAGGCAAGCTAGTTCCCTTAGTTGTACTCAATATTTGTTTCATGTATTCTGTAACAAAACTCTTTTGGAGACATTCATTTAGAAATGGTTTGATAATAAAATAACAATTGTCCTCTTTATCAAACTTGAACAACAATATAAGAGCTATATATACACTTTAAAATCACTGTAGCTATGATTAGTAATTTCTTTATGATTAAAAACTGCTGTATTCCACATGGAATAGTGAAATTCCAGTTTCAGACTGGAATCAATCCTATAATGTATGTGGTACAACTGGGGGCTGTGAGACAGTGAAACGATCCACTGGGAGCTGTGCTGTAATAGAATAATCAACATATCTCACTTCCAGGCGTCTTGTCACTCGTGAGTACTGCACTCTAAAGTGTTCTGATTATGGGAGGGGTGCAGTAACTGAAACAATGCAGTGTTTTATTGTTTTCCTTGGCTTGTCATGGAAGGGAAGGATATTTACTGTTCAATGGTTAGCAGGCCAACTTTTTTCCACCCTGTGTATTTAGATATACTGCCAATAATCTCCACAGAATTCATGCAAATCTTTTTTAAAATATTGTGTCTGGTGAACTCAGTTTGAAAATGCTGCAACCCCACTAAATAACCCAAAACCATTTGATAGCTGAAGACCAACATAAACAGAATGATACAGAGATGACTATATTTTGATATCCATAAACTATCAATAAATAATACACTTCCTCACATTTTTAAATGGACTAAAGAGCCAAATAGATAATAGCGAGACAATTGTTATGCAATATTTCAATAGAGTCTCCAGATTGGGCAGCACAATGCTCACAAATAACAAGATAAGGTTCTTGATTGCAGTAGGATATTTGTCTGAAGAATTTGTAATTTTTACTTGTGATCTTATTTCATCCCTGATTCAGTTTAGGTTCAGTAATGTGAAACTACCAGTGCATATTTAGCAGAAGAGTAGCGTATTTAGGGGTTGTGTTCAAGCCAGAAATAAACTTTATTTTCTGGATCTGTTACTATGCAAAATGATTTTCCCATCAGATGTCCTAATTTGCTTAGCTGTTTTAATGCAATGCATTTGAAGGTAAAGGTTAACATTAAAAAAATCTGAATAAAATGCATAGCTGGTACACATCAGAATATACTAACCTCTGTAGGACTCAGAGGATGCAGAGTACTTCATTAGTATTCCGATATTTTCTATTTGGTTTATGTCTGAACATCGTTAAGATTAATTTGGTGGATGGTACATTTAGACACTATATTTTAATAAGACTGTAATTCAAACTGTAAGGGATCCTTAATTTTGCTTCATTTACCATATTTGAGTACTAATTTTCAGGGTACTTTTATACTTCATGAAATTTAGCAACCTGGTTTTCAGGAAATATAATGAAGTGTCATATTAATTTGATTATGAACTTGAAGAATTCATAATTTTAGATTAGAATTCAAGCTATAATAACTACCAAAGCCGTGATTGATCCATTTAGTTTGAAGCTAAAATGTTAGCTTCAGAGCATTGTTCCATCCAGTATGATTGAAGTCAACAACATTGCCTGATTCCCCAACACTATCATTGCTGCCAAATCTTAGTTATATTGTACAGATTCTGAGCTTTGAAGCCAAAAAATGGCTTCATTCCACCTCTAGTATCATAGAATTAAACCTTAATGCCTTAAGGGTGACAATAAGAGAAGTTAATGAGATAGTAGAACCAGTGCCAACTTCCCAATCATAAGGACAATTATATTGTTGTACCGCCTAAAGATAAGTCACTGGTTTTAGCGGGGAAATTAATGGTATAATCATCTACAATCACTGGTGACAATACCATAGAAAACTCTCTTTGAACAAAGCCAGTTTAAAACGCTTAGAAAGACTCAGCTATAAGTAGTCCAAATTATTTATCTTCCTTATTTTGATGTTATTGGACCTGCACATCTAAGCACCCCTATATAGCATTAAACACTAGAATCACATTGCTTGTTGTGAGAGAGTAGGACCCAAATTTTAGTCATCCACTTGGAGGCTTGTACCTGTTTATAGAATATAGTGAAGGGTGTCAAAGTATTTCTCCCTTATGGTGATGAGGACCATAATTTCCTTATCAATGATTCTATCTAATATAACTCTTTGTGTTAAATAGTAGAAAGTGAATTGTACACATTTAAGATTTACAAAAACAATGCAAAATCCTATTTTCATACCATAATGCAAAATAATTGATAACTGGCTATTGTTAGACAAATTGCCTGTTTTTGCATATTGGAAAAGGGAAACTTAATTTCAATTCTGATTATAGAATTAGAATGGGATCAATAGGTTCCTATTTCCTCCATTCTTCCGCAAAAATTAATCGCATAACCATCTTCCATAATTTTTCTGAATCTTGCTTTAGTTTTCTACTGTGTCCTAGCTTCAAAAAATGGATGCAAATGTTGTTTAATTAGCCTACGGACATTCAATTATCTATTTGTTTTACTTGTCACAAATAGCCTAGACATAAGAAAATATGTTGAGCAACATCCAGTTAGGGAATGCGACTGATCTGTAAAAACTAAATCTTTGGACTCCTTTACCTTAAAAATCAATCTCCTTGCACTTTCATTTATCCACCATTTGTGTGCTTAGACATCATACAGTTTGGTTCAGTGAAAAATATATAAAATTACCTCTGTAGTTAGGCACCAGGGCCATAGGAATAGCTTATTGCATTTATTACACCTATCAACAGGGCCCAACTGAAGTCTCTATGTGTCCTGCTGAGCAATATGGGCAATTGGAAAAAAAAACACAATAGCTCCACCGCAAGCACTTTATTCTCTTTGTAGGTAGAAAGATGAGATAGATTTGCATGTACTGTTTTGTTTTGGGTTGGCTGTATGATCAATAGGAACTTATTCATTGCTGCAAAATTGTATAGAAGGCTTCAGGCTGTAAAGTTCGATGAGTGATGATACAGCAATAGATTAAAAGAACAAATTAAAGATGTAACAGAGAAGCTATTGAGGACAAAATTAATAACACAAAAGAAATTGGAAAAATAAAATATAAACAAGAAACGTATAATGGAATCCAGAGAAAAGGAAACACAAAAGTAAAAGTATTTCAACTTTTGAAAAGGATAAAAATATTTTTTAAAATAGAAATACGCATCAAGTCCATCAGCTTCTGAAAAGAGATAAGATTAACATTAGATCATTAACAAGTTGTGTATTTCCACTATTTCATTTAGTTATGTCAGAATTTAGAATTAATTTTAGTCTCCAAATCCTTCTGCTGATTATACATTTGTGAGTGAGGAGATTTTTTCCTGAAATTCGGCGATGATATTACCAGTCATATGTCCCAGGTTCTGTGAAATTATCTCTCGATTTCACTGATCTGAACATTGGATGCCTAAAGTTGAACATGTTTCTTCACATTTATGAGTTTCTTTTCAGTCAATCAGACATGTTTTATACTGGGGAAAGGGTTTATATTTTGTTTATTTATCATCAGTTTACCTCTGCCAAACAGGTGAGAAGTAATGGAAGGGACCTGGAATAAGAGTGAGGGGAAACTGAAAGAATATAAGAAGAAAGCTTGAAACAAAGGCTGTAACGTGATTCAAAATCCTGAGGGACATTTTCCTCTACATGGACAAATGTGAACATCAAGTACGGAGCCACATTAATTTATATTGTGTGGCTGCAATCCTGTGTATACAAGGAAATATAAAGAAAAACACACTGTGTACTGCAAATTCACCAGCATCCACAGATCCCAACTTTCACGCCTAACCTGTAAGTAGCCCATCAGTCATTGTCTCCTCTTGTCCTCCTAGCTGGATGCAAGACTATGTGAAACATGTTATGGGTAGATGGGTGCCTTAGCCCCAATCGCATCTTCTCTATAAACATATAAGAAAAATCCTGAGCATGCCCAGTTGGCCAGAACAGCAGGGATAGCTGGTGTGTGATGTGTGAACTGTTATCCAATGATAAGAAATACAAGAAACAAACAATCTGGCTGATGCAGAACCAATAGACATTGGAATGGGCGAGACCACAGTAGGCTTCAAAGTGTAAATTGTTAAGGGGTAAAAACAGAAAATAATTAAAATCAAAATGAGCTTTATAAAAACGATCTAGAAAAATGTTAAACAAAGTGATTGAAGGAAGGGAAAAAGAATGAGGACGAGTGAGTTAGGTGGAAGTCCAGCATTGAACTTTATTCTCCATCCAATCCGCCC
Organism: Cetorhinus maximus; assembly: GCF_964194155.1. Lineage (NCBI taxonomy): Eukaryota > Metazoa > Chordata > Chondrichthyes > Lamniformes > Cetorhinidae > Cetorhinus > Cetorhinus maximus. Next base: position 49,198,271 of record NC_135884.1, on the reverse strand, counting down.
TCTCTCTTGATTTGCATGTATGATCACAGCTTCGACATGTTTTCAACGTGTGTTGGTATCGACCTGAGAACAACAAAATCACGTCTGTCAGTTGAACAGCGTTTTTTTAAAGTCAATCTATCCCCAGTGCAAAACCACCCTTCTTGTAGCATGAATTTAATGTGTGGTAAGTGCAGGGTTGAGAACCGATATATCGGTGACAATATAGCTGAGAGCCTATACCGCCAACTGACTACACATATGAAAACCCATACTGATGAGTAACTATACAGGTAAATACCCGTGTAACTAACAGCCTATATAAATGAGGGACGACATTACTTGGAGCTTATACATATAAAGCACTTTATATCTGGACGCCAGTCATGGGGGTAGTCCACAGAAGCCAATATTCACAAATCCGAGCGTGAGTATCGATACAGGTGAGTGACTGTACAGCTGAGGAGCTATACAGTGGGACCTCCGTACAGATGAATCCCCCAATAATTTAACGCTAATTTACACATTGTCGGTGCTTCTTCAGAAACGTTAAAATGCACCTTCTGATGCACAATTTGAGTGTGGTGTTCTTAATAATAATTTTAAAGAATGCTACAAGCATTAACAGACCCAGGACTGCACAAGATTATTCTGAATGATTTTAACTCTCCGAAATGCATATAGTGAGGTTAACATCTGCAGAATACTACAGATGTGGCAGACAGTGAATGGACACCATGCTTAGTAAATGAATTAATCTTTTCATAAAATCTTCACAACATTCGCGGCTGAAACAAAATTCAATTACTTTGCAACCTTAAGTACCACGGAGACCATAACGATTGGAATGAAACATTTATCCCATTTGTAAAGTTTTCACTGGGATTTAAGATTTGAAATAAAAATGAAGTTATTTCAGGAGGAAAAAATCTTCCGTGTAATATGATATAATGTGCAAATTCACCTATCAGATGGTTAAAGTTTATCTGAATGCTGTAAAACAAAATACACTAAACTGGTATCATTTTCATTTTTATTTCGAATTGAACGCTATCACTTAAGGACATAATTCGGTGGTAACTGGACAGCATTGAAGAAAAACCTAATTGCGTAACGATGAAATGAGTTGAATATGTGGCTATTTTAATCAGGAATTTGCTTTTTTTAGAAAAGATTTTGGGACGCAACGCACATGAAGTATTCAGAAATCGTAGTTGGATCAACTTTGCAATAAAGTTCAACGTTTAGATTACATCCCAGATTTGTTTATTGTAATCTCGTTGTTTGTAAACTACTCCGTGATTCTGCTTTGCATTTCACAACATCAGGAGCCAGGTTAAGTCCAACGGTCTGAATTTAGAACTCGCGAAATGTCCACGCAGTTCTGCGAAATTTACGCAGATCTTCACAATTTGATGGTATTCGGATAGAACTGCCGGCACATTCCTTGCGTTTAGGGACAAGATCGCGCAGTCAGAAACGGCATTAGACATTTGCTCCAGAAGGATTCAGGAAACTGCAGGCAATTAAGACCAACTAGGTTACTTTCTGCTGAAGCTATTCGTTAGGGTAGGAAAGTATCCCAACGATTTTCGGTTTCCACCTTGTTGGCAAGATGCGGTTTCAGTTTATTTTGTGTACAATGGGCTAGTATTTACACAGCTGGAAAGAACTGCGGGGTTTGCTGCAAGTTCCATGACTCAAAGTTTTAACCGTTGTGCAGGTATTTGATGCTAAGGCTCTTCTTATAAACACATCTGGATTGGCTTAAACCGGCTGTAGTCCATTCTCTAAATGTATCTAAACTAATAATATTAATGAAAGCGTTTCTTGTGTATTTGGAATCAAACCTGAATGTGGCAATGATGTAATTTGATTCAGACTCAGATATCTGATTTTTGTTCTGTTCAATTATTTCAATCATGACGCCTTCAGGCATGATATATTTATAATATTCCTAACTTTGTACCATTTAATTCTGCATCGGATCGCGCTCAAATAATGCTGCCATTGTATGCGTATTATTTTCTCCTTGGCGTTTTCCGATGCTGTTTTAACCAGGGGATGGCGTTCCAGGCTCTCCATTTGCACAAATCCATCTCTCAGGAGAACGGAGACTTGAGAGAAATCCGCCACTCTTCAGCACGGTCACTGATGGCCCCTGTAATAAATTAAGCGTCATTTATAAATAAATTTATATCTCTGCATTTCAGTCCTTGATCAAGGACGCGCAAGGTTTCGGAAAGATTTCAGTTAAATTGCAGATTAATGTTACGTTCTAGAAGTGTTAATTGGACTACTGAACCGATTCGCAAGCATTTTTCAAGAAAAGAAAAATCGCCCCATCGGGTTCGTAATTAATGTTTTTATTATAAGGCTATCAAGGAAAAAAAATCTGTCACAGTTTCCTGTGCTCGATTGTTTCAGAAAGAGTTATATATCAATTCCAGTAATCCGCAGAGTCACAATGTATCAGAAGATGGCTCTTAAAAGGAGACTAAAGGTTTGAGGACCGCTATGGTGGAGTTCAGAGCTGATCACACCCCGACAATCATTTCAAGGGAGATCCTCTCCATTCCCCCAAAAACTGAAATATTACAACTAGATGCGCACAACAAACCATTAATAAGCAGGGTGACATACATTACAAGTTACAAACTTTAACCTCCACACCTTACCCCTTCCAACATAACTTTCTTTTGATATTTCTTCCCTTTCTTTGTAAAATAATAAATGAACCTGGGACTTCTAGCCGCAGTTACTGAATGAGAAACAGAGAAATATGTCACGAGTGGATCGGCACTTCGCAGATTGTCCTTTTTTTTTGTTAAATGGTCAGTGAAGTAGATCAGAGTAGGTTTGGCACTCTGTGGATTGACACTTTCTACTTCCTGACAGGGTTGTCCTCTTGCTGAACTTTCACCTCCCGAACCCAGCTGCCTTCATTGGCCAGAGAGCACCGAGCGAGCCGAGCCGAGGGGAGCCGAGCAGAGCGGAGCGCCTCTCGGAGTCGCTTAGCTGCTTGGCCCAGCTGTCTGTTTTATATATATATATATATAGAGAGAGAGAGAGAGGGAGAGAGATAAAACCCACACACACAGACTTTCAATATTTTCACAATCACTTTCACTGGGTCGAGCTCCTTCAGAGCCCGAACGAGACCGCGGGGTTGGGGTTTGCTTTATTTGGTGTTAACATCAAACTTGCTGCGGCCACCTATTGCTCCCAGCTCGGATCCTAAAGTAGCAGCTTTTCCCCCCTCTGAAAGCTCTGATACATGTTGTTTACACAGCAGGTGGATATGACGTCAGGGGGCAGTTTGCAGCAAAAAATAACAACATCCAACTCCGCGATTTGTATCTCCCCCCACACTACCACCCCCCCCCCCCCCCCCGACCAACCAACCAACCACTCCAAAAAAGCTCATTAAGTTCGCTAGAATTGTGAATAATGAAAAGTGAAGGGGAAAGCGCAGCGGGAGGATAGCAAAGGATCTGATCAAGTGTGAGTTTGATCCGGCTTCCTAGTTGTACTAGAGGGATTTTTGTGTCTTTGGAAAGCGGCTGCTTCACAACGTAGTGCCAGAGCGGAGTAATATATTGTTATTTATTGTGTGCTTGTTGCATGCTTTCTCGTACACAATCGCATGTGTGTTGCAGGGTCAAATTATCTCCTGGTTGCCCAACAACCTAAAAGCAGTACCAACTGGTAAGTTTGAATTTGATTCTTTTCTCTCCTCTCCCTTCCCGTTGCTCGCTTTTAGGTTAACTCTTTCAGCTTGGCTTGACTCTGATTTCCTGCAAAGCCCCACGTGCAGTTTGGGGTGTTTTACCAAAAAACTGTTGTTGTTGTTGTTGTTTGTCAAAGTGGGTTTCGATTCGGAGATAAGCAATTTTCACTGGCAACACACACACACAATTACTGGCTGGGGGGTGGGAGGGTGGTGCAAGAGGTTGTTGGGCGGGGGGGGGGGGGGCGATGGGAGTGGGGTGGGGGGGGACGGCCGTTTGTGTGTGAGTTGAGGTATGGGAGTCCCCGGCTTGTTTAGCGAAAGGTTATTAACCAGTGTGGTCAGTTTGAAGGAGTTGAGTTGCGCCTGATTCCTCTACCTTCACGGAGGAATAAATCGACAGGTCGGCGGAGACTTGACAGGCTTAGAGATCGAGGGATCTCTCCTCTGGGATCACACCATTCCTGTAGGGGGGAAACAGGCGCACAGTGGGAACCCCACGGGAAAGGGGAACTCCTGAAACTTGTCACTCTTTCGCCATCCCGTACTTTCAGAAACATCCATGCGAGTTTGCTTGGGTATCAGAGGGGCGTGATAGCATCGAATTACCTAGGAAGGTCATCGAAATTACGGGGGTAATTGAGGGGTCTTAACATTTCCGCATTATTATTTAGTCATAGTTTGACCGGTCCGTGCTGCATTGAATTGAGTTTTTTTTGTGCCAGGGATGGGGGGTGGGGAGGAGGGTATGAAGTTAGTGCAATGTATCACCTCCAGCTTTCGAGTGCGACCCGAATACACTTCATCGCCACTTTCTCCAGTTTTGGCCGCTGGAAGCTCCAATACTGAAAGTAAGAAACTCGCAGCCAAGGTGCAGGCGGCTTAAACGTCCTGTTGTTTGATTGAGGAAGAAAGCATTGCCGTTTGCTGGGTGGTTGTATTTTCGGTGCATCACACGGCCTAACGCTCTCAGCCAGCGAGGATGAGTGCAAGTCTCCACCTCTATCACCCTCCGAAACAAGTAGCAGCCTTTTCCACACACACAGACACAACACACCACCCACCCCAACCCAGCCCAGCGCCCTCCCCACCCTCCGCTCCTTCATTCAACTCTCACTGGGAGATGCTTTTTCCCGACGGGAACTGGAGTCCGCTCCTCACTGTCCCTGAGACTTGGGGGAGGATGAGGTGAGGTGTCCGATTCTGGGACTTTGGGGTTGAGGGACGCGGGGTGGGGGGGAGGAGGGGGGCGGGGGTTGGCTTGAAAGCCCCTGACCCAGCAAGGGGACGGAGGAGGAGGAGGTGGAGGAGGGGGGTGAGCAGCTGATGAGCCCGAACCTCCCGAGTGCCAGACAGATTGTTTTGCCAGCCCCCCCCCCCCTCCCCCCGGGAGCTGCATCTGGCGCCTCCATGACTTTGTTGTTAACTTGGTGTTTGTTTAACTTTTTTTTTTGTTGATGAAAGGAGCGAGCTGGGGGTGTACAAGTAGCCGCGGAGCCCAGAGGCTCTTTTGTTATGGTAATGCCGGTGTTTGGTCAGATCTTCCTCCCTCAAAACTTTCCTGTCAGACTGTGGCTGCTCGCGCACCTCAGACACTCTGGTTGCACCAGTAATTACCACAGAATCAAACAAACCCCACATTCTGAACACGAATCTTTAATAAATAAATATATATCTGTATGAATTTCCGATTTTTTTTTAGTTTTTGGTCACATATTTATTCGACAGCTCGGCGCGCGAGTCCCTTCTCACTCAGTTAGCTGTTCACTGGAAGTTTGCTCGCTTGACTTCGCCGAGTTTTGGCGGCTGCTGAGCGGACAATGAGTTTTTTGTGTCTGACAGCGGAGTTTAAAGAGGACAGCGTGGGTAGGAACAAGGTACAGCATTTTATTAAAAACAAATTCATCGCAAAATAACTGTAGAAATGACAAGGTCAGCCGAGGCCACCCCTCAGACCTAGGGACCACTCCACTCTCTCTCTCTCTTATTGCGACTCCCTCGCCCTCGTGTTATTTACTTTTGGTCATCTCTCATCTCCTTGGGGGTACGGGGGCTCCCCCCCCCCCCCCCCCCTCCCCAAAAAAAAACAAAAGTGGAATTCAGCCTCCTTCATCTTGGATTACCCAGTGTCTGAGAGAATCGCACTAAAGTAAACAGCCCGGCAAGAAGCGATCCTTGACAACCCAGATCAAGTCAGCAGTTGCAGATCAAAGTGTGTGCTGGGCCGTTGTCAAGGGTCCGCTTCTCGGGAGGCTTTCAAGCGTGTGCCCAGGCGCTCTGCCTGCCTCCTCACTTCTGCACACATGGAAGCGCACACTCGGAAAATCAGAATGAGAAAGAGGAAGAAGAGAATGTGGGGCGTGGGGGATATGCAGTCACTTGCTTCACATCAACCCCATCACGTCCACTGGCCCAAAAAAGTCTTAAAAGTTTCTGTATTAAGACAAGATTCAACCTTGAGCCACTTCACATTTGAGTCATCGGGATCACATCTGCCTCGTCCATTCGTAACAAGTTGGGGCGTAAAGAATGATTAGGAGTTTCTCGTCCAAGCGTGCCTGTGTAGGCGCATATACAATATATATGCAATGAATTGAACAGTTTTTAAGGATATTACTTTAGTGGCAAAGTCAAGTATTTATTACAAGCATTGCAGGGGTTTCAGTTTGTGTCTTTAAGGAAAGGGGTTATGGTCCAAGTACTGAAGGTAGATTTTCGTTGGATAATGCTGTTGAAGTGCGATTTTATTACCTATTGCCAAAGCATGGTTGAATAAGTTTAAGCAGTACTTCACTGATACAAAATACAGCATTGCAAAAAAAAATTGCCACACCTAAAGTGCTTATACCTAGACTTATCATGCACTAATAGTAGCTAGTATATTGAAACAAATTGAGACTTGGTAAAGTTTTAGTTATAGTAAGAATTTGCCAGAACTTTTTCTTTTAAAATGACAGGGCAGCATTCAACTAGAGTTCATCTACTAGTTATAAAGAGACTGATACTAGTTAAGTTTAAAATTCAAGTAAAGTGTGATAAAGAAATGTCTATCTGTAAGTGTCAATATGATGCCTGCAGAGGTTGATTATCTTAATTTTTATAGAAGTTTAGGTATTTAATGTAAAATAATCCTGTTTTCATCTGAGGAATTGCAATGAGACAGCAAATTTTAATAAACCTCATGTCTATATATTTAAGTGAAATCCATGGAAGTATATAATGGCTGTAATTTGCTTAAGTGTATACAATTTACTGAACAATGTTCTTACATCGACACCATTTGTAATCACATGAAGTGTAAACAATTTCAAAAGCCAACACAATTTCCCGTCTATAGCCATTATATCCAGTTATCTCTCGTCTGTTTGCTATATTGTAATATTGTAACAGGTTGTGCAGAGACTCTTTATTTGTAGCTGTTAGTGCACTTTAAATTATAACACGGAATGAATTGGAGAGTAATGGAAAAAGTTGACAGATAATGAAAAGTGCCAGCTAAACAAAATAGAGTAATTAATTACACACCAACTTTAAGAGGAATGTAATGATGTTTGAAAAATATTTATCTGTGTTCTTTAAAAAGTTCTTTGATTTTTATAAAACTGAATGACAATAAGAAGAATGCTGTGCTTTGGTGAGCATATTGAATCTGTCAATCGGTAACAGAGTCTTCCTTTTTGCGGTGGTTGAGTCAATTGATTTGCACTGTTGTGGCTGTTGGTTTGAGTCACAGCATAAACTGACATTAGAAAATATCAACTGTGTGGTCCAACTAAGGACTGGGGCCCTACCGGACCATATGAGCAGTTTGAGCACTCACTCAACTAAATAAAGTTGTGTGAATTGAAGATCTGTGATTGAGGGAGCAGTTAGAAATTTTAAGTTTTGCAAGTTGTAGTTGTCTTGAGAAATGTATTCAGTAGCACCTCCTGACAATTTACATTAATGCTAAACTATATGTTACAATGAAACAAATTATACATTTTAAATAGTGTAATACATTGACAAGTATGAGCTATTTGCAATAATTATTGTCTTATTTCACATATGGTTGGTTATCCTTATGAATGATAATCAGAAGTTTGAAATTTAGGATATTTCATTTTTAATTATGAATCAAAATCCTTCATTTCAGTTGATATGGATTCATATCAATAAATGAATATCAATATATTTAATATTTGAAAAATATGCATTTTGAGTACAGATTGCCATGTGGGATGTACATTAACAGCTATTTGCCATTTTATGGCAAATAATCAGTATTCATACCTGTACATAAATTCACAAAATTGCTGGACATGCAATCCCTAGTAAAAAAGTAATTGGCTGTTAATGAATAAAGTTGGCATTAGGTATTGGAGAATTAATGATTTTTGGGAACAGTACATTAGCAGAGTGCTGACAGACCTAATTACATATAAAGTAAGATGTAGATATATGGTTTTCTATCTGCAGATCAATATACTGTACTTCCCAAAAGAATACCAGATTCTCTAGAGGATTTTTTATATAATAGTTCAGTTTGACTGTTTGCCAATGGCCTTTGTCAACCAGCAATAACATTATGAATAGATTTTAAACCCTTTCAAATGTTGACAAAGCCTGTATACATTGTTTTCTTTTTGCTTCTTAAATATCTGGAGTAAATATTTTTCTAAGTTTATTTCCTGCACATTCACAATGACAGTGAATTGTTTATCGCTTGCTTTGGCATCTAAAAGTTTCTTTTCGTATATCACATGGATGTTGTTTAGATGCAAATATGAAAAGAAATCACTTCTCAGTTTTTGCACGCAAACTGAATTGATAGAGAAAGGGTTAATGATGCATGACTTCTGAATGCCAGCAGCACATTCTGTGCAACTAATAGGCTTACATGAGAGCAGTTGCAGCTAAAGTACCATTTGATTACTTTCATTCTGTAAAATGGTTGTTTACTGAGATCTGACCATAGTTTTCATATGTTAAGGTGTGTCCTTATTTTTGGGATCATTAGAACAGTATATTTTAACTCTGGAAGTGATTCAGATTAATTTATTTGGTTTTCCCCATTTGATAGACTATGTGTAGTCACCTATAACCAGTTTAATTTAATTGATTTATTCTACTCTTTTAGATGATCAAAAAACACATTTCACATTGTGAGAGCCTTCAAATGTTTTAAATTCATATTTGGTTTATTCAACACAAAGCTTCTTGATCTGAAAACTGAGGATTCTGTGTTGAAAGTAGACCAAAAACAATTTAATTCCACCTTCAATTATAGTGTTGTTTCACTTTGTTCCAACTGTAGGGTAAAAGCTTATTTCTGTCAAATTTTATGGCTTAAAAAAAGCTATCAGTATAACAAAGAAAGCACTTAAAATTGTGATTCAAATCCTCTTTAAAAATCTAATGAGTTTAAATTTGAGTGTTTGTAAACATAACACTATCTGTTTACACTGTGTCCAGAAGGCCTGCTGGCAGTCCATTTATGATAATGTGCCATAATAACATTTTTCCATATATAGTTCGAACACAGAAATATATATTATTGCACTTCATCATTATCTGTGATTGACAGCCAGCCTTACAGATCCAATGTAAACAGTGAATGTCATTTGCTGCAATGATTGAAGTTCTAACAGCTTCAAATTGGAAAGAATTGGAATTGTGTTCTTTTTCCACCCTAAGAGACTACATAATTTTGTGCGGACTGTTGATAAACTATAGTAACAGTTGTGTGGGCGATGCAGTTTTAAGGAGCTCCACAATGTTAACAAAATCTTACCATATTAAGGATGGTTCACATAAGCAGGTCCAGAAGTTTAACACTTTGTTTCTGTGCCTTTGCTAAAACAGGCTCAGTGAATGATTAAAGGCTTGGAAAGCTTTGGGAAAGAAAAGAGGCTGAATTGTTACAAACTACATTGCTTAATTTGAAAAAAAAACTTTAAATGAATGACTTATTGAACTGATTAGTTCTCCATCAAATATGTGAACTTGATGTCCAGTAAATTATATTCCAATGAAGAGAATGAAATTGAGATTAGGATACTCTATATTACAAATGACAAGGAAATGGATTTAATTAGTTATTAATTAACAGTATCAATGATATTACATTACAAAGGCACGGGCAGAAAGCATACTATGTAAATGGTTTGTTTCATACTTTGAGATGCTGGAATGTCTTCACGATAAAGTTGAGACACACCTGTGGGAATTATTATGATTGGTATATCTGCCAAGGTCACTTAAAAGCTTTCTGGCAATTGAAATCTTGGTTGTCGGGCTAGTAGACAGCACGAGTGCATTCACAGCAAAAAGTAACAGATGATATTTGAAACTGAAAATATACTTAGCTTTTACAGGCATTTTCTTTTGGAGGCAAACAAACCTGACAGAAATATTTGCAGTATTATTGTAATACAATATAATGAGCATTCATGATTGTTGTAGTGTGCCATTGCTGTGCCACTGAGCCAGTCACACCTCCACTGGCTTTGGTCCAGTAAGCCAGTGAGCTAGTCTTATCAGTTGAAGAAATACATTTGTTTTAGTTTGAATCTTTTTTTTTGATACTTGGAAGTAAATAATAATCAAATTTTGAAGTTAATCGCCAGCTTTTGTATTATCCAAACATGGAATGTATGGACAGTTGCAAATTACCAATAGTGTACATTACTGTTTAATTTGATTTTTAAAACATTTCCTATTAACTGGATTATTATTAACTAGGGGACATTGATGTATGTTTTTAAAAAATACAACGCTTTACCTTAAGTAATGGAACATAACTTCTTGTTAATTTTAAAGTTTTTCTATACATTGTAACCTATAAGCTTTGAACAGCGCTGAGGGATCTTTGTCTGGCTGCTTCAAAGCAGGTAACATATATACATTGCAGTAATTTTATTGGTAATCTGTGCAACCTTGAATACACATGCCTTATGTTTGCACTTCACATTGCAATGGATAAAATCATGCCTTAACCTGGTGAAGGAATCTACATTGAGCTTTTAATATTTAACACACTTTGTATTCCAGCCCACAACCAACTTGATTGATAGAATTGGCACCTGATTTTAAAAAAAAGCTAACCACTATGCTTATAAAAAAAGTGCTAAATGCTTGTAATTTAAAAAAGCACCTTTATGCTTGAAAAGGCTGTTTAGCTGCAAGCAAAATCTAAAGGTTAGAAACACAGGAACAAATAGACACGGTTAATCTAACAATGCGTTTAACTATTTTAAAGCTCATTTAACACCAGTGAGTCCATTTTGGTTTGGTTTAGTTTTGGAGCACATTTTATGCACATTTGTCATGGCAAATTCCTCCCCCATCCCTTGAAAAGAAGAATGTAACACTTCACTTTAAATCGGCTTTAAGCTGCATTGTGCTGCAACTGGTTCTATTAAACCTGCTTGTCAGCAATTACATTTGAAACCAAAGTTTATTCTTAATATTTTTATTTTTTGCAGTTGAGGTTAAATTTAAAACCATAGGGATGAAATTCTAATCTGCACAGGTGTAGATTTTGTTATGGGTCTCACAAAGGCTCCAAAATGTAAGACAGAGTGAGTGGGGTCCCAAAGGAGATTGATTTTCTTCCAGATATGGCATGACAGCTCTTTTGGGAGTTGCTGAGTTAGGCCATTCTGTACCTTGAGAGGACTTGCCCAGGCCCCTTGTTCAGGGGCAGGCTTCACTGATGCATCCTTACAGACGCTAGTGACCAACCCCGAGTGTGTCTGCACAATATGTGATGGGGTCTGTGGAATGCTCCCTGGGTACCTGGAAGTTCCTTTGTACAGCACCAGAACTTTGATCCCCACATGTCTAACTGTTTGCTTTAATTAGTTCATAGCAAGACTGAATGTAATTATATTTGAAAACACAATTTCTATTCTAAAATACTAACCAAATTTAAGAAAAAAAGAACAAATTTCCCTTGCAATTGTGTTCCCTTCTTTCATCTACTTACTATGTCATGGTTCCACTGACGCTGATTGACCTTTGTTTCTGGTGTGTGAGCTTTAACAGTAAATACTGACAGTCTGTTCCACTAGGGAGAGGGAGAGATTACAGCAGACCCAAGCCTATTTTCAACTGGCTTCCAACAGGGGTCATTGCTTAGTTGTGTTTTCCCTGGCAGAATTTCCCTTCCCTAACCCAGGGTCAGTGAGGCCAATTGTCCAAGTCCTGTTGTTTCCTAGCTGAGATAAGTTAATGTAGCCCAGACTGAGTGCTTGGGTCCTTACTGGTCTGTAGGACTTGGCTGCTTATTGGATAAATGCACTGAGTGATCAGGAGAGCCCACATAAATGACTTTAATACAGATTGCATTAGAAATGGGATTGCAGGCAGGTTGCTTTCATTATGATGTTTACTTCGCAAAAGTCAATTTGTGGGACAGCGCAGCTTAATAAAAATGCTGTTTGCATGTGTGTAATGTATTAGCTTTTGCCACATTGTCTCTTGTGGTTCCTTGCTAGTCGTAGTGCATTAATTCAACAAGCTCAGTATCCGATAGATATCTGTCCAGAACAAATGTGCACATTTGGTTTAAACCTCAGCAAATGGACATCCTGAGTTTTGGACTATGGTATATAAATAATGAGACAAAGGTGCAATTTTAGATTAAATCATCCCTGATAATCATTCGCATAGTGTATTGCAGTTCTTGAACAGCAAACCTAATTACACATAATGTAGTATACCAAATGAGATACTCTCATTCAGCGACACATACGTTACAACCATTGTATTACAGTATATAGCATATATACATCACTTTTTCTAGTTGTGCTGAGCTTTTTCTCACAGCAATGTATTTACTAAATCAAAATATGTATTGTTAATCCAGTAGTTTGATTTTGCTAGAAGTAGACAGATGTACATGATATGATAATACAAATGTTAACAAAAATACGTTAACAAAATACTGAGTGCAATTAATAGTTGTACTTGAAAAGGCAGGAAAAAACTTTAAAATGGGATTGCTGTGTCTAGTCAGAGGAAGTGGAAACTGGGCTCTGTACGCACCATGAAATTAGACTTCACAGAAGTGTAGAATTGTGTATGTCTTTTACATCTATACAAAATGTCTGCTGGGAACCACATCTTCTAGGGTCCTCCTGAGTCACCTGAACATAGAAATTAGCAACTTAATTTGTTCTTACTGGCCACTATTCAAGATTAACTTAGCTTTTTGGAATTTCTCATTAAATTTCCTTTTCTTAGTTGCTTATCATCTTTCCATTTCTTGACTAGGCTTTTGAATGAGATTGCAATGGAATAAGTTAGGCTTACCAAAGGAAAAACAGAAAGATAGGAGAGAAATGCCCATTCATAGATTGATGATGGAAATAACATTGAAAGAACCAAAGGAGTGAGAACAATATTGAATGTAGCAACTCGTAATGGGTGTATTATTCTTGTGTTAGAGTTAGTGCACATGCTTATTGTGCATTAAAATGTAGTCATTTTAAATCGTTTTGAAGATTAAGTATGCAAAATACACATTAATGAATAAACCTGGTGTCAACTCTTTTCAAAGCTTGTTAAGTACCAGTTTGAGTATTTCTCCCAAAATTGCACCAGCTTGAATTCGAACAGAATGGTAGCCTGAGTTGACCTTAAGAGTAGTGGAAGGAATGGAGAGGTGTACAAAGCGATTTGAGAAGGAAAGGACTAGGATGCAGGACCCTGAGGAATTAGACTGGTGTAGAGAGTGGCAAGAAGATTACAGGGTATACGTCACATTTCACAAACACTTCATGGATGCCCAACACACATTACCATTGATACCAAGGTCATCAGTCATGTTTCTCTAGGACTGCAATTCTTCACTGCAAAGTTATGTAACACAATTCCATAAAATATGTTAAAATTGTAAATTGAATTATGTTGGATCAACAGAACTGTTGAAATTAACTCCATCTGTTGACATTTAACCAACTATTAGCAATGGCATAGTTAGTTTACTTCTTCACACAGTATTAACATCTAAATTGTGGAACTAAGGAAGATCTCTGAGCCCAGCTGTTGGATTGTGATGTGCCTAACTTCTTCTGAACTAAGCACAAGAATTGTCTATTTCTATTTCAAGTTCAAAAATATTGCATGCTTCATCAGTTTCTCAATACGTACACAGGTCTTCCAATTCACTATTATTTTGAACAAATACTTGCTATACATAAAGTTATTTTGTTCACTGGTACATTTTATGGTAATTAGCCATAGTTCACAAAGGACCATAGATATTTGTTCCATGTTAGAGAGTTAATTGGTTATATATAGCTTGAGGGGTGCCACTTTTAATTCCACTTCCACTAAATGCAGGGACACCAGTTCACAGGCATGGGGCAAAATTAAGAGACAGGCCTCCACAAAATACCACAGCCAACATGGGGATTGAACCCCTTGAATGTTGGCATCACTCTGCATCACATTCTAGCCAACTGAGTTAACCGATATTTTCTATCAAACAGAATAACTGAAGGATTTGCAACAATTTAGAGCTTCTATATTTACAAGGCAGCCTCTCACCTCCAGGTGATTTAATTACAGCTGAAAACTTCAGCACTTAGCTGAGTTTTCACTCTCACAAAATATACCTCAGGTTGTAAGATAAAGTGCAAAATAACAGGTTCTTAATGCCATGATTGTGTACCTGAGTTTATAAGACATCCCCAATATGACAAACACTATTCAATTGCTATTCTCTGTGTATGGCAGAGTATAATTTCACATTCACATGAGGCTTGCTATGACCTATTATTCTTAAGAGTTTTGAAAAATGCCTGTCCAGTAGTGGCTATGCATTTTGTACCTGGTAGTAAAGGTGTGCAAGGACTGCTCACCTAAAAAATTATTTTACCACATGCTCCATTTTTTGAAAGGTGAAAAGCAGAATGTTACCATTATTAATAGGAGCTAATGCAGGTTCTTCTGGTTACAGTGGCTACCCACAATTTTACAGGAACCGCTTTGAAGAAATAGCACACACCATTGCAGCATTGTCCAACTTTTGTGCATTTTAGCTCATGAAGCATATGGTTAACATTTTAGTAATCAGATCAGTAGCATTATTGGAGATGCATTCTGATTGGCCATGCAGTTGTACATTGCTTCTAACATGCATTTCAGAAATGGCACTGAGGAAAGCTGTGTGTTTTTCTGTTTGCATTATGGAGGGGAAAGAAAGCTTTATTTAATGGAAGTGACATGAAAAGTAAAATATAAAAGAGAGAAAAAGCAGAAAGTGAAAACTAGAGACTGGAATGGGGTTAAGGAGGTGGAACGGAAACTGTGTGGTCCGCTCGCACCCGCCCCCACCCCGCCGTCTTGGCTCATCCAATCAAGTGTCAGATGGCCAATTAGTGCTTGTCTGGTGGGAAGGAGGCCAATTAGAGGTAAAAAAGGAGGGTGGGGGATCTCTTGGCCTAATCGGGACTGTAGGCCGGGACCTTATGAGGCAGAGGGGTAATGCTACAAACAGGAAGTTGGTCATGTTTACAAGTTTAAAGGCCTCTTGCTGTCTGAATGTCTGTATATTTTTTATTGAAGGCTCAAAAATTAGTTTTTTAAAAATGCAAACGCTGCCACCTTCACTAGCAGAATCTGCTGATGCATTCAGCCACTGTCCTGGTGGCAGGCCTTTCCTTCTGCCCTCGTGCTGCCTTGTCACTGCTGCTGTGAAACACTTCCAAACTTTTTCATGCAGCAGGCAACAAAAAAGTTCAGATGATTGGGTCATTAACAAACTCAGTAGCTTGTTAATTAATAATTTCAAAATAGTGGGCAGGCTGCCAATTTCTGCACCCACTTACCTTCCGTAATTTTGGAGACTGCTGTGATGATGTTGTATTGCTGACCCAAGGTCATAGCGCCTTATTTAGTACGGAGGGGCAGCCCACCTAATTTGCGGATGTAAAATCCAGCCCTAGGAGATATTAAATAGACGGGTTGAATGAAGGAATAGCTTTTTGTTTAAATAACTCTTCCAAACCTGTCCTTCAGAAAATAGATCCTTGGACTTTTTGCTGTTGGGTGCCTTGTTTATTCCTAGGACATGTGACAGTCTTCTGCCACTAACACAAAACCAGTAAAATTCCAAGGGTGTTCCAGTCTTCAACATTCATGACCAGCACTGTCAAGACATGCTTATTGATTTGTGCACACTCAGCAGAACTGAAACAATAGCAGATTTAACTTCTCTGCTGGGATGATGGACAGTTGCCAATCAGCGTAACTGCATTATCCACCTCTTATTTTACTGATTTGGTGTCATTTATTGTTAGGAGATGTTAGTGATAAAAGATTTTTGATTCATTGTGGGTCATTCTCTAGATTGCAGTGCTTTAAATTCATTCTGATGTCTGATCATTGCAGGCTTAGATCAACAGTGAAATAGAGGTCCTTGAAGGTATGATGTTCCAGGTCAGGGTTGTAGTCAATGAGTTACTAAGATTTTGATTTTAATTCAAGTGCAGATCTCAGGTCAGCATGATCATGTTTGAAGAAGGTCATTAAAATATAATCTGCATTAATGGAGACTTGTTGATGCACTTAAGAGAATTTTCAAATACAATATCAGAAACATACAAAATATGCTGTTGTGTGTTATGTGTTTTTCTGTCCCATAGTCAACTTGTTAAATGGATATTGACATTTATCTGGATTTGTAATTTGATGGAACAAATTATTTTTTTATGCCATTCGTTTATATCCTGGATTGTTGCGTATGAAGTGATAGAGTACAAGACTGTCTTAAAACTACAGGTTATACACCATTAGATTGAAAATTGGTAAGTATTCAACAGAAAACATACTGTAACAGCTGTATTTTTTTTGCTCTTTGTTCCTTTATGTTACTTTGTTCCTACTCTTCATTTCCTCCCTTGTCATACACCAATTTCTGTGCAAGAAACATGAACGACCAGGAAAAGCAACCTCTTCTCATATCTTTGCAAATGTGTTTTTGAACTGAATACTAAAGGTTGTACATGTAGCTGCTTTGTTTTAAGTAATAAAAGCAGTGCAAAATAAAGTGTTTTCGCTCTTAAAACTGGTATCTGTCTTATTTTGGGGCCATTTGCAATTTGAGCTGGAATTTTAGACAGAGGTGGTGGCCCAGCTCCCAGTTGAAAAGTCAGGGCTGAGCCTGCCTCCACTTGGTTAGGTAACCCTGCAATGATTTAATGGCTGTCCGGCTGTCAATTAATTGATTCAGGGCGAGACTTAGTCCCAGCAGTGTCACTGGGAGCTGTGGGCACTGCTGGTACTACAGGCAGTCTCCACTGCTGAAGAGGTGTGGAGCTGAGACCCAAGTAAGTCAGGGATTTCGCCAAATTGGCAGACCCTAGCAAGGGGGGAAGGGGTTGAGGGGGCCGGATTCAGGAGGGCAGTGATGGGGAACATTCAGGATGGGAGTACAGTGAGGGCCGGGGGTTTCCTCCATTGGGCACAGGGTATGAGCAGGAGGGACCCTGGCAGTTTTGCCATGTGGCATGAACGCCTCCCACCGCTGGTATTTTATCAGTGGTGGCAGGAGGGGGCTCTTAAGTGATCATCCATTGGCTACTTATGGGTCCCAGTTGGCCCAAAGACAGGCTACCTGATGCCTCCCCCACCACTGGTAAATACCAACGGAGGTTGGTAGGTGACAGGCATGGAACCGCCACTATGGCACCCAATTTTACAGTTGTCTGCCTCCCAGCTTGTTCCTGGGGTGGGAGAGGGAGCACAAAATTCCATCCCACCCTTGTGAGGAAAAGAAAAGTAGAAAGCGAATGTCCTGCTACTCAATGGTCTGACATGTTGCACCACTAGCTCTTAAATTTAAAAACTGCCAATATTTTCATCATCATTCTCCCTCTTCTCAATAGTAATACTGCTTCCTCGCAACATTACAGGGCAAGGTACTCAATTGTCTCTTGCATCTTATTAGTGTGGCATAGTTCAACCTGTCATTTTGTGCTACCAAAACAAATATAGTAAATGTGCCAGTTTGAATTAGCTTATTCAGCAGCTCTGCTGATTTCAGTGACATCTGGAGCTGAGGAGCTGAACTTCAGTGTTCAAAATCTAGGGACCCACTGCAGGAAGCATTTCTGAAGAAGGACATGTACTCTTGTATCATAGGAAATGCAGTAATGTGCCAGTATGGCTAAACAGCTCGATTGTATGATCTAAGGAAATATGCAAATTTTTAAATTCAATGAATATTGAAAACTCATCAGCCAAAAGAATTGTCCCTAATTACTATATTTTTCTAATTATTTCCATTCTTCCATCTCTCTTAAGGCATGGAATCTTCCTGGGGTGTGGTTCCACAGGTGCTGGCTCTAAGTGCCTCACCCAAGCAACCATTCCTAATTCATGAGTCTAGACAATGACTGCCAGTATAATATTGAGTTGCGAAGGTATCACTTCAATCATTGATTCTGTTCTCACCTGATATTTATACAAGTGTACTTTCCAACAGGAATCAATACAGGTATGGAGTATGACCCCCAAGCTGCCTCCCTCCCACACCCCCCCCCACCCCTTTCCCCTCACCCCTTCCCCTCCCCTTCCCCTCACTCCTTCCCTCAGATAAAAGCAAAATACTGTGGATGCTGGAAATCTGAAATTTAAAAAAACAGAAGATGCTGGAAAAACTCAGCAGGTCTGGCAGCATTTGTGGAGAGGGAAACAGAGTTGGAGTCCTTCTTTCAAAGAAGAATCATATTCGACTCAAAACATTAACTCTGTTTCTCTCACTACAGATGCTGCCTGACCTGCTGAGTTTTTGCAGCACATTCTATTTTTATTTCACCCCACCCTAACCCTGGATCACAGAAACTATTTGTAAACCTCTCGGTTGTTGCAGCTAAAATCAACTAACTTGCTATAAACTTCTTTGTATTATTTAGAACCAGACTGGACTGTGCATATATGCACCTTCTACAAATTATGATTGCTACTATTTATCTTGATTCTGCAATACTGTATTTCATTCAACCCTATGCAGTGAGGGGGTGTGGGGGGGCGGGTAGTGGGTGGTGACGACCATACAAACAGCCCTCTATTGTGGTAATGTAGCTAAAAGAACATGTTAAAAAATCCCAAATCTTTAAGCTGCTTTAGAATGCTAACAATTACCTTCTTAAGTTGGAGTAACAGTCTCTGCCTTTGGTTTCAACCTGTTGAGGCCATCCTCCGTTTCAAAAGACAGTCCACATGCATGTCCATTCTTGCATAATAGGTTACAAAATCTGTGCACAATTTCTGCATTATGTGCTCTATTTTCATGACATTAATGCACCATTTAAATGTGTTAGATTGGGCAGGTTTAAGTATGTTCAATTGGGCAGAGCCTTGCAGCTTTCCCCCTTGCAAAATGGAGGACAAGCTT
Source organism: Cetorhinus maximus (assembly GCF_964194155.1). NCBI lineage: Eukaryota > Metazoa > Chordata > Chondrichthyes > Lamniformes > Cetorhinidae > Cetorhinus > Cetorhinus maximus. Next base: position 49,179,174 of record NC_135884.1, on the reverse strand, counting down.
CTATGAGCAGCTACTCAGAGAGCACATTGATATATGGCTGTCTTGTTTTATAGAGACAAATTAACAAATTATCATATGTATTTCCAACCACAAAGCATAGGATGACTGAAAATGCATTAAAACATAATAAATGGAATGTTGATTGTTTCTAAAAAGGGCATTAATAAGCTTTGCTTAGCTATCTCAAATACTGCATTTATGCTGATTAGGACTGCCCAATCATATCAGAAAATATGGGTGGAATTTTACACTGGCGGGATTTTATGGTCCCGCCGAAGTCAATAGACTAATGAATGGCTCACCGCGTTTTATGGCCCCACCCCTACCACGATAGGGCTGTAAAGTTCCGCCCATAGGAATGTTTCTAACATCAACAGATTTGGCCTTTTTTATGCACCAGGAACTTACACTGTTGGTCTCTCTCTGACCTTCATTAATGCACATCCATTGTGACCATATGTGCACAGATAATGGCTCTGTTAGTACATCCCTACAGTGTGACGATTCAATGAATGTAGATGTTCCTTGGATGTAATTGTCAACTTAAAATTCAGTGACAGTTTACAGTGTACTGCTTCTGAATTGCTGTTGGCTTGAAACCTACTCCTGAAGTGGGGTGACTTTGAAACTCAGAATTTTTAGAGTTTATACTCAGTGCCAAACATATACAGATAGGGATGTATGGTTAGTTCTGTCAAATTGACACGGTAAATGGGTAGGAAGGGGTTTCTATGCCTGTCCTCAAGCATGTCACCAAAAGATTGCGATCATTCAGGCACTGCCCACAATGTGCTGTTAAAACACAGAGCTCTGTGTCAGCATGCACCAGATGTGGTAGTCATACTTGTGTATGACTAACCCTGCAGCCAACCTGAAATGCACCACTCCTGTTTCATATTGTGCAGTCAAAGCAAATTTGTAAAGATCTTATTACTTGAATGAATATTACAGACATTTCATGTTGTATTGTAATGAGTAAGATGTTGCTTTGCTTTGTTTTGTTTTGGAAAATGGAGTGAAAGAGTTTTCTCTGGACCTAAAAAAAGAAAGCTCCAGTGCCAGTTATGATTAGGGATTTGAGGATTCATATTTTGATGCAAACGTGACAGGCTGTGGTTGAATTGTTAAAAATGTGAAAGTGCCTGATACAAAGGAGGTTATAATACTACCGATGGCCTCACTGAGTTGATGTTTTACAGAATGCTAGGCCCAGTGAAACCCACTTCAAAAGAAGTATTGGTTTTAAAAAGGATGTGTGCTACCCAGGTCACAGTGGTCTGCAAGATTATCGTGCTGTGTCTTTCACATGCGAGGGACCTAGTGAGAATGAAATCACTGCTGTCATTTCACAATGAATCCACGGTCATACTATATTGCTGTTTATAATCTAACTTGCAAAAGATTATTTGGATGACATAGTAGAAATAATGAAACTGATTGTTCTTTAGTGTTTTACAGCAACAATAGTAAGTGAATGTTAAGTAAATGATGCAGTTTATTTCCCTACATTCCAGCCTGCTGCAGGAAAGCTGCCAGATTTAAATAAACGGTACCCAGACGGTATTCTTACGCCTCTGAGTTGGTACAGAATCTGAGGGAATAACTATGCTGCCACAACAGCGCCTACATGCTGTAGGTCAATTGAGGGGAATGCCTGTTGCTTCTGTGTTTTGCATATGTAAATCTGTTCTGTTTTGTCATTTTAATAAACACAAGAAGCTGCTTTCTCTAGGGGCCGTAAACGAATTTGGAATGCAGCCCAGTTAATAAGGAGTTAGTAGAGGTGTTGTGGTTTGTGAAATGTTGCCACAGCTTGCTTCCTCTGTGCGAACACATTGCTTCCTGGATGCTCTCATTTTCTGTCCCATGCATACACACAGCTCAAGTTGTATTGAGGAAGTTACATTGATAGGCTGCTTCTAAACGACATAGACAGAGAGGTTAACAAGTAGAAGGTTGCAGAAAGTGATTTTTTTTGTAGGGCAGAGTGGAATACAATGCTTTGGACAGGCTGTCTGCCACACTTCTGTGCTCCCAGTCTCATCAGCTACAGATGTGGCTAGCAGCCGTCTCAGTGAAGTTGTGAACTGTGTCGTCTGTGGAGTTTAACAGCCAACATCTGCTGCAACAGTCTGATGGAAACTACAATGTGGAAATGATTTTTAAGAAAGGGGAATGAGGTCTGAGATCAAGTGGTCCAGCTTGCTTTGTCATTTTCCACATTTAACAGATTTTTGCAGGAACTTATTGCATCATGCTCAATTATTACTGAACACAAGTTTTCATTTTGAAAGTTTAACAAAGCATTTAAAACTTAAATTCAATTTTGTAGGGAATTCTGAATGTGTTACATTTGATCTGATGGTCCTATGTGTGTCTGATGTCACATATTTGAGGGGTACAATGATCTGATTAGCATTAGTATTCACATCACTTCAAGCAGATCTCTTTCTTGCTTTTAGGCATGTTCATCTTTCAGAATTTCTTTTCACTTATTACTGGTTATTTTATAATGTAAAGCCAGATTACTTGAGATCAATACATATGATACTTTGGAACAAACTTTTTTTTGTGCATAATTGGCTGTAAAGCACTTTGGGATGTCCTGTGGTCATGAAAGGTGCTATATAAATGCAAGGTTTTTTGGATTACTATGTTTCAGCCCATTGTTCATATAATAGAATCTTCCTAGCCATTGTAGTAACAGCCCATTGGTAAACTTTGAAGGTCATGTGGAACTTCTGAAGACCGCAATATCAGGAACAGTTTTTCAGTGTTTGAATGAGGTGCACATCTTTTGCTGATCAATTATAGCAGCAATTCTATCATTTGCAAATTAAGAAAGTGGAAAAATTGGGACACAAAAAGATTTGTTGTAAAATTCAGTATCACACTGAGGAAATTTGACATTTGTATTGACCGATCCATTAAATGTTTCTTAGTATCAACTAAACTCATTCTTTCTAACAGTTTAATGTGTAAACTATTATAAACATGTAAGAAATGTATTGTGATTTTATGTAAGGTTTAAGTGTCAGGTAAATTATGAAGGACTTGTCCCTGCTGTACTTGTAGGATTGGAAACAATGGAATAGATAAGGTGTTTAATTTTAGTAATACATTAGAACTGTGCCTGACGGTGCTTGGTGTGTTTTGTTCAGCATTATCATGCAGGTGATAAAAGTCGCCAGCATTTTATTGTTCAACCTGAAAAATGCAAAAATAAAATTATTTAATTTTTTATAGTGCATTGCACCACTAGTGTGTAAAGAATGCTCAGATAAACTGAAAATGTTGAAGTCAAAGTATGTTAATCGATTTCCTGTATTTTCTTTTGTCTTTGTTTTCTTTTGTAATGTGAATAAACCTCATAACATGAACTTTCTGTGGTTTGTTTCATTCTGGATCTGTACAACTTTCTATCTCTTCTGTGTGCGCCTCGGAAGCTGGATAAAGCTGCCATAACAATTTAAAAAATTCGGTGATAACTGGCGTAGCAGCATATTTTAGAATTGAAGGTCCAGTATGTGTACTTTTATAAATATTATTGTCTTGGATTTTGCATTTTGAACGATGCAAGCACTTTTCATAAATTAAGTTGTTTAGTCTGCACCCATGCTGCTGTAATGAAACACATTTATACTGTCAGTTGTGGGTGACTCCCATGAATACTAAATTATATTAGAAAGATAGATGTTTGTCAGGAGCCTTTGAAACTGCAAATGATCACATTCCATTAAGCCAAAAATAGGACATACCTGAAACTACTACAATCTGATTAGTTTCTGTTAACAATTTGAATGCTCCTTCTCTGCACATTCATATTCTGTTTGTTTAATTTGAAAAATCAAGTCAATTTTGCAAACATATCTCTTAAGTAATTTGTAACAAGTATTATTTTGGCACAGATCTTAGTGGGAAGAGGCTCTTGCTGGATCAAAACATTTGGAAAGCCTTGTTGTTTATGCAGTGTTTATGTGGGGAGGAGAAATTCAATGCAAAGGCTGAATTTATGGGTATTTAAGGATATAGCACATTCCTTTTGCTTCTCTTTTACTGAAGACTCAGGATATTTTTTTGCAATCAGGGAGAAAAGACTCATTTATTCTGGGTTTTGAGAATTAGCCAGAGTAACAGAAACATGTAGCTGCAAAATTTAATAACTATTAATACATTGTGAAGCTATGACATTCTTGTGCATAGCTATGAATAGCTATTTTAACTGGTAGGATGTTTATAATGTTTGAAGACAAATTCTAAATATTTGGTTAATTGTTTGAATAATCGGAAGAATATTGTTTGCAAATAATCAAGTTATTGCAATATTAAGTAAAATACTTTAGAATGGTATTAATTAAAATAAATATCTGCGTACTTTTGTCACTTCACTGGAAAAGGCTCAAGAATTCCTTAATTCTCCCTTCCTCACCTGGGAGTAGTAAGTAATGTGCAATTTTGCTTCCATGGCACCAGCAGATTTCTGGTTCTTGACCAAAGTGGTCATTCATGTAGGAGCATAAACCATGACATGCATTGGATTGTGAATCTCATATAGGCAAGTTTAATAGTCATTCTATCAATGTGGGTATTTTACAGCGTGGGAGATGCTAATTGAGAGCAAAGAACCCTGGCTAACTTTAACCTTCAAAATGTATAGACAGTGAAGCCAAAGTTACTGGCTTGGGGTCAGGTTAAATAGGGGATCTTTCTGGGTCTAGCTTGCTGGTTGGTATATTTACAGCCAAGCCATTGCAATCATACCTGCATAGTATGTATCGTCCACTTCTCCTGAAAGCAAATCACAATGTGACTCAGGTTCATGGCTACTCTGATACCTCTTTCAAAGGGCTGTTCTTAATGAGTTTACCTAGTGATTGTCAAGTGGCTGTTCAGCTATGGGAGCAATCACAGATGAACTGTAACCAAGGCCACAGTTTTGAAGTTTTCACAGAAAAATGGATGTAATCATGAAATTCAAACCCTAGAACACTGGCAAAAATCCCAGACTCTCATTTTTGGAATCCCATGCAATAAAAATAGAATTTGACTTATTTGGTCACCATAAACCAGCATGCCTAATTATAAACAGATGTAATTTCGGAATGTGATCCCAAAACACTGGTCAATATCCTGGAATTTAATGCATAAAAAGCTGAATTTGATTCGTCACTTTAAATCAGTGCCACTAGCTGTAACCTATCCTCATTTAATGTCCACTTTCCATCAGGTATCCCTGGGTAGGTTGAAGAATGCATGATTGTTTTCACCTACTGCCTTCTCCTTTATTTTGGGGACGCCCATTCCAGTTTTAATATCTTCAATGTCTCTCTGAGATCAACTAACTCAGCACAGGGGAAGGATCAAACTTGGGATCTACTTGATCAAGTATGTCACATTTAATCAAGAAAACATCAAGGAGACAACTGAAAAATATTCAAAAGGCTTCCTGTTTCTTGGCAGAAGCATAAGCTTATGTTCAGGCACCCAATGGTATATGCATACTGAAATGTTGTTTTATGGTGAAATCAATAAAGATATGTAAATCTGCCTTTTCCTGTTCCTGAATGGTCTTGACAAGGTAGACGTGGAAAGGATGTTTTCACTTGTGGGTGAGTCCAGAACTAGGAGGCACTGTTTTAAAATTTGGGGTCGCCCTTATAGGACAGAGATGAGAAGAATATTTTTTCTCTCCGAGTTGTGCAACTTTGGAACTCTCTGCCTCAGAAGGCAGTGGAAGTGGGGTCACTGAATATTTTTAAGGCACAGGTAGATAAATTCTTGTTAGGCAAGGGAAACAAAGGTTATCAGGGGTAGATGGGAATGTAGAACTCGAAACACAAACGGATCAGCCATGATCTTATTGGATGGCAGAGCAGGCTTGAGGGGCTGAATGGTCTACTTCTGCTCCTATTTCGTATGTTTGTATGTTGGGAATCTTAACGGGAAAGAAAGACCATAGGTTTCCCCATGTCTTTCTGCAAATGAATCCTTTCCTCAAAGTACTGTAGGATTTTGGGCTCTTTGAAGAGTTTATTAAATTCCTCTTTGAGCAATTTATTAGTTTTTTTAAACCATTTTTTTGAGGGAGCTTTTGTGTTTGTCACACAGAATTCTAAAGAGAGAACAGCTGACCCTGGAACTTGAGTTATTTATTGAAGGGTAATGTAACCTAAAGGCTATGGTATTGGTATTAGAGATTGTAAGCCCAAAACCCACCATGGAAAACTGTGAAATTGAATTGAATAAATTTGTGAATTTGTGACCTTGCACCAGAAAATGACTATGAAAGGTACTGTTTTTGTTGTAAAAACCCAATTGGTACACGGGTCCTTCAGGGAAGGGAACCTGCCTGGTTTGCCTCATATGTGACTCCAGTGCCACATCAGATGATTGACTCTTAACACCTTCAGGACAACCAGAAGTTGGACAGTAAATATTGACTTGCTAGTATCACCCACATTCAAAGAACAAATATTAAAATACAATCAAGAATGTCTTGCTTGCAGAGCAGAAAATCCTGTACTGTACACAATTGAATATGTATTAATTGTTAATGTTACAATCCTGTCACAATGAGGTGCATGCTCTAGTTGAAAGTGAGAGCAGCTGTTACTAACTGGAGAAAGGTTAAAGCATTATTCTCAAGCATATATGAGGACTGGTTTCCAGCTGTGGGCGGAAAGGTAAAGGGAGTGAGTCTGTGCTTTGTGAATAAACCTATGTTAAGGAAAGACTGGTTCTGGATACCTCCTTGAATGAACAATGATTTATGACATTAATAGCCATCCAAGTGTATTTTTAACTCCATTTGTGGGATGAATGTATTGCTGGTATGGCCAGCATTAATTGCCCATCCCTGATTGAAAGTGGTGTGAGCTGCCTTCTTGAACTGCTGCAGTCTGTGTGGTGCATTATGATCTGTATACCTTAAGGCATTGTTTTGAACCATTTTGAAGGTGTGATTTTCATGGGAGAGATCTTACATAAATATTAAGCATCTGAGTGAAACTTTTGAAAAAAAATTTTTATTGCAAAAAATTTGGCAAATAGATTTGCCCGTCACCAGTTTTAATACTTGAAATTTACTGCCGTTTGAGCACATTAATGTTTGGCATGGAAGCTGGAAACTTGTGATGGTCCTGTAACCGTTAAAATTTAAAAAGGAACTCCAAAATTATATTTCAGTGGTTATTTCTGAAGTAAGTTAGATTGTGAAACTTCACAAGCATCTGTTTTTATTGAGTAATACCACTTGTGTCATGGAAAAGGGCCTAAAAACAACACAACATTTTTTTTGGATTAAATATTTTTAAAAATCCAAGTTACTACTATAGCATTCAGCCTTTACAGTAGAACTGAAAAATTAGGTTTAATAGGCTTCAAATTTGCTGTCCACATGTTCATGTAAAGTGATCTGAGCCTACAATGTAGCAACTGCAGAAATGTGTTTTTGTAGCTAAAAGGGCACAGTTTTGGAAAGCCTGCCAATCCTTCTCAAAGCTTCAAATCAAAAGTTAGTAGGATGAGCTGAGTTAATAGAAGCTGTGAAATTAACACCTTTTAAGACTGTTATTATAGAGAGCTTAGTCCACTATCATAAATCCACAGATCTAGTGAGATGTCATGCATACACACTGCCATGTCATTTATAATCCACATTATTATTGATTGTGGTATGAATGACAATTTTATTTATCACATTGTATGTGTTGTGTGACTGATAACCCAATTGTGTATTCAGTAATCCAGGCTAGAATTGTGAAATGAGGTCTTCATGAATGCCATTTTTAGTTCCCTTCAAAATAACCAAGCTCAAATTTTAATATTTATTCTTAAACAGCTGGAACTGCACTAACACCTACTAGTATAGGTTCTACCCTTCTACTCCATATATCTGTTTGTTCTCTTCTTACTTCATTGTATGTCTTTTTTTTCTTTGTATGTTAGTCTCGTTGTATCTTAGTCTTTTTCCTCCCATTTATATATTTTCTCTTTTTCCACCTGATTCTCTATCTCACTGCATACATCACTTTTTATCTCATCCTTTTCTTGGGATTTATCTTTATGCTTCTCTTTTGTTCTTACATATATAAGCCAATCTTATGAGAACAATAGTACTAACCTAATGCCTTGAATATGAAATTTTGCACTTTTGCTTAGTATCCAGCATACTAATGTGGAATTCACTCCTTCCAAGTTCGCAAGAACCGAGTGTTCTAAAGGTTTGACTTATGCACCAGATTTTATATATTGGTTATTACTGCATGGCTTGTTCACATCCCCACCCATCTCTTGCTGAAGAAGCCAACATATGATAGATTATAACAGCTGGCCTCCTCTGCCTCACCAAAATGACCATTCTTGTGTGAACTGGTATAGCGCGTATCAGTGAGCTATTTGACCATGGGCTGTAATAGTTGAATCTATACCCTTACTCTTACCAAGGGTCCACATGCACAACTTACTAGTAAGATTTGCTGGACTGTGATCAAGAGTGGAAATCCTGGATGACTTTTCAGCTCTAGTCCAGGGGCTCTGAAGCCTGGCTGACTCTGACCAATTCAGATTGAACCTGGGACCTTCTTCAACTGCATGACGCAGTAACACATAATGTTGCACATGTGACTACAAGATTATAGTATTTGTTGCCTGGTCTCAGGAGACTTTTCCACTTTTACAAATTTTTTGCGAGACTGTTAGTGTTGCAGGTTATTGGTAAAGCATCAATGTGCTTTTTCTCTTAGTGAAGGAGCTCTGGTGGTTCTTTTAGTACTTTTTGAAGTTCTTGAAAGTTTTTTTTATTTGTTTCAGTGTTTCTTACATTAATGGGTGCAGGAAGGTGTGTGTAATAAAACAATTGTGCACATATTTATTTCAGCAATATAGAGCAAGCAGTGACTATTGCTTATTCATCACATTTAGTTTGTCTTTTAGGATAGGAAGCTTCCTTTTCTTGCTGAAATTAATTTGTGCGCAGTTACACAACGATCCATCTGCAAGATTGGTGCATGTGTTTAAATCCCAGGGATCCGAAGCCAAGATTGAGACAAACTTCAAATTGCTAGCAACACACCTGCTTGCCATCATCAGGAGAGTTTGTGCTGCTAAGGCTTTTTTTTTAAGCACTGTTCCAGCCTCTGTAATGATCAATGATATTCACAGAAGAATGTGATTTCATTATGTTGTTCTACTAGAAAATAATTTGCTGTAGATAACAGGCAAATCCCATATATAATGTATAAGAAAATATTTATTGATGTGAACTGGTAATCATTTCCTGTATTACATTGTTCTTTAGATCTCAAACACACGTGTTTCTCCCTATATGAATAGGTCAGGCCTTGGCAAATATTATCCATCTAAGCATTCTAAGTAGGTCTTATTACTCTAAATAAAAATTGTATTGAATGTTTACATTTGGGGTTAGGCTGTTTTACAAATTGAATATAATTCTCCAAAACCATTAACACACTGTTTTCCAAAGCAGCAATTTTGAAAAGGCTGTTGCAGAAATTCGTAGGGCATTTGGACTTAAAAACCTAGAACATAAGGCTTGAGTGGATTTGAAACTTAATGTCGCAAACCTTTGAAATCATTGAAAGATGTCAGTATATTTTGAAAATTCTCATGAGGCTATACTGCACATTATCTTCAAACACACAAAAGGTGCAGAATGTATATCATTGAGGATTGTATTTACAATCTTCCATTTTGCCATTCCCCACTACCAGTTTTGAATTTGATGTATTATGGTTCATAGCAATGACCTTGTAAGAGTGTACACGGACAAAGACTGTCACAACTGGACAACCAGACAAATAGACAAATGTAAGATGCCATACAGTTTCTTGCAGGTTATTTAAGGGATAAGTAATGGTACCTGTGGAATGTTCAAAGGAGTAATCCCCAAGCAAGAAGGTAAAAGCAACAGCAGGGTTCCATTGACTGGAATATAAGCCAGTTGTAGAGGGGTCACCTAAGTCAAACCTATATAAATTCATTGTTTAATAGTATATACTAAGCCATTGACAGTATATGGAATCTCTTATGAGCAGTCAGAATCCCATAGGTTTGATTAAGTCAAATCTGACAGACTCAGTTTTCTTTTACATTTTTCAACTCAGTCAAGGACATGGCAATCTTAAATCATTTGTACTGTCACAGTCCTACAGGAGCTAGAATACATGATGCAGTTATACAAGTTGAGTTTTTATGGAACCCTTTAAAAATCATCTGTGATGAGATCACTTCGGCTTTAATGTGCAGCAGTTTATTTCCTGATAGTGTCATTTTCCACTTATGGTTAGAGTGCTGAAGTTTTCACCGTTCTGAGAAATTAAATGATTTTTGTTATGAATTTAATTGGACACAACCAGTTTTATTTACGTTAAAACATTTGCAACAATCCTTTTAATTTTGTAATATTAACTGGTGTTATTTTCTTTGTATGAATGAAACTGACAGTGAAAAATCACACATTTTCCTGGGGTGTACTTTGTGTAATTACAGCATCAAATTGTACTTTGCAATGATTGGTTTGACTTGAAAGGCATTCTGATTTTTTTTGTGTGGCATTGCAGTCATGCAAGTCTGTAAATTATAGTTGGTGGTTTTAGCTAAACACATTTGCATGGCATTCCTCTGTCTGCTATTGGAGGCATTAAACTGCTATCTTGACAATATTATTGTGCACACGTTTGCTGCATTTGTATGACATTTCTCTCTCTGCTATTTTAATAGAGGCATTAACCTATTTAAAATAAATAAATGAGGAACTTCTTCAAAAGATCAGACAGATGTATGCCATCCTAATATGTTAAACATGCACCCTTCAGCTGATGCAATGAAGGAGTGCTTCACTCTTACCCTTTAACAAAATCTATTTGATTTGTTTTTAAAAAATGAATGTTAAAAATTACTGCTGGACTTGGGACTTCACCAATTTCGCTTGGGGTCTTGTGCACCTCCTTCCACCACACTGCTAACAGGCACCGGGCACCCAACCTGCCAATGAACCATTCCTGTTCTGCTGAACTCCCAAGTTCCCCCATATAGTGATGTCAGTTCAAAGGATCTTCCTTTACTGCCAAATTCTAGGAGACCTACTGCATTGCTAAGAATTTCCAGGGTCCCTAGCCTTTACTGCCAAAGCCCAGGACTATCCCTTAGTGCTGCCAATGTGCGAGACTGTCCAGTGTGGCTAACTCTCCTTACCCAGTACTGGTAAGTACCAGATATCTAACTCCAACTTGGTATATCCTACATACCAACTTGTTGTATATTCTTAATTTTAAATCTGGAACGAACTATATGAGTGGGGAGGAATTGTAGTGCAGAGGGTAGTTTCCCTGCCTCTGAATCAGATGCTCTGGGTTCAAGACCCACTCCAGGACTTGATGGTCATGGAAGGTGCGTCCATTATGTAGCCAAACAGGTTGGTTATCAACCTTGAAATCCTTTCAACACATATGGCAGGCAGTAAGAGCAGGAGAGTTTCCTGGTCAGCCATGCTTGATGTGGAGTGGTGTCCCTCAAGCTATAGCCTTTGGCTTCAGGCTAGGGACCTGTTCCAGGAAAAAACAAGCTATGGAAAACAGACATAAGCATGTGCTTTGCTTCATTCACCTCTAGATGTGGGAAGTCTTCTAAGTCTATGGGATATATATTAGAATATAATTGTTAAAGGAATAAATTTGTGAAATAAAAGCCACTCATTTATGGCTTTCACAGAATAATGGACAGAGCCATAAAATTTGATCCCTAAGCCACCAATAAAAATCAAGCACTATATATTAAAAGTGGAATTTGATTTATTTAGTCATTATAAATCAGTTGCTCAGATGTTATCTCTGACATGGCATAAACATTTCTATTGCAATAAAGCAGTGTAACCTTTGATGCACTGTGAGCAACACCATGGGAGAGCTGTTAGCAGCAAAATATATTTCTACAAAGCATATCTGGTTTACCGGATATGCATAGAGCACTGCTTGTTCAATTCCAAGTACATTTTGACTACTGCGCCAAACCTTACCTCAATCCTTATATCTCCTTGTCCTCCTCTTCCTGTCATCCAGTCATGTGACCATTCATTTCTCCCCTCTTGGGTGCTTTGCTCCCACAATCTCTAACCCAGCTCACCATTACCTGCTGCTTTCCCTCTCATGAGCTGCTACCCCAGGTTTGAACCCCTTTGAACATGTGCAAAATTGCCCACTGTGCCGACATGATCATCAAGGTATCCTTATTGAATGATAACCCCAACTGATCGATACTTCTGCTTTGGTAAATTTCCCCCTTAATGTGGTCGTTGGGGACTAACTTTTCCAACCTCTTTGCCATTCCACTCACCCCAACAACCACTACATATTTACACCCTGTCCATGGAGTCACCACCAGTGTCATCACCCTTCTCCACTTTTTTCTCCAGAATATTGATTTACTCTCAAATAATGCCATTGCCATGCGTATCCTAACTGTGATGATAGTATTGGCATCCTGACTTTAACTGAAACTTGGCTTAAAGGTGCTCACAGGTTTTTCCATACTCAAGCCTTGTTACATCTCTATCCTTTCCACCATCTGCCCCACCCAAACCACCACCATAATGGTGTGGCCCTGATCACTAAGTCACAGATTGGTCTCTCTTCCTACTCACCTCACTGTATTCTGTTCCTCTCACCTCTCCTTCATAATTTTTATTTACTACCACCTGCTGTGAAGCCCTACCTCTAGTTTCTCCCTGAACTCTCCTTGCTTCTTTCCTCCCTCAGCCTCTACACTGAATAGCTCATTTTTTTTATATGTCAATCCCCATCACAGCTCCTTTGCCTTCTCATTTCCCTCCTGTCCTCCCTTATCATCTCCCACCATGTAAACGCTTCTATCCATATTCACACCCACCCCTTCGACCTCGTCATCTTGTGGCCTCTCTGCTCCCATTATCTTGATCACAGATAAGGTTGTCTTAAACCACTTTGCTGTATCCCTCACCACCCAGATTCCCCTATTCCCTTGCAGTGCCACTTGTATTGTTTCAATTTCTTTAAAAAAAACTCACCCTCGCCAGCATTTACCACTGCACTTAACTCCAGCTATCTAACCTTAGGCTTCCCATTGCTGTAAATTGAAGGGATGCCAGTGCCTGCACAATCATAAAATAACAAGAATCTAAGCCTATAAGGGAGGAGTGGAAAAATGAGAAAAATTTTATAAAATTGAATCAAAACAAATTTATTTTTCAACTTTAAGATGAACATTTTCATGTACAAAAATGAGACTTATCAGAATGTAACTGTAATCTTTAATGAATAATATTAGCGATGCAATGGAGCTATACAGTGAAAAACTATTTTAATTTCCATTGGGTACAGAGTAGAGAAACCCAGTGAGCTATTAGACTACACAAGCTACTTGTAATTGACGATCTGGATGGTATTCTAATTTTGTTCAGTATATGTTTTGGCAAACACATTTTGCTGTGTTGCGAAACTCAGAGTTTACAATGTCGTACATTGTGTCCCCCCTCCCCCATTTACCATGGTACATTTACTTTGTAATTTGCCACCAGGGAGGGGCAGAGATGAGTAGTGCCATTGACATGGGATTGTATTTGTTTTTAGCTGGTACACTTGGTGTGAATGCTGTGCTCTAGTCTGCACCAAATATGCAATGAAAAGTATCTTAGAATCAAAAGCAACTTTGCTTAGATTTTACCTTGACTGACTATAAAGTGCCTTAATGATACCAGCAATTCGTTTAAAGGCATGTAGATCATAATATCCACAGTTTTCAGTTCTCAATTAGCTGATCTCATTCTGGAAGCTATCAGGTTGCTAAGATGGCCACAATGTCCCGAGGTTAGTGAAACAAGAAGAAATCAATCAGGGTTCCCATTCCTAACCACAGTCTGGTGGCCCCGGCTGGAAGGCGCGCGTGTGTGTGTGGATACTGATTGGGCTGAACTGTGATATGTTTCATGGATGAATAGCCTGCTGATGCACTGTGCAGTCGTACACATGAAGAATGGATTCATGGGTGAGTTACTGGAAGCACTTGGCACCCGTGAGATCAAACCCAGCCTGCAACAACATCCATTAGAGAGGGTGAGTTAGAATTGGGAAAGGTATGTGAAACATATCAAATTGACCCATTAATACTTATTGGGTGATGGAAAACAATGATTTGCGTAATTGAATAAACTGAGTGAAACAGTGTTCAGTGTTAGATACAGCAAAGATTATAACTTAAAGCTCTTTGGCTACTATAATACTATGAGAAATGGTAACAGTTAGTTCAGATTAGTAAACTGTTATTAGTTCCAGTGATTCAAATGGCTGATTGGAAGACACTAATTACTATTTATTTTTTCTCCTTTTCATGACCACCAAACACAATGGTACTCTATGAGTAACCTCCAAGAGGTGTACTTCTGTAGGGTGAGGCTTGTTTACTTTTCTTTGTAGTAGTATGTTCAGCTACTGCAAAGTTTTTTTTTTAACTCCCAGTTCAGCCAAGAATTAACAAAACTTATATATCAAGCAAGAATAGGCCAGCTGAAATGTCAGCTAAAACAGTAATTAAATTCCAGGTACTTTGGATGGCAGTCTTTACATTCAACAGTCCAAGCTACTGGGCTTAACTCAGTGTTCTGAGATGTTTTTACCAGTGGTAGTTGGTGCCTTTTAGGAGAAATCGATTTCACATTCACTTGATGCCACCTATGGCCTTAACATAACTTATCAACTCTTGGTCATATTGATTAAGAGACCAGGTTTTGTTCTAAAATGGGAAAGTCTGGTCTTTGGCTCATTCAGTTTTGTGGCTAAAAAGATTGAAATATTTTGGTTGTGTCAGTTTTAAATTTTTTGATAGCTGCTTTTTATTTAAAAGACAACTGCATAAAGTGAAGTTTACTGTGTGGCATGGCACATGGTACTTTATTTGAATTCCAAGATAAGTCTTATTCTGTGGTAAATTAAATATGCTACTTATGGGCCTTAATACCTATTGAATGATCCTTCTTAAAAAAAATTGTTACCGATGAGCAGAACAGACATTGGGATTTATCAGCGACTCCTGTATCCACAACTAAACATGATTTAAAAAAAAATAAAACCTCCAGTGGAGGCAGGAGGGAGGGAGTGTTCCTTCTGACTGAACAATCTTCGCTATCACCCCTAACAGCCCCCCACACCCTAATACCCGCTTCAATCCTTTGTCCCAAAAATTCTTTCTGGGCACACCCAGTTTATGTGTCAAAGAACCGCACTGCTCCCCTGCAGTTTTTTCTTCCAATTCTTGGTTTAAGATTTAACATAAATGGATTTGTTAGAGAAAAGCCCACTGCTGTTGCATCAGCTCTAGTATAACCCCCCAGAAAGTAGTTTATTCCCTATTTAATGGAAGGTTGTTCAAGCCACCAAAATGATGATTAGAACAGGAAACAAATGATGCTCCTGACCAAGCCAAATGTGATTTTTTAAAAATGTTTATAATGGTGTTAGAATTATTTTCACTCTCTTTGCTAAAAGACACAACCTGTAGATACAATCATTTTAAACTGAATATAGAGCTGTTCATCCAGTATAATTGCAATAAAGCACTGCCTAACATTGTGCCCAAAGAGGCCACAGTCAACCAAGGAGATCTTTACAGAAAGTGTGTAGAGATTTTGATTTTGGTAGACATGCATTACTTCAAAATTTGCTGCTGGTCATTGCTTTGTTTTTGATAGTCTATTAAAAAATTGTATTTCAACCAGGCTCAAAAGTGAAATATGAAAAAATATTTTTATGTTTTTATACATTGCTATAATGGCAAAGTTTTAAGAACATAGTTCTTTTGCACTCTTGCAACTTTTATGAAGTCAGCTTTGCTCATTTTCAATGAGTTAAAATAGGAATTGTGCAGGTTAATGCTGTAAAATTTGGATAAATATTTGCATGGAAATTAGCTTGGATAAAATTATATGATGTAGTTTAATGAAGTGGACTTTCATTTATGCCTAATAAAAATATCTTAGTGGTTCCTTGAATAGTTTGATTTCTTTTGTAATAAATGTAAAATTAGGTGGTTTTAATTCTTAATTACTGCAACGATTGTTATCTGTGGGATGTGAGCAGACTTGGTTGTGTTCAATGAAGTGTCCACTTAGCCATGACTAGGAGTAATTGTTCTCAAGTGGGTGGCACAATGACCTATTAATGCTTGCTTTGACCTCATGACCTTTTCTACCCATTTTCGAGAGTTTACAGCTTGAGTTTTTTTGGGTTGCATTGGGGTTAAGTAAAAATCTTCGTTGAACTATTTTTAGTTGGTAGCTGTTCTAAAACTTAAATGTTATCTTGAAGCATTGAGAATCTTCAAGTGAGAGTAACAATATTAATCACCTGTAGTTGGTAGAAATGTATTAAACTAGACACGGGGTAATATTTACATTTTTGAGTGCATGTATGTAGCACACTATCATTTAAGTTTTGCTAATTTGTGCAGGGACATAGGATGCCAAGTTTCTGTTCCCTCTTGTGGTTATGTAGACCAATAGCTTTATTTGGTAGAAAGGGGCATGAAAGGTTTCTTTACATATAATTTGTTTTGTTGTTGAACTGTGGGCAAACTGAAAATGTGAGGTTGTGTTTATTAAGATCTGTTGCCTGAGAGTTTAGAGTCTAGTTGTTTATTTGGAGTTATAGACTTGTCCTTAACAAACAGTAAAATAAGAGGGGTTGTTTTTGTCATGGTTAAGAAGAATGGCCACATAGTCCGCAGAGGCTGCCAGACCTGCTGAGTTTTTCCAGGTATTTTTATTTTTATTTTAGTCTGGGGCACCTGTTTATACAGGCTAACTTAGCTACAAAGCATATATTCAAAGAGGTGTGTGTATTTTATGGCTTTAATATTTTGCCAGCTTCTGAAAATATACTTTATTTATGGGAGTTGATGCAGTTCTTCATATTGCTGTTCAAAATAGAGGCTTATCAGAATGTGGCTGTAATCTCCAATGGGTCACATTGAATAGAGGACAGTCACTTTCCACAGGGTGTGAAGAAAAGACAGTGGGTGCAATACCCTGGGTCAGTGTTATTACCCAGGATTTCACTAAAATGTAATGTTGTATGCGTGAATTTTTATACCAAGTTCAATTGGCTTGTGGAAAAAAAATCTAGCAGTTGTCCTTACAAATGTGAAGTGTGCAATTTGAGTTAAATGACACCAAGATGGTAGTAACAGGTCTGTCCCCAGTAATGAGAATAAGAAGATGAACTTGGAGATGGTATATGCTAAATTGTATTGGCATAAGTGTAATTTTTCATACTGCATATTGATGCCATTAACTAGTCTACTAACAACACTTGAGCACACTTGTGCATCAGTGTACACATGTAGGGAGTAGGTTGTCTGCCTGCTATCCATCTTGCTGTTGTGTCATGAATGGAAGGATAGAGAAGAACATATAACTTACTTTAGAATAAACTCATTATGGAACAAATTGCGTAACACTGTCAGCTTGTGCTAAGTGATTTGAATTCAGTCAGAACAATAATTTGGCTGCTACAATTGAGCCTTGGCACTTTGACCTCCAAGCCACTCACCATCCTGACTTGGAAATATATTGCCGTTCCTTCACTGTCGCTGGGACAAAATCCTGGAACTCCTTTCCTAACAGCACTGTTGGTATACCTACACCACAAAGACTGCAGCGGTTCAAGAAGGCAGCTCGCCACCACCTTCTCAAGGGCAATTCGGGTTGGGCATTAAAATGATTGCCTGGCCAGTGACACCCACATCCCATGAAAGCTTAAAAAATAATTAAGGTCCCAACTTTAGATCACCATGTTGGAAAATGTGCATGTGTGATTGTTGAATAAGGCTCTGTCTGACCAGGCTTGCTGGTGTGCTTTTGTTGCCTTTCACAATTAAATAATCTGCCAACACTGTCAAAGCTCACATTTGAAGAATAGTTACTTGGTCAAGGAATTGATGGGCTGCTGCTTCCTGCAGAACTGTACCCCAACAAGATTCAGCGTCTTCAGGAGAGGCAGAATAAAGAAGGAAAAACACTGCCTTACATTAAAATAAAATAAGCCAAGCAAACATGATGTAAACCAATGCATGAAGAAAAGTTCAGTTACGCTAGCAGGACTTTCTACTAGCATAATTATGCTTTTTTAAAAGATTATCAAAACCACTAAAGCAAAACTGCAGTACCATTATTCTTCATCCATTATCCTATATTGACTTCACCTCTTTGTGCTGCTCTTGAGCTTTCTCTCTCTCTCTCTCTCTTTTCTGGCGCGCCCCCCCCCCCCCACCTTTACTGGACAGAACCTTATGTTTGCACAACATCTCCAAGTGATAGATGGATTGATACATGGATTGCACTCAATGCCACAGGACATTGTTGTTCACTTGGTAGCTCCTAACATAATATGAAATGAATATTCTGTGCATATGCATACATATAATATATATATGAAATGTGGGACTACTTTCCCCTGTTCATGCACTAGTGTGCATAGATGGGATTTTTTTTTCTGTTTCCTACAATAAAGAAAATGCCTTGGTTATTCTTGTGAATTTACTTTGTCTCTTACTCATTTTTTGAAGACTGAGATTCATCAGAGATCTCTTGTTCATTGTTTGAGGCAAAGATGACCATGTTCATCATCTCTGGGGTGTTTGGTAGGGTTTCAGTGGGTGACTGCTAAGGCCAATCTGCACCTGGAAGGTTCTGCTGTAAAAAGGACAGGATACTGCAGATGATTGAGTTCTGGATGAGTTGCTGGTTTGGGATTTCCTCTCCTTTAGTTTTTTCTCTGCCCCTGATATGCGTTTTTGAAGGAGGTCACATTTTTTATTTGTTTGCACCAGGTGCAGTGATTCTGGGTGAGCTTCTCTCAGAACTCGGGGCCGATAACAAGAGTGTCCTTGTAACATTTCCTTTGACTGCCATGAGAGTGCACCACAGACTCAAGCTCTCCATAGAAGATTTGCTCTGATAAATGAATGTTAGGCATTCTGGCTACATGACTGGCCCAACTCAGTTGTGACTGTCTCGATATGGTGTGGATGCTTGGCATTCCAGCTTGAGAAGGCACCTCAGTGTCTGGTAATTTGTCCGGTCATCTGATCATCAGATGCGTCCAAAGGCAGCTTAAGTGAAAGTGGCTGAGCTTCTTGGTATGATGCTAGAACATGGTCCAAGATTTGCATGCACAGAGTAGAGCAGGCAGGACTATTGCTTTATTGGCTTTCAGTTTAGTAGGCAGACATACTCCTCTTCTTTCCCAGATTGATGTTCGAAGTCTGCCGAAGGCAACACTTGCTTTGACAATTCTTGCGTGTGTCTCACCATCAAAATGGACAGCTCGAAAGAGTGTGTGCTGCTGAGGTAAGTGAAATTATCCAGTGATGCCAGGTTCTGGTCATAGATTGAAATCTTGGGCTTGAAATGAGACAATCCTGGAGAAGGCTGGTACATTACTTCAGTTTTCTTTGTGCTGATTGTAAGGCCAAATGCAATGGAGAACAAGTCCATGCTACGTTCCATGTACAGCTCTGAACTAGCAGCTAGTGCGCAGTCATCAGCAAATAAGAAATCGCAAAGTATGTCCTTGGAGACCTTGGTCTATGCTCGGAGTTGTCTCAGATTGAACAACTTCCTGTCATTGTGATACATGATTTTGATGCCAGTATCACCATGATGGAAAGCATCATAGAATGTGGCGGAGAAAAAAATGCTGAGTTGTGTTGGTGCCAGCATGGACCCCTGCTTAATTCCATTAGTGACTGGGAATGGGTCAGAAGACTCGCCATCAGCCAGGACACGTGTGAGCATGCCATCAAGGAACTATTAAACATTGTGATGAATTTCTCCGGCAACTTAATTTCTCCATTACTTTCCAAAGCCCCCCATGGCTGACTGTCAAGGGTCCTGATCAGGTCAACAAGAAGAAGTAGAAGCCCATGCTCTGTTCTTGGCATTTCTCCTGGAGCTGTCTAGCTGCAAACATCATTATCAGTGGTTCCTTGACTTTTCTGAAACCGCACTGACTCTGGCAGCAGATCCTGGTCAAGATGTTGCACTGAGCAGCTCAGCGGATTCTTGCAAAAATTTTGCCAGCAATGGAGAGGAGTGAGATTTCTCTATAATTGTCACATGATTAGCAATTTTCTTTCTGCTTCTCCAGGTGGACAGTGAAGGCATCTTTGTATTCTTGTGGGATGGTTCCTCGCTCTCACAAAGACTGAAAGTGTTCAGTGAACTTCTTGACCAGGCATTAACATCTGGCCTTTCAGACCTCTGCTGGGATAGCATCAGCTCCTGGAGCTTTGCCACTTAGAAACGACAAAAGCTATCAAACTCAGGTCTACTAATATCTAAATGCCTATTTACTTGCCTGATCTTGGACAGTGGATCTCACAGCTGAGTTTAATTATGTCTTAATTGTACATTCCTATCTGCATACTTTCAGCAAGGGTCATGGGACAACAGTTTAGAGTGGTAATTTTTTCTCTTGCCCAGTTGGAGAACACTTCCTCACTACTCCCAGTTTAGGTTAGCTAACTCAGCATTGATCAGGAATCAATCAAGGCTTAATGCACTTATCCACTGAAATATTGGTGGCAGTGGAAATTGTAACACAATTTTCACATAAGCCGTGTTAAATACAGCACAATCATATTTTTATTAATAGAAATAAATGACAGTTTACAGTAGCTTATCAATCGGTTGCAGTCTGGAAATTGCATTGATAATTATGTAAATTTGTAAAGTAACCATTTCTTAAATTGTGATTGTTTTAGTTCGAAGAAATGACAGAACTGATTTCCACCCTGCCCACAATTTTTTTCCTTTCTGTCTCTCATGATCTAAAAACTATGGCGCATGCTGCGGTCGAGTTTTACACTACCTTGTACAAAGTGGCCTTTCTAAGTGAATATTGGCAGTTTGTTACTGAGGGAGATTTAAGCACATGCCTGAACCTTTCATTGCCCAATATTTACACACATGCACTTTCCAGCAGGGGCCATTCGATAGTGAGCAACAGCCTTAATTCAGGGTTTTTCAGATCCTATGGGTTGGCCTCAGTTTGGAAGGTGGCAAGGATGAAACTGGAGTTTCCAAATTTGTGGATACCAGAAATCAATGTAACCAAGGCCTAGATCCTAATGTTGTTTAACTGATGCGATAATTATTTTCCACAGCTTGCATTACAGGTAAGAGCAGAGGAGCTGAGTAGCAGTGAAGGTGTATGAGTGAGAATATCCAGGGGAAAAAGATGCTGCTGGGAAAAGGAGGAATTATATTAACGGAATGATATTAAATCACCTGACACAATACTGAATTTTACGAAGGAGAGATGGTGGTGCGAAAATGTATCACGCTAAGTGACAAGAAAGTATAGTTTTAGTAAAATCTGTCCTATTTTGCAACTCAGATTTGTTACCAAAGTTATACCAATGCTGCCCCAAATATCATGAAATTCATGGTGTAGTGCTGCTAAATCCATAGACATTGCACCTCACTGGTGTTCAGTGGGTTATCTGAGATGCAATGTTGGAGCCAAAGTAGTGCCTGAGAAACTGATACATTTTATAACTTCAGTGCATGATGCACATTGACACTGTCTGACTATTTACTGGCAAGATTGTTTGTAGAAATTAGTTGGACCTCGGTCTCAGGGCGATCAATGATGCCCACAAGGTGTATTCGATCTGAGAGCCCCAAAACTGGCCTGAAACTGAGCTTTGAGCTTCTTCTAAAAAGTTTAGTAAAGCCTATTTCTGTCTTGCCCATATAAATTAAAACAAATACTAAAACTTGTCTTCTTAGTGTTGGCCAATTGATAGGCTGCATCCTCACGCAAAGAAATTTCAGTCGTCCCGAGTGATCCCAAAATAGGCATGAGGCACTAACTTTCATCAATAAGGGGCCCAATGCCTGTTTTAGGAAATGTTTTCAGCTATATTGTTCTTGAACAATTTTTAAGCATCCTGGGGGCACAGGGCATAGTCCCATATAAATGCCTCCATTTTCTGTCTGGAAAACGGGTGCCGTCATGATCAATTTATGTCCCTATGACTCACCATCAGTTCCTTGGGACAGTAGAATCAATGTGCACTGCTGGGTGCTACAGGCCTTATACACCACAACTTCCCGTCTTCACGATGATTTGGCATTCACTGGCAAGTAAACGTGATGATGATCAGCTCTGTGTTTTTGAAGAAACAAAAGTATCCATCACTGTGGGCAGGTATGATTCTGCATGTGTATGTTATGTTTAGTGGGCTCATTTCAGGTAATATCCTGAGCACCCATTGCATTTTCTTTACTCTTTCATGGGCTGTGGGCATCGCTGGCAAGGCCAGTATTTGTTGTCCATCCTTAATGGCCCTTTTTAACAGTGTGGCCATTGCAGAGGACGGTTATGGATCAACCCACATTGCTGTGGGTCTGGAGTCACATGAAGGCCAGACCAGGTAAGGAGGCCGATTTCCTTTCCTCAAGATCATTAGTGAACCAGATGGGTTTTTACAACAATCGAATATAGTTGTCATGATCACCATTGCTGACACTAGCTTTTATGTTCCAGATTGATTAATGGAATTTAAATTCCACCAGCTGCCATGGTTGGATTTGAACCCTTGTCCCCCCTAGCCTGGGCCTCTGGATTACTAATCCAGTGACATCACCACTATACCACCATCGCTCCACCACCCCACTCCCCCATGAACATTTGTATACAATTCTGGCTTGATACCCTTTTATACCATGACAAAGTTGGTAGTACAAACTAAACTGAAATATTAATACAGTTGTGAGGTGACATTCATGCAACACAATTGCCAGGCAATGACTGCCTCAAACAAGAGAGAATCTAACCATTTCCCATTGAGGTTCAATATCATTACATCACTGAATCCCCCAACAGCAACATCCTGGGGTTACTATGGACTAGAAATTTAATTGGGCCAGCCGTATACAAGACTAGGCCAGAGGCTGACTCCCCGAAGCCTGTCTAGTATCTGCAAAGCGTAAGTCAGAAGTGTGATGGAATACTTTCCACTTGCCTGGATGAGGGCAGCTTCAGCGACATTCAAGAAGCTCAACATCATCCAAGACAAAGCAACCCTTTTGATTGGCACCCCATCCACCACCTTAAGCATTCATTCCCTCCACCACTGATGCACATCGGCAGCAGTTTTTGCCATTTATAAGATGCACTGCAGCAGATTGCCAAAGCTTCTTCAGCAGCACCTTCTAAACCCACAACCTCTATCACCTAGAAGGACAAGGGCAGCAGATGCATGGGAACACCACCACCTCCAAGCTCCCCTCCAAGTCACACACCATTCTGACTTGGAACTATATCATTCTTTCACTGTCACTGGATGAAAATCCTGGAACACCCTCTCTAACATGACTGTGGATGGACCAACATCAGATGGACTGCAACAGTTAAAGAAGGCAGCTCTCTGCCACCTTTGCAAGAGCAATCAGAGATGTGAATAACACTCGCATCCCATGAACAAAATTTTTAAAACCTACCTCTTCAATTATTTCATCCATATTAGTATCAATCTAGGTTTGATTCATATAATACTATCATCACACAATAACTTAGCATGGTATGTTACTTTTGGCATGATGCTTTGTAGTTATCATGGATTCACATTGACTAATGAGTAAAACACAAATGGAGTTAATCACAAGAGGAAGGCTTCATAATGCACTTCAAAGATCATAGCATGATTAGAATCAACATTGTTTTGTGACCAAGGAAAATCCTGTTTGACATATTTATTAGAGTTTTTGAGAATGTAAGTCGTAGAGTAGCTAAAGGGGAACCAGTCAATGTAGTACACTAGGACTTTCAAAAGGAATTTGATAAGGTGCCACACAAAGGGTGGAATTTTTCGTGCCTGCTGACATCGGGCGTCATGGCGGGTGTGAATGGACAGTATGGCGGAAAGGCCAAAAATCGGTTTCATGGCATCGCGCAACCAGTTTGCAATCGTCCACTCCGCCCGTTAATGGCGGGCCGCATTTCCCGCCACCACACGTTGGGAACTTAATTTTAATGCATTTGCCTCTCATTATAAGCCCTGCTCTCCGGAATCATCTAAGCTAGATAATCCAGGCACCACGCCAATGTGTTTTGCAACAGTATAAGGCGTGCAGCTGGCCAGCTGCACTTTGGCGGGAACGCAGAGGTGAGTGCAGAGCAACGTTGCGCAGCGCTTGTGAGGGTCGCCTGATTGGCTTCAAGGTTGAGGCGCCACGTATTCAGGCGAGGGCACAGGCAAGTCGCTTTTCCCGGCTGGCTGACAGTGTGATGCCGGGGCAAGGATTACACTACGGTTGGGGCAGGTTGTGGGGGAAGCAAGGGCTGCATTGCAATTGGGGCAAGTTGGGTGGGCAAGGACTGCACTGCGGTTGGGGTGAGTTGTGTTGAGGGGGGGGAACAAGGGCTGCACTGCAGTTGATGGTAGTGCACAAGCACATGCAGGGGAAGGGGTGGGTGGGGGGAAGGGAAGCAGCTATGCATTAGGGAAGCCTTGTATAAAGTGACCATTCCTCCATAGTTGAGACAGTTCAGGCGCAGCCACATTGACATGCGTGGAGTGAGGCCACTAGCTTATCTGCCCACTCAAGCAACGCGGAGGCCTGAAAGTGCCACCAAATGCTCCAGAGCTTTTCAGCTCTCGGGCACAGACTGCAAACTAATGAGCGTTTTAATGGACTGCAGAATGATTGGGTGATGGGGAACGCTGTACAATCTCCTTGTGAAAGCTGGCTGTGGAGCAGTCACTGGTGGAGGCACTCACAGCCCCTTGGAATGTCATCATTCATGTTTGGACCAGTCTACCCCATGGTTCAAGCTAACAGTGCAGCCTTGACCGAGTCCAGAGGCTGGTCATCCTACTCGGATTCAGCAGATTTCTGGCCTCCAGCAGTCTTTCGAGTGCCGGAAACCTGGGAAGTCCCTGCCGCCGCCTGCTGTGGACCAGACAGTGTGATGTGCTCACCCTGAGGCTGCTCTAAAGGCAGGTCCCACTGATGTGTGTGTCTCTGCGCTGGTGGAGGGTGTGGGTGAGCACTGTGACGGGTCTTCAATGACGGTTTCAGCAGATTCCTTTTCTGAGGTGTTTTCGGGGCATGAGTTTCGAGGACCCGGATCATGGACTTCCTTTGTTGTTTCCCAGATGTGCCTGCAAAAGCAAGGTGAGACAATTAGTGCAGGGCAGTGGCCTGTGAAAGAGGAGACATCACTCACAGCACGGTTGTCTGATGGATGTTGCACTGCTGGATCCTCACTTGGTTGGGCACCGCCGACCTCGCTGTCAGCACGGGAATGGTCCAGATCATCGCCGGCCAGCTGGATGGCTCTGTTTTCAATGTCCGTGAGGACCTTGAATTCAGTTGTTGCTCCATCAGTCTGTGACTTTTGTTGTGTGCCAGCTTATCCTGCATGAAGACAGATGGATAGAGTGTAAGCAGGATGCCTACCAGGCCAGAAGATAAGTGTGCCTGGCATGTGTGGGTGGTGAGCGGTTCCATGGTTGGGATGAGGACAGTGGAGGTGTGTGTGAGAGAATAAATGGGGATATCCCTTGAACTGGCAGTGAGTGAGATCCCTCCGGATGTGTGGTGGGTTTGTGAGTTGAGAGTGATGAGAAGAGTGACTTACCCTGGTGAAACGGAGGAGATCGTTCATACTCTTCTGGCACTGAGTGCTGTCCTCTTTTGTAGGGCATTGGCACTGACCACCACTGCCCATGCTGTATTTGTCACCTTGCTTGCTGGCCTTTGCCCAGTGTAGGGATAGAGGACATTGCAGTGGACCTCCACTGCGTCCAATAGGCACGCAAGGGAGGTGTTGATAAGTCTGGGGCAGCCTGTTTCCTCCCTTTGGCAGCCATGATTTTGTAGCTGCTTCCTCTCCCTTGAAGAGTGCTAGTTCTTTGCAGGGACAGCCTTTAAATATGGCGCCCGGTTTACTGAGGACCTGAGGTGGCGGCAGGGCGGGCGAATGAGAGGGCCAACAACCCATCAGGTTTCCTGGGAATGCATGATTAGTGAGGTGTGATTGGGATGACACGGCCTGAAAACCCACCATTGCGACCAGTGGGTAAAATGCCCTTTTTCCCGCCGGCTACCACACAGTGCAGATCTGGGATGATTCCGTCCAAAATGTTAATACACAAGATAAGGGTTCACGGAGTTGTGGATGATATATTAGCATGGACGAAGGATTGATTAACAGACAGAAAGCAGAGAATAGGGATAAATGGGGCACTTTCAAGTTGGCAGCTGTGACTAGTGCAGTGCCACAAGCATCCATGCTGGGACCTCAGCTATTTACAATCCATAGACTTAGACAAAGAACCAGAGAGCAATGTAACTAAGTTGCTGACAATACAAAGCCAGGTGGGAATGCGAGCTGTGAGGAAGACACAAAGAGACCAGAAAGAGATATAGACAGGTTAAGTTAGTAGGCAACAAGATTGCAGATGACATATATAATATTTGGGGAAATGTGAGGTTTATAACTCTGGTCATAAGAATAGAAAAACAGAATAGTTTTTAAAAGGTGTGGAACATGTAACTCATCCCATGAAGATTTACCAGACTGATTCCTGGGATGGCGGGACTGACATATGAGGAGAGATTGAGTTGGTTAGGATTATATTCGCTGGAGTTCAGAAGAATGAGGGGGGATCTCATAGAAACCTATAAAATTCTAACAGGACTAGACAGGATAGATGCAGGAAGGATGTTCCCGATGGTGGGAGAGTCCAGAACAGTCTGAGGATACGGGGTAGACCATTTAAGACTGAGATGAGGAGAAATTTCTTCACCCAGAGAGTGGTGAGCCTGTGGAATTCGCTACCACAGAAAGTAGTTGAGGCCAAAACATTGTATGTTTTCAAGAAGGAGTTAGATATAGCTCTTGGGGCAAAAGGGATCAAAGGATATGGGGAGAAAGCGGGAGCAGGCTATTGAGTTGGATGATCAGCCATGATCACAATGAATGGCAGAGCAGGTTCGAGGGGCCAAATGGTCTACTCATTTTTTTCTATGTTAATGTTCAGAGTGACTTGGGTGTACTCATACAAGGAACACAAAAAGTTAGCATAGAGGTACAGCGAGCAATTAACAAAGTAGTTACTGGTCTTTTTTGTAAGGGAATTGGACTACAAGAATAAAGAAGTCTTGTTGCAATTGTATGGGGCTTTGGTGAGACCACACCTAGTATATTGTGTGCAATTTGGTTTCCATATCTAAGGAAGGATGTACTTGCATTGGAGGCAGCACAGTATAGCAAAGGTTCACTAGAGTGACCCTTGGATGAGCGTGTTTTCCTAAAATGAAAGGCTGCGTAGAATCGATCTAAACTCTCTGGTGTTTAGAAGAATGAATGGTGATCGCGTTGAAACGTTCAAAATTATGAAGGGCCTTGACATGATAGATTCTGAGAGGTTCTTTCCCCTGGCTGAGGAATCTAGAACAAGTGGGCACGGTTTCAGGGCTGATCACTTAGGACTGGGATGAGAAATTGTCACTGAAAGGGTTGTGAATCTTTGGAATTGCCTACCCTATAGGGCTTTGAGCGGGCCATCATGGAACATATTTAAGGCTGAGATAGAATGATTTTTGCTCTCAGGAAATCAAGGAATAAAGGGGAGCAGGTGAGAAAGTGGAATTGAAGCTCCAGATCAGAAATGATCATTTTGAATGGCATATCAAGCTCTATGAGCCATATGGTCTTCTGCTCTTATGACTAAAATAAATCAACCAAACTTGACTAACCTAAGCCAACTAGTAATTTTATGAATTAGATACTGTACACTTGTTCTCTTCATATTATGAAGGATTTTGAGCTGAATTTATTCAGCAATGCGATGGCACTTCCAACATAACATGTTAAGTACTAAAATGTTTCTCAAAAATCAATTGTATGTTGAAACAGAATAGACTAGATTTTAACTTTCTCTGCTGTTTGAAAGACTTCAATCCCAGAGGGATGGATTTCCATTCTGTTAAGGCCACCATTGCAGGAATAGCTTCCATTTTGAGTTGATGCACCAAGAGGTTTAATCACAGCAGCCTGTTTCAATTCTGTTGGAAGGACAAAATCTCAGCAAGTAATTAAGGTATGTGCTTATATCACATCAATTGAAATGCGTTTGAGTAAATTGAGATTAAATGGATAAAATTGACATGTGCCAACTAAGAACACCACCTCTTCATGGTGGAACTAGAGGTAGACAATAAAGGAGGCTTTGCCAGTGTTGCCTGCAACCTGAGGTCCATAAAAATAAATTAAAATTGGTAAACTTTTTTCCTATAGAGTAGCAGCTATATTGAACAGTCTCAAAGAGAAAATAGTTAATGCCAAGTCAGGCCATGAAAGGGCAGGCTGTATTTGTTAAATAGTAGTTTTGTGCTTGATGTGTTGAATGGCCAATTCCTATTCTTGCTCTTGCTTTAGATTTACTACCTCAAGGTTATTTAAAAAGTATACAGCTCAAATACCCTTCTATCTTAGTAAGATGGCACTTGGGCCTATGGCTATATTTGTTCAGCCAGAAGCTTCTTAGCATATTAACAGAGTTAAGCTTCAGATAGTTTTGTTAGCCTTGTTGGTGTTAAAAGAACAGGTCCACAACCGATATGAGAGCATCCGAAGAGACAACAAACACAGGACTATTAATACACAGGGAGGACTCAGTCTTGACCTTGGAGTAAAGCCCATTGTCCTTTTGTATTGCCAGCATTTTTGGTCAGTATCCACGTAGATTATTTCAACAATATCTGTAAGGCATGGACAAACTTGCATGCTTTTGTCAAACTTTATTGTCTTGATCTGACAATTTGACACTTTGGCAGTGCTATGCTTCAAGCTGCCAAATCAAAATTAACACTGCGCCATATAGTTTGTCCCCTCCAATATTTGTACTACGTTTTTGGATAATCCCACTGTATATGGTCGTTTAATGAATAAATGTGTTCTACTAAATAATGTAAGTAAAGCCTTTCTTTTCTATAGATTTAAATAATTTAAAATTTCATACATAAAATATCTCCATTTCCCTCCTGAAGGCACTAATTCATCTGGATACAGTTTCATAGCCAACAGCTGGCTTTTGGTATTCCTTATGAACAAGCTTAGGTAATGAATGGTGGGCTATTTGGCTGTGGGGAACATCATATTTGAGCCCAACTTTGTTGTCGAACAAACATTAACATATGCTTGTATTTTCAGAAAAAGGCATTCTATAAGGCTTTGGAGTTGAACTCTGGCAGATTTTTATTTTACTCACACTAGCTCAAAGACATTACGACATATATACTACCCAATCATACTTCATGTTCTGGGTGAGCGCAGCAGTCTTGAAATTGAACCTGGGACCTTCCCAGTCTGTATGACTAAGTTTTATACCGGTAGTGCAATTACTAACAGCTGGTCATGAAGATTTCCAGAAAGTTTCTATTGGATTTACCACCATGTGAGCAAAGCACATGCATTGGAACTACTGTCAAGTGCAACCCCTAATATAAAAATGACTAATGTTTTCACAATGGCAAAGTCCATGCTTTGTAACATGGTGTTTCTACATAGATCATTGTAATATTGGGATATTCAATACCAGGTTTTAGGTTTGAAATAATTTAGCCATTTTAAAAGAATATTTCTTTCAAACTTAATATTTGCTTCTCATACTGATATACAATCATCCTTTTCACTCTTTATTTATTGCCGCTTTGTATGAGTTTCTCTGCTTTTCCTTGATATAAACAAGTTACTTTGCATCAAAAATAGAAAGTAGGCTGTGGTCATTAGTGAGTGTAAGGATCTATTGGAAGATGACATAGGCCGGGGTTTTCCGTGCCCGCCAGCGTCAGGTGTTTTCGGTGGTGTGAGCGGACAATATGGCGCGACAGGTTTCACAACGGTGTGAAACCAGTTTGTGATTGTCCGCTCTGCCCACCAATGGCAAGCTGCATTTCCCGCCATCAGATGTCAGGAACCTTATTGTAATACACCTGCATATCATCATTAGGCCTGCCCACTGGAATGATTCCGCTCCCCCCCCCCCACCCCCCAGCTGGATTGTCTGCCCACGGCAGGAGAGTGTGCCGATCTGTTTTGCAACAGCATATAAAAGGTGTTCACTTGGCGAGTTGCAATTCTCTTGGGACCTCAGTTTGTTTGCCTACCTTGCTTTGGTTAGCACTCGCAGTCAGCAGCACTAGGCTCCACATAACTTTTAAGGGGCTCACGAGTAGGTCTCGACGTATCAGATCAGCCTTATGTGGGTGGCTTTTCAATGGCTGCAGGGCAAGGTCTTGCTTGGGTAAGGGGAGAAGTGGCCTCAGGCAAGGGAAGAGGTTGTAGGACGATAGCTATACTGGGGAAGGAGGGTATCCCAGGGTGTGTGTGGGGGCACATGTTAATCTGTGCAAGTGGCCTCAAGATGGTGAGGGCTAAGGAGGCAGTCTCCAGAGGAGATGAGGCCAGATAGACTTGGAAGGATATGTGTGTGAGAATGGGTTGTGATGTCCCTTGAGCTGGCAGTGAATGAGATATCAGTGAATGTGTGATGGGCTTGAGTGTGTGAGTTTAGAGTGATGAGGTGGCTGCCATGGATGAGATCGTTCATCCTCTATCTGCATTCGATGGCCAACCTCTTCTGTGCAACATTGGCACGGATCACCACTGCCATCGTCTACCAAACCAGAGTGGTAATGTAGTTGTCCATCCTGTGACCAGAGCGGGGATAGAGGACATCACAGCTGGCCTCTACGGAGTCCAAAAGGCGCTTGAGGGCTGCAGTCTTCTTGCCTTTCACGGCCATATCTTCTTTGCTGCAGTCCTGGGCTCAAAATGGTGGAGGCGGTGGCATAGCGGTATTGTCACTGGACTGGTATTCCAGAGACCCAGGGTAATGCTCCAGGGACCCGGGTTCGTATCCCGCCACGGCAGATGGTGAAATTTAATTCAATAAAAATCTGGAATTAAAAGTCTGATGGTAGCCATGAAGCTATTGTCGACTGTTGTAAAAACCCATCTGGCTCACTAATGTCCTTTAGGGAAGGAAATCTGCCGCCTACATATGACTCCAGACCCACAGCAATGTAGTTGACTCTTAACTGCCCTCTGAACAAGGGCAATTAGGGATGGGTAATAAATGCTGGCCTTGCCAGCAATGCCCACATCCCATGAACAAATTTTTAAAAAGCATTGAGTGCGGCTGTATTTTAAATGTGGTGCCTGGCCTGATGAAGTGGTAAGGTGAAGGCATGGTGGGTGAATGAGTGCCTGCCCACCATGGAAATGGAGTGTTTCCCAGGAATGTGACAGGTTTGGGACATTACGGCGTGAAAACCTGCCATCGCGGCCAGAGGGTAAAGTGTTGTTTTACCTTCCTGCTACTGTACTTAGAGCAAATCTTGGACAATTCCACTCATAGAGGTGAAGTATTAGCTCATGATACGCAAAGGCTGACAATGCTGCTGGAAGCACCAAATAATTTGCATACTAAAATGAATAGCGGTTTGCAATAATATCAGGCAACACAAGTTTTAAAAATCAATTTCAGCTTTCATTTATACATGTGGTGTAAAGGATTGAGTAGTTCCAGTAATTTACATGGCCTTTGCAACTTTTCAAACTCCATTCTGGGATTCAAGTGTATGTTTTACTTCCCTGCTGTGGAAATATTGTGATTTCTTCAGAAAATAGGAATGTTTCATCTCCTCCACCTCCAAGTGAAGAACTTTGGCTGCCCCCATTCTTAGTTATCATGGTAGCAAAACTGAGAGGGACTGCAAGCAGCAGACATCAGGGTAATGAAATACAAAAGGACCTAGACAGATTGATAGACAAGTGGGAAATATGTGTACGCAGACAAATGCAAAATTATGAGAGCGGGGAACAGCAGTATTATTTCACAGGACTCAAAAACAGGAGAGGGATTTGGGGGCCCTAATGGATAGATTTCTGAAGTCTTCAGTACACGGTAAATGGCAGCAGTGAAGAGAGAGCAAGTATAATCCTGGGCTGTATAGTCAGAGGAAAACTGTACAACTGTGAAGAAATGATTCTGTGTTGTAGGAAATGCAGTTTGACCCCACCTGGAATTATCGCGTATGATCCTGGCTATTTCAATCTGAGAAAGGCATTCTGACATTGGAGAGGGTGCAGTCAAGGGCAACTGAGATTAGGAATCTGGTCTCAAAAAAAAAAGCTGAATATGCTGGAGAAAAGAAGATTCAGGGTAATTTTATAGAAACATTTGAGATCCTAATGGTTATAGACAGGATAATTGTTAATAAATTTAATGTCAATTCTATATTAAAAGGTATAGACAGTTTTGGTTTAACTGCTTAATATATGGAATAGATTGCCAAGGGAAGCATTGGGAGCTGATGACATCATCAAATTCAAGAAAGTTGGATAAGTACCTGGAGAAAATAATTGATAGAGGGTATAAAAGGTATTGTGAGATCTGATACATCATAGTCACTGGGGTTAGCCAGTTGGATTGCAGTAGTCTTTTCAGATCCTATACATTCCATTGTTTCTTTGAACTTGCAATAATCAAGGTGATTTTAAAATAAATGCGGAACTTTAGAATATGTGCACTGCAGATTGTCATTTATCTCCCTGAATATTAACACAAGTTAAACACTTGCTGTTCTCATTGTGAATCATAATGCTGCCTCTATTTCACCATTGTTTTGCATGTAGACCAACTGGTTCAAAGTTTGGTCTCGCAGGTAATGTTCATTTGAACCAAAATGTTATTTATTGGAAATTATAATCTGTGTGTAACCTAATAATTATTAATAATTTACTGATTGGAATAATGAGGTTATGCAACTGATTAAATAAGGCAAAAGACTACTGTTAGTTACTTCAGATTATTTATTTTCCGTTTTAAAAAAAAAAGTCTAATCTCATACAATATAATTAATGCTAGCTCTACCTGGCTTGACTTGTGTTAGAGCACTGTATGCACAGTAAATAGTTTTACTCTCAGTATTATTTCCCCACCTCTTCCCTACTTCCCCTGCCTCCTTGGCATCCATAGATGTGACCTTTATGTGCCAGGCCCCTCTTTTTCATAGAACTTTTCAAATTAACCTTAGGTTTAAAGAAAGAATCACACTTTTTGCACTACAATCTGTGGTAAGATTATGATTTATAGTCACTAAGCATGCCTGTTATTTCAGGAGAGGTTAGTAAGGTTTCTTTGTAGGCTACGTGGGAAGTTGGAGCAGATGCTTGATCAGGAAGGTCACCTTTTCTTTTCACTTGCAACAGAAGCCTCATTTGTCCCTTGTGTCAGTTCAAAAAGTTGTTCAACGATGCAACAATGGATTTATTTGCATTGTTGTTCAGCTTTTTGGGATTTGTAGAAAACAAGTGACAATCTCCCATTGACATATAGGTCCCAATTTTAACCAAACCTGCTTGATGTAAATGGAATAGTTTTGTGTCTGTCATCCGTTTTATACACTGCTTGTTTTATATGCCATTGTTTTAATGGGGAGTGAACTCAGATGGGATACAAGATGGATGTGTGACCTGAACTAGGCCAGTTTTCATCAGGCAGGGTAGGTCAAAATCAAGGCTACAATGTAGGCTGGCTTACTGTTTTGAAATTACAATCTAATTTGATTAAAAATCTTTAATCAGTGTGAAATCTACAGTGAATAGACATCAATTTGTGATAGGCACATAAACAAATGGGTTTAAATTAAGCTGGTTTAAGCAGTCTAATTAAAATCCTAGTATTCTGTCATTATTCACTTCTGTGCACTGACCAGCATGTATGTCAGGCAGTAATGTGAAACCACCCATCTTTATTCTAGTTAAGAACAGAGAACTAGTATAAACACTTGAGGCGTCACACTCTGTTT
Organism: Cetorhinus maximus; assembly: GCF_964194155.1. NCBI lineage: Eukaryota > Metazoa > Chordata > Chondrichthyes > Lamniformes > Cetorhinidae > Cetorhinus > Cetorhinus maximus. The sequence continues at coordinate 49,145,234 of NC_135884.1, read as the reverse complement.
CAGTCAGTGTGATTGTTTTAAACTGAAGGAAACCCTCATGTAAGTTAAGTGTATATGAATTAAAATCATTTTGTAATCTTGATAGGCTTGGGTCAGCTTCTTGGGGATTTAAATTAAAGATCTTGTGAGGTACATAGTGTGTGGAAGTAGTTGCTGATCATAAAGCGTGTGGGGAAATTTGGCTGGATTCATGCAGAAGTAGATAAGCTATCAGTAGTGTCTTATCAGAAGTTTTCAAAACCAAATGTTCTGGTAGGAATATGCCGCTGGTGGAAATTTAGCTTTCAGTAAATGGTGTTACAGTTGAATTCCACTCACATAAATTATGACAACTTAGGTTGGCTGTTCTGTGGTTTGTTGTGTCTGGTTTGGTTCCTACTTTGAAAGTTGCCGTTACATTTGGTCATTTGAGGCATGTTTTCATAGTCTGGCCCTACCAGCAGGATCCCCATGCACTGCAGGGGAACAGACAAAGCAAATTTAAAGCCACGAATAGTTGAACTAGTGTTAATAACAAACAATGGTAAAATATGTACATTATATGCAGCTGTTACTACCTTATCTTCTTCACAGTTGCTTAAATGTGTAGAAAATCGCTATGAAAAAATTTCCATGGTTTCTTAGACATGTGGCCTTGATATTCTCATTTCCCTCTACCATCCCCCAAATCTGGTATCACCCCTCCTGCTCTTAAAGGGGTGATTTTGATAAGTAGAATACACATGGTAAATAGCTAAAAACAAAAAGCTAAAAGCTGTTGTTTGAGGAACAAAGAACTGTTGATAAGACGACAGATTGTAATGTATACAGTCTGTAAATTTAGCAATGTTTGGAAAGGAAAAAACATAGTGGTAACACTTTAAAAATCCATCAGGGAGTTACAGATAATAGAATAATAGAAGTGGCAGTACAAAAATCATCAGGCTGCCTGGCTGTTTCCGTCATAAAATTTACTCTAATTTTGAACAATGTTTAAGTTTTTGTAAAAGAACCTTGTAGGACATACCTGCTTACATATTAACCAGCTTTATTGTCAGTTAGAGGAGACAGATAAATAGTTCATGTTTACCACACTCAGACAAGAGAATACACAAAGGATTAATTTTCAGTGAGCTACATCATCAGGGAGGTACAATCATACTGCAGAATGATGTGCAATTCCAGATTACAGACAGTTGCTCTAGTTATTTATAGTATAGTCGACATGAGAGATCTGAATAAAATGCCTTTTCTCTTGGATTGTCACTCATCTGTCTGGAATAGATGTCCAAACCTAAAGTTTAAATTCATGTATAAATGATGAGTAGAATGACATTTTGGAAATGAAAGAAGTAATAGTAGTTTTTGGCACCCACACATCTTGTTTATTTGCATTTTAAGTTTTAGTTTTATGTCAGAAAGAAAAAATGCTTCATATGTTCCAAGAAAATGGTAAATTTTTATTTGCTCTGGTCTGTTTTAGGTGTTTCCCCCACCTCAGACCTTTTGTTTTTTGTTAGTTACGTTTATCACGAGGAAGTTGTGGTTTTTCAAGATATTTCCCACTTAGAGCCTTATCAATAACTTTTGATTTTGGTTTGTTTCAGTATCCTCACTGAGCACTTCCACCTTAAGAGTCACTTAAGATGGTGACTTTATCATCAAGAGGGTTGGACCCGGAATTTTGAATGTATGGAATTGAAATCTGTCATTTGTCGAAGGGCAAAAAGGTAAGCTATATAATGCGTGTGTGTGTGTGTGTGTGTGGGGTTGGGTGACAGGGTGCAGGGGGTGGTTACGAAAATGTTTCGCTTTCCTGGAAGTAAAAATAATCTATAAATTGCTATTAAAAAGATTAGGTTTCTCATAATTACAGATAAGTGGTTTTATTAGCCCACAGTTTCCAGTAATAACTTTTAAAACTGCAGTATTGCTGTTCTAATTTGGCTAATTCCTATTCTTAATCAGAGGTGGATAAGCCAACACTTTCAAAAGTCAAGTTGGATCTGAACTCAGCCGAATGTTTAGCTTGGCTGGATGGGCCAAGCAGAGACTTGAAAGTTCTTCCTACCTGTGTGTAGAATTTATATTAGACAACTGATTGAGGTCCTGGATTCAATGAGTGTGTCAGCACCTATGAGGGGAAGGATGGGGTGCTTCAGTTAACCACTGCATTCACGTTATAGAGCCAAGAAAAGATGAGCTAAGGACCCTAGCTCTTCATTGCTATCCAATGATCCTGTTGCAAAGATCAGATGCCTGGATAACAAGTGAGAACAAGATCAGACTGAAATAAAAAGAGAAAATGCTGAAAATACTCAACAGGTCAGGCAGCATCTATGGAGGGAGACCTGAGTTAATATTTCAGGTCGATGATCAAAGGTCAACTCTGTTCTCTCTCCATAGATGCTGCCTGACCTGCTGAGTATTTCCAACATTTTCTCTTTTTATTTCAGATTTCCAGCATCTGCAGTATTCTGCTTTTCAGTAGGATCAGATTGGCTGTGTTATCCTGCAAAGCCAAGTAATATTCCAACACTCGCTACCCAGCCTAGACTCACAAATGAAAATGACCTGGGTGAAATACTAAAGGGGTTCAAGATCCATGGAGATGTAATCTAGCAGGAGTCACTAACTTTAAGATAGGAGGGTGAAAGGACAAGAGAATCGGGAAAAAAAAAATGAACAATTGCATTTGCTGCTTCACAGAGGCTTGCCATTTTGGAGCTTGTTCCCTCATCAGTCAGTTCATTTTTTTTTAAAGTTTCTATAATTAATTGATTTACTATGAGACCCAATATACAGAGGTAATCAGTACAGCAGAAGCCATGAGCCTAGAAGCAAATTTGCAATCCAGCCCATCTGTACTCAATTTCTTGCAAACACTTGGTCCATTCCTCTAGTCTTCCCTCCAATTTTGAGGGCTGATCTTGCCAATAGGAGACACATTCCATGTGAGCCCAGCCTGCGTCACAACATAACTCCAGATTGCAATGAATGCTGATCCTCCCACAAGGATAGCATTTCCACACTTGTCTTGAAAGTCAGGACCAGTTTTGTGGTGAGCTTGTCTTGTTACAATTTGAAGAATGCTCCGACCGGACAGGGAAAGCAGACTCTTGGTCAAAGGCACTATGTCCACCGCATGCCCGTTTACCCTTCGGCACAGGAAGCAACTGTTTATCCCAGGGTGGTTCCATTCACTGCAGCTGGGACTGGCACTTTGGACTGACGTGGAAATGAAATCAAAGGCACCCAACCCCAGATATTGCTTCATACTTGAAAACTATAGAGGATCTCCAAGATTTGTTTTGTTTTTGTCCCAAGCTGGCCTGAAATGTCAACCTCAATAGCAGTACCTACAGCCACTCTGCAATGCATGTGACTTTTCCACTTAATACATTTCTTGCAGTGACTGAGGTAGAAGAAGACCTAAGTGGCAATCCTTTGAGGTAACATATTTGATGATATTCCTGTCAGGTAGCTTCAAGTTTTATGCCTAAATATTTTTCTGACACAAATGCATGGAGCATTTTGAATAGAAAAAGTCCTCCCAAACCTTCCTTAACCTTTTCCAGTAGCCTCTGAGGACTCCTAGCGTACTGAAAGTTGCCTGAGCCTCCGGTATGTTCATTGGTATGACAACTTTGCTTGAACCTTTACAGGTTCTAAGCATACCATCAGCAACTTTTCATTTAAAGGTGCCATTTGTAATGACCTTCACATGTAAAAATGTCAGCTCAAGAAGCAGTTTGTGCTCTCCAAATATTTGCAGAATTGAGTGATTTCTTTTTAATGTGTATTGTTTTAAGTGAAAGATGAAATACAGTTTGTTTCCACAAGCAGCATTTTAATTTATCCACAACTTTTGTGGTCACACAAAAGAGTAGGTGTTATTTTCAGGTGTATGTCTTGTATGTATATATTTTTAGCACAATGGAATTGTAAAATGAAACTATGTTGTGGTAACAATCCATAGAATATTAAAATAATGAAACTATTTAAAATCTAATTCCAAATTCTAAGCAATGAGAAATTATGCAGTAAGTACTTTTTGTTCAGATGGTGCATTGATTACATAAATTAGGTTTAAAAATTTCAAACATGACACTGTAATGAGGGTGTTATCAAAACAAACTTCTTGACTTTGTTGTTTCTGATAGTTCCTCCCACCCCCACCATACCTTTTGCAATATAAACAAATCATCTTCAAAAAAAAGTATTGTCAATTGAGCGTTGAACTCGATGTTGGAGTTCTCTGTTTTGAATGCTAGCCTGGGCCTTCATTTGAATTCAGCTAATTCCAACACCCACCCTATCTCATCCCACACACCTTTATGCACATCTCTGTAGGCAAGTTTTACCAGTTCTAATTGTGCTGCAAAAAAATAAAGTCATAAAAGAAAAATTCTTCAGGGAGGCTCATTTTCCTCCTCAGCAGTATAGTCTGGCTGGCCAATTTGAAGCTTTGCTGGTGGGGGTTGAGGGGATGTCTGCATTATTTTTTCTTCTTTAAGGGAGTGAGTAAAGTCAGTACTCATTCAGTGTGTAACTTCTCCCTGAAAAGATTATTGTTGAAAGGTATTGGATAGGTTTTGAATTTTGATGAATAAGGCAAAATAGCAAACTATAGGACAATGAAAACAACAACGTGAAGCCTGTAGCACTCTGAATTTGTTCGCATCCTCCTCTTTGACTTTCCATAGATACTTAACAATATTTTTCTTCATTATTTGAGCTATTTCCTAGTTATTTTCTTTTATAATCCCCCAATTACTGTGCATTTACAGTTAGAAAAATTAGAATATGAATATTTACATAGGATCGCACATTTGTATAGCTTTATCATGATGTGATCAGTTTAGATTTTCAAATTTAGCAGATTCAGATTCATTGTTTTGTTTACTTGTTAAGGTAATAACACATTACTGTTAATGTCTGCACCTCAAGAACTGAACAAGATGCCATAATGGTGGTCTCGTAGCAGAGGTAGAAGATCAGGTACTCCTGACATAGGTGGTTGTGTTGATGGAGTGTCACAGTTGGCTGTTGATTGGACTGGCCTGTCACTCATCAGTGGCTTGAGTGTATTCTTAGCCTGGATGCTTCAGGGAGTAACAAACATTGCTTAACCCATTACTGGTGCTGTTTTATGAAGTGACTTGGTGACAATAGTCCATTGTCCGAACAGTCCTTCAGACCAGGCAGAAGCCTACAATTCCTGTGGGGAATGGATAAGGGTAAATGAAGGATAAAAATGCAAGTTTTATTTAATTTTGTTCATTTTTGTAATAAGTTGATATTGCCTAAGGTTGAAAAAAAAACACATTTTTAAATCTGAATAGCCTTATGCTATGTCCTGTTTCTTTGCACTTTTTTTTGTATTTTAGCATAAAGATTCTAAGCTGTCAATGTTTTTTACATTCAAAGACATCAAAACTCTGCAGGTTATTAGGTTTGTGGTCTGATGAAACTTTCCTCAGGGGTATATATTTGATTTGTTAGTTCTGCTGCAGTTAGGCCCTTTGCTTTTTAACTATATAGTGGCTGGGGAAGTATGATTGCGTACATCTATAAAATCTCGGATTCTGCATTGTCATGTCATTGTAGGGTGTTAGTTTTGTAGTCATAATAAGCTTTTTAAGCTGTTTTGAAAGCTAATGTTTGAAGCATTTTACTATCCTTTTTAATATTCTAAATTTCGTTAGACTTCTATTTTAAAAATGTCATTACTTAAGCTTGAAGGCATTGTTTTGTGAAATGCTGTTTCTTTAAAAAATAGGCCTAATTTCACTGTGATTAGGATGGAACATGCAATCCGGCTAATGACACTGGACTTTTCATTCCCCAAGGTTGTTGGGAAAGTTTTATATTGTTGTGGAGTATTTTAAACCAACACTCAACACAGGGTCTTTCGCTCAAACGTCAACCAGCCTTTATTCTTTTTACACTGGTGGGGAGACGATCTCTACTGGTAAACCCAGGAGACTTTTCCAACAATACAGAATTTCAAGCAGTTTATATACTATTCTAATTGCATTACAATCACAGTGCCACCTACAACAGAACTGATACCATTAAGAAGGACTGGGATTTAGGACATCACAACAATGACACAGGATAACCACCATCATGTAATCCAATTAAGAAATGGAGGAGGAAATTGTCACAACCAAATGGCCCCAGCCAACATCCATTCACCCCTGTCATGGAAGGAGAGAAACCCTCCACACAAAGATCAGCCTTAGAGCGAGAGACAGCTCACTTTGGTAGGCTCCATTGTTTTCAGTTGTAGAAATAATATCAGCACTAGTGTCTGTCCAGGGCAGACTTGCAAGATCAAAGTGGGTGCCAAGCACCAATCATCCAGCAGCGTGTCCTCACGGGCTGTGTTTGTGATACTGTTTACTGAAACAAACCATGTGACTCACACGTCTGCAATAAAGTAAAAACAGAAACAGAAATACCTGGAAAAACTTAGCAGGTCTGGCAGCATCGGCGGAGAAGAGCACAGTTGACATTTCGAGTCCTCGTGACCCTTCAACAGAACTAAGTAAAAATAGGAAAGGGGTGAAATATAAGCTGGTTTGAGGAGGGGGGTGGGGGGGTGGAAGGGGGAGTCGGGGTTTGTTGGGACAAGCAGCCAAGTGATAGGAGGAGATAAGCAAAAGATGTCACAGACAAAAGAACAGAGGTGTTGAAGGTGGTGATATTATCTAAAGGAGTGCTAATTAAGAGTAGAGAGCAGGACAAGCAAGGTACAGATAGCTCTAGTGGGGGTGGGATGAAATAATACTAAAAGGGCAAAAAAGGTATAGATAAACAATGGGTGGAAATGCATTTAAAAATAAAGGAAATAGTTGGGAAAAGAAAAATCTATATAAATTATTGGAAAAAGCCAAAAGGAGGGGGAAGAAACGGAAAGGGGGTGGGGATGGAGGAGAGAGTTCAAGATCTAAAATTGTTGAACTCAATATTCAGTCCGGAAGGCTGTAAAGTGACTAGTCGGAAGATGAGGTGCTGTTCCACCAGTTTGCGTTGAGCTTCACTGGAACAATGCAGCAAGCCAAGGACAGACATGTGGGCGTGAGAGCAGGGTGGAGTGTTGAAATGGCAAGCAACAGGGAGGTCTGGGTAATGCTTGCGGACAGACCGAAGGTGTTCTGCAAAGCGGCCACCCAGTCTGCGTTTGGTCTCTCCAGTGTAGGGGAAACCGCATTGGGAGCAACGAATGCAGTAGACTAAATTGAGGGAAGTGCAAGTGAAATGCTGCTTCACTTGAAAAGAGTGTTTGGGTCCTTGGACGGTGAGGAGAGAGGAAGTGAAGGGGCAGGTGTTGCATCTTCTGCGTTTGCATGGGGAGGTACCGTGGGAGGGGGTTGAGGAGTAGGAGGTGATGGAGGAGTGGACCAGGGTGTCACGGAGGGAACGATCCCTACAGAATGCCGCCAGGTGGGGTGAAGGGAAGTGTGTTTGGTGGTGGCATCATGCTGGAGTTGGCGGAAATGGCGGAGGATGATCCTTTGAATGCGGAGGCTGGTGGGGTGATAAGTGAGGACAAGGGGGACCCTATCATGTTTCTGGGAGGGAGGAGAAGGCGTGAGGGTGCGGGAGATGGGCCGGACATGGTTGAGGGCCCTGTCAACTACCATGGGTGGAAAACCTCGGTTAAGGAAGAAGGAGGACATGTCAGGGGAATTGTTTTTGAAAGTGGCATCATCAGAACAGATGCGACGGAGGCGAAGGAACTGAGAGAATGGGATGGAGTCCTTACAGGAAGCGGGGTGTGAGGAGCTGTAGTCGAGGTAGCTGTGGGAGTCGGTAGGCTTGAAATGGATATTGGTGGACAGTCTATCACCAGAAATTGAGACAGAGAGGTCAAGGAAGGGAAGGGAAGTGTCAGAGATGGACCATGTGAAAATGATGGCGGGGTGGAGATTGGAAGCAAAATTAATACGTTTTTCCAGGTCCCGACGAGAGCATGAAGGAGCACCGAAGTAATCATCGATGTGCCGGAGAAAGAGTTATGGGAGGGGGCCGGAGTAGGACTGGAACAAGGAATGTTCCACATATCCCATAAAGAGACAGGCATAGCTGGGGCCCATGCGGGTACCCATAGCCACACCTTTTATTTGGAGGAAGTGAGAGGAGTTAAAGGAGAAATTGTTCAGTGTGAGAACAAGTTCAGCCAGACGGAGGAGAGTAGTGGTGGATGGGGATTGTTCGGGCCTCTGTTCGAGGAAGAAGCAGAGAGCCCTCAGACCATCCTGGTGGGGGATGGAGGTGTAGAGGGATTGGACGTCCATGGTGAAGAGGAGGCGGTTGGGGCCAGGGAACTGGAAATTGTTGATGTGACGTAAGGTGTCAGAGGAATCACGGATGTAGGTGGGAAAGGACTGGACAAGGGGAGAGAGAGGGAGTCAAGATAGTGAGAAATGAGTTCTGTGGAGCAGGAACAGGCCGACACGATCGGTCTGCTGGGACAGTCCTGTTTGTGGATTTTGGGTAGGAGGTAGAAGCGGGCCTTCCGAGGTTGGGCGACTATCAGGTTGGAAGCTGTGGAAGGAAGATCTTCAGAGGAGATGAGGTCAGTGATAGTCCTGGAAACAATGGCTTGATGTTCAGTAGTGGGGTCATGGTCCAGGGAGAGGTAGGAGGAAGTGTCTGCGAGTTGACGCTCGGCCTCCGCGAGGTAGAGGGCTGAGCGTCAACTCGCAAATTTCGCTGTTCCTTAAGCTATGCCTTTGCTTTTTGCTTTCCCCATTTCTTCCTACATGCTGCACATGCTGCAATTTCCCAAGCTATAGCTAACGGTAACTGTAACACTACCAAGACATGGGAGATAATTCAGATCCAAGGGTGGGTTTCAACACTTTCTAGTTCCACAGTCGCTTCCACTAATTTCTGGCCCTTAGATCCTTTTCTTTCTCTTTCTTCAAAATCGTTAGGCCCTGTTTCAAAACATGGTGTTGTTGTACTACTCTGCCTAAACTCTCAGTTTCTTAAGTGCTCAGGCAAGTGGGGAATAGGTGCCTCCATGGGGTCTTCATGTTGTTCTAGGTCCTTGCCTACCTGATCTGTAAAACTTATATTAACCAGCTCCCTTGATTTTATATACACCAGTCTAGTATGTCCAATAGTAACAGGGTCCCGGGGTTTAAAGCAGATATTTGGCATCGCGATATCACACATAACGTCTGCATAATGGTATTCGACTTCGGTGGTAGTGACGCAGTATCCCCCTTGGCCTTTGTACCCTGAGTGGGTATAATGATGATCGGAGTGGGATACTTTCAGTATACACCCCTCTCCTTTTATAGCCACACTCATCTTTTGTGCCCTGGCCCGTGGGGTGTGGGCATATGGTTAAACTGCCTTTCCAGTGACATGCGCTCAGGAACACTCCTCTAATCGTACATTCTTCTTAATGGCATAGATGTCCGTTATTAATACCTAAAATAGGTTTCCCCTCGAATCAAGCCAATGTTTTTAACTTGGTACAGAGGATATGATTGAGCATCTGATTCGACCACAGGGACAATGAGCACCACCCCCACTATCGGGTTAGTACTTGCTACATGGACCACTGTGTAGACCCTGGTCATTACCTTTGAGAATGCAGGCATTCATCAAACCCAGTTGCTGTGCAAGGTCGTGGAGGTAGGAGCTGTTGATCCAATTGGGCACCTTGCCTTGTTGGATCCGAGCCAGGTCGTGTCTGTCTTGTCCTACTACCCACTGGCCATAAGCGTGACATAGGTCTCTCTTTTCCCCCGCCCCAGCCTGTTCCAGATTTCTGTCATTCAGTCAGTTGATAATCTCAGCATGGTTCTCTATTACCCTTATCCCCCTTAACAAGCCTGTAATTGGCTGGGTGCCTAACCATACTCCTGTCTGGGCAGCTTGATTTCCTCTCTTCATTAACCCCTGTAGTACCCCCATTAGCCGTTCCACACTAGACTGAACAGCTTGTATTCTAATGTGTTCACAAAGTATGTTCCCGTATTTACTCCTGTCAAAACGTCATTGATTAAACCTCTCCTTGCCCTGCGGTGGAATACAGCATGCCCTCGAAGCCTAGCTGCACCCGTGGCATCGGCTGCCTTACTGATTATATCCTTTGTTACAATTTCTTAATACCGTCAAATTCACCACAATACCTAGGTCATTGTACCATTGTTAGGTTCAGCAATACAGGTACAATTTCATGTTGTACATTGTCATACAGTTGCTCATTGTCCATAAATAATACCAGCCCATTTAGTGGGCCTGGAGTCAGTTCTGGGCACTGTAACGGTGCCATCCTCGTCATTGATGTAATCATTGGTATAGTCATGATTGACGATGTGGGTGCCCTTGTTATCAGGGGGGCGGAGTTGTAACACGGTATACAATAGGCCATCTTACAACTCCACCCTCACAGCCCAAGACATATCCTCCCCCTATTTGGCCCTGTATGTGCTGCTTTTGTGTGCATCTTGTCATACTGGTAGTATTAGTCATTTTACGTGGCCCACATGGTGTTGGACTCGAGCTTACCCACGCACCGTTACACGTATCTCCTGTTTTTCACACTCGTAACTGGTTGACAAGGTGAAACCCATTTTAGAGTCACCTTTGGGGGATCGCAATCTGCATTCCATTCCTTCTCATTCTGTTGCGCTTGTCGTGAGAATCGTTCCGATCATCAGACTCGTCAAAATTAATGCTTTCATGGTGGCCATACTGTTTGGGGATAAGCACAACTCTGGCTGTCACCAGTCAGTTAGCCAGTTCTGTAAAACAAAATCGGTTAAAACTGTATTCGGTAAAGAGCCGATGCACACGTGATGGGCTACATGACTTCTTCTTTGGCCGTGCCGGGTCCACAGTTCCTTGGTCCTGCGGATCAGTAAAATGTTTTAGTTGCGATTAATGTTTCCATCACCCTTTCCCTTTAATATCCATACAAGCGCATGTACCGCTGGTCGTAATCACCTTGTACGGACCTTTCCACCAAGGGGTAAATCCTACCCATTCGGGGGCCACCCGTACGTATACCTTCTCTCCTACCTTGAGCACTGGTTCATTACTGCTCTTATTCTTCCTTTCCTGATCTTGGATGTCTTGTTGTGCTCTCACCTCTTGTCTCAACTCACGTAGTTCGTTGTCTAATTGTTGTACGCAGTTCCTAATGCGGTCTCTTACTGGTTCTAGTTCCTTGCTTCCAGTTGATATTCCATCTGGCAGTCGCATAGCACGCCCCGTCATTAGCTCAAATGGGGTCAGTCCAGTTGTCTGGTTGGGTGTTGTGCATAAGCGCATGAGTATACAGGGGAGGACATCTACCCATCCTTGTCCTGTTTCTGCAATAGCTTTTGCCAGTGCGGTTTTTAAAGTTCTGTTCATTCGCTCAACCATACCATACCTGAGCTTTGTGGGTGATATGGGACATGAAATCTCTATCAGACTCCTAACAATTTACAGGCTTCCTTCATAACCTTCCCAGTAAATTGAATACCTTGCTCCGAGTCTATCTGTAAGGGACTTCCCCAGCGGGGAATTATTTCCTATGCCAGTATTTGGGCTACCGTCCTAGCGCTACAGTCTTGGGTGGGAAACGCTTCTACCCACCTGGTAAATTGATCAATTACTACTAAGCAGTATTTCTTGCCCCTATTGTTAGGCAGGGGTCCGGTAAAGTCTATTTGCAGATTTTCCAGTGGGCCTTTAGGTCTTGGCTGGTGAGCCATTTTAACTTTGATTGGCTTTCCGGGGTTGTACCGTCCACATGTTATGCATCACTGACAGTGTTTGGACACCTCTCTCCCCATTCCGTTCCACCACCAATCCTTTGTTAGCCTATCATACATTTGTCTGGCGCCCATTGTGGTCAGGGCCGTGATAGATTTCTAGTAGGTTTGTTTGGGTACAATCTGGGGCTATTACCCATAAACCTTTCCTCCATACCCCATCATCTCCTCTAACTGCTCCTTTCTTAGCACATCATTCTAGCTACTCCACACTAGCTTCAATCTGTATCTTTGTAATATTCATTTCACATGGTCCCATTGCTGCAGCTGCAAAAGGGACCGATGGTTCTTTCTTGGCCACTTGTCTGGCTGCCTCGTCCACTAGCATGTTTCCTCTCTGTTCCTCAGTTTCCACCTTTCGGTGAGCTCTTATTTTAATCACGGCCGCCTCTGCCGGCCCTTGTGCTGCCTCCACTAACCCTCTCACCACATACTGCTGCCTTATGTGTCCTCCTCCTGAGGTGATGTATCCTCGCCTACTCCAAGCTATCATGTAATCATGTACCACGCCGAAAGCATATCAGCTGTCTGTGTAGATGTTAACCCTTTTTCCTTTCGCCAGTTTCAAGGCTTCTGTAAGGGCAGTCAGCTCGGCCACCTGGGCTGAAACACTTCCTTCCAGCCCCCCTTTGGCTACCACTTCACCATCTCCTGTTACCACTGTCCAACCTGTATGTGGCTCTCCATATATATAAATCATCGAGATCTATACACATAAAGGGTGTACTCGGGGTTTTCCAGGGGTTCGTCTGAGACTGTCCCCTATGTTTCTTTATCTGTTGTGGCCTGACACTCGTGTGCCTCCCCTTCCGTTAATATGCCTTCAGCAAGATTTACTCTAGTATCCCTCACTATCTGAACTGATCTGTCTTTGGGTATTAGGACTGCACCCAGGCAGCTCTTCTATTGTCTGAGACAGATTTCAATTTCCCTGTATTCAGCAGGTCTATCAGTGTATGTCACGTGTGCAGCACTATCTGTCCTGACATGGTTATCGGCCCGCAGACTCACATTGCCCGTGCTGCACAGTCTAATGCGGCTACTTGCATCTTGCCCATACCCTGGGCTACCGGGGACTGCTGGATGGAATAATAAGCTACTGGCCTCATGTCCCCACCATACTCCTGTAACAGTACTGCATTGTAGAAGTTTCCATCCACATTGTAGTGCACGTGGAATGGTCAGGACATATTGGGCAATCTAAGGGCGGGGGCTGATGTGAGGGCGGCCTTCAACTCTGCGTAGGCCTTATCTGCTACTTATCCCCACTCTACCTCTCCTGTTGCCGGCTTTCCTCCCTTTACTAATCGCTGTATTGGCTCCGCGGTTGCCACGAAGTCTGGTATAAAGTTTCTGCAGTAATTAAATAGTCCTAGCACCTTCCTCGCTGACGGTTACTGGTTTTGGAATGTTTTTGATGGCGGATTTTCTTTTTTGGGGGAATATCTTACACTAATTTCATGTCCCAGGTATTTAATCTGCGGTAGTCCCAATTGTGCCTTTTTCAGATTTACTTTAAATTCTGCCTCCTTTAGGATCTCCAAAGTGCACATTCGAGCACCCATGTGCCCCTTTTCACCCTCCTGAGGCTATCAGTATATTATCTACATATTGTAGTTGTGCACTTTGTCAAATTCAGTCCTTCCAGGGCTTGACTCATTGCACGGTGGAATATATTAGGGCTGTTATGGAATCCCTGTGGGACTCTGGGCCAAGTGTATTGTTTCTCTTCCACCGTGAATGTGAATTTTTCTTGTGACTCGCCATCCAATGGTATAGACCAGAACTCCTTGGCAATGTCCAAGACTGTGAACACGCTGTGTTCGGGTTTTAATCCATTAAATATCATGGAGGGACTCGCCACTATGGGATGTTCTCATGGGGTTACTTTATTAAGGGCAGTATTGTCGACTGTCAGTTGATATGATCCACCCGGTTTCTTTACAGGCCATATAGGGGAATTGGTGGTCGCTATGGTTTGTCGCAACACCACTTGCTCTATTAGATCTGCCACTATATTCTGCAAGGCTTTCTTTGCCTCTTTTTTTTATTGGGTAATGCCTATGAGCTTGGTGTTCCGGTCCCAGTATCTTAATCGGTTCTGCCCTTACCAGTCCGCAGTCTTGTTTAGATTCTGCCCAAACCCCTTCTAGCGCCTCACACAGTGGTCCCACTTGCTGCCCTTGCTTCAATCCGGCTTAGGGATTTTGCACTGGATATTTGTGCCATGTATTGGGCACCTGGACTTTGGGTCTTTTCCCCTAGGTCCCTCCATATTACTCTCTTGTTTAATATCTATGAATAAGTTTAGTTCGCTCAGTATATCTATTCCTAAGATTGTCCCTTCAGGGTTCTCACATACCCACAATTATACCCCCTATCTCCAATAATTGTCTCACTTTTATGAGCCCTAACCTGTTTTTCTCCCCACTCCTTGTATTAATATCGAATGTTTGGCGAGAGGAAGTTTCAAATTTGTTGTGGACACCAAGGCCCCTGTATCTATTAGCACCTCGCACTGCTGGTCCCCTAACAGCGCCGCTAAATATATTCGGGCACCTTGGTCCTTTCTGGGGGCCACTGTTTCTGACTCATTGTTTCTGACTCAGGGTTTTGATTATCTCGATTAGTCAGTTTTTGTTCATGTCCCCCATATTGGAAGTTTGTCCAGTTAGAGGGACCAATTGTTGTTTTGGGCCCTGTCTTGCTTTGCCTCCCCCGGCTGACCAACAGTCCTTGGCCTCATGGCCGGGCTTGTTACGGCTCCTACACTTTCTCCTATTGTCCTTTTTTGGCATATGGCACTTATTGCACCTATGTCCTGGACGGTTGCAATTATAGCAAACCTCACCTTTTCCTCCTGTTTTGCTACAGCTACAGCTGCCACTGACTCTGCTGCGACTAGTTTAGCCATCTGTTGATTGTCTATGTCCGTAACCCATCTAACTAAGGAGTCGTTATCCTGCACCATGACTAGTCCCCTCCTTATTACGTCCTGATGTACTTTGCTCAGTCCATCTTTAAACATTTGTAAGAATGCTGCATCGTTCCTTGCTGGGTCTCGTATCCCTGAGTGTCCTATTATAGGATATCCACTTTCTCCCCCCATAGTCGTGTGCTGGTTCCCCTTTATTCTGTGTTACTCCCATTATCATATCCCAATTCACTAGCACCACTCCCAGTCGGTAGTCACTGCTGTTTTAAAATGAGCAAATGCTGTCTGAGACTCTTGGGTAGTCTGGGTGACGGCCGCGCACCAGGTGCCGTCCCTAAAGTCATCGCCCAGTTCCTGCCATTTTGTTTTAGGCGTTTTAGCTCATACTAGTCCGGCTGTGTCCCGATTATGTAATTGGTGGGTTATTGGCATTTCTCTCAATTTGTCCCAAAAGAGTTCATTGCTCTGGCGGAGGGTCAGTTTTGGCAACATTTCCAGTAATTTGATTTTGTCACTCAGGAAAAACGGGACACGTGTTGTTCTTAATCAGGCCAGTCCCGGTTGGGATCCTGGGATCCGGACACAACTTCTACTGGTGCCACTCCAACGGCACCGTCATATGGTGGAGGCAGATATTTCCCTTCTTTGTCTTTTTCATAATTATACGCCTCACTATTCATATCCCAATCATCTGGACCTTTGGTCCCGTATTGTGGGGTTATTGGTAGTACTGGGTAAATGTTAGCTACGGCAGATGTTGGTTTCCGCACTTTTGTTCAGATCCCAGTATGCCCTGGCTATTAAGAAATCGGCCTTTTCTTCCGTTTTGTTTCTTTTCTTTTTTCCACCTTGCCTGCTGTTTCCCAATCGGGTCATCTGGATTCCACCCCTTCTGTCATTTTCGCCATAAGTTTCTGATTCTTTTCTCCTAGATATCTGGTTAACGATCCCTCTGGACCACACTCAAGTTGTAACTTCCTTTCCGCGGCCATTGTTGGTTTGGGTTATTTGTTGTCAGCGGTACACCTCCTCTTCACTTCCTCCCGAAGTGAGCGTGTCACTTGCAACTAATACTGAGTATCTTACTATACATGTTTCACCCAAACCCTTACCGGCTGATTGAGGTTTGACTCAGACCTGTAAGTTCTTTTGGTCGCAGGGTGAAGGATCACGGGCGGTTTTGGCTTTGCTCTAACTACGCGTGGTAATTTAAAAAGGTACTCACGGGGTGGCTCGGCCATCACTCATCCGTTTCCTCCGTCCTTAGTAGGATTCCATCCTTGTCGCCAATTTGTTGTGGAGTATTTTAAACCAACACTCAACACAGGGTCTTTCGCTCAAACGTCAACCAGCCTTTATTTTTATTACACCGGTGGGGAGACGATCTCTACTGGTAAACCAGGAGACTTCTCCAACAATACAGAATTTCAAGCAGTTCATATACTATTCTAATTGCGTTACAATCACAGTGCCGCCTACAACAGAACTGATACCATTAAAAGGACTGGAGTTTAAGACATCACAACAAATACACAGGATAACCACCATCATGTAATCTAATTAAGAAATGGAGGAGGAAATTGTCACAACCAAATGGCCCCAGCCAACATCCATTCACCCCTGTCATGGAAGGAGAGAAACCCTCCACACAAAGATCAGCCTTGGAGCGAGAGACAGCTCACCTTGGTAGGCTCCATTGTTTTCAGTTGTAGAAATAATATCAGCACTAGTGTCTGTCCAGGGCAGACTTGCATGATCAAAGTGGGTGCCAAGCACCAATCATCCAGCAGGATGTCCTCACGGGCTGTGTTTGTGATATTGTTTACTGAAACAAACCATGTGACTCACACGTCTGCAATAAAGTTGCTTTTCCACCTAATAAGCTTAGCGTTCAAGAATCATTTTAACTCCATAATTGCCGTAAAGCTTGAAAGCTCCACTTCAATATCATTGAAATCAATGCACTGAAAATTCGGCAGGCCCTACAAAAACTGGGGCATTCACTCTGCCAGGTTACCAGCTGGGAAGCCATGTTGAAAATTATTTCAAATGTTTTAGCATAAGTGAAAATGGCATTTCTGCTGGCTGTACCATAAGTAGATCAATTTTAGAAAGTAACTTGAAGATTCAACATTTTAACTTCACTGATTGCAATAACTGAATGGCTTGCTAGAGGGCATTTAAGAGGCCACCACATTATTGTGAAGTCACATGTAGGCCAGACCAGGTAAGGATGGCAGATTTCCTTCCCTAAAGGACGTTAGTGACATGGGTTTTTATGACAGTCAACAATGGTTTCATCATTAGACTTTTAATTGCAGGTTTTTCATTGAATTCAAATCTCATCATCTGCCAGAGAATTACCCTGGGTACCTGGAGTACTAGTCCAGTGATAGTACCACTACACCACTGCCTCCACAGTTGTAGAACCTAACCAATTTTCAGCCCATTAATTTAGTTGAATGAAAATTGGACAAGTTTTACAATGGACAGAGGATCAGCTTTGCCAGGTTACCAACCAGGTAGTAAAATTTAATTTTACCCCTGAGTAGTTTTATTCTTCTGCATAGTCTATGACACAGAAGTTGTATTATTATGATCTGTTATACACTAGTTGGTGCGTGTTCAGTGTCACAGTGGACATTATGTAGTGGGAGAAAGCGATAATCAAATTGCGAGAACGATTTCAAGAAATGGATGCATCAGTTTCCTGATGGTTTGGCAGCAAAGTGGACTGACCAAAGTGGTACAATAACAAGCCAGGTAGGCCTGATTCAATTTCTGGTTTACATTGAAACTTTAAATGTGAAAAGACTATTTGACCATGGAGGTTATTGTAACTGAAATCATCGTGCCCTCAATTGACATCAACACAATACAATTGCAAGTAAGCTTTGAAAGCTTCCAGCCTAGCTGATTTTTCTCTCCCCTGACCACCCCCCCACCCCCCCCAAATCACATCTCTCTGTAGCTGAACCCAACTGTGTGCCCCCACAGCTGCCCAGAAAGATCAGCAGGATCAGCACACATTGAGGATCATGTATAAGCCCTTGTTGCTTTACATGGCTCAGTACCACACTAGATATAGGATTTGCCTCGTAAGCCTTTGGGGAATCATATCACCTATTTATTTTTATTTTTTTGCTCACGCTTATGATCCTGTCACACAGGCTATTCTTTAGCTATGGACTGACAAACAACTGCCTCTGTTAACTCATATGCCTGCAATGACCGGCTGCCTGGTTTGTTTTTGCTTCCTGTGGGGAATTATCTGGCTTTCTCCCCGATCCCCATGGGCTAATTGATATTGGCAAATCACTTTCTGAGGGATATCTGAGGGGAGAAACCACTACACATTACACCAGAGCAGCCATGCATATACAGTGTGCCACCACAACATTCTCTTTATAGTTTAATATTCTTAACAGAAATGAGTATTGCAGGGATTTCACTATTCACTAACCTTTTTGCAAATGTACTTGTTAATCATAGTGGTACCATTAGTATCACCAATTTTTAAATTGGAAATCATTTCAAAGCTTTAAACTTTAAATTTGTGTGAAGCAATAGCTCTATCCCATTCTAAAGAAAAAAAATAAACTTTGAATATTGGAAATCTGAAATATAAACGAAGATGCTGCAAATACAATGCATGTTAGTACTTACTAAAAGAAGGCTACTCATATATCAGATTTGTGATACTGCTGATGAAAAGTTTTATCTTTTTGATGCTGATGATGCTGTGTTTTTATTTTACACAAATGACTGCGGTTAAAATTAGCTGTTTAAAATAATAACATATTTCTAAAAACAGCATTTAATGGTCAGTTTTTAAAAAAAAATTCACCCTTTAAGAAGGGACATTTTCTCTTAATAAATATGATTGACAATGTTGAGAAAATCTTAGAAGTGGTGGGAGAAAGGGATGTTAAGATAGCTGAATTTGGTTCAAAATAGGATTTGGAAGGCTGAGATCTATGCTTAAGGAGTTTATTCTATGATCGTTTAAGTAGGCAAATAAGCAAGATGGTCATAAGATGGTGATTATATTAGCAGATGAGTTCCTGACAGCATTTAAGTAATGCAGGATGGTTTCTCTCTTAGATGCCATACATGAGCATAGTGATGTGTTGAGAACGCTTTGAATAATACATTTGACTCATAACTCAAAACATTATATTCAGCAAAGGTCTCAGACCACAAGTCTCTCCTTATTTTCAGTTTAACAGGGGCAATAATAAAAAAAAACTGCAATCATGGTCTGAAGTTTGTTTTTAAAGTTGATGCTTGTAGTAGTAATTTATTGCACTGTGTGGCGTATTGCAGTCTTTGTGAACACTTAAGTCACAATACTGCTTTTGATTTGCTGTAGTGACTTTGATTAAAATAATTTTCAATTGCTGCTTCACTAAAACAAAATTAAATCCATCAAAGTTAAAACCTAATTGGGTCCCCCTAAAGAGCTGCTTTATTTACTAAAGCAGCATGTGTTCTGTAAAGCTGTCATTTAGCATTTCTAAGCTTCTCTGTAGATCTCAAAATTTGCCTTGTCATAGTCGTAGCACTTATCTGCAAAGATACCTTATTTTAACATTTAACATTTGCTTCCCCTTCTCATAGGTCTTCTTCCCAGTTCAAGTCAAGTAATTGGCTGAGTTCTCCTCATTTTAGCTGGCTAGCTGCCAGTGTGAAACCATTGTCTGAGTTGCTGATGATTGAAATTAACATGACATTTGTGCAGTGGTAATGGAATACGTTAGTAATTAATTTCATGACTCTGAGGAAGGTTCCATCATCCACCACCTCTGATCAGCAGGAGGGGAGGGGGAGATGATGAAACTCTCCCAGCAGGCACTGTACTGCAGTAGTTAGCCCAACTCAGTGTCAAATTTATTTTTGAGATCTTCCAACAAAACTGAAACAATTGATAATATATTACAACAAACGTCACTCATTTTTTTTTCAAAACAATGCAGTGAATTCAAAATGTAATTATAAAAATTAGAAAGGAAGACATTAATAAGTTTGGATTAACGAACACTATGGTACACTGTTAGGCTTTGCTGTCATTTGTAAGGAACCTGGGAAAGATGCATTTTGCTTAACAACAATTTCAATGAAACTCATCTAAAATTTCCCTAGCTGCTTACAGCAGTGTAGTCTTCTACATGGTACCTCTGCATCCAACTGTCTTGAAACCATCTTTAAATATTCAAGAATGTTTCTGTTTTAAAAACATGGATGATGGCTGTTTCATGTTTATCTGTAATTGCCCAGAACTCTCTTCTGTAAAGATAGACATTTAGAATCAGATAGACTACAGTTGAATTAGCTGATTTTCATGTATTCTGTTGACAGTGTGTTGGTGGGAAATTGGCTTTTGAATGGTGCAAAACAGACAATGGTGAATTGGCAGCTTATTTATACCTTGCCCGATTTTCTTTTCCCTTAATTCAAGAGTGTAAAATAAGCTTCACCCACTATATGTCCTTCAAAGGATTATATGAATTGCAGATCAATTGTTCACAGCTATCAGAAGTTACAGTGCATTGAGGCCCAGGTTATGTTATTTCTTCATGTTTCATGACTGCATTCATCATGGAAAACAATTGCATTTTATGTAAAGTCAAGAGTTGATCCTTTTAAGAATTTTCCATAGGTACCTGAATGGTGTGTTGAAGCACGGCTTGTAGCACTCCAGTGCACTATGCCTTGGAGTGGCATACAAGGACTTGTGCCTCGTAGTTAAAATTACGCACAGGAAAAGTAACCAATCCCCATTCTGTGAGCTAATAAAAGAGATTGGAGTGTGAGTCATTCAGAATTTGTATAGTTTGTAGCAGTTGATTACAGAGCAGCACTGGCCAAGGCTGGGAATTAGGCCATTTGGCTGCTCCACATAGCTTGGGTGTCGTGTGTGATGCTTTGAAACTTAAGACAGGAAAATTTAGAGACAATAAAACAAATTATAAAAGAGGAATTACTCACCTGTTCTGTTAAGGAGTACAGTTTTGCATAAATAACCAGTACCTAGTTGTATATGTTCAGTGATAATTTTCTCTCCATTAAGTAATCTCCAATTTTGTTTTTAAATGATGCAATTTGTTAAAGCAAGTCTTCACTACAATTTCAAATAGTTTGGTGTAGTAGTTCATTTTCCCTTAACTGAATTCGTTATTTGTTTCCTTGCAATCTTAAAATTAACCCCTGAAACATCTTTGTAGATTTGGTGAAGGGTGATATTTATGGAGACGTTATATTTGTAAACTTATTTTACAGAATACTGTTGAATGTCAATTTACAATCAGTTAATTTAGTTCAGTTTTGTAAGTGAAAGTGCTTGAGATCGTGGGGGGGGGGGGTGTGTGTGTGTGTGTGTGTGTGGGTAAACAGGCAATTTGTGAATTGATTTGGCAATGTGAGTGAAGGTGTGTATGCACGTGAATTTGCCTATGTTTAAAGTCAGCTGCTGTCGGACATGCGGTGTAGCTGAAGTAAAACATTGACCTCAATGATATGTTCATACATTGCAGCTAGGTTTTTGTGAAGGTCAATGGTGAGGGTTATTTTAGTGAATTTACAGGAATAACTGCATAGTGTTGCAATGAATTATCTGTTTAAATATCCTCATGCCAGTGAGGATATTTTTGAGTTATTGCATTAGCTATTGCGTCAATAATTGCATATTGCTTCATGATGTTGCAATCAAGGAGTTCAAAAATTCCAGGCAGATTACTGGTTGGTTTTGTTAGCATTAAAGTGTTGTAATTTGTTTCAGTGGTATTGTACAGAATTAGTCTCTGTTCCCCTTTTGCATCAGCATTGGGGCTTTGAGCTTTACACTAGAGAAAGCAAGTTACCCTTGGCATGAGTAAGAGTATGCAATAGAATCAAGGAGGTGGGGTAAAACACAAGTGTCTGGGGAGAGGTTGGGAAGGGAACACCTGAGACTGCATTTTCTCTGTGATCCACACTGGAAAACATAACCTGTAGCATATACATTTTTAAGGGCAGAAAATGTATTAGTTTTAAAAATTGTCCTTTAGGAGAAAACTCTGAGGAAACAAAAAGTGAAGGGAAGAGGCCCATTAAATATTTTTAAAGATCTGAATCAGAATGGAAATATCTCGCTGCCATTGATTACTGATTGGAGACGAACAAGCCTGCATCCAAGCCAGACAGATATATGATGTAGTATTGATGCTTGTGATATCAGATCTATAGTTTTAGACAATTTAGGAACATAGGAACAGGAATACGCCATTCAGCCTCTTGTGCCTATACTGGCATTCAGTTAGATCAAGGCTGATCTGTATATTAACTCCATCTACCTGCCTAGGCTCCAAAACCTTTTATACTCTTTCCTAACAAATCTATCAATCTCATTTATGAAATGTTCAATTTTTGTCAGCATGTATAACTTGTGAATCAATCGCAGTCGAACTATGCTGCTTCAACGTAGAGGCACAAGCATAATGACACAGTGATAAATGGGAGTGAGAGACATTGGGAAGATTTTGAAGTTGAGAGAAAGGGGAAGAGATAGATATGAACCAGGACAAAAAACATTTGCAATACCTGTTATCCTAATGCAACCCCCAATCCCTTCAATGGGTTGATATGAAATTTGTGTTATTGATACCTGTAGTGATGACTGAAGAATACGTTATTACTACAGACATCTTTAGAACAATTCTACATTAGATCACACTTCGTTATAAAGGCTGGAAGAAGTTTAGAACTCTCTTCTACAAATGGCAATTGAAGCTGGATCAATTTTTAATTTCAAATCTGAGATTAATAAATTTTTGTTAACCAAGTAAGTTATGGGGGAAAAGTCAGGCCTGTGGAATTAGGTCACAGATCAACCACAATTTCATTGAATGGCAGAACAGTGGCTAAGTGGCCAACTGCTGTTCCCAAGTTCCATGCTGGAAAGGATAGGCTCCAAGCTCTGTGCTGTGTGCCACATTGGTGCTGGACTCCTCTATGCTTCTTGA
This sequence comes from Cetorhinus maximus, assembly GCF_964194155.1. NCBI lineage: Eukaryota > Metazoa > Chordata > Chondrichthyes > Lamniformes > Cetorhinidae > Cetorhinus > Cetorhinus maximus. Next base: position 49,122,528 of record NC_135884.1, on the reverse strand, counting down.
CATTGACCAAGGCTCACTGGTGGACTTCCGAATGCACCAAACACCCATTCTTCTATCAGCTGGCCATTGAGATCCTCATCTGAGTCCTCTGCCGTGGAACCCTTGTGCGACCTCCCTATCCTTATGCTCTGCCCTGACTGCAGCCCACTTGTCACACCCGAACAGATCCTGTCTCTAATCAATCCTCTAAGATATGTGCAATATCAGTATCTGAGCTAGTGTGAAATTAAGTTTATTTTTATTTATTTATGGGATGATGGCTAGGGCAGCATTTATTGTCCATCCCTAATTGCTCCTGAGAAGGTGGTGGTGAGCTGCCTTCTTGAACCGCTGCAGTCCGTCTGGTGTAAGTACTGCCATCGTGCTGTTAGGGAGGGAGTTCCAGGATTTTGACCCAGTGGCAGTGAAGGAATGGCGATATATTTCCAAGTCAGGATGGTGAGTGGCTTGGAAGGGAACTTCCAAGTGGTGGTGCCCCCATGTGTCTGCTGCCCTTGTCCTTCTAGATGGTAGCGGTCATGCATTTGGAAGGTGCTGTCTAAGGAACAAGTGATGTTGCTTTGTCTTCATGATCACTTTCTTCTTGGTGTTCCTCCGTTGCCTGTCAGGTTTGACCTTTTGGGTATCTTAAAGGGATAAAGTGCAAGGATACATTGTGTGGGAAGTGGAGGAAAATAAGAGGTGCATGCTTATACCTTCTGCAGCTTGTAAATCAGAAGAAAACATGGGTGTGGGGTAAGTGGGATTGGAGAAGGAAGATTAAGTATGAGGATACTGTCATATTCAATTGTTACAGCCCCACACTGACCACACCTCGGGAACGGTCATCCAATTATGGCCAATACCTTCTCCTTCATGGGGGTTAGGACTAGCAGGTGAGCCTACAATTAGTTCCTGCTAGCTCCAGTTGTGCACCATTTTGGCCTGAAAGAGCGAAAGTGAATGTTGGGTAATGTGTTTGTCTGATGTGGCCATCTTGGTTGAATTGCTGGCAGTGTGTGCCAGCTGTGAGATGTGGGTGTGAGTCTTTCAGCAATGCTAAGTGTGTGAAGTTGAGATGAAGCATGAATGTTCGATATGAGACCTGATTGATAGAGATTGTTGGTAAGATATGGAATTTGAAGATACACTCACTGACCTTGTCAACTAGTGTGAAGACATTGAACTTCTTGTGGCATTGCATCCAGCTCCTTGGGCTTGACTCCTGGCACTGACCTCCATCGCTTAATAAGCTTTGACTGCCTTTTGACCGTGTATCCGGGGGGGCTTCCCTTCTCTCTTGCGAATACAGGACATCTTTTTACTTCTTCCACCAAGATCCTCCAACCCAGAGTCTGAAAATCTTGGGAGCCTGCTCTTGTCCCTGTTGTGCCTTACCTCACTCTTTTCCAGGTCAGATTCTCGTCAACTATGACTCCCAGCACCTGCTCCATTCCCCTTTAAAAGGTGTAAGCTAGCTTTAAACAATGTAGTCTAGCTTCAAGTGGTATTAGCCGCTCAAGATATTGGCCCTAGTTGATGCATCCAGCCAAGGAACAGCATGGTTTGTGCTGACTGGATGCAGATACCATTCAAATGAGTAGACAACAAGAAATTGGTGGGCTGCTTGCATGGCAATTAACAGGCTATGTTAGCTTATATTGTGATCCTAGTGCTCAGTTTTGGGGACCTTCCAATTTAGCCCCATGAATCTTATTAGTAAAAAATTGCTAATATGTTAATTTACTTCTACTGCCGTATTTAATATATGTGGCCATATGGAGCATGTTTGCGGGCCATTAACGTGTGAATATATCTGCTGCAGTTGCTGTGACATTGTGCTCTTCGAAGTTTGCAATCTGTAATGCAGAATGGAGCTGAGTGTGTCCTGAGTGAAGGGCTCGTTATTGCCTGGAAGAAGCTTTATGGCTGCTGCTATGTAAAGATTTAGTTAGTTTTGTGTTTTAAATTTAGATAATCGGCAGCAAAATAGTTTTGAACATATATCAAAATATTGTAGACAAATGAGAAGTGGGTAGATCTTCAGTGTGTTAATGTATAGCCTACTCAACTCGAACTTTGTTAGTGTTGTTTACCTGAAAGTAAAGCTCAGATCATTTTTATTAGCAGCACCACTGAGCAGTTCTGTGTAAAAACAAAATGCATGCCAAGTCAAAAGTATTAGAAATACTGACTTAACAGCAGTTAATACGTCACTATGATATAATTTTTAACTCACTTAGACAGGGCAGTGATGTTTTTAGTCATTGGATAAAGTTGGGGTGAGATAACAAATCAGTGGTAAAACACTTGCAATATTTGGAAGGAATATCAGAAAAATCTCACAAAAGAAATGTTTAAAATGTACTTTGGAAAAATGTGTTGGGAAAGTGAGAGTTTGTTGGATGAATGATTGATTGCGTGTTACCGTTGTGTAGAAATAACATATTGTAGTTTGCTCAGTGTCTGTTTCTGCTTTTCTGTTTGTGATCTTGAATTTGAAGTATTCCAGAGTCTAGAAATTATCCCCTAGATTTGTGATTAATGTAAAAAAAATAATTGGATGGAAGCAGCAGAGCCAAAGTTAAATTTTATAAAGATAACATAGAGTTAACGGGCTGGATTTTTATGGAGTCGAGGCGTCTCCACAGAGGTGTAAAAATGGCAGCCGGGACCCAATTCCGGGATTCCGGATCTCATTCCCAGTGCCCCCAATTTTCACCAGTGCAAGTTAAGGGTGCGGGCTGGTGCATGTTGTGAACCAGCACTCTGCATTCTCAACCTGGCTGGCTCTATAGGGGGGATAGGCATGTCCCAGTCTCCTGCAATTTTCATGGAGTTGGGCAGCTTTTAAAGGACTAGTAGTTCATGGCCCCCTCAGAGGTATTGTGAACCATAGAATTTAGAAAGTTAAATTCAGAAGGACTTATCCATGCACCCAGTGCCAAGCTATGCTCTCAGCCAAATCTCATTATGCATTCTTGGCTGAGTGTCCAGACATCCATTAGAATGTTGAAACAGCTGCACCCCCAGGGAAAGCATTGCTTGATTTACAGCTTTTGCTCTGTGATCTGTTTTGTCAATTACACAATGTTTATTTACACAAGGAAACAAGGTGTCAAGTGCTTGTAGTTTCTGCTATTGGTACTTTAAATGGTCTGGATAATTGAAACTTTTATTGGGTTGTAGTGAAAACAGTATTTTTAAAAGAAAGTAGAAAGTTATGAATAAGTGACTCTTTAAAGCTTTTGCACACATCCTATTGTTACTATAGGGTTCATTGGATCTGTCCAGAGTGTATAGTGAGTGAATGGGCATAGAAGTACCCTAGCTTGACATATAGGATATGAGGAGTCATGGGGTGTGGGCGGAGGGGCATAGCTTGGCACGGAGGTTATGAGGGGCCATGGGGAGTGGGTGGAGGGGCACAGCTTGGCATGGGATGATTGAGGGTTATGAGATGACATGAGTTGGCATGGATAGGGCATGGTGGATGAGGGGTATGAGGAGTGATGGCTCTTTTTTGTTTTGCTGTCCTTCTTACAACTGGGATGAAGCCCCAGAGCATCGAGGTGGGCCTTTTAACCAGCCCACCACCATACCCGACAGCCCCTATGGCTCCCCCTGAACTCTTTCCAGGGCCAGTGGGCCCGACTCCTGTTATCACCCGCCCTTCTCCCCCAGAACTAAAATCCTGCATTTGCTGACACTTCCTCCATTGCAGTGCATGCCGAACCGGGAAATTTTCAGACTCCCGCTACCTGCCTCGAAGATAAAGATCCAACCCAACATTTAGGTCTGTGATCTTTCTTCTGATGAAAGGCCACAGACCTGAAATGTTAACTCTGTTTTTGTCTCCACAGATGCTGCCTGACCAGTTGAACATTTCCAGCATTTTCTGTTTTTATTTCAGATCTCCAGCATCCATAGTATTTTGCTTTCATATTGAGATGGTATACCATGTATTACAGATTGGTGTAGCCTTAAATTTGGATTTTGGCATTTTAATCCTCTAACATAATCAAAACAACTTTTCCATTGAAATAACTGTCTTTTTACTAAAACAGATCTCCCAGTGAAGATGAACATTACAGTTCAAATATGTAGTAAGCTTGTAGCACACCACTTCTCAAACTTTTTTCCAATGTGACCCCATTTTAACACTCAAAATTAACACAACCCCAGTCGCCAACAAAAACAAAAAAGCAATAAAGCAGCATAAATAACATTCAGTATATGATTAATGTTTGTGTATTATAGGTCAACATATAATACATCATATAAGTATGAAATCTGTTTTTAACAGTATTTTATAAAAATCTTCTTATATTATGTACTCACCAGTATATTACTTCATCTGAGCTGCTCTAGCGCATGGACCTTGACCAGGCTGGAAGCGCAGCTTGAGGGTCTTGAGGTGGCTGAGGTTGGAGCCCAGGTCATTCTGCAGTGCCGGGGTGACGGGGTTGAGCTCAGACAGGCTGTAGCTCAGCAGCCAAGGCATCACTCCTGGGTTCATGGACAGAGCCAGGTTTTATGAGTGAAATATTTCTGAACAGGCATAAAACCTAACATGTGACAGTTACTGACTACTGAGGTTTCAGTCAAACTCTCCATATTTTCCAGTGACAGAAGAGCCAGTGAAGTGGTCACAGGCAGGAGCCCATGGCCTGGGAGAGAGACTGAGACACAAGCAGGGCAAGGGGAGGGCTGGGTGCTACCTGGGTGCCTCAATGCTAGCATGGAGGACAGTCTCAGAGGAGGGGGAGCTCGAGACCCAGTTTGCTATTTCTGCAACCCCAATTGGAGTCACAACCCACAGTTTGGAAATCACTGTTGTTGCATAAAAATACAGATGCCACACAGCTTATAGAGTATGTGTGCAGGATTATGATTGTGTCAAAAATCTGATTTATACTTGCACGTTTTTAACCTCGGCAATAGCTATGCTAAAATTAAAAACTGGAAGTAGAAATTCAGCAGTAAGCCAAATTAGGCAAACACCTCTGTTTAGATGTGGATTACGTTTAGTACAATTGTTCAATAAATGTATAATCTTAACAATAATTAACAAAAGCAAAATTACATGATACATGATTTATATTTAATGGAGACATCTGATTTTTTTTTTATTTCTGCATTTTCCTTGTTAGCAATTAACATGTTCTTTTAAAACTCTATATAAAATGGAGAGCTCATTTAAATCCTGCTTGAATCTAATTGAGTTTAAGATGGCAGTTACAGCACCTTTGTATAAGGCCCATTTCCATTCTCTCAAGTGTAAAATAATCCTGATTTAAATACATTTCAAAAGGTAAAATCCATTTAATATGAATATTTTTTAAATCATTTTAGTCCAAGATCATGAAATTTACTACTTTTCCATATAACATGAATGTGTTAATTAAATCGTTAAGTGAATCATTTGCTTGTCCATGAACTTTTTGGCATTATAAATATGTGTGCTGTCCTTTGCCAATGTTGGCAGCAATATTTTCCTCACTGAGCACAATTTTATGTGGGCACACGGAGTTCACAAGGTGTAGGTAATGCTAGATTTTTTAAAGATATTTTTTCAGTTGAATTTCTTGCTACTTAAATTAGTATGGTCATGGGGTACATTTTCTACTTTAGACTTCCAGTACCAACATCAACCACTTCCATAACAGTTATATTGTATGGTCAGGCACAGAATTAAATTCTCTCTAATCTACCACCTTCTACTGCATCGTTGCGAATATTTTTCTTTTCCCCATACATTGTGGATGGTTTTATTCTGTGATCCAATGCCTGCTGGGAACTAGGTTAAGGCTGCTGAAAGCAATTTCATCTAAGTCTCTGCAGCCAGCTGAGTGAAGAGATCATCATCATATCAGTGTAACATTGGTTTGAGTGTAAATATCAGAGCTGAAGTAATGGTGCCCTACCCCACTACGTGACTCCATTTTCATTTTTTAAGCATCCAGTGAGTGAGTAACTGTATTTTAGACTCATTTTATTTAGTGCAGTTTAAATTTTGAGAGATTATTTAGAGTTTTAGGACCAGCACATATGCTTTTTTCCCCCCAGAACTGGCCATGGAAAAGTTTTCAGTTTTTGTCTCCAGTATCAGGGTACAACAATCCCAGATCGAACATTTTGTTAAATAGGGTAGGCTCTCTGTTCATTGCTGCAACAATGTCTGCCACTTAACAAATACCCTCTTGTTGATATTTTCAATTTCCAAGTTTGTTCTCCTTAGAGTTTATGAGGCTAGAAATTCAGGTGTACCAATTTTGTGCATGCAGGGGGCGTATGGAGAGAGAATGGTATAGCTTGAAATACTCCTAATATTGGGTCTTCAGCCTCATTTGCATTGATCTGCTGAGCTTCAGGGAGAAGCAAACAGGCCATTGGAAAGTGTGATTGATGCAGCCCAATTTTCAATGCCAGATAAATGAGGTATCAGTGTTACTAGGAAGGGGGAGAGGGAAGGGAAAGTGATGGCTGGTGACGATGAACGTTCTTTGAATGTAAGGTTGGGAGGAGCACTTCTGTTCCTGTGCATGCAGATACAGGGCCAACTTAAAATCAGGCACTTCCAATTTTGACATCCGAAACTCCTCGCTATTGCAAGTATATTTTGCAGTACCGGTGTCAAGTTACTTCTATCCTCACTGATCTATATTGATTCTCTGTCCAAGAATAAATTGAAATTAAAATCCTTGGGGCGGGATTTCCCCCCCCCCCGTCCAGGGGCAAAGTTGATCCCAAAATCGAGAGTGTGCTCTTTCGTGCATGTGCACGAAAAAGCGCACTCATCTCCCTGAGGCTAAGTGCTGCCTCAGGGAGATTGGCTGTTCTGTGCCAAATATGAAAAATTTAAAAAAAAAAATTCCTGACATGTCCCCTCATGTGACACTGTCACATGAGTTGGGGCATGTCCATAATTTTTACAAAAACTTTAATAAAATTTTAAAAAACCTACATGAAACCTCATCCAGCCCGTGGATGAGGTTTCATGCTTTTTCTAATTCCTGCCGGGGCTCCTGGCCTGCCCGCCAACCTTAAGGTTGGACGGGCAGGTCCATTAATTAGTTTAATGACTCAGTCAATGGCGTCAATTGGCCATTGACAGGTCGGCGGGTGCGCAGCTGATTTTGCTGCGCCCCCGCCTACTGGAAAATTTAAATGGGGCGCGGTGACATTGGGAGTTACGCCCGACGTCACTGCACGTCATTTTACGTGTCGGCGCGCAGGCCCCGCCCCCTGCTCGCCGACGGGAAAATCCTGCCCTTGATCTTTCTACAAATTCCTTTCTGTCTCCCTCCATATGTCCCTCCGATGCCATCTCTGACTCCCCTCTCTTTGCTCTACCTTTGGTGGCAGATGCTTGTTCCCCTCACACACCACACCTTCATAAACTTCCTCAAAATACATTTCTTCATCTAAGCCTTGGTCACACCTAGCATACCTGCAATAACTTAGTTTCCACTCCTCTCTGTGTAGTGTTTTGAAACACTTTCAACGTTAAAGCATTTAAATTTTTAAATAAACTGTTTAAAGTTCTGTTATAGCCAGTATATTTTACAGAATAAATGGTTAAGACATTTCTATATCTGTAGTAAACAGCAATGTACTAATATACTTCCACCACCTAGAAGTTCCCCTCCAAGTCACTCACCATCCTGACTTGGAACTATATCGCCGTTCCTTCACTGTCGCTGGGTCAAAATCCTGGAACTCCCTTCCTAACAGCACTGTGAGTGTACCTACAGCACATGGACTGCAGCGGTTCAAGAAGGCAACTCACCACCACCTCCTCAAGGGCAACTAGGGATGGGCAATAAATGCTGGCCTAGCCAGTGAAGCTCACATCTCGTGAATGAATAAAAGAAAAATACCCTAATTTACTGCCTTTTATTACATATATTAGCTGTAATTTTTTAAAAGGTGGGAATGGAGAACCTGCCTCAAAATATAGTTTAATATTCTAATAGTTTGATTTGCAGCATAGGCAAAGCCAACAAAAAGTGATTTTTGTTGTGTATTGCACTGAGTAAGACATGCTCAATTGCAGGCAACCATTGTTGAAAAACTATATCTACACCTCCCCAATAGAGAGGGCAGAATAACAAGATGCTCAGCTCTTGCAATATACTACACTTCCTCCCCACTTAAGAAAAAAACTTATATATTGAAAGGTAAAATGGCACTTGTACATAATTTCCAAGAATACAGTATAACTAAACCAATATCAACAATACCTGAAATTTAGCAGGTTGGGTTGCATATTTTTTTATTTACTGTAATCACAATCTAAATATATATGACCAAAATTACCAGAGTAATTTACATGTCAGTATTATTTCCTTAATACCAGTATGTCTTTAACAAAATTATCATCATTTGCCAAAAATAATGAAAGGAATGGCTTATTTCTTTTTCCTTCCTACATACTTTCAATTTACCTATCTGGCTTCTTTCTCTTTTTGTCTGGCTATCTCCTCCCATTTCCATTAGCTTAACTCTGCTCTCTCACATATCTGGCTGTGTCACACTTGAACTTTGACTTTAAATACTAACTCCACTTAATGGTTGAGACTTTGACATTGATTTGTCTTAACCAAAGACCTTGGCTCACTTTGCCTGACTGGTGGATTCTGTGATTTCAGAAAACTTTCAGTTTCTTTGTGACTTTCACTTATTTTCTGACTTTCACTTGGGACTGCAAAAGGAATTTGGACTATAGGAGGTTTCTGTTGCTTTCCCTTTGTCAGATTTCCTCTTTCAAGCAAATATCTACTTGTTTGATCTACACAGAGTCTCTCTCCAATCTTCACTAGATACGTGAATGCACCTAGTCTCTTTACAACTCCAATCACACACTTCTCCTTATCACTGCAGTGGTTTTTCACCATGACTTTCTGACCAGCACTGAACTCTTGAAGTTTCACGCCATGTATATCATGACTCATCTTCACTTTGACTTTCTTTTCTCTTACTTTGCTATTGACATCAGGCTAAACCTTGTCCTAGAAGCATATTTAAACACTAACTCGTAAGGTGAGCAACCTGTATTAGACTGGGTTTATTCTGTAAGAGAACAGAAAATTGTGTAGCCTGTATAGAAGAGAAAGATAGAAATTACTGCCTAGCCTTTCATCTAGCAAATACTTCTGCAAAGACCTCCTTGCAATTTGTACACTTCTTTCTGGAGCACCATTCAGTGCTGGTTGATATGGTGGTATTAGGGTGTGTTTGACTCCATTCATACACAGAAATATTTCAAACTCTTCAGACACCAACTCTGACCATTAATTGACACCAACTCTGACCATTAATTGACACCAACACCTTTGGCAACCCATAAATTGCAAACTAACCTCTCAAAACCACAGTAGTTTTGGCACTTGTGGTATTGGGCATAGACTCAACATTTATCCATGTGCTATAGCTATTAGACCAAAACAAGGTATTTTTTCCGTTCCACCACAAAGAAATCGGCATATATTCGTTCCCATGGTTTTCTTGTGTTTGACCATGGAATGAAAGGAACTTTGATCGGATCATTTTTCATTCTGAGACACATTTCACAACTTTTCACTAACTCTTCAACATCTCTATTTACCTATGGATACCAGCAAAAATTTCTTGATGCTGCTTTCATCCAGACTGTCACTGTGTGCTCTTGTTGAAGTTTATCTGACAATCTAAAAATCCTTCTCTAAACTTGGAGGAATAATGTCTTTTAAACCCCCTAGGAGATAGCCTTGATCTACACGCCATTCATTCCTACATGTGAAATACACCTGCAATTTCTCGTCATCAAACTCTAGATTGGCCATTCATGACTTAACTGAGCACTTTACTGAGCACCATATCCTTGTGAGTTTCTTCACTAATTTCTCTGGCAGACAATGGCATGTCATTTTTGAATGTAAAGTAATTGGCTAAGAATGAATCAGTCTCCACATGAAATCTCCAAAGAACATCCACATTTGCATTATCTGCTGTCTTAAGATACTTAATATCGTACTGGTGGCTAATTTTGTCATTTAGTCCTCCTTGTACAAAAACCAGTTTGTGCTCTCTTAGCACTTCTCAATGTCAGATGTACCCTTACTGATTCCTACTATAAATAACTTAGTCCAATTTAACTGTATTTTCTTAAGCCAATTCCTTCCCATCAGGGGGACTTTGTTCCCTCCTACTATTAACAATGGCATGTAATAGGATGTATTGGCATATTCTCCTGTAACACTAACTTGATTTAACACTGACTACTGATATTGGAATAACTAGTCAGTTTCATTCCAGTTTGTGGAAGGGAATGTGACTTGGGAATTCCTGTACTCTCCTTCCAAGATAACAAGCACTGCTGGAGCTTTATCAGTGATGAAAGTAAGTTGTGAATCTCCAATTTTCGTTTTTCCTGTGGGCGCTGGAATTATACCTTCAGCCCTATTACTCTCATCTTGCATGTGTTGTTTTTTCTTGCTCTCTGACTGAGTACAACTCTTGATCTTCCTACTCTATAACATCAACTTCTGTTTCCATATCTATTATATGTGCATTTGCAAATTTCCAGATTCCTGAACTAGCTTCAGATGTACCACGGCCTCAACCTGGTGCCTGGCTGCAATCTGGAGCATTACTGTTTCTTCTATTCCTGCATGCAGTCTGGATATGACCGACCTTCCAATGGGGACATTTAAATGGTTGGTGACTATCATGGCAAAGGTAGCATCTAAATTTCTGACTCTGAGACTGTGAACTTGGTGCCATTGCCTGGATCTCACTGAAATCCAGTGGACCTCCCCTGCTGGCTTAGGAAAAGTACTTTCTTGCAGTTTGCAACCATCTCTTTTTGTTATATCCATGACTGTGGCCTCATCGCAGGCCTCCTTCCATGTCGCTTTATTGCCTTTCACAAAAAAACTTTGCCTGGATGTTATTGTTCCTTAGGCCTCATAAAGATGTGTCTCTAAGGTCGATTTCTAAGCTAGCACCATACCCACAGTGACAATAGAGTTTCTTTATTTTGAGAATGTAACCACCAACAGTCTCACTTAGCAATTGCTTCCTTTCATGGAATGTAACTTGCAATGCAATCTCATTTTTAATCAGGCCATAATATGGGTCCAGGATCTCATTAATTTCAGAATAGTCCATAGTACTGGGGTCTTGCTGGCAACATTGCTCAAAAGTATCCGGCCCCAATATTTACTTTTTGCTCATCTCCTATTTTATTCGTTTTCAGCCAAATGTGTGACCTTTATTCGTAATTACACCAGTCATCCTTGTTAGGGTTGAATTCCCCCATTGTCCGCAAATATGATTTCAGTGCCATTTTTTTCAATTACATGCCATGCTCATTCACTGTGTATCTGAATATGATGTACACAAATGCAGCAATCTTTCAAATCACTCAAACTTCCTCAAAATCAATTTCAGAAGTTGAAAAAAATGTCACCATGTTCTTCGGTCCTTAATTTCTCAAATGAAATATAAGGAAAGAATTTCATCTTATCCTCGTCATGAACTTTCTGTTGTGTATTTCACTGAGTAAGACTGATACATGCTTAATTGCAGGCAGCCATTGTGGAACAATTTCACTTACAACTCCCAAAGAATAGGGGCAGCAGAGAAGGCAGTATAACAAAATGCTCAGTTCTTGCAAAATAAACTTGTTTGTTTTTACATTTAATACTCCTGGTATTAACATTGTGATTTGATATTGATAGGAAGCTTTAGTAACTGTGTATGAAGCAGGAATTAATTGGGGTTGCTCATTTCAAGTCTTCTGATCAAGGTTCTTACTGTGAGTTTAGGAAATTTTAGTTCCTCACAGTTGGAAGACAGTATAAGTATTGAGAGTCTTTTCATCATAAATGGTCATGTAAAACCTCTTGAAGCCTTTCTAATTTCCTTCAATTATTTCTTGCACCCATTTTTCAAGGTATGTTATGCCCTTTTTAGACCTTAATGTGGCAGGCATCCTTGTTGACCTAAGTGGATAGGCAGAAAATCTGCTTCCTGCTGAATACTAATTCCACTCTTAAGCAAGAGTTGCATCAGATGACAATTATTCTTCACTATATGGGGAAGGGTATATTCTCTGCTCTGTTTCTGACCTGATGATGGGACTGAAACTTAATTTGGGTTTGGACATATATTGTTTGCACTGTTACCATTCTGCCTTATATCAACTGAAATTTTAATTGTGAAAACAGTCACACTTCCATCTAATTCTTTTCCATTGTTTGTACTTCTTTTTATTGTGCTCCAGAGTTTAAACTGCCAAAACTTAACATATAGAATGAGAATTATAAATTGCTATAATATTAGCATGTTAATCTTAAACTCAAAATTAGTGCTGGGTATGGGAAAGAATGCGCACTTAAGCTTAATAGCTAAACTGACTTAGTACTTTGCATTCAAACATACAGGAAAATCAAGCTCCTAGCCTGTCATGGTGAAAATATATAGGTTTCCTTAGTTGATGATGTTAGATATTAACGCAGGTGCTAATACTTTTCATTAGTGCTAGCAGAAGAACTTGGAACGTTTGCTGAGTGGCATTGCTGGAGATGTAAGGGACCCTTACACACCGACATCCCAGGGCAGAATGTGTGTTTGGGGAAATATTAGAAGCAGGTACTCATAAGAACTTAAATAAAATCTTTTTGATGTTTTCGGTAAATATTCTGCTGTTGATTTGATTTGTGTGATTTTATTGAAAGTGAGAGAAATGACTCAAAATTCATTCCAATGGAAATTAAAATTTGAACAAGAGTACTATTGAAGATTTCCACTTCCACAGTGGCAAAAACAGCACAAAACAACAAACAAAATAAGAAGTAATATTATCTGCTCAATATCTTACTTGGATTTGTAGTTAGTTATTTGTCATTTATAAGACAAAGGTTTTTTCAGATGTTTGACTTACAGGGTGCTACTCAATTTTTCATTGTTGTCTGATTAGAAATATACAAACCTAAAAGGGCATTGACTTAGGTAATAACTGTAATCTCTGGCTCCCCACAAATACTTCTGATGTGACCTTTTATTTGCAGTACTGCTATAACTCTAACTTGTTTTTTCTTCTTCAAGGTCCTCAAAATGCATTGTTGCTACCCAAATACTAATTTCTCTTGACATTCTTTGTTCAGCTCTCTGTTTAGGTGTTTTGGGTGGATCGGCGCCTAATTAATTGCAATTAACTGAGTCTTGTTGGCTATCCTTGACCTTTTGCTGCTTCAAGTATGTTGACCATCCCAATACTAATACAATTCTATCATGGTCTAACTGGTTGTACTGCTCTCTGTTCTGCTTCTATCAGTGCCTCTCCTTCAACTGACTCTTCTGTTTCTTGCCCTGACTGATATCTTTGGACCAACCTATGCATCATCTTCATCTTACCCTTTGGTAGCATCATTCACATGCATGGGATAAACTTTCACATACATGCTAATTACACTAAACTCTATCTACCCGCTGCTGTTGTACTATTTGATTCTCTAACTGATGGCAAATCCTGAATGAGTTGATAATTTCTACAGCTCAATGTCAGTAAAAGTGGCAAGAGCTAAATATGATGGATTCAGTGCTTATGTACATCTAGTTCGGGTTCCATCAACTTCCCTGGCTACCTACTTAGCCTGATATTCGTGGTGTACAGCTCTGCATTCTGATCTGAGCTGTAAACATTGTTGCTAAAACCACCTTCTGATACCTCTGGAACATAACCAGTTGTTATGCCGCTGTTTCACTCTCATCAATACAATATTTTCTTTGTTGGCACCCCCAACTTCACTTTCACAAATTTCAGCTAATCTAGAACTCCAAGACCTGAGTTCTCTGTAGCACAAAGTCCTCAACACCTATCTCTTCCACCAAAAGCTTCAGTGCCTTCCTCTTCTGCATGAGATCAATTTGAAGATCCTTGTTGTTATCATCAAATCCCATTAGCCTTTTTACTTCACCCAATGGAAATCTTCTCGTGTACTACACTCCAACTGAATCTCCTATTCATTTACTATGAATTCTGCTTCTTAATTGTTTCTCCCCTGCACCATCCTTTCGCTGTTATGCCTGTAATCTTGTTTCAAAATACGATTGCTTTGCAACCTTTCTTCTTGCCTTTAAAATCTTCTCAAAAACCTATTTCCTTAGCCATACTTCTGGTGTCATCCCTCAAACTCCTTCACTATCTGCTTGTTTTCCACTTCCAATTGTAAAGTGTTGAGACGTTTCCTTTGCGAGTGCTTTACAAATGAAAATGGCTATTGCAGAAACCAGTGGTCTTGCCGCATTATCTTGTAACGTTTTGACAGAGCATGTAGAGCATCATATCATTAAGGGTGTCATCAAACCTGTTATTCTTGCAGGATATTAAGGTAAAATCTGCAGTATTCTTCTTGAGACATCACAGAGTTAAATGAGAAGTGACAGTTGCTTTAATATAGGCTTCGGACTACTGAAGTGTTGGGACTTGCAAACCCACATACTGGTAACTTCAAAATCCATCAGAATCTTTAAAAATGGACCAGCAAAATATGCACCTGAGGAGTTTTGGGTGTCTGACGCCTCTTGCATTTTTGTGCTTATAGTATGGCATTTCCCTGTCTACTGGTTTAGGATTTCAAATAACTTACAAAGTTCCTTTAATCAGCAAATATGATTTGTAATAGTACTGGGTGTAGGGAAAATTAATTTCACTGAACAGCCATATGTTATCAACTTCAAAGTGATGTCAGGTTAAGTCTAGCAAAATCTAATAGTGGCAAAACAGGTGGTGCCAGTTTCAAAGATAAGTTAGTTCAAGTATCATGTCACAGGAATGTACTGAATGTGACTTACAATATATAAATTATTGTGGGTTTCAAGTATGTGCTGTTCCCTACTTTTCCCCAAAATCTTTTGTCATTTGTGATAAAAATTTGAACTTTTTGCTGCTTGTTCCACTGATTTTAGATTGCTGAGGGGTTGCACACCATGAAGAATGACCTGATTGCTGGGAAAAGCCTGTACTTGAAAATCCAATTAAGTGTAATTTTCTTGTATTATTTGGAGTTCTTTCATAATTTGAAAGTTTAGTTCCTACCAGTGACAAAATAATGGCTACTTCAGAGAACAAGGCAAGTGTTTTCAGCTCTTCAAAATTCATGTGTCAGAGAACATACCAGTTCCCAATTTTTGCTGGAGAATCCTTTGACTCTATTGCCATTGAATCTTTTTTCAGGCTTTCACCTTAAAGACGAGATCACACTAACAGGAAGACTGACCAAATGTTTCCAATTGGGTATAAATTCCAGTAAAGCCTGAAATGCATTATATAATAAGTGCCAAGAAATGTGCTGGTACAGTAGTTGCACAAGTTTAGTGCAGTAAAACAGCTTAGCTACTTATGGCAATGAAATAAAGCAAAGCTTTTTATTGGCAAGTAGTTAACATACACCAGATGATCCCGCACCACAGACAAATAAAAAACATGTTTGTTTGGTTGAATGTGTTTTTTAACAATGATGGTTAAATGTGGGAAGACAAGCTTGGTAATGTATTTTAGAGTAGTTCAATTTGGTTTGTTAGTTAGCAGGCACAGCAGAACATTAGGTTTTGTTTGCTTACGTCATACTAGTTTGACCAACCACAACAGTGTTTCTAAACATACAGAACCTCATTTTATATCCCTTCTGATTTGCTCAGTTACTCAGTCCTAACTAATGATCCCAAATCCTCCTCTCTCTATTCCAGACTCAGGTCTACGTATGGGTAGACAGGGAGAAATATTTTAATTACAACACCTGGTCTTTGATGAGCAATTAAAAAAATTAAAGGGGGAAAAGGGAAATATTTCACATGTCAGTAAAATCTCTGCCAAGTGGAAATTTTTTTGCCAGTCTAAATCAATCATCCCATGGAGTGAAGAATATTTTCACCAAGTGTTAAAATCTGTTAAATTAGCCCCAATCTATCTGGGGGCAGTATAAAGATACACAATTAAACCCATACATTTTGAGCAGAATTCAGTATTCTCAGAGCAGATTTTAAACAACTTAAATTTTCCTCATTCTGCTTTTACCATTTTGGTTTTGACACTTGCAAATGATTGGTGATATAATATTCTTGGTATTGTTAGGCTAAAACAGATTATTTAATGACCCCGCAGAGGTATGGAAAACAGGAGCTTTACTGAGACACATCTTACTATGCTGGCTACATCTTACATGAGTCTGCATGAGAGCGAGCAAACCATGTGATGTTACATCATTTCCTGTGATGATGTACACAGTACCTGATTAACATAGTACATGATTAGAATTAACCCCGTATACAACCGCGTACGTGAGATGCAACCTGATAAATAGTGAAGGAGGAGACAAGTTAGATGAGATAGATTAGAGGAGCAATTTTAACTCACCAACTTGACAGGAATTGGGTAGGGCAGCCTATAAATTGGCTCAATTTTTACCATATCACCACTGGTTTGGTGGTTGGCCCACCAGACCTAGGTAGGTGCCTCATGTACCAATGCAAGTCATTTTAATCCAGACTGGAGACCTTATGAAGGAAAAAAAATAGAAAGTGCTGGAAAAATGCAGCAAGTCTGGCAGCATCTGTGGAGAGAGAAACAGAGTTAACATTTTGAGTCCAATATGACTCTTCTTCGGTACAACCTAAGAAAAGCCTGCCACCAAGTAAGAACTCCTGCTGCTTGGCTGTCCTGTTCTTTCTAGCCGCAAGAAGGAAGTATTTTGGCTTGACATGGAAGGCCTCTTTATCCTTTCAATAATTGCTGTCTTGCCTTCATCTAACAGGAAATCTTTGGCAGCTTCTCTAAATGTATGCAAATTAAAAGCTCATGTCTACTTGTAGCTGGTGCCTCAGCCACTGAAATACAGTTACAGTGGTGGCTGCTGGGAATGGAGCAGTAAGCCTGAATGGCCCATTTTAAATTCGCTCCCACCATGTTCCTGCTAGGTGGGGTGGGTTAAAATACACCCCATTTCTGGCTTGGACTGCTTACCTCTTGGCAATCATATCTGCTAAAGTATTCATCTGTTCAGTCAACTCCTCCGACACCACCGTCCAGAATCAAAAGTGCTTCTGTGAGGCTGTAAATTGCATGTACATCCTCCGATCTAGTGTACTGCACTCGCTGCTCACATTGCAGTCTATACTTCAGAAAACCAAACACAAATTTAACGATTGCTTTGCTGAACACCTCCGTCTGTCTGTGATTGCAACTTGATTCCCCGCTGCTAGCTTTCAGTTTTTAGTCTCAATTCCACTCAGGCCTCTGTCATTTGCTTTCAGCACTGTTCCAATGAACCCACTACCATTAGGTGTTGGCAGTATGGGTTAAGTATGCTTGTATTTCTGGAAATGGGGGTGCAAGGGGTGAACTGCTACTTGGGATGGGGCTCCCATCAAAACTGTTGGGTGGGGTGACCTGCATTCACCAGATTCCTGCATCACTGGATCCTGCTTTGCCAAGTAGGTTGTTCTTTTTATGTAGCCTTTCCCCCACCCCCAATGTTTTGGCTTTTCACATACTCTGTGTACACGTTTTCTGTTTCCTTCATTTCTCTCATTATGCTTCCTTTTTTCTCCTAATATCCACTTCTGTTTAATCATCGTGCTTTTTCACAAGGACTTCTGTTTATTGTTATGCATATGTGGGGCTTCTCATTCCTTTCCCATTTCCCTTGACCTGTTCCCCTTTAAGTAATATTCATTTAAATATCTTCAAGTCTGAAAAAGAGACTTAGAACTAACTGACTTCTCTTTTTGCATTAATGTTGCCTGATTTGCTGAGTATTTTTGTTTTCTGTTTTTGTTTGCTTTATCAAATCTTTTTGGTTACTGCATTGTTTATTCTTTGTCTAATTCTCCAATCAGGTTCTTGTTTTTTTGTCTCAAAAGCTTTATAGCTTTACCTCTTTTTCATCTTTTTCTTTTTCTCTTCAGTCGGTGAATTATGAAGGAGCAGGGGTTCCTTGTGGCTATGTAGACCAGAAATAAAATCTAATATTTTATTATGCAGTGTATTTATACACTGAAGCATCAGGGGAGGTTCACGTTTCCAAATATGGTTTTGTAGAGGGTTAGGTGTCTAATTTACAGTTCATTTTTCTACTTACTTGCGATTACGAGTGCTATTTTACAATTAGATATTTTTATTCTCTGCTAGTGGAAGTTTGTGTGTGGCTGATTCATCAGAGAATGGGTGGAATGTCTCCTGGAAACTGGTGTAAATATGCCAAAACTGCCTTTTGCCTGAAGCTGGGAAGGTAACCCCTTTACTGTTCAAAGCCACGAACTGTATGTGATCAATACCATTACAATGTCTGGAATGCTCATAGCCCCAAAGTCTTATAATAGTAAAGAATAGTTATTTGGAGTCAGAAGAGGGAGTAACGTCCCAACATGTGTAGAATCCTTAAAATATTATTTTACTTGTAGAGATGATGATCTGAACTTAACTCTATCGAGGTTCACCCAACTGCAGTGTCAGCACTTCAGCATTTAGAAGATTGTGGCGAAAATGTATTTGCGACCAGGGTTATCAGAAAAACTTGAAAAAACCTAGGCCACTCCTCATAAATCCTTATCTCAAGCCTGGGATTTGATTACAGTATTGCAAAAGCTAATTTAACCTCCATTTGAACCTGATGTTCTGTTATGGAAAACTGTCACACTGATCAGGTCACTGAGATACAGAAGAATACAGTATGTGAATTGTGTCTTTAGCCACTGAATATTCCTACGTGATCTAATATAAAGATGGAGAAACACTCAGACCTCATTCTGTTTCCCTATCAGGTTGTATATGAATTCCATGTGGCTTAAGAAATCATAATTTCATCTATCTTTGTATCACAAAATATGGAACTACAACATAAATTGTATAAATATGAGGAGATATCTATTACAGTTTAGGCAGAATAAGGATGCTGATTATCAATTTAACTGTCGCTGCATTGTTGAAGTGAAAATTGAATAAATTGTTTCACTTAAAAAATGAATGTACATTGTAACTTGTTTATTCTACAGGAGTAGCAGTAACTATATGGGTTAGTTGCATGGAATAATCTCACTTTCAGCAAACACAAATTAGATTTGAACTATTTGGTTTAGTTTCTTGGTTGACTCAGTAAGCATAGAGCAAAGTGTATTGACATTGATTTTCCTTCTCTTTTAGCTCTAGGTTTAGGAAAAAACTGAGGGACATTTTGATGAAAATTATGTTTCCTTCAGCAATGGCCATTGGTGCTGGCAAATAAATAGCCAATTTTGAACTTCACCTTGCTGTTTTCTTCATATTTTTTAGGACCAGTCAATTGTTGACAATGGCAGTTGTGTCACAGTAGTAATTCTGTTGGATCAAGACTTGGAGATGTGTTACTTAATCATTTTCACATGTGCTTGTAAATTATGATTGGTGTTACTGAATGCATGCACTATTTATGCATTAGGCAGCAGACGTTTCAGGAATTTGGAATGACACACATTTAACCATTAGTGTTGCAGACAGCAAAACAACTGCTGGGACAGATTATATCGGGAAGATTATAGAAATCACAGCACAGGAGACGACCTTGAGGTTCATTGTGCATGTGTCCGTGCTAGTTCTTCGACTGGAATTAAATATTATAATCCTATTTTCATTCTCCTTTAATATTTCTTTTCAAATACTTAATCTGTTCCATTTTAAACAGTGTGCTAGCCTCTGTCTCAATATCACTTTGGTAAAGAATCCCATGGCCTAAGAACTATCTATGTGAAGAAAGTATTAACTCCGCCTATGACTCCTGTTAGTGGTTCACCGCTTAATTTAAATATTTTTTTAATTTATTCATGGTAAGTGGGTGTCGTGAGCTAGGCCATCCCTAATTCAGGCATTTAAGTGCTGTGGGTCTGGAGTCACATGTAGGCCAGACTAGGTAAGGATGACAGATTTCCTTCCCTAAAGGACATTAGTGAACCAGATGGGTTTTTACAACAATCAACAATGGTTTCATGGTCATCATCAGACTTTTAGTTCCAGATTTTTTGTATTCAAATTTTATCATCTGCCGTGGTGGGATTCAAACTCGGGTCTCCAGAGCATTACCCTGGGTCTCTGGATTACCAGTCCAGTGACAATACCAACTCACCACTGCCTCCCCTGATAATCTTTAATTTTCCATTCCAAACTTCTCTGGAGTTTAATCTTCCATGATTTACCCTCTGAAAACACTTAATGATTTTGATGCCTCTATTACATCTCTTGACCATTTCTGCTTAAGTGAAAAAGCCACTTCTAAGCTTTTTCCAAAATTATAATCTTACATGGTATCATTCTAATGAATCTTCAATTATCCTTTGTCTTTTAATTTGTCAACCTGCTGTTCTTTAACACAACTCCCATGTTGAAAAATCTTTGGAACGTATAGTCAGTGCCTCTGCTACGTGATACTGTTAACTGTGGGAAGGACACATGGCTGTAAAGAGATGGAGGCAGGTTAAGTGAATGTTAATCAAGGAGGCAGATGGAGTATAATGCGCGGAAGTGTGAGGTTATTCACTTTGGTAGTAAAACTAGAAAAGCAGAATATTTTTAAAAGGCATGAAACTTCTAAACATTGATGTTCAGAAAGACTTAGGTATATTTGTACAAGGAACACAGAAGTTAGCATGAAGGAACATCAAGCAATTAGGAATGCGCATGAGCTATTGATCTTTTATTACAAAGAGTTTGGAATATAAGATTTTGGAAGTCTTGTGACAGTTGTATAAGACTTTGCTGAGACCACACCTGGAGAACATCTGTGTTCAGTTTTAATCTCCATTAAGAAAGGATATACTTGCTACTTGCATTACAGATGTTACAGCATAGGATAACTGGATTTGGTTCCTGGGATGAGAGGGTTGTCCTATGATGAGAGGTTGAATAAACTGGGCCTATACTCTCTGGAGTTTAGAAGAATGAGAGATAATCTCATTAAAATGTGCAAGATTCTGCAGGGGTATGGATGTTCCATTATTGAATAGCTACAAGGATGGGATAGATGGATTTTTAGTCTCTTAGGGAATAAAGAGATATGGAGAAAAAGGAAGAAAGTGGAGTTAGGTGAAAGATCAGTCATGGTCATATTAAATGGCAGAACAGGCTTGAGGGGCTGTATGGTCTATTGCTGCTCCTATTTCATATGCTCTTATGCTATATTCCTCTT
The DNA here is from genome assembly GCF_964194155.1 of Cetorhinus maximus. Classification (NCBI taxonomy): domain Eukaryota; kingdom Metazoa; phylum Chordata; class Chondrichthyes; order Lamniformes; family Cetorhinidae; genus Cetorhinus; species Cetorhinus maximus. Next base: position 49,101,346 of record NC_135884.1, on the reverse strand, counting down.
CACCCTCAATATTTTGGGCTGCAGAATGTTCTGAGCTGGGCTCGTCTACCTTGGAATCTAGGTGTGGGACTTGGTTCTTAGACAGATTGTAGATATATTCTGATATCTGCTTAACACTGGTTATTAGTACTACATCTAAACAGGTTACAGAGTAGGCATGTAGCTCCTAGGCATGATTCTAACCTTTCTCTCTTTCTCTCTCTCTCTCTCTCTCTCTCTCTCTCTCTCTCTCTCTCTCTCTCTCCCCCCCCCCCCCCCCCACCACCACCAAGTATATAGTATCCTATTTTTTAACAACAGAAAACTATGTCTTTAACTATTTAGATTATATTTCTGTAGCACCCTTTTTACAACTATAGATTCTAGCCAACTCCAACCCCTACTCTTCCCCTCCACCAATCACATTCCTGGGGAATTCAATTAACTGCCCCACCGTCCCACAGCATTCTCAGACCTTAGGGAAGATGTGTCATAGAGATGAGGGCTTTTGTCTTCATCTGGTAGGGCATCATTACCTTCAGAATAGAAGAAAACTTTAGCATTATGGCTGTCAGCATTGCTGGGAAACAGAATGTAGGTTGCAAGATGACTGCAAAGACAACAAAGGCTTTTCAATAAAAGACTGGTCCACTGCTGTATCAAGATTGAAAATCGAAAATTGAAGATCGAGATTTCAATGAACTTCGATGACGAAGGGAAAAAACAACGAACTTTGGGTAAGACTGCCAGGAAAAGAAATGATTTCCCAATGATTATTCGGGAGGATCGTCTACTTTCTGTAGGCAGTGGTAAGAGAGCTACACTTCTCTCTGTACGAAGTTGCTGCACTATGGGTAATTGGAAGAAATGCTGAGAATATGGAGACAAGACAGCCTCATCTTCTGTAATGAAACAAATTTCCTGTAGGTAGTTAACTCTGGGACAAGGCTGCTGTACGGGACTCTGCAGCCTCAGAAATGCTAAAGGTTCTGGTGCAACTTCTGTGCCGACCTCCAACAAGACTTTCAGCTGGGACTGAAGTATGGGTGCCAATTGACTTTCACCCTGGGAAGGTACCAGCTCTTTAACAGTGTGACCCTCTCTAGACTCTAACCTGGACTCAGGCAAAGCATTCTCTCTGTAAGACTCATCACAGGAGCAACAGGAGACAAGGCATGGAACACATTGGTTGGTTCAGTGGAATTAAGATCTGAATGCTGCTCGGTCACTAAAAGTGCAGCTGATTCTTCTAAATAGATGACAGAGGCTTCATAAGGTTCATCAACAGGAAAGATGAATCATTCTCTAGAACCTCAGCCTCCCAAGAGGTCACTCAGTACTGCAAGGGTTTCTTTCTTGTCACTCTCTAAGAAGAGCCAATTCAGATCCAACAGGTCATCATGGGAATGGTCACCATCTGCTGCAGTGCCTTCTAAATCTGCCACCTCTGGCCTTACTTTGTGGAGAACTGAGAGATTCATAACTTCCTTGTCTGCCTTTGGTCTAGTGGATGGTACCTCTGTGAAAGAAAGGAGCTCACTGCTGAGTGTATTAACTTCCTCAGCTTCTGAAAGCTGAATTTCTACTGCTTCTAAGTAAAAGGTTGAAGATTGTTGCATGAAAGACAGTGAGTCTTCAAATGATGAACAGCATCTGTTTCTTCTAGGACTCCTAGACAGTGCCAACATCACCATTCAATAGGGACGTAAGTTGCTTGTGAAGAACATAGAGAGAATCAACAATCTATCACCCCTTGTAGCTAAGAGGAGCGGTGGCATAGTGGCATTGTCACTGACTAGTATTCCAGAGACTCAGGGTAATACTCGTGGGATTGGGGTTCAAATCCCACCAATTCAATAAAAATCTGGAATTAAAAGTACCCAAGTATGCCTCTTGAAAAGCACATGACTGGCTGGTGACAGTAGTACATGATGTATTAGCATATCCCATCTGTTAACTCTACTACACAATGTCTTGGTGTTCAATAAATGCTCACATTTATCTTCTTCAATGATTCTTCCATATCCTTTTCGAGGCTCCATTTTCATATGTCGTGTCAGCCTGTCTGCACAGTTCTGTGCATAGGCATATCAAGAAGGTCAGAGAGACCTTCAAAAACTTAGCACTATCTCAGTTGCCCAACAGCATTAGTATAATGGAGAGCACATTTCTACAGGCCATCCACCTTCTCAATAGTCCAGAAAGGCATTGATTTCATGTATGTTGCTTGTCAAACCCATGTACGCATTGTCGTACCTTTATATCAACCAGAAGAGCATTTATTTCATTAGTGAACAGTTGGTATGGGAACACCAGCATAGAATATTGCAGGGGCATGTTGACTTCTTTGGAAATTTCTGGGGAAGATATAAAGTATTGTGTTTTAAGCAAGCCAGTAACAAACTTAAGCTTTAAATCGGTCGCCAAAGCAGATGCTGGAAATCTGAAATAATAACAGAAAATGCTGGAGATATTTAGCAGGCCAGGCAGCATTTGCCTAGAGAGGAACAGATTTAACGTTTCAAGTTTTATTAACCTGAAACATTAAATTTGTTTTTATCTCCACAGATGCTACCTGACCAGCTGAGTATTTTCACCATTTTCAGCTTTTATTCCTGTAACCTGTCATCGTACATGAGGAGTTACAAAGCAGCTGCACTCACAAAAGCTATGTCTCGTTTAGTTCAATAATGGTTCAGTTTGTCACCAAATAGATTGCTTAAGGGAGGTGCCAAGTCACTGAATTCAATTTTAAGCCTCCTTTGTGATTTTTTTTCAGATGTGTCTGATTGGCAGCATTTTGAATATAATAGGCATCAACTTGCTAAGTTTACTTCCGAATATTCATTATCTAAATCCTCTTTTGAAAATGTTGCTGTGAACAGAGTTGCAAAAACACTTAATAATTACATTTTCCATATACTGTTCCTATTCATGGTAATAATTCATTGCCCTGATTCTTGCATGACATTGCTAACTGCTTATCTTTCTTATACTATTTTATATGATGGAAGAGAAGGCTGACTTTCTTGGGTACTTGTCATGCATATTAATAGCTTTAACTTGCTTTAGTGGATTCTTTGAGATCTGCCATTTTCTTCCTCACAGCCCGCCAAATCCTGTTTTGATGGCCTCTGCCACCTCCTTCCATACCTGCTGAGCCAGTCACTTCCTGGGGGGGTGGGGAAATAGGAGAGGTGATGAGGGTGGTGGCATTGTAGAAATGCCTCCAGCGCCTGGTCATCAAATGGCACTTCCTTTATCAAGTATGCTTCATTTAACAGGCAAATCGCTGGGCAAACTGCTGAACTGGGCAGACATGCACTATTTCAATGTTTTAATTGTTTACTTAGTGCCGTTAAAAGGTGCTGGCTGTGATAATTGTTGCCTGTGTTCCATTGGATGGTCGTTGTAGTACATGCTATATTCCCTGAAGAAAATAATAAAATTATACTTTTGTGGATGTTTTTAATAATGCTGAAACTGCATAAACAATGTTCCTTTAATCCTTCATTACTAACAGACAAAAGTTTGCTCTGTTAGGAAATTTTAATTTCTTTTTAGACTATTTCAAATAATTTTAATTTGTGCTTTGAGTATTTACTTGGCTTTATTGATCTTTGTTACAAGTGTTATATTCCTTAAGCATCGTCATGAAGGCAGTCCTGGCTCTGTATGAAATTAACTCACTTACTTGAAGGTGCTTTAAGAATTTCTGTTCAGGAGGTGGAAAACACTTCCATTGCCTTCCATTCAGAAATGTTGCTGTTATATTTTGGTTTGGCTTTTCTTAGGTGTCTATCGAAATGTTTAGTGATGTGGAATTCCTGTAGAATTTCAACGTACACTGCATATGCAAGCTAGTCTGGTCTGGCACGCATCCCTTGTTTTGTTTCAATCTGTGCAGACACCTCCACAGTCTGTACGCAGTGACTTGCTTATATAGTGGTTTGCAATTTTTCACTGAGGCGGTCTTTTGGCTGGAAAAGTTATCACAGATCTTGCAATCATATTTTCATTTATTCCCAGGGTTTCTTTTTCTAGACAGTTAATTTCATTAAGAAAATTGCTGCTTGTATGAATGATTTGCTTTTTGGTTTTGCTATTTGGATTTGTTTGCATAGAAAATGATACCTAAGAGAGCAGAGAAAATCAACTAATCTCAATTCTAGCATTATACAACGTATTTAGTAAGATTGGTTGTGTACAAATAAATATTTTTGTGTTTCCCTGCAAAGCCTTAGTGGCACTGGCTGATGGAACTAAAGTTAGAGTATGTTGAGGGAGTTTTTTCGGTGCAAGATAAAAATTTCTTTACAGAAGGGACAGCTTACTTCTTTCCCAGTTTTGAATTCTTGGCCATTTTATTTGAGCGTAATTACATTGAAAGATTAAAGATTCGGCCACCTAAAAATGAGAAATTATCATTTGCCTAACCGGACAAATATTGATTAGTTTGCAGTTGTCAAAGTACAGTTTACACCAATAAGTACGCAATGGTTTATATAGAGGCTTAATTCAATGGCAGTTTAGATTAAAGATTAGTCTAATTTGTACTTTTCCTTCTAAGAGTAATTTTTGATCATGTCCAATGACATCACTGGATACAGTATGTGTGTTCATGACAAATGATTACAAGATTGAGTTTAGTTGTGACGCCATTTGCTGTCAAATAGCCTGCCAACATTTTATGAGTGTAACTGGACTGTTTATGAGGTTGGTCACGTGGAAAAAGTACTGGAGGGTTGTGAGTACTTATATAACCATTCACTCATCTGGAAGGGTGAGAAAATTAGTGCATGCTAAAAGAAAAGCATGCTTGTTTTGAAATTGCCACTTGCTGCATAGAGGAATTTGCTGTTTGTGAGTTATAAAGTGTTCTCAATAATAGTAATAAGGTTCCACACAGCTGTCATACACTATTAAGTACAATTGAATGTGGCTGAGTAGCTTTGTGGCTGCTCATACTGTGTAAATGAAGACCTGATTGGAAATTAGGTGGTGGATGATAATTCGATCCACAAGAGTAAATGTATAATACTTCACTCCTCTAATAGTCAGGCAGCACAGCTATTACCAGATTTCTATTAAATCACCATGCAGCTCAAGCTCAAAATAGTTTGTTCAATTATTTTACATTTTGAAATCTGCATAGATTGTAACAAGCACCTGAGGTTTGCGGGGGGGTGGGGAGAAGGGGGGTTCGGTGATTTTAACTCCCAGGCAGGAAGTCGACTTAATGATTGTCTAGCAGTCCATCTAGGCCCTGTTTAACAAATAGGCCTCATTTATATCTTTCTTCCTAGCTGTTGAAGATTGGGCAGCCCCAAAGCTGTTGCTGACACTTTGGTAGGTCTTTTGGAGAGGACCTGACAGGATCTCACAGGTGGCAACCTTTTGTGTGGCTCCTTATAGAATGCCTTTTGGAAATCCAGGTATACCACATCTATTGATTTCCCTTTATCTGCGCTACTAGTTGCATCCTCAGAAAACTCCAGTAAGTTTGTCAAACACGATTTGCCTTTCGTAAAACCATGTTGATTTTGTCTGGTAAGTGCATTGTTAAAATTTATGCGGCCTGTTTTCATCGCGTTACATTTCCTACATTCTGTTGGATCTAACTCAAAATAGCCATTTTATTTTTTTCGTATTTATTCATGGGATGCGGGCATCGCTGGCTAGGCCAGCATTTATTACCCATCCCTAATTGCCCTCGAGAAGGTGGTGAGCTACCTTCTTGAACCACTTCAGTCCATGTGGTATAGGTACACCCACAATGCTGTTAGGGAAGGAGTTCCAGGATTTTGACCCAGCGACAGTGAAAGAATGGTGATATATTTCCAGGTCAGGATGGTGAGTGGCTTGGAGGGGAACTTTCAGGTGGTGGTGTTCCCATGTGTCTGCTGTCCTTGTCCTTCTAGATGGTAGTGGTCATGGGTTTGGAAGGTGATGTCTAAGGAGGCTTGGCAAGTTCCTGCAGTGCATCTTGTAGATGGTACACACTGCTGCTACTATGCGCCGTCGATGGAGGGAGTGAATGTTTGACTTGTGACTTGTGCCTTGTAGATGGTGGACAGGCTTTGGGGATTAAGGAGGTGAGTTACACGCTGCAGATTCCTAGCCTCTGACCTGCTCTTGTAGCCACTATTTATATGGCTGGTTCAGTTCAGTTTGTGGTCAGTGGTTTATCTGCTCACGCAGATTTTCTTTTCACTGATCTTGACTGCACAGACACCCTTGGTGTGTCTCATGATTCCATCTCCTATACTTTATATGCTATCCTATACATGCTACGCCTTTGGGAAATCATCTGACAGCAATAAGCCAACTTTTTACCTGTAGCTCTTTACCCAAACCAATCTCTCTAGCATCACCACTGACCCTAAGACTGTTGCCATATTCCCTGATTGGCGAATGGACAAAATGCCAACAATGAGTCCGAAGTTCCTTCTGTTCAATTTTGCCAAAACAAATCCAACGTTTTTAGTTTTCAATGGTCCCAATTCTGTCTCTGGCTCCATTCATCATCCCCAGTTGCCCCAGACTTTCCACCTGAGAAACCCTCCCAAATCCTTACTTAATGAGCTTCCCAAGGCAACTTACTTGTCCTTGACTGGGTTTTAAAGTTATCTTAATGTGTTGAGAAACCTTTCCTATATTTGTGTTGAATTCTTTATCAAACTGATGCCGCTTTGCATTTATCAACTAATTTTGCTAACTTACATTAAAAGGGAGCAGCACTGTTCCACCCATGGATATCGACTTTAGATAATATTTATTTTGCACTGCTGGAAATCAGTAGATCTCTTTTCTAAGCACAGCATATCAACTGCAGGGAACATTAATTTCATTTTTTTTTCTGTAAACATCTGCCTTATTACATCCTATGTACACATATGTTCTTATGTTCATATTAGCTTTGGAGGGGTGTAAATTCTGAAGTTTACTAGTATTCTGGGTTAATATAGTGGGTCTAGAAAATGCACATGTGCTCTAAGTGTAGAATTACTATGTGCCATTTACTTTTATTCCCATTATGTAGAAATCCTGATTCAAGCATAATCCTAGCTGAAACATAATATTTCTCTGTAAAGTGATAATATATTTATTTAACTTCAACTGTAGCATCTTTCTTCATGCAAGCATAAGTTGCATGAAAATAACTTTCAAAGAGTTTTAGAACCTTTTACAATTTAGGATTTGCTATTTTCAGATAATCAGAAGATGTATAGAATCATAACAGCACAGAGAAGGTCATTTGGCCCATTACCCTCGTGCTGGCTCTTTGAAAAAAAATTCTAATTCATTCCACCCTCTTGATGTTTCTCTATAATCCGGCAAGTTTTTCCTTTTCAACTGTACATCCAATTCTCTTTTGAAAATTACTATTGAATCTGCTTGCATCATCATTTTCGGTGATGAATTTCAGATCATAATAACTTGCTGCTTCCTTCATAATTTTGAACACCAGTATTAAATCTCGCTCTAACCATCTCTGTTCTAAGGAAAACAATTCCAACTTTTGTATCTAACCATATAACTAAAATCCCTCATCCCATGTACTATTCCAGTACATCATCTATGCATCCTCTCCAAGGCCTTAACTTCCTTCCTAAAGTGTGATGTCCAGAATTGGACACAATAGGACAATTGCAACTTAACTCACCAGGCAGGAGACCCATGGGATCAAGTGGAAAGACAATTTTACAGCACACCTAATATTGCTCTCCATTAACTTCAATTGGGTGGAATGTAAAACCAGCACTGTACCCAATCCTGTCAGTTTTGTCTGTGGGTTGTTTCTGAAGACATGGGTGTCTTTAGTAAGAGATCTGGTTGGAGGCGAGATCTTCCTTAAAAGTACTTTAATTTACATACTCAGATCACAGAAATCAGGACAGAGCTACTGCTACTGCACTTTTTAGGCTCTTCTCACTCACTCTCTTGATTATGACTTGGCTCCTTATGCATTAGGGGAGGTGTAGGAGGATATGTATATAACAATGTAGGATAAAGACTTGGGCAGAGATGTGTAGAGTAAAGGGTTGCCTCTAACACTACTCTAATATTTCTTCTGAGCATGTCCATAAGGAGCCAAGTCATAATCAAGAGAGATGAGTGAGAAGAGCCTAAAAGTGGAGCAGTAGCTCTGTCCTGATGTTCTGTGATCTTGTATATAGTTAGTTATGTAAATTAAAGTCCTTTTAAGGAAAGATCTTCGCCTCCAACCAGATCTCATACTAAAGACACCCATTGTCTTCAGAAACAACCCAGCAATAACAGACTCATGAGACCTGAATTAGAGGAGTGGGGATATCTTGGAGGGTTGTAGTGCTGGAGGAGGTTACAGAGACAAGAAGGGGTGAGGTCATGGAGGGATTTGGAAAAAAAATGAGAATTTTTAAATTTAGGCAATGCTCAATCAGGAATCAGTAAGCACAGGATTGGTGGATGAACAAGATTTGCTGCAACTTAGGATGCAGACAGCAAAGTTTTGAACAAGCTCAAGTCCACCTCCTATTGTGTGTTATACTATCTGAATATGGCAGAACTGTGTGAGAGTTTTGACTTTAGACATAAGAGCAGTTGTATTTACGATACAAGGGATGATTTTAACACAGGGCGGATATTGGGCAAGTGGTGAACGATGCAGTTACCCTTGGTGTTAGACCTCCTTTACATTTGATTGGTGTGCTGTGAGCACTTGCAACTTGCCAACTGGGGTGGGCAGAATTTGATTGGAACAGTGCGAGAGATTTTATCTACAGGTGTGAGTTGGTCAGCATGAGTTGTCAGAAAACCTGGGATTGGAGCAGCTTGGAGCAGTCTCTTTAAGTATCACAAGTTAGACTGTTTAACACCTGGTACCAGTGGGTGAAGTGTGTGGGGTGTAAACTCTGCCCATTGATATCTCAAAATTGCATTGGAGTGTAATATATATCATAGGACCTCAATTAGAATTATGTTGCAGCCTAAAACAGGCCTGCTCTTAGGAAGCCTGTACAGAAAATTTCAGAAAAATGGCAGCATGTGGGAATGGGCTGAGAAGTGTATCTGTTTGATTTTCAGGGTGCTCTGCTTTGTTCCTGCTGGGTTGAGGGTTTTAAAATGGACCTTATGTTGATTTGGTTCATGGAACTTCTTGTACTATATTCTTTTTCAGTCATTTCATAATGCTTACTTTATTCCATGTTAATAGATTTTTTTAGAAGTACATTTTTCATAACCTCAGCTTTCCACTATGCACATATGTACTTTATGCTGCTGTTTTACAGTAATTTTCATGCCTCACTTCGGTGAGTCACGCAATGTTTTTCTTGCTTTCTGCCAGGTCCTTCTGGTTATTGGCATAATGTACATCACTTCTGGTCATTTATTCCCTCACTTGCTACATTTTTGCATTTTTTTAAGACCAGAGGTCAACTAGACTTGCAGGGCCTAGTCAGTAAAATATTTTATTTCTCTGCTGTATTTGCTAATACATTTGTACACTTCACAGCTTGATTAACAAATTTTCTGCACTTATACCGGTTAAGTGGCTGATTAGAAACATAAAAGGATCATTAATGAAGGTACATCATAAATTGCTATTTTTCGTGAGTACCAATGAAATCATCATCTCTGTAATCAAGTTTCACACGTTGTTTTGTTAAAGGTTCAATAATCTCTTTCAAAATTGGCATTCACTCGTTTTTTGGAAAACTAAAAGTAGGAATGGTAAAGCATCTATCTAAGACTTAGCACAACAGTGTGACCCCTCTCCAGGTATTTTTGTTTTTGTTTTGGATTTCCAGCATCTGCAGTTTTTTGCTTTTATCTTAGTGTGACCTCTCTTCTCTTCTGTCCTTGATGATGTAGCTCCATGTGGCCATCTTTGGTTTGTCTTCTTCCATCATCACTTCAGTTGCATTCTTGCTGATCTAGCAAATAGAAACATTATTCTTTTAAACTAGGCTAGGAAGCAGCTGCCTCCTTATTGAAAAATCTACTGTTGTAGAGTGTTTTGATGCCTGTACTATGCAATTGAGATTGGCAAACAAAGGCATGATATTTTTTCTCTGTTTCAGGGATTGTCCCAGATATTCTATTGGAATGATGGTCCCACTCTTCTAATTACAAGAAGGGATTAATGGTTAGGTTAACAAACTCATCACAAGTTGAAAATAGTCTTGACAAAATATGACAGTTATTTGGCAGTTTGCACGCAAGAAGAACAAGTCACCAAAGAAAAGACAAGGTTGACCAAATTTCACGACCAACCAAAGTTCTTTTGTAATATCAAAAAACACTACAGCCCAACCCGAAAACATACATGTTAACTTGGAACACTAGTAAAAGATAATCAGCTCCCAAAAAACTGACTCAGCACCTAAAAATTTTAAGAATAGTCTAATTCCTAACAAGCTGTTATATATGGGCTTCCAACTTAAGCTATAAGCATATCCAAAGTTCCTTCACTTGTATGAGAAGGCAAAAGTGCATAAAAATCAGACAGGAAAATACAAATATCAAAGGAGCAAAATTGTTGGTGCATTTCCAGAAAGTGTTGGGGGGGGGGGGGAGCGGTGTTAAATGACATGTTCCTCAGAAATTTTTAAATTTTAAATTATGCATGCTAGTTAATTCCAAGAAGTTTTACACTTCATGGTTGATGAATTTTTAAATTTAAAAAAGGAAAAAAGCACAAACATTTGGATTTTCAGTCGACCAATCAATCATCACATTCCCAAAAGATATCTTAACAATCATTCTCTGATTTTCACTCCCACCACCTCAGTTCATTGAAGCCTGCTCATCCATCCAGATCCAGCTTAGAGACAATATGCTCCAGGGTTGTGCAACCTTTTCATGTGATGGGCCACATTTCATTTTTTTTCTCACTCAAGGGGGCCAAGGAGCAAATTTTGGGAAAATAACATTAAACATGAATTTAAAAAAAAGTTGAGGTGTGAAGAAAAGGAACAGCTTGCTGAGCAAAAAAAATGTCAAAGCAATACATTGATAATTTTTTTAAAATTAGCAATTAATTAAGACCATTAGAGTAAGTGTGTGTGTGTCCGGCTCACATGCAGCCTCAGGGCGCTCACGTACTCACCCTCACCAACTGTGTGAGTGTATGTTGGTGTGTGGGGGTGAGGGTGATTGAGCACCCTGAGACTGGAAGTGAGCCAGACAGACACACACACACACACACTCTCTCTCTCTCTCGCCCACTCTCAACTGCGCACACTCTCAATCACTCATTCCGCTCTTGCGCACATGCACACAGGCTGCACACACACACTCTCACTCTCTCATTCATTCACTCTCATACTCACTCTCTCCCTCACACATACAGACACTCACTCACTCTCTCTTTCTCACCTACTCATTCACTCATACAGACACACGCACACATATACACACACACATTCATTCACGCTCTCTCAGACATTCCCTCACACCCTCTCTTGCGCGCGCGCGCACACATTCACCCATGCATGCACACACACTCACACTCATTCACTCTCAGACCCACTCCTTCACTCTCACACACTCTCTCACACACATTCATCCTCTCACACACATTCATTCTCATGCACTTATTAACTCTCATACACACACTCATTCACATTCTCTCTCTCTCCCTCACACACACACATATTCTCTTTCTGTCTCACACACTCAATCATGCATACACACATTCATTCATTCACTCTCTCTCATGCGTGTACACACAAACACTCTCACTCATTCACTCACTTTCTCTCTTTCATTCTCTCTCTCCCTCTCTCTCTCTCTCTCTCTTCAGCACTCACGCACTCGCACTCACTCATACACATACATACACTGTTTTTCTCCCACATTTGAGAAACCTCCTGTGTTTCGAGGAGCAGCTCCTTGCAGAATCTTTCACTTATGCTTACCGGTGTTTTTAACATTGCCTCCACAGGCTGGATAGAGAGGCATGGTGGGATGAATTGTGGCCTGCAGGCTGTATGTTGGACAGCCCTGATATACACCATACAGCTCCCGTCCTTTCACAGAGACACTGCTCCTCATCACTCCCAAGTTTACTCTTTTTCCTTTTTCCATTAATTGAACTTGCCACCCTTCTATCCTGTTTCCAAACTGACACTTTTCTCCCTGTCCCCGTGTCAATTCAATTTGTGTCTCTATAATCCAGTTCAGGCTTGCACCCTTACCCTCCAACAGGCTCATTTCAAGTTGCCACTTAACATTTTTTAAATCTTTCATGGGATGTGAGCATTGCTGGCAAGGCCAACATTTGCTGCCCATCCCTAATTGCTCTTAAGAAAGTGGTGGTGAGCTGCCTTCTTGAACTTCTGCAGTTCATCTGGAGTAGGTACATCCACAGATCCAGGATTTTGAGTCAGCAACAGTGAAGGAATGACGATATAGTTCTAAGTCAGGATGGTGTGTGGATTGGAGGGGAGCTTGCAGGCATGTGCTGCTCTTGTCCTTCTAGGTGGTAGAGGTCACGGGTTTGGAAGGTGCTGTCGAAGGAAGCTTGGTGAGTTGTTGCAGTGCATCTTGTGTATGGTACACTCTGCTGCCACAGTGTGAAGGTGGTGGAGGGAGTAAATGTAAAGATGATGTATGGGGTGCCAATCAAGCGGGCTACTTTCTCCTGGATGATGTTGAGTGTTGAGCTACTTGAGTGTTATTGGAGCTACACTCACCCAAACAAGTGGAGAGTATTCCATTACAAACCTTGAGTCCTTTGGATTGTGAACAGGCTTTGGGGAGTCAGGAAGTGAGTTGTGTGCCACATAATTCCCCCTCGTCAACCTGCATTTTTAGCCACAGTATTTATATGGCTAGCCCAGTTAAGTTTCTGATCAGTGGTAACTCTCAGGATGTTGATGGTGTTGTTTCAGCAATGGTAATGAATGTCATGGGGAGCTGGTTAGATTCTCTCTTGTTGGTGATGGAAATTGCCTGGCATTTGTGTGGCACGAATGTTAGTTACCACTCATTAGCCCAGGACTGAATGTTGTCCAGGTCTTGCTGCATATGAACATGGACTGCTTCAGTATCTGAGGAGTCATGAATGGTGCTGAACATTGTGCAATCAACCGTGAATATCCCCACTTCTGACCTTATGATGGAGGGAAGGTCATTGATGAAGCAGTTGAAGATGGTTGGACCTAGGGCCACTACCCTGAGGAGCTTCTTCAGCGATATCCAGGAATGGAGATGATTGACCTCCAACAACCACAACCATCTTCCTATGTGCTAGGTAAGATTTCCACCAGTGGAGAATTTCCCCTGGTTCCCATTGACTTCGATTTTGTTAAGGCTGCTTGATGCCATACTCAGTCAAATGTTGCCTTGATGTCAAGGGCAGTAACTCTCACCTCACCTTTTGATCCAGCTCATTTGTCCATGTTTGCCCAAAGCTGTAATGCGATCAGGAGCTGAATGACCCTTGCAGAACCCAAACTGAGCAGGTTAGTGCTGTGTGGTTGCCGCCTGATAGCACTGTTGACAACCCCTTCCATCATTTTGCTGATGATTGATAGTAGACTGATGGAGTGATAATTGGCTGGGTGGATTTTTCCTGCTTTTTGTGGACAGGACATACCTGGGCAATATTCCACATTGTTGAGTAGATGCCAGTGTTGTAGCCCCACTGGAACAGCTTGGCTGGGGGCATGGCTAGTTTTGGAGCCCAAGTCTTCGCTACTACTGGGATGTTTTCAGGAGCCATGGCCTTTATGTATCCAGTACCGTCAGACATTTCTTGATATCATGCGAAGTGAATCGAATTGGCTGAAGACTGGGATCTGTAATGCTGGAGACCAAGATGGATCATTCACTCAGCACTTTTGGATGAAGGTGGTTGCACATGCATCTGCCTTCTCTTTTGCACTGATGTGCTGGGCTCCTTCATCATTGAGGACAGGGATATTTGTGGAGCCTACTCCTGTTAGTTGTTTAATTGTGCACAATCATTTGTGACTGGATATGGCAGGACTGCAGAGCCTTGATCTGATCAGTTCGTTGTAGGATCGCTTAACTATATTATTGCATGCTGCTTCTGCTGCTTGGCCTGCATGTAGTCCTGCATTGTTGCTTCACCAGGTTGATGCCACATTTTTAGATATGCCTGGTGCTGCTCTTACATACTGCATTGAACCAGTGCTGATCCCTTGGATTGATATTAATAGTAAAGTGAGGGATTGCTCAGCCTTGGGGTTGAATGCACTTTTGTTGATGGCCGCACTGCCTCATGGAATGCCCAGTTTTCAGCTGCTGAATTTGCAGCTGCTGTTTTGAATCTATCCTATTTAGTTATGCTACATAACTAAACACTGCTACACAGTGGTTATGCTACATAACACGATGGATGGTATCCTCTATGTGAAGATGGGACTTTGCCTCCACAAGGATTTTGCAGGGGTCACTCATATCAATACTGTCAAGGTCAGATGCATTTGCAACAGGTAGATTGGTGAGGGCGAGGTCAAGTCGTTTTTTTCCCCACTTGCTGTTTTCTTCACCAAATGTTGCGGGCCCAGTCTGGCAGTTATAACCAGTTTGGTCATTGACGGTGCGACCGAGCAACTCTTAGCCATGGGCATTGACGTCCCCCACGCAGGGTATGTTCTAAGCCCTTGCTACCCTCAGTGCTTTTTTCAAGTGATGTTCAACATGGTGTACTGATTCTTCAGCTGAGGGAGGAAAGTAGGTGGTAATCGGCAGGAGTGTCCTTGCCTATATTTGACCTGATTCCATCAGACTTCATGCAGTCCGGAGTCAATGTTGAGGACTCCCAGGGCAGTGCCTCCCATCCTGTGGCAGGTCTGTCTTGTCAGTGGGACAGGACATATTACTGCAATGAACATCCATCTGGCAAAGGAAGAAGCTAGAGCCGGTCTGTCTTCAACATAGGTTTATTCACAACACTCAGTATGACATAAGTGTAGACTACTTTTCCCTTCCACTTAGTTCCCCCACCCAGGTGGAATCTGGTTCTTATAAATATGCCCTAACCCTTCCCCAGTTACTGGCAGCTGTTCTTAGTCACGACTAGAGCATGTACTCAATTGTCACAGCATCTGAAACATTAACAGAACATACCTAGAGATGGTGATTGAGGAGTTTGGGACATAGGCTGTAAATTATGACTTGGTGAGTATTCGATGTCAGGCTGTTGCTCTACGAGCCTATGGGACAGCTCTCCCAATCTTGGCACAAGCCTCCAGATATTTGTAAGGAGGACTTTGTAGGGTTGACTAGGTTCAGTGTGCTGTTGCCATTTCTGGTGCCTAGGTCACTTGCAGTTGATGTTTATACTTTCCTTCCTTCCCCGTCTAATGGTATTACTTCCAACTTTTTCCACCTTCCTCCAAGCTCTGGTCCTAGGTTCAGCGCCTTCCCTCTCCACTTCATTGCAATTCATTTTCCTGTTATTCTTGCCATTGTCACTATCCATTTTGTCCCCTCTCTGCTTCATTATTCATTCCCATTTTCCATTATTATCATTTATTTCTCGTTTCCCTATTCCTTATTCCCATCCATTTCCCCTTTTTCTTCCCTGTTCACTGCCATCAATTTTCTCACTTCCCTTTGCACCTCCATGAGTATCCATTCTCTTTTTGCCTTTATCCTTAATTTTTCTCCATTCCCCTTCCATCCCCTTCTCCTTCAATACACACCCAAGTCCTACTCTGAAGCAATTCCAACTGCTGCACACTTGTACTTCAATTCACTGAATTCCATTAAGCAGCTCTAACCTATTTCAGGTTAGTGTGGTGACCATCTCTTACAGAAGGCAGGTACGTCAGGGAATTCAGTCCCATCTTGATCTCCTGGACTAGTTTCAATTGCCTAGATAGGTTGAAGAGGCATTTGCCAAATTTTCTCCCTCCAAATTGTTGTAGATTTTTATCTGGTTTTTTGCCTCTCTTATGAGGTCACATGGTTTTGTGTGGGAAGAAGGGTATATAATATTTTGATACACAAGTATCACAACTGTATAGGAGATGCTGTTTAGACCTAAGGGTTTACCTATTCTTCATTATATGTTCGTAGCAGTGCATAGAAGAGTAATGCAAGTCGAAAGTGGCACTCACATGTCCATGCTAGCTACTTCATCAATGGCCAAACTTGCTGCAACAAGAACAAGTTCCAACTGCTACATTTTAGACAGAGATCAGACCCCCGTGAGAAATTCTTAACTCTTTCTTTCTTGCTGATTTTCCCATCTCCTCTCTGAGCACAAAGTGACATGTTGCCGGATAGCGCAGGGCTTGAGGGAGAGTGAGAGGGACATGACACCGTAGATCCTGGTAGAGGAGGTCCAGAGGAGGACTGTTGCCTTGTACCCCTAGGAGTGAAGGATGACTCCTGTCCTTTGACCCTGCAGCAGCTGGTGCTGGTCTGCCATTCCCCATGTCCTCCCCTGATTGCTTGTCCAGACCAAAGGGGATTCTTAGCATCAAGCGCTCCTATAAGGTGACTCCCATTAGGTGGAGTAGCACAGCACTTAGTCTTTTTAGGTGATGCCTCAGAGAATTTGCAGAGTAAGTGTTGCTAATATGTTGGTGTCTTGACAAAATGTCCAGAAAGTCTACCAGTGTGTTTCAAAGGTCTTCACAGCTCCAGCAACTGAGCATGAAATGATGGATATCCCTTTAAGTAGAACTTGAAAACGTACGTTGATACCTTGTTTACTCGCAAACAGTTGGTCGCTATTAGGAGAGAGCGTTAGGACAAACATTAGCCATTAAAATGTTGTGCAGCTTTCTTATTGAGTGCTAGTGGCAGTATTTGGCATTTATTAAGCACTAGCCCCTTAACAAGCTTCCGGATGGCCATTCCTAGTGTGCACATCAACTTCTTTACCAAAATGGTGACTTGCACTGAATTTTGGCTGAACTGGCAATTCAGCTCAAGACTCAATCTTCACCACCTTGGAAGAACTTCTGTGCCTAAACACGGTAGCAAAAATGCCCCACATAGGAATTTTCTTCAGTCCTTAAGAGTTATATCTGAACCAGTGTGAATATTGTACTTTGGTACAATGTTTACTGCTTTATTAAGAAGCTGGTAGTTGTTTACTTCTGGTTAAAACTTGCTGCTTATTTATTTATTTAGCTGACTGGCTTTTGGGAGCCTACTTTCAGGAAGGAACCAAGGGAGTTGGCCTTTACATTACTGGAAAATCCTTCATAGGTGTCAAATTTCAGACTTTCTAAGATTGGCATCAAAGAGAGAAGGATCTTACTTGGATGAAAGGAAAAAAAAACAGATTGTTTTAGATCAGAATTACAGCTTAAGCATATTTAAACCATTGCAGCTGTTCGAAGGATCGAGTAATTATATCGAAGTTGTAAACCTGAAGTCAGGCAGAACAAGATTTCCCTCCATTTATTCAAGTAGTGAAGAACGGATCAACTCCTTGGACTGAATTTTCATCTCCTGATTCAGAGCAAACCCAGGTCAGGCTGGGAATAGTGGCTGGTCATGGCCAGATGCTCACTGAAAGTGATGTCAGGTTGGCAACTTAAAGCTCTGTTGAAAATTCAAACTTCCCTGCCTTGGCTCCTGAAGACTGTATAGGAAAGCTGCCACATAAGTCAGTTTGTGAACCTTGGTGGAAGCCTGCTGAGAAGTCAAATTTTTGAAGGTAAATTTAAAAGCTCTTGCCAATGCCCTCATATCCCCCATGTTCCCTCCAATTCCTCATGCCTCCTCCATTGCCCCTGTATCCCCCATGCCCATATCCACTTTTCCAAGATCCACTATGTACCGAACCGATGAGCCATTGGCAAGTCTGGCAAGTCTTTGAAATGCTCCTGGAACTGATGCAATAAGCAAAGAGACTTTGAAAATCTCCTTTAAAAAAAAAACTGTTCATCTTACAACCTCGTGGAAGTGTCAATCAACCACAGCCAGTTATAGAAGTGATGACATAGCTTTGATGTGATTTTTCAATACCTGTTTGTTTATTTGGACAAGATTAAGATGTGGCACATAGGTCAAAGAAAGGATAACTTGGTATAAGGTAGTAAAGATGTTAGTGAGACAAAGCTAACACTCCCCTTCAAGCTGTGTAACAGACCCTGCCGAGCTGAGTCTATTAACCACTCCTGGAGCTCAGCCAAGCATTTTTAATGAGGCCATCTGCAAAAACAGGTGTCTGGTCATCTGTTCAAACTAATTCTGAGAGATGAGAGCTGGAGGGCCTAACAACCTGAATTCAACCAGACCAATGCATCAGAAAACAGAGGGGGAGATTCTACCCAGCCAGCCTTGTCATCCACCCACTTCCACCCACCCATCCTGGGCCTGCCTTGGTGGCCCATCGCCAGGCTGCACCTGACACCAGGAGATCAAAATGCTGGCTGTGGGCTAACTTTTTGAAATCAGGACCACGATGTCAGGAAATAGTTGGAGTTGCAGTTCCATGAATTAGGACGAAAATTTTGCCCCTTTAAAGTTGTGTTCTCCAACTCGCTGAACTGACCACTATTTACTGTACCCAGATGATTCAGCATACCTGGGAACAGACCTAGGATAATTTTCCCTTGTACCTCTGACACCTGCCTGCCGAAACTGTTGGTTTTAAGGGAGGCAGTTACAGAGTTGGGACATCTGCTGCAAGGAAACTGTAAGTGATCATGCAGCTAGGGATGGTGACAATGATTTGAGATATAAAGCTCTTCAAAGGTGTGAATATATGGTAAGGCTTTCAGTTTTACATTACCTGCTCAATTTATACACACTGGAAATACATGAGATGCAATGAAAAAAATTAGATTTGTGTCAGGACCTGGCATTTTGTTTTCATTATTCATTCATTGGATGTGGGCATTGCTGGCTAGGCCAGCATTTATTGCCCATCGCTAATTTCCCTTGAGAAGGTGCTGGTGAGCTGCCGCCTTGAATCGCTGCAGCCCATGTGGTGTAGGTATGCCCACAGTGCTGTTAGGGAGGGAGTTCCAGGATTTTTCCAGTGACAGCGAAGGAATGGTGGTATATTTCCAAGTCAGGATGGTGAGTAGCTTGGAGGGGAACTTCCAGGTGGTAGTGTCCCCATGTGTCTGCTGCCCTTGTCCTTCTAGATGGTAGCAGTGGTGGGTTTGGAAAGTGCTGTCTAAGAGCCTTGGTGAGTTCCTGCAGTGCAGTGCAGTGTAGATGGTACACGCTGCTGCTACTATACGTCGGTGGTGGAGGGAATGAATGTTTGTGGATGGGGTGCCAGTCAAGCGGGCTGCTTTGTCCTGGATGGTGTCAAGCTTCTTGAGTGTTGTGGGAGCTGCACTCATCCAGGCAAGTGGCGAGTATTCCACCACACTCTTGACTTGTACCGTGTAGATGGTGGACAGGCTTTCGGGAGCCAGTAGGTGAGTCGCTCATTGCAGGATTCCTGGCCTCTGACTTGCTCTTATAGCCACAGAATTTATATGGTTTGTTCAGTTCAGTTTCTGGTCAATGGTAACCCCTAGGATGGTGGGGGATTCTGTGATGGTAATGCCATTGAATGCCAAGGGGCAATGGTTAGATTCTCTCTTGATGGAAACGGTCATTGCCTGGCACTTGTGTGGCGTGATGTTAGTTGCCACTTGTCAGCCCAAGCCTGGATATTGTCCAGGTCTTGCTGCATTTGGACATGGACTGCTTCAGTATCTGAGTCATTGCAAATGGTGCTGAACATTGTGCAATCATCAGCGAACATCTCCACTTCTGACCTTATGATGGAAGGAAGGTCATTGGTGAAGCAGTTGAAGATGGTTGGGCCTAGGACAGTACCCTGAGGAACTCCTGCAGTGATGTCCTGAAATTGACCTCCAACGACCACAACCATCTTCTTTTGTGCTAGGTATGACTCCAACCATTGGATAGTTTTCCCTCTGATCCCCATCGACTCCATTTTTGCCAGTGCTCCTTGATGCCACACACGCTCAAATGCTGCCTTGATGTTAAGGCACTCTCACCTCACCGCGGGAGTTCAGCTCTTTTGTCCATATTTGAATTAAGGCTGTAATGAGGTCAACAGTTCCTGACAGAACCCAAACTGAGCACCACTGAGCAGGTTATTGCTAAGCAAGTGCTGCTTGATAGCACGGTTGATGACCCCTTTCATCACTTTACTGATGATTGAGAGTACACTGATGGGTCGGTAATTGGCTGGATAGGATTTGTCCTGCTTTTTGTGTACAGGACATACCTGGGCAATTTTCCACATTGCCGGGTCAATGTCAGTGTTGTAGGTGTACTGGAACAGCTTGACAAGGGGATGTAACTAGTTCTGGAGCACAAGTCTTCAGTACTTTTGCCAGAATATTGTCAGGGCTCATAGCCTTAGCAGTATCCTGTGCCTTTAGCAGTTTTTTGATATCATGTGGAGTGAATCAAATTAGCTGAAGACTGGCGGCTGTGATGCTGGGGACCTTCAGAGGAGACCATGATGGATCATCCACTTGGCGGTTCTGGCTGAAGATTGATGCAAATGCTTGGGTCTTATCTTTTGCACTGATGTGCTGGGCTCCCCCATCATTGAGGTTGGGGATTATTTATGGAGCCTCCTTCTCTAGTGAGTTGTTGAACTGTCCACCACCATTCACAACTGGATGTGGCAGGACTGCAGAGCTTAGAGATGATCTGTTGGTTGTGGAAGCACTTAGCTCTGTCTATCGCTAGCTGCTTATGCTGTTTGGCATGCATGTCGTCCTGTGTAGCTTCACCAGCAAATATGAAAATATTAAATATGAAACATGGCACTTTGTGCAGAGGCATGGGCTGTCAACCTAGTAAATTTGATAATGCTACCATGCCAAATTCCTTGAAGTATTCTGTTAATGTTCCCTAGTCCGGGAGTAATGCACAGATGACTGGGTCAAACTGCCTCCTCATGCCAGGCTGTTGCATTGCTGCCCTCTGGGATGGTGTTTTAAAATAACTTCCTCTTTTACACACTTCATACAGCAGCACAGATGTTTCACCAGCATTGAACAGTGGATAGGCTCCTAAACTACTTTGCCACTTGCCAACAAGCTTAATTTCTCATCTCCTCAATTGACTTCATTTTTGCCTGACAGTTTTGTCCCCTTCCTCCAGCCTTGTCAAAGACTGTTAATGGATTCAGATGCATTTGGAGCCTCTAAAGCTCAAAGAATCCCTTCCCCCATCCCCCATAGAGTACTTACCTTTAAGTAGCCTCCTCCCTTTAAATGTCAGCTGCAGTGTGATGTTCTGCTTCCACCTCCCTTAGGTACCTCACTGTGCAAGGCCAAGGAACATATGGCATTATAAAAATGAGCTGACCCTGGACAATTGCTGCATGTCAACTCAGTGAGTTCTTGGTTAGTATTGCACCAGCTAATAGCTAATCTCATTTCTACTTTTCTGGATGGGAAAATCAACCCTGATAACTTCAGTGAAATCCACCACACAGAATATCTATAAAACAAGGAGGAAAGATAATCAACTTGGCAGGATGTGAAAAGAAAGCCATGTTTTTGCAGTTGATTTATTCTTGCACAATCTTTTTCTCTCTTTTCACACCTTGAAAATCTTCTAACTCTTGTAGTTCCAATGGTGCTAGCAGCTCTCTTGCACCTTATCCAACTGGCCAGACATAACATCAGGGCCAAGAAAAATACAACATCTAGGCAGGCTAGCTGTGGCATGCATGCATGCATTCCAACTGAGCCAGATCTGTCCGCACCTGTCGTCTATGTATACGTACTTTGGATAATGAGCAGGAATGGGATCCTGCATGCTTTTTACCTTAGTCTAAGGATACTGAGGCCAAATGTAATGCCCCTGCCACCACTTTGGCTGAGCTCAGCTAGGTTGGCTACACATCACATTTACTCGCCTTGGGTGCCTCATGTGCACCAGAACACCAGTTTTATGCTTTTTAAATAATTATTTTGATTCCGCGCACATACTAGGGAGAGGTAATTAAAGGGAATG
Organism: Cetorhinus maximus; assembly: GCF_964194155.1. Classification (NCBI taxonomy): domain Eukaryota; kingdom Metazoa; phylum Chordata; class Chondrichthyes; order Lamniformes; family Cetorhinidae; genus Cetorhinus; species Cetorhinus maximus. Next base: position 49,079,434 of record NC_135884.1, on the reverse strand, counting down.
TGGGTCAGAGCTTGAGCCGTAACGTAGTCATGCTGACTCTCCTTTTGCGTATGGCTCTTTACTGGGAGCAAGAGATAGCTGAATTTATCCTGGTTTTTTGTTTAATGAATTTACAGCTGTATATGGAGAAGAGGGGTCAAGTGATCTTAAAAGAACTGCCGCATGTAGAGATTTGCCTAGTACTATGCTGAGGAGTACAATATGTTATAACTAATGGGAAGGGTAACGATGTCACCTTGGCTCGCAAAAAAGATACATGAACACCAGTGTGAAAAGTGATACTCTTGTATCTATGAAGAGTATAGTTTCGCCATGTATTAACTAATTGTGAACTCTTGATTATGGATACATTCCCCAGCCTCCTACCATGGAACTGAGAGTGAAGGAAGGAAACCTGCTTAATGTGGGCAAATTTTTAAGCCATTCTTTTATGGCCCCAAACCTTATGTTCCAATGCAAACATGTATATGGTTGAGCTTAGTAAAGTACAGACATATAATTTTATCTCTGTGTATGAGATTTAGGGCAGAGGGTGGTAGCAACTTTCTTTTACACATGTGTTTGAGAGATTTTGGAATACATTACCAGCGTTGGTGATTAAAAGATTGACTATGACAACATTTAAGAAAAGGTTACTTAGGTGGTTGGTGGAAAAGACAGTAAAGTGGTGTGGAAATGGAGTGGATACATGAGGTTAATGCTGCTCATCTGGAGGAGGCTAAGCTTCAATGTGGACTGGACGGGCAGAACATTTCTGTTCCATGTTGTAATTCCATCTAAGATGTTTGAGTAAGCAGTTTGGGAGTATGCTGTCCTGAACTCTGAGTAAAAGGATGCCCACATAGCTGCAAATGTTGTGATTTGATTGGCAGATACTTATTAGCAGTCTCTTTTCACTCATCATATCAGTAATGTCACAAAAACCAAGACAACTCTTAGCTCCTCTCTCTTATGCTTCATTATTTTGTTTAAAGTTAAATCGCAGACCGCACTGGTATTTATTGTAAAGTGGAATTGATGTGTATGTTTTAAAACTTTTGTATTTAAAAAAAAAGTCAGCTTTGTGCTGTTGTTACTGTGCTGTCTGCATTTTGCTTCATGCAATTTTGCATATTCATTTCAATGTGTTTTTTGACATTTTTAAGTGAGAATTTTTTTTACATAAATCTATTTACCTTTAAGCATTTGATATAGTAATGCTATCAAATTAAGCAGGGGATAAAGCTTAAGCTGTTAAAAGTAAACTAAAATTAATTATTGCATTGGAAACAATAGTGATATAGAAGACAAAACTAATTGTACTGTAAAATCACATAGAATATTAATATAACAATTAATCAAAATTTTGGTTAGATAAAACTAAATTAATTTGTAGCCAAACTAGTTTATTTTGATGAAAGATGCATTGTGAATAAAATAAACCATATTTTTTTATATTAAAATGAGCCTGGTTTTAAAAAAAAGATAATTTCTATAATCAGGAAAAATTCCTTACTTTTTGAGGTACCAGTATTTATTATGCTAAAAGTGATGATCATCTATATTCATTACAGCTCACATATAACCGAATTACAAATAGACTACCTGTATATCCAGTGGTACTGTTATCACAGTTATCTACAATCTGACTGTACAAATACTGACCACAGCAAAGCAGTTTCTTAGTCAACAACTACAAAGAAGGTAAGCCTTAACCCAATATCTGTTTGATTGAAATTCATTTTTAAATACAAAACGCCTTTTAAGCAGGGCTTTAATTCACACTAGCACCTTGATTTGTAGTTGCCATGGTGAATCAAGTCTGTCATTTGACAAGAGATTCACCCATTTATGACAGCACTTTATCTTGTCTCTCCAGGGGAAGAAAATGTCATAAGTGAGAGCAGGAAAAATTAAAGCTTTGAAATACCAAAATTCCTTGATTTCATTTTCATTATTCAGCTATCATTGCCTCCTGATAATGGCAACTCTATGGAAATAAATAATGTTTATTCTAAAAAAAATTATCAAATGTTTTGTGCTGAAACGGGCAAGGCTTTTTGATTGTCAGTCTTATGAAGTCTAGCAAGGAATAGTATTATTAGATAAACCTTCAGTGACCAAATCTCATTTCCTTTTCATTATGGTGTCAAAATAATTATACATAGGTAATTTGTGGTGGGAATTGTGGAATGAGCAGAAAGATCAATTGCTGACGACCACTTGCAGCTCGTGTTCTTAACTGGGTTGAGTTAAACAGCAGAATGTGAATGCTGATAGAATAGGTGGCATAGTACACTGGTGCGACACAGCATGCAGAACATTACCGATATACTGTATAATTGGAATCCTGCTATAATGAAAGCTTTCACACATGGAAAATATTATTGTGCCTGTTATATTGTATGCAGTTAAAACAGTAGAATCCTCTTGCCATTCTGAGATGAAATTCAAATCATAGAATATTTACAGCGTTTCCTTTCAAATTATGCAGATATTTTGAAAACATCAGAGGTGCTTTTCAATTTAAACTAATTAATATTTGGGCAAGCAAGCAATTAACATTTGGAAATATTGTCATTGCCATTTTATTAGCAAAATCCGCTGATAACTTTTCCTGTTTTTTTTGTCAAGAAGATTTGGGTAAATTTAACTATCTTTCTTTATATGTTATATTGTTGAGCTTGCAGAATTGGCCTGAAATGGAATAAGGCAGCATATCATAGCTAATTCATGAAACAAATAAAAAAATATGGTGAAATCATACCCACCTATTTTGTTCGTGTGCTTGTTTAGGCGTGTTTTGCATTGCCTGTATTTAAGGTTATTGGTTACAAATACATTGTTTTCAAGAAGTGGAGTAACAGAAGAATATTAATTTTGGTTGTGCATTTGAGCATAAGCCAGCATTTCTGGAGGGGTAGGTTGTGGTGGGGGGCGGAATCCAGCTTTGGCGTTTATAGTATAAATGTGTCTGTGCTCTTATTCACTATACATTTGGTATAATCACTTCAAAAAAGTAAATCTATCTCCTATATTTACCAGATAAAAATACATTCTGAGTGTGCTTTTCCATTTTAAACTTCATATTATTTGAATCTGAAAGCAGATTCTGACAAAGACCTTTTCTGAATCTTAATATACCTCATCGTCTGCTGTTAAAGCTGCCTTAGACCGTGCATAGGACTTAGGGTTTATTTTAGCATTTATGCAGGGTGGCCACATGTTTAACATTTAGCATTCTCAAGTGACATTTGATAGGACTTTCAAAATCCTTTTATAAAGAAGCTGATCCATTAACATCACCCGCTGCTGCTGTAGTATACAAGATGTTCTTCCTTCCAAAGAGCTGTACATAATCTTTTGTCAGGCCAGTAACGGAATGATTTTTTAAGCCCGGTGGGCAATACTTGTGTCCATGTGTAACGTAGATAGACCGCAGTAGTCAGCAGCTGCATGCAATTTTAACTACACTCATTGAGCTGTAATAAAACAATATAAGCATTGCTCCGGGGAAAGATTGTATGCAGTTATCTTTAGACAACGCTTGAGCATATGAATGCAGAGCTGGATGACAAGAGGATTTTCAGATTGTGTTTTGATTGAATTGCAGAATTGAACAGGTCTAGAGTGTCAGTGGAGAGCTAATGTTTGCAGTATTATAAAAGTTTTGCTCGTGGAGAGTTTCTTATGGTAAAACATTCAGCAGGTTTTTTTTGGCGGCTGAGAACAATAAAGGGGTGAGTCCACATTTGGACAGGAGCACACTTTGCTGGGCTCACCCATAATTTCTCTGTCATAACAGCATTATTATGAAGGTTAACAGGAAAGACCCAGGTCCAGGAGTGATTCCAGGCAGCTGGCAGCCAGGAGAATCGGAAACACACCACCAATGAAAACTGCAGTGAAAAGCAAATTAAACCCCGTATCTGCCATCTCACTTGCTTTTCTGTACTTTCCTGTTTGGACTTGAAGGTGATTACAGTCAATGCAGTGACAGTTGACGGAAGCTCTGCTACAAGAGTATTTATTTACAGTGAATCGTGGTGATGCTGTGCAGGATGCGGTTTCACGCAGGATGTGCAGTCCCCACCCCCTGGTTTGATCATTTTTTTTTTTAAAAAAGCAACCTGATTACGGAGGCCAGAGCCTTTTGGGAGAAAGTATTGTGTAACATGCTTCTGCTTGGAATACATTTGTAGTGCAACATCACAGGAAGTTCCTTTATAGGGCTGGAAGTCCAGGATCAAGGTAGCTTCAGATTCAGAGGTGAAATGTACCAAAGATATCGTTTCGGCATAGAAAGTAGGAAGTGAGCATCTTAAATTTGTTCCTGGCTATTAATATTATAGTTACAGAATATTTTAAATTTAAATTGGGTAGCTTCAGATAGTCATGGTAGCACCATTAACAGTTCTTTTTTTGAAAAAAAAAATCATAGTTGTAAATCAAACACATGTATTCAATACTTTTCTGAAAGCAAAAATAATTAGGTAATTATCTTACTTGGCCTGGGCTTGTTGTAAAGTTTGTTCATGAGGGCCATAGACTAGTCACTGACAGTGCAGCAGACCCAGAAAGAACTGTAGGCTGCATCCTGCTTAGAAGGAAAATGCCTTCTGTTTTAACTGTAATATTATGCCATTTTACTTGATAAAATTCGAACTTTGTCAATGTGAAAAATTATTACTTTTTTTTTAGAAAACTATTTTCACATATGGTTCTTTTTAACCTTTTTTAACCCTTTTAACTTTTTTTTAAAACAAGCTCTGCACTTTCTATGAAGCCATATTTTTCCTTGCGGTAATGTAACTTTCATTCTGGAATTGAAAAATACTTGGAGAAAAGTTTTATTGTGACATCTCCTTCACATATTTAATATATATCAAAAACACACTATCATGGGCGACTTAAAAATACAGTCATTCATTTCTACTTTTTTGTGTTTTCGTTCACCTGATCCTGGTCAAGTTTTGGTAGTATCTAGACCCTCTTAAATATCTACTATTTAACTTTAAATCAGTCCTATAGAAGTCTCTGGGTGGGCCTGTGCTTTGACATCTAATACCTGCAAAATTTGAAAACTGGTATGTGCAATAAAATGCACAGCTATGAACCTAAGAGTTATTGTTGTCATTGTTAATATTGATTATAACACTACCTGTGTCCTAAAGTACATTTTTTAAAGCTGCCAACCTTTTCTCCTTCCTCTTTCAATGTTGACCCTTTGCTGGTATATGGTTCCACAATACCTTTTGTACTGCGGTACATTGCTCCACTGGTCATTATTCATAATTTCAGTAGTGTTTAGTTCTTAGCGCATGTGTATAGTTAACTCAACATGAGCAAGATTTCTGTCTAATTTTTGCTTCTTTATCCCAAGAGCAATGAGGCCAAATTTGCCACCCCTCCCTCTGCCTTGGCTAAATTCAGTTTCCTTAACACAAACCATGGAACAACCCTGGGATCTTCCTGGTCTGTAGAGCTGAGCTATCTACTGAATAAACTCACTGAACTATCAGATGAGTTCCAAGTAGTTAGGAGTACAATTTTTTAAATTTAAGATGCAGTCCATGATTTGTCTCAGTTGGTTATATATAAGGAGAGATTTGCAATCCAAGTGCATGGGGCACTATGTGCCATCCATGCAATAATCAGAACTTGGGTGTGGAGGTCATTAGGCCCAACAGGATCTTCCATCCATTAATAGGAATGGATCTAAAATCCTGTGGAACCACTGAGCTTGTACCTGAACCCCCAGTATGTGTTTCTGGAGTGCAAAGTCATAAAATCTAACCTTTAGTATTCATACTGAAAAGTGTAATTGATACAGGAATTATCTAGCCGTTGGTTGCTGGCATGTCCATGATCTAACTCAATGGTTCCCAAACTTAACTTAATGCATAACCCCTTCCAGATCTACGATCTACATGTGTACACCTACCAGCATACAGCTTCTATATTTTAACCCCTTTATTTCCCAAGCATTGTGCAAAATGTACAAATAATACACACAAATGCAACTTTAAACAGTGGCTTAATCAAATTGCTTGCCACTAATGTGAAAGATGAGCTTGTTTGTTCAAATATAGGCACATAATGTTGGAAGTGATAGTTTTTTTCCTAAGTTGCTTTCTACATATAGGCACTGATGATACTTGATTTCATTCCAGTGAATGCTGAAGATCCCCTTTCACGCAAGTAGGTTGTACCAATGGTAGCAAAAATTTGACAGCCTATCTGACAATTCAGGGAAATCTGTTCACATTTGGACTCAAAACTCAACTGATTGCTTTTTGCTGGAACTCGATCCTAAGTTGAAAGATTGAGTTTAACAATCTCAGTCCTGCCATCTGTTGAGATGGCCAGGAGGTTCTCTTGATCTTTTATTGACACGTCTCACAGTATTGGAACTACAGAAAAATCTGTGAAGTTGTAGCAGACCCAGCTGTTTGCGTTTCCCATTGACGGAAAGTAATCACGTTATTGCCCCGCAAGTTCAGTGAAATGTTACTTGCTGCCACCTTTAAGATTGCCTTGCAATGTAGTTCATGTTTTGTGAGGAATTCATGCATGTTTGGGAAAATGTCATTTTCCCCCACAAAGCGAACCCAGAATTGCAGCTGTTTTTTTACCATTGAGTCAGTTTTGCCCTGGACATTGAAGGTAATTGCACACAGCCCTTGAAGTCCTAGATGCGGCTCATTTCGGTATAAGAATATGCCTGACAAGTAGTCAAGCCATGAGAGCCGACCATGTCATGCAGACAGAGAGAGAGTTGGAATGGGTTGTCTGTAAAGAGGAATTTGACCTCGAGTGAAATTCAAAGAAACATGCTAAGGTCTTGCCTTGTGACAACTATCAAATCTCTATGTGGATCAATATATTAATGTGCTTGTTTCACATTTCATTGCATAGAGCAGAAAAATGCTCTGGAATTTAAGGTTCAAGCTTTTATAAAGTTTACAGTCTTCATAGTATTGCCCAGGAGCTCCTTCAAGTTGGTTGCTAAGCTATTGCAAGTGTGTGCTTCTTTATGTATACTGCAGTGCAGCCATATCACTTTTGGGACAGCTGCCCTGATACGTGTCACTACCCCTACCAGTCATTGACTTTGTTCCGTTAGTGCATATACCAATACATTATACTAGACAATATCATGTTGATTCATGAAGCTGTCAAGCAACAGGAAAATCTCTTTGGCTGTTGTTTGGATAGACAGCACATAACATCCTCCTGTATTGCACCTTTGTAAATATACCTCATGAACAGCAGAAGGTGAGCTAATGGTACTATGCCTGTGGATTTGTCCAGCTGCAGAACAAAGTATTGGCTATCAATGTTCTCTCAAAGCTATATGGCCACAACCCAAAAATCCCCATGCACAAATCGGCCCTTCTAAATTTTATGTGCCCAGATATGCGAAAGAAAATAAAGGGGTCTCACACTTGAGGAACTTGCTTGAAAATTACCAGGAATGTTGGTAATGATACAGTTCAATAATTGATTTGGGCTTTGACATGTCATTAAATTAATGTCATTTGATAATGGCACTGACTGAATTAATTTTGGAGCCTTCTCTCCAAGCATGGTGCTTATCATGTCTGCAGCCTCAGTTGTAATTCCTTTGAGTTCTTCAGGTTCCGAAGAAGAGTCATGTTGGACTTAAAGCTCTGTTTCTTTTTCCATACATGCTGCCAGGCCTGATGAGTTTTTCCACCATTTTTTCTGTTTTTATTTCAGATCTCCAGCATCTGCAGTATTTTGCTTTTATTATATTACTCTGGTGCCAACATGAAAAAGTCTGGTGGTTTGTCCTTGTATTGTTCATTTTTTGGTTCCAAGTTTCTGTAGAAGAGATGGTTTTAGGATGTTATTCAACAGGGCTTCACCACATAACAGACACTGCAACTGTGGGTGTTCAATAGCTTCAGTTCAAGTAAATTCCATTTCAATGTACTTTTTGTCATATTTATGTGTCTTTCATATAGATCCTGTTTTGTACATGGTATCAAGGTTTCACTTTGCTGGCTGGGATTCATATGTTGAGACAGTAGTTGTTGCCTCACCGATGATTTTCAGCAAGTGCGCTTTTAATAGCAAGGCAAATTTCATCACTTCTCATCACTGATACTTTGTATATTCTTAACACTACCTGTCATTAGCTGTTTGTCAATATTCACTGTTACGTTACAGCAGATATAGTGCAACATGTGTAACTGAAGAAAAAGCTCCCAACTTCCCAACAGACACCACCCACCACCATCCTGCCCCCCAGTCGCCATGTTTACCCATGTTACTCGTACATCCCAGAATTTTTGAGCCTTCTCCTATGATTGAGAGAGCAGCTTCATTTTACTGAGAAATCATGCACAGGAAGTGACGGAAAAGCAACAAAGGGAGCACATGCAAAGGAAAGTGGAGGGACCTTGAGGAAGAGAGAAAGCCGACGGAGGATATGTCAAAGAGGAATCCACCATTACACAATTTCTCCTACATCCCCACCGAAGATGTGTTGTGGTATGTGCACCAGAGTTTGAGAATGCTTGATCTAGCTGATGTAAATAGTACATGGCTCGACAACAATCTCCCTCAATTCCCATTCATTGCAGCAAATTATGCTTACAAAAATGCATGCCATTAGATTCATATGTGCAACACTCTCCACCTTTTCCATGGTACTAGTTTCCTGCCATCCTGCAATTGGTTATTTAAGATTTTGAACAACATATTTTCTTTACTAATGTTAGTGAACCATACTAATTGTGAAGTAAGTAAATGTACTGTCATAAGCAATGACCCCACTAAGCTGGGTGGTGTGCAGCCAGATGGCTGTGCAGTGGCCTAAATGATACCGCACAGGCCTTGTTCAGTCATAAATAACTTGCTTATGCAAAAACAATTTAAAGGGTCTGCCCACAACAACTAAATTTTAAAGGGAATGTTGATTACAAGGAGGTAAATGCTAATCTGCTAATGAGCTATAAATGCACCAGGAAATTCCAAGATTTGATTTTTACCCTGGACTAAGGTAGCTGATATTAGTCGGGGATACATTTGCAGTTCTCAGCACCGTGGGTTAAGGAGATGAGAAAATTTAGCCTGATCAAGATAATGGCTGTCCAGTGATTCCAGGTTGGATGTGCTTATATGGATTTGAGATAAAGGCAACATTGAGATTCTGCTGGTCAAATAGAATGCTAAATTCACTCTTTAGACATCCACATAAAGTATGTCCACTTTAGCAAAGTAATAGGGCTGCCAGCACGTGAAGAAATAATACACCAATATTAGTTAGCATCCTTAGAGTAGAAAGAGAGAAAATTGGCTGTTTAAAAACATCCTGGCTCATGCTTCAATCATTGGCTTTTACTTACAATATAGATATCAATACCATTTGGAAACTCAAGCAAGCAACCCAAGAACTTACTCTGCAACAAAAATGTGAAAAATTGTGATTGCATTGTATTTCAAGTTTGCTTTGTTGTGGTCATAGTAATAGATGGGCAGTGCCTTAAGAAGATACTTGTTTTAGGAGAATAAATTCTATTGCGTGGAAATGGGCATCTAATTGGAGAAATTGGAAACATAAGTGCAGGCCTCCAACCTAAGCATTTTGTTCCTGCCATTTTAACTTGTGTCAGAAGTGGTACTTTGGAAACAGGTAAAACTTTACATGTGATAACCTGAATAAATCTCTGGCAGCATGGGAAGAAAAGCCTTAAGTATCCCAAATATTTGAAACTTTGGTTTGTGGCAAACATGTAATCCATTGTTGATGAATATGATACCTTGACAATAAACCTTAAACATACCGGGAAAGCTTGATTTAACTGTTTGAAGTACATGTCCTTATTATTTGCGGAGATTGTAAATTATACCATTATTACCTGTATGAATAAATTTAGATAGTTTGCCAGTTAGTCCAGTTAATAGTAGGGTAGTAAGATACACTGCTTTAGCTTGGCCTGATCAGTGATTTGCGCTTCACTTTGCTGAGTGTGAAACTAAGACCTAAAGTGAAGCCAGCCATTAGATACATAGAATTAATTCACTTGATTTCGTACAGTCTTTGAGAATGCGAATGTTGGTGTCCAGCAACTTTTACCTCTTTTAAAATTTGTGGGTTTGTAATTTGTGGTAGTTGTGTGATTTGAAATTTAGATTTAACAATGTTATAAAGTGGGAATGTCTGTGTGATCACAATATTATCAGCTCACGTACATACATGCTCGGTCATTGTTAAATCTAAGATTGCAGAATGGAGTTTAAAATCCTTTTAATTGGCATTGACTTTAAGTTCTGTTTTAGAACATTAATTTTACTTGCCAGAATCATCAGTTGAAAACTCAAATCATAAAATGAGGCCTGTCAGAAAACTGATTTCCCTTAATACATCTTGAGCTGGTTGTTTACTACATACTTACGTTCTTACAGTGAATAAACATGGTTTTGTGGTTTGATCTCAGGGTGTAACACTATTTTGATATTTGTTACAAAATATATTTGATGCTGGTAATAACAGTAGCATTGAAATGTCAGTATGACTACTGCCTGCATGTCGGCACTAGTCCAGTGACTTTCAAAGGGATGTTTTATTGATTCTGTAATTGCATACAGTAGAATGGACATATTGTCACTGCCCAAGGGCAAGGAAAGCCCCTGTATTGAATACATCTGCTATATCCACATATACAATCAAAACATTTGACATTTCTGGGTAGAAAAAGCTGCACTTTGAACTCTTAACTACCCCATTAGCCTTTCTTTTTTTGAACCACCATCTTATAGAGAAGGATAAGACTTGGTAAAACACAAATGCTAACTTTTCTGTAAAATATTCACTGCAGCTGGTGCTTATTTACTGTCAGTGTTGCAGTGGTCTCTGGCCTACCTAATGCTGTCTGAAGAGAACACTCATTGTCAAGGGACTCTTGTCTTCTCAGTTGGGGACTATAAAGTGATAAATAATAAATGTACAATTGTGTCCTGTACACTGTGTTTCTGATACTACATAAATCCATTCTCTCCCTTGAGTGCATATGCACGTCTTTGGAACCTGCTGCTGTACCATTCCTTAACGCAGTAGGCACAGCCGTTCTGGTGAAAACTGAAAAAAGCTTTCTCAAGGGGCTAGTCTGTGAGGTACCTCACTTGTTGTCACAAGAAGCATGATTATATTCACAGTCTCTATCAAGGGATGCAGCAGTTTTCATTTCAGAAGTGACTCTGTCAGGTAATTGAAAGAAAAGGAGAGACATCACATTTTATCCTCTGGTATACTCAGAGGGCCCAAGCCTGTTAAAGAGGGTTAGACATAAACTGTAATGAAGAGGAGTGCTATAATGAGGCAAGACAGACACCCTGTAAAATGGAAAGATTTATTCAGTCGATTATGAGCTTCATGCAGACCTCATTTGTCTTATTTACACAACATTACAATTGGTTCACCTTTTACTGGGTGTTCTCTCTTCAGCTGTTTCCACTTGAATAGTCAATTTCTAGCAACAGAAAATATTGGGTTCTCTTTTTAAGAAACTGTAACCTTAATGGTTATGCCAGAGTGCTTTATTTTCATGCTGAGAATCCCTGGTCACAAACCAACACCAAAATGTAAAATCCAATTAAAGGTTTCAAGAAGAAAAAAATCCATGACTCAATTTCAAACATTTTGAGAAACAAAAATCACTTCCTTTTATGCTAACCAGCATGTAAGCGGTATTCATTAGGTATGAAATTTATCATTAAATCCTGCAGTACCAGCACGTTCTTTCCTGTTTCAGCACACAAAGAAGACATGTTTCAGTTTTGATCATATCAGGAGAGATCAACATGCTGAAAAAAACTAAATATAGCAAAAACATTTCCATGCCATTTGAGTGGGAATGTAATAAAATAGCAAACATCTTTGTATTTGGCCCATCATTTTTATTCAGATCCCCCTCAACAAGGCCAAAATATAAATTAAAGGTCAGTACCAACTGAAGTTATTATCTGAAGAAGTTAAGAAAAAGTTTGCGTTCTGTCCTTTTTATTGGAATTTTATGATCTAAAATACAAATTAAAAGTATATGGTGTTGGTCTTATCCAGATTTGTGTAACTGAAATTAAAACTTTAGTGCAAAAAATGTGACAAGACTTAATGGGAATTTTTATAAGTCGTTTTTATCAAGAATCATTAAAAAATTGATCTTGGTGATTTGTTCCAAATTACGTTTCATTTCTTCAATATGCATTTGTAATTGGAAAATAAAATAACTATTTTGCATTGGCAAAAGTTTGATACCTATTTTTGTAAGTATTAAAATGTATTCTGTAACAATGAAGCAACCAAAACATTAGTGTACTTCAAGGCCTGGATTTTTAAATTTGTTGGATGAAAAAGTAGCACATGATTACCATGTGCAGTTCATTGATCCTATATCCAGCAGGCAGTCCATGGAAGTTCTGATTATGGCAACTGTCATGCTCCAAGATAATGTGTAGGAACCCACAAAGAGCGTATTAAAAGGAAGAAAGGGCAATCACTGCTTGCCACTCTGGTAGCAGTGTAATATAAGTAGTTTGTAAGAGAGTAAGAAAAAAATAACATTGCTCTTGTTTTTACTTTACAGTTGTCGCTTTGTTAAGTCATAGTATAGCAAAATCTTTTTATTTAGTGGGCACAATAAAATGCATAAAGATGCACCTTGAGCACAAAATTTAATTTGTTTAAATACTTCATTGTACCCAGTTTACTGAAATTCTAGGTGATCAGCTCATTGAGTTGAACAAATGCTAATGCTGAAATTCACTTTTCATTAGTGCTATTGCCTCACTGTTTAAAATTAACCGTTACAGTAGCTATAATTTTCCCAAGTTAAATCATCTTAGCTGGCCATAAGCTAGTGTATTTAGAGATAGGAGCAAGAGTCGGCCATTCAACCCGGTTCTGCTGGTAATACTCTGGTGAATCTGCACTCCTTCCAAGGCTAGTATATCCTTTCTAAGATATGGTGCCCAGAACTGTACACAGTTCTCCAGGTGTGGTCTAACCAGAGCTTTGAATAGCTGTAGCAAAACTTCCTCACCTTCATGTTCTAGCCCTCTAGTTACAAAGGCTAAAATTCTGTTAGTCCTTCTGATTATTTTTTGTGCCTGATCAATACATATTACTGTGTATGTGGACCCCTAAATCTCATTGAACCTCAATTGTTTCTAGCTTTACAGCATTTGGAAAAATACTTGGATCTATCCCTTCTTAGTTCAAAATGGATGACACCACACTTCCCTGCATTGAAATCCAACTGTCATAGTTTTGCCCCGTCACTCAATCCATGAATGTCCCTGTAATTATGCTGTTTTTAAGCAGAGCCATTACTTACTATGTCACCAATCTTTGTATCATCAGAAAACTTGGATACATGGCTGTTATACAAATGAACTTAAGTATTTTCACACTCATAGATGATGTAAGATCATAGGAAATAGGAGCAGGAGCAGACCATTTAGCCCATCAAGCCTGCTTCGCCATTAGTAACATAGTGGCTGACCTGATTGTGCCTTAACTCCACTTTTTGCCTGTCCCCTGTAACCCTTAACTCCCTTGTCGATCAAAAATCTGTCTAACTTAGCCTTGAATATATTCAGCGACCCAGCCTCCACTGCTTTCTGTGGAAGAGAATTCCAAAGACTAACGACCCTCTGAGAGAAGAAGTTCCTCCCAATCACGGTCTTATATGGGAGATCTCTTATTTTGAAACTCTTCCCCCAGTTCTACTGTAGTGCCCTAAGAAACATCCTCTCAGCATCTAGTCTGTCAAGCCTCCTTATATATTTTTCAATAAGATCACTTTTCAATTTTCTAAACTCCAATGAGTATATGCCGAACCTGCTCAACCTTTCCTCTTAAGATAACTGCCTCATCCCAGGCATCAGTCTGGTGAACCTTCTCTGAACTGCTTCTAATTTTAAAAAAAATGTATTCATGGGATGTGGGCTTCGCTGGCTGGGCCAGCATTTATTGCCCAACCCTAGTTGCCCTTGAGAAGGTGATAGTGAACTGCCTCCTTGAACCGCTGCAGTCCAAGTGGTGTAGGTACACCCACAGTGTTGTTAGGAAGGGAGTTCCAGGATTTTGACCCAGTGACAGTGAAGGACAGCGATATATTTCCAAGTCAGGATGGTGAGTGGCTTGGAGGGGAATTTCCAGGTGGTTGTGTTCCCAGTTATCTGCTGCCCTTGTCCTTCTAGATGGTAGAGGTCATGGGTTTGGAAGGTGCTGCCTAAGGAGCCTTGGTGAATTCCTGCAGTGCATCTTGTAGATGGTATACCCTGCTGCAATTGTGCGTCGGTGGTGGAGGGAGTGAATGTTTGTGGATGGGGTGCCAATCAAGCGGGCTGCTTTGTCCTGGATGGTGTCAAGCTTCTTGAATGTCGTGGGAGCTGCACTCATCCAGGCAAGTGGGGAGTATTCCATCACACTCCCGACTTGTGCCTTCTAGATGGTGGACAAGCTTTGGGGAGTCAGGAGGTGAGTTACCTGTCACAGGATTCCTAGCCTTTGACCTGCTCTTGTAGCCACAATATTTACATGGCTAGTCCAGTTCAGTTTCTGGTCAGTGGTAACCTCCAGGGTGTTGATAGTGGGGGATTCAGTGATGGTAATGCCATTGAACATCAAGCAGCGATGGTTAGATTCTCTATTGTTGGAGATGGTCATTGCCTGGCACTTGTGTGGCATGAATGTTAGTTGCCATTTGTTAGCCCAAGCCTGGATATTGTCCAGGTCTTGCTGCATTTGGACATGGACTGCTTCAGTATCTGAGGATTCGTGAATGGTGCTGAACATTGTGCAATCATCAGCGAACATCCCCACTTCTGACCTTATGATGGAAGAAAGGTTATTTATGAAGTAGCTGAAGATGGTTGGGGCGAGGACACTACCCTGAGGAACTCTTGCAGTGATGTCCTGGAACTGAGATGATTGACCTCCAACAACCACAACCATCTTCCTTTGTGCTAGGTATGACTCCAACCAGCAGAGAATTTTCACCCTGATTCCCATTGACTCCAGTTTTGCTAGGGCTCCTTGATACCACACTCTGTCAAATGCTGCCTCGATGCCAAGGACAGTCACTCTCACCTCACCTCGGGAGTACAGCTCTTCTGTTCATGTTTGAACCAAGGCTGTAATGAGGTCAGGAGCTGAGTGGCCCTGCTGGAACCCAAACTAGGCATCAGTGAGCATGTTATTGCTAAGCAAGTGCTGCTTGATAGCACTGTTGATGACCCCTTCCTTTACTTTACTGATGATTGAGAGTTGACTGATGGGGTGGTAGTTAGCCAGGTTGGATTTGTCCAGCTTTTTGTTTAATACAATTATATCCCTTCTTAAGTAAGAAGCCCAAGTGCAGAATCTTCCAGGTCCACAGCAGTGGGAAGCTTGGTGAGCAAGAAAACTTAATTTGGCATGAGGCCAAAAATCAGTTTCCCGACAGTGGGATGAACTTCTGCAATTATGTTCTCAGGACTTTAAAGGTGGGTCGAGCTTCCTGGCAAACAATGTCAGGAAGCCCTATTGCATGTATTAGAATGTCATGCATGCTCATTAAAAGGCCAGCTCACCAGAATTAAGTTCTTCCTCCAAATTATCTTGTCCGCCAGTCAGAAATTATAGTGTTCACATTTACAACTGCCTATAAGTGGCATGCACCTGGTGAGGTAGACTTCTTCCAAGACTGGCCTGTGCTTTGGCCTTCCTAGGGATCGCTCACAAATGTCACCCTCTTCATTGAGATTGGGTTCTAATAGACCAAGCTACGTGAAGGCTGTACACAGGAGGTAGGACCAGCAGGGAAGGGCATGACTGGTGGATTTGGGGGGACAGGGGAGGCAGGCTAGGTGGGGGAATGGAGCAGAGGCTGGACACTGGAGACAGGACCGGGGGTGTTGCAGGGTGGAGCGGAGGCAGGACATGGGAGGGAGGACCTGTAGGTTAGGGAGGGATGGAAGCAGACTGTCTGGGTCAGGACGGGATTCAGCAAGGGAATACAAGAGTGCAGGGATGTGGGATGGAGGGAAGGGCTTTGCTTGTTGGGTCTGGGGGTCCTGTATTTGAATGGGGGAGGGGTTTCTGTGCAGAGGTGGTGGGAGGGTGGGCTGTTTATGGTGGGGGTTTGGGGGTTGAACTGAGGTTACTGGGCAGCAAAGGGAACAGTCACAATAAGAAGGGGAGTGAGATGCAATAGTCAGGTAGCTTCATGGGCAGGGGGTGGTCATGAAAATGGACAAAACAGGTGGCTTGGTGTGTGACTGGGGTCACATATAGATCTGACTGGGTAAGGATGCAGATTTCCTTCCCTGAAGGACAGTGATGAACCAATTGGGATATTGTCACCTTCACTGATACTAGTCTTTTTACTTTTAGATATTTTGTAACTGAAATCAATTTTCAAACTGCCATGATGGAGTTTGAATCTTTGTACACTGAATTATTAGTTGAGGCTAGTTGTAATTCTACTGGTCTAGTAATAAAACCACAATAATACTATGCCATACATATGGAAGATAACTTTCAACTTCTGTGCACGTGTAAAAATGGTGGTATGGCCATCTTTATTCTGACACCGTAACCCCACGTTCAAGCCTTCCCAGCCAGAGGAAATATTCACCCAACATCTACCCTGTCCAGCCCCATAAGAATCTTATTTGTTATATACCTCACCTTGAAAGAAACCCAAAAAGGTTGGACAGTGAATACTAATCAAAAATGGCTAACCAGTCTGGGGGAGGTGTAGGGGGTGGAAAGGGTAGTTTGTGGAGAATGGGGATGTGGTGACAAACAGGAGCAAATCAACCCTTCAAAAATAAATTTCTACATCTTTGATTACCTCTGTATGATACATCCACCTTTAATATTTCTGTGTTTGACTTGGGTGCCTGTGTTGCTTTGGTCTTCATCTGCTTTATACCACTCTTATGCTTCTACCTGAAGCAATGTTGTAGACTTCAGTTCTGAATGTGTGAAAATGAACGTTAGAGTTATGACTTCAAGTCCCCACATTAAAACACTCATGGAGACAAAAGGCTTGATGAAGAGCATGAGACCAGGTTTCAGGTCACATCAATGTATGCATTTTCATAACCATAAAGGTAAAAGGGAGGCATTATAGTTAAAGATTTACCCAGTGTTATTCTACCAATCGTTCCAACATTGCATGTCATTTTTTTTTCTTAACTATGCTATGGGCGTAGCTTGGATAAAAGTGCTGTGCCCAAAGTCTTCTACACATTTGAAGTAAGAAAATAGTTGTCTTTTGTTTATGTATTCTTCAGACCACAAGCAATCATGTGTTTAAAAAAAAAGATAAAGATCAGGAGGTTAGCACCTTAAAGTGAGAATAAATATCTGAGGAGTTAGCAGCCTGATTTCATTAGCCTAACTGTAGAGAGAGAAACTGGTAGAAAACAGAAGCACTGACAGGTCCCTTTCCTGTCAGGAAGAAAAGAACAGAGATGGGAGCTTAGTTCCTCTAGGAATTCATTTAGGTCACCTAGCAGTATGAGTAATGGGTTGCAGATGGGCAGGTTTGATCAAAAACAACAAAATGCCTGATTTGTAGAAAGATAAATTAGTGTTACAGGTGCAATAATCTTGATCCCAAAGTGGTGCATCACAGGAAAGATGTCTGTGAAGCCACTGTCGAGTTTAAAGATGTGCAATTGTTCAAAAAAATTACAGGTATATTAGTTTTGCTGGGACTTTTTAAACTATTTTTCCTGCACTCAGTTTTATATTTAATGTAATAGAAGAAACAAGGTTAAAGAACTACTTTTAAGATTCAGTGAGACAGCAGCTGTAGTTGTTGTAGCATCATTGCACTTCCTTTTGGAGGAACAGATTGCAACCATTGCTTCAATTCTCATTTGGAATTGATTGCCTTCAGTGTGAAACTTTTACCAGTGCCATGTTGAACAGCTAGATGGGAGATTTTGTAGCAGCAGAACATACCATTAGAGTAACATATTTCTACCATTAGTGAAGCCAACAATCCAGACTACTACTTTCTAGCTGAAAGAGGAAGTGTATTGCTGGGGGACTAAAGGGGGAAAATGAAAGGACAATCATTTTTTTAAAAAAAAATCCCTGCTGATTCACACTTAATTTCCATTTTTTATTTACCAAGATAGTCATTTTTTTCTTTCTTCTTTCTGCCAAACATAAAGGTCATCAAACGCTTTTCATTAAAAGATACTATCAAGCAGCAAATAGAAATGCTAATTTTTGCTATGACTACCAAGTGGTGCAGCAGATCAGTGTACTAACAGGATAGTGGTATGTTTCCACACAGAATGTTTGCTGTGTTCACCAGCTGCTTGGGGGACACGTAGGACAGAGCCTGGGGACATTTTTAGTGGGCGGGAGAGTCTTGCACAACTTTTGGTGTTCAGTTAGAGAACAGTATTGACTGAAAGCAGAAAATGAGCTGTATTTTTGCTTGGTCTCCAAGTTAGGCAATGGTATTGAAGTGGGAAAGGGTAAAAGCAGAGATTTTTAAATAGGGGAAAAAAGATTTGCACTATGACCCCCGCCCTCCCATAAATACATCTGTTTGAATAAAAATAATTGAATTGCAAATTTAGTGGACACTAAAATATTATTCTGCTTGGAAGGTTGCATGAAATGTTTGATTTTAACTTTTCCAAAGTATCTTCCTGTATTAATTATTCTTCTGCACTACCACTTCTTTAATTTTGTCCAGTTTTTGACTTCCTTTCCTAAAGCTGCTGATGTTTTCTGGGCTTTTTTTCAGTTCCATTCTTGGGATGTGTGCGCTGCAGGTAAGGTCAGCATTTGTTGCCCATCCCTAGTTGTCCTTGAGCAGGTGGTGGTGAATCACCTCCTTGGACCACTGCAGTCCATGTGGTGTAGGTACACCTACAGTGCTGTTAAGGAGGGAGTGCCATGGTTCCATGGGTACTTATGGTTCATGTATCTCGCTCAAGTTGGCATTCTTATGTGTACAGGTAGTGAGTGCCAATGGATTTCTCAACCATGGAGAGCATCACAGCTGAGCATGATCCTGTCCTCTTAACACTCACACGTGTATTTTCCTGCAACAGGCACTATGTATGAGCTAGGAGTGAAAGCTTCTGTCTGATTTCAAATGCCTTATCACTAGCCCAGGGACTCAGGGCATTTTGTAGTGTCTCAATTGCATAGATTTTCTACATTAGCACAGATTGTGAATTAAATTTTGGACTTTTTGGCTTCATACTGGATTATACAGTCCACTTACCTGCTTGGCCATTAATGCAGCTTGATCCCATGACAGTAATTGCCTCAAGAATATTATAGGGAACAATTAAAGAAAAAGGCTTACTATACTGTGAATGGTTGCTTTTTTATTTCCCCCTCTGATGGTATTTATTTTGCTTTTTGTTCCCGCATGTTGTATCCTGCCGGCTTAGAAATGGTAGGAGGACCACCCAAAAGAAGGCGTGAACAATCTGAATTCCTGTTATTTTAGTTATACAATGATTGAGGATTTCTCTATCATCAAAAGTTATTGAAAGATTTTGACATATATTTCAAATTTGAAGATGCAAGTGGAATAATACTACAGCTTTAATAAGAAACGTAGTCAGATTGAATCCTCTCATTATCCTGTTCAGTTTAACATTCTCATTTTCACCAAACTTGAACACAAGCACGTGAAGAGTGTTTGAAACAAAAACTAACAATCTGATAAGGAAAGCAATCAACAAGTAAGCAAATATGTACTGTAAGGAAGCAAAAATATAATGTTTCTTTAAGCATTGTAAAATAGGTGGGAAGGGATTAAAGGATTAATTCAAAGATCAGGGCTGTTCAAAGGGTAATGTTATTCATGGTTCAATTCTCACCTAGGCTAGGTGCATTTATATATTGAATTTGTTAGTTCACTTTCACTGAGGTGCTTTATTGCAGAAAATGTATGGCATAAGATAATCTCTTATAACACAAACAGTATAAAATTATAGGGGAAAACTAGATGAGAAGGTTGATGTTTTGATGATCAGATTCTAATAGAAAATAATTTGAGCTTGCAGGGCTGAATTTTACACTGATTGGGCAGGTACGTGCCCACCCCGATCGGGCGTGAAATTGCACGAGATGACATCAGGCGGGCATCCCAACGACATTCCGCGCTCGAGCGATATTTCGGTCGGCAGGTGCGTGTATACGTCAGAAAAGTGCCCACCAACAAATAAGAGGGCAGTTAAGCCCATTAATAGCACAATTGTCTGTCATTTTACGTAGCCTGTACAACCTTATGGTTGGCGGATGGGCGCACCAGCCAGGCAGCCTTTACGTTTTTCATCAAACCTCATCCAAGGGCGGGACGAGGTTTCTGTTATTAAATAAAATAAAAATAGAAATCTGTGGACAGCACTTTTATAATCTGTACGTTCGGGTGTCTGATTGTGATGCTTGGACTTCTTTTTCCTGATTTGAAAAACTTTATTTCCTGGGTTTCGGGTCTTCAGCTCCCTGGGGCAGCTCTCTGCCTTCAGGGAACTTTTGTCAGCGCTCACTTGTGCCCGTGTTGACATCACCCCCCACTCTCCTCCTGCCCCCACCCCAGCAACGTTGAGCTTCTCAGTGCGCGCTACATGCTGGCTGGCCGTTAATTAGCCAGCCAGCGTGAAATCGCGGTCAGGGGCCAATCACGGTCGGTTGTCCATTTCCTGACCGTTCCTGGGCCCGCTGAGCGCACCTGCTGGCCGAGCTGAAAATTCAGGCCGCAGAGTTTAACTATTACAAATACCGCACTGTGGTAACAGTATGTTATGCACCACAGTTTTGAGAAGATTTATATGCTGCTTATTTTTCCTTATTATCTAAAAGCTGATATTGTTTTGCTACAGTTCTTAAAACTTAGGTTGAAAATCTGCTCATCAGCTTTTCAAGCAACGTGGTAATTAAGTCATTGCACACATTCTTTTCAAAAATGCTTATTATTTTAAAGAAAACAAGGTACCATCTACTGAATGCCCTGATATAAAAGGTAACCCTGAAAACTGAGGCTCCTGATGAGGAATTGTACTTGCAGTCAGTGCAGGTTGGAGAATCAGGGCTACAATCTTGTAGCTTTATCACTGACCTACACTCCTTGCAAATATTATCTATAAAGTGGCCAAAAGCATTTTGTGTCTCTTATGGCTCAGTGGGCAAATATATTGCCTGTTAGTCCATAAAGATCAAGAAGGTCCTAGGTTCACTTCCTGGTTTTTGGTAAGTTTATCTGCTCTCAGCCAGAGTGATAGTAGGAGCATCTGGGGAAACAAAAGGTTCCTGCTCCTGATCACTATCCAATGACCCTGCTGTAGAGCATGTGTGTACGGACAGTAGGTGAAGACAAGATTCAGCACGGTTGTAGTTTCTTGACAGCTGAATAGCTTGTTAACATTGACTGTAAAGGTCACCTGTGATAAATGGATGCTTGGGCAATGTAACCCCAACGTGAGTCACTACTTTCTGGAGAGGAAGGCAGAAAAGGGGAGAAAACTGTCGTGGGGGTAGAAGTCAAGATATTGCCCAGCATTTATTGATAGACAAATATCAATTGCAAAGTTGAATTTAGCATTGCATTTTTTTTCCCCCACACCCCAGTTATACTTTCACTGATTCATTGCTGTTTATCTTAGTATGATTCCTGATTCATCTGTCACACACGGGTCAATGGTTGAGTGGGTTACAGATTGCTTTCACTGGAAATGCTTCATGGATACACTGGCAAGCAAATGTGCTTTATATGATGGGGAGCAGATAGATTGTCAGTTTTTCCTGTAGTGTCGGATCTCTCACTTAGTGGATTGGTTGGGAGCTGATGAGACTGTTTATATGTACTAACAAACCAGTACTCTTGTGACCTTCATCAAGATTCAACCTGATGCAATATATATGGTTAAAGTAAGGAGACACTTTGATATCCAGTTCATTTCCAGTTCACATATCAATGTGTTACATTTATTTATAAATAAGGCACTCAGGAAGTACAATTTATGTTTGATGTTCAAATCTTAACTTGCCATTTTTAACTTTTCATTCATCGTTCACTGGCCAAGATGAAGGAGGTGCTCCCAGGTGTCCATCAGTGTTGCTATCTATCTGGACATGAAAACAACAAGGAGTTTGATACCTGTTCGTTTATTTTTCTTTTTGCGGGCGAACCCACCTCTCCATGCCCTTAGTTTGTTGCTAACTGCAGACAGGAACCTCGGGCAAACTGGATGGACCAGAGGGTCTTTTTCTGTATGAACCCAGGTTTTATTGGACCAGGTTTGCAATGCATTGGTTTCAACAATTCATTGTGCTATTGAACCACTTATCCTAACCTATGAAACAAAAGGCTTTGAACTGCTTGCTGTAAATTCTGTATTAGTGTAGATTGCTACCTTGAAATGGCTTAAAGCATTTCAAAAAATGAATTACTTTTGAAGTCCGACCCCTTTATAAGTAGGCAGCACAATCACTGCTAACGGAAGTTTTCACTGCAGTTAAGAACTGTGAATGTAACTGAGTAATTTAAGAGAAAAGTTGCTGTAATAACTACAATGATTACTTTTATGTATTCTTGTAAACCTTTTTGGATTGTAGGCCCATTTTCAGGCCTAAGATTGGCAACTGCCCTAACTGAGATAGATGGGTCACCATCTAATCTAATGGGTCACCATGCGTAATTGAGCAGGGACATTATTAGCACTGTTTGGGTGAGCTCCTGGCACTTGTTGCACCTCCACAGATTGTCAATTTCAGAAAGATGAATTAACTTGCAATGCTGGCAGTGGCTTGATTGTAGGTCCTGGAGTTGGGTAGAGTAGGTATCATGAGTGCTGTGGAGTTGGGGAAGCATTGCAGTTCCACCAGGCCCCACAGGAATGTTTAATGTTTAATAAAAAATAACTTTTTGGTGGCAGCCACTGAAAAATCCCAAATGGATCAGGCTCTTGCACTGGCAGAGTGGATCTGAAGCAGTTGTTAAGCTGCTTTACATACATGTAAGCAGCCTAATGCATATTTGTCAGCCATCAAAATAGCTGAAAAATGACCCAAGCAAACTTTGTCTCCAAAATTTATCCCTTTGGTTTGTAGCCAGTTGGATTGTCTGTTGTGTTGCTCAACATGTAATAGTTAAATTAGACACCTTATTGTCATAACAGACATGATTATGGCATTGAGTTATTTGTAATGTTACTTCTTAAATTAATTTATGGTATTATAATGCATTAATACTGAGGTTTGTCAAATCAATGTAATGTAAAAACACAGCTGATATCCTCAGAATATTTATATGATATTTTTGACATGAGATTCTTGAACTTTCATCTTCAAATTGTAATCCTGGTTTTGATGTTAATATAATCAATTCAAGGAACTAATTCAGCATTTTCAGATGAGCAGAAAAATCAGAAAATTTTTTAAATTGCAAGATATTTGCAAGAATATTCTTTGGGGATGAAAATGCAAGGGTCCAAATTGGCACAGAACAGTATAGCTATGAATGTGGGAAGAAGATCCCTGCAATGATGCTGTAGCCTATTTGTGAATCACAGTTGCTTGAAGCCACAGCAATTCCTTTCATTTTTTGCCCTAATTGATATCCTTCCCTTCAGTTGTATATTATGTAAAAGAATATTGTGGCGGCAAGTCATTGTAACAGTTGCATATTAGGCTCCTGACAAGGAGACTCGAGGCTGATTTACACACTCTTGCAGACCTTAACTCTTATCTTTTCATAATTACAATCTCTCTCTTTATCTCAGCTATGGTTTCTTATGCTGTGTTTCAAGCAATCATTTTTGCTAACGTTAGGTTACATTCTCTATGGTTAGACTGGGCAAAATTTAGGAACTGGGCTATTCCTTTCCATACTCTTTTAGTATTATATATTAATCTTTTATGGCATCATTTAGAGCATCTGCTTGCTCACGTGCTAGATTATTCCATAATTTCATTTTCTTTATCTTTCAATTGGTACATGCCAGGAGGAAAACATTGGATAAGGCCTGAAAACAGGCACAAGTATTGTGATGCATGATTAACCCATGCCAGCTCGTTGTAATCCAGGCAAATTGCAAACTTCATGCTTGGTGCTAATTTAAATGATAATAGCTGAAGTCCAGTGCTAAATGCACTGCTAAGTGAATGCATACCTCGACACGGGGCCCAAGATCATGCAAGGCTAGTGCAACTTAAAGTTCAATCATATCAGCCGTGATCTTATTGAATGATGGAGCAAGCTCGCGGGGCCGAGTGGCCTACTCCTCTTAATTCATATGCTCGTATTACTCTGCATAATTTAAAGCTGGCCTGCACCTCTTAAAAGGAGGTACTTTGTGGCTGCAGCAGGTGCTGAAAGTGGCTGGGGAAGTGTGTTTGATCTGTAAGAAGAGTAAATATTATGCCACAGGGCAAAGAATCTGCCCCAAAGTATCTGATGCAGTACTAAAGGGCTTGGTGCTGGAGGAGAGAGGTCCTCTATCCACAGGGGGGCAGGAGGCCTTCCAAGTAGATACTGAGAAGGCAGTGGGAGCAGATAGCCATTGCTCTCAATGCAAGCAGTGTGGCCCCAAGGACCTGGATGTGGTACAGGAAGAGGTTTAATGACCTCACACATTTTCCTTGCTGCAATACTGCAGCTTACCTCCAGTATATTACCCACAGGCATGGAGAGAATCCAGAATCCAAACCAAAACCACTCCAACCTCAGTCATAGAGCTTCAGTATGCAAATGACGCTTGTGTGTGCACTCATTAGGAAACTGAGCTCCAGGTTATTGTCGACTCCTCCCCCAAAGCATATGAGAAGATGGGCTTTTCATTAACCACCAGGAAAACTAAGGTCCTCTTCCAACCAGCTCCCACAACAAAACACTGCACCCCTTCCACCCCCATTGATTAACATCACATGGACAGTCTGGACCATTTTCCGTACCTTGAGAAGCTTCTCTTCATGTAGGCAGGTATGGATGATGAAATTCATCATCACCTCCAGTGTGCCAGCTCAGCCTTCAGCCAGCTGAGGAAAAGAGCATTTGAGGATCTTGATCTTGATCCCGGGACTAAAGTCATAGTTTAACGGGCAACAGCAATCCCCACACTCTATATACTTCGGAGACTTGGACAACTTGCAGTAGGCACCTCAAAGCACTGGAGAAGTACCACCAGCAGTGCCTTCACAAGATCCCCCCAAGTCCGGTGGCGAGAATGGTGGTCCAGCAGCAGCATTCTCTTCCAAACCAACACACTCAGCATCGAGGGGCCAATCACTCAAACCAACTCCGCTGGGCAGGACATGTCATTTGTATGCGTGATGTCAGACTCCCAAAGCAACTACTCTACCCTGTACTTGGCTGTGGCAGGAGACTCCCAGAAGGACAGCAGAAATGCTTCAGGGATGTCCTGAAAGCATCCCTGAAGAGGTCAAACATCCATGTTGACTCAAGAGACTCTGGCTTGTGACCGACCAACATGGAGAAGGCTCATTTGGGAAGGCATCGTATGCATCAAGAGACTTTGACGAAATTGTGTAGAGGTGAAGCTGAGGTGTCAGGATGAGTATTCAAACCTCCAAACACCCCCTCTACCCAATCCCTCAAGTAAGAGTCTGTAGATTGCACATTGGAGAATCCAATGAACTGAAGTGGAAGCAAGTCATCCTCAATCCTGAAGGACTGCATAAGAAGAAAAGGCCAAAGTCAATGAATGCCATATCATTACAAATGAACTCCTAACCTCTCATTGCTCAGTTCACCACCCTTCACTCACCAATCAACGTTCTCTATCAAGCACATTCATAGCTTCACCCCATCCTCACTCATCCGCACTGCTGCAAGCCTCACATCCACATCTCAACTTGTGCGCACTGCCAGCTTTTGAACTATGGCAGGTTCATCACCCAAACACATTGCGCCACAGTTGCTGACACACTTCTATATCTCTCGCGGGAGAAGGTGTGTACAATCAGAGGCAACAGCACAAAACCAATGGGGAAAAGGCAAGGGTGCTTGCCCTCACTCTGATGGAGAGTAGGGTGCTGGTCATCATTGGAGTAGCCATGGCTGAAACCTAAGGCTAGCGATGGGGCTAAAACTATCGGAAGATGACGATATGCTCCTAACTTATCCATGTTTTACATCACATTTTCCCTTCATCTCACAATCTCTTCTGATTTAAAAGCTTCAGATAGTTTAAGCATGCACCTCTTGCTTACTCCCTCTCCCCCATATTTCCCTCACCACAGTGCTACCCTTTGCCTTCCTCCTTTTAGATAGCCAAGAACTGCCCCAGGTCAGGCATTGTTGCAGGAGCATGAACTGGAAGAGGAAGAAGAGACTGATGATGATGAAACACCATCATTAGACCTCACGCTTTTACTAACACTGTACATGCTTTAGAGGGTGGCATAGAGGCTGGACCTGCAGGTGGTGGTGAGACACTGGGCATGAGAGGCCTGCAGCCATGACATAGGAAAGGTATCCCACAGATGCCAGCTCATAGAAGGTTAGGCCTTCTGCTACAGAGGACTCAGATGAGTCCTTTGACCTTCAATGGGGTTAGGGTGGTGTACAGGAAAATGCTGCTGTGTATATACACAGAAAGGCTTGGTGCATTGGCAGGCCTGCCAGAAAGCCTGTGGTCACTCTCAAAAAGCATAGATGTCCAGTACTCACTTGCTCAGGACTTTGCGCAGTGTTTGGAACCCATACTTTCTAGTGTGGAAGTGGTGGCCACTCCCTGAGAATACCTGGTGACACCAAGTGTCCATGTGCTGCAGTGTAAGCTTAGACTGAAGTCATGTAGGCTCTTTATACTCAAAAGATGTTTTGCATGGCAGCATGGTACTCATTATATTCAAACTGGCCACGTGTAGTTTCGTTGCAAACTTGAGTCATGAGCTAAGTCATCAACGGGGGAGATGGTGATGTAGCAGCGATGTCACTGGACCAGTAATCCAGAGGCCTAGGCATTTTCCATGGGCGTGTGGGTTCAAATCCCACCATAGCAGCTGGTAAAGCTGGAATAGAAAGCCAATGTCTGTAATGATGATCATGACAACTATCATCAATTATTGTAAAAACCTGTCTGGTTTACTAATGTCCTTTAGGGAGAGAAATCTGCCATCCTAACCTGGCCTGGCCTGCATGTGACACCAGACCCATAGCAATATGATTGACTCTTAACCAGCCTCTGAAATGGCCAAGCAAGCTACTCAGTTCAAGGCCATTTAGGGATGGCAACAAATGCTGCGCTTGCCAGCGACGTGCACATCCCATGAAAAGATAAAATACTGGGCCTTGTTGCCCAGAAGCCAACCTCCATGTGCTGTGGTGGTTCAAATTCTGAGGGAACTGCAAACTGATGCAGAATAAAGACATTATGATTGTTGCCAGGGTTCACCTGCATGAAGTGCTGAGCTTGGCCGCACAACAACTGCATCTTTAGGGAATGGGAACCATTTGCAATACATTTCAAAACATGCATGTGCAATCAATAGTATTCTGAATTTGGGAAAGCCTGTTATCCTGGCAAAGCCACATAACACACTGCACTTGATTCTCTCCGGTCAGAGATATTAATATTCTGTTCTGTGTAGCAGTGGACTGTGAATTGGGAGATAGCGATGTTGCCTGCTCCAGCTTGGAAGATCTCGACGTGAGGAAATTAATCTTCACGGCCACTGGCCATGCCGTCCCTGCCTTGCTCTGGGGTAGCAGGTCTGCCTACAAGAGATGGCAAATTTCAGTGAGCACCTCCTTAGTGAAATGGAGATGTTTTGCACACTGGGGGAATGTTGACAGGTAAGAGGGAGGTGGGTTTGGATGTCTGTGGGGAGTTAAGTCCACCAAAAATGACATTGGATAAGGATCCTGATTTCATCCTGCCATCTTTCACCTGGGCGGGTTTGAAGGCGAGTGGCAAAACCCCATGCAACTGTTGGGTATAACATTTAAATCTGATCACAGGTAATTAAGTTCTGCTTTAACCCAATATTCTGACTTTAAGAGCCAGCGGACCTATTTCCCAAGGTTTCCAGCCACAGTCGCCGAGGTGAGTACATAGTGGGGAGTGCGCATCACTGGAATGACAGGCTGTGAAGCCTTTGATCAGTGAAACTGAAGAGCCGCAGTCATGGCCAGGTGAGAGGCTGCTGCTCACAGCGCTCTTCCTCATAGAGTGCTCCCAATATTGGTGCTTGACAGGTGATTGCCAATCTTGGAGGACATTTCACAAGTCCGGCACTTTATTCAACTTCAGCTGCACTTCCCTCTGCAAGCCTTCACCATGGCATGGGAACAGCCTATGCAGCCTCGTCTTGCACCTCTGATGCAGAACAAGAGGAGCAGCAACAGCAACACATGACAGTAGCAGGACCTGCATCAGGAGCATCACCAGCTGACTTCTCCTAGTCACATGCTGCTCCACAGGGCAGAGGGGGTGTACACATAGATCCATGTTCAAAACGTCAACAGGATGAAGGCAAGTTGAAATGTTCAGTTGGAGATGTGAGGTGCTTTCAGAGAGAGGAATGAGTGGAGCTGCAAGGTGTGTTGTCCTGAAGAGTGCTATGCACGTGAATGCTGGGAAGAGCAGAGTGTCCGGGAATAGCACTTGAAAGTGCTATGTGACTCACCATTCCTGTCCTCCTGAGGCCCTTGGCTGGCCAAGGACAGAAATGTGAACATGAGAGCAAGATTGTGAATTGGAACTGGAAGGTCGGGGTCATTCTTGCAGACTGAGTAACTCAGTCTGCGTTCGGTCTCCCCCAGTGTAGAGGAGACTGCATTGTGAGCAGCGAATGCAGGAAATTAAATTGAAAAAAGTAAATTGCTGCTTCACCTGGCAGGGTTTGGAGCTTTGGACAGTGAGGAGAGAGGAGGTAAAAGGGCAGGTGTTACATCTCCTGTGATTGCATGTGAAAGGGATGAGTGTTGGGAATGATAGAGAAGTGCACCAGGGTGTCACAGGGGGAATAGCCCCGTCAGAATGCTGACATGGGAGGAGAGGGGAAGATTTGTTTGGTGGTGGCATCATGCTGGAGTTTGCAAAAATGGCAGACGGTAATCCCTTTAATATGGAGGCTGGTGGGGTTGGAAGTGAGGACAAGAAAAGCCTATCATGGTTCTGGGAGGGAGGGGGAAGGGCTGAGGGCAGACATGCGAGAAATGGGTCAGACATGGATGAGGACCCTGTCAACCACAATGGGGAGCTCTGAGAGTTGGTTGGTTTATAATGAACATTGTAGACTATCCCCAGAAATGGAGACAGAGAAGTCAAGGAAGGGAAGAGAAGTGTCAGAGATGGGCATTGTGAAGGTGAGAGAAGATTGGCAATTGAAGCAATATTGATGATTTTTTTGCAGTTCCAGGTGAGCAGGAAGCAGCACCGATACGGTGTACTGGAGAAACAGTTGTGGGAGGGGCCTGAGTAGGACTGGAAAAAGAAATGTTCCACATACCCACAAAAAGACAGGCATAACTAGGCCCCATAGAGGTACCCATAGCCACACCTTTTATTTGGAGGTTAGGAGTGCTGCCATCTTGCATTTCCAAAACTTTCACTACCAGATATTTCCACTGTTGTCCAAAGTCTTATTAGTCAAAATCTAGGGTCATGTTGGCAGGGTAAATTTTTAAGGAAAGAAACTGAAGTTGGAAAAGCTCTTGGTTGATATTTAACATGGGCGACGGTGATCTCGCTGCCAAATGGAGAGCCGGCGAGACAGAACCCCTTCATCGCCTCTTCTAGGGAACTCGCGCCAAATTATGTGCCACTCAAGTACTTAACTGGACAGCGGTGGACCTTCCCCAGGATGAAGGACCCCAGGGGTGGAAGTCCTGCCAAAAACTGCCAGCCAATCAAGAGGGAGAGTCAGTGGCTGCTGCCTGTACAACACCCGACTGAGGATCATGCTGGATCCCAGGCCAGAGGTGAGTGATAAGGTGGTGGGGGTGGGGGGTGGGGGGCTTGGCAGCAAGGGGGTAGCTCTCTGTGGGCCCACCATCACTTTCTGATGCCGGATCCCTCAATCAGGCAATGAGTGCCTTTGAATGAGGGACCCACCTGGTAGCCCGCAAACAACCTGCACGGGTTTGCTTGTCATGATCCCTGCATAGCGAGTCCCCTGCCTGCTGCTGGATGAGTACCAGTGGCAGTGGGATGAAGCCCTTAAGTGGACAATTAATGCCCACTTAAGGGCCTCAGTTGGTGGTGGGGCAGGAAGGCCATCCATGGGCCTTCCCACCACGGACTTAAATCAGGATGGAGGTGGGATGGTAGCATGGTCTGCACCTGCCACCCTCCTACCTGATTAACTGCCCCTCCACCACCAACCTCATTACATGGGAGGGGCAGGGGTAGAGACAAATTCCGCCCTTGGGGGTGTGACAATATTTCTATGTGGCAGTCATTCACACACACAGGTTTGAAAAACAGTGACTGAAAAGTAGACTGCATTAGTCAAGACATCGATAATTTTTGCTAAACTTTGGTTGGAATTTATTTTTGCCAGTTACTAACAAAGGAGTACAAAAGATCTAACGTTTCACATCCTCACATGATTCGGTAATACATAGTGTGTGTTACATCCTCCATCAAGAAATTATCAACACTGGACATCATTGTCACCATACAAACTTTTCTAATCTAGTTCTGGAGGAGGGGTTTTGGCAGGAATACTACTGAATTATTCAAGAGCACTGATGATTTTTTGCACATGGAAGGAATAGAGTAATGTGAGGTATGAATGAAAATATGCACTGCTGTTAGAAATTTTTGGCTTTGATACAATTCCATATACAATTTATAGTTGAATTTCAATTTTGTTGTTTGCCCATAGAGTTGAGCAGCCAGGCAAAAGGTTTCCTTTTGATCATACGAACTATGCACTGTTGTAAACAAATGCAATAGTGGAAAGTTAAGTGTACTGGCTTGTAAATAGGGGGAATTAGAATGTCTACAATGTAAAATACAGCCAGTTGCTGCAATTGTGCATCCAAAAATGAATAGAACAAAAAAAAATGGAACTACACATTTGTTGAACATTTATGAAATGTTAATTTTAAAAAATACTTTTGAATATTAGCACCCAGTGTTGTGTTGGACTCCTCGTTCGAGTATGTCCAAGATGTAAGTGATTTCATCATCTTCTGTGGGCTCTCTCATGACTGAAGAGCCCAATGTATGATCAGCGTGAATGTCCACAGAACTGGCTGTTCATATTGTCATCGTTGGAACTTCAACAGCTGTGCCACCTCTGGCCTTCCTCTGGGCACATTACATGTTGCGAGTTTGGCATAAGTGATCCTTGAAACATTCTGAACCAAGTTTCAGTGCTTGCTTTCATATGGGCTGGTCAGCTGCAGTGTTTTCCCAAGGGAGGTGGTTTGTAATGCTGAAGTTTGTAAGGCTCTTTTTTAGGTTGTACTTGTATTTGTACTGACCAGCTTAATGTCATTTGTCCTGAGACAGTTCCCCATAGAAGATCTGCTTGTATTCACCAAGGAGACATAGTCTGTCCATCTAATTTGAATTGTTTTGGAGGGTGGTCTCCATGTCATTGAGCTCAGCATGATGAAGGAGCTCATTGTTTGTGATTTTGCCTTGCCATCGAATTGTCATAATGAACTTTGGGTGTCTTTGGTGGAAGTGTTCCAGAGCTTTGATGTGGCCCACATAGCAGACCCAGGATTCTGCACAATTTGGCAACGTGGTAAGGACAATGGCCAGGCAGAATTTGATTTTAGTCCAGTATAGTAGCAACCAGTAATACTGCCTATTTAGAAAGTATTGC
Source organism: Cetorhinus maximus (assembly GCF_964194155.1). Lineage (NCBI taxonomy): Eukaryota > Metazoa > Chordata > Chondrichthyes > Lamniformes > Cetorhinidae > Cetorhinus > Cetorhinus maximus. The sequence continues at coordinate 49,047,636 of NC_135884.1, read as the reverse complement.
CCAACATTTTATCCACTTTTCTCAAGATTGTTTCTGTTTTCTAATGCCTTCATTTTTAAATTCCTTGTAGGTTTAATTTTATCATACACCATTCTTACTAGGCAAGAGTTGTTACTACTTCTGCCTCCATCAATTAAGGAATTGCTTCAAGTGGTTAGTGCTGTAGCATGCTAAAGGAGAAAAAGATGTGCGTAAATATTACTTCCAGACTAAAACGCTCTTTCTGTACATGTACTTACCAACATGCATTTGATTCATTCCTACTAACTGTGAGGATAAGCTGCAGATTTGAGCAGCCATTTGGAGTCCTGCCACATTGCACTTCAAAACTCTTTACTAGCAGACCACAAAGTGGCATTGACAGAGGCTTTAGAGGTTCCTGCTGTTGCCCACAAGTCCTCTCGGTCAATGTCTAGGGTCAATGGCATAGAAGACTGCGAAGGGAAGAAACTAGAAAGTGAAAAATAAAATGTTGATTTACACTTTCAGACCCAGATTTAATGTTCTGTAGCAATTTTTTTTTTAAAATCCTCCATAAGTTAGAAGTAAGTTAAAGAACCACATCTCCAAAGTCATAACCCACTGTTTCTCTTCACAGTTTCTGATTAACCTATGATGCACTTCCTGCATTCACAGTTTTACTTTTCACAATGTACTTTCTTTTCATGCCTGGTCCTTACATTGAAGCTTTCTTTATTAAACACCTATTTCAATATGTTTACCACTGTCCTTGCAGGCTGATTTTTGCTTCAGGAATAGAAATGAGTCATGCTGCAAACATTCAGTAGGTTACGAGTCTCCAAAGATTTCGGAATTAAAACACTTTTTCGCTAGTGTCGGCAGGCTGTGTGAACATGGGAATTACAGTTGAGCCAGGTGTCATAGCACCCAATATTGACACTGGTAAATTTTCCAGCAAGGGATCAAATGATACCAATCAGGAATATGAACCCTATCTAACCTTTATGCTGCCTCCTTAGACCAGGACAATGAGGCTAATTGTAGTGCTTCTGTCACTGCATCATTTGCTCACTAGTGGTGACACCTTGCCTCCTACTGAAGCCTCCCCATTTGATGGTATGTTCTGCCATCTATTCTACTCAAATTTCCCGTGATAGTGATCCTCGTCACCAAATCACACTTGGGCCTCTTCTCCCTCCTTTTGTACCATCTGCTCCTTTTAAGTGCTTCACCTTGTTTTGCCTCCCTTTTTAAAATGCTTGTTCTCTATTGAACCCATAGTCCCACTCCTAGTTTCTCACTGTGGTATTCTCTCAGCCCCTGAACTGAGTGACTCCTCATCCTTGATGATTTTAATCTCCATCTTAACTCACCTTGTTCTCTCACCTTTAGTTTTACTGATCTTTTGTCTTTGCTCAACCTCTCCATCTACATAAATTCACTTCCCATATTTACAGCCACCACCTCAAACTTGCCAGCTCCCATTACTGCTCTCTTCCCATCATCTCAATCACAGACAATGCTATTTGACCACTTCCTTGGACTACTCAGTACCCACACCCCCCTACTCCCTTCCCACCCCACTTAATAAAATTTCCCTACGTCTGCAGCTATTAATTTGCTCAGAGGAACATAGCAACAGGAGTAGGTCATTCAGCCCCTCGAGCCTGTTCTGCCATTTAACCAGATAATGGCTGATCTGCAGCTTAACTCCATCTTTGTGTTTTGGCACCATAACCCTTAATGCCCTCATTGAACAAAAATCAGTCAATCTTAGTTTTGAAATTTTCCATTGGCCAAGTCTCGATGGATTTTTGGGAAGAAGAGTTCGAGATGTTCACAGGAATGTTAATGACAACTAGTTCTATTGCTCTTGACGACTCCGCTGCCTCTTTGTTGTCTGACTGCTTGTCCAAAATCTAGACCAGGATGAGCTATAATCCAACTTACTATATGCAAGTAACATATTTTGCTTTACCTGGAATCTGCTGTTTACAAACATTTCAACTTAATGCGCTGCTGATTTTTTGCTATCATCGGTCTCCATCATGTTTATAATGACAGGATAGTTAAACTTTTATTGTGTCCTGTAAAACTAATTTTCAAGGACAAATGTAGTAAATGTACCAGGATCCAATCTAAGGTCCCCCAGCAATTGGAGTGCAGCAGATCCCCTTTCAGCGCCAGCTGTTCTCGCAGATATAAATTGCTGCAGTGAAATTTTCTTAATATAATTCAGGAAGCTCAAGAGAATACTACAAAACAACTGTGCCAACAAGGAAAATGTTGAGTTTTTCATCAAGAGCCCAGCACGGTTAGTTTGTAGCCTTTCTGATCATTCATGGCCAGATGTTCAGTGCTGTTCTACTCCACAGTCAGCTTGAACTTTGTGGCCTTAAGTACCATTGGCTACAAGGACATTTACAATCACTTTGCACTGGAGAATTACAGGCTTTAAACTCAAAGACTGAGTGTGTTTGTGGGGCTTCCTAGTCTCATCTCATTCAGTAACTAGACAAGGTAAGAGGTGCTGAAAGAAAAATAACATTGCATCAATCATCATGAACAGACATTGATGAAGTGCATTTAGCATTTGAGACTTGAGAGATTAGACTTTTTTTTCATTTCCTTTGCATAATTTAGCTGTAGTTCAAAACTTTGAAGATTGGTTTGTGTCAATCGATATAAAATAACTTAGTTTTAAGAGTATAGTTTAAAATGCCCCTGAGAATAAATATACAGGCCTGAAAGAATATTTAATTTTATTCAAATACTTCTGTATTGCTTTTACATGGATACATATTTATTTTAAAAATTAATAGTGTATAAGTTTTAACTTTTTTTAGTAATGAAGTTTTAGACACAATAAACATCTTTAGCAATGAGTAATTTGAAACCAAAATAAAATACTGCAGATACTGGAAATTTGAAATAAAAACAGAAAATGCTGAAAACACTCAACCAGTCAGGCAACATATGTGGAGAGCAATTTGAAATATTTTAAAGTTTAAATATTTTTGTGGCACCCTAAGAAAACAATGAAATCTTAAATCTCCAGTCTATTATATAACTAGTAAATTTGTGCTGCTTTATAAATTCTGCACTTTTAACACAATATATGGGTTAACAAAATGTTATTTTTGAATCATGGTCATTTAAAATGTTGAGTCCATTTCAATTTTCCCATTAGTTATATGCTGGTCAACCAATAACAGCCTTAATATTGCCCCATAGTTAGTTTCTCTAGAGGTTTACTTTATTCTAAAATAGTAGAAAGTGAAGAAACCTAAACTGAATTCAAAGTGTAAACAACTTAGCATGTACATCTCCATTGCAGTGTTCAAGTTATACGTTGTTCATTTCCTCTTTAGGGAGGCAATTAAAAGGGAAGCGCAGGTGTAATTTTTAGAAATGCCGAAAACCTTTTGCCCTGAGATAGGTCAGCATCAGCTATCCGTTAGTGACTTGCTGCTTTTACTACAGTAACACCAACTTACATTTATATAGTGCCTTTAATGTAGCAGAACATTCAAGTGCTTCACAGGAATGTTATCAAACAAACATTAGGAGCAAAGAAGCAGCTCTCAGTAACATTAATGCTGCATTTACCTTTGTTCACATTGCTGCAGCTGCAGTGGGCTCTCAGGAAGCCTTTGGTGTGCACACAGTTTGTTCTTGGGTGTGAAAGAAAACTGTATTTGAGTTGGCAGTGACTTCCCTTTCAAAAGTTTGCTGCCTCTGCAAGAAACCACAGCAGTGGGCTTTCTGCCGTTCAATGTTTCCACTGGCAATGTGGACTTTTCCATGTTTCCTTGGTTTGAGGAAATGGATTTTGATTTTTTTAGACAAATGCCATCATTTAACAGCTGTAGCAATCAGAACTCTGCGTTCTTAACTTGAGTTTATGTGAGAGTCTTGTAACAAAACAGAAACCACTGCCACTCTTAGCTTTATTGTTCAGACCTGATTTATTTAAATAATGGATTTTGTTTGTACAATGTGGGGAAACGGATTCAATTGGATTGTCTACCTTCAGCACTGAATGAGCATATTGTGTTAACTACTTTGTGGCTGGTTAAAAGTTAACTAGCTAGGCACTTTGCATACAATGCTACGGAATCTTTTTCAGAATATCAAAGTGGTTTGTGCTACACTTTAAAGAGCCTTTTATATATGGGTCTTTTAATTTGAATCCTGGGACCTACTATCCATGACTAGCTTTTAAATCTACCTTCCACATTTGATAACAGGTAAAACTGAGCCTATTGCAGATTTGTGGAAACTGGATTGAACATATGAACTCTGGGGACTGGATTCTAAATGCTGGACTCGCACCTGTACAATCTAAAGTGCTAGAATGCCAACATTAAACCTTTTTTAAAAATTGGATTTTCCCCGCTTACTTCTCTTAACAGGCTTTTTCTCTTGTCCGACTGGTGTCTATCTTCCTTCAGATGAGGAAGTGGAATGGTCTGTACTGAAGATTTTATGATCACCTTCCATGATCCAGTATGATAACCCACCTGTACTCTTGAGAGGGAAGCTTGGTGCTTTTATAAACCCCACCTACCAAAGGGAACAACTAGATTGTGATTCTTGTCAGGTTCCGGCAGTGAACTATTGAGAATTATCCAGTCATAGATACATTTCAAGTCTGAAGTCCTCTAGGTTCTAATCCATTGCTTTACCATTACAGGTCTTGAGTATGTTCAGCAAACATTAAGAGGGTTAAACATTCTCTAGTGTATTTTTTTGTGTTAAACTTCATTGATAATGCTGCTGAATATTTCTCTTCTGAAGTAGTGATAGGTAATGGAAAGAGCAGACAAGGGTAATGCAGTAAATGTCATATCAGTGTCAGTCATGGCTCAGTTGGCACCCCTGAGTCACAAGGTTGTGGGTTCAAGTTCCACTCCAGGACTTGAGGGCAAAAAAGATTTAGGCTGACACTCCAATGCAGTACTAAGGTGTGCTGTACTGTTGGAGGTGTTGTAATATGGGTTCTTTACATGTTTCAATGATGAGATCGATCTTGAAACTTGTATATTTAAATATGAACCATTTATTGTTATTCTTTAACTATTTACAGATTCCGGGTACTGTCATCTTGGTGCTGTTTCTCCATGCAGGCTGCTTCCAGACTGTTCTCTCTAATCTGTGTTCTCAGTCTATTACCATGTGGTATCTATACATCATAACGTGGGTGGTGCTATTCTCCAATCCCATGTTAACCCTTGCTCTGTTGAGCACCTTTACGTTACAATGGCATGCAGGCGCATACAACATTATACAATTAGAGGTGCCGTCGTTCAGATAAGATGTGAAAACCGAGGTTCTGTCTGCACTTTCGATTGTAGGTTAAAGATCCCATGGCACTATTTTGAAGGGAGTTATCCCCGGTCCCCTAACCATTATTTATTTTTTGATCAGTACCACAAAATTATCTAGTCATTATCCATTGCTATTTTTGGGAGTTTGCTGTGCAGTAATTGGCTGCCACGTTTCTTGCATTACAACAGTAACTACATTGCTAAGCGCTTTAGGATGTCCAGTAGTCATGAAAAGCACTGTATGAATGCAAGTTTTTTTTATATACTTGGACTTTCAAAAGGCCTTTAATAAAGTACCATATGACAAATGTTTGGGCATGTGGTGCCAGGGGACAAATAGCTGAAAGGACAGCAAATTGGTTCAAAAATAGAAAACGGAGAGAAGGAGTAAATGGTCAAATTGGAGGAAGATAGAAAGCGGTGTACGACAAGGATCAGTGCGGGGACCACTTTTATTCAAAATTTACATTACTGATTTGGATTTAGGAAAAAGTAACTTGATCAAATTTTGCAGATCATACAGCTTTGATCTTACAGATCCCAATAGTTTTTATTTTAGGCAATTAAAAAAAACGTTTTCAAATAAAATGGTTGCCAACCCCTGACCTACAGAATGGTTAAAATGTGGAACTCTATTATAAGGAGTAGCTGAGGTGAATATCATAGATGTATTGTAGAGGATGCTTAATAAGTACATGAGGCAGAAAGGTATAGAAGGATATATTGGTGGGGTTAGATGAAGAAGGAGGGAGGATGCTCATGCGCAGCATAATACTAACATGGACCTTTAGGGCTGAATGGCCAGTTTCTGTGCTGTAAATACTTTATAATATCTTGTAAATAATTGCCTTTTACAATTTGAATTTTTTTTGCTTTACTTACCTCTACCAAAACGACTTTTGGTTAACAAGGCAGAGCTTCAGTAGTTAAGTGTGCTCACAGTGATATTCAATGGGACAAATCTGCAAACCTAGATGAGATGTATCCCAGGCTGCTGTGGGAGACGAGGCAGGAAATTGCAGGTGCCCTGATTTAATTTTCAGATCCTCTCTGGCCACAGGAGAGGTGCCAGAGGACTGGAGGACAGCTAATGTGGTACCATTATTCAAGAAGGGTGGCAGGGATAAACCAGGGAACTATAGGCCAGTGAGTCTAACATCAGTAGTAGGGAAGCTTTTGGAAAAAATTCTGAGGGACAGAATTAATCTTCACTTGGAGAGCCAAGGATTAATCAAGAATAGTCAGCGTGGCTTTGTCAGTGGAAGATTTTGTCTAACAAATTTGATTGAATTTTTCGAGGAGGTGACTAGGTGTGTAGATGAGGTTAGTGGGATTGATGTAGCCTACATGGACTTCAGTAAGGCTTTTGACAAGGTCTCGCATGGAAGACTGGTTAAGAAGGCAAGAGCCCATGGGATCCAGGGAAATTTGGCAAATTGGGTCCAAAATTGGCTTAGTGGCAGAAGGCAGAGGGTGATGGTCGAAGGTTGTTTTTGTGACTGGGAGCCTGTGTCCAGTAGTACTGCAGGGTTTAGTGCTGGGTGCCTTGCTGTTTGTAGTGTACATTAATGATATGGATATGAATGTAGGAGGTATGATCAGTAAGTTCACAGATAACACGGAAATTGGTGGTGTGGTAAATAGCGAGGAGGAAAGCCTTAGACGACAGGCCAATATAGATGGGCTGGTCAGATGGTCAGAACAATGGCAAATGGAATTTAATCCTGAAAAGGATGAGGTGATGCATTTTGGGAGGATTAACAAAGCAAGGGAGTACACGATGAATGGTAGGACCCAAGGAAGTACAGAGGATCAGAGGGACCTTGGTGTGCATGCCTATAGATCATTGAAGGCAGCAGGACAGGTAGATAAGGTGGTTAAGAAGGCATATGGGGGATACTTGCCTTTATTAGTCGAGGCATTGAATATAAGAGCCGGGAGGTTATGATGGAGCTGTATAAAATGTTAGTTAGGTCACATCTTTGAGTACTGTGTGCAGTTCTGGTTGCCACACTATAGGAAAGATCTGATTGTGCTGGAGAGGGTGCAGAGGAGATCCACTAGGATGTTGCCCGGGCTGGAGCATTTCAGCTATGAAGAGAAACTAGATAGGCTGGAGTTGTTTTCCTTTGAGCAGAGAATGCTGAGGGGGGACCTAATTGAGGTATACAAAATTATGAGGGACATAGATAAGGTAGACAGAAATAAACTTTTCAACTTAGAGGAGGGGTCAGTAACCAGGGGGCATAGACTTAAGGTAGGGGGCAGGAGGTTTAGAGGTGATTTGAGGGGGAAAAAAAATCACTCAGAGGGTGGGGTGTATCTGGAACTCACTGCCTGAAAGGGTGGTAGAGGCGAGAACCCTCACAACATTTAAGAAGTATTTAGATGGATACTTGAAACGTCATAGCCCACAGGTCTACAGGCCAAGTGCTGGAAAATGGGATTAGAGTAGATAGGGGCTTGATGACTGACGTGGACACAATGGACTGAAGGACCTCATTCCGTGCTGTAAAACTCTGGCTCTATGTGCTCTGTAGGAACTATTTTCACAACTAATGTTAGGTGACACTTTGCATTAAAAAATTCTCAGCACCACCTGCAGGTACTGTGGTTATCTGTGGACAGTTTTATGCTAGGTTTTGGCATAGACAAAGTGTGACAGAGGAGTTTTGTAAATTGACAGATTTCTGTACTTAGAGACAGAGGCTGCAAAATTCTGTGAGTACCCATATTTTCAGCACTACTCATGTCACTCTGGTTTCAAAATAGCATCTGCAACGTACGCACAGACTTATGGTGTTGGCCATGCCAGGTGCCATTTTGCTGAGGCATTAGCCCAGAGGCAGAGGACGTGCGTCAGCTGCATGCAGAATAGGTAGATCATGGCGTCAGAATGTAAACCTGATTTGATGACTGTGCTGCCATTGCTTTAACCTTGTAGGTTTGAATGTGAATTCAGTAGTTGGAATGACACCCCTAGCTGTGCTATTTAAAGGGATCTTCAGCTTCTTTCAGATTGGTTGATGACTAATGTTTACTGGCTGTTGCTGAGTTAGTATAAGTTTTTGGTGGTTTTGTACTGTTATTTAATGTTGTTGAAGTCTTCAGGGTGTGGTTTGGCATGTGGTAAAGGCCTTGGTTTATACTTCAAGGGTTCTGCTCAGACCACTTGCTCCCAGGCACATGTGCAGTAGTTTCCATCCCCTTGTCCTGCAGCATGATGGAGAGATTGAGGAGAGGCAACACAGAAGAGGACAAGCTGCTCAAAGGGGAAGGAGGAGGAAGTGGAGGTGGAAAAGGGCTCTCAGCAGGAGGCCGTATCTGCCCAGGTGCCCAGGGAACAATTCTCCTGCCCCTGCCTCAACAAGGAACAGTGTGTCAAATGTTTCCTCTTCACTAAAGAGATGGTCACTGAAATCTGCCAGTTGTTGCAGCCTCAATGCAAGGTGAGGATGGTATTGCCAGTGGCTGTGAAAGCGACCATGAACTTTTATGTGTCACGCATCTTCCAGGCGGGAGCATCTCCCAGTTCATCATCCACTTTTGGAGGTCACTGATGCTCAATACAGGGAGAAGCAGATGGAGCATGTATGTGGCTTTATGATGATTACAGGATGTCATTGACTAAACACATGTCACTTTGCAGGCACAAAGCCCTGTACCAAGTTGGATCTGAACTCCTCTGTGCACCTTGACATTGTACACAGGCTTTCTGCTACTGCAGAAAGCAATTCAGTGTGCATACCCATCAGCCGCCTTCTGTCAGCTGCACCAATGAAGTCGTCATCTGAGACCCCTGCAGCAGAACGCATGTGCATCTTCATGCTCTGGTTAGCTGGCAGCTATGCTACCCATGTCACCTGCCCTGGCTGCAGGCCACTTGTGCTTTGTGTGTTGCCACTTTCAGATCCTGCCTCTGAATTATTCTGTAAAGTCAGGGGAGTGTTAGTATCTGCGCTATTGTCTGCGAGTATGAGATTGAGTACTGATCTTTCATCTTCATCACTATTTCCTGCTCTTCCATATCTTGCACTTCTATCGCTCCCTGGTCAGGTGGCCGTTCTTAGATATCTGAAAGGGGCGGGCACAACAGAGGGTAGCGGTGAGGCATGGTGAAAGTAAAAAGTACATGCTTACAGCATGTGCAGCTTGTAAATCAGAAGAGATTGTGGGATGACGGAGAAACAAAGTGTGAGGAGCAGGATTAGGTATGAATATATTGTCAATTTCAATGTTTTGAGCCCCACTGCTGGTCAATGCCTCAGTCATGGCTATTCCAATGATCAAAAACGTCACTCCATTAATGTGTTAAGGATAAGCAACCATGCCCATCTCCAATGGTTAGGTGCAGTTGCCTCCAGTTATGTGCCACTTTGACAGACTTCCCTCTCTTGTGGGACAATGAATATGGTGCATTTTGATGATTTGTCTACCGTGATTGAATAGCTGGTGATCAATCTGTGTGCAGTGGCTTTAAGGCTTGCAGCAGTGCTAAGTGTAAGGGTGAGCTGAAGGTATGAATGTGAGTTATGAGAGATTATTAGTCGGTGAATGAAGTAGGGGTTAGGGAGTTGAACAGTGTCTGGGGCTAGTGGTTCAGCTGTAAGGATATGGCATTTGAAATGAATTCACTGGCCTTGACCACTGATGTGAGTTCATTAAACTTATTTTGGCACTGCATTCAGGTCTTCAGGTCTACACTGTTTGCATTGACCATGACAGCTACGTGCGCCCATTGCCTTCTTCAAGTTTGTGTGGAGGGCCTCCTGGTCCCTGTAGAAAAGAGGACATCTCTCCTCTTGTCCATTTGCTGTACCAAGGCATCCAGTGTTGTGGCAGAGAACCTTGAAACATGCTCTCTGCCCCCTTGCATGTCAGACTCTCTTACCCAGCCATTTCCAACACCTGCTGCAGCCAGAATACACCTCCCATTAAGAGGTGCATGCTAGCTTTAAGTGGTGCTAGCCTCGCATGAACCTGGGGATCCCTGCTGATGCATGCAGATGTTCAACAGCGCATTTTGGTGCTGGGTTGTGTGCCAATATAAGTTTGCTTGCTGCCTGCATCACATCTGTTTTCAGCTGCTATTGAATTTTGCACCAAAAATAGTTTACACTCATCAGAAATTTTGGCCAGGTATAGGAATAGCAACTATGGGCATTTTAAACTTGTTTCCCCTTAGGCTGAATGCTTGAAATGCATCCTAGCTGACAATGAACTTACATTGTTCCTAAATGTGCTAAGTAGTCTAAGATGACCTATAGCCCTAGGACCTGAACCACTAGCCATCTAGTTGGGATACAGGCCTCAACTGTTTAAATGATTATATTACTTGAGTGATTTCTTTCTAAAAACATCAATTGAGCATACCTCACAAACTGCTAACTTCATTAATTTGTTCAATGCAAATTAATGAAATAGATTCTTTCATAAAATCCTGGAGCCCCTCAACAAAATATCGGTTTTTCTATAGTATATGGAAAAGCACAGTCGAAAAAATGCTCCTGCTTCTCATTTGTTCATCATGGTAGAATTGAAGACTCATGTTTAAAAATCCAGTATTTATAATGTCACAATGGTCCAAACTTAAAAGGTTTTGCATATTAGATGTTCATCCTTGGATCAAGAAGTTTGTCATAAAAGAATAATGGGCTCACAAATCCTTTCGAGATGCTTTTATTTTGGAGACCATTAGAACAGTCTCTCAGAAGCTTTATTTTCATTTCAGCTGTAGTGATATGTGCTCAAATCCCAGATGTTAGTAAGTATTGTTTATTTATCTTACCCATCGGTTCCCACTATAAATGGAAGCGGTGCAAAACTCCATATTGTGCCTATAACATAAATGTAAGATCCCCTCCTTGTGAAATAATTTGGCGATTAAAAAAGAATTGTAACCTTTCACATCATACTACACCATCGTTTTTCACCAGTGCACAAATATCACACTGCAGTTATTATTGGCCCGGTGCATTTTGGATGTGCAAAATAGCAGTTTTATTTTTCTTTGTTATTTCATGGGATGTGGGCATCACTGGCTAGGCCAACATTATTTATCCCCATCCCTAGTTGCCCTTGAGAAGCTGGTGGTGAGTTGCCATCTTGAACCGCTGCAGTCCATGTGGTGTAGGTACACCCACAGTGCTGTTAGGGGGTGGGGAGGAATTCCAGGATTTTGACCCAGCGACAGTGAAGGAATGGTTATATAATTCCAATTCAGGATGGTGTTTGGCTTGAAGGGGAATTTTCAGGTGGTGGTGTTCCCATGCATCTGCTGCCCTCGTCCTTTTAGGTGGTAGAGGCCGCAGGTTTGGAAGGTGCTGTTGAAAGAGCCTTGGGGTGCCAATCAGGTGGGCTGCTTTGTCCTGGGTGGTGTTGAGCTTCTTGAATGTTGTTGGAGCTGCATTCTTTAAGGCAAGTGGAGAGTATTCCATCACAGTCCTGACTTGTACCTTGTAGATGGTGGACAGACTTTGGGGAGTCAGGAGGTTAGTTACTCGCCGCAGAATTCCCAGCTTCTGACCTGCTCTTGTAGCCAGGGTATTATATAGCTAGTCCAGTTCAGTTCCTGGTTAATGATAACCTCCAGGATGTAGATAGTGGAGGATTCAGCGATGGTAATGCCATTCAACATCAAGGGGTGATGGTTGGATTCTCTCTTGTTGGAGATGGCTATTGTCAGGCACTTGTGTGGCGCAAATGTTACTTGCCACTTGTCATCCTAGGTCTGGATTTTGTCCAGGTCTTCCTGAATTTGGACATGAACTGTTTTAATATCTGAGGAGTCACGAATGGTGCTGAACATTGTGTAATCATCAGCAAACATCCCCACTTCTGACTTTATGAAGGAGAGCAGGTCATTGATGAAGCAGCTGAAGATGGTTGGGCTGAGGACACTACCTCAGGAACACCTGCAGCGATGTCCTGGGACTGAGATGGTTGACCTTCAACAACCACAGCCATCTTTCTTTGTGCTGGGTATGACTCCATCCAGCGGAGAGTCCCCCCCCCCCCCCCCCTCCCCCCCACCCCGATTCCCATTGACTCCAGTTTTGATAGGGCTCCTTGATGCTGCACTCAGTCAAATGCTGCTTTGATGTCAAGGGCGGTCACTCTCACCTCACCTCTGGAATTCAGCTTTTTTGTCCTTGTTTGAACCAAGGCTGTAATGAGGTCAGGAGCTGAGTGGCCCTGCCAGAACCCAAACTGAGCGTCAGTGAGCAGGTCATTGCTGAGTAAGTGCTGCTTGATAGCACTGTCGACAACACCTTCAATCACTTTGTTGACGATGGAGATTAGACTGATGGGGCAGCAATTGGCTGGGTTGGATTTTTCCTGCTTTTTGTGGACAGGACATACCTGGGCAGTTTTCCATATTGCTTGGTAGATGCTAGTGTTGTAACCAGTTTACCCTAGATTAAAAATTATATATTAGGTGGATGCATCCTGCTTCAAAGTTTTTTTTCTGTGAGTGACAACTGAGTTTTAATTGGGATTGGAATCCATACTCATGACAGATACAACCCAATACATCAGTGAAATAAGGTCAGAATATGGCACCATTCTTAAACATCTAATTTTAGCAGCAGTGGGTGTCAAAGAAATAGAAAAAAATTATTCTGAATGAGGATTTATTGTTGCTGAAATTCTTGAAAAACAAAGTGCAAACAAGAGGTCTAGACTCATTGCTTATCAGAAATCCACAGAATAAAAGCCTGAACAGAAATGCTTAGGAAGGAGCAAAACCTGGAACAACGTGAACAGAAGTGACAGCTGCTCAAAACTGGTGAGGGAAAGGGAGGCACATTCCTATTATAACCGTGGAGGAAAAATACATTAGTTGCATTCTGTTGTTGGTGAATGATTTGCCTATTTATATCAAAGCGGCATCAGAGGTTGTGGTTTGGATTTTCCTGGGCCTGTTGGCAAAATGGTGAGGCAGGATTTCCATACTCCCATTGTGACCTCTGCAACTCCTGCTTGCATTTTGGGCTGGTTAATTTAATATTCCAGGCAGGGTTAGAGAAGGAACCCTGCTCCAGATTGGTTTTCTGCTGCTAAGAGGGAGGGAGGCAGATCAGGTCTAGTTGCGGCAGTTGAGAAGTTGCTGCAGTTTAAAGAGCCAAAAGCACTGCAGGTTGATAAGGAGGGAAAGAGATACAAAAAAGGAACTGCACATTGACAGTGGTTTGAGGGGTAGGCTAAGTTAGGAGAAAGGGGTTGACTGGAATGGGATGAAGAAATTAAGAATATGATGATGGACTCGCTCATGGACAGAGAAATCTGCGAAGTTATGCATTTGATATGAACAATGAAAATGAAGAAACATAGTGTAGTGATTGTTGGTATAACCTTTTCTACTGCCTTCAGGGGTCATGTGATTGTACTGACGAATAAGCCCTAAGTGTGGGTAATCTTAAGGGCGGAACTTTCTAGTCGTGGACTTGGTTCAAGCATGTAGTTTCTAAATGAACTCTGTAATAAAGTTATCTGTTTCAAGTAAGAAACCTGTTCAGTACATCAAGTTCATTGCAACTGGCGATGAGGATAAATAGCTCCGACGCTGCATCTCATCTTGTGAATGTGAGTACATCAACTTTTAAGGAAAGAAAGAAAAAGTATACTTGCCAGTCATGCCACGCTTCAGCAGAATCGGCCGCAATGACTCGTCCATGGCAGACTGAAGCCAGTACATAGACCACCTAGATTTTAACTTGGGGCAAATGAAATAACAGCGGAGGAGAAACAGAAAGCAATTCTTTTAAGTGCCTGTGGCAGCAAGACATAAAACCTCATCCACAGTCCAACAGCCCCCAGTGCGCCCAATTCTAAATCTTTTAATGAATTGGTAGACCTTGTGAAGATGCATTTTTAGAAGAAGCCATTGGTAATTATACAGAGATTTAAGTTTAACTCCAGAGTAAGGACCCCAGGAGAGTCCATTGCAACTTATATAGTGAAGTTGAAACAATTGACTGAGCACTGCGACTTCGGAGATACACTCGATAACATGTTGCAGGACCGGTTCATTTGCAGCATTCAGAACGACGCCATTCAGCGCCGTTTACTTGCAGAAGTTAACATTAATTTGAAGCCATGGAAATAGCGCTAGCAATGGAGAGTGCTGAGAGGGACTCACTGGCTTTACAGAATGGCGTGAAAACAAGAAAGACAGCCGCGAAGCAGGAGAGCTGCTTAAAAAAATGAAAAGGCATAGTGGAAGCATCTCAGCAGCGATTCAGGAATCAACCTGTTACAGATGTGGGGGTAACCATGTACCGGAAACCTGCAGATTTAAGGAGGCAGAATGCCATTACTGCCACAAAAAAAGGGCATGTATAAAAGCAATACAGGACAAAATCAAGACAGAATCAGACAGCGGATCGAGATGATTAAAGTGCACAATATAACAGAACTAAAAGCTGCTGAAACTGATATCTATTCCCTATACAATGTCAAGGCAATAAAAACTGAACCAATAGCTGTCATCCTTCAAGTGAATGGGAAGCCTTTAGTTATGGAGGTAGGCACGGGGGCCTCAACCACAGTGGTGGGAGAACACGCATTTAAATACCTAAATGAAGTCACTGAATATGGAACAAACTACGGCTCACCTGAAGACATACACTGGAAAGTCAATACAGGTAAAGGGCATTGCTACTGTATCTGTGTCCTATAGGCAACAGACAGCCCAGCTTCCAGTGACCATTGTAACAGGCGAAGGACCTAGTCTTCTGGGCCAAGATTGGCTCAACTGGTCAGAAATCTTTCAAGTGAGAACAGGAAGAATTCCTGAGTTGATAAGGGAATACAACAGTATATTTTGAAATAAGTCAGGAGAATCGAAGGACCTTCACAGGATGCAAAGATGCCTGAGGTCAGATTTGTTCCACTGGAAAATCATAAAAAGAAACAAAACGAATATACTGTCACTCTGAACAAACTGAAGAAACAGCAGAGAAGACTCAACAATGTTCAATGTTCCAGGAGGAAGCTAAAAGGTACAAGAATTAGACAGAAGAGCTGAAGAATCAGTTGATTGAAACAAAAGAGGCATTAAAAGGAAAAGTCATGGATTTATCTAGTGAGGGCAAAGCTATTCTGCCGATAGCCTCAGCAAGAATTCAATGTTGGGCTTTGATTTTATCAATGTACGAGCACACCTTTAAGCAATGCCCTAGTCTGCATATTGCAAATGTGGACACACTCAGCCGCCTGACATTACCAGATAGCTTTGTGCGTGCTCCAGAACCACAAGAAGTTGTGCTTGTACTGAATTTCTTGCACTCTTTGCCGGTCTATGCGGAGCAAATAAGGAATTGGACAATCAAGGATCCAATTTTGTCAGAAGTCTGAGATCAGGTATTGCAAGGATGGTCGAATTCACCAGTGTCTGAAGAGATAGGACCATTCCATGCTCGTGAAACAGAGTTAAGTTGTCAAGATAGAAACTTGTTGTGGGGATCATATGTAGGTCCGTTCTTAGGTACCATGTTTTTATTGATCATTGATGTGCATTCTAAGTGGATGGATGTGTATGAAGTGAGATCACTGGCATTGTGTGCAACTATTGAAAAGCTGCACCAATGTTTTAGTGTACATGGCCTACCAGAAGTCATTGATTTGGGATAATGGTACTGACTTCATTAGTACGGAATTTCAGAGAATCATGAATTAAGCACATTAAAACAGCCCCATATCATCCCTCATCAAATGGGTTAGCAGAAAGAACAGTGCAAACTTTCAAATCAGGAATGAAGAAATTATCCGAAGGTACTTTAGAAACTCGAATTTCCTATTTTCTTCTCAATTATCGTCCGGCTCCTCATGCAACTACGGGTTCAACACCGTCCGAGTTACTGATGAAATGCTGCCTTCGTACAAGGTTAAGTCTGGCGTTTCCAAACTTGAGAGGGGAAGGTGGAGAAGAATCAGATTAGTCAAAAATTGAATCACGATATTCGTAGCGAAGCTCGAAGATTTACTGTGGCACATATTGTTTTCGTGTGGAATTTTGGAAATGGACCTAGTTGGGTTCCTGGTATAATTGTCCCTGAAATTGGACCTTTGTCATTCCAAGTGGAAGACCATGTTGTTCAAAAGCACGTGAATCATCTAAAAGTAGAGAAACATTGCAACAAGCAGTTATTCCACCTGTAATTGATGTCGAAGCTTCAATCCCTGAGGTGCCAGTTTGACCTAGAATAATCTTGGAGGGATGAGAGGAGAACTAGTTAAGGCAGAGTTGGATTCGATGGCTAAATTATATACCTATCAAGTGCTCTCTTGTTTGTGGCCCTTGGAATTAAGATGGTAAAGATGGGACCAGTACCATGGAAAAGGCAGAGGTAGGAGATAGTGAGTGACAGTGAAAATTAGGGTGTTGAATTCAGGAATGAAGGAGCTGTTGAACAGTCAACAACAACAGAGCTGTCATGAAAAGTGAAGGGACAAAAAGGAGAGGTCTGGAGTTGAGGCTGGATTTGTGAGGGAGTTGGCTGGTAGTGGGGGGAGGTGATTTCTTACAAAGGTGGAGTGCAAGAGAAGTGTGATCCTAGGGAGACATAAGGATTTGGTAAGAGTAGCAAGGAAGTGGTCAGAGATAACTTTGATGATTGAAAATTTGGAGGTAGGGTGACTCATTGAGATAGCAAGATCAGTGGGACAGTGTGTGGCTGAGGCTGAATTAGAAGAGAAATGGATAGATTTTGATAAGTCACCATGGAGCTTGGAATGCTGATAGATATAGGAGCAGCAAAAAAAGCAGTGGATCAGGCTGCGTGAAAGGAGAGAGTTGCTAGAGACAAAAGGAGAAGAGACCAAGATGGAACTTGACAATAAGTGCTATTATATTGGCAGTAAGTGCTATTATATTGGCAATAAGTGCTATTATATTGCCCGGGTGGCTTGGACAGAGTGTTCCCTAAACTTCTTAAGGAAAAGAAATGTGCTGTCTAGAGATAGATGGGGTGGAGCTGTTGAGGAGAGTTTGTGGCCTATGTGTGACTCGAGACCCACAGCAATGTGGTTGACACTCTAGCGAGCCACTCAGTTGTATTCAAGAAGGCAGCTCCCACCACCATCTCAAGGGTAATTAGGGATGGGCAATAAATGTTGGCCATTCCAACTATGTCCACATTATGTGAATGCACAAACAAAAATTATTACTTGCATTATATGACCCAATACCGCAAAACTGTAGCTTGGCATTAGGCAAATCCTCTATTATATTCATATTTATTCGCTTTTCCTATAGCCCCTCCCAACTATAGGGTAAGCACATCCTACTTAAGACATTAACAAACTGCATCTATTTTCCTGGGCTGAAAAGCGGGCTGAAAAGGCAATTCATAAACCATACGTAATATTACTTATAGCCGTTTTTGAAATATTATGAAGTGTTTTTGGACTGTTGTTTATAAGAGCTTATGATCTGCCTATGTTATCACTAATTCACCTTAAGTTTATTGATGCTGTTGCTCGAGTGTACATATTACTGCTAATAACTTTTCAATCTGCTGTACTGTACAATCTATAAGTATTCTGCTTGCTTTAGAAATTGGCTATTTCAGCTGCACAAGGGCTGTTTCTGTGGCATCTGCTTGCTGCAGATTTCATCATTTTTGTACTGGCTAAACTACTACGCTTATCAAAATCATTTGGTCATAATGATTTGATCTTGGCTGTGTAACCAACAGTATGCTGCATCCTTTTGTGTCCGTATTCTTAGCTCGTATACATCATTGAATTCTCAAAATCTAGTGAGATAAATACCAAACACAATTAAACTTTGATTTCTTGTGGCTTTTGTGGACCTTAATATTTCTAAAACTCTGTGATCTTATCTAGCTCTTGTTTCAACCCTTGATTACACTGAGTTGCACAATAAACATAATTTTTGGTACAGTAGTTGAGTTTTATCTTTGTTTAAGTTTAATGTTTCACATATGACATTTTTCAGTGAGGGCTCTTAAGATTTCTGTCATTTTTACTCTCTTCTCTTCACTAACCTGTGACCATGGCACTTATTAGTCTATTTATCTTTAAAGTGTCAGCAACAACTTATATTTGTATAGTGTCTTTAATGTAAGAACACATCCCAAAGCACTTCACAGGAGCATTATAAAACAAAACACGACACTGAGCCACATAGAGGATATTAGGTCAGATGACCAAAAGCTTGGTCAAAGAGGTAGGTTTTACAGAGTCCCTTAAAGGAGGAAATGGAGGTAGAGAGGCAAAGAGGTGCGTGGAGAGAATTCCAGAGCTTAGTGCCTGGATGACTGAATGGTGACTTGATTAAAATCGGTGATGCTTAAGAGGCCAGGATTTGAAAAGTGCAGATCTCTGAGTGTTTTAAGGCTGGAGGAGGTTACAGAAATAGGGGGGGAGAGATAGCCTCGACTTATTTAAGCCATTTAATATTGTATGTATCTCGCTGAGTTCCCCATCCTTTTACTTACCTTCTCTGATTGAGCTTTTTCAACTTTTTCTTATACTTTGAATCACTCTAGTTGTTTTTTGATGTTTGAACATTTAGTAGTGTGGCAACCAAGACTTCACATAGTGCTTCATATGTTTTGATGCAAAAGTTTTCTGCAATTCCTGCACAGCTGACCATATGTGAGACCTTTTTCTTTTTGCTGTTATGGGTTCTGCCCACAGTACTTACACTCTGTATTGATACTGGCAGCTGTTGCTATGTTCACTTCTTGGACTGTTGCATGTTATTTGGCTTCAGGCTAACTTTCTGCTTTAAAGCTTGAACTGTGCCTATGCTCTATATTTGCTCTATGTATGCCTAATGCATTCTTTAAAAACAAAAGTTCTGCAACTCGGGGCATAATTTGCTAAATCTAAGTGTTTTGCTAAGAAATATCTTCCTCAACTGAGTCACTAATTTCACACAGGGTCTGATCTCTGATTAATAATCTCTCAATTTCCAACAATTGTATTTTAATGGAAATTGTTCCAACAATTGCCATTAAAATTTCCTGCTAATTAACTTACTTCTCCAGTTGCTCTCCTATTTCATGTTGCAGGTGAAAAAAATCCTTGGTACATTCAACTGTCCTTTGTTTCTTCAGATCACTGTGTTTCTTAAATGTTTGCACTACCTTTGCTCTAACAAAATGTCATTCTCTGTCCTGAAAGTTTATCAAAATGTTTTGGTGCAAAGTTTAGCTCTGTAGCATCAGATTTTTCTGGCATTACGGGCACTGGTTTTGAAAGCAAAATGGCATCTACGCTGCATGCTCACACTTCAGAAAAGGGCAGGGGCGGTGCTGCCAGTGGTTGCAAAGATGACCATGGTTATGAACTTCTTCATATTGAGGTGCTTCCAGGCTGGAAGGTGATACCTCCAGCAACTCACATTTTGTCATTCATTGCCCTATAAATGACGTTGCCAATGCTCTCTTTGCCAGGAGAGTGGAAATACTTTGCATTCTCTCTTTCCAGAGAGAAGCAGGCGGAGTGTGTATGTGGCTTTGTCAGGATCGCAGCTTCCATATGATGCAGGGTGCCATTGACTACATACCAATTGCTTTGTGGGTGGAACATCTAAATGCTGAAATGTACTGCAACCACAAAGGATTCCACTTCCCAAATGTGCACTTGGTGTGTGATCACACAGATGAATGCCCAGTATCCTGGTAGCAACCATGATGCCTTTATTCCGTGCCTTTCCGCTGTTCCTTTAATATCTGAGCCACCTCGTCAAACCAATGCTCCTGTTTCACTTCAGAGGATATCGGTTCAGGTCGAGACAGCACCCGTCTCCAACACTATCTTCCTGACACTCAGGAAAGATCACCTTGGTATGTAACAGTCAGTAGATCTTGGTCAGTAGATCCCAAGAGGCTTCACAGTCATATATATAGACAAAAATGAACATTGAGACAAAGAAAGAAATCTTGGGAGGGATGGCCAAAGAAACTGTCAAAATGCAGGAGTTTTAAGGAAGGTCAAAGGAGAAGAGATTGAGGGAGGGAATTCCCAAATTTACAGCCTAGACATGAGATGGCTTGGTTCTGAATTATGGGGCAAAGGGAAGGAGAATGAAGAACAGGTCAGTGTTAGAGGATTTACATTTTTGGGTTGTTGTAGAGCTGAAGATAGTGAAGGCTGAGACCATAAGAGGATTAGTTCCGGGGATGATAATTTTAAATTAGAGATGTTAATTATAAACCTTCTAACATTGGTGAATGCCCCTAGGAACCAGGCAACATTTATGGTAAAGGTTTAGCGCCGCCTACATCCTGATTCTCAATATCCACTTTCTCCCTGCAGAGGAACAAGGGAACTTTAAGTGGAAATTTTTAATTCTTGAATATCTCCAATATTTTTAAGTTTGGTTCGGGAATGTCCCTGGTTTAATTCCCATGCCCATGTGAAATAGCTGAGCAACGCTTCGCTGTCAAGGATTTACCCATTAGGCAGGGGATGTTTGATTATTCATCTTTCAAAAACTTAAATACCTTTTCCGCAACTTAGATTTTTTCAGATCTATGCAACAACTATTTGCCCAACAATCAGGTCAGTGTTCCCTTTGGCATGTTGAAAATTGCTCTTGCTATTCACTCGCTTATTTTTGCTTCTTCTCACCAACAGGCGCCTATAAAATACACAATGTACTTGCAGCTGTTTAAAGCTGTAACTATTAAATTTCTATCTTTTGGGTATCATTCTGAAAATGTCAGCATGTAATGCTATTTGACATGAAAGGGGTGGAGAAAATTTTAGCGATTTTTTTCTGAACAGGACTTTGGCAGAGAACTTTTCCACTTCAGTTTCCTTTACTTTCAGTCATTGGTGCTACCTGATACTGGGCAGTAATTTAGAATAAAATTTGCAAGAACATTTCATTATACCTAAAATCATTTGCTGTTGAATATTGGCCCAGATCTTCCGAGGAGCGTCAGTTGTGGTCAAGTTGTTGCTGCATCCAGAAATTTGCCTGATCTGACACCGCTCTGTATTTCTACCGGGGTCTTCCAAACCTGGCTGTCCCAGAAATGCAGAGCGCGGCGTCCCTCTGAGAAATCCATCTGATCATAGGAGAGTTGGGAGAAGATGAGACACACACCCTTTTTATGGCACTAGCTGCCGTTTGGTAAGTTTAAATGTCCAGTCTGAATGTTAGTGAATGGGTGAGATGGATGGGTGGATAGGGGGAGGAGGGTAGGTGGGTGATGTGGGTAAGTGGGTAGGGGATAAGTTTTATTCTTCATTCTTTCATGGGATGTGGGCTTCTCTGGCAAGGCCAGCATTTATTGCCCATCCCTAATTGCCCTTGAACTGATTAGCTTGCTAGGCCTTTTCAGTGGGTTGTTAAGAGTCAGCTACACTGCTGTTGGTCTGGAGTTACACGTAGGCCAGACTTGGTAAGGATGGTAGATTTCCTTCCCTAAAGGACTTGTTTTAGTGAACAAATGGGTTTTTACGACAATCATGATAATTTCATGGTCACCATTACTGAGATTAGCTTTATATTCCAGTTTTATTCACTGAATTCAAATTCCACCAGCAGCGATGACAGTGTAATGCCACACAGGTGAGGATGTGGGGTTGGTCTGCTCACAGTGGGTACTTTCGTCCTCCAGGAGGACAGCACTCAGTGTGTGCTGCGGCTCTTGGGCAGGGCTGCACTTTGTCACAGAGACCAGCATTGTGACCAAGGGTAGGGGGGAGGGAGAAGGATGATGGAGACATGGGAGGCAATGGTCTATGGTGGGGTTGGAAGGAGGGAAGGATGACGGAGACATGGAGGGGAATTGGGTAGATGAGGTTGGAGGGGTGGGAGGGTCGACAGTGGCAGGCAGAGGGGAGACCGAGGGTGGGGAAGCTGGAGCCTGACATGGAAGGCTAGAACGCAGACACAGAAGGAGTGGATGAGTGTCAAATTGTATGAATGGGAGGGGATGCACGCAGACTCTGGAATAGAAGGTTTGTGTTAGTGTGGCACAAGAGAGATGTGTTGCATAGAGATTCATGGGGGTGGGGGGGCGGTGGAAGGGCGACTTTGTTGTGATGAGGAAACGGGAGAGCTCATTGAAAGACATTCATAGTCCCCAGTCTGAGGCCAAGAGATTGGAGTGAGAGATTAAAGGCAGTCCTGGGGCTTTGCGGACCATCCTACAGGTTATGCATGGCACACAGTTCATATTCATGTTCCAGGGAGGGGCGAGACCTGTGTGCTCAATTAGAATAAGTGTGCACGAGGGTGGTTCACAGTCGGTGGCGATGGGCTTCTCTGGCTTGTTACTGGGCTGCAGATGGGATGGTTATGGGAGGCATCCGCAGCCTGTAAATGGGGAAAATTTAATAAAGGTGGGGGGATACTCAGAGCTCTCCTGGGGGTTGGGCTTTTCTCTGTATGCACAGACCATGCACACAGCCTTGAGACGGGGAGTGGGGGGAGAAGTCCACATGGGGGAAGGAAACGTCAACAGTGGAGGGTTCAGGGGGGGAGGGCTGGAATGTCCACTACAACGACAGTGGGATACAGGGTTGCTGGGGCAGGCTGGAGAGTAACTGGAGGAAAGTCTACCTGCACATTGTGAAGTTCCAGGAAAATTGGAGGGACCCAAACACTGATGGGGAGGGTCGAGCTGGTCTCAAGATAAAACTGCAGCACCATCATCTTGAAACCTCAAAGTAATGATGTTGTTTAAAATCAAATTAGTGGAAAAAAAATCTACACGGGTGGGGTCTGAGGCAGTGTGGGAGGTCTGCTGGACTAAGGGGCCCTTTCAGGGGGCACCCTCACACTGCTTAGAGTCACAACATTGAAATAGAGGCAGAACTGAGAGAAAAGAGAGACTTCCTTTAGAAGGTGCCATTGGAGCCATTAACATGAGACCGTAGGAGTCATTGGCTTCACAACACAGTTACTCCATTTGAGCATTAACAGAGAGGAATGTGATAATGGAAAATGCAGGCAACTGTTAAGGAGGCACAGCTGCTGCATTTCTTTCAAGTTATCAACAGTCACAGATTGCAACTCTTTTGAGTACAATCATAGTTCTTGGTTTCCAGGAGTGGGACATGAACCCACAACCTTCTGATTCAAAGGCGAGGGTGCTATGGACTGAGCCACAGCTGACACCTCTGCCAGATCATCAAAGGAAGCCTCTAATGTGCTTTCTTTAATTGGAATGGATAATGGACCAAAGGGCAACCAGTCATTTCTGATGTACAAATTAACCTTAATCAGTATACCAGATCAGAGATTGCAGGAGTGCCTTTGGTAAGGTGGCACATTTCATGAATGTGTCCAAACCTCTTCCAACCCCTGTGGGATTGAGATGTCAAGCATCAGGGTTGGCAACGTGGTCACCTAGATCTGTGAATTTTCACCTCAGCTATAAGGCTGTATCAGTGAAAAACTATTCGCGCATGACATTGGCTGTCTGTTTGCGAGTGGGAGTTTTACTTTATTTGTCCATATTCATTAACCTGTTACATCTATCAATCCACAGGGCAAAGGAGAATTGAACAGTGGAGCCTGCACTCAATGCTGCCTTCTTCAAGGCAGTGATCCGATTGAGAAGGAGGAGAAGGGCTCAGAGCTGCCTAGTGCAGGTTCAAGAGGAGGCTCTGCCTTAGGTCCATGGTCCAGGGGAGTCCCAGCAAGACCTGGAGGATGAGGACGAAGGCGACTTGCACGACCAAGGGATTATCTCTTATCTGGAGATGAGCGAAAGACAATACCACGCACATCTGCACTTGTCAAGAAATGTGCTGGATCACAGCTGCCACATTCGGTTGGATGGACTAACACCCCGTTGACTGGGTGGACATGCCCTGCAAGTGACCCTGAAGATCACCGTTGCACTCAATTTTTTTGCCTGTGGACCGTTCCAGGGGTCCACAGGGGACCTATACAGCATCTCTCAGTCCTCAACACACAAATGTATAAAGGAGGTGACAGATGCCCTCTACAGTAAGGTTAATCATTATGTGAACTTCACACTCGGTGAAGCTAGCCAGGCTTCTCAATTTCTGGGGTCTGCAGCTATCCCTGGCTTCCCTAGAGTTTAGGATGCAATCCATTGCACACATCTGGCTTTAAAAGCTCCATGGCAGCAGCCCCTGATGTTCATTAACAGGAAAGGGTTCCACTCCCTGAACGTTCAACTGGTGTGCAATCATCAGAAGCATATCATACACATTTGTGCAGGTACCCTGGGAATTCCCATGACTCATACATCCTGAGTCACTCCCAGGTGCCTCACATATTCAAAGGGCCTCAGTGAGTATAGGGATGGCTGCTTGGGGATAAGGGGTACCTGCTCAAATGATGGCTCAGGACACCTGTGTATCGCCTTCAGAGTACCTCGGAGGAGAGATATAACAAGGCATGTATAGCTCCACACAATCTATCGAGCAGACCATTGGCATCCTGAAGATGTGCTTCCGATGTTTTGACCATTCAGGTGGGGCTCTGCAGTACTCTCCACAGAGGGTGCTCCACATAATTGTGGCCCATTGCACCTTTCAGAACCTGGTGCTTCAAAGGAGGGGGATCCCTTGTCACAGGGAGACATGGAGAAGGCTGAGAGCTCCTTGGACGATGAAGAACAGGAAGGGCAGGAACCTGAAGAGGGAGATGAGGGTCAGCTTCCACATGAGGAAGCCATTGAAGAAGCATGATGTGGAAAATGTGTCCATGCCACACTGATAGCCACAAGATTCCAGGAGTAAGGTGCAGGCAACGGGACACGGCCACATTCCTTCTGTCTCTTCATCCATGCCAGTGCACTGAAAGGCCTTAACCAGTAGCATTGAGAGCAAGTTCAGCACTCGAACTTGCATCTTCACCCCTCATGATTCACCCAGCCCCAATCATTGGAAAGGTCAGTGGTGATCCCATGCATTCTGGGAAGTGAAAGTCAGCACAACAGTGCAAACATTGCATCAAAGGACTTGATGCAGTCATCACCACCTTAATGAGAAACTTTTAGTGGACACTGAGATGCGCGCGTGGTTGGAGAGACCATCATGGCAGCAGGTATTGTACTTTGGCACTACCAATGAAGGCAGCCATCTCATTTTGAGAGACAATTACAGATAACCCTCCAAGGCTATTGAACAAACCTAACTCCATGTTGTCTTGTAAAGAATAGAGGTTACTAATGCATTTTGCAATAAAGAGTTTGACATATCTACCTGACATAACACAAGGGTCAAGTGACTATCATGAGTCAGATAAACATCACATGAATGTGAAACTCACAAAAGGATGCAAACACTGAGTGAGAGCATGACACACTCTCGCAATAAGAGGGCACATAGATGTATGTGCACAACGTTTTCAAATGAGGAGACCATTCTCATGAACAGCAAATGTACTTACAAAGGTGCATGATATATACGGTGAACCATGACCCAGAAATGATGTCAAAGTTTCTTAATTTTTCTAACCCTACTGCTATGACTGGGTGCATCCCCAACACCCATAGCAGAGGTGGAGGCAGCCTGCTGATTGCTATGCCTTATTATCTGAGATGACCTTGGCAGATGTCTTCTTGAGGCCTGAGGCCTGGAGGGCCCCAGCCTGTTAAGGATCTCCTGCTCAGGGGCAGGTGCACCCTCCTCAGCCTGACTGGCTAGAGTTGATGGGGGGTCACAGGCGGGGGGGATTCTTGGAGTGTCCTGTGCAGAGGCCCCCGGGTGACTCACTGCTGTTCACCCTCACTGTGCCAGGGGGCCCCCTCCTTGAGGACAAGGGGCACTAGGAGGGAGGTCAAGGTGCCCTGCCGCCCTCGCCTAGCCACTGATAGATCCCACCAATGCCTATAGCAATGGAGTGCAGGTCCAAGCGCAAATATGGCAGGATCTGTTGGCCCAAGGTCCTGAAGGCGGCCACCAGCCTTCCCGTGGTGACCACAAGGTGCTCACATATCAGAGCCATGACATCAGGCAGAATATGGACAGATTCTTCCATCCTTCGCTCTAGTCTTTGATTGCCTCTTACAATTCTACCTGATTTTCCACCGCCTGTCATTGCATGGGGGAGGTGGTAGCATAGTGCTACTGTCACTAGACTAGTATTCCAGAGACCCAGGGTTATGCTCTGGGGACCCAGCTTAGCAGATGGTGAAATTTGAATTCAATGAAACAAAATCTGGAATTAAAAATATGATGATGACCATGAAACCATAACAAAAACAGAATTACCTGGAAAAACTCAGCAGGTCTGGCAGCATCGGTGGAGAAGAAATCAGTTAACGTTTCGAGTCCTCATGACCCTTCGGCAGAACTGGAGAAGAAATCAGTTAACGTTTCGAGTCCTCATGACCCTTCGGCAGAACTGGAGAAGAATTCTGCCGAAGGGTCATGAGGACTCGAAACGTTAACTGATTTCTTCTCCACCGATGCTGCCAGACCTGCTGAGTTTTTCCAGGTAATTCTGTTTTTGTTTTGGATTTCCAGCATCCGCAGTAGCTTTTAGCTTTTTGTTTTTATAACCATGAAACCATTGCTGGTTGTCATAAAAACCCATCAGGTCTCTAATGTCCTTTAGGGAAAGAAATCTGCCATCCTTACCTGGTTTGGCCTACATGTGACTCCAGACCCACAGCAATGTGGCTGACACTTAAATACCCTCTGAGCAAGGGCAATTAGGGATGGGCAATAAATGCCTAGCCAGTGATGCCTACATCCCATAAATGAATAAAAAAAACTCCACTTTTTCGACAGCCACTTCCAGAGGCTTATCATTTGACTTGGACTCAGCGGCTGCCTGATTCCCAGCAGTCCTCAGAGTGCCAGGCACCTGGGCTGTCACTGCCTGCGACTGCTGTGGAGACATGTCAGTGAGGTGTTCTCCAGAAAGTGACTCCGAGCCTAATCTAGATCTGTGACCCAACGAGGTGTGTGTCTCTCCACTGGTGGAGGGTTCAGGTGAACAACACAGTGATGGGTGTTCAGTGAGCGGTTCTTCATCATCCTCTTCTGAGCTGCCTGGGGGCTGGGACATGCTACTGCCTGCAAGACAGAGAAGATAGATTTAGTTCATGAACAGGCTGAATAGAAGATTGCGTGTCACTTGTTGTGAATGTGAGGATGCGATCGGCTCATGGAGGGCTTTTCTGTACTGGGTTGCTGGGAGAGGCTGAATGTGGAGAGCTCGAGTATGTCGACCATCCCTCCTCTAGTCTGGAATCCCTTCCTCTTGTTGTGGGCAAGCTCAGGCTGTATGAAGGCAAATGGATGGAATGTGATGAAAATGGATGAAGCAAAAGTTGGGAAGCATGCATGCCTCCTGTGTGTGGTGAGCCCTCTCCAGTAAGGGCTGAGGATGGTGTTTGTGCAGGATGATAAATGAGATGCTGGTGAATAGGCTTTCAATGCTGATGTGTCCCCCTGTTAATGTTGTGTGAGATCCCTGAACAGTGTAACCCTTTGAGCGCATGATACCATTATGAAAATGTGAGATTGGAGTGAGCTGAAGGTTGTTTTATCCTGGTGAATGGGTGAGATCATTCACCCTCTTCACTACACTGGATATTGTTTCCTTTCAACTTAAGATTAGATTTTTATATTTTGTCATTTGCATCTCCTAAAATTTGTGAAAGCAATTCAGCACTCAAATTCTGTTAAACAAATTGTAGTTACTCTGGCGTTGCCTGACGAGCTGGCCTCCCTTGTGACTGCCTCCCAGGCTGGTGAGGTGAGGCTGATGGGCACCTTGGAGCCATCCCTTGGGTAAAGGACATCCTGATGCTGGCGAACTCCACCTCGAGGAGATTCATTGCTGAGCCTTGATGCAGCCATCTCGAAAGGTTTCCTGAACACAGCGGGACTGGAGAGCATGAATACGTGTGTTGGGGTGGCATTTAAATATGGTGCCTGGACCTTCGACCCCGTTAGGTAATAGTGGAGCAGATGAATCCGTTCCCGAGCCGCCATGTGATTCACGAGCTACACACCAATGCATAATTAATGAGCTTCTGGCCCCAAAATCGGGCGGGATTTGCTGCCACTCTAACCAGCGGGAAACACACCATGAAACCTGCCCACCACAGCACTTAGTTTCCAAAATGGAAAATTCTGCTCTAAGTGTTTATGAATGTATTAATAAATTCTTACCTCCTTACAACTTGAAAGCTGATTTGCTGGAATAGATTTACACTACAATTTGTATAACATAATTTTAGTACTGAATTGCTTTCACAAAATTTTAGGAGATGCGAATGGCAAAATATAAAAATCTAATCTTAAATTGAAAGGAAACAATGTTCCACAATATACATGTATAACCATGTGAGAACACACCTTTATTTGTTTACTCTTGTGCAATAAAGGAATGGGGAAGTTTTACATTTGATTGGAATTTTTACGAAGTATAGAATTATCTGTGAAATTTACTTTTGTATTGCAGTAATGCAAGTCCAATTATTTCATCTTTGTACAAGTACACATATGGAAGCCAATTATCAACTAGTTATGACCAGTTCTCTCTCTCAAATCATGGTGTTAAAGGTATGTGAATGTGTTTGCACTGCATACCATTTTATGGAAAATAGTTCATTGCCACAGTCATTTTCAGCTAGAAGAATGATCTGCAGTACAAATTATTCCATTCCATTTTCATTGATTGTCAGTCTGGGGATGGAGGACTACTTTCAGATCCCCGCTGAGTGGGGAGATTTTGTTCTGACAAGACATGCCGTCTAGTGGCTAGCATGGGAATTTACACAACTTCCTGCAGGCTGGTTTGAGTGACAGGCAACCCTCAAATCATGTGGCAGTTTGGTAGAGAAGGCAGCTTTCTACAGTGCTTGATATTATACCATTATAGCTTCATCATTATTCAGGTACTGCAAATGCAATGGAAGTAGCTTCCTATGGGATGCCTGTGCATCCTGTAGACAGTTGACATTTGTGCACAGTACTGAAATTGTAATACTATTTCAAACATGACTAATTCTTTCACTCACAACATTGGTGTTAAGAAGTTAGTACTTTGATTTTGAAGAGGTCTGGTGTCAGCACGCTCTATTTTTCTCACCCAAGAAAAAATGCCACAAATAAGTTGAGGCCCAATAAAATCAGGTGTTATTACTCTGACAAAAGCATTTTCATTGTTAAATATTGTAACATAGAAATTCCAGCCATTAATGGGACAGAAATCCAGCAGGCTTAGAGTGAAGCAATTCCAGCAGAAATTGTTTTTGCCTGGTTTCAACCCAAACCCATTGCAGCATAAGCTTTCAATGGAGGGGTGGCTACTTCTGCCATCACCTCATCCTGCTATCCCTTTTGTGGTGAGTCTGGCTGAATTCTAGTCTTTTCTGGAAATCTGACAGTTATGCTCTTATATACCCAATTGTAAGTTCACACTCATGAAGCAGGTGTACTTGCCATACACAGATTTGTGTGTTGTTCCTACCTATTCAAATGGCAGTCAATTCCAGAAAGATTAATTGCACTTTGAATATGGGCCTACCAGCAAAGAAGCAGCAATGGTGAAGATTTGGGTATTCTAGCAGACATCCATGTTCTCTCCCTGTCAGAATGGAAGGTTTCTGCTCTGAAGTCCTGCTGAGGCCATGTGGTGGGTGTCTCAGTAGCACCTGGCCCTATTATTTAAATGGTCTCACACCTGGGACAGTGTCATGGTAAGGCCACACTCGCACCACAACAACGCAGTTGGAATGTCTCACCCTATTTCTTCTAAAATAAAATAGATTAGATGGTAACTTGTATCATGAAACTTTCTAAATCATTTAAGCCACTCTTTTGAAATAATGAGTGCATGCCAGACTTGGTTGATAGCATTAATGTGTCTCAATCAGATGATTATGAGGTCAAGTCCCACTCTGAAACTGGAGCACCTCAAGGCTGGTACTCCAGTGCAATATTGTAGGGAGAGTGCTCCATCACCAAATTAGATCTCAAACCAAAGCTCTATTGATTCAGTTGGATGTTAAAGATTCCATGGTATCAGATAAATGAGAACATGAATTCTCCCAGTGTCCTGGCTGATATTTCTCTCTTAAGTAGCTGTAAAACAGACTAAGATCATTAATTCTTTTTCTGTTAATGGAATCTTGCTGTGTACAAAATGGCTCTTTTTTGTCTGCATCACAACAGTTGTGATGCTTCAAAGATTAATTGTGTGCCTAAGTGCTTTGAGATATTTCTGAGAGGTGATAGGTGCTAAATAAATACATTTTTAAAAAGAAATTCCACAGGGATAGCTGTTGCATTCAGTCACAGAGGGGATGATCCTTGCATCCAATTTTCTTTGGCACAAAAGCCAAAAATAGCCAATAAACACAGCAACAGCTGTTCTGTCTTCATTATCATGCCCATTCTGTATCAAAATTGCTGCTTATGATGCTGAAGGGATAAATACTTACTCGCCCATTCACAAATCAGATTAAGGCAGCAATGGTGAACTAGAACCCATAGAGTTAGGAATGGTTTGTGGTTCTGCCAGCCAGGGCCTGGACATTGTGTGCACTGTTTCATTGTGGAATGGCTGATATTGCTGCCAAATGAGAGATCCTTAAAGTAAGGAAATTTTGCCTTCTTTAGAATGGTAACTTAATCAACCTCAATTTAGTTGGAATGAAAGAGTTTTGGAAACATTGGAAAGGTTAGCCTGCATTTTCCAAACTGTAAAAAATTGTTTCCAAAACTTGTTAGTTTAAATTTGGACTGAAAGTGAATGCACTGTATTGTGGCTGTGGTGACCAGATGTTTACTTTAAATCCCACACTTTGCAAGAAAAGAAATGAATGTTACACCCAACTAAAACATCCATGTTTGCTTTGCTGTATCAAATTTTGCTGTGTTGAATTCTGGAACTGCAATTATTGTTGACCACATTCTAGTCGACTGTCAAATTTGTAACTTTTGGATGAGTTGTAATTCACAGAATTGAACAGAACAGCTGCAGCAGATCCTTACAAATCAAAATGTCATAACGAGTTGCTGTAGTAGTACACATGCTTGCAATCTGCACCATTGTTCTGCATGTGAAAGAAGTGTTGAAATACAATTATTTGTAGGATAATTAAATATCCATTCTAATAATTTCTGGATGGAAATGTGCAAATAAATTTAAACCACCTGTGTTTTAGTGCAGGTAAAAGCAACTACGTGCATGAAATCCCAGTTCTGTAAATTTATTGCTAAAATGGAGTTTGACTTCCATTCAACCCTGTTAAAACCAGTACTAAAAGCCTTCAGAATCCAATTCCATTCTAATAAGAAAAAACAGAGATTATATTAGTCGCAATAGGGAAGATTAATACAACATATGGTACCACTGTAATAGAAGCAAAATATTGCGGATGCTGGAAATCTGAAATTAAAAACTATTTTTATTATAGTATGCTGTCACTTTAAGTGACATAGGGCTGGAATTTTTTCCATGGAGGCAGGAAATCCCGTCGGGCCTGCTGCCTCTAGAGGCAGTTCGGGAGGTGGTCACAAAGGAGGGCGAGTGCTGAGGTGGGCACGTTAGAAGACCTGCTTGAGGTTTTCTAAGACTTTGGCCCAGTTTCATAAAAGGTTGTTAGGCCCTCTAGCCCTCACCTCCACCCATGCCACCTCATAGCCCCATGCCACCTGCATAGGCAGTCACCCAGCATCCATTATAGGCAGATCTCAGGACCATATAGAGATGAAAATAAATTAAACTTCTAACAATCTAAGAAAGCTGTCATTCATACAGTTGATGCTGATATAAACTCTCCCACTCATGAAACAAATTCAAAGATTTTAAATCCCCTCACTTGGTCAATCTGCTTTGAAAAGAAACTTCTCTTCAGTAACCATGTCAAAGGCAGCTAATCCTTCAGCAGCCTCTTAAAACTGTCAATCAAAGTGTGAATTCAGCCCACCTACTGAAAAAAATGGTTTTGAAGCTTCTGAAACTCAGGTAAGCATTCATAATGGGTTCAGCTATAACAACAACCCTGGGAAAATATCAACAAAAAAGTCTATTGAAACTGCAGAAACATATGGTAATTGTTTTTTCTAAGATGCACCAGATTATCTGTCAATCATTGTGCTCCGGCAGAGGGTATTTTTTTACTCTGACGGCTGGAGCCAGATTTCTTTCATGTTTAAAGGCCTGGGGATTTAAATAACTTAAGTTTATGACATTTAAATAGACCTTACCCAACCTTCAAGAGCATTTACATCCCCTCCATCAACTTGTGACCCCCACATTGCAGGTTAAGGGCTTAGAACAGCCAAAATGGGGTCTATTTGAACTCAGCACTAATTTCAAATGGCCCTACTGAGTTCGGGTTTCTTGCCTGTGTGAATCACGTTCCACCCCCTTCCTCCTGCTGGCAAAAATGGGAGCTGCCAGAAATGGGGGTGGGATTTCCGCATCCGGGTTCCACTTGCCATTTTTAAAGACCTCTGGAGTCAGCCTGACTCCATGAAAATCTGGACCTTAATTTTACTAGTTAACTACTTATTATTTGTGGTTTAAATTTTCCTAAACTTGTATCAAATGCTCACCATCAGGCTGCATTTAGCTAGGCTCTAGACTCTAAAGACATCAAGGAGTATGGGGAGAGAGTGGGAGTGTGGCATTGAGATAGAGGATCAACCACGATCATATTGAATGGCGGAGCAGGCCAGACTTACTCCTGCTTCTATTTTTCAATGTTTCTATGTTTTCATCCTGTTGATGGTATTCTGTTATTGCCTGGGATTTATATCTGGTTGTGTGTCCTGGTACCTAAAAGGGTAGTTTAAAGGCATGGCTTAACATAGTGCAGCATTTATGTTACCAGCAAAAGGCACTAGAAGTTGCTTACTGTTCTAAAACTAATGACATTGTTAGTGTTATATTCGTGCAATATTTACATTGATGCTGTTTTATTTTCTGAATCTGGGCTGCCTATGCCTGTGAGCCAGCTCTCTGCTTTTACAGTTTTAGTTCTTTTGATTTCTTTATTCTGGTGGCTGAATCGTAAACCAACAAAAATACATATAAAAATGGCTAAAGACATATTATTGATAGGCCTTTGTGAGTTCTGTGCTGAATACTTTAAAACAAAATCAGTGCCAGGATACATTGCTCTTTATTCCCCAATCTTTCTAGACCACGTATCAACTACATTAAAATAATCTACAGGATACCCCGTGTCTAATCTCTGAGAGCTGGGTATCAGCTGTTTCTTGATTTAATCCCTGTCCCTCTCGCGAACTACCTTGGCACAGTTAATGCAGCCAGCTGAGCCCAGGAACACAATCCAGTTGGTGGCGCTGCCACATGGCATTTCAAGAGGTGAGGTGAGAGCAACTACCCTTGACATCAAGGCAGCATTTGATGAAGCGTGGCATCAAAGAGTCCTCGCAAAACTGAAGTCAATGGGAATCTCTCCACTGTTTGGAGTCATGCCTAGCACAAAGGAAGATAGTTGCGATCATTGGAAATCAACAGTCTCAATCCCAGGACATCACTGCAGGAGTTCCTCAGGGTAGTGTCCTAGGCCAACCATCTCCAGCTATTTCATCAATGACCTTCCCTCCATCATAAGGTCAGAAGTGGGGATGTTCGCTAATGATTGCACAATGTTAGTACCATTTGTGAATTCTTCAGATACTGAAGCAGTCCATGTCCATATGCAGCAAGACCTGGACAAAGTTCAGGCTTGGGCTGACAAATGGCAGGTAACATTCATGCCACACACGTGCTGGACAATGACCATCTCCAGCAAGAGAGAATCCAACCATCTCCACTTGATGTTTA
Organism: Cetorhinus maximus; assembly: GCF_964194155.1. Lineage (NCBI taxonomy): Eukaryota > Metazoa > Chordata > Chondrichthyes > Lamniformes > Cetorhinidae > Cetorhinus > Cetorhinus maximus. The sequence goes on along the minus strand of NC_135884.1, from coordinate 49,013,607 downwards.
ATGGCATTAGTATCACTGAAGCCCACACTATCAACATTCAGGGGGTTACCAATGACCAGAAACTGAACTGGACCAGCCATATAAATACTCTGGCTACACAGGCAAGTCAAAGGCTGGGAATTCTGCAGCAACTAACTCCCCAAAGCCCTGACCACCATCTACAAGGCACAAGTCAGGAGTGTGATGGAATACTTTCCACTTGCCTGGATGAAGGCTGCTCCAACAACTCTCAAAGTTTGATAGCATCCAGGAAAAGGCAGCCTGCTTTACTGGCGCCCCATCCACCGTCTTAAACATTCACTCCCTCCTCCATTGATGCACAGTGGCAGCTGTGTGTATCATAAGCAAGATGCACTGCAGCAGCTCACCAAGTCTCCTATGACAGCACCTTCCAAACCTATGACTTCTATGATCTAGGTGGACAAGGGCAGCCGATGCATGGGAACACCACCACCTGCAAGTTCCCCTCCAAGCCACACAATACCCTAACATGGAACTATATCACTCTTCCTTCACACTCGCTTGGTCAAAATCCTAGAGCTTCTTTCACTGTGGGCATATCTACATCACGTGGAATGCAGCGGTTCTAGAAGCTGGCTCACCACCATCTTCTCATGGGTGATTAAGGATGGACAACCCATTTCCTGTGAAAGAATAAAAAGAAATGCGCTGATCATGACACTGTTACCACTTTGAATTGCATTTTTGATTCAGATATGTAAAGTAAACCCCTCTGCTGTGTACCTTGGGATTCCTCCATAGATACAAGGGTATTGTTTGTAAAATTATTTGCAAGCTTGACAACATAGGCTACAGTGATGCCACTACTCAGTTTCCTCTCAACATTCTTAATACAGTTACAGAAATTTGTTTTATCGAAACTGCAAACATCTTAAGTACAGATTTTGGATTATTCTTCCTACCACGACTATCTTATGTCACAAAACTCCTTTAATGCCAGTGTACATCAATATTAAACTTGGCCTAATATTCTGTTGTTGGCGTCAATAATCTAAATCTTAGATTAAGAGCTTGTTATTTACATTAAACATAGCCTAAAGACTGTTAAAAGGTTTATTCTTGTATTTAGTCTTTCAAAATCTTTCTTATCAATCTGTAAACTAAGATTAAATAATGGAGATTTTCCACTGTGATTGTCAGAAATGTCCAATGGAAAATTACATTGAAGTAAAATTCACTGATGATACCTAATTGCTCATCTGGCTTAGTGGGTAAATGCACTGCTAGGTGTGGTACTTCACCACATAGACTAGAAGAGTCCCAGCTTTGAGCTCCAGATTGTGCAGAGTTAACTAAACCCAGTTAGGGTGACAAGCAGGTGTTACAATTTGCTTCAATAGCTCTAGGCTGGGGAGAGGCAAAAAAATCAGACGGTATTCCTGCTCCTAGCTGTTGTCGTAGCGACCTATGTGGATGTCATGTTGAAAATTGGGTACAACTTGGCTGTGCTGCTTCTCCGATTTATATAGTCAGTATTCGTGCATCATGAATGGCCACTTTGTGAGGTATAAGAGGATTCCTTGTAACCCACAAAATCTTACTGTAACACAGGGTTAATGCTTCCATGAAAGGAGAAGAAAAAGAAAAGGGCGAGTTTGACAGGGAGAAAAATTTAAGAAATCCTTTACATGTTGATATTACATTAAAATACCAGACTTGGAGTTTGTTGCAAAGTTGTGAAACTTGTTGTGTTTAATTTTAGCTAACCAATTTAACTACACTGCCAGAGTTTATGACATCTTTCCAACAATTTGGTCTGCTTGCAGCTAGGCAACAATTGAGATTGATTGTTACCCCCTCTGTAATTTTTTATTTCTTTGTAGTGCATTTAAAATTCACTAATATGTATCTTACAAAGGACAATGTCATGACGCTTTGTTGATTGTAAAAATGCCCTTCTTGGAAAATATTAGCTTGTAACATACTACACTCATGGTATCCTGGTGGAGGGATTGCCTTCTCGATTTTCACCCATTGAAAACCAGGTGGTGAAGATGAAAATTACCTCCCATATCTCTTAAACAATGAGTATTCTTGTACTTAAAGACCTGTTATCGATCATGTTTTACTTGCATGGAAGGAATCGTGTAAGTAATTTTCACCGCACGTTCTGGCATTGGGAAACATGCTATGTCAGAGGCCCATATCAAAAGATTGCGGATGTGAGCAATGGACTTTGAAACTTACACCCTGACAGGTCAGAGAAATAGCCTTTTGAACCATTACACTGGTCAGAGGAGATAGATATTAAAATGGTTCAAGTTCATATCTGTGATAAAAGTTAGGTGGGTGTGATCTGTCCATTGCTGTCATCGCTATTACTCAACAAATTTCATGCTGACAACCCTAGGGTTTTAAAGGAAATGATTTCAACCTAAGCATAAGATGGTTAAAATAAATTCATTTTGGGCTAGATTTAGCTGTTGGACTGAATTTAGCTTTTGACTGAATTGGTATCTGCCATTAGTTAGGCTTGCCCTTACACATTTGAATTGTTAGATTTTTTGCATGGCAAGCTGTTAAAATTGTGAGCTGGCAACAGTGCAGTCAGGGGAACAGGGCACCTGAGACCTGAGTAAACAGGGAAGCAACTTTTTATTTATTTCAAATGACCCTTGCTGGGTCATTTCAGAGGGCAGTTAAGAGTCAGCCACATTGCTGTGTGGTCTGGTGTCACATGTAGGCCAGACCAGGTGAGGATGGCAGATTTCCTTTCCTAAAGGGCATTAGTGAAACAAATGGTTTTTTTTTAGAACAATCAATGTTAGTTTCATGAAACTAGCTTTATGTTCCAAATTTATTAACTGAATTCAAATTCCACCAGCTGCTGGATTTGAACCAATGTCCCCAGAGCATTAGTCTGGGCCTCTGGGTTACTAGTCCAGCAACATTACCACTACATCGCTGCTTCTCCCACCTCCTTAATCAGTCAGATTGAAGAATTGCAAAATTAACAACACAAGGACTGAAAGGAAACATGCATTAGAGTGGGTGAATTCAATATGAAATCAGGTACAGAAAGAGAAACAAAGTGAGGAAACAAAAATATTGATTAAGGGAGAGAATAAAAAGCAACAGAAAGGAAAAGTGATAAAGAAACTTACTTTTTCAAATTTCCAACAGCAATCAAAATCTGAAGGAATGAAACTTCATATTTGTAATGGTTAATTTTTGATCCCAGGAAGGTTGACTGGTGGTAATTAGTACTTTACCACACCTTGACAAAGCTCAGACTGAAATGGCAAAATGTAACTTTCTGTGATGAGTTTAGTTCATATCCATTGTGCAAATACAACAACTTCACACCATTCAACACACATAGGCAATGGCTCAGTTTTACCTCTGAGTCAAAAAGCTGTGGTTTCAAGTCCCACCCTAAGACTGGAGTGCAAAAACCAAGGCTGACATTCCAGTGTGGTACTGAGGGAGTTCTGCACTGTTGGAGGTACCACCTTTCAGATGAGACATTAAACTGAGGGCCCTGTGTGCCTTCTCAGGTGGACGTAAAAGGTTTCATGGGACTATTTTGAAGAAGAGCAGAGGAGTGTCCCAGCCAATATTTATCCCTTAATTAACATTGCAAAAACAGTTTATCTGATGATCATCACATTGATGTTTGCTGTGCACAAATTGGCTGCTGCATTTCCTACATTATAAAAGTGAATGCACTTCAAAAATATGGCATTGGTTATGAAGTGCTTTGGGATGTCCAGTGGTTGTGAAAGTTGCTTTGGATATATAAGGTCTTAAGTTTCAATGGTGAGCTAGACAGTGAAATACTGTTTTCGCAAAGCTAATGGCGGAGCAGCACAACTTGGACAACAACTTTTAGATATTTGAGTTGCTGTAGAATTATGCATAAATAACGATGAGTGCCATTAGCTTCACCATTATTTTGACAAGAAACTTTTTTACATATAATAGGAGATAGCCAGACATTACCTCAGAGGTATTATAGTACTGACAACCAGGTGTATTGAATATCATCAATCTAAATATAGGCACAAGTGTAGGGTAGCCATATGTAATTACAAACTATCTACTCTTGCAGTATAGTAGTTGATTTTTAAAGATGCAGCAAACCCACAGTATACCAATCATTATTTTCCTAACCTACAGGTGGACCTGAAAATACAAACCCATTAAAAATAATGTTCTCACCTCATTCCTATAAAATCATTTAAGGTTAAGTGATAAATGACAATTTCACAGACATTCAGCTTGTATACTCGTGCCACTAGCTCATTGTTCTGTCCGTCAAGTTCTTGTTCAGTGATTACCTAGCAGGAACCTAGGGGCAAGAGCATAGCTCAGTGGCTTGGGTAACAGCTACATATCCTTGATCTTTGCTGTAGAGACTTGAACAACCTGAACGTTCTTAACTGCTTGGCTTCTTGAGCTCCTACCAAATGTCAAAAAAGATTAATTATGGGCCAGCTAGTGTGGCTCTGCCCCTTTAACCCATTAACTACTATAATCTTAAATATCCATTGTATTTAAATTGGATCTATTTGACACGGTATGCAATGGGTTACAGTTTTGCATGTAAACAGAAGGGAGGAATAAAGGGATAAGTATGCATGACTGATGGTATTAAAATAAGATAGGCTTATGTGGTTACTCGTTAATGAAGTTTCAGGAAAATTCTTCTCTTTAATATCATTATGATATTTGTTTATAACCTAGTATTCAGTGGAATGATTCTTGATTATACATGATTGCAACAAAAAAATGAAGGAAAAATGCTTTCTATAATTTGTATGATTTAAATATCTTTATTTAAGTAATGGACTTGCAGAATGTTAATTGCCTGCTAATAGCCATATTATTTGCATAAACTGAATGAAACAAAGCTGTGTGTGCTCAGATCTTTTCATTGTTGCCAGACCTCTTCAATTCTTGGCAAAACCACTTGCACATAAACTGATTAGGTAATGGGGCAACATCTGAACAGCAGCATTCTACTTCCGGCTTCTATTATGTGAATTTTATTGATTGACATAAAGAGCCCTCTAAGGCATCATACACCTGAACAGTATTCATGATCCTCCATACAGGCCTTTATTAGCTCTGGTTTAATTGATGGGAGGTAGAGAGATAAAAAAAAATTAAGATTCCCTGTACATTAAGCATTGTAATTGCCTATTACTGGTGTATGACTATCCTGCAATTAAAGTATCGTAGGTACATACTGTAATGCAAAACGGATAGTGTTCAAGCTTGTCCTATTTGGTTAGTTTTACTAGCAGAGGGAAAATGTTCAAACGGCACTCTGTCCTGGAGGTAGAATTAAATCGGTCTATTTCGTTTCACAGATTCTTGACAGTTAATGATAAAAATGCTTTGTATTTTTGTATTTTAAAAAGTTTTGTAAATAGCATTTTGCTGTAAACTGCTGCAAGTTATCTATCAGTAAGTCACCCTGCAGTAATGATGTCACAAATGAGCACGATACTTGTCTGTGACAGAACACATCATTGACCACTGTAGTGCAACACTAGAATGCTTGTGAAAATGGCAAGAAATGCCTGAAGCACTCTCAAAAATCATAAACATTTTATCTGTATCACTCTATATACACTTTATTTGTATTATAACTTGCATGATGTAAGGTAGTAGGACAAGTTAAAGTTAGTAACCTAATCTCAGGGTTCAAATGACCTCTATATGTTCACTGTCGTGGTTCATAATATCTCCTGAACCCCTTGATTAGGTTATAGTCTTATAATGCACTGTGCAGATTCCATTATTCTTGAGCCTCGCTGTTTATCAGATTTTGTACTCTTTCACAGTTAAAGGACTGAAACTTCTCAAGGTCTCCCCATCTTTAATTGTTGAACTGCTTCAGCATTTGATGGGATTCTACCATTGAATACTACTGGCACTTCAGCAACAATTGAAGTTTTAAAGCCAGCTTTTGGGGGTGTTATGTAGACATATTTGAAGACCATTGGAATTAGACCTCTGTTAAAAATGCACCAACAACATCATTTTGACACTTGTGCATAGTGTGTAATTGATGGGATCAGTACTGTATGGGGAAAAAATAGCTGCTTTTGATCAGAATCTCTGCTCACTTTATTTGCATTTAAAAGAAACATTTGTTGTAAAACAATTGTGGCAAAGTAATGGTTTACTGCCATTTATTAATGGAGATATAAAAAGTAACATAGTATCTCTTGGTATGCCATTAACAAACAGAATCTTTCAGCAAATATTTACTTTGGTAACACTTAGAAAACTGTATTGTTGACTTTTTTTAAAAAGTATGTGGCCACAGTTATTAGCCTTTGCACGAGGCTGAACAAGTAAGTAAAGCCATTACCATGAGAGATTCTACTAATCTGATAGTTGGAAGCCTATAACCCAAATTTTCTCTTGTGGAATCAGGGGTGATTTTCCTTTTAACTTGATAAGCCCAGTAGACTATCACTTATTTTAAGTGTTTTCAGATCATAGCCTAACCTGTGTTAGAAGTTGTGCACCAGCATATGACCATTTGTGGGCTCCCTGTATAGAACTGTAGTTTTCTCAAACAATTGACTGATGTGAAATGTACAGTTTATGGGTGTGCGGTTGCGTTCAAGTGAGAACGATTATGTATTATGCTATACCTCTACAACCTGCAAGAACCTCTAATAAGTAGCCTTATTCTAACTAAGGCTAAAAAGGTTACTCAAATGTACTGTGTGTATTTTCCACCGCTTCTGAAGCATACACCCCCCCCGCCCCCAACCTTCCCTCTTCCATTCCAATATTTATGATATCGTTTCAGTCTCTGCAGTTGTATCTTTGGACCCCTTAGATGAAATATGTGTCCAGGACCCTTTCAAAACTGTAACAGAAGCCTGGTTGTGGTTTATAGTGTCTTTGTAGGCTGAATAAGGGAGTGGTGTGTGTGTGTGTGTGTGTGTGGATATCTACTATAGATTGAAGCCTCGTGGGACCAAACCTGGCTTCTATCTTTGTTCAGTTTAAATTATTATGAAGTGGCAGTTGCTAGATGTGGCTGTCATGGCAAGAATTTCAGTCAAAACACTTCTTGCATTTGTTACATAAGTTTTAAGATAAAGGAAATACCAAGCAGTTTTTATATACCTGCATCTTCTGTGGTAAATGGTTAGGTTTTCTTAATGGTCCATGTGTATATTCCTCTAAATTTGCCAAAACATTGTTACCTAGTTTATTTACTGTAAATGTAAAGTGCCCTGAATGCATATGTTTATGGTAGATCATGTTTGACGTCATTTTGTAGCCTACAGTATAACTAATTTATCAGATGAATTCTCATTTTTTCCATTCTTAATTTTTTTCAACAATACTTTAATGGTCCTTTATACAAGTGGCTTATGGCATTTGGGTTTTGAGTAGGAGGGGGCTGTTTTGTTTGGTGGGTAGTGATTAAGCTGGTTGTCTGTGTGACATTTGCTGCAGCTGCCCGCCATTGAAAGCAGACTCTTTAGCACTCAAAAGATTACATATGGCAGAATCAAATCTTCTAAAATGACCCCATCTGTAGTCTGAGTCCTTGCACTGAGGACTGTTTGACTATTTGAGATGGCTCTTGGATTTCATCATCTGTTGGACAGCAATGGAGTGCATGAAACAAGTCAGCAACTCTGAATCCATCTGTTGTTATTATTTTCCACTGATAATTGGCTTCAACAATGGAATGCCTGTATCCCTTCCCTTTGAAATACTACACTCTGTTTATTTTTGAGAGGTCCTACTCTCTCCCTGATTCTAGCAAGTAGAGCTTGCATGAAAATGACATCTTTGACTCTTTACATCAGTATGTGTCAGTCAGTATCCAAAACTATGCAGCCGATTTTCTTCAGGGCTGTGTTTCTGTTTTGTTTGTTTCAATCCAGGCTTTTCAGACTGGCTGATCCAGACTGCTTGGATACACTGGCTGGAATGTAGCATTCACATGTCTCTCGTCATTGAGCTGCTGCTTAGAAAACGTTTTTCTTATGTGTTGATAAAATTTAAATGATACATAAAAATGAAACAACGGTATTGGGAGTGGGCTGAAAGAGTGACTAGAATGTCAGACAGAGAACAGTAAATTACTCTTCAGGCAAAGCTTAATTTACGTTAAGGATAATCACAAACATTTCAGTGACTTTTCACCTCAAAGCAGGACAGGTAGATGGTTCAGCAAGCAGCTGACTTGAGCCAGTTGCTCATTTGCTGACTGTTTGTGTTTATGCAAAGGGGCCTCTTCCTGAATATTTAATCTAGAGCAAGGCAGTGGCTTTTGTTGTGTTTAGATCACATACCTTCAGTCCTTCATTATACTGCAGTCTGCTGGAGTTTGATGTTGAATATTGAAGGAGTTAGTTTTTAAAAACTCAGTAGCTTTACAGTCCCTGGAGATTACAGTACAATCAAAAGCTTTTTAGCTTCATAGTTAATGGGTAAGTGCTGTTGCAGCTGTATTTTCAATATGTTTTTTGTTGTTTGGATAAAAGTGTGAAAAGATATTCATAAGCTTTAAACTACTAACACATTGAAGTTTCTGAAGCATACTTGAGTAGATCTCTGTAGTTTATGGTCTCAGGAATGGAGAGTACAGTATGTACTTGCATGCAGGTGGCTTCTAGGAATGCTTCAAAGCATATGTCCAAAGTATTATGTGTTGTGTTTGTAGCCATTAAAACATAAATGGGTAAGCCAAACTGATTCATTATTTTGCTAGTATTGTTCATGATAAAGCCTCCTTTGTGCACTCTGGTTGAAAAGGATAATACACAGCAGTCTTAGGCAGTTAGAGCCACCAGTTAATATTGTTTTCTGACTACGCTTCTTCAGCAAAATGACTACTGTAACTTGAAGATTTTCTTACGTGGAAATGGAATCTGCTCTTCGTTGATATTAATAGCACACTAGAGATGTTAGTCTGCGAAGCAGTGAGTAGCAGGACTACAGTTTGGAAACCTGATAGTATAGAAGAGAACTGACAGAGCTGCTGCCCTGTTGTTGAGGAGACAGTCATCCATAAAAATAGTCTTTGCATAATGGCACTGTAGGTTATCAGTTTTACATAGGGCATTTTGTCCTGCCTAGATCAGTTCTTCTTTTCTGGGAGTGAACTCAGCTGCTGTTGCATTCACTTAGCATGTATATCTGCAGCTCAATGGAAGAGCATGTTTTTCCATTGCCTAATTCTGAAAATGCCCTATAATATGAAATGAACCAAATTCGTTTCTGACTATTGATTCATTAATGGCATTGTATTCTGTCAATTGACAAAGATTATTCTTATCATATAACTGATAACAAATGTACTTAATGGCTTTGTGATAATTATTTGCATCGCTTTCATCTTTCACACTCATGGGGGTTGGGGGTTTGTTGTTAACCATTGCATTGCACAATGTACCACAGAGAAACGGGACCGCTTTAAATTCCTTGCAGATGTAAATGTTTAAAGGCCCAACAGCAAAGGTCAACAAAAAGACACACCCAGCAGCTATACTCCAATGGAATTGAGAAACAGACTAGTTTTTCAACCTTGTGTTCAAAGCCACTCCTGTGTTGTTTTGCTAGTGTTTCTCCTAAGTGTATTTATAGCTGTAAAACTCATCAATTTTGTAAATCAGCTCATCTGAACAAATTGAATGCAGTATAAAAACAGGGGAATGCTCCGCAAATACCAAGGTTAATTAATAATCCCCAGGCACATATCTTCATAAATGATACAACTGCTGCTAGACTATTCGAGAAGAAAAAAGCTTTGCATGTTTTACATTATAATCATTGGAAATGGATAATTAAAACAGTTCCAGAGTTCAATACTCACTAGTATTTGCGTAATGTAAACTCAGTTGCTGATTTGTTACTCAAGAAGTAGTCAGATCATTAATATAGGTTAGTGCATGTACGATTTCCTTGGATTTTGTGTATGAATTTTAATGGATTTTTTTTCTGTTGGTGCTTTTCAAATGTCATATATAATTTTGATCTTACAGGTATACGGAACAGTTGAAGATAATACAGTTAAATACGTTTTTTCCCTTTATATGGGTCATTTGAGCATTAACCCTCAAAGTGCTAGTTAAAAGAATGTTTGCTCAGCTCTACATTCTGGAGTTCCTGTTTGTTCATCAGGGTAAAGCATCCGTAGATATGTTTCCAACACTACGTGGGCCTGCAGTCAGCATCACGTTCTAGTTTCTAATCAGATTAGAGCCAAAATGGATTTGAAGCCTGTTTTTGTGTTTTAAATTTCCACTGAGTGGGAATTTGTGACTGTTGCAAATAAAGTCTCTGTTTAAAGAAGTGGAGAAAACTAACATGTCCACAGTTGAAGTAAACCAACCCATCCCCCCACACATATATGCAGCTAAGTTACATATTTGTGGCTACTATGTCGTGATTTGGTTTGCTATCTGAAATTATAGGCCCAACAGATGTTTCAGAGATTGACTCAAATGTCTCACATGGCACTACACTTCGTGACTGTGCACTACACAGAATTTGAAATTATTCTGTGAAATTTTTAGCAAGTTGTTAATTTTTTTATTTTTGATTACAATGGTAGTTTTTAAAAGTTACTGGTTGGGTAACCATGTGGGTATTTTGATTCTTGAGTTGGGCACAATTTAATTTCTTGCCTGCTGCTGTGTACACATGCATTGTCTTTACACTGTAGAAATAATGCAGTGGATTTAAAGTTCCACAAATGGGTTTCTATAAAACAAATCCCACTCTGGTTGGATTGTAAGAGAAACACAAAATGAAACAGCTGGTTGCCTTACATGTTGTTTAAGTTATTTAGTGATAACTGAAAATAGTTCTATTTTTGCAAACACTACAATATTATTGATGGATTTTCAAACCATTTGTTTATACTCAGGAAATATAAATCAGCCAGCTAGTCCATTTGCTCTTGCTCATACCTTCAATCTGAGATCTTAAACAGCATGACATTTTTCTTCTGCAAAATCTATTTGTAGTAGAAGGAATAAGCTGCAAACTGAGTATGAACTCAGAAGGACCTGAAACGAGAGAACTCCAATTAGTTCACAAATACCTGACTTTTGCCTAATTTGGATAAATTTAAACTCTATTGGACCCTATTGATGGATGTAAGAATCCAAAATTTACATTTGTGCAACAGATGTGCAATAAGTTGGGGGCTGGTGGGAGAAACATAAGGGGAAGTCTGGGATTTAGAACAGTGAAAAGGGTGGGACATAACTGCAGCAACACATTTTTTAGAGTGGTCTCATTCTTCCCCAGTGGTTACACCTATTCTATTTCTGTTACTGGCAGTGTAATTGGGATGAAGGAAAGGGGAGACTGCAAAGGTGAGTGTCCCTGGATTCACTGGAACAACTGCACCATTTCTGTTCCACCAACTCAGTGGCTAAAATACCTTCATACCAATTTGATCTCTACTGTGTATCAGTAGAGAACTGTGTAAAACTTTGGATGTGTGTGAGAGTCCAAAATTTGCATTTATGCATCAGATGTGGAATGAGTTGGGGAGGGAAGTACACTCCAGGGGTGGCCTGGGATTTAGGGGAGGGGAAAGAGTGGTGACAGAAAGAGCCCTACCTTTTGCTTTTCTTTGCTCCTCTCCTTGGCAGTAAATTGTGCAGCTTTTTGAATACTCACAGGATAGCCTTAAGTTTGAACTGCCAATCACTGAAGTTCTATAAATTCAAATTGGCACAGAAATGGCTGAAAAGTTTAGTTTGGCTACTCTTTCATAATCTGACCTACTTATTACATAAATGAAACATTTCCTCGACCATTTGAGCATTCATACATTGATAGTCTTGGGCCCAGGAAGCAGGCTGGATGCAGATGCAGCAAAAGGGGAGAGTACAACATAGTGGGGCAGGTATGTGCTAAAACAGCCAGTTTGAATTTTGTGTGCTCCGTGTTAGCTACCTCATCAGCCAATATGACTTCCTGCAGCATGGGAAATTTCAAACACCCAGGGATTAGCAACTTCAAAGAAACTAAGTGGTCTGCCACCAGAAGGAGGAACCCACTCCAAGTCAAAGGCAACCATCTCAGATTGGAGTAAAAACAGAAAATGCTGGAAAGACTCCAGTTTACCTTTTAATCTCTAACTTCCTCCAGTTCTAATGATTGGTTATTGATATGAAACGTTAACTCTTTTTCTTTCTGCATAAATGCTGCTAGAGCTGTTGAGTATTTCTAACATTTTCTGTTTTCACTTCACTTTTTAAGCATCCACAGTATTTTGCTTTCATCTCAAATAGGGGATGCATTCCATACTCAGTATTAGCAATGTCTTGCCAGAAATTGGTGCTTGTAATTGGTTAATCACCCTGTTACTTTGAGACTCAGGCTTGATCATAAAGATGAAGACAAAGATCAGGGTGTACTATCGTTGGTTTGGACAACCATACTACGACTTTGACTTAGTGACAGGGTATGGAGTGGCTCCTTGGATTGGTAACCATAGAACTACTATGGTGCAATTGACTCTTGACATATAAGCTTTATGCAGACTCTGGCAGTTCTGGTGGTGGTATAGAGCCACTTTCTCAAAGACCTGTGCATTTGTAATCAGAACTGCCAAACTGCCTTGTACATGGGTTCATTCAGCTTCATGATTTGTACTACAAAAGTAAAAATGGGCAAGTGATGCACTATGTAACTCTTCCGGGATCTAGTCTACACTAGTAAAAGTGCCTCACGATTTTTGGTGACTTGGGTAATCACACGAGTCTTTCTCAGAGATAATAGTGTTTATAGAAGTCACAAATTTGAACCAAAAAAGATTCCAGGAAACTCAAATGTTTCCTTTTATGTCAAAGTCACATTTTGTTTTCCAGACTATTTCATTAAAAGTTATTCCCTGTTAACCTGCTGTAGGTGAAAACATTTATGTCAAAATGGCATCATTTAAATAGCTAGCGACAGAATTTTAAAATCCCAAGAATAAAAAGACAATAGCTCTCTGAAACTATCTCGTTGTGTTTAAAAAGGCAATAGTGTCTAATACTGGATATATAGCACAGGCTACACATGCGTTGGTTTAAACATTTTATACAAGGACAGCAAACCCATTTTCATCTGTGTACTCCCCTCTTGTACTTCAGATAATTTACAGTGCAGATACTTGGTGGCAAGCTTGCATTAGTGTCGAGTGAGGACCAGCATTGCTGAGTTCTTGGTTTGACACTGCAGCTTTGTTCCATACATGCAATGCATGGAGTGGACCATAAATTTAAAAATAATTTTAAAAACCAGCAATGAAACTGGAAATTAGGAAGGACAGCGTGGTCTAGATCAAAGATCTTTCCAAATAGGAAAATATTTAATGTATTGTGGTCTTTAATGAAAGTTGACACTGCTGCCAACAAATTCAAAACCAATATAAGAGTATTTCTTGGAGGATGTAGTAGGTGCGCTGAGAACATTTTGATGTTCAGCCTACTATCAGAATATATTGGCATATATCTGAATCTATTTCAGCCTGAAACCACCCTTGCATAACACCTAAGGTTCAAGTGGATTAAAGATATATATATTTGAGGTCAAACTGAGCAATTTCAGAGATTATCTGGCCTCAGTGTGCAAGTATCATTGTAGCAAATTGACCTGGGGAAAAAAATGATTTCTTAAAGGTGCAGACATAAATTTCTCAGCAATGAACTCAAAACTTAAGTGCAAGTGTAATAATGATGTTATGGATTGAAACAGCATCAATGAATAATATGTCAAGAATTAAGAAAAGATGAGCAATTCCTCACAGCCTGTGGATTGTTTATTTCTAGAAGCAATGCATGGCAAAGCAGAAATAATACTCTGGGCCTGATTTTAACTCTGTGCAAGTGAAGGGGTTTTGAGTGGGTTAAAATTGGGTCCAATTTCTCAACAGACTGAGGCCAGAAATCAGCTCAGATCGTATCACCTGTTCAGAAAAAAATAGCTACAGTGTGTACTGTTCAGGAAAATGTCCTCACATTTAACTCTGCAGGTGTGTGTAAATCTGCGAGAGGCAAATTTTAATACTTTTATTCAAAACAGTAAGTTGTGGCTTTTAATCATCTAAACTACATTTTAATATAGCCTGCTTGTATAAAAGTTAAATCAATTCCATGCAAAGTAAATTGAAACTGTACCATATCTTGACTGGCTAGCCTCTTGCAGAGAATAAAGGAGGAACAGAGTAAAGATGTCACAGGAATTGGATACAACACACCCTTGGCTTAACGCATCTACATATTCATAGGGTGACAACTAAATCAAAGTGTTAAATGATATTTTGTATATTCTATTTCAGATTTGCAACTATTTCTAATTCTAATTTTGGGGGCCAAGGCCAATAATCTATGCTAGATGTCTAATAAACTTGAGATAGTAATGAGAATTATAGGCCTGAAAAGACAAGATTTCTGCCAGATTTTGTTTTATTTCACCTTGGATGCCTTTTCATGCCTCTTGAGATCTTAAAGTAGAAACAGTTGCTGTTACTAAACTTTGAAGTCAAAGAGAAAGGCAGTATGCAGTGAAAGCATTGCTTTTCAGGGCAGCTCACTCAAGCATTGATGTTTCGTGTTTGAGGATTACACAGGGAGAAGAAGCTGTGGGCTTGTACACAGGCACACTAGACAAACCAGATTTTTTTTTTGCTTCCTTTCATTTTGTATTTTCATTTAATTTAATAAATATGGAAGCATGTAGCGTGAACCAGGACAGATGGCATCTGGTTCCACCCATTTTATTTTGCTACTGTGTTGCAGGATTTTACTCATGTAATCTGTATGCATGGGTTTTACTTATAGTACAAGAAGAAAGGACTAAGTTCAGTGATACATGAAGTGATTTGCACTGTAAAGAAGTCCAGAGGCATCTGGAGTTAGAAAGCATAATCACATGAAAAATTGTTTCATCTGCTGTGTTTCACACACACACACAGCAGCTTGGGCTTGTTATGTGAATACCTGGCACTAGCTGGTACTGATAAGCAGTTGTCCTGTGACTTCATTGTTTCTATTAACTTTGCAGCAAGTCATTTGCCATTAAGTACAATTGGAAGTATTTTGTTTTATTTATATTTGTGCTTTGCTCTGTGTTGCCAGTGAAAATGCTGAGACAAGGTAACGACCATCAAACGTCCAATCAGATTCTATCATTTTTTGTCTCCAGGGTAAGAAGAGTGATTACAAAAGGTGGTTGTAACAGAAGATTGCTTTAAATAAGCAGCTACTACTCAAAAGAAGGTAAATAAAAGGTTTGTCCTTTATAGGAGGTTCCTTGTGTGGAATTTACAATGCATCTTTAATGAGTAACTTAAGCACACTCGGTTTAGTGATACAAAGTATTGGAGAATTTTTGAAAGTACTAGTAATATGTATATATAAATAAATATATATAATATATGTGTGTGTATGTATATATATATATATGTGTGTGTGTATAATATATATACACCCATAATCATTCACAGAAAAATGTTTTAAAATAATTGGAAAACCTGTAGAGTCCGTTTTTGTTTTAAATGTTATACCCTCTAGCTGTGCTGAGACATCTACTTGGAATTCAGCTGTCTGTTTCATAATCACCTTTTGTCAGAAATTAATAGTCAGTTAAGTGCCATAGCAACGGTGATGTAACCATCAAGCAGCGACTGCAGAAGCTTGTGATGTAGGCACCCATTAGTGCTGTTGTCCATCCGACCTTGCCAGATTAGAACATTAGAAATAAATTGACTTGATCTATTAATTTTAAAAAATCTAAGATGCAAGAAAAGAACAAAACCGAATACTGGGAAAAACACAAATGCAATTTTTAAAAAAAATTTGGCTGAATGAATTATGCTATCTGTTCTGTTTCATGCATTTATAATACTTGATTCTTAAGAACCTTATTTAATCCCTTTGCCTGGCACAGAACATAATAAACAACTTGCTGGTGCTAAAGTGCCACATGGGGGTGGCTGCTAACAAGAGAGTTTAATGTTTCTGCCACTAGCAGTTTTGTCGCTGTATTTTTCATGAGCTGTAACTACCGGTAATGTACTTCGGTAGCTCCAGAGGAGTAGTTAAACATAGTGACAAGCTAAACAGCCCCAAGGCCCTTGCGTTAGGAGTAAGAGAACACATAGAATGTCACACTGCTTCAGAATGATTGTAGAAAATAGAAACAACTTTAGAATTTCTTGTGATCTGTCAAAATAGTGGTGGCTTTTGTTTTTTCAGTACCACAGGCAGGACCAACACTTTACCCCCTTTCTTTAACTGCAGTTCCTTTAGATTTTTATCAATTCCTTTAGAATTTTATTGATGTTGGCTCAAGAAAATTTAGAGGTTAGATAAGGGAGTGGCGAGAGAATGGAGAGCTGTTGCTTTCCAAGGTGGAAAGAGTGCATGGCTTAAGCCTGTTACAGTGAAGTTTGCGTGTGATATTGACTCTACTTCACTACTTACCAAATTATTACTAAACATCCATTTAAATGGCCCTTTGTGTTTAAAATTGCTGAGTTTTCAAGCGTACAGCACAGTATACTATTTGATTATTTTAAATTATATGTTGGCTCCCCTTTAAGCAGTGCCACTTTCACACATTCTCATCCTTGTTTTCAAATCTCTTTATAGTCTTGCCCCTCTATATCTCTCTAATCTCCTCTAGCCCTAACACCCTGCAAGATATTTGCACTCCTCCAATTCAGACCTCATGAATATCCCAAATTTTAATCACTCTACTGTAGCGGTGTGCTTCCAGTTGCCAAGGCCCTGATTGTTGGAAATTTCCTCCCTAAACCTCTCTTCCTTAAGACCATCTTTAAACCTACCTCTTTGAGCTAGCTTTTGGTTATCTGACCTAATATCTCCTTTTTTCTTTGGTGTCGAATTTTGCTCTGTAATGCTCCTGTGAAGCACCTCAGGATGTTTTATTATGTGAACTGCTGTATAAATACAAACTATTGCTGATATATTTTTAAAAGGAAAGTTGGCTGCATTTTACTTCTTGAACTTTAGTTAAATTACCACCAGTTGAGTGCTAAGCATGGATGGAAAAACGAATGACTTTAGACTTAAAGGCACACCTACAACATAATATCATAATGCAAGCTGTGCTACATTTAATGAAATATAAAAATCGAGTTAGTGTGTGATGCTCATCTAAAGAAACTGGAAGTTGGAATGGTCTTGCATTGTTTATTAGCTTACAGAAATTGCCTTTTATGAGAATCTAAATGGTGCAACAAAGGCCCAGCATGACATGATTCACTGTTTATATTTAAAGTCTTAATTTTGGAACACAGTATCTAGCCTTCTCACTCTTCTGATTTTGTTGGCTTGTTTAATATTTTCTGCTTGTAAGTGCATAGCCAACTAAAAAGGCTGAAGCATCCTGCATGCATGTGTAAGAAAACATCTGCTAGACCCTAGAAAAAAAATGTCCTTTCCAAACCTGGTCTTGTCTACAAAGACCGGAGAGATAGTCAAGGTATTACTGGTTGAGCATTAAGATGCAGAGAGTTGGCCGTCATGCCTTTGAACTTGTGAACTGATACTTGTTACCTTGATTTATTGATTCTGATATGTCTGTGTGGTGCATTAAGCTTTATTCCAGCACAGTAGTTGGGGTGTGCATCTTTTAACTTAAAATTACTTCGAGTAGTTTATGTACAGCATTTTCTCGTCGAAGCTGTAACCTTGATTTGTGTGTGTGTGTGTGTGTGTGTGTGGTGGGAGTGCGAAAGGATGAATGAATTTAGCTATTCTGTTTTCTTGACACTGTTATATTGAATAATAGAACTACTGCGTGCTTGATTTTATGGTCTAAACATTTTCTCTTACAACAGTAAAGCATTATTAGATTCTGTACTTGTTTATTTTGTATAAAGGTCTGAAGCTTGTCCTAAGTTGACAAAAATTTTCTTACATAAACAGAGCAGTTTCAAAAAGGCTGCACAGTGGGAAAGGCTAGAAGAGGACTGACAAACACCATTAGCTGGGAAAAAAAATTCCATTTCATTGCAACTATGTTATTGTTTACTTTACCATACACATCCTAATATGGTTACCTCCCTGTAAAAGCAGCATGCAGGGTCTGGGGGGCCCCACAGGGAACATTTTCTAGCAGCTTGTGTTTAGAGACAGCAGTGAGGACAATAAGAAACAAATTGTACAATTCCACAAAAGGCTTCCCGGAAAAAGGTGTCACATAAATCCTAAGCAACTCTCTTCCTCTGACACTGGGCACTGTATGTGTAAACCTGCTATTCCGTGCTGCCCAAGCATTACAGTTCCCTCTAGCTGCTGTAGTTTATATGTCTGGCCATGTGAATCACTTGTGTCTCTGTTGCTCTGTAGAGAGCTTTCAGCGAGTGCCTGCTTCCTTGAGATGGAGCTCTGCTTACACCTCAGTTGAGTTATCAGGAGTAGTGGTTTGAAGGTTCCCTTTATTAGGAACATTAAGGTAAGCATGCTGATTTAGGCCTGAACCTCTGTCACCCCTCATGGTACTCACCAAAGACATATTCCAGTGATTAAATACTGATTTTGTGTATCATTGTCCTCAGTCGCCAAAACAATCACAGAGCTGTGCGTTTTGTTTTAATTGCCAGTTATGGAAAAAAATGCCATCAGTTCTGAACGTGTTCGGGCTGAGGTGCACTCACTCTAGTGTAAATAGTGCTGTAAATACTTGCTTGTGTTGGCAGTGACTGTCAGCTAGTGCTGAGTTTTTTCATGCCCATCTTTTCTCATCTGCTTGCAACTCATCTGAGACCTCACATCCGTTCCAAAATCCTCATGTTACTGAGGCTCGCAAGTTATCTGTAACCCTAGAACAAAGGTAGGTTGTTCCACAATGGGACACTGTGGGAGGGACAAGTGGTTTTTGGAGGGTTGTCTTCCTAGTGCTTGACGGTTCGACCTACAGTGTGAGAAGGTTTAGAAAGAGAAATTAGCTGCTGGGACCTGTGTCAGGGGAAAAAAGTGAATTTAGATAGCTGTATTTAAAGAGAGCAAAGTACTGCATTGTGAAACTCCTTTTCATCGTTGCATTTTTCTGAATGTTTTACAAAATTAATGACTAGTGCTAAATGAAGTTCAACTTTTTATTTCACACAAAATAGTCACATGTGGAAGACATGTGCTAATCTGTAAAACAGAAGGAAGAAGGTAGAAGATTATGATTCCAAGGTCCAGTTTGCTAAATTATGCTGGACTTGGGTTTTGATAGCAAACTTGTCAATATAAATTTGAACAGATTTTCTGTAAAGAAGTGGTGCTTCATGTTGATTGTTTATGTAAAGGAATGTGATAAAGGATGTTCCGTTGTGGCCATGATTTTCAGCTGTACATCTTGCAGCTCTTGATAATCTGCAGAACTGAATGCCATGTTTCTTCTTTAATTACACTGTTTGATTACTGCAAGAAATTGACATTCAGATTAGAGCAGTTCTTGGCACTAAAATTATTGGTGCTTGAGTAAAATGTATTATGGAAAGATGTAACTGGTTGACAAGATACCTTCAGTTTATAGAAGTTACTGTAGTTAAAATGAACGTGGTTTTTAACTGTTGTAATTATGCACTAATTAGATTAAAATATTTAAATTGACACCAGCATTGATGTGAATGGCTCAGATAT
Organism: Cetorhinus maximus; assembly: GCF_964194155.1. Classification (NCBI taxonomy): domain Eukaryota; kingdom Metazoa; phylum Chordata; class Chondrichthyes; order Lamniformes; family Cetorhinidae; genus Cetorhinus; species Cetorhinus maximus. The sequence goes on along the minus strand of NC_135884.1, from coordinate 48,993,988 downwards.
AAAACCTGATTTTTTTTCTTGTACAATAATGTTTACTTCTGGTTTCTGTGTTTATTTTGTTGTTGATTCCATGTAATTGTGAAAGTGCTGTTTTAATGACTCCAGCTGGACATTTCATTGTGTGAAAACCGGTTTCTAACACTGATTTTGAAGACTTGGATAAAGGATTCTGTATTCATTACTGCAAGACAAAGGTTTCTTTTCTATCAGTTGATTGCATTTTGTAGTCACCAAAAGCAGCAATGAAGCAAAAACTGCAAGTGCTCTTACATTTAAAAAAAAACATTTTTGTGGTGCTTGTGCAACGTACTATTAAAACAGAAATTTATTTTGCTACTTATTACCCATGAAGGCACATTTGGACTTGGTAGTCTCTAATTAGAAGTGAGATATTAACATTTCATAGGGATTTATGTTAGAATGTGGAATGGCGGGCGGCTGCTTCCTCATTATGAATACTCTCTGCATGTAATGAGGTCCATCATTAGTTGATGGAGTGGATTTGCCCCAGCTCTACCTTGAAAGGCAGATAATTTACATAGTTCTCCAGAGCTTATGGTTTAATGGGTTCTTTAGTGAATAAAATGAAAAGCTACATCTTTAAATTTTGTATCATCAGCCTTTTGGTAATTTACTGTTTCAATTTTGATTCTCGTAGCTTCTTCAGCATTAGAATTTTAAAAACTGATTCTTAAGCATATATTTGTTTAGGGTGTTTTCATTGGAGTGTACATGACAATTACAGCTGTTCATTAACAAAATTGGGTATTTGTTTTAAACTTTAACCAATCACTTTGATATGCTAATTATGGTGTAATTTAATTTGAGCCCTGTAATGATGATGCCGTTATTATGGACATAAATGATGCAGTTAAGCTGTGTAATCTCATTTGCATACTGTACACGCCAGTAAATTAAAGCCTTCCTAGACAGCTTCAGCTTTAATTTTCCACTTCTTTTCACACAGTGCCTTTTGAGTTGCTTTCTGATGAGCCCACTTTCTAGTAGTGGTGATGGTTGTTTGATGTGGAGAGTAGGCATACCACACTAAAGCTACATACAATATGTAACAGATAAAGGAACTCATTATATACCAAGTGTTTATTTTGAGGATTTTTTAATAGGTGGAGGTGTCTTGTATTTAAAACATTGCCGCCTGTGGCACAAAAAGGGGTTAAGTACTTTTTGCAAAATCATTTTCATATTCTTTTCCATTCCTTTTTTTTTGTAAGTATCTGCCAGGAAAACAACACATTTTATGAACTTGCTTTGTGCTCATGTCCTTTAGAGGGGGACTTTTATTTGTTGTACCATAAAGAATATGATTTTTCTGCCAACCAATTTTCTCTGTTAGTCACTAATTGGCTACATAAATCTTGATGTTGAGAATGAGGAATGTTTCTGTGTCATAGAGTGTAATCTTCACCCTTATTTACCAATTCATTAAGATTCATTGATGCAGGATCGGTGAGAGGAAATGACAACATAAATCAGACCTCCAACATAATGACCCTAATCAGTTGGGAATAGCTAGAAATGTCATGATGAACTATGTCCTTGTATTACTGCCACTGTACATTGTCATTGGTGTGCTTTATGAGTTGGACGCATCCTCCTGACACCAGCTGTATTTAACAAAAAAGAGTTGTTAAAAACTGATTTCATTAAAGGTGGGAGCTCCAGACAGGGTACTTCTGTATTTAGCCTTGTGCCCTACACCTCCATTTTATCTGCTTAACAGATTGCAATTTAATATACGTTTAAATAGGTGTAAACAGAAATCCCAACCAGTAACAGTGTTGATTCAAGGATTGCCATCTAACTAGGACAGTAAGGGATCAGCAGGGTCAGCAATAGAGCACTGAGACATTAGCCACGTTCCTTTGTAAGAGAGCAATCAGCAAGTGAACATCCCAAACCCAGGAACAATGGATTTCAGGTATATAGATGTGTATTCATTATGAATTGTGTTGTGTATTTAAATATTGATATAATTATGCTATGCAGATTTTCTATAACTATATAATTGTAGTGATATTAAATCAGAAGATGATTGTTTTTGGGTTGTCTTAATTTGCATGTGCCTTGGGATAAAATAAACTGATAATGTTTTGAAAGTGTTAACATGTTTTCAGTGTTCATCAAAAAAAACTTTTAAAAGAAATTGAGACATTTTTCTGAAATATGAGATAGCTCTGCAAGATTTGATATGAATCTAACAATGATACTGTTCCAGCAGAACAAGATAAGTTTTCCTAATCTTGACAGGTTTGGATGTAATCCTGCTTTTCATTTGACAGGCTAGACTCCAAGATTTATAACATATTAATCAACTGGCTGGAAAAAATATACAAACATTTTGCCATAGAAAGATCCCATGGTGTATGTGCCAGTAGATGTGTCGACTGTTCCATGATCAAAACATGTTTTTACCATTTTGTTATGTAATAGTAAAAAAGAGAATGAATCTAAACTAATACATGTTTGTATATATATCTTCACACAACTATGTTTCCTGTATGTCATATGGTAGCTTTGTTTCTTCTGATATGTTAGTAACAAATGAAATACAGTTGGTTTGGTTTGCTAGTTATAGAAGATAGGAATAGAATATATTCAGTGTACTGAATCCTCCGTTGAGAAGAAATAACCTTTTTACTAAGCAAGTTCTGTTGCCAGCATGCACACAAGCATTTTTTTAATATAATTTATCATCAATAAGTTCCCACTTTATTCTGATTTTGAATTTCTATGCTTGTGCACGGCCAGCTTGCAATTTTCCCCTCATTCATTTTAATTGACAGGAGAATCACAGGCTGACTAGGTGTAAAACCCTAGCACTGATGTTCTGTGTCAAATCACCCCAGTTCCCTCCTCCCTCCAGTTTTCTGCTTCCCTCCTGTAAGATGCCAAACTCATACAAGGGCACCTGTTGTCCTTTGTCACCTCAGCCAAGTGGCTGTTCTTAGGGAGTGAAAGTCAGAGTTGATTATTCGTTGTGGGGAGCATTGCAACCAAAGCGAATTTTATCCTTTATTAAATCCCACACATTTTACTTTCCAGTTGAATAGCCATTGGATAGTGAGAGCCAACCACATTTGTGGCTTGTCTGTTTTCTTCCTAACACTGAGCATTGCTGAGGTTAATTGTACTGTCCCTCTAGCTGAGATCACCCAAATCAGCATATACAAGGAATCAAATCTGGGCCTTCTGATTTGTATGGCTTAACTATATGCTATAAACAGTTGCTTGCTAGACCAGAACTTGAATATTGCAGAAAACAGAGACATGTAGCCGAAGCTTTTCATCTTGCTCTTATCAGGACAAATGCAAGAATGTCAAATTTCAAATGACCACAACAGTTTATACTACACGAGAAAAGGGTGCCAATTGGTTGGCAAGTCAATTCTGATTGGCTGAGGCATTGCCATGGAGAAAGCAGCAGGAAACTGCAGCCTCCCCAACCTCCCAGGTGTTGCAGGCACAAAGAATATGTTCAAGCCTTGTGCCTTTTTTTTTGAATTACGTGTCTTTTTTCAGCAGTATGTACTGTAAGCTGGCTTTGCTGACTGAATCATAAAGGAGCATTTTTTATATTTCACACTGCTAGTTTGCCTATAGTAAGGAATTAAAGAAAACACATTTTATTACTATAAGCTGAGCAAACTGATTAATGGTGAGGCTTGATCCTCCAGTTCTCATCTGGCAGTTTCTATATTAATTGAGTCATTCTGTCCATAGTTAGTTTATGCTTTCAAGCCACTGTCATATCTGGCGTGCAAAACGAGTCCTCTGTCTTGAAATTATCAGAGCAAAAGGCATGCGCAAGCGCAATCACTACTGTTAGCCTGGTGCCATAATGGTGATGGTAGCTAGCCTATTTTATTCCTTACTTTAAGTATGTTCAAAATGTCTCATGATTGCCAAAATGTATAGCTGATTGTATTATCTACACTCCTGTGAGTCTTGAAGCCAACTTTTCATCAAATGCAAAAGTTACTCAATATCATTATGGTTAGCTATGGCTCGGTTGGTAGCACTTTTGACTCTGAATCTGAAGGTTGTGGGTTCAAGTCCCACTCCAGGACTTGAGTATAATAATAAAGATGACACTCCAGTGTAGGACTAAGGAATGCTGCAGTGTTGGAGGTGCTATCATTTGGAAGAGACATTAAACGGAGGCCCGTCTGCCCCCTCAGGTGGATGTAAAAGGTCCCATTGCACCATTTTAAAGAAGAGCAGGGGTTCTTATCCCTGGTGTCCTGGCTAATAGTCATTTCCCGATCAACATCACAAACACAGATTATCTGTCACATTGTGTTTGTCGGAATTTGCTGTGCATAAATTGGCTGCTGTAGTTCCTGCATTATAACAGTGCTTTGTTGGCTGTAAAACACTGTGGGACATCCTGAGGTTATGAAAGGTGCAATGTAAATGCATGTTTTTCTTTTTTTTTCCAGTGGTACACAAACAGGTAGTAAAAGAAAATAATGAACAAGAAGTTGAATTATTAAAGAGTATGTTTGGTGGGAGTCTGTTTACCTTTGGACTAATATTTACAAGGAGTACCCAAACTTACGCTTATATCCATTTGGTTCATCCATTGTTTCATAGGTATTTGTCCCAAATATTAAGGAAATTACTCCATAACGCAACTGACTTATTGAATTTACTTTTTTCTTCTCTTTTGCCAATGCCTCCTCTCTCCTCTCCTGAAGGAATTATACATCTTGTTCTGGTGTAGTTCCACAGAACAAAGAAAAGTACAGCACAGGAAGAGGCCCTTCGGCCCTCCAAGCCTGCGCCGATCATATTTTTCCGTCAACTAAAACATTTTGCACTTCAGGGGTCCGTATCCCTCTATTCCCATCCTATTCATGTATTTGTCAAGCTGCCTCTTAAACACCACTATCATACCTGCTTCCACCACCTCCTCTGGCAGCGAATTCCAGACACTCACTACCCTCTGCGTAAAAAACTTGCCCCGCACATCTCCTCTATAGTTTTCTCCTCTTACCTTAAATCTATGTCCCCATGTAATTGACTCTTCCACCCTGGGAAAAAGCTTCTGACAATCTACTCTGTCCATGCCATTCATAATTTTGTAAACTTCTATCAAGTCGCCCCTCAATCTCTGTCACTCTAGTGAGAACAATCCGAGTTTCTCCAACCTCTCCTCAAAGCTAATAACCTCCAGACCAGGCAGCATCCTGGGAAACCTCCTCTGCACCTCTCCAACGCCTCCATATCCTTCTGGTAATGTGGCGACCAGAATTGCACGCAATATTCCAAGTGTGGCCTAACCAAGGTTCTATACAGCTGCAGCATGACTTCCCAGCTTTTATACTCAATACCCCTGTCAATGAAGGCAAGCATGCCATATGCCTCCCTGACTACCTTATCCACCTGCGTTGCCACTTTTAGTGACCTATGGACCTGTACACCCAGATCCTTCTGCCCATTGATGCACTTAAGGGTTCTGCCATTTACTGTATAATTCCTGCCTGTATTAGACCTTCCAAAATGCATTACCTCGCATTTGTCCGGATTAAACTCCATATGCTCAAGTCTCCAACCGATCTATATCCCGTTGTATCCTTTGACAATCCTCTTCATTATCTGCAACTCCTCCAACCTTAGTGTCGTCTGCAAACTTACTAATTAGCCCAGTTAGATTTTCCTTCAAATCATTTATGTATACTACAGAAAGCAAAGGTCCCAGCACTGATCCCTGCGGAACTCCACTAGTCACAGCTCTCCATTCAGAAAAGCACCCTTCCACTGCTACCATCTGTCTTCTATGACCAAGCTAATTCTGTATCCATCTAGCCAGCTCACCTCTGATCCCGTGCGACTTTACCTTCTGTACCAGTCTGCCATGAGGGACACTGTCAAAGGCCTTTCTGAAATCCATGTATATAACATCCACTGTCCTTCCATTGTCGATCATCTTTGTCACTTCCTCGAAAAACTCGATCAAGTTAGTGAGACACGACCTCCCCTTCTCAAAACCATGCTGCCTCTCACTAATATGCCCATTTGCTTCCAAATGGTAGTAAATCCTGTCACGAAGAATCTTCTCCAATAATTTCCCTACCACTGACGTAAGGCTCACCAGCCTGTAATTTCCTGGATTATCACTGCTACCCTTCTTAAACAATGGAACAACATTGGCCATTCTCCAGTCCTCTGGGACCTCATCCGTAGCCGGTGAGGATACAAAGATTTCTGTCAAGGCCCCAGCAATCTCCTCCCTTGCCTCCCTCAGTACTCTGGGGTAGATCCCATCTGGCCCTGGGTACTTATCCACCCTAATATTCTTCAAGATGCCTAACACCTCTTTTTTGATCTCAACATGATCCAGGCTATCTACACACTCTTCCCTAGACAAATCGACCGCTAAGTCCTTCACTTTGGTGAATCCTGATGAGAAGTATTCATTTAGTATCTCTGCCATTTCTTCTGGCTCCACACACACATTCCCACCTCTGTCCCTGAGTGGGCCTACCCTTTCCCTGGCTACCCTCTTGATACAGGTACCATGTATCCTCCAAAAGCTAATACAAATATCTGTTATCCTTGTGTGATCCCTGACAGTAGACTCATTTGACTGGGGGGAGTATTACACTAGATTTTGGTGCTGTTTTGTCAGTATTTCCACATGCCACTGTTCCCAGCTCAGAGTTATTGAGGTATTCTGATCAGCCAAGTCACCAAAGAGTGACAATTGAATCTAGGACTCTTCTAGTTTATATGACTCAGTTCCTGATTTATATAAAGGCACTGAGGTTCTGGTGGAGTGGGAATAAATATAATCAAATTAAACACAATATATTGCTCTAAAGTGAATTTAAATAGACCACATTGCATTTTCAGACCCTTAAACCCTCAAGATGGATTCAGTTTGACGCCAGAGACTGAACAAGTTCTGCACCTGTGGTCTGCCATGAGCTACATGATATATTCATAATTAAGTTAGAATAGCATATTGGCATCTACAAATCAGCTGCCAGTGTTTGCATTAGGATGCTGTGGATTCCTGATCCATGTACTATTAGATTCTTTTTATAATTGTTAAACATTTGAGCAAGATTCCTCAGCACTTCATTTCTCAATAATTCTAACATAGGTCGCACATTCCATTGAAAGCTGTCATGTAAATATTTCTTATGAGATGTCCACATATATTTATAAAACTGACCTGTTATGCTTTGCTGTAGGTGGCACTGTTACAGGAGTTCCAATGTTAATTTGGTCACTAATGTGTCATTGTTTACTGCAAGACACTACATGGTACTGTTACCTTTTCACCATAAATCACTCAAGGGTGCTTCCTAAAATTAATTTTCATTTGCAGTTTTTTTATTCTCAGTAACCATTTTCTGTTTAATTCCTACATTAAAGTTTTTACTTAAAAGGCCTCAGCCTGTCCCAAATACTTGGCTTGATATTTTTGCCCGGAACTGTAACTCTGTTAGCCAGATGCACATTGTGTACTCGAGTATGTGCAGTGTATCCTTCATCATTACTATTGAGTAGTTGAAATGCTGAGATATTTTTCTTTTGTTGCTAGTAATTTTTGTCCAATTATTTCCCAAAATTATTTGAAGAAAAACTGGAGAACAATTTAAAAAGCTTTAGTCAGTTATGTTTATTAGATATTTTAAAAATTGAATGAGCGAGTGTGTGTGTGGGAGACAGAGAGGTGGCTTCCACAGCTTTTCTGGTTTTTACTTTGTATACTATAATCAACAGGAAGTATATTAAACTGAAAGAAAGAAAGAGTGTTAGGGACTTCCCTCATCCACATTTGAGTCAAAAGACAAGTTGAATTTTGAAGCTGGGGAACCATTCTTACTCCTCCTGGCTTCACATGAACCTTAAAAAAAGTAAAACTTATAGCATCTGGTTGCTAGGCCAAAACCATGCCTGGAAAGCCGACAGGCAGCTGATTTGGATAGCTGAAAACTGTCCACGAACTACATGGCATTGCATATTTTTCAGTTGCCCTGTGTTATTGATCATTATTGCTGCTGTTTTTCATCTAGATTTTAAGCAAAGGAGGAGCCCCTTCAGTACTACTTCCCTCTGCTGAGTTTAGATCTCCCTTGTTGATTTTACAGAGTTTCAGACAAATTCTCCTTCTCAGACAAATTCCATTTTGCCACTTACCCATCATACTCTTTCAAATGCTCCTTTAAGTAATTATCCAGTACTTTTTTTAATGCTGAAGTTGATACAACGCCTATTTCCACTGTAGCAAATCATTGCTCATTCCGATATCTGCTTGCATGGAAAGAATTGTTCCAATTTTCTGCTTTCTGTATCTTGTACAGTACTCATTTTGGGAACCAGCCTCTTAGATCATTTTGATTGTTATGTAAATTAATCCTTACCTTATCTGTACTTTTTATCTCTTTGAACAGGTTTCCCCTTATCATCTTGGTTTCAGAGTATATAGCTCTTGTTGCTCTTGCCTTTCCACGTAACTCCAATTCCCATCATCCTGGCAGATCTTCTTTGGACTTTCTCCAAGACTGTTATATTCCTCCTATAGGGAGAAGCCTAATTCTATGTTCCAGGTGTAGCCTAACCATCACTTTATACAAGCCATCCTGCCTCCTTTGCTTTTGTATTTACATCTTGATTTTTTTTTCATTTTAAGGATTCATGGCAATGACTTTTACAAGTGTTCTCAATGTGGAATAGCACTTCAGGGGAATGAACCACTGTGAATGTGCAGCCAATGATGTTGAGATGTACACCTCATAATTCCTCAGGTGGATTCACATTTTGGGATTGAGTTATTTTTTAGTTGAGTGGCGTTGTTAAACAAAATAAATCTGCGCAGATTTCAGAAAGAGACAATATTCTGTAGATAATGAAAATGTGTATTAAAGCCAGAGGTGTCAGTTTGTGGAATGTCTCAGCTCACAGTTTATTTCAAATGTATCCATTGAGGGTCTGTTCTCTCATTGCAGGCTCATTAGCTAGGATGACTGATGGAACAGGGAGGGATGAAATTAAACAATTTGTTAGCTTGACTCAAATAACCCAAAACTACTTGAATGGTATGGAGAAGTTCAACACCCCTCTGCTTCATGGGGTCTGAAATAAACAAAAGGCAGAAAATCCCTTGTTTGTGGCAGTCAAATTTTAAGCAACATGGCGTAAACTCAGGGCCATGTGTGAGAAGAATAATCAGGGTTGTTTTTGCTGGTAGAAATTACCTAGAAAGAAAGGTAATTCCAAAAGCAAGTAGGATGACCGGGGCATTGGGATTTTTATAAAAATGCAAAATACTGCGGATGCTGGTAATTTGAAGTGAAAAAAACAGAAAACACTGTAACTACTCAGAAGATCAAGTAGCATCTATGGAGACAGAAACAGAGTTAATGCTTCAGGTCAATAGCCTTTTGTTAGAACTACAAAAAGTTGGGCAGGTGACAGGTTTTAAGCAAGTACAGTGAGAGTAGAAAGGGGTGAAGAGCAAAAGGGAAGGTCTGTGATAGGGTAAGGCAGGAAAAATTTAACAATAAAAGGGATGATGTTGCAAGGTAAAAGGAGATGGTAATGGGACAAGAAAATAAATTAAAGATGGGTCTAGAGGAGATGCAGATGGGAATATCAAAACCAGCTGTTCCTTGTGAAAATAGGATCATAAGTTATGATCTGAAATTGTTGAACTCAGAGTGTTGAGTTCAGGTGACTGTCTTGTGCCTAATTAAAAGATGAAGTGCTGTTCCTTAAGCTTACATTGACCTTCATTGGAACAATGTAGGAGGTTGTGGACAGAGAGGTCAGACTGGCAACTGGAAACTTAAGATCAAGCTTGCAGAGTGAACGGAGGTGTTCCACATGCAATTACCTAATCAGTGTTGGTCTTCCCAGTGTAGAGACGACCACTTTGTGAGTAATGAATGCGGTATATTAAATTGAATGGCGTAAATCACTGTTTCATCAGAAGGAGTGTTTGGGACTCTGGATGGGGGGAAGGGAGGAGGTAAAAAGGCATGTGTTGCAACTCCTGTATTTGCATGGGAAGGTGAGAGGATGCTGGGGAGAGAGTGAGAAGTTTTTCACAGTTTTGTGGAGGTAATAGCCCCCGTTTTAGAATGCTGAAAGGCATGTCAAAAATGTGTTTGTTGTCAGCATCATGCTGGAGGTGGCAGAAATACAAAAGTTGATTGGTTGAATTATGGAGGCTGGTTGGGTGAAACATGAGGACAAGGGGAACCCTATTGAGATTTTGGGAGGGTCTGAAGAGGTGAGAGCAGAAGTAGGCAGAAAAGAATGGACACAGTCAGGCCTGTCAACTACAGTGGAGGGAAATCCTTTGTTGAGGAAACGAGGAAGACAATCAGAAGCACTGGCATGTGGTGTAGATGGCATCATGGGAACAGATGCATCAGCAACAGACAAACTGGGAGAACAAAATAAAGTACTTACAGGAAGCCAGGTGGGAACAATTGTAGTCAAAGTAGCTGCTTCAAAGCCAACTGGCTTATAGTGGATATTGGTCGATGGTCTATCCCCAGAAATGGAAAACGAGGAGTCAAGGAAGGAAAGGGAAAATTTGGTGGACCATGTTATGGCAAGGGAAGAATGGAAATTGGAAGTGAAGGAACCAGAGAAATCGAGACAGCTTAATATCACACCAGCAGTTCTCAATAAAAAGACCTGGAGAAGGTAAGAGGCCAGATGGAGGGGTCCAGGTCAATGTTCCCTCCAAGCTGCGTGGGTGTATGCAATCCAGAACGCACTGCAGATGGATTAAACAGGCCATGCAAATTGATGTTTCTTTAAAATGCATGCGTACATGGCCGTGTGGAAATACTAAAGGAACTACGTCATAAAAACAAACAGGCCATGCACAAAAAAGAGAAATTAAAGGGAACATTACTCCAGTTGGAACGAGAACTCTGAAGATTATCTTGGCTCAGGTAGCAAAAAAGCTGCTCTATTCAAATGGGCAACACTGCTTCCTGGGGTCAGAAACAAAATAGAAGGAAAAATCCATCTTTGCAGGCACTTAAATTAAACAGCATTGATAGACCTGTGGCCATGTGCTGGAAGAACAATAAAGTTTGTTTTTGCTGTTAAAAGTGACTAGAAACTCATTATTGCCTCTAGTGTTGCAGCTCGGCCTTTGGCTGGCTGAGGAAAATAGTGTTTGAGGACCAGGATCACAAATCCAAGACTAATATCATGGCTTACTAGGCTGCAGTGATCCCCCATGTTCCTGTATGCTTCGGAGATTTGGACAACTTACAGCAGGCTCCATAAAGCACTGGAGAGGCACCACCAGGGATGCCTTTGCAAGATTCTCCAAATCTGATGGCAAGATAAATGGTCCGATAGCAGTGTCCTCTCCCAAGTCAACTTTCCCAGCTTCATTCAAAACCAGCTCTGCTATATTGCTCTAATGCCTGACACCAGACTCCTGAAGCAACTGTTCTATTCGGAGCTCGATTGTTCCTGGAGACTCCCAGGAGGACAGCAGGAATGATCTTTTCAGAGATGCTCTGAGAACGACAAACTCCCCTGATGGGAATCCCTGGCTTGTGACCAGCCAAAATGGGGAGTGTTCATTTGGGAAGGCAACAAACACATTGAGAAACTTCATTGGGAGCACACAGAGGTGAAGTTGAGGTGTCAGAGGGAGCGCACAAATCTCCAAACAACTCATCTACCTGACTCTTCAAGCACCACCTGCCCCACATTTGGCATTTTCTGCTGATCGCTTATTACTTATCAGCCATCTCACAACACATCGAACGAGAGTGGAAGCATGTCACCTTCAATCCTGAGGGACTGCCTAAGGGAAGGGTGACTATATTGAAAGATAATGCAAAAAAAATTGAGTCAGCTCACAGAAGCAACAGGGTGGTTGGTTTATTATATTAATAGTCAATTGCAATATCCAGTTCCAATAGCAAGGGGATCTTATTGTTGCATCGCCTGGGTTATGCTATTGCTTCTCAATTGTTTTGGAACATTTACTGTGAGGGTACTTCCTTTCTTTGTTTTTGTTTTCAAATGTATTAAGGAAAATAATTTGCGTTTATATAGTGTGTCTCATGACCTCAGGAGAGGCTCCAAAGCACTCACGTCTTTTTATGTATTTTTGAAGTTTAATCATTGTCATAAAATAGGAAGAATTGTGGCAAATTTGCACTTGACAAAGTCCCAAGGACAGCAATGAGATAAATAACCAGATAATTTGCTTTAATGGTTGTTAGATTGCACTTACCTGTTTCTGTGTGCTGTGGTCACCTGAATTCTTCCTGACACTTGCTCAGCAATAAAACTAATATTAAACTCTTTTCCATATCAATGCCTAAATCATATATAATATTATCTATTTAGCATTTATTATCCTCCTCCCTTTTGCAACTCATGAAGCTTTCTTTAACTGTAGTTAAAATTAGAAGCTCCAGTAATCAACTTGCCTAGCTTTGCCTTTCCTTGCTTGTCTTTCCTCATTGCTTTCCCTCTGCTCTGCAATTTCAAATTCCATCTTTGTACCCTGTTAATTCTTTCTGCAGTGACGTTGATGCCTTTTCAATTCAGGAGAACACTGTTCCTTCAGTAGAGACCCTGCCTTTCCCTGAATTTGCTCCAGTGCCCCAGAAACCTGAAACCCATTTTATACCATTTCTATACCATTTCTTAAGCTTCACTGATGTTTTGAACCTCCGTGTCTACAGGCAGCGCTGCACACGGTATATGTCAAGAGCTTTAGAAGAGGAGGAAAATAGAAAGAAATTGGCAGAAATTATTTGCATGGAAGTTAAAGAAAAACAAGAAGCTTTTGAAGTCGTATAAATTACCTGTAGAAAGAGGAAGTATAAGCTGCAAACAATGTTTGCTAATCCTTAATAGTCAATGTGTAATAGCCCTTTTTCTTGCTTTCTATAAGCTCCTGAAAAGCCACCTTCCTAGGAACGTCTACAATTTTTTCACATTGTAGACGATTCTGGTAAGACCATAAAATAAAACTAATGGCTACTATTTGCAACATAACAGTCATTAGTTGCACAGTAGAAGATGTTTAAAGCTACAATATTCTACAGTTGTTGATTACAGTTGGGAACTCTGTAATGGCATTGAGAAGATGCTATCTTTGAGCTATACTGATTGCGTTTGATAGGTTACATTGCCCTTGGATTAGCTATAGAAATATCAGCTAGTGAGTTTTTCTAGAGATGTGTGTTTGTGGATGTTGAATAGAGGCCTAATTGAACCCTGCTGGGTTGCCCAGTATGGTCCAATAGCCCAGCATTGACTGTTGAGAGTATTGTATGAATAATTACTACTTTGGATAAGGAATCAGATAAGGTATCTCTCTTATTTAAACTGAGTCCAGTAAAATAATTGGTGCTTTTAGGAGGGGAGGGAAGAAAATAAATTTGAGAGAAAATAAAAGAAAAATGTCTTGCCTAACTTCATCTGTATTGAAGATTTTTACAGTTTTTACAGTGGCATTCAATACGAAAAGTATGTGGCTTGTGTGCTCTTCAATTATTGGTAGGAACCCAAGGTGAAAAATAGAGGTCAGTGGTTTGAGTACAATACAGTGTTCATGAAATTGATCTACATTGTTGCTGCAAATATATTTGAGCTTTTGCAATGTAGCATTCTTATTTACTCTCTGTTAGAAAAAATAATTACATGACAGCTATGGGGCATCTATTTGTAATAGTGTAGCATCCCTGTGGTAAGTGCAGTGTCCAGTTATTTCAATTAGGCAGTCACTACAGACAGCATGGCAGTGGAATCTGGGGAAGAACATACCCATTAGCAGGATAGCAAAGGTCACCATATATTTTGGTGATTTTTTTTAACATCTAATTTAAATTTTAATTTCAGGGAAAAGGGTGGTGCATTATGTTAGCACACTTTACCTTCACCTCTGAGAACCCAGTTCAAATCCAATCCAGACTGATGGAGTAAAAGTTTATTTTATCTATTAGCTGTAAAGCCCCAAGTGAAATGAGTTTAGACAGCTTCAACCTAGTGAATCTGCATCACAGAACTGTCCCTAATTCAGCACTAATTGCACAATTGTTTTTATAATCTGCTGAAAGTTTGAGTCGAGGTGTTGTTTTTATATTTCTGGAGAGCTCCACTGTGGGTCATCTGTGCACAGTCCAGCCTTCCCATTGTCATTGAATTGCCTTGGAAAGAGCTCCGCCACAACTTCCAACTAAAATGAATGATCTTTTAAATTTCATATTTTGCAAGTTTGTGCTTTATTTGCTAACTATTATTTGCTAATTAACCTCTCTGGGCACCTGGCGTTTCTAGCTTAGGGTAGTATGAACCTGATTCAAAACAAAACTACTGCTGCTCTGTCCAAAATATGTATTTAACCTTTTTTTATTATTCGTTCACGGGGTGTGGGCATCACTGGAAAGGCCTGCATTTATTGCCCACCTCTAATTGCTCATGAGAAGGTGATGGCGAGTTGCCATCTTGAACTGCTACAGTCAGTGTCTTAGAATTATACAGCACAGATGGAGACCATTTGGCCCATTGTGCCTGTGCCAGCTCTTTCCAAGGCAATCCAATTTGTATCCCTCACTTTCTCTTTCCCCATTGGCCTGCAAATGCCTCCTTCTCAAGCATACATCCAGTTTCTTGTTGAAAGTTATCGCCTAGACCAGGAGCCATGTGAGTAGGTACTGAGCTCAGTCAGTGCAGCTACACTTGAATTACTGCCAAGGAAGAACATCAAGCTCAGTGTCCATCCGGGAATCCGTTAAATATCGCTAATGGCACTTCAGGCCTGAGCCTACTCATGGGAGACCTCGCAGTGACAACAAGTGAAGCACTCAACCCTGCTGTGCTTCAGTGTTAGAGAATCACATCAAATCTTCACCCAATAGAATCTGCTCGAGATTCCCACCAGACCAAGATATTGACTGTAACCTGCTCACCATTCCAGCTCATTCCCCATCTATTGCTGCTCAATTACAGGGCAGAATGGTACCTTTTAGATTGGCCACTCGTGCCCAATGCAAGCTCTTCAACTGACATCAACTAATCTTTGCCTTTCTGTGAATCTTTTTATATTCTTCCTCCTGAGATATCCAGTGCCTATTGCAATGATTGACAGTTTCCGTCTCAACAGTTATTTATTCTAATAACCCACTGCGCAAAGTATTTCTTCAACCCCCCCTGTGCTGTCTGCGTCTTAACCCTGAGCTTTCAGTGCTGTTGAACACTTTGAACACCTGATCATTCTGTTTTTCTCTTTTCTCTCATCCTCTTCCCTTAGCTGACTTAACCCATAGAGTATCCCAGGGTCCTGGACCGACTGATTAGAACAACCAATGTGGACTGACCAGGAAAACATGAACATATAAGTGGATTCAGTTTCCTGGATTTGAGTTTTTCTTGGTCCTGACAGTGGATCTTACTGTTATCCACTTTTTGGTGTAGGTATACAAACAGTGCTATTAGGAAGGGAGTTCCAGATTTTGATCCAGCAAATAGTGAAGCAACAGTGACATATATCCAAGTCAAGTTGGTGTGTAACTCTGAGGGGAACTTGCAATGGTGTTCCTTTGTGCCTGCTGCCTTTGTCCTCCTAGGTCGTAGAGTTCACAGGTTTGGAAGATGCTGTCAAAGGAGCCTCGGCAAGTTGCTGCAATATATCTTGTAGATAGTACATACTAATACCACTTAGCATCAGTGGTGGAGAAAGTGAATGTTTGTTTTAGATGGTGGATTGGGTGCAATCAAATGTGCTGCTTTGTCCAGGATGGTGTCAAGCTTCTTGAGTGTTATTGTGGCTACACTCACCCAGGCAAGTGGAGACTATTCTATCACATTCCTGATTGGCTCCCTGTAGATGGTGGACAGGCTTTGGGGAGTGAGGAGGTGAGTTACTTGTAGTCTCAGGGTCTGGCATACGAAAGGCTAACATGGGACTGAGTACAGTACTGCCCATGCAGTGATGTAAGAGAACACACGACTCGCACCTAGGGGTCAGTGCCGTTTTGGACAGAGCCGTGTATAGAAGCAGGCATGGAGATAGCTTCTAGCTTGGGGCTTTACTGTATCTATGTATAGCATTCTCTAGTAGTTAATAAATACTGTTGAACAACCTAAGACTACGAATACCTTAATAGGACCTACTGAACTACACTCAACACCTTACAACATGGCGGCAGTGAATGGAACAACTCAAAACCTCACAGGGACTGCAGAAGAAAATTAAAATCCTGGAAAACTGAAGGAAAAATAAAATAAATATTCTGACCTGAAGAAAAGCTCAAGAAGTGAAGGCACAGAAGGAAATTACCAGAGAAAAGCTCCAAAGAAAGCCTTGGAAGCTGAAAGCAGAAATTCAGTTCCTCACTGCAGCAGGACACTCCATTGAATCCTATGGAAGTCCAGCTTCAATACCCAGAGTAAGCAGATCTAGCAGGGGTGAATAAAAATCTAAAATTCCCGGACAACACAAGTCTTGAAAAGAAAGTTAAATATGGGAGTGGTCAGAAATTGCCATTTAAATCGTGGTCTGAGAAACTCAATTCCTGAGCAGGCGCCTGAACGTGTGGTGGCTGAGCTCACTCAGAACAAAGAAAAGTAAATAATTAATTAAAAATTAATCGCGACAGAGGCAACTCTAAAAACCTTGCAAAAGCTGGGATTCGACACTTCCAAGACCCAAGAACATTGTGCTAAAGTGGGTCTTCAGGCTCTAACCAGTCGATCCTGGCAGCCATTGCTGAAAAAATTTAAAAGCCGAGATTGCGAATGCCATTACTGCAGGAGCCTGCCAAAACCCGCAAATGCAGGAAAACCCTTTGTGAAGAAGTGTACGGCAGCGCCATCTTGGATTTTCAGAAGCCTCTTAAAGCTGAACCTACACTTTTAAAAATGTTAACTAGGGACCTGAAATCCACTCTTCCAGATCAATTTGGACTTATCCAAGGCCCAGACAAATCACAGAACTGGGGACTTTGGAGAAAGAGATTCCTTAGATACATGATTGCTTCAGGTTTGGATAAAAAGGCAAACTGAATAAATTAACATGCTGCTTTATTCTGCAGGCCTGATAACCAATAATATAATAGATAAGGAATCAATGAATCATCTGCAAAATTTGATGAAGTTTTAAAATTAGTTGACACTTATTTTAACGATAGAAGTAACAAAAATGTTGAAAGGGCTAAATTTAACAGATGTGTCCAGCAGCCAGGAAAATCTGCCGACTCCTTCATTAATAATCTGTACAGAATGACTGTGATTACGATGACCTGAAATTTGAGCTAATCGGAGATAGAATAGTTGTAGAAGTGGCAGACGATGCACTCTCAGACATGCTTCAAGCAAAAGAAGATCTAACCCTGAGAAATCCATCCAGATTTTCAGGTAATCTGAAATCTGTTTGCAGCAGATCCATATTAAGGGGAGAAAGCAAAGTGTGGTACAAAGTAAACTGTCCAATTAGTGAAACAGCATAGAAGCAGGGAGACTCCATGCCAAGGGATACTCTGACCAGTAGAGTGACCATGCCAGCATTGTGGAGCAAAGCACCCCCTCAGGCGTGATCAATTATCCAGCAATTTCAGCCCAATGCTTTCGATGTACCAAATAGGACACTTTGGGAAGTTCTGCAAAGCCAAAATATCAAAACGCACAGAAGGTCTCAAGAGGAATAAGGAGGATGAGATAGCACACCAGGAGGACACATAACCATGTTTCTTGTGTGAGGTCAAAGATCTTGGATTTTAGTTCTAGAATGCAGACATCTCGGTTAATAGACGTGGGAGCCAGTATTACGATCCTATTGAGCAAAGAACATTGGCTTAGACACCCCCGGCTACAAACAACAGATACACCACTTTATGGACCTGGAGGAATCTAGCTTCCAGTCATAGGCATGATTCTGGAACCATTAAGGTATAGTGGCAAACAAATCTTGGAGCTGATGTACGGCATCTGTAACCAGTCCTTTTCTCTCTTGAGCAAAGATGCCTGTGTAGCCCTGAATCCCCTCAAAACGGCAGAAGATGCCAAGACGACCACTGTCGTAAATTAAACAGAGCTGCAAGTTCCTGGGAGCTCCAACAAGAAAGACTCTCTTCACTGGGACTTCAGCTATGAATTGTCTTCTCTCATTGCAGAGCAGGTGAGAGTGACTGCCCTTGACATCAAGGCCTGCATTTGATTGAGTGTGGCATTAAGGAGCCCTAGCAATAATGGAGTCAATGGGAATTGGGGGAAAAAACTCTCCACTAGTTGGAATCATATCTAGCACAAAGGAAGATAATTGTGGTTGTTGGAGGTCAGTCATCTCAGCTCCAAGACATCACTGCAGGAGTTCCTCTGGGTAGTGTCCTCGGCCCAACTATCTTCAGCTGCTTCATCAATAAGGTCAGAAGTGGAAATGTTCGCTGATGATTACACAATGTTCAGCACCATTCGAGAATCCTCAGATACTGAAGCAGCCCATGTCCAAATGCAGCAAGACCTGGACAATATCCAGGCTTGGGCCAACGAGTGGCAAGTAACATTCGCGCCACACAATTGTCAGGCAATGACCATCTCCAACAAGAGAGAATGTAACCATCGCCCCTTGATGTTCAATGGCATTGCCATCACTGAATCCCCCACTATCAACATCCTGGAGGTTATCATTGACCAGAAACTGAACTGGACTAGCCATATAAATACCGTGGTTGCAAGAACAGGTCAGAGGCTAGGAATCCTGTGACGAGGAACTCACCTTCCGACTCCCCAAAGCCTATCTATCATCTACAAGGCACAAGTTAGGAGTGTGATGGAATACTCCCAACTTGGCTGGATGAGTGCAGCTCCCACAACACTCGAGAAGCTTGACACCATCCAGGACAAAGCAGGCCCGCTTGATTGGCACCACATCCAGAAACATTCACTCCCCCCACCACCAACAGTAGCAGCAGTGTGCACTATCTACAAGATGCACTGCAGGAATTCACCAAGGTTTCTTAGACAGCACCTTCCAAACCCACGACCACTACCATCTAGAAGGACAATGGCTGCAGAAAGATGGGAACACCATCACCTGGAAGCTCTCCACCAAGTCACTCACCATCCTGACTTGGAAATATATTTCCGAACCTTCACTGTCACTGGGTCAAAATCCTGGAACTCCCTCCCTAACAGAACTGTGTGTGTACCTGCACTACATGGACTGCGGTAGTTCAAGAAGGCTGCTCACCACCACTTTCTCAATGGCAACTAGGGATGGGCAATAAATGCTGGCCCAGCCAGTGAAGCCCGCATCATGTGAATGAATTAAAAAATAGGTTTGCCTACTTTCATTATAAGTGCCAGAAGCCCCTCATTGGTCAGACCAGCCAAGCAATCAGATGGTTACCATGACACCTTGAGTAGACGACAGTCTAGAGAGAAACCAGCAACGAGAAGAGCCTCAGCCTCCAGTTCCAATGCCAGATAGAGAGAGAAACCCTGGAACCACAGAGCTGATGCTGCAATATCCAGCCAGCATGATAGTGCCACAAATTATGCTGGAACTGAGTACCAACCATCCATTGATAACAACACACCACACAGCCAAAAGCAACAGTGAGCATACTACCAAGTCAAACCCTCATAACTGGAAGGCTGAAGCATTCGCAACAATCTTCACCCAGAAGTGCCGGATGGATGATCCATCTTGGCCTCCTCTGGAGGTCCTCAGCATCACAGATGCCAATCTTCAGCCAATACGATTCACTCCATGTCATATCAAGAAATGGTTGAAGGCACTGGACAGCAAAGGCTATGGGCCCTGTCAATATTCCAGCAATAATACTGTGGACTTGTTCTCCAGAACTTGCCGCGCCCATAGCCAAGCTGTTCCAGCACAGCTACTTCACTGGCATCTACCTGACTGTGGACAATTGCCCACTATCACAAAAAGCAGTAAAAGTCCAACCCAACCAATTAGCATCACATCAGTCTAATATATCGCTATTCCTTCACTGTCATTGGGTCAAAATCCTGGATCTCCTCCCCCTAACAGCGCTGTGGGTGCACCTACACCACAGGGACTGCAGCGGTTCAAGAAGGCAGCTCACCACCACCTTCTCAAGGGCATTAGGGTTAGGCAATAAATGCCAGCCTAGCTGGCAATGCCCACATCCCATAAATGAATAATAAAAAGAAGAGCTGATTTCCATCCTGGTGAGCGTCACAGCGAGCTGCACTAAGAAAGAAAAAAAAAGATGGAGATGAGCCAAGGGTTCATCCATCCTGTAAAGAGTGGGAAAAACCATCCGCTATCTCTCACCACAATAGAGCAATTTACAAAGTGCAATTTAATGCCAACGAATGGGAAAAGATGATGAAAAGACACCCAGATGCCAGAACAACCTCTGATCCAAAAAAATTTACCTGCAGTGACAGAGCCTACCAATCCACCGACAGCAGTGAGAACAAGATATGGAAAGATTATAAAGCTTCTAGACCACCTGAAACTATGAACTCAGGCTTGAGAGGTACTAGTAATTATGTAAATACATGGGGTAACCTGGGATAACTTGTAAATATGTTGAATAAAGACTTCGGGGAAGGTGTAGTACAAGGATCTGCACATAAAGGGTTAACATAGGATTGAGTCAAGTACTGCCCACACAGTGATATAAGGGAATGCATGACACACACTTAGGGGTCAGTGTAGTGTTGGATAGAGCCGTGTGTAGAAGCAAGCGTGGACCTTTACTGTACTGATGTATACAGTTTCTAATAGTTAATAAATACTGTTGAACTGCCTTAGACTACGAAATTCTACGTTAGACTACGAAATAGACTTCCTTTAACAGGACCTACCGAACTACAACCAAGACCTTACAGCATTACTCAGTGCGGAATTCTGAGCCTCTGTCTTGCTCTTATAGACATAATACTTATATGGCTGATTCAGTTAAGTTTCTGCTCAATGGCACCACCAGCCCACCATACCTTCTTCCCCCCCACCCCCCACACCAACTACCCCACTCCCAGGCTGTTGATAGTGGGGGATTCAGCAATGTTAATGCCATTGAGCGCCAAAGGGGATAATTAGATTCTCTTTTGTTAGAGATGGTCATTGCTGTTAGAATTCAGAATCCAAAAAGCTATTTTGTGAAGGATAGAACTGGAGTTAATCTTTACACACTTTAATAAGCATGGTATTTGCAGCTACATATTACAAGCATTAACCTCCTAACACAACAGCTACAGTTTCAGTCTGTCTACTTATTGGGGCAGAAATGATTATCTCCAGTTAATGCCCACCATCTGCAAACTATTGCCTGGTACCTATGTGGTGCAAATGTCACTGCCACTTATTAGTCCAATTCTGAATGTTGTCCAGGTCTTGATGCATGCCGGCACAGCTGCTTCATTATTTGAGGATTTGTGAATGGGACTGTAAATCAATGAATATCACTTCTGACCTTATGATGGAGAGGAGGTCATTGATGAAGCAGCTGAAGATGTTTGGGCCTAAGACACCACCCTACGGAACTCCTGCAGCGATGTCCTGGGACTGTGTTGATTGGCCTGTAACAGCGACAGCCATTTTCCCTTGTGCTCTGTATGACTCCAGAGCCATTGGAGAGTTCTCCCCTGATTCTGATTGACTTTAATTTTACTAGGGCTTATTAAAGGCACACTCAGTCAAATGCTGTCTTGATGTCTAGGGAAGTCACTGTCACTCACCTCTGGATTTCTGTTTTTTTGTCCATATTTGGACCAAGGCTCTAATGAGGTTTGGAGCTTAGTGATCCTGATGGAACTCAAGCTGAGCATATGTGAACCGGTCATTGCGAGTAAGTACCACTTAATAACACTTCGCTTGTGATTTGAGAGTAGACTGCAGGAGAGGTTGTGGCTTTCTGAACCATCTGGTCACTCTGCCAGTGGCATTTATAGTGTTGGTTGCCCTCAGAGCCCTTGCGGGCTGCAGCGGGGAACATTGCACATGATAGCCAGTCATCTGCACTTTGCTGCATAATAGATGCAGCAGATACTCTTTTTGCTAAGGCATCAAGTTCCCACTAACAAGACAGAGCAGTGGGATTTGCAACAATTGCTGGGTTCCCAAAAGTCCAGCCTGCTGCTCACAGCTCATGCAAATTTAGGCAGCATCACATGAGTCAATACCTTTTATGATCACAAAGGAGCACCACTCTCTATGTGTACCGGGCATGTGACCATAGTCTACAAATTATGTAGGTGTGTGCATGGTACGCTGGTGATAAACATGATGTATTCATCCTGCATCAGTCCAGGATCTGTATGCTTTTAATCAGGAGTAGCAGATCCATAGGTGATTCTACTTCTTGAGTTCTCTGCCTGAAAGCAGGTCCGACCCACAGTGCCACGACCTCCACTACGTGTAAGCCAAGGAGGCAGGTCCTGAATCCACCCCAGCTAGTACGGGGATCAAACGCCATACTGTTGGTACTAATCTGGTCCCATACCACCGCATAGGTGATTATTAGTGGACAAAACATGCTTGTGATCGTCATGGCTGATGGCGCTTGTATGGCTCTTATGAGCTGCAGTGAAAAGGTGATACCATGAGAATTTTCGAGACTTTGCATCAGTAATGGAACAAGCCATTGATGTGCTGAAACAGCAATTCAAGGGCCTGGATAAACTTGGGACTCTCATGATAAAGATGACCTCCTTGTGTTTCTGCACTGTGCTTCACTTGTTGTTCCACTGCTGCTTCACTGAAATTTGGAACTCTCTTCTTCAACGTTCTTCAAATTCTACATGCAAGTGGGGATGTGGTAGAACATGTTCCTCTCAGGGGCACTCGATTTACATTAAATACTGAGAAATTACAAAAAGAAACCAGCAGGGCAAACTCTTCTCAGAGTGATTTGACACTTGCCTTCAATGCCGCAGGTCTCATGCAGAAATCCTGTCCTGCAATTGGGCAGGCTGCCAGTTGGAACCTGTCAAAATCAGCTGAGCTTTCCATGAACGTGAACGGGACACCAGAAAAGATGCTCTGCCAACAACTGCTCGAACGCCTGGGGAAAAATGTCCTGTAGTTTTTCTAGCTGCCAGTTTATATTGGCAAAAAAAACTTGCGTTTGCCTAGTGCCTGTCATGACCTCAGGACATTCCAAAGCACTTTACAGTTAATTAAGTACTTTTGCTGTGTAATTACATTGGTAACATAGGAATTGTGGCCGACAAATTTCACACACAAACAGCAGCGTGAAAATGATTAGATAATCTGTTATAGTGATGTTCGTTGAGGGTTTAATATTGGCCAGAACACTGGGGAACCTCCTTGAACTTTTTTGAAATAGTCCCATGGGATCCTTTATGCCCAACTGAGAGGGCAGACAGGCCCTTGTTTTAATGTCTCATCGGAAAGAAAGCACCTTTGATATTGCAGGACTCCCTCAGTACTGCACTGGAGTGTCAACATAGATTTCCTGCTTAAGTCTCTGTCATGGGACTTGAACCATAACCTTCAGACTTAGAAATGAGTGTTCAGATACATCTGAACCACTCTGACCCCTGAGCTGAGTCCATTCACCTGCAGTCAATTCAAAAGTAATGAGTTTGGATAATTTATAATGGCTCAAGAAGGCTGGATGATTTAAATGGCACTGCTTTTATTGTCGCTGGCATGAGAAAGGGCACAAGGGACATCTTTTTGAGTTTGGAGTAAACCAGTATTTGTGGAACTGCTGCGTCAGGGAGGTTTGCCCTACATCTAACCCATATTTTACACGGTCTGGGATTACTTGATGTAGTTAGTGGTTGCTAACAGGTGCAATGTGTTCCATTCCTCATGAGTGACTTCCTTCACTTTGATAACGAAAATAAAATCACTCCTTTGGATTTTTAGAAAGAATAAACTTGTATTTATTTAGATTGTTAAAACAACTGATATCAATTACCTATAAAGTACTGTAATCAAAATGTATAAGATTATTGTAGGAAAAAATTAGCAAGCATTGAGACTGTCTTACAGATTCACTTTGATCAATTTGATATGCATTCTTTTGAAAATGTTCAGTTTATCAAAAATATTCACTTTAAGGATTATTTTAAATATATATTTTTACCCTGAAGAGTATATAGTTGGTGGAACAAAAACAAAAATAGCTGGAAAAACTCAGCAGGTCTGACAGCATCTGTGGAGAGGAAGACAGAGTTAACGTTTCGAGTCCGTATGACTCTTCATCAGCACTAAAGAGAAATAGAAATGTGGTGAAATATAAACTGTTTAAGGGGGGGTGGGACAGGTGGAGCTGGATAGAGGGCCAGTGATAGGTGGAGGCAAAGGAGAGATTGCCAAAGATGTCATAAACAAAGGTTAAAGAAGTGTTAACAGTGGTGATATTAGCTAAAGGATGTGCTAATGGTGACATTAAGGGTAGAAAGCAGGATGAGCAAATGACAAATGGCCCTAGTGGGGGGAAGGGATCAAAATAGGCTAAAAGGTGGAGGCTAATCCACATCCTTTAGCTAATATCACCACCATTAACGCCCCTTTGATTTTTGTTTATGACATCTTTGGCAATCTCTCCTTTGCCACCACCTATCACTGGCCCTCTATCCAGCTCCATCTGTCCCACCCCCTTAAACAGCTTATATTTCACCTCATTTCTATTTCTCTTTAGTTCTGATGAAGAGTCATACGGACTCGAAACGTTAACTCTGTCTTCCTCTCCACAGATGTTGTCAGACCTGCTGAGATTTTCCAGCTATTTTTGTTTTTGTTCCAGATTTCCAGCATCTGCAGTAGTTTGCTTTTATCTTAGTATAGTTGGTGGGATTAGTTTTGTGCAACAGCAGGGATGGGGACTCTTCAAAAACTGATGATAATCTGAACACTCCCAAAGCCTTAATGCGGTACTGCAAAAAGGGTCACATATACAGAACTACACAAAAGTCATCTAAATAAATAGGTTTTACAGCTCAAATTAGAAGCAGATAGAACAACTTTTTGATGAGGTACAAGTGTGAAGGAAATAATTTAATGATGTATTTTTCCATGTTTGTTGATAAACAAATTGTGAACTATAATTCATAATGTGGAACTTGAAGAGAAAATGTTATCTTGAGGAACAGTTGTAAACTGCATCTATTTTCCTCAAATCCTTGTGATGCTTCAAGATTGCTCAAGTGTTATAATGCTTTGAACTACACATGCTCAGAAGAACCATTTCCCACATGTTGACATTTGATGAAATTATTCAGTTTTGCCCGGAGCACATCACTCTCTGTGAATGTGTTTATTTCAAACCAGTTTAAATGCACACTTAAACCATATTTGTGTGTCAGACAACTTAAAAAAAAAACTCCATATTAAAAAGAATAATTTCTCCTGTAATCCTTCATGTTCCCAAGTTGTGTCGTCCATATTAGGGCTGCACAAAGTACCTGTGAACTGGAACAAAGGGAAATTGGAAGATTTATTTTAACATGAAAAAGACAGCCAAATGAAAGAAATAGAGCAAGTTTCTGTGTGTTTAGCAATGGATGGTTAAGGCTAAGCTGCTGATACAAATGATTCTTCCTTGTGAGTAAATAGAACCTTGTGTAAACAGGTTGGCCTGGTCTCTCACCGAGCTGATTTCATGGTGGGCAGCAGCTGATATATGTTAATATACAAAAAAATCACCACTTGTATAAATGTCAGTGGATGAAAGAAGACTGAATAGTTGTTTGTCTTAAGTTCTTCCCACTGTTTACTCAAGCCACAATGCATTGCCTCAACCTTGATTCCCTAAGAATGGCCCCTTTCTCCTCCTCAATCTGTTTACATTGTCTTGGCTGAGTGTCACCTACAAAATCTGTCGATTATTCCACCTGGTTAATGTTAAATTGGTCTTGCAAGATGATGTGTTTGTTCATGAACACAAATGCAGGCATGTTGTTTACTGTAGCTATGGCAGCAATCAGTTATTAAACAAATATACCTCTGTTTACGGGTGTGAGCAGCAGTTTATCCTGTATGGTTGAACAAAATTTAATGCTGTGTTTTGATAAAGTAGAAGGGAGCTTGTCCATGGAATGCAGCTCAAGCAGACTTGGGTTTGCTTTTCTTATCGGAGACTTGAGTGAAGGGGCTAGCAGATTAGCAAGCTGTTTAGTTCTCCACTAGATTTCCTTAGAGTGGAATGGTATCTATGCAGTTGTTTGCTTTCTTTTCCTCCCCCACAATCCCCCCAACCCGACCAGCCAACGAAAAGAGACGAAGCTGAACAAGAGAAGTATGGGCATACTGGGTGCATGAGATGGACAGAAAGTTCTTTGTCCAACAAATGCTGACTTCACAGGCCCCTGTCAGAAAGCTGCAGTTTTGTGCTGCAAGAGAGGCAGTTGCAGGTGACCGTATGCTTAGTTTGTTTCTCATGATGTTTGGTAAACAAGTTAGAAACCTTTACAAGGACTGTTTGTGTTATTGTTCTGAATGTTGTTGTTGTTTCAGGATATTTGTTGTGCATTTAAACCTGGCAGAACCTGTTAACATTGGCAACAGAATGCTAGGACAGTTCAAAGATAAAGAAAAAAACAACAGGCATTGTGACCTTGACAAATCATATGTGTTTGAGAAGCAGGCCCTTTCCCCCCATTAATTAATGCACTTTTGCTCTAGATAAGTATTCAAAGAAAATCACATATTTTTTTATCTTCAGTAATGCTGAAACTCACATTATGCATTGGAAATGATAAAACATTTATCATTTTTACCAACAGGTAATATACATAATTTATGCTGTTTTAGTGCTACCCTTTTTTGATATTCATGATGGATAACACTTAAGATTTCTTCTCGATATTGCAGCATGGTATTACACTACAGTAAAATTAATGAGAAGGTAGATTTATGAGTTTCATTTGTTTGTCGATTCAAAAATTAATTGAGTGTTAATTTTAGCTGTTCCTCATCAGAATAGGTACTTAGCATTTGGGCATTATTCTGCATTCATTGTGGGCTACCTTCAGTTTATTGTGGGTCAGTAGTTTTGCATACATTGAAATAGCCTTTAGGCTCATTCTCTTGATTACTTTTTAGCTGCTGCGCATTAGAAAATTTACTCCCCTTATAATTGTGAAAATTCATTATGGGGCGACAGTGCATGCGTAATATCAGTAGAATGGCACGTTAGTATTTTTAAACTGCATTATAGACACATTGTGTTTGGATAAATTTGTTTCTAGTTTACAGATTTGGTAACACTCTTTACTGTTTAGCATTTTCTGTCACACAGCATTTGAAATTGTTTTAATTTAGAATCTTTATCAGTCGGCTTTTATTAGTCCCATTCTGGTTCCAGTGACTGAGCTTCCCACAGGAGTAAGCATGTGATATTATAAATCTGTGTTTAGCTCAATTTTCACTTCCTTTGATGATTAGGCAGAGTGTTTTAAGGGCATTTTTTCTGCTTCATATAAATAATTGATCAGTTAAGTTAATTCATTTCAGCCTGACTTGGTCAACCTTCATTAACTGTCCTGGAATAAAGCCTCTCTTCTTGTTAGCTGAGCAACTTTCCCAAAAAGGTTAACTCATCAAAGTAGAGTTATTGTTGGGTTTGATCACACAAGTACATCACTATCAAGGTGTGAAATGAATTAAAAGCCTGCCAACTGCCAAAGGCAAACCAAAGTTAAGGAGGCGGTACTTCATTTGTCAGACTGATTAGGTTTTATTTCTTAACTATCAGAAAAATTAAACCCATGTAACCTAGGGCATGTTTTCCATACCCAGTCAATTATCTGCAGTACTTTAGAATACAGATGTACAGATCCAGCAAAAGCCAGTTTCTCTTAACAGTTGTTCTACAGTTTAACTGAATTTAAGGCTGCAGCACCCATCCTGCATATGGATTAAACATCTTTCTTAGTCATCCAACTTTCCAAAAAATACATTGTTTAATCCAAATACCTTACTATTATGCACATCAAATTAATTTTCAGTAAAGATTAATGGTTATTCATGATGCAGTCTGAGAAGCATGCGATTAATCCAGCTAAGCAGATGACTATTTCTGAGTCAGACCACCATGATTGTTGACAACTCTCTGTTTACAGAGTGAAGATGTAAACCTCAAATGGATCAATACCTCGTCAGAATTTTTTTTTCAGTTTCACCCTTTTTCCTTTGTCTCTCGAAGATGCTGATTCTCTGCTAGAATAGAGTTCCACAGACATCACCTGAGCTCCAGCATTTTGTCCACATGGTCATTCTACATGTGCCAGCCTAAAGGAGTGTCAGCAAGCTGCTCAACTTGGGGAGGGAGGGATCACATCTGAATCTGAAGTTGAACCAGTCCATATAGAAAGTTACATTTAAAGAAAAACAAATGAATAATGTAACAGGAGTACAATCATGTGGCAAATCTTGGATGTGACTACTGCAGCTTTGAAGCCAACTTAACTTTTCCAGAGTACCAGTATAATGCTGTATTTTATTTTTAAGGCACATGATTGTTCACTGAAATGTTTTCCCTCCATCACTAATGTGAGCAAAAAAAGTCAGTGTAAGTATGAAATGGGCTTCTTTTTTGTTCACATTAGTTACTGGAGGGAAATGAACCTAATTGTCTTTTTTGCTCTTTTGTTGTATTTTAATTATGTTGCATAGTACTGACAAAATAAGGCTAAATTAAACCCTTAGTAATCTTATATGCATTTAGTTTTATGGCTATTTTAACATCACCAGTGAAATTAATTCCCACAAAAATAGTGTGATCCAGTGAATAGAATATAATAATGTGTAGCATTAATTTTCTAATAAATGTAAGATCCAACCAGTGTGACTAAAATGGATGCTTTTTGTGTTAAATGATTGAGTAACTACAAAGTCTATGTGCAGCAACTTGAAAGAAATAAAAGGCTTTTAGTTACTACCTTTTCACTGTTTTGGCAACTCAAAATCTGAGGACAAAATCTAAGATTACTGCGTTAACAGCTGTTGTTCTGAATTATTTTTCAGGTTTTTGAGTCATGATGCAAGAATCTGGGATTGAGACAGCAAGCAACGGTTCAACCAATCAGAACGAAGCTAGCAGTGGTAACCACTATCCAGACAGTAGCACAAGGGAAGGGAGATCAAACGGCGACACATCCTCGATTGAAGTGACTGCTGCTGAATTGGTTCATCTCCAGCAACAACAGGTATAGTTAATGCTATGGCTTTTCCTGTTGATCCAGATTGCAGTTTACCTCAGTCAACATAGATATGCAGGTTGTTGCTTGAAATAAATGTGCCATTACTTAGAGAATTGCAGGCATGCTGAATTCATTACAGCTGTAGTCACACAAAACCATGGATAAAATTTCAATAACTGCAGGCCACAGTTGAGTAAACAGTTGCACTGAAACTTAATTCCTGTTGACTTTTCCTCATTCTTTGCCAGGGGCAGATTCTGATTTGCTGTGCAAAGACAACAGGGTATAGCTTTGATTAATGTGTAGCATAAGAACAGAATCAGAATTGTTCAAAAAAGACTTTTTAAAAAGTTTGCGCTGTCATCAAAAAGCAGTGATTGCTGTCCTTTTTGAAATAAAATGAAATAGAAATGTGTATGTGAGCTGTGGATTTTATGACAAGCTGTGTATCCTAGATTTTTACAATCATCAGTTCAATTTCTACTATTCACCTTTTAGTCAAAGTTTTCTGAATTCCCTTCTTTAACAAAAAAACTTTTCATTCAAAATGCTACAGTTTTAAATAGAGTCTATACAAGTAAGGATTGGGCATGGCAGTTGCATTTTAGTAGTCATATGATAATTCAGTGTTCTGCAAAACTTTCAAATTCTATACCTGTTGAAAGGAAACAGCCATTTTTTGGGAGACAGTAGATTTTTCTGAGGTGGATGAGTTATTTTGGCTCAAACAGTGTCCTTCATCTGTGTCTATCTTGTGAAAGGACCAAGGCCATGGTAGAACAGGAATTTGAGAGGAATATTTGGTGTACTTGAAGTTGCATGTTGATACCAATTCATTTTCCTCGATTGTTCTTTCAGCCTGCACACAACTCTATGGTTCATGCACACACACTGTTAGGACTGGATTTTACTAGGTGCTGCAGTTCCCACCCCACCCCCAACATGGTAAAAAGTCAGTGGGAGCATGCCCACAATCCCAACAGCTGCCCCACAGCAAATGAACACTAGGAACAATGTTAATTGCTTCAAGGCGAGACTTCTGCCCCCATCCCACCTTAGAGAGCTGCAGGCTAATCGGATTAGTCAGCAGCTCTGTAGTCCCAGCAGCATCAGTGGAAGTGCTGGCAACTGCAGGGGAGCACAGGAAGTTGTGCCATGCCGAGGACCTGAGCTTGGTCAGGGGTCTCTGGGTGAGGGATGTGGGGGCTGGATTCTAGGCCATGGGGAAGAGTTAAAGGGATGGGAGCTGACCTTTTTTTGCAGGGTGGGGGTGGTGGTTGCAGTTCCGATTGGCCCATGGGGACTGCAAAGGAGGTACCCACCCCTTTGCCTGATACAGCCCATGCAGCTAAAGTTGTCGGGCTTCTCACAGAGAGTGGACCTTCTCCTCCTGCTGGTTTAAAAAAAAGGTAGTGGCACAATAAGGCCCTTAAGTGGCTATTAATTGGTCATTAATTAATCAATTGGTGCAAGCATGGGGGGGATTTCACCAATGCCTTCCCCCATAAAATTTCAGACAGTTCGGGGGTGAGTTGGTAGGTGGCAGGAAGGCCACTCACTAGATTTTACGTGCTTGCCCCCACCCCTCCCCTGCCTTCAAATCTGCTGGAAGAGAGCGTAAAATGCAGCCCATAGTTTCACCTTTATCTTGAAAGGAGCTTAGTACTTTTTGACACTGCCACAGTGAAGTTTAAATTTGGCTAAGGACATTTAGGTCTTCTGGTCATCTGGACAGTGTATCAAATTGTACCCTTATACTTTATAAACAGAAAATTATTTTGCACAGCATGTGTACCCTGCTTCACCCAGAAGCACATGTTTGACCAGTAGTTGGATATGGTTTGGTAGCTGTTTCAGCAAGCACCCTGGAAATAGTAACCATGTCTGACTCAGTTCAGAATGACCTGATCAACGTGTAATCCAAAAGGGATTTGACTAATAGTGACAGTAAAGCTCTTGAGAGACTGCTACCATTTTAACTAAGTAGAATGGACTCAAAGGTTTGTTGAATTTTTACACCTTATAGTTTTCTTTAGTATTGTAAATACATGCACATCTTTTTGAGTATATGTGCAAAATTGCTATTGTTTCTGCGAAACTCTTTTCTTTTAGCCTAGGCACTTGAGGTTAAGATGGATTAGAAAGCTGAGGAAGGATTCTAGCCCTTCAGTCTTTCCAGTGTTGGTGAAATGGAAGGGGATATATGCTTAGGGATTGTGAAGGGGGTGCTTATAAAATCCTCTCCCAGGAAAGAATGCCCTACTCTAAATAGAATTAATCTGATTTACATTAGAAGTGTTAGGGTGAGCAGTCAATTCTTTTTTAAATATTGGAATGAACAAAGACCAGAAAATGCTGCAAGAAGCCCCCAGGTTTATTTGGAATACAGTCATGGTATTGCCGGTGAAAGCTACCACAAGAGGGCCACAGAGAAGGGGCTTCATTCTATTCCAGATACAGAAGATCTTAGTGATGTAGGCACTATCACCAAAGCCTCTTCCAGTTATGACATCAAATAACCAGCCTCATAAGACAATAATGTATATATCTCTCTGCAAAACTACCAGAACGTTTAAGAGGTATGATTTTGATCCTAGTCATTTATTCAGATTGGTGCTTAAAGTTGCTGTGAATTTGTCCTGCAATGCTTGTATATTGCACCTTGCTCATATGAGTGTTCTAGGAAAAATAACCACAGGTATTTTGCAATTGCTAGCATTTTTTGATAAATAGTGCTGAGCAGACAGAATTTAAATGTTGTAAAGTGCATATACAGAGGCTGGTGGATCTGAAGAGCACTTGAGCTGGTATATTGCTTTATTAATAAAAGGTTAAAGGACCACTGTTTTCTATAGAACAATATAGTGCTGGTATTGTGCATGCCAGTTTACACTGGTGTTTATTTACAGGGCAAAAGAAAAGATGCACACAGGAACTGCTTTCTAGTTTGAGCTGCTAAATGGCAGAGAATTGCTTGGTTTGTGAGCCAACACCTTTTTTTACACAGGGGTATTGAATTCAATTTGGATTTGTTGATCTGAAGCAAATTCATTCCCCTAGCATTTGAAAGTTCTTTTTATTCAAAACAGCAATGTATCGGACAACACTTACTCAGTTCATGCACTACACTGCTGAGCAAGTGGGTGGACAGATTTGGTTGTTGGGTGATGGGTGTGCATGGCTAGATGAAAATGTGTTGTTTCAGAGATTTCAGTGTGAGTTATCTCATTTGAAAGTTCATTCATGCATGGCACCAATGGTCAGGACCTTCAGGAAAAGTAAGGATCTACAAAACTGCTTATACATGGCCAATTTCACAGAACCCATGTTAACGTTTTGTGGTAAAAGCACATAAAAGCACTGCGGATGCTGGAAATCTGAAACAAAAACAGAAAATGTTTGAAAAACTCAGCAGGTCTAACAACATCTCTGGAGAGAGAAACAGAGTTAACGTTTCAAGTCCGTATGACTCTTCTTCAGAGCTAGCTTCTTCCCTGAGGAAGAGTTATACAGACTTGAAACAATAACTGTTTCTCTCTCCACAAATGCTGTTAGGCCTGCTGAGTTTTTCCAGCATTTTCTGTTTTTGTTAAAGTTTTGTGAACCTGTTAGCTTACTTTGTTTTTTTAACAGAAGCTAGAAACTTCGAGACAAAAACAGCATTTAAAGGTGAGAAATAGGGTACAATGAATAATATTCATTTTGGAAAGGACAAGGGGTATTTGAATGAAGTCATTGCATTTCTCTGAGCAATGTTAGGTGTATTTAATTATGGGCACACTGCATGCCTTGAGCTCTGCTTTCCCACAGGAGATTTGTATTAGCCATTTATACCAATCTAATGTCGATCTTCTCTTCACAATTCAGGTCAGTTCTGAGATCAAGAGGTGAGAGTTTTTACTCCAAAATACAATCATAGTAAATAGCTGAGCACCATTATCTGACCGCATTGCTAGATTCAGCTGCAAATTCAAAACAAATGTGAATTCGAAGCTCAAGTATAAATGGTGTTTTTGATTTAAAACAGCTGTGAATCCTAAACCAATTCAAATTTACCCTCCTAGTGTAAATGAAAGCCTGGTTACTTACAAACTCTCCAGCACACTATGATTGTTTTTATCTGATTTAGTGAGTTTGCACATGGTTTTTGTAAAGATCCTGTTTGAAATTTTATATCATTAATAGGGACAAATTGACACAGAAACAGAACCTCAAAAGGCCATCGTTATTTTCCAGTTCCATGAATATTCATTTTTGTAGGCTCAGGCCTTATTCAGTTAGTAAGCATCCTGAGTTGTAATTCAAAATATCAGAGACTTTTGAATGATCTCTCTCTGACAAAAGGAGTTTGCTGCTAGACTGCTGGTAGTCTTCATTAGGTTTGTTCAGCTGCAATTTTTTTAAAACAAATTTGTTTGCTGGAACCTGATGGAAAGCACGGTTTATATTTTCCTTTGTTTGGTCATTGGACCTAAAATCAGTGGAACAATTGTGTTGCTTTGAAAGAGGTTAACCTCGGCTCTGATAAGCAAAAACAATGCAGTCTGATAGTCCACGGTTTAACTTGGAACAATACAACAAAGGTATTCTGTGAATACAAGTTTCACCTTTTTTCCTAGAGGGTCAACAAAGAAATATTTGAGTGCTCTGCAAAGAGAAGTGCTGCATTAGAATCCCTTTGAAGAGGTACCTTGCGTTTTACTAAGTAATAGGGATTTCCTGATTTATTTAACTATAGAGCCGTATTGCTACATTGAGGTTTCTGTGTCGATTTAAATTGTACATTTGCATTAATCCCTACCTCATGACTGCTACAAATTCTTCTGGAGTTTGGATGGTAAGACAATCCATACTATGAAAATCTATATGATCACTAGTTACCTGGAAACTAAGAACTAAGGAGCCAAGAATCATAGATAAATTCAAAAAGTCCCATCAATATCTGAAACTGAAGGGCTATTTAATAGCATATGTCATAAATGGAAAAGCCTTCCTACATTGATGTTCCAGAACCTTCTAATGCTAACTGTGCTGAACACCTGTTTTGAACACTTCTTCGTAAACATTGGCCTGGATTTTGCTAATGTGCTCACTGTTATTAAAATGTAAGTGAGATAGCAATTTCTGACATCCGCACTTGTGCACTTAAATCCAAAAAATCAGGAAGTTGCTGTCCAATTTGTTCTCATCTTCTAGAAGCTTCATTATAATATCTTGCTGAAATACTGCATTGAAACACATGGAACAGCGTGAAGCTCTTGTTGGAGAATTTAAAAAAAACTTTTTTCTTTTTGTTTCTTTTATTTCTCTCAATCCCTTCTTTCTTTTCCTCTCTTTATTTCGCTTTATGTGCATGATTTGGCATGGAATTAAATATTTTACCTTACACTGCCTGGTTTAGGCACAGCACACTATTAATAAGTCTTCAGTCTGATTGGTTAGGAAGATACACAGTTGGTTTCCCTGTTCACACAGGTCCCCAGATCCCCTGAAATGGCTCTATAATTACAACAAGTTCAAGTGCAAAACCCCATAGAAAGTCTGTGGGCAAACATAAGTATAATGAACAGCTGGTGCCATTCATTCACCATTGAGAAAAAAAATCTGGGCCATATTCTCAGTGAATCTCAGAATGAGGCATCAGTTACCACCAGATCAAATCCAACCATTATTGTAGACAATGTTAGACTAACATACTACCAGCAAATTTAGAATTGTAATCACCTTTGAAATGCTGTCAGCAGCCTGCTTAACCATATGCTTTCTTAAGTGTACGGTACAGAGAAATAACCTTTAGTGATATTAAAGTTGTGAGTACACCTTGTAGTTGCTGAATTGAAGCCCCAGTCTCTTGACTGGTAGTCTTTTTTGTTTCTCTTTTGAAGCTTTCTCCTAGCACCAGACCCCCCCTGACCCCACCTCACCACACCCCCCCCCCCCCCCCCCCCACCCCTCACCTCACCCCACCCAACCCAATCCCTTTCTTTCTCGTGCAACATACATACATTTGTACGTTCACATACACATTCGATCTCTTGGACTAATATATTACATTTTACAGGCACTCCATGTAACCTTTCTTTGTCACACATTCTCTCTTTTACAATCATTTCTAGTAATTTTTGATCAGGTATTCCCCTTTTTTCCAGCCACTTACTCAGAGATACCTTCTCATGCTTGCAATGTGCACTTACACTCTAATTATTTTCTGTAGAGTCTGTTGCTCACATTTTTCTGCTCATGTACATGTATTTGTGAATGTTCTTTTTGAGTGGGTCTCACATTCCCTGTCTCTCAGTAATTCTCTCATAGTTTAATTGTGTGGTCATGTGATTCCATTTTAATTTTCTGTAATACCTGCAAAGTTTTTCTCCAGACTGCATTTTATTTATGTGCCGCCCTATTTTGCAGATTCTTCTCCGTCTTTTAGGAATCCCCATCTGAAGAGGGCAGGCGATAGCCTACTCTCAAAATCTCAAAACAGCACTACTCTGTAAAAAATCGCCATAAATTAGTGCCCACTATTTCTCCTCCCCAATCCCAGATCATCTGAGTAAGATTTGAATCTCACTATGTTGGAGGTAGAATCCATCTACTTCCAGTCTGAGATGTATAAAAGCATGCTATTCTGACAGGCTGGTTCATATGCATATTTTGAGTTTGTTGTATGGCTTCCTATCTACAATCTCCACACTCTTGAAATAGGCCTTACTTTAATCCTTAGACTTCCATTGATCCTTGCAGTAGTTTAGAGTTTCTCTTATTAGTGATCCTGCCAATGTTAATCACTACTGTTATGAAAAATACTTCATTCTGCTGTAAATATTTGAAATGAAAGGTACTAAACATATCACATGAGAACAAGAGTACCAAAATCAAGTATAGAATGACAGAAAGAAGCTGGCAGAGATTGAGAAATAGAAAGAAACAAGGACAAGAAAGCTAAACAAAATAGAGATAAGTGGATATAAAAGAAAAGGAGAGAAGAAAGAAAACAGAAAAGCAATGGAAAAGAAATTAAACTTTGGACAACTGCATATGATTGTACACATAGAAGGCCCCAGATCACCTCAAACTGCAGTAGAGGCATTACAAGGCAGAAATTGGACAGAAATGGTGCATTCCCAGAATACACCCACTAAAATATTGGTATACTGATTTAAAAGCAAAAGCTAACCAAAAGCATCAGGACCAAAGTATTATAAAGGCCAGAAACTGGAAAGGAAAGAAGAAAAAAAATAATAATGGAAGAAACAGGAAAACTGACAAAAGAAAGAAGTTGGGGAAGGTGTTCAATTGTGAATCACAAAAGGCTCGTATGCAGGTACAGCAAGTAATTAGGAAAGCTAATAGAATGTTATTATTTATTGCAAGGGGAATTGAATACAAAAGTTATGCTTCAGCTCCACAGGGCACTAGTAAGACCACATTTTGAGCACTGTGTACAGTATTGATCACCTTATTTAAGGAAGAATGCAAATGCATTGGAAGCAGTTCAGAAAAGGTTTACTTGGAATGGCTGGGTTGTATTACGAGGAAAGGTTGGACAGATTAGGCTTGTATCCACTGGTGTTTAGAAGAGTAAGAGGGGACTTGATTGAAACATATAAGATTCATAATTCAGTCTCACCTCGTAGCACTCAACAATAGTGAAAGGTGTTATAATGCAGAAAGCCAGCAGGTGAAAGATAAAAGAAAAGTCAATCTCCACATACTTTTATAAGCATTTATTTACAGAATTGCGCTTTATGAGCATCCACCTCCTTACCCAACAACCACAGGTTCTGAAGAAGAGTCATATGGACTCGAAATGTTAACTATCTTTCTCTCCACAGATGCTGTCAGACCTGCTGAGTTTTTCCAGCAATTTTTGTTTTTGTTTCAGATTTCCAGCATCCGCAGTATTTTGCTTTTAACCACAGTTTCAGTCTGTGTCAATTTTATAGGGGCAGAAATGAAATCCCAGTTAATGTTTATCACCTGCATATAATTAAGCATAATTAATAAACAGTTAACAAAATATCCAAAGACATTTCACAGGAGTGTAATCAGACCATCAAAAAAAATATTTACACTAAGTCACAGAAGGAGACGTTAGGACATGTGTCTAAAAGCTTGTTCAAAGAGCTAGATTTTAAGGAGTGTTTTAAAGGTAGAGAGGTTTAGGGAGGGAATTCCAGAGGTTAGGAGCTATCCAGAGATAGCTGAAAGCACAGCTGCCAATGATGGCAAGAGGAAGTTGGGATTAACGCAAGAATGGAGGACCTCAGAGATCTGAAGACTTGAAGGGCAAGGCCATGGATAGATTTGAACACGAGGATGAGAATTTTAAAATTGAGGCATTGTCGGACAGGGAGTTGTTGTATTCAGTGAACATGGGTGATGGATGAATGAGAAGGTACTGGCAACAGAATTTTGGATGGGCTCAAGTTTAGGGTGGTAACTGCACCCCATCTTTCTCATTCCTGTCTTTATCAGGTTTGACTCCTCATGAAATCACCTCCATTTCCTGACCTAGGTTCACATTAAGCAAATGCATCTCCTTGGTCCAATTCCTGCTCACGTTGTCAGTGGCACTTTCCTACCACAATTGTACTTGTGAACCTCAATTGGCTTCTTTTCCCCTGCTACAATTAATATAAAACCCTGGTCAACAAATTCCTTCGCAGCTTTTCCCATCTTTCCTTTGCAACCTCTTCCAGCTCTACATGCCGATATGTGCTACCCTGTCTTCCTATTCTGGTTTCTTTTGTATCTGCTTTGATGGCTTACCCTTCAGTCATCTTGAAACCGTGCTCTAAAATACTCTTTCACAAACCGCACCACCTTTGTCCCCATCCATCAAAGACCTTTAACCATGCCTTAGTTTACTTCCATATCTCTTTTCCCACTACAACATTGTCTTGCTTTTCATCTCTGTGAAGTGCATGTTAATGTTTTAATACATGTTAAAACACTGTAAACATGCAAGGTGTTGTCCTTGCCCTCCTCTAGGGAAGCATCTCGCCTCTGCAGTTTCCATAATTCAGCCTACCAAGACATAAACTCACAGGGAAGAAATCATACTGTTTTTTAACATAATATGTCAGTGTACTAGTGCCCTATGCTACTGCGCCATCTGGACCAAACTTGTTAAAATAGTAGCAGGATGCTTGGCTAGTCAATAGCATTTTACAGCTTCATTAGTTGTTTAGAATAAATCTTTTTGCCTCATTTCATCTAGTTTAACAGGTTATGGTTTGCTAATTAATTTGATTTAGTTAAGGTTAATCCTAGAAAATTGGGCCATTAACAGTTTGAAATTGTTTGTTGGGGAGGAGACGGTGGGGACCACGTCACGTCTTCATGTAGAAATGGCAGGGAATATAATTTGGGCAGAGTAGAAAGACTTGTTCAGAATGTTTATACTCAAATTCTTTGTATGTGTCTTTTATAATATTCCACAGGATACCTCAGTTCAGAACAAAGCAATACAGTAAACAATGCCATTTGGCAAAAGCAACTTACATTTCTATCATGCTCCTCATACAGAATGATATATCCGAGCACTTCACAGAATGGAGGCCAAAAATTAACACCAAGAGCGGGGAAATGAACGGTTAGGACTGAAGGGGCAACTCAGGAAAAGGCAGAAAATCATAATTGAATAGCAGGTTTTGAAGAGGTTCCTGAAAACAGAGTGCAAGGTTAAAAGGTGGAGGTATTTAAGGAACAAATTCTGAAGTTTGGAGGCAAGAAGAACAAAAGATGAAACCTCAGCTCATACAGTACATTTCAATTCCTCAGGCTGTCCCAAAACAATTTGATCCAACAAACCACTTCTGAATTATAGTCAGTTTTATTATGTAGACAGACATGGCAGCCATTTTACAATTGACAAGATCCCACAGCAGAAAATGGATTAATTGCTGTTAGTGGTGTCAGTACAGAGGACAATGTTGACCAGATTTCCTTGAATATTACCATTGGACCTTTTACACCACACAAACAGGCAAGTGTGACCTGTTTAATGTCTCATTGAAAAGGCAGCACAGTAACTCAGAACAATTTCCAATAATGGAATGGAGAGAATAAAGGGAAAGGAATAAGCTGTTTACAGAGAACCAAGGGTCCTGTGTAGGGATTTAAGATTCTTGGAGATCAAGAAGCTCAGGTGGGATGAGGCAATGGAGGGAATTGAAGGGGGAAAATATCAGTTCTTTGGGGATAATGGGAATGGGGAAATTTTATGCAGGTGAGGATGTGGGTCACAACTTTTAACATGAGTTTTGATTTCTGGCAGATAGGTGGCTGACAAGAAGAGCATCAGAGAAGTTGAGCCTTAAAGCCATAAGCCAAATTTTAAGGTTTTTGCAATAGTGGAGAGAAGTAAGCGGCACTGTGGGCAATATGAAATGAAAGAGCAGTTTTGGTAACAAATTAAATTCCGAGTAAGAAGCTGAGCTCAGGATCTAGCACATTTTGGACTTCGCTCAAGATGGCTGAAGGCTGTGGTAGAATAATGTATGGAAGCAGCCAGAAGCAGAAAAGAATGGCTTCAGTCCTTTTGAGAACATTTCAGCTCACCTGTATGTTAATATTTGATAGGCAGTTGGAAAATATAGTAACATCCTTGTGGTCAGTAAAACTAGGTGTTGTAGGCAAACACTATGAAAACCAACCTTCTGCTTTACTTGCAGATTTTGTGGGTTTTTTTCTTTCATGGGAAGTGAGAATTGCTGGCAAGGCCAGCATTTGTTGTGCACCCCTAATTGAGAATGTGGTGGTGAGTCACCACCTTGAACTGCTGCAGTCCCTGTGATGTAATTACACACATGGCTCTATTAGGAAGGGAGTTCCAGAATTTTGACCCAGCGACAGTGAAGGAATGGTGATATAGTTCCAAGTCAGGCTGGTGTGTAGCTTGGAGGAGAAATTGCAGGTGTAATGTTTCCAAACATCTGCTGCCCTTGTCCTTCTAAGTGGTAGAGGTCATGAGTTTGGAAGTTGTTATTGAAGGAGGTTTGCTGAGTTGTTGCAGTGCTGTTGTAGATGGTGGTGGAGGGAGTGAATATTTAAGGTGGTGGATGGGGCACTGATCTATTGGGCTGCTTTGTCCTGAATGTTGTCAAGCTTTTTCAGTGTTGCTGGAGCTGCTCCAAGAAAGTTAAGAGTATTTTGTCACATTCCTGACTTGTGCCTTGTAAATGGTAGGCAGGATTTGGGGAGTCAGGAGGTGAGTTACCGACTGCAGAATTCCCAGCCTCTGACATGTTCCTGTAGCCACAGTATTCATGTGGCTGGTTCAGCTAAATTTCAGGACAGTGGTAACCCCCAGGATGTTAATGGTAGGGGAATTCAGCAATGTGCCATTGAATGTGAAGGGGAGATGTTTTGATTCTCTCTGGAGAAAGTCTAGCATTTGTGTGGCACAAATGTTACTTGTCACTTATCAGCCCAAGCCTGAATGATGTTCATGTGTTGCTGCATATAGACAATGGACTGCTTCAGTATCGGAGAAGTTGCAAATAGTACTGAACATTGTGCAGTCATCAGTGAAAATCCCCTTCTGACCTTATTATGGAGGGAAGGTCATTGATGAAGCAGCTGGAGATAGTTGGGCCTAGGACGCTACCCTGAGGAACTCCTGCAGTGATTTCCTCGGCCTGAATTGATTGGTCACCAACAACCACAACTATCTCCCTTAATGCTAGGCATGACTCCATTCGCTAGGTATGACTCCAATCAGTGGAGCATTTTCCCTTGATTCCCATTGAGTTCAATTTTGCCAGGGTACCTTGATGCCACACTTGGTCAAATGCTGCCATGATGTCAACGGCAGTCACTCTCTTCTCACCCCTCGATTTCAGCTCTTTTGTCCATGTTTGGACCAAGGCTGTAATGAGGTCAGGAGCCGAGTGGCCCGAGTAGCGGCACTCAAAGAGAGCAGGTTATTGCTGTGCAAGTGCCACTTGATAGCTCAGTTGATGACACCTTCCATCACTTTGATCGAGGGTAGACTGATTGGGTGGTAATTGGCTGAGTTGGATTTGTCCTGCTCATTGTGGACAGGACATACCTGAGCAGTTTTCACATTGTTGGATGGATGCCAGTGTTATAGCTATACTGGAACAGCCTGGCTAGGAGCGCTGCTAGTTCTGGTGCACAAGTCTTCAGCACTACTGGCGGAATGCTGTCAGGGTTCATAAAATGGTCAAATAAAATATTTAAAATGGTAGACACACAGAAGATTCCAATACAGAGTAGAATGTAAGGAAAATTTTTGAACATGTAATCAAATGTTAATTATATTGATTGGAAAAATGTTGGTGCCACACTCCCATATTTGCTCTATGCACGGTTATTGAACAAGAATCCTTGCTAGCAGCATAGACATGTAAAATTACCCCTGCATAGGTTCTGAAAGCTCCTGGTATTAAAAAAGAGTAGAATGCAAAAATGTTCCAAGAAATGAATCACATCTTTGTTTTTGAAAAGGGTTTTCAACAAGCTGATAGAAAATGCTGGTAGCGATAGTTGTTGTGCAGGAGCAAACGTAAACTGAGTTGAAGGAGCCCATTTTCCATTTTAAAGCTTTCCCATTTATTGTCATTATCCATAAGTATGCGGAGCTTGAAGTTATGAAGTATAAACATTATCCAGGTGCCGGAGAACAGCTGCCAGTGAATGACATGCTGAGGGAATGCTTTTGTATGTTTGTTCAGTATTGTGTGGCTTGTTGAGCCGCTTTCACAGCAAGAAATATTTTGACTAAAATATTTCCGATTCGTTCTGTTCTAGGAATTCTTCACCTATTTTTCATATTAACAGGGCAGTGTGTCCAAAATCTACTACTCATTCCATCCTTTTCAAGTAATATTTCTGAAATATGATTCTTCTTTGGCAGTAATTGGTTCTGTTTGTGGATTGTTCCATTGCCCTGTTCTTTACACAATTAGTGTTTTTGTTGCCTTGCTCAAGCTTTTGAAAACCACCTGGTTTATATGTTTCATTCAAGAATCTGGCAGAAAACTGCCTTACTATAAAACAGTAGTGAGGGGTTAAAAGCACATATATTTATACGTACCATTTTAGCAATGGGTAACTTAGTTGCGGACTTCTGTATCTGTTGAAGAGGAGGTAATGGAAAGCAAAGTGCAAGATTTTATTTTTGTGTCTTTATCAAGTAGTCTAATCAAAAAGGTAACATTCACCTGGGAGTGCTGCCATCTGTAAGTAAATAGTGTCCATGCAGGAAGAAACAACAATGTCATGTGGAGTGTTTGTGTGTCATTAAGTAACTTTAGAGAAGTGTTGAATTTTGCCACCTCTCCACAATATAAATTTGCTAACTACCAAATTTAAAAAAAATCAATTGCCAAGCTGTAATCAGATTTTATATTTAATAACTTGGCATTGTCTGAGGGTCTCTTGAAAATGGCTACAATGGGATCCCTCCTCATGTCCAGCTGCATCCAACGGCAGTTTCTCAGACTGGTAATTTCAATAACTGTGAAATCATTCTGCGTAGCCCATGCCTATGTTTCAAGTGTATTCAATTTGGGTCAGCTCTGACCAGTACTTGGTGATTTGGCTCAGCTGTTGAAACTAACCCAAAATTGCCACTGGTTTTATTATTTTAAACACCAAAAACAATTAATATTCTGCTTTAGGTCATGATGCAAAGTAACTTAATTAAAGGGCACCACAACTTGATTTTCAATTTTGTTTAAAAGTTTCTGCCAGTTAGAAAGGTTTGTTACAATTATAGAAAACTAGGGCATTTTTCTTGTGCATTTTAACTGAAAATTTGTAGTAGGACTAATTTGGTGATCTAGGAGCTCACAGCAAGGATTGGCATTCATAGCAGGGTATCTCTTCATGCTGGTTATGCTATGATGTTCTGTTCATTAATGGACAGAAAGTCACAGATTGTGTGCCTGTGATTTCCCAAGAAACGCCATCTGTAAGTGCCAGATTACAGCATCATCCCAATATTTAACAGAATCAAAGAATCTTGACAGAATATGAGGCTAACATCTATTTCACTTGTGCCAACTCTTTGAAAGAGCCACCCAATTAATCCCACCCTCCTGCCCTTGCGCCATACCCTTTATCCATTTTTAAAGAAATCTTATTTTGCATATATTTGGGTAATATGAAAGGAATATGAGGAAATGCTAGTTAAAGGCTATTCACAGATGCACAGAGGCAGGAAAACCTCCCACTCTCTCCTAGTTTGAGGTTGTTTGCTTTTTGTCAATGATACTGTTTATAAATCCTAAGACTTTAAATCTTCAGATCTGCAACTTGATGCTTTGATTCAATTATAATGTATAGGAAATATGAGTACACAGGAATTACTGCCTCTTTTCAGGAAATGTTTTGAAAATTATGTTCCTTGACAACCCCGCTAAATCAACCTGCTGTCACCACTAACTCTTATACAAGATGCTTTTTGTCCACCGATTTTGGTTGTTTACTTGGATAGCAGGAGGAATGAAGCAACCAAATCATCAATATTAATGTAGAGCCTGATAGCCGTTTTAGCATTTAATAAGGTACACCCCACTATCAACTCTTGGCTCCCTTGAAAAATGAATGCATGTGTGTGTGCATATGTGTAAATCCCTAAGTGCTCAAGTTAAAGCACTTTGCTATTGAAATAAACTTTTGATGGGTACCTTTCATTGCAGACTAGGA
Source organism: Cetorhinus maximus (assembly GCF_964194155.1). NCBI lineage: Eukaryota > Metazoa > Chordata > Chondrichthyes > Lamniformes > Cetorhinidae > Cetorhinus > Cetorhinus maximus. The sequence goes on along the minus strand of NC_135884.1, from coordinate 48,950,164 downwards.
ACTCAACATTCTTTTGTGAAAATTGGGAGAAATGCCCATTAAAAAAAAATCCCCTTAAAATATCAGCAATGTTGCTTATAAATATGTGATTCTTGATAATGCAATTGTATGAGTGGTGATGAACAGTTAGCAGACAGTCTCAACACACCTGAAAAAATGACCCTTTAATGTTGCTCAAGCACTTAAATGTTGGAAAGTTCATGAATCCAGCTGTGCAATGCACAATATCTATTGAAAATAGCTCAGTAACAATTAATAAAAAACATATTTACTCCTGTTATGGAGAAATGCAAACAGTTTTGGTAGCAGAGAACAACCCTCATAGCATGAAAGAGGGTTGCCAAGTATGGTGTCACTTAGTGTTGACCATTAGGAGGATGTGCCTGAAGGTCTGATAAGCTTACAGGACTTAAAGAAAAGCAGAAAGGCAAGCCGTGAACAACTGCTGCTTAAAACCTGAGCCTCACTTTTGTTGCCTCCAGACTTGACTATTCCAGTGCTCTCCGGGCCAATCTTCTATTTTTTACCCTCATAAACTTCCAGTTCATCCAAAACTTTGCTGATCTTTACTCCCACTAAGTCGTGTTCATGCATTTTGTGCTCGCTGATGTATGTTGGCTTCCGATTCGGCAATGGCTCAAATTTGAAATTCTCATCCTTCTGTTTAAATGCCCTACATGGTCTCACCTCTCCTAATCTCTGTAACCTCTTCCAGACCTACAACCCTTCAAGATTTCTGCATACTTCTAATTCTGGACTCCTGTGCATTCACAATTTCCACTGGCCCACCATTAGCAGCTGTGTCTTCATCTGCCTAGGCCCAAGCTCTGGGATCCCACCCCCACTAAGCCTTTTTGCCTCTCTACATCTTTCTCCTCCTTTAAGATCTACCTCTTTGACCAATCTCTTGGCCAATCTCTTGTCACATTGCTTTAATGGGACTTGATAATTTTTTTCTGCTTTAGATTTAACCTCCTTGTGAAGCGCCTTGAAATGTTTTACTATATCAAAGGTGCTATATAAATGTCAGTTGTTGTGACTATATTGCAAAACAGCAACAGATAGCTTGAGCAGTTGAGGGCTCTTTTCTCTGGAAAAGAGCAGACTAAATGGAAACCTGAAAGATGCAATTACAATTATGAACAACATCAGTAGGGTGGTTGTGAATTTACTGTTACTATTTGTGGGTGAGTCCAGAACCAGTTATAACCATGAACAGATCTAATAAAGAATTTAGGAGGATTATTCTTTATAGAGAAATTGATGTGAATGTGGAACTCGCTGCCATATAGAGTGTGAAGCAGATAGCTTGACACATTTAAGGGAAGGTTTGATGCATACATGAGGAAGAAAAAAATAGAATGATGTGGGACAGGCTGGGAAGAGATGATTATTACTCAAGAGGAGGCTGTGTGGAGTATGAACACCAGTAGAGACCTGTTGGGCCAAATGATTTTTTTTTTCTGTGGCCTGTTTCAGAGGCCGATTTATTGTGTCTTAATCCCTACTGGTCTCATGTTTAAAAGTAAAACTGGCAAATAATGGCATGCCATAGTGTGGAATGGGCGCTGGAAATATAGTGGGTGCTGGAAATATAGACATGAAATGGCTTTTCATAGGAAACGTCAGTTAATTTATTCAAGCAGGCTATGCTAAAAGCCAGAGGAAGTAGTGAGGTAGTAGAGGTCTGTAGAATCATTGCTTTGTACTATATTAGCCATTTAGTCTATGATTATAACAAAATGCCATTCAGTATGTCCATACACATTGATTACACAGGTAGATACAACTGGCAATAATACAGTCTAAGGTACTGTCATGAATAGCTTCAACTCACTTGAATAGTATTTACAGGCAACCATGAAGGAGCAATTCTGAGATCTTTAGGTTTGTATAACTCTGTGTTCACACTGGACAATTGACATCATGAGATGATACCCTCCAATAATAGTGCATGTGGAGTATCACGGAAGCAGCTGATTGACACTTATGTCACTAGTAGCTCTGTGCCATCACATTGACTAATTAAAATACAGTAGCTGCCACCTCTAAAACCAATGACTACAAAATTGGGGTTCCATAATGCCACTGGTGTCGGCACCATGGGGGTTCGGAGTCATAGGAACATAGGACTCGGGGGCAGGAGTAGGCCATTTGGCCCCTCAAGTCTGCTCCGCCATTCAGTGAAGTCATGGCTGATCTGTTTGTGGTTTCAAATCCACTTTCTTGTCTGCCCCCGATATCCCTTTGGTCCCCTCGTCTACCAAAAGTCTGTCTAACTCTAAGTCCTGAATATGATGGCTGATTTATTCTGCCATGGCCGGCAGGTCAAATGCATGGAAGGGTGTTAGCATGATTGTGCAGATTCTGATCTCACTCAGTGCCTAACACTGATTTGGTGCCTGTCCTGCCATTTTGAACCTCACAGGGCCTGTTAACACCCTCTCTTAAACACTCTCAGCTGATCAGCTGAGTTTCAGCTGCACAAGGGATCTCCTACTTGCACTATTTTAAGGGACTTCAAGGTTTGGTGCTATTTACTTTGCTGCTGCAAAGTTAGTGGAAGTACTGTCCTGTGTTGGAGGAGCTTTGAAAAGTTGTTTGAATCAGAAGGGAACAGTGCTGGACTTCTCCAAAGAGTTATATGAAGTTTGAGGCCCTGGCTGCAGAAAGCCTGCTATTATGCATGGGGTTTATAGTTTAAATCCTTGTGCAGCAGCACAGCAGGAAATGGAGTACAGGCTGCAGAGAGGAGGAACTGTGCTGAGGGAAGAGTTAGCAGGCTCCCAATAGAAGGCCGTACCCCCTTAAGGAATTCACTTCCATCTCCACCTCAGCCAGGAACGATATCTCAGGAAGTTGCAATTAACTGAGGATATGATCACTGAACTGTGTCACAAACTCCAATTGGACTTGCAGCCGCAGAGCAAGATGAACATAGTCCTGCCATTTGTTGTCAAGGTCACTGTGTGGCCCTCAGTCTCTACGCCTCAGGATCCTTACAGCATGGGACTGCTGACATCCTCACTGCATCAAGGAGGTGACAGAGGCTCTGTACAGAAAGAGAGGGGACTCTATAGTCTTCTCTCTAACCAAAGAGAAGTAGAAGGAGCAGGCATGTAGTATTGCCAGCATAACAGGATTCCCAATGATGCAGAGTGCCATCAACTGTACAAATGTGGCTTTGTGGGCACCACATCTCAATGAGGAGATGTACCAAAACCATATGGGGTACCATTCCCATTATGTGCATTTGGTGTGCAACTATGCACAGAGCATCATGTTGGTGAATGCTCACTATCCTGGCAGCAGGCACAGTGTTTTTATCCTGTACCAGTCAGCTGTTCCTGCCATGTTCAAGCCACCATAATGACCCAGAAAGTAGCTGCTTGATGATGAGGGCTACTTGCTCTACATGTGGTTCATGACTTCCCTCCATAACTCAACCACATGTGCACAGCGTGTATACAATGAAAACCATGTTGCCACTAGGAATGACATGGAGCATACCATTAGCACTCAAACAATGATTCCGCTGCCCAAACCGCTTGGTAGGAGGCCTACGTTACTCACTAGAGCGTGTCTTGAATTTATGGTGATTAGCTGTGTGCTACATAAACTAGGATGCAGCCCTAGCTACCATCCTTTAGTGAGCACCACAAGAGGAGGAGAAGGGAGGAGACACCTGGGACATCATCACTCCAGACAGGCTATCTGTGTGTACGTTATCAGACTCTAGTTTCCCCTAAAAACATTCCCACATCAACGCTGCTCCTCAATTCCCCAAATTTCCATTCCTCTGCAATGGGCCATCATAGCTTCCTCTTGGCCAAAATCCTGAAATTAAATATACCACCAAAAAGCTATCGCATTATGACTTTAACCAAGAAAGAATGCTTCCAGTAATACATGCAAAACTGAATTATTCACCCTGGTGCATCCCCTTAGCCTGCCTTGCACTTGGATGCGTTATGCCAAAATGCCAAGCTGAGCTTGCAAGGCAACAAGCATAGAACCCAGAACCCCAGTCTGAGTTTCCACTACAGTGCAGAGATGCGGGGTGGCTTCTGCCTAATCTGCAAGGGAAACTGAGACATCGGCTTGCTGACACTGGATAATGGATAGATCCACAGTTGGTCATCACTTCCTTGCTGGAAAGGATGTGTTCTCGTGCTCCTACCCGGTGCTGCGCCAGTGACTACAGCATTGATGGTGGAAAGCTGCTTGGGGAGACTCAGAATAGCCTTGCCAGATGCCCTCAGGCAGTTCTGATGCTTGAGGATCTGGCTTTGGACTATACAGCCATAGCATAGATGGCGGTAGCCTGCGTTAGTTAGTTGAGAAGTATTGGCAGGGGCACTGTTGGAGTGTATTGGTGGGATTCTGAATGCTGTCTTCTCGAGAGAGGTCATCAGGCCCGTGCTCCATGAAACCACTGTCACCCCCATGGGGAAGCACCTCTGCAATCCCAGTTATCGAATGGATGACAGATCACTGGACTACAGCGAGAGCCTGCATGCCACCATGAGCACTGGTATCTGCAGACATAATGGAGGCAATCTGAATCCGCAAAATGCCAAGCTGAGCTTGCAAGGCAACAAGCATAGAACCCAGAACCCCGGTCTGAGTTTCCACTGCGGTGCAGAGTTGTGGGGTGGCTTCTGCCTATGCTGCAAGGGAAACTGAGACATCGGCTTGCTGACACTGGATAATGGCTAGATCCACAGTTGGTCATCACTTCCTTGCTGGAAAGCATGGGCCCCAATCTCTACATGAAGGCCTGTGCCAAGTTGGAGCCAGACTCCTCCCTGCTCCTTGACTATGGCAACAGGCTCTGTAACAGGTCTTCCAGGTATATTTGTGTGCATGCTTATAAGCCTTCTCCTGCACACTGCCCCATTGAAGTCCTCACCTGAGTCCTCTGCAGCACAATTTGCCTGTGACCTCACCCTCTGGGGAGCACATGTGCCATCCTTTTTCTTGGGCCTTGCTGTGGCCTATTTGTACCCAATGACTCACTATATGCTGATCCCGCCTCTATACTACCCTCTAAAGTTCGTGCAGTGCCCATATCTGAGCTGGTGGCTATGACTACCAGGTCAAGAGATGATGTGTGCTTGTTCTCGACCTTCCTCGTGAGAGGGCCTTAAACGAAACAAGAAGGGTGAGGGATCAAGCTTGGCTAGAGGTAGCAATTCGAGGTGTAGAGCCAAGACAGGAGAACAAAATAATAATATGAGAAATGAGGGTCAGAGAATGGCAGGAAGGGACAGAGAGAAAAAACCAAAGAATACAACAACAGTCAAAACTAGATGTTACAAAAGTAATAAAAAGGCACAACTGAAGGCTCTCTATCTGAATGTACATAGCATTCACAACAAAGTAAATGAATTGATGTCCTAAATTGAAGTAAATAAATATGACCTGATAGCAATTACGGAGACGTGGCTGCAGGACGACAAAGATTGGGTCCTTAATATTGAGGGGTACATGACATTCAAGAAGAATAGTAAGCTAGGTAAAGGTGGAGAAGTAGCATTGTTAATCAAAGAAGGCATTGGTGCAATAGTTAGAGATGACCTTGGTTCAGGAGATCAAGATGTAGAATTGGTTTGGGTGGAGATGAGGAATAGTAGGGGGAAAAAGTCATTAGTGGCAGTGGTCTACAGGCCCCCTATCAGTAGCCACAGTGTAGGACAAAGTATTCAAGAGAAAATATTGTGCGTTTGTGATAAAGGGATGGCAAGTCTCCAGGTCCCGATGGACTACATCCTAGGGTCTTAAAAGAGGTGGCTAATGAGGTAGTCGATGCGCTGATGTTAATTTTCCAAAATTCGCTAGATTCTGGAAAGGTTCCATCAGACTGGAAAGTAGCAAATATAACCTCTCTATTCAAGAAGGGAGAGAGGCAGAAAACAGGAAATTCTAGACCAGTTAGCTTGACGCCTGTTGTAGGGAAGTTATTAGAGTAGATCATTAAGGGGGTTCAGCTGGGCACTTAGAAGAGCTCAGGGTGACAGGGAAGAGTCATCATGTTTAACCAATTTATTGGAGTTTTTTGAAGGGGTAACATGCGCAGTGGATAAAGGGGAGCCTGTAGTGGTACTGTACTTGGATTTCCAGAAGGCATTTGATAAGGTGCCACATCAAAGATTATTACGGAAAATAAAAGCGCATGGTGTAGGGGGTAACATATTAGCATGGATAGAAGATTGGTTAGCTGGCAGAAAGCAGAGAGCATGCGTAAATGAGTCTTTTTCTGATTGGCAGGATGAGATGAGTGGACTCCCACGGGTCTGTACTGGGGCCTCAACTTTTTATGATTTACATCAATGACTTAGATGAGGGGAGTGAAGATATGGTAGCTAAATTTGCAGATAACACAAAGCTAGGTAGGAAAGCATGTTGTGAAAAGGGCATGAGGAGGTTGCAGATGAATATACGTAGGTTGAGTGAGTGGGAAAAAATCTGGCAAATGGAGTTTAATGTGGGAAAATGTGAAGTTGTTCACTTTGGCAAGAAGAACAAAAAAGCAGAGTACTACTTAAATGGAGAATGGCTGCATAATTCTGATGTGCAGAGGGATCTAGGTGTTCTAGTACATGAGTCACAAAAAGTTAGTATGCAGGTACAGCAAGTAATTAAGAAGGCTAATAGAATGCTATCCTTTATTACAAGAGGGATTGAGCATAAAAGTAAGGATGCTATGCTTCAGTTATACAGGACATTGGTTAAACCTTACCTCGAATACTGTATGCAGTTTTGGTCTCCTTATTTAAGGAAGGATATAAATGCATTGGAGGTGGTTCAAAGGAGGTTTACTAGATTGATACCTGGAATGAGTGGGTTGTCTTGTGAGGAAAAGTTGGACAGACTGGGCTTGTTTCCACCGTAAGTTTAGAAGAGTGAGGGGTGATTTGATTGAAGTATACAAGATCCTGAACAGCCTTGACAAGGTAGACGTTGAAGGATGTTTCCTCTTGTGGGTGAGTTCAGAACTAGGGGGCACTGTTTTAAAATTAGGGAACACCCTTTTAGGACAGAGATGAGGAGAAACTTTTTCTCTCCAAGGGTTGTGTGACTTTGGAACTCTCTGCCTCAGAAGGTGATGGAGGCAGTGTCATTGAATATTTTTAAGGCAGAGGTAGGTAGATTCTTGTTAGGCAAGGGGATCAAAGATTATCAGGGTTAGTTGAGAATGTGGAAATCAAAACACAAGAAGATCAGCCATGATGTTATTGAATGGCGGAGTAGGCTCGAGGGGCCGAATGGTCTACTCCTGTTCTTATTTCCTATGTTCTTATGTTCTGTCCTTATGTACTGCAGCCGCTGGCCAAAGAGCAGTTTTTGGGTATCTGAAAGCAGAAATGCAGAAGTGGAGAGTTGGGTTGAGCAAATTGTGGATGAAAAACAAGAGGTCAATGACCATACCATTTGCAGCTTGCACTTTGTGCCAGATGGTGGGATAAGGATGAAGTGGGGTTTGAGAGGTTTCAGGAGGCATGAATCAGTACCTCTGCATGTCAAACAACACTTGGCAAAAGCACTAGGGCAGTGAGACAAAATGTACCCTGGGCGTTAGCCTTCAATGTCTATCACCAAGAGTGGTTCGACAGCACCACTACTGGCTAAGCTTGCAGAGTCCTGAAGGACATTGTTATCAGACTGAGCTTGCAGTGCATGGAGAGAGAACTACCACAAGAGAAAAATCAACTTGATTTGATCCACACCAATCCACCTGTCATTGATGCATATGTCCATGACGGCCGTGGTAGGAGTGACCACTGAACAGTCCTTGTGGACGTGAAGTCCCATCTTCACACTGAGGCATCTTCCATCACATTGTGTGGCACTACCACTGTCTTTAATGGGATAGATTCAGATCACATCTAGCAACTCAAAATTGGACAACCATGAGGTGCTAGACCATCAGCAGCATATCCCTCATTCTACCATTACCATCAAGCCCGGGGATTAGCCCTGATTCAAACTGTGTAGAGAGCATGCCAGGCATACCTGCAAATGAGGTGCCAACTTGGTGAAGCTGCAACACAAGACTAGCTGCATGCTGAACAGCAGAAGCAGCATGCTATAGACAGAACTAAGTGATCCCATAACTAATGCACCAGATCAAAATTGTGCAATTCAGCCATCTGGCATCAAGTTGTGAATGGAAGTGGAAAAATAAATAGCTATCAGAAAGAGGAGGCTCCATCTATATATATCCTCATCTTCAATGATGGCAGAGCCCAGCACATGAATGCAAAAGATAAGACTGGAGCATTTGCAACTATCTTCAGCCAGAAGTGCTAAGTGGATGATCCATCTTAGCTTCCCCCTGAAATCCCCACCATCACAGATGCCAGTCTGCAGCTGATTTAGTTCACTCCATGATATCAAGAAACAGCTGGGCACACTGGATACAGCAAAGAATATAGACCCTCAGCAGCAACCCAGCTGTAATGCTGAAGATTAGCTGCGCCTTGAGCAAAGCTATTCTAATACACCAACAATACTGATGTCTACCCGACAATGTGGAAAAGTGTGCAGGAATGTCCAGCCTACAAAAAGGACAAATCCAATCTTGCCAATTATTACCCCATAAGTCTGCTCTCAATCATCAGTAGAGTGATCCAAATGATTTTCAACAATGCTATCAAGCAACACTTCCTCACCAATAACCTGATACCCATGCTCAGTTTGGGTTACACCATGGCCACTTGTCTCCAGATCTTATTACAGCCTTAGTAAAAGAAACTGCATTCGTGAGGTGAGAGTGACTGCCACTGATATAAAGGCATCACTGTGTGGCACCAGGGAACCCTTGTAAAATCAAGTTCAATGGGAGTTGACGGGGAAGCCCTCCACTGGCTGGAGTCATATCTAACACAAAAGATGTTTGTGGTTATTGGAGACTAATCCTCTCAGCCCAGATGTTGCTGCTGAGTTCCTGAAGGCAGTGTCCTCAGTCCAGCCATCTTCAGCCACTTAAGCAATGACCTTTCCTCCATCAGAAATGGGAATGTTTGCTACAGTTTGCACAGTATTCAGTTCTATTCATAACTCCTCAGATAATGATTCAGTCCATGCCCACGTACAGCAACATTCAGGCTTGGGCTGATTAGTGGCAAGTAATGTTCACACCACACAAGTGCCAGGAAAAGACTATCTGCAACACCTCCCCATGACATTCAAATGGAAATACCATTGCCAAATTTCCCAATATCGTTATCCTGGGGGTCACAATTGACCAGGAACTTAACTGGGCCAGCATATGAATACTATGTCGACAGAGCAGGCCAGAGGCTGGGAATTTGTGATGATTGACTTGCCTCCTGCATGCATAAAGCCTTTTTACCACCTAGAACATGCCAGGAGTGTGATGGAAAACTCTCCACTTGCCTGATGATTGCAGCTCCAACAATACTCAAGAGCCTCAACACCATACAAGATATAGAAACCTGTTTGATCACAAGCTATCCACCACCTCAAATATTCCATCCCTCCTACCTCAGGCACACGTTGGCAATCATACATCATGATTCCTGCACTCAGAACCGGCATTATCAAATTTTTAACCCAATGTATGCAAAATCTAAAGCAATGGAAAATCCTGGCAGTGCTACAGGTTTATAAGGAGCATTGGTTAGTGCAGGTTCTAGTTTTTTCTATGTCCATGCAATTCACCAGTTCATTCTGGGGGCCATGCACCATTGTTTTTCCCCCTCTCACCTACAAGAACACTTAATAGTATAGCATATGGCATGTGGACAGATAAAACCAAATAAATCACAACACGGAAGAGGCAAATGTGGGAGCAAACACAAGTATCACAGAATATAACTGAATTAACTTAACATAGCTTATAGCCTAGCATCTTTCTGTGTAGAAAAAGAGAGAGAAGAGATTAATAATCAAAGTGGCACCTTTTTCGCAAGGTTAAAAGATAGGAATGCTGGGCCCTAGGTATCTAACAGAAGCTGGCATGTCTGTACTTCCTGCTCCTAAGTGTGGTTACACTTAATGAAAAAGTCAGTCAGCGTGAGTCAAGGTTAGAAACTCTTAATACTACTGAAATGTTTGGAAAATAATATCAATCGTGTATCAGGTAGAGTGGAAGCAGAGAGCAAAATATCGAAAGAAATAACACAATATGATATACTCCCTGGCCTGAATGCTAATGATGCCCCATGCATTTTTTTTTGTTTACAGAATAAACTTGCTCCTTGTTTCTTAAAAACATTAAGCATAAAAGAAAAAATTGCCAAATATTTATAAAAATTGATGTTTTAGCTTGAATGCATTTATATTTTACAGATGTAGTTTATTATCACATTTCATTTTGGCAGTTTTATTTAGAAGAGGTGGGTGTAGCAGAGTCTGCAATTCCTAATCCATGTATCACATGAATGATGAAGCCAGGAGCAGGATGTGTTGTTCACAGCAGAAGTGAAAAAAATTCTGAAGTGTTTCAGAATAAAGCATTTTGTTTATCTCATTTGTTTTTAGGGTGTGAGATCGATTTGGTTTTAACACAACAGTATGAGGAAGGAGTGAGTGAGTGTCCACTGAGGGCAGAGAAAGCTGGCTGACATTACAATGGTTCATGCAGTACACGTCTTGTGATTTTTTTTCTCTGTTATGACATATAAGTGTCTTAAGAGATTCATCAGATAGAAGTCCTCTTTAAGCTTATATAGTCTGTATTCCAACCAAGGTAGAAAGACTAAAAGATTGTTAAACAGTCAGCAATTCATAGAAAGCATTTAACAATTCATTGTTTTTGTTTGTCACCTTTAGTTGTAATAGTTTAATACCCTGAAGCAAATAACCTTATATATTTTATATATTTCTGGATAAGAAGCATCAATCCTGAGCTTTTAAAAATAAAAGTGAATCTGGTTTCTCCTTTGCTTTCTAAAAATTAACCTGAACTATAAAGAAAACTGGAAAATAATTATTCTTTAAGACAAAATGTTAGGACTACTAACATTAATGGCTGGTCTCATTTGCACCTAAAACGTAGATAAAGAGTGTCGCCATTAGCATATAATGGGTCTGTAGGGTTGAATGTTAAATGGACATTTGCAATTGAGATCTTGCCCAATTTAAATGTCTGTTTGTTTCCATATTTTATATTAGGTGCATTCCTCTGCTATTCCATTCTATGTACAGAAAGCTCCATTGGTTAGTAGTGTTGATAATGATCAGGATCTAGAGATGGAGAAAGAAAGAGAGAAGGCAGACAGCTAATGCAGAAGTAGTGTACTGAAAGCCACTTTTATTTCTTATTTATAATGTACATGCACAGTCTGGATTAAGGATGACACCACTTTAACTTCAGAGCTCTGGAAGGCAATGGATGACAGAACAGTGAGCTGGAGCACAAAGGTACTAACAAAAAGAAATGATGACTGCTTATTGAAATGCATTTTCTTTTGCATTAGCTTGTCTTCAGATATCGTTCCCATAGGAATGTGTATGAAATATGTTTTGAGAGCTGAGCTTTAACAACTGGAAACTGGTACTTGAGAGTTTGCTGTCTTATTTGGTGATATAATGATGGTAACTGCTGGAGCAGTTTATTCTCTCTAGTTCTAGAAATGGTTACAGGCTTCAATTAAGCAAATCTTATTCTGTCCTAAGCAACCGTAAAGCAAGGCTTGCACACATGCAGCTGGTGCACTTGTTGTTTGTCAAGTCTTTAACTTAAGAGACCAGTGGGAGTTTTTAATTAATGTCTGTGAGAAGTGTACGCTAGTCTGTTTAAACCATCTTGGCAAGTTTGACTCATCTCCCCTTGCAGTTGATGCAGTCACTTGAACCTTTGGGAATTCACTATATTAAAAGTTGTGTTGCATGCTGTTGTCCATATAACATCCATCTCATCAGTCAAAAAAATCTCATGCAAATGGTTTGCCTAGGAGATTAATTTGACTAACAGGAATCAAACGCTGGCCTTGGAAAGCTCACCCTTCAAGTGGATGTTCTCGCTGCTTTCATTTCATCCAGTGGTCATAAAAATACTCTGCTTACTGCTCATGAAATAGAAAGCAAACGGGGTTGTGGAAAAAATTAAACTTTAATTTAATTTTCAAATTATGTTAAGCATCTCATATATAGAAATTAACAATAATTACATGGAACTACTTGATGTAATTGCAAACTTTAAAATTTGAAATAATCAGACCAAATTATAATTTGAAACTTGATTACTAAGTGCTGGGGTCACGCTTATGATTTTTTACAATTTGCATATACAATAAAAAAGGCAAAACACTGCCAGAATTGATTAACAAGGACTTCTATTTGAGAAAATAATATTAATTCAATTATTATTTTGCTGTTTGTGTATTATAATATTTAAATTGTACTGTGTATGAAATGGAAGAAAAGAAGCAGCTAAGGATTTATAATGATGTTTATAGAAATCCATATATCTTTTTAAATAAGAGATTAGGCACTTCTTCACATTATATATTGTGCCCAGATTTTGGAGGTTGTAAATGTACAACTTAAATTCTGCGTCAAACTACTCATTTGTCATGGTTTACCCTCATAATTCCCATATGGTCAGTACCTGAAATGATCCAGATAATCAAGCAGAGGCACTTCCCTGCATAAAGAGAAAGAAAGCCAGGGAGCCAGCCACCTGTCCTAACATGTCATGCTTTCTAAAAGTTTCTCTAAAATCACCATTGTCTGTGAATACACTGCTAATCACCTCAGTCATAAAATGTTACATGGAATGGGGAACCTAACAAAGTGTATAGAAAAATACCTACACAACAGAGTTAACAAAATAAAGCACCATATTAAAAAAAATCAACTTGAGACATGTTTCATATAATGAAACATGAAAATTGGATAAAATAATACAACAGTATCAATCATTGGTGGTGCATTGAGTACATTATCTTACTTTGTTTTGCTTTGCTTATTATTTATAAAAGTGATATAATGCAGTGCTTGGGTGGAAATGCTGATGCATTTCACATAAAAGCCCAGAAAGCAAAAACCTTGTGCTCTTTTATGTTTTCTTTGAGCTGAGAACATGCTCTCCTCATTACCATAGGAACATGAGTCATGAATGTAAGTAACTGTTTTTTGCATTAGGTGCTCCCTGGAGGTATTAGAAAATATCATGTCCCTGCATGAAATGTAGATGTGAAATCTACCAGAAAGAAATATTTATGACCATTTTATGCTTGATTAGATTTGGATGACATCTGTTAGAAGACAGGGACTGGACAAAGAGAAAGCTGCTCCTGGGCAAATGTTAACAGAGTTGTTTAGATGATGCAAGGGCAGAACCTTCCATTATGCTAGGCAAAACATAAGTACACTGTTAGTGTGAATGCAGTTGACAGGAATCTGCTCTGATGGGACAAAATAATCTGACTTCTTGAACATGATGATGAAGCTGCTTGTATCTAATGCACTGGCTACTACATAGAACCAGGTAACATAGTACTTCCCTGTTCTTGTAGTTTGTTTTAAGGTCAATGCAATCTTTTTCGGTTTAAGTAGCTTGATAATTCAATAAGACATGATACTTGCCTTTGCTGGATTTTCCTTTTGTTTACATGACTTTCATGGGGAGTGTTTTATGTAGTTTTCATTCTAACCGCTAGTTAATTTAGTTTGTCAAAATTACGTTACAGAATGTTTTTATGTGGCTTTTATAAAAGTTAATATCCTAATTTTGTTTTCACCTGCAAAATAAGATTAACAAATATAATAACTGGCAACTTAATATTTGACAAGAACAAAAAACTACACCTGAATTGTACTTCCCAAAACTTGCACCACTTAACTTTGTGCTTTTGCGAACCTTTTATACTCCTTTACTTTTACTTCCAGTTTTGCCAGCTTAAAAATACTTTTTCAAGCTGAGATGTATCTTTCTTAACTGCTCAATATATGACCAAAAGAACTGGATCAGCAGGTGGGTCCTGGTATGTAAAGTTGTTAAACCCACCATCTTTTCCAAAGAGTAATTTGTTTGGTATTTATTGTTTCAGGGGAGTTTAAAGCAAGCCACTGCTAAGTGAGAAAGTGGTTTTGATTATTTAAACCCCCCTCTATGCCTGTAAAGCCTAAAGAAGGGGATTACATAGGTTACTCAGAGTTCTTGCTCATACATATATTTAATTGACAATGAACAAAGCATGCAACTGAGCTATTGATTTAAAACAAATTCAGCTGGGAATGCTTGTAACAGTTATGACAAAGAAGTGCTTTATTGGGACACTGGCAAAGGTTTTGCATTGCACATTTTTAATTTTAATGTGTTTACAGTGTTAAAAAAATGTCACTAACTAAAATAGTAAGATTTAAAACTAGTTATGACTTCAATAATAAAGTTTCACTGACTAGCTAGCAATGGTCAGAGCAGAGGCATAGTGACTTCTCATTTGTTAAATGAATTGTAGCAGTTACATCAAACAGTAGAATGCATCCAGAATTCTGCTATTGGGAAATCTTTGATCCCAAATCCTATTCTTAAGAAATCCATACCCGCTATTGCAGTGCCTGTGATGTAGGAAGTGCTTTTCCTGCTTTTGAATTCATGTTTTGTCCTTTCAATGAAAGTACTCCCATTTTACACCCAAAATCTGATTGATAAATGAATGGGTCCAACATGACTTGTAAGCAGCATGATAGCACAAATAACAGAATGATTGGTCTGTTGGTTCAGCTCCATGGGCCTCCGTTCAGACCCTTAACACTACATTTAACCCTTTTGATTACTTTGAGGATTGAAATCCTTTTGACACATTCTTATTAGATATCCACTACAAAAAATTAATTTTAGAAGTTCCGAATGTTGACTTAAATCAGAAGGAAGTTTGTTAGTGGTTTTAACTAACAAATAAACCACAAATCTGCTGTATCTTTCTTTATTTGGGGTGTAAGGGTGCTATCACACAATTGAAAGGATTAATATTGGTGCATGACAAGAGATTATAATAGTTATTTTCACTTAAAGCTTTATGTAAATTATAATCAATTAATTAATAAAAGGATTGTAAAGGAACTAAATACACAAAATACAAAAATAATTTGTAGCATCTGTTAGAAAGTCTAGTATGTGTATGTGTAGTTGGACACTGATTTCTATTTGGTAGCATGGCAGTTGTACTTATGCTGCTGAAAAGAGAGACATGCTACCGAAGTTTTCATCTTGCACTCTTCAGAACAAACACAAGAATGTCAAATTTCAAATAATCACAACAATTTATACTGTAGGAGAAAAGGGTGCTGAAAGGCAAGACAATTCTGATTGGTTGAGGCACGGCTGTGGAGAAAGCAACTGGGAGCTATAGGCTCCCCGAGCTAGAATACACTCTCAGAGAAATTCAATCGAAAATTTACCTGCTCATAACTTATCTGTGCATCAAGCTATGTTGAGTCGACTTGCCAACCAAGCAGCACCTTTTTCTCCTGTAGTATAAATTATTATGAATGTTTGAAATTTAGCATTCTTACATTTGTCCTGATGAGTGCAAGATAAAAAGCTTTGGCAACATGAATATTACTGAGAAGGGAAACATGTTGCCTGCTCTGTATTACCAATCAACTATTTAAAAATGTATTCCAGTTTTAGCTCTATATTTCATATAATGAGAAATGAACTGTACAAAAAGATATATAAATAGGGAGCATATTATATTTCCTTTGTCAAAACTGAAGTCAATCTTGTAATGTTGTCACAATACAGGAGAAATAAGAAAATAGCCTGATTGAGAGTTCGAATGTTAAACACCGCAGTGGTGAAACTCAGGAATTTTATATAACTCTTGGAAACTTGGGACAGTTCATCTTTTATTTCTTTACAATACCTACTGTGTAGTGTACATAGTTTACATTTCCCTTCGGTTGCTGGTGAAGAGAGAAACCAAGCAGTTTAGTGTGCTGAAACCCTCTCTTTGAACATCTCCCTGCCCTCAGTGGAGAAAGCCCAGGAGATCTGGCTGTCAGCCTCCACCATCTTCCTCTTGTAGCTGCATTAGGAATTCAGTATGTGAGGTAGTAGTATGTATGCATGCGCATCCTGATATCTCATTGCTACATCATAAAGATGCATAGCTTTTATATGAATGCAGTTCCAGGAGGTTCCTTTTGGGAGGAAATTGACCCACCTGTACTATTTCTCTACCTTAATTTTTTCAAGCTTACCATCTCTCTGTATTTAGAATGCATGCTGCTTAATATTTGCAGTACAGCAGCAACTTTCATTTATATAACAGCCTTAATGTGACAAAACTTTCCAAATAGCCAGGGTGAATAAGGTAAATTACATTTTGTGTTTATGATGAATAGGAACTTTTATTTACACTCCTCCACTGTTGCTAAATTATCCGACTGCTTATCTGACATCCTTCAATAGCACCTTCCAAACCCGCAATCTCTACCGCCTAGAAGGATAAGGTTATTACTAAGGTTGGAGGAGTTGCACTAAGTTTGGAGGAGTTGCGGATAGTGAAGAGGATTGTCAAAGGATACAACGGGATATAGATCGGTTGGAGACTTGGGCGGAGATATGGCAGATGGAGTTTAATCCGGACAAATGCGAGGTAAGGCATTTTGGAAGGTCTAATACAGGTAGGAATTATACAGTAAATCGCAGAGCCCTTAAGTGCATCAACGGGCAGAGGGATCTGGGTGTACAGGTCCACAGGTCACTGAAAGTGGCAACGCAGGTGGATAAGGTAGTCAGGGAGGCATATGGCATGCTTGTCTTCATCGGCAGGGGTATTGAGTATAAAAGCTGGGAAGTCATGCTGCAGCTGTGTGGAACCTTGGTTAGGCCACACTTGGAATATTGCATGCAATTCTGGTCTCCACATTACCAGAAGGATATGGAGGCATTGGAGAGGGTGTAGAGGAGGTTTACCAGGATGCTGCCTGGTTTGGAGGTTATTAGCTTTGAGGAGAGGTTGGAGAAACTCGGATTATTCTCACTAGAGCGACGGAGATTGAGGGGCGACTTGATAGAAGTTTACAAAATTATGAGTGGCATGGACAGAGTAGATAGTCAGAAGCTTTTTCCCAGGGTGGAAGAGTCAATTACTAGGGAACATAGATTTAAGGTGAGAGGAGAAAACTTTAGAGGCGGGGCAAGTTTTTTATGCAGAGGATAGTGAGTGTCTGGAATTCGCTGCCAGAGGAGGTGGTGGAAGCAGGTACGATAGTGGTGTTTAGAGGCAGCTTGACAAATACATGAATAGGATGGGAATAGACGGATACGGACCCCGGAAGTGCAAAATGTTTTAGTTTGACAGGCAATATGATCAGCGCAGGCTTGGAGGGCCGAAGGGCCTGTTCCTGTGCTGTATCTTTCTTTGTCCTTTGTTCTTGATAAGGCCAGCAAATGCATGGGAACAGCACCACTTGCAAGCTCCCCTCCAGGTCACACACCATCCTGACTTGAAACTACATCACCATTCCTTCATTGTTGCAGAACCAAAATCCTGGAACTCCCTTGCCAGCAGCATAGTGGGTGTACTTACACCACATGGACTGCAGCAGTTGAAGAAGGCAGCTCACCACCACCTCATGGGCAATTAGGGATGGGCAACAAATGCTGGCCTTGGCAGTGATGCCCATATCGCTTGAAAGAATTTTAAAAATTAGCACTGGATGAGCAGAAATTTCTTCCAATT
Organism: Cetorhinus maximus; assembly: GCF_964194155.1. Taxonomy (NCBI): domain Eukaryota; kingdom Metazoa; phylum Chordata; class Chondrichthyes; order Lamniformes; family Cetorhinidae; genus Cetorhinus; species Cetorhinus maximus. The sequence continues at coordinate 48,932,495 of NC_135884.1, read as the reverse complement.
AAATATTGGGAAGACTAAAGCCATTATTTTTGGTCCCTGCTATAAACTTTGTTCCCTAGCTACTGACTCCATCCATCCCTCTCCCTGGCAACAATCTGAGATTAGACCAGTCTGTTTGCAATCTTGGTATCACATTTGATCCTGAGATGAACTTCCAACATCCGTTATACATGTGCCATCACTAGGACTGCCTATGCCCACCTCCTTAAAATCGCTTGACTCTGCCCCTGTCTCAGCTCATCTGCTACTGAAACCATCATCCATGACTTCATTACCTCTAGGCTTGATTTTTCCAATGCACTCCTGTCTATCCCTAATTAGCCACGAGAAGGTGGTGGTGAGCTACCTTCTTGAACTGTTGTGTCCATCTGGTGCAGGTGCACCCACTGTTCTGCTAAGAAGGGAGTTCCAGGATTTTGATACGCGACAGTGAAGGAATGGTGATATAGCTTCAAGTCAGGATGGTGTGTGGCTTGGAGGGAGACTTGCAGGTGATGGAAGGTTCTATTTTCAAGAAACTTGATGTCATCCAAAACTCTTTAGGATAAGGATCTGGCATATATAGGGTTAATGTGGGACTGAGTACAGTACCATCCACACAGTGATGTAAGAGAATACATGACCCACACCTAGGGGTCAGTTTAGCACTGGACAGTGCCACGTGCACAAGCAAACATGGAGACAGCTCTTAGTTTGAACGCTTTAATGTATATATGTATATAGTTCTTGTAGTTAATAAATACATACAGTTAACTGACTTAAAACTATGAAGACTTCATTATGAGCTACCGAACAGTATCTAACATCCTACAACTTGGTAGCAGTGAATGGAAAAAACTCAAAACCTCACAAAAATTGCAGAGAAAAGCTAAAACCCTGCAAGACTGATGAGAAATTCAAAGTAGCATTCTGACTTGACTAAAAGCTTGAGAAGCAGATGTGCAGAGGAAAATTGGCAGGGAAGAGCTCCAAGAAAGGCTTGGAAGCTGAAGGCAGAAATTTAAAATTCCTCACTGCAGCAGAAGACTCCGCAAGAGCTCTTTGAAGTCCGGCTTCAATCCCCAGATTGCAGAGTCAGCAGACCTAGCAAAAGTGAGCTAAAACTTTTAAATTCCAGGATACAGCAAGTCCTGAGCAAGTCAATAGCTCAGTGGTCAGAAATTGCCGTTTAAAAACTCCGTCAGAAGAACCAGATTCTCGAGTTGGCGCCTGAACACGTGGCATCCAAACTTGCTCTGAAAAGAAAAGAGAAAATTAATTAATTAATTTGGAAGAATCACGACTAAAGAATCCACTTTAAAGACCAGAAAAGGCCTGGATTTGATGCTTTTGTGACTCTAAAGGTTAGCGCTGAGAAATCTGCAATTAATCGATCCAAGCAGCCATTGGTTAAAATGTCTTCAAGGCTGAACACGAGTGCCATTGCAGTGGGATCCCACCAAAATTGCCAAGCATGGGTAAACCCTTTGACTTCAAATGAACAGCAGCACCATCTTGAATTTCTGCAACTACTTAAAGGTGAGCCTACACTTCAATTTTTTTTTATATCATGGATCAAAATCCACTCTTCCAGATCAATTTGGATTTATCCAAGGCCCAGATCATTCACATAATTGGGGACTTTGGGGAAAAAAGATTTCTTAGATACATGATTGCTTCAGGTCTGGATAAAAAGACAGAAGCTGAAAAGTTTAACACACTGTTTTACTGGTAGGCCAGATAGCAGACGACATTATTGTTGGACAAATAACCACTGAATCAACTGCTAAGTCTGAAGAATGACTAAAATCATTCTATATTTATTTTAACCTTAGAAGTAACAAAAATCTTGAAAGGGCTAAATCTAATAAGCATGTCCAGCAGCCAGGAGAACCTGTCCACTCATTAATTAATGATCTGTATAGGATAGCTGAAGGTTGTAAATACAGAGACCTAAAACTGAAATTATCAGGGATAGAATAGTTGTAAGAGTGGTGGACGACACACTCTCAGACATGCTGCAAGCAAAGGGAGATCTAACCCTCAAGAAAACTGTCCAGATTGTTAGGCAGCCTGAACTCCGTGTGCAGTACAGGTCCATTTTAAGAGGAGTAAGTAAACCGTGGTACAAAGTGAACCCCACTGTCCAGTTAGTGAAACAGCACAAAAACGGGGAGATTCCAGACCAAGGAAAGCAGTAGTCTAACCAAACAGTAGTGCAATCATGCCAGCATTGTGGAGCAAAGTGTGATCAGTGTCTGGCAATTTCAGCCCAATGTTTCCAGTGTAACTGAATAGGACACCTCGGGAAGTTGTACAAGACCAAAACATCTAAACCCACAGAAGACCTGAGACATGAGACTGAGACGGCACACCAAGAGGACACACAGCCATATTTCTTGGTTGAGGGCAAAGATCCTGAGTTTTCATATTAGAATGTGGACATTTCAGTTAACGGCCATCTCACAAACTTTACATTGGACACGAGAGCCAGTGTTACAGTCCTGTTGGACAGAGAACAATGGCTCAAGGGCCTCTGGCTATGCACAACAAACTGGAGGAATCTGACTTCTGGTCATAGACCTAATTCTGGAACCGTTAAGGTATGGTGGCAAACAAATCTTCGAGCTGATGTGCATCATTCATAACCAGTCTTTTTCTCTCTTGAGCAGAGATGTCTGTGTTGCCCTGAACCTCCTCAAAATGGCAGAAGATGTCAAGACAACTATTGTTGTAAAATATACAGAACTACAAGTTCCTGAGATTTCAAGCAAGAAAGAGTATTGTGACTAGGACTTCAACTCTGAACTGTTCTCTCTTTGCAGAGCAGGTTTGTCTATTTTTGTTACAGGTGCCGGAAAGCCCTCATTGGTCAGACCAGCCAACCACTGAAACGGTTACTACAACACCTCCAGTGGGGGATGGACGAGAGAGCAACCAACAACCAGAAGAACCTCAAGCTCTGGCTCCAACAACTGTTGATGAGGTCCGCCTTGCGACCACAAAATAAATGCTGCAACTCCCAGTCAGCTTGATAGTGCCACAGACAATGCTGGAACTGAGTACAGCCATCCATTGTTGACACGCAACCAAGCACAAAGGTGAGCTTACTAAAAAACCACATCCTCATAACAGGAATGGCCACCTTCCGTCACAGAGTCCATCGTGATGACCCACACGACGAAGAAAGAAGAGGGGAAAATGACATGGACACGGACACAATGTTCATCCACTCCACAAGAAACTGGGTTGGACAACAACCACCTATCACCACAACTACTGAATCGACAAAGAGTGTTTCAATACCAAGGAATGGAAAAAGGATAGAAAGATAACCTGATGACAAAACAACCTCCAAATCAACAGAGTTTACCTGCAGAGGTTGGAGCCTACCACCTCCTCTGACAGTGGTGCAAACAAGTTGCGGAAGGATTATAAGGGCTCTAGGCTGCCTGAACCTATGAATTCAGAGACTGAAGGGGGGAGATGGGGTAGTAATAATGATGTAATAATAGAGATAAACTAGAATAACTTGAAATACATTGGATAAAGACTTGGAAGGAGGTGTAGTATATGGGTTTGGCACACACAGGGTTAATGAGGGACTGAGTACAGTGCTGCTCACACAGGGATTAAAGAGAATACGTGACCCACACATAGGGGTCAATCTAGTGTTGGACAGAGCTGTGTGCACAAGCAACCATGGAGACAGTTCCTAGCTTGAAATTTTACTTTATTTATTTACATTGTTCTTGTAGTTAAGTAGGTTAACTGTATGTATTTATTAAGACTATGAAGACATCATTAGGAACCACTGAATGGTATCCCACACCCTACAACAAATTGCTGCCCGTTTCTTAACTCACAGCAAGTCCTGTTCCCCTAGCTACTACCCCTCTGCTCACTGATCTACATTGGCACTTGGTCAAGAACGTCTTGATTTTAAAATTCTCATCCTTGTTTGCTAATTTTTTCATTGCTTTGTCCCTTCTTTTCTCCTTAAGATACTCATCAAAATTTACCTCTTTGACCAATCTTTTGGTCATTTGATCTAATATCCCCTGATGTTTGTTTTATAATGCTCCTGTGAAGTAGCTTGGCACATTTAATTATGTTAAAGGCACTATATAAATAGATATGATATTCTGGAATTTATATTCCACTTATAATGCAAGAGAAATTGCAGATCTTTATGCATCTATCCATGCCTTTCGTCTGCTGTGGCATTGCTATTGCTGGTTCAAAGGATTCCTTTTATAAATTGGGGCATATGGCGGGTGGCCTTTGTCCAGGCTCATGTTGAACAATGGTCCAAAAACAGAAACAGCACTGTCTGCCAGTTGTGTCAATTGCAATGCACAGTTGGCAGTCACTGGAATTTGTGCACTCGGGAGATGTATGCGGGAATTTAGTTACCTGAATGGACTCCCTGGATACTGGTTGCTCCTAGGCTGTGCAATCGGCCCAACTGCTGCACATCAGCCTCCTCCCCTTTTCATTTTAATGATATTAATTGCAGTTCCCTTACTCATGATGAGTGAGATATTGCATTTTTATTTAAGAAATTACATTGCTGTTTGGTGGAGCAGGTGGTGAGGGCCAAAAAGATGCCAGGAATAGTCATTGGAAGATGAAGGATATTCAGTGAGCAGGGGGGTGAGCAGTTGCTTAATTATGGATGAGAAATACACACTCCTGTGAAAAACCTGGGATGAAGTTTGTATGGGATTGTGCCAGAGACGGTAAAGTTAATGTATTTTGACTGGTTCCCAGAAAGCAAACAATTAGGCATGAATTTTCTAGTTGGCTAAAATCCTGAGTTGAGAGAGAGCAGAGTACAATTTGCCCTTACCTGGCAATTACATCAGCTGGCCCGAAGATAGTTTCCAGACTCGGCCTACATTCAATATTCATGGTAAATCTCTGGCTTTAGAAATGTGACTTATTGCCCTTTTGGGCAAGTAGAAGACGCATATCATATGCTTTTATTAAGAAGAAGCACTGGGATAAAACACTCTGAAAACACCTGAACCATCCACCATGTACTCATAAAAATTGGCTTGACTATTCCAGAAATGTGTCCCAACAGTTCTTTTGATTTGAGGCAGAATAAAGTTGAGAAGAAATTATATGGCATTCATGGGTATTAATATATAGTTAGACCCAGTAGGGCGATGTTTTATTTACAAGATCATTGGACACCTGTCGAGATAACTTGTTGTGCATTGATCGTATACAACACCTAATGAAAGCTTTATTCAGTAGACTTTGCCTGATGACTTTTGAAGACTTGGGTAGCTTGTTGTGCAGCAAATCCTCTCAGTGTTGGCTTCTTAATGCTTTATTCTCTGGACTGCTTCGTGGTTAAGCTTATTTGTAGGGAAAAGTTATGCAGGTTTTGATCTCTTGAAAAATTTGGCTGGGCTGTACTCCCCTGATCTATCCAAATACCAGAATCTCTGATCTTGCTGATGGTGTGCTCCACTATGATCCTGGTGGACATGTAATCTCTCTTCTGCTGTAATTTTGGTGATGCAGTGGTGTTATTAGCCATGGCTGCACTGATGTCCTTCATCTTCCAATAGCTATTCTTGGCATCTTTTTGGCCCTCCCAAGTACTGCTGGCTCTACCTCTGGCTGTTGATTTGGAATTCTGCCACACAGTAAGCAGCAGTGGGGGTCTCTTTCTGCTGCTGCCTGCTTTCTAATGGAAATTAGATGAAGCCTTTGGCCGTGGCACCAAGGAATCAGTCTCAGTGTTGAACTAGCCAAGTACAAATATTGAATGAAGAAAATGAGGCTAGACCCATTAAGAATATGGTAAAGCAAAAACTAACACAAGCTTTGAAGCAGAAGCGAATGTACAAAGGAAAGGACAACCTACTACAACAATCTGTCCACATGGAACAAGCCAACTATACAGCCATTGTATCCCCATAGTCTTTGTGTGTCTCAATGAAAGTTATTGAGGAGGAAATGAAGAAAGGCTTTAAACAAGTCAAAACTGATACGATTGATGAGATACAACAAAGGTATCTTGCAATCTCAGTCTAGATTCCCCAGCTCTTCTCCTCACTCATCACACATCCAACTTCATACTTACATAGCAAACTCCTAACGCTTTTTCATTGGAGCTAAGAGCCTTGCTTTCAAACTGTGCAAGTCAGAAATTTGGGCACTGCCTCATGACACACCCACTTTCAAATAACAAATTCAAGCTTCAGCCCAGCAATTTAGTACTGCCACAGATATAAAATTCTATAAATATTCTATATATAAAATATTTCATTCAGACTATACTGAAGACACAAAAGTATTTACTGTATGCAAATTTTATATATACACTAAGGATATATTACATAGCTTAAAATCATAAGTCTGAACATATTTTTCTGTCAGCCTTTTTCATTGTAAATTCTTACAAGCAAATTTAAAATGGAAACTGCCAGTGTAAACTTGTCATGCTGTAATTGCACCTCTCATAGGTAGAGGCACTGTAATGTCATCACAGTCAGGAGGACAAAATTACAGCATGACAAACTTAGATTGGCAGTTTCTGTTACAACAGAGGTGCAAAACCCATGAATCTTGGACTGGCACCTACACTGCCACTGCGAGGAGAGCCTCTGGATCATGGTAAAGGTGTTACTATGAAGCTGCAGGGTCACTGTTCAGTAGTAATCTATCACTCTCCTCTTTATCTCTCTGTGTCACATCCTTGTTGTCGGAGGGTTGCTTATCATGGCTCAAACCATGATACTACTATGGGGCAAGGTGAGGAGGCAGGTACCAGGAACTGCCTCAACCAATTAGGGGGTTGAATGCGAACTCCCTACCCCAAACTGCCCCTAATTCTGCCACCTCTCTGGAATTGTGGTCAGCTTGTGCTACTTGTTTGTTGCAGTTTCTCAGATCATGTAAAAATGAAAGAATCCAAGCCTCACCATACCAACAACACACTCCCATCATATATTCTGTAGTAAAAATGCAACTTCACTGTATCATCATGAATTGCTGATTCTCATAAAATGTGTGTTGTCTTTTACATTGTAGAAAACAACAATTTCCATGGTCAGAATTTTTCGCTCAACGCGCGGATGCATGCCTGACATGCTCGAGCGTAAAATAGCACTCAATGACGTCAGATGACCTCCCCAGCGTCATCGCGCACTCGCGATATTTCACTCAGCAGGCGTGAGTGGGAGTTGGAGCCACGCCCACCATCAATTACAAGGCCAGCTAAGGCCATTAAAAAGTCAAGTAGGCTGTATTTTACATTGCCCGTGTGATTTTGTGCTCGTTGCACAGGCAAAACGGGCAGGTGGGCAGCTGACAATTTCAAAAACCTCATCCAACAGCAAGATAAAAAAAGGGTCAGCAGCATTGCCCGTGTGAGTAGTGAGGAGTTTTGGAGATAGTTTGCTGCTGGTTGCTTATTGGCACTTGGCTGCTTCATCTCTGTTTGGGGCTTTATTCTTAGCATTTCCAGGCTTCATTTCAAGACTTATTGGTGTCTGCAAGGCCCCCGGAGGATTCAGACCGTGTGGACCCTTCCAGGTATCAGACAGCCTTCCGTTACCCTGGTAATGGGGATTGTGGTCTCTGCTGGTGGCACCTCCTCTGAGGAGGAAGAGAGGGGCAGAACAGAGAGGAGGCCAGGTGTCCCAATGCAGCTTCCAGGGGTGGGACCTGTGGGAGGAGAGTTGCAGGCACAAAGGCTGCAGGGGCAGCAGGAAATCAAAGGCGGAAGGGGCCATAGAAGATGCCACTATCCTGCTGCCAGAGTTTACAGGCAGCGATGCAGCTACCTCAATGTGTCTGCGGCGCAATGACGTAGGAGACTCCGCCTCTCAAGGGAGACGGTGACCTCCATTTGACAGACGATTGGGCCTGTGATCAGCTCCGACCGTGTGGGTGGACACCCCATGCCAGTGGCTCTGAAGCTCACAGTGGCCCTCAACCTTTATGCCTCCAGCTCTTTCCAGGGGTCAGGGGGGGAATCTATGTGGAGTCACCCAATCAGCTGTCTAAAGTTGCATCAAGCTGGTGACAGAAACTCTGTTCAGGGAGGTACTGACCTTTATTCTTTACCATACGGAGGAGGCCAGACTGAACGAACCAGAGGCTTTGCAGCAATTGCTGGGTTTCCCCACGTCTAGGGTGCAATCGACTGCACACACGTGGCCATCAAGGCACCAGTGGGTCAACTGGGTGCCTTCATCAACAGGAAGGGATTCCACTCCATGAATGTGCAGATAGTGTGTGACCACAGGATGCATATCCTGCAAGTCTGTGCAAGGTACCCTGGCAGCTCCCATGATGCTTACATCCTGAGACACTCCCAGGTGCTGAGGCTCTTCAGTGCTCCAGCCCGACTGGATGGATGGCTGCTGGGTGACAATGGCTATCTGTTGAATAGGTGGCTCATGATGCCTGTCTGCCACCCAAGAACAATGTCAGCAGTGTTACAATCGGAATCATGCTTTCAAAAGGGCAATGGTAGAGAAGGCCATAGGTCTTCTCAAGATGCGCTTCTGATGCCTGGACCATTGAAGGGTAGCACTACAACACCCCCCAGAGAGGGTGTCACTGATAATAGTTGCATGCTATGCTCTCCTGGCAAGGGGGAACCCACTGAAGGAAGATAATCTTGACACAGCTGCACAGGCCACAGATGATGAATCAAGTGGTGAGTCAGAAGAGGGGCACAATGAGGAGAACACTGAGGGCATAGAGGCAGAGCTCAGTAACCTCCAGAGAGGCAGAGACACCAGGGACGCCTTGATCCAACACTCCTTCAGCTAGGCTACCAAAGATCTGCTTCCACCTCATGCCAGGGCTGCCACCTCCATTCCGGATGTCTGAAATGACCCTTTCATTTGCACCCAATGTCCACTTAATGCCTGTGCAACTAAGGATCGAGCCACTCACATCCAGCATTACATACTGGCATACCCTGCAGCAGAAAGATAAAAGGTGACGCATACTCAGGCCATCAGAACCAAAGCAAGTTATTGTTACCTTGAAAGCATAATGATATTACCATTACTGATGTTGATGTTCACACCAGCAGACACGTAAACCAACCATAAATGAACGGAAAATCAGCCGTTAACTGTCCCTCTTGTGCTCATGGTATCTTTAACTTACGTTTCTGAGTGCTATGTCTTGGTGCCACCCCCTGCCCCTCGCTGGCAGCCGCACTGGAGACAAGCCTGCTGATTCTGCTGTCCTGTTGGCCTTGACCTTGACGGTCGTCCTCTGGCCAATGGAGCCTGTGCTGGCCCCACCCAGGAGGAAGCAGCCGGTGCCAGGGCTGGCATCTCCCATGTCATTGCTGCCTCATCAGATCCCACGTCACTGGTGAAAGGGCGAAGGAGCTGCTGCCATCAAATAGAGAGCCCTGAGAGGAGCCCGCAGAGATGACAGGCAGCTTGTGCACCAACGTGAGGCCGCTCTGGACCTCCCTGCTCGCCAGTGATGGACAGGCACCTAGCTGGGATACTGGGTGCCTCATCCATCTCCCACACTGGCACTGACCACCTGAGGTCATTGCCTTTGTTAGGGTTTGTAAGTCCGAGCGCAACCCCAGGAACCCTGGGTTCTGTCCCTGGAGCTGCCTCCCCATGGGAGTCACCACTCTCTCAGTGGAGGAGACAGTGTGCTTGGCCATGAGGGTCAATGCAGTGCTCATGCTCCATATGGACACCTCCACAATGGAGACCATGACATGCAGACCCTCATGGATCTTCCTGCACAGCCCGCTGGACATCCAGCATCTGTCGCCTAATGGACGACCCCAGAGGCTCATCATCAGCCTTCGACTGAGCATCATCCTGGTCCCCAGCAGTCCTCTGATTGCTGGCCCCCTACGTACTCTCTGTCTCCGCCTGCACCTCAAGCGAGTGTGACGTGACCTCACCAATATGCACCGACATTCTAGCCACCGATCTAACGCCCACCGAGATGCTGGTATCTGCGCTGGTGCCTGGTTCAGAGAGCAGGTGTGACGCAGGTGCAAATGAAGCCCTGTGGCACTCTGGTGTGAGGGGTGGCCTTTCGGGGTCCAGAGAGTGACTGCATGCTGGCAAATCTAAAAAGGAGAACAAGGACATGTTATTAGTTAAAGTCATCACTCTGTCACTGTGCATGCCAGGCACCCTGCTGAGACAATGGAGATCTGCATCATGGTGTCATCATCTTTCAATGATCAATGGGGTCTCCAGCTTTGAGGCTCCCATCAATGAAGAGACTACACTAGAATGGTTTCACAATCCAAAACTCTCACCTCTATGTACTGCACTCTTACCTTCATCTGGCACCCCCACCTCTCCACATCCGGTTGCACATGGAGTGTGCTGGCTCTCCAGCTCAAGGGCATCCTGCTCAAACCTGGTGAGCAGCAGCAGGTTAGGCGGGCCTCCTCCTGTCCATAACCTCTCCAATTAGTTATGGCTTGTCTTCTCCTGAAAGAACATGGGAGCATTGATTAGTCCACTCTCTGCCTGCACCGCTATTGCAGCCTGGCCAACCCCAGCTGAGGAACACTTCACAGGGCACATTTGAGTTGTGGCCCTTGATCCGCAAGGCCAAACAGCCAGGGTGTGATGGCTTCCGCCTTCCATCTCTGGGGACAAGGGTGTACCTCCTGGCAGCCACCTTCTCCAGGAGGACCATGAGGTGCTCATCCGGAAAGCGGGGGCCTGAGCACCCACCCGACCTGCCCTCCCGCCTGCTGTGTCCAACCACACTCAACTCCGTAACTTGGATGTTGAAGACGCAGAGGAGACATTCTTCCATGGCAGCCTCTCGAGGGCTGCTTAGGCCATTGTTAAACTGGCCGCTGGGTCGTCATTGGACCCGGCAGCCGATAGGCACCCACCCCCGCCCACCCCTTCCCAACCAGTGAGGAGTCGCGTTTCACGCTGGGCGGGCCTTAATTGGCCCGCCAGCATGAAATTGCGTGCGGCGGGCTGTTCCTGGTCGATCATGCCCGCCTGCCAACCTCAACATTCCGGCCCATGAGTCATGATGCAGTACTAAGGGGATCTCCTAGACAAATATTAACCTGCTGTGTTTAGTGTGTGCTATCATGCACTTCCTACAATGCCTCCATCTCTCTAGTCTAAAAACTCAGAAAACTTAGTTTCTGTTTCAGCTGATTGGGTTATCCTTCTCTCATAATTGACCTATAATTTTTAAAAGCTGCAGCAGACCATGCAGAAGTAGGTTAAAATAGGCCAAAAACAATTGAATTGCTTCAAGCTATGTGTATATGTCAGAACGTTTAACCTTTTTTAAACAATAAATCTTACACTTAAAAGAATTTACACATTCTAGTTCCTATAGTTGATTCTTACAATCTTACAGTGTATATGTTTCGGCCACCTTGTTCCAGGAGCATACCAGTTCTAAACTATCTCCCACTTGTTAATTGAACTGTCAAACAATTCCAAATTCTTATCTGCAATCTGACTTGTAAGTGAACTGACCATTTAATCTGAGACTGCTCTGCACTTAAACCATTTATCCTTAAAGGGACACACACCTACACTCTAGTTTCACGTTGTAAAATAGTCTTGTCTTTTATTTAAAAAAATCTTTGACTTTGACAGGATTATGGGAGATTCAGTAGTAATAGATTAGAAAGATTGCATACAGCATATATTGTCATGTCCTTTATGTATGGTTTTGTGTGATAATTTTGTATCATACATTATTACAGATAAATATTTTAATTTCAAATTTATGCTGTAGATTTCTTCCAGTTGGTTTAATGATACCCAGACTTCATCCATTCAAGCAAATTCCCTCCAGTACACTGGGTGATACAATAAAAATATCAAAATGTTAAATATTCTGCAAATTACTGTTAAATTTACCCACAAATTTATTTAATATCTTTCAATTAAAGTTTGTTCTTTCTCACATACTGTCTTTTAAATAATGTTCTCAGGTGAAAGTCACTCTTTTATGGTTTCCATGGAAAAATTGTCAGAATCTTAGAGTTTGATCCCAAAACTCCTGGAAAAAGTTGTAGGATGCAGCTACTCAATACTGACATGAGTCAGAGGCCCTGAAATTTTACATTGTATGTTGCATCACATCACAATAACATATGAAGATATAATTTAAAGGTTGCAACATCTTGGCGGGGTATAAGTATGTGAGAACCATTTTGATGGTTCTGATGGCTTTGTCCTGTGCCACATCATAAAATATTGTTCTATTATCTTTTGTAGGGTTTAGTTAGGCTGAAGCAATGAGAAGTTAAGGAGGAGCTATGTCAGTTAACTGCATTTTACCATTGTTTTCTGCATCCTACGGGGATAATATGGAAACATTATCTTGGATTGGAGTAGTTGATTTGTTTGTTGAAGTATTTTATACCTGCAAGATCCTTTTGTCATATATTTTTAGTTAATAAATTCTTTGTGACACAGTGTGTTGGAAGGTATGTTATTTTATAACAAGGTGATAGGTGGTGTAACATACAATGCAATTCATTGCCTGTAAAGTGCTTTGGGACATCTGGTGGTTGTGAAAAAGCTTTATATAAATGCAAGTCTTTCTTTTTGTCTTTGGATTCTACTGCAGGAAGTAACTTGAAGTTATGTAGGTTTGATCAATTGCGAAGGATCCCCATTTACCATTATCTTTTACTGCAGCTGCTTTCCTCCTCAGGCTGGAGTTAAAATTGGGGGTCCAGTTGATGTCATCAGATCCTAATATGCATAATTCAGTTAGGACACCACCAGCTGTAGGTGGCTGCTTTTACCGCCTGCTTGGAAGATTAAAATTGGATACGGCAGGATCTAGTCAACTTTCTGGTGAAAAAGAGACTCAGTCTATTTTAGCTGTTTTGCTTCATAGGTTGTACAGATCCACTTATGGGCAGAATTCTAACTACAAAGCAGAGGCCGGTTGGAATACAAGAACAGGAGCGTGAGGGGGTGGGTGAGAGTTGGTTGAACACCTGGAAGGCAGCATCTTGTCAGGAACCCAATGTGATCCCACTACCTCCAGTTTTAACCTGCATGGGTCTGCCTGTGAGCAGGGAACCCTGTTGGGTAAGTCATGAAAATATACAGAGACAATTAACTCAAGATTTAACCCAGCATTCTGGCTTTAACATCCAGCACATAGGTTTCCTGAGCTGTGTAGAGCCCACCCAGGGTGAGAGCACAGTGGCAAGAGCTACTTCAGTGAAACTGACAGGCTGGGAAGCTTTCAACAAGTGAAACTGAATAACGGTAACCATGTCTAGGTGAGAGGCTGTTGCTCCCAGCATTTATTACTGCTTAACAGGCAATCTCCAAATTCTTGGAAGTAAGTTTACTTGTCTTGTAGTTCACTCACCTCTAGCTGCAGTCCTCTGCTGTCAGTCATTTCTGCAGTATAAGGACAGTTTATGCAGCTCCATCTTGTACCTTTGTTGGGAGTAAGAGAAACAGCATTACCAGCATCAGCACTAGCTGCCTCCTCCTCAGCCAATGCACAAGATGGGGGAGATGAACACACAGATCCAGCTTGAAGGAAGTGAGAACAACCCCAACCCCCAAACACGGGGTCTACAGAGAGAAGATCGGCTCTCTCAATGTGTGCCTCAGAAGGCTCAGGCTTTCATGGCAGGTCTTTGCTGATACCTGCCCCCACCTGGAACGAGACTTTCTTCCCAGAGGAGCAGGTGGGCATGCATTGCCTGTGGTTTTGAGGTGGCTATCACTGGAGCCCACACCCCCTTCATGTCCCTGATTCTCTGCCTCTCTCTGGAGTTCTACAGTTCATCAGCAATGAGACAAAGCAGTGAGTGTGAGGAATGGATTGTCTGAAGAGGAGGGATGGGATTTGTGGAGGATGACTGAGGTATGGGTGTGAGATGGCACAAAGACGAGCAGGAGTGTGAGTGCCTGTTGTTGAGGTGCAGGTGAAAGGTGTCTGGAGAGAGGGAAATGAGAGGAGATGCAAGGTGTGTTGTCATGAGGAGTACTTTGCAGTGGAATGTTGAAAAGCCAGGAGTGTGGGACTTGGTACCTGAAAGTGTTATGTCACTCACCTTTCCTCCCTCCTCACATCCTGGAGCCTCTTGGTGCACTGTCTCCAGGCTGGAGGGACCGCACTGCTGCTGCTCATTTCCTCAGCCACTTCCATTCCCATTCATGCCTGCTTAGTTGGAGAGGCTGGTTACTTCCTCCCATCCTTGGTAAACATCACCTCATTCCAGTCCCTCAGATCTAGCAGGAAAACCTCCAGTTAAGAGTTTGAGACCTGGGGGGTTGGGCAGGGGTGGGAACAGGCTTCCCAGATCTCCTCTCCATTCCTGTGGTTGCTGTGGCCACAGGATTCAATGTACAGTTTTGCCCCTCTGACTCTCCCTTTACCTAGAGATCCTTACTTTAAAGCTTTGGTGCATCATCCTGCCTGCCCTCTCTGACTGGAAACCTGGAAGGGCTGTCCTAACGCTGTGGCTGAGCTAAAGAGCCATGGCAAAGCCCACTTCAGTTAGAAACAGGTTCCCAACCTGCTGCTAGTGAACTCGCTGCATGTGGTATCTTGCTTTTGTAGCAAGCAAGAGTAAAGAGGTGGTATGAATTATAACAGTCACTACAGTTTGTCTTCTACTTTCCAACAACAACTTATATTTATATAGCACCTTTAATGTGATGAAACATCTGAAGGAGCTTCACAGGAGCATTATAAAACAAAGTATGACATCGAGTAACATAAAGAGATTATAGGACAGATGACCAAAAGCTTGGTGAAAGAGGTTTGTTTTCAGAAGTATCTTAAAGGAGGAATGTGAGGTAGAGAGGTATAGGGAGGGAATTCCAGGGCTTGCGTCCTAGGCAGCTGAAGGCATGGCTGCCAATGGTGGAGCAATTATAATTGGGAATGCACAAGAGGTCAGAATTAGAGGAGTGCAAATATCTCAGAGGGATATGGGGTCGGAGCAGATTAGAGAGTTCCTGGATTATAGATTTCCTGGATTAATTAGTCATTAATTTGTCATTAATCAATTCATGTGCATGTGTTTGCAGTAGCCCTCTATGACAATGTAGCCTATTACAATCTCTGATAAAATGAACAATCCTTCAAGTTTCACTCTCTCTTTCAGTCTCTCACACATACACACTCCTTTACAAGCATGGTTTTCTATTTCCCTTCCAAAGACATCTTGATACAAGATCTTTGCAACATATAGGACAATATATACATACTGCCCTAATGCAGAGGACAGAGTATTATGTTTTACATTTAATTTTTCTGATTGACTAAACAGTTCATTATTCATTTGGCACTCTTAACTTTGACAGGTTTCTCCAAAGATAATTAGTGAGTTTCATTTACAAACCACATTCACTGCTATTCGTATGACTTTCTGATTTCCAAAATCTAAAGGTTATATTTAGAATGTGTTATGGTAGCTGTAGAGATTGGATCCTATGATTAATTTACTGATTTTTGTCTGAAGATATGTAATTTTTGTACCCACAGATCACTTAGGGCTGTCATTAAACATTTAAAATGTAAAAAAGTTAGGTTCAAAAGATGGTAGCTTTGACTGAATAATGTAAAATGACTGTAGGGCAATGGAATAGCAGGGTTATTACGGAGAAATACATTTCTGCTCCTTTTTTTGGAATGAAAAACTACATTTCCATAACAAAATACTTTATTGTTTCAGTCTAGAAGTTCATAATCTCTTCCTTCTCCTTGCCCCCAATGTGCATGCATGAACATGTTTGTGGTTACATACACAATTTATATTCCCCTGCCCATCTGTCTGTGTGTCGCTGCATTGGTAGTCGGAACCAAAAAGAGGGAAGCTGAAATGGAATAAATGCTAAGTTGTCAGCCAAACAGTAATGTTAAACAGAAGTCGGAGTGGGTGTTGAAATTGAAGTAAATCGTAGTGAAACTATGTAACAGAATGAACTGATGGTGATTCGTAACAATGTCTCCACGGGGAGGCAGAATGACAATGACAAAAGACTATATTGCTGAATGAGTGAATGCAAGACTGAATGCTAACATGAAGTGAATGTGAGGTATATGGAAAAAGCACAAAATAAGGTGATGAACATAAGATAGGTTGCAGCTGCAAGCAACAAGGGAAATGTTAAATAAAGGCAAATGGGGTGGCAAGCTATGGCAACGCTGGAGGTTGTAAGATAAAAATATTAGAGAAAGCATGAATTCTATGACAATTAAATGGAGATCAACACAACTCATGTTGGTCCAGCTTATGTTTTCCTGGATTTTATGGGAGTCCCCTTTCTCATACCCTTCCTTTAGTTGGAGTGCTAAACAAAGAGTAATTCTGAAGTGAATATTATCTAGGTTTCTGCTATGAAACATAAGGGCTTGTATTACACAGCATTCTTATAATGACCAAGTAACTGAAGAATCAAATATTTGAGAGCTTGTAGTGCCACTATCATTGAACTCTTGGGCTGAAAAGAGGTCTGGTGCTTTCTAGGACACCAATGCAAAGGGGGAAGATCTGAGAAGAGAGGTGAACCCTTTGAAAAATTAACTTTGCATTCTCACTTGAGTTTCAGTTAAAAATAACATCCACCTCACCACCAAATTATAACTTTGGGCAATACAAAATGGCTAATGGTTTATTGCTCAAATATTCCAGACCTCTGCAGTAGGTCCAACCACTGCCAACACAGGTGGCCTTAAGAACAGACTGTGATTCAGAATTTGTGCAGGAGACATATCAACGATATTGTTTTAGATGTAATGTCCCAAAGCAGTTGTAACAATAGTATTAGCTGCTGCATTATAACAGCCTCTAGCAAGTTGGCTCATTTGGCATGTTAAATCTGCAAAATAGTTGGTCTTTATACTTTTGGCCTTCATACTTAACACAGGCAGGCATTAAAGTATGTTGTGACATCAATTTAGCACTCCTGCCCTGTATACATATATATGTATAAGACATCTGTAGTCTTGCTTAAGCAGAATTTTCAAGAAACTTCAAACCATGACTTGACAGATATTTTAAAAGAATAGGAAATATGAGCACCTTCACCTTGATGAGCTCTGTGGTGTGAGAACTAATGCAATACAGAGATGCACTTGGCTATACCTTGAATGACAGATGAAAATAAGTCATATGACAGTTTTATTTTATTTATTCGTTCATGGGATGTGTGTGTCCCTGGCTAGGTCAGCATTCATTGCTCATCCCTAATTGCTCTTGAGAAGGTGGTAGTGAGTCACATTCTTGAACCGCTGCAGTCCATCTGGTGTAGGTACACCCAGTGGTGTTAGGAAGGGGGCTCCAGGAACTCATGGTGTAGGGGGTGACATATTAGCATGGGTGGCGGATTGGTTAACTAACAGGAAACAGAGAATGGGTCATTTTCGAGTCAGCAAGTCCACGAGTGGAGAGCCACAGGGATCAGTGTTGGAGCTTCAGCTACTTAAAATCTATACCAATGACTTGGATGAAAGAACCAAAGATATGAGAGCTAAATTTGCTGACGACACCAAGATAGGTAGGAAAGTAAGTTGTGAAGAGAACATGGGTTAATTTGAATGGCCAAAAGTTTGACAGATGGAGTACAGCATGGAAAAGTGTAAACTTGTCCGCTTTGGCAGGAGGAATAGAAAGCAGCTTTTTATTTATATGTAGGGCTGTTTTGCCATAGTTCTGCAGGACATTGGTGAGACCACATCTGAAGTACTGCATACAGTGTGTTCTTCTTAATTAAGGAAGGATATAAATGCGTAAGAAGCAGTTTCGAGAAGGTTCACTCAACTGGCTCCTGAGATTGGGTGGGTGGTTGGGGTGGGGGGGGTGGACTTGACAGGTAGGATGCTGAAAGAATATTTCCTCTTGTGGGAGAGACTAAAACTAAGGCACACAGTTTGAAAATAACAGGCCTCCCATTTAAGATGGAGCTGAGAAGAACTTTTTTTATCTGAGGGTCGTGAGTCTTCGGAACTCTCTTCCCCAGAGAGCAGCGGCAGCAGGGAATAATTTTAAGGCAGAGTTAAATAGATTCTTGACTAACACGGGAGTCAAAAGTTATCAGGAGTAGGCGGAATATGGGGTTGAAGCCACAATTGGATCAGCCATGATATTATTGAATGGTGGAACGGGCTCAAGGAGCTGAATGGCCTATTCATGCTCCAAATTCGTGTGTTCATATTTTGACCTAGAGGCAGTGACGGAACATCCTTATAGTTCCAAGTCAGGATGGTGTGTGGCTTGGAGGGCTGGGTGCCCATGCTTCTATGGCCCCTGTCCTTCATGGTGGTAGGGGTCACAGGTTTGGAAGATGTTGTCGAAAGAAACTTGGTGGGCTGCTGCAGTGCATCTTGAAGATGGTACACACTGCTGCCACTGTGCATCAGTGGTGGATGAAGTGAATGTTTAAGGCGGTGGATGGGGTGCCAATCAAGCGATCTGCTTTATCCTGGATGGTTTCAAGCTTGAGTATTGTTAGAGCTGCATTCATCCAGGCAAATGGAGAGTCCATCACACTCTTAACTTGTGTCTTGTAGATGGCGGACAGATTTTGGGAAGTCAGGAGGCGAGTTACTTACTGCAG
This sequence comes from Cetorhinus maximus, assembly GCF_964194155.1. Classification (NCBI taxonomy): domain Eukaryota; kingdom Metazoa; phylum Chordata; class Chondrichthyes; order Lamniformes; family Cetorhinidae; genus Cetorhinus; species Cetorhinus maximus. Next base: position 48,913,947 of record NC_135884.1, on the reverse strand, counting down.
AACTCCCAGCCCCTGAACTGCTCTTGTAGCCGCAGTATTTATATGGCTAGTCCAGTTCAGTTTCTGGTCAATGGTAACCCCAGGATGTTGGGCGATTCAGCGATAGTAATACCATTGAATGGTTAGATTTTCTTTTGTTGGAGGTGGTCATTCCCTGGCACTTCTGTGGCTTGAATGTTACTTGCCACTTATCAGCCCAATCTTGAATGTTGTCCAGGTCTTACTGTATATGGATACAGATTGCTTCAGTATCTGAGGAGTCGCGAATGGTGCTAACATTATGCAATCATTAGTGAACATCCCCACATCTGGCCTTATGATGAAGAGAAGACCATTGATGAAGCAGCTGAAGATGGTTGGGCCTAGGATACTACCCTGAGGAACTCCTGCAGTGATGTCCTGCGACTGAGATGATTAACCTCCAGCAGCCACAGCCATCTTCCTTTTTGCTAGATTTGACTCCAAACAGTGGAGATTTTTTCCCCCAATTCTCATTGATTCCAGTTTTGCGAGGGCTCTTTGATGCTACGCTTGGTCAGATGCTACCTTGCTGTCAAGGGCAATCACTCTTGCCTAACCTCTTGAGTTCAGCTCTTTTGTTCATGTTTGGACTAAGGCTGTAATAAGGTCAGGAGCTGAGTGGCCCTGGTGTAACCCAAACTGACCATCAATGAGAAGATTATTGCTGAGCAAGTGCCGTTTGATTGCAATCTCGATGACCCTTCCATCACTTTGTTGATGAATGAGAGTAGGCTACCAGGATGATAAATAGCTGATTTAGATTTCTTCTGCTTTTTGTCTACAGGATATACCTGAGAAATTTTCTACATTGCCAGGTGGATGCCAGTGTTGTAGCTGTACTGTGATCCCAGCTTGGCTAGGGGTGTGGCTAGTTCTGGAGCACAAGTTTTCAATACTATTGCCAGAATGTTGTCAGGGTCCATTGCCTTTGCAGTATCCAGTGCTTTCAGCTGTTTCTTGATATCACGTGGAGTGAAACGAATTGGCTGAAGACTGGAATCTGTGATGTTGGGGAGTTCAGCAGGGGGCCTGGATGGATCATCCACTCAGCACTTCTGGCTGAAGATAGTTACAAATCCCTTTCAACTGCATGGATTGCATGTGTACCCTTTATTAAACAATTGATTGTGAGGATGTTAGGGATTTGACATTGGTGATCATTAGTCAATAGCATATGCACTTGTATATTTTCTGTCAAATAATTATAATTTGATCACTGTTGAAGGGGAGGCAGTGGCGTAGCGGTGTTGGACTAGTGTTGTTACTGGACTAGTAATCCAGAGACCCAGCATAATGTTCTAGGGACCAGGGTTCGAATCCCCTCATGGCAAATGGTGGAATTTGAATTGAATTCAATAAATATTAAATTCAATAAATATCTGGAATTAAAAGTCTAATGGTGACCATGAAACCATTGTCGATTGTCGTTAAAAGCCCATCTGGTTCACTAATGTCCTTTAGGGAAGGAAATCTGCCGTCCTCACCTGGTCCGGCCTACATGTGACTCCAGGTCTGAAGTCATGACTCTTAAATGCCCTCTGAATTGGCCTAGCAAACCACCCATTTGTATCAAAACTGCTAAAAAGTCAATAGAAGGCAGCTCACAACCACCCTCTCAAGGGCAATTGGGGATGCCCTAGCTGGCGAAGCCCACATCCCGTAAAATTAATTTTTAAAAATTTACAGATTCTGACTAATCATTAGAAAACAGTCAATGTGTCAGATTAATTCACTAATAAGCTGATCAGTCAGTGTTTTAGCCCTGAAGTTAATTGCAAATTGAGATGTTAAAACTACAGACTATTATTTCATTTGCGCTTTAAATTGATCAGAACCATAGAAATGTTACGGCGCAGAAAGAGGCCGTTCAGCCTGTCGTGTCTGCACCGGCATAAAAAGGGGAAAAAAGAAATTAGCCGTTCATTTTAATCCCACTTTCCAACACCTGGTCCATAGCCTTGCAGGTTACAGCACTTCAGGTGCGGATCCATGTACCTTTTAAATGAGTTGAGCAGTTCCGCCTCAACCACCAATTCAGGCAGTGAATTCCAGGTGTCCACCATCCTCTGGGTGAAAAAATGTATCCTCATGTCCCCTCTAATCCTTCTACCAATCACCTTAAATTTATGTCCCCTAGTAATTGACCCCTCAGCTAGGGGAAACAGCTCTTCCTACCTACATATCCAGGCCCCTTCTAATTTTGTACACCTCTCTTAGGTCACCTCTCAGCCCTCTCTGTTATAAGGAAAACTACCCTGGCTTATCCAATCTTTCTTCATTGCTGCAATATTCAAGTCTTGGCAACATTCTTGTAAATCTCCTCTGTACTCTTTCCAGAGCATTATGTCCTTCCTGTAATGTCGTGACCAGAACTGTACACAAAATTCCAGCTTTGGCCTAACCAGTATTTTATACAGTTCCATCATTACATCCCTGCTTTTGTATTCATACAATAAAGGAAAGCATTCCATATGCTTTTTTTAATACCTGATCCCTACCTGTTCTGCTACCTTCAGGGACCTGTGGGCATGCACTCCAAGGTCTCTCACTTCCTCAACCCCTCTCAATATCCTCCCATTTATTAAGTATTCCCCTGCTTTGTTTGCCCTCTCCAAATGCATGACCTCATACTTTTCCAGATTGAATTCTATTTGCCACTTTTCTGCCCAATCAACCAAACTATTGATATCATTCTGGAGACAACACCTATCCTCTCCACTATCAACTACATGGCCAATTTTTGTGTCATCCACAAATTTCCCAATCATGCTTCCCACATTTAAGTCCAAATCATTAAAATATACAACAAACAGCAAAGGTCTGAACACTGAGCCCTGTGAAGCGCCATTGGAAACCGCTTTCCTTTCGTAAAAACATCCATCGACTATTACCCTTTGTTTCCTGTTCGCTGGGCCAATTTTGGATCCAACTCGCCACCTTCCCCTGTATCCCATAGGATCTCACTTCTGACCAGTCTGCCATGTGGGACCTTGTCAAATGTCTTACTAAAATCTATGTAGACAACATCCACTGCACTACCCTCATCAACCCTCTTTGTTACTTCCTCAAAAAAATTGAGTTAAGTTAGTAAGATACAATATTCCCCTAAAAAAAACAATGTTGACTATCTCTGATCATCCCATGCCTTTTTGATGTGACAGATTATCCTGTCTCTCAGAATCAATTTCAACTAATTTAGAAGTGAATATTTGTGCTCACCAAGAATAATAGCACTCACTTTGAATACTTCCAATATGAGATATCCCATGATCTGTATTATGCACTCCTCGGCAGGTTTAGCGAAGCCTGCTGGAAGGCTCCCTTCTTTTGACTTTAAAAACGGATTTTGGCCCCAACAATAGAAGAGTGCCCCCTACTATACTACCGTGGTATTTCCATTTTTCACATTTTGTGCAGTTTTGTGTTCTTGGGGATGCCCACAATGAATAGTTTCAAACTGTTCTATTTTACATAGAATCCTTCCAGTTAGTAGTGAGGAGGCCTTATAAACTTCAGGGTGGCTGGATTACAGCTACGTTCACGGGGTGAAAGGCTGGAGGAATAACCAATGTCAAGACATTTTATGTATAATACTAGAACTGTACTCAAAAAGTGCTCTACATGAATCTACAGATCAGCTGGAAGGTTTTCCAAGATTAGTTTTTAAATTAGGCAGTATGTTTTCCTGATAGAGGAATCTGAATGGCTCTGACTAGAATTAATATATATTTTCACAAAACATGATTAGCGGACTTGTCAACAGGCCTGGTGTTTTGTCAGGTAGTGTGTTAATCACTGTGTTTCTGACAGTTTCATACAAAGAGCCATTTCACCTTCTAAGATGCCATTTTTGTGTGACTAGTGGTGACTACAGGTTAACAGATATGAAGGAGACAGGTAGTTATGTACCAGTAGTATACTAACTCTCTATTCTGCAGATGAGAATATTGACCACCCACCAGCTTCATGCCTGCTTACCCTATGACCTAGAAATAAAAAGGTACATGGCAAACTGTGGCTAAAGCAGAACTAAGATAATACTATAGTAGGAAGTCATGGACACAGAAAATGAAATACATCTTGTGGGAGATTGTGTTTCGATGCAGAATTTAAAGTAAGAGGCAAGTGTATTTTCTCTCAAGGAATGTGCGAACTATGTGGTACAGTGAATGGGCAGGAATTGTATTAGGAGAATAGATCAGTATACCATCAGTGAGTAATCTATATTTCTTATAATTCATTGTTCTGCTGGGTTGTGAAGTGGATTTAAGTTTAAATGGCAATTTATATAAAATATCTCGTACAGCTCCCATAAGTATCAATCACAGTTTTTACTTTAGAGGTTTCCTCTAAGCTTGTATTTTACTTTCTTTATTTGACACCTGCTGTTTGTAATCTTACAGTTCTTGAACTACAGTTAAAAGAAATTCTGGAACAGAAAAGCTGACCTTTGGTAATATGAAAAAATATCCAGACAACTATAAATGTCCAGCTGTGCTTGTCTTTTTGTGTTCCGTCTTCATCACTTTGCTCAGTTTCACTTAATAACATCTTCATCAGAGATCACTGTGGTGCAGGGAACTACATTTGCTGATCAAATTCAATTGGATAACATTCTGATCCAGTAGCCTAAAACAGCAGAGATGTGCTTCGAATAAAGAAATATGAAGCAATGTGATTGATTGATTCTGCTTGTCACAGATAAAGATAACTGTATCTGTAAATACTGTGTGCCAGTCAGCAGAACCCGCAAATACAAGAGTTGAGGGCAACACAGGGCTTCACAGAACTGAGGAGTGATGGGAATACACACCGTCAGAATGATGGCATGAACAATAACTGATTGTGTATATAAGACTTCTTGAATAAATGTAGGCAGTAAATGCTCGTCCTTCCACTGACAAAAATCTATGTTTAGCTTGAATGAAGTGCACACTCGCGGCATTACTTGATAGTTTGGTTCCAGTTTTCATCACATTCTTGATGTTCAAAAAATAAAATGCCTAACTATGAATTTTATGATTCTATCCATTTTATGAATTAACATTCAGAATTAAATTAAGATTTTTTGCAAGTCTTAAAAAAAAGCATCAGTGAATTAGTACAAAAGCAATATTCAGTGTTCACTTGAAGCAGCCAGAACTAAATCCCATTGATGTATAGGTACAGCAAAAACAAGATACTCAAAGGTTTAAAATATGTTTACAAATATAGCTTATTCTAGGTTCTTCTCTTTCTAGGACAATAGGCAAAAAAAAGGCAGATTTAGAAAATAAAAATGAAGACACCAAAGGGCCATGGAGAAGTTGTGTATAATATAGCTGATCCATAAGGCTCTATGTGGATTCTAAACCTTAGGTGGGTGAGTGGAGAAGATAGTAAGACATTACATCCTCTGCCCCCACACAACTTGGCTTCACCGCAGATTACAAATGATACAAAGTGTACAAGACTTGTTAGTGTTAAGTTGCATTTGTTAAGTGCAGACAGTATCAGAAAAGTGCTGTATACTGTTCCAATTGGGACAGGTCTCGTAAGTAAAAGCTGATAATTAGTTCCTTATCATCTGAAAAAATCAGGTGAGGTGTGACGAGCAATGGGTTTTTATTTATCAATGGAGCACTAGGAAAACACATCACATTACCACTCTCCAGATGAAAAAAGAAAGACTTTAATCAACGGTTAGTATTTTTAATGTAAATATTTCAGATAACCAATGGAATTAAAGAGTTACCACAATCCTGTTAAATGGTGAGTGTTAAATTGAAATTGGTGCCTTGGGGAATTAAGGTACCCTTGTGTTCTGCTAAATGTAAGCCTATCCTAGTTCCTGTCCTTCTCTTTTTCTTTTATCCTGTGGTGCTGCTAGACTATTAGAAATACTGTCTGGGGTAATCTTTATAATATAGGTATTGTTTTGTGAGAAAATTCATACATTTGAATGAAATGAATAAAGTGGAAGAGTTCAGTTTTAATGATAACAGTACACCCCTACACTGTATGACTTGTTTTCATTGGCAGGGGCCTCCTGGATAAGCATGACATATTTATGCAGAAGGCTGGTATTCGGTTTGGAATTTACACATAAGGATGATGAACTAAACAGAACTCAGTTGTTGCTTTCCCTCCCTTGCCTATGGAAATGTGAGGTTATTGCAGACAAGTCTGAACCCATCCACATAGCACTTGGTCACTAGAATTAATAAATAGTTGAATTCTTGGATGGTCCATGGGGAATAAAAGCTAGTAACTGTGTTTGCAATGCAAGAAAGTTAATAAAAAAAAACATTGCTGGGACAAAGTTTATACACAGTAGTCTATTTGTCCTGTATTTCGAGCACCTGAGTTTGAGCCAGAACACAATTGACTACTATGTGTTTCAAACAGATGCTGAGGGAAACATGCAAAGAATGGAAATAAAAGGCTGTTGAACTTAAACTTTTTACACCTTTTTGGGTTTGTTTATAGCTGATGCTGAATCTGGGTAATGGATTTTATATTGCAGCTCCCAGAAAAGTAATGAATAATAGCTTTACTTTCTAACCATAACTTTCCTCCATGCATTATTACAATAAAATAAGTCAGATTTCTTTGTACTGTAGTTATTTTTTTTACATTTTTCTGACTTTATATGCTATGCATCTATACTAGATATGACACGTGGAACTAACTGAGTGTTTCTGTTCTGAACCAGTGATGAGGGGGAAAGAAATAAATGATTACTCAGCATCTTCAGTGTTGTAAAAATGGGTGTTATAATGGAGCATAACAGAAAATGACACGATAGACGTTTCTGACAGCACTAAAGTGATATATTTTTCCATGTCATTCATTGAAATTTTTCAGCTTTGACAATATGCACCTGTTTGCTATCCTAAAAAATCTGTTATACTGATTAACTGTGGATTTTGAATGGTGTATTTTCAATTGTCAAGGATGTGTAAGGAATTAAAGAACAGCTCCAAAGATGCAGCAATTTCTAGATGAGCAGAATCTTATAATATATATTTTTAGTATCAATGCTAAGAATGGCCAACAAAGCCCTGCCCCCCAGTTTCCACAGAAATCTACAGTTGAAATATCTGGATATTTGGAAAATATATAATTTTTCATTGAAAGATTTCAGTTTTGGATAAACATCCTTTCTGAATAACTCCTATGGTATGCATTTGTGGTGCCATTTTTTTTCTAATCAAGTTCCCCTCTACCACGGCAGGCTGTTGATGGTTAGATGTCATTGCAAGGATATTATTTTCCATTTTTTGTGATTGCTTAGTAGGTTCCGTTTGTTTTCACGGGACTTTACTCAGCATGTATCTAATTCTTTTCTTAAAAGGAACATGTTTCTGGTTTTCTTGATGGCAGGGATTGCATTTTTAGTGTTTCTACTGATTTAAGTGGTCTCTGGTGTTCCAGGTATTTAGATGCATATGTAGAATATGCCTGACTTCCTTGTTGGATTAGTGGGAATAAGTCTGGTTTACTAGTGGTTGTGAGCATGTTTCTGGTTTTCCTGGTGATGTAGTGAGTTGCATGTCAGGTTTGTCTAGTGCTTAAGTGAGACATATCCCTGCTAAGCCAGCAGGGCAAATATGTCTGGGTTTCTTAGATGAGCGGGAATGTGACCTGAGTTTCTTGATATTTAGTGACAATGTGTCTTGCATTGTAGTTTACTGGATGTAGGCCTGGTTTTCTAGGCACGGTGTCCATTGTAAATCTTTAGTGGATAAGCATTTGCTCTCACAGAGGTTTATCCACTTTTTATTTCAGTTTAATAAGAAAGTGCCCAGTTTTCATAGTGGTTTAGTAGGTACACATCTGATATTTTTATGTTCGGTGCTACTTGCTTTGTTGGCTACAGGTCCAGTTTTTGTGGTAATTTAATGGGTGGAAATGTGGTTTTCTTATTGATTTGAGGTTACATGAATGGTTTAAAGAAGGAGCAAATTAAATAATGCTTTATTTAGTGCCTGCATATCCCCAGAAAGTGCCAAGGTGCATCACATAATTTGTCAGTTAATCGGCTCTGGCAGAGTTGGTTGTGAACTAAATATTGACCAGGATAGCAGGAGACTCCTGTCCACACCAATCCCCACCCAACCCCACTCTTTGAATCGTGCCAGGATTGTTGCCATCTCAGCCTTTCCTGATGGAATGATGGAAGCGTGTCCTAGCTGCTACCTGTGATGGTGAGTCTATTTTTAAGTTCTTTTGATTGGGTGTTTCTTTAAAGTTCTTTACAGCTTAATGATGTGTGTACATCCTGGTGATTTGATGGCAACCGTTCAATGTTTGTGTCGGTCTTCATTAAATTTAGATTCAAAAAGTGAGCATTTCGAACTATGAATTGGTACCATATTAATTAATTGTAGTTTGTATTATTCACATTTGGAATCCGGAAATGTAATTATGGTTTTATTTAGTGTGTAATGCACCTTTAAGGATAATACTTGTTAAGGAATGTCACATGATCTGTAGTAACCAATAGGAAAGTAGCGTGGGCTACCTCAGCAGTCAGTGTAGAGATAGAGTCGAAAGCACACGTGTAGTTGCTGCTGAGCATATTGTAAATAAACTTAATGTTTCCACCTAAGAAGGATCTGCTGATCAGCTCTATCATTAATAGTACAACTTGGCCACCCTACAACAAACCGGTGATGAGGATAAAACAGGATTGAACAGAAGAAATCAAAGATAGAAAGAAATTGGCACTGTATCTCGCCCAGTGATAGTAAGTAGCAAGCTCCGTTAGAATTGAAGAAGTCATCCCCTTTGAAAATGCCACAATTTGGGAGAATTGACCCTTTTGAACCTGCCATAAACGATTGGCCCCAATACATCGAAACCTCACGTTCTTTTTTCAAGTGAATGAGATTACAGGGGAAGAGAAGAAGCGAGCAATCCTCTTGAGTACTTGTGGGAGCAAAACCTACAGTCTGATTCGAAGTTTGATGGCACCCAGTGCCCCAGATTCGATGAATTGGTGGACCTTATGAAGGGTCACTTTCAACCCAAGCCCTCAGTCATGATTCAGAGGCTCAGGTTTAATTCGCAAAATAAAGCCCCCGGTGAGACAATTGCATGCTACATGGAAAATTTGAATCAGCTAATGGAGCATTGTAAGTTCAATACGACTCTGAACAACATGCTCAGAGATTGTTTAGTGCATGGTGTGAAAGAGGACACTATTCAGAAAAGATTATTGTCCAAAGTGAATCTGGATTTCAAGAGCACGCTGGAGATAGCGCTGGCCACAGAAAGTGCAGTAAGAGATTCACAAGCAATACAGGGTACGCAGAATGGTGCCATCCTCCACATTGGTTGGGAAACCTCAGCCGAAAGAGGCACAAAAAAGCAAGACTCTGCCAAGAAGGAAACAGCCCCTGCTAGCCGAAGAATAAAGAAAAATAACTTAAGCAGCGAAATTGGAGAGTCATTTTAATAGAGGTGGAAACAATCAGTCTTTTAGCAATTGGCAGGTTAAAAAAATTGAATGCTACAATTGTCATAAATGGACATATGATGAGGCAATGCAACAAAAGATTCAAGCAGGCTTGTAAACAGAAGAATAAGCCCAATGAAACTTACAATGTAGAAGAGCCTGAAACAACAAATTCAGACATTTAATCTGAAAGTTGGAAAGACAGAATCAATATTTGTCACAGTGAAAGTAAATGGCAAACCTGTTAGAATGGAAGTGGATACGGGAGCTTCCTCTATAGTAATTGGGGAACATACCTTCATATATTTGAATAATGGTGAACATCAATTAAGTTTAGAAGAAACTGCTGCCAAGCTAAAAACATATACAGCTGAAGACATTCAAGTAAAAGGCATAAGCAGAGTAACTGTCCATTCTGGAAGGCAGTCAACAAAGCTACCTTTGATGGTGGTAGCAGGTGAAGGGCCAAGCCTCCTGGGGTGAAATTGGTTAAAGGAGATAAAGTTAGAATAGGCTGAAATTTTCTAGTTGAGAGCAAGTGGGCTACCAGAGCTACTTAGAAAGTACGCCACCATCTTTAAGGACAAAATGAGGAAAATCCAGGGCCTGCAGGCCAAGATTCATGTGGATCTGGAAGTAACCCCTCACTTCATGAAGGTGAGAATGGTGCCATATGCCCTGCGAGAAAAAGTCGACATTGAACTGAACAGACTAGAGAAACTGGGCAATATACAACCTGTTCAGTTCTAAGAATGGGCAGCACCTATAGTTCCCCTCCTTAAACCCAACCAAAGCGTCTGAATTTGTGGAGACTACAAACTGACGGTTAATAGAGTAGCTAAGCTAGACAGGCACCCCTTCCAAAAATCAAAGACCTGTATGCGAAGCTGGCAAAAGGGACAATGTACACAAAGCTTGATATGAGTCATGCTTATCAACAATTAGAGTTGGATAATGGCTCCTGGGAATTTGTCACAATTAATATCCGCAAAGGGTTGTACCAATATAAATGATTGCCTTTCGGTGTCTCCTCTGCCTGTGCCATCTTTCAGAGAACCATGGAAAGCTTACTGCAGGGAGTGCCCCAGGCTGAAGTCTACTTAGACAATGTATTAGTGACAGGATTCACTGAAAATGAGCATTGGCAAACTTAGAAGAAGTCTTAAAACGTCTCTTGGAAGCTGGAGTGCGTTCAAAAAAAAGAGCACGTTCCAAGCACGGGAGGTAATCTATTTGGATCACCAGGTATATTCACAGGGCCTCCACCTGGTTAAGGACAAAATGAGAGCCATAAGAGAGGCACCTGCGCCAAAGAATGCCTCAGAGCTCAAATCATTCTAAGGAATGATCAACTATTATGGGCGGTTCTTACCCAATTTATCTACAGTGCTGGCCCCCCTGCATTCTCTAATCAAAATGAACCGACGTTGGTCTTGGGAGGAGCCCCAGAAAGAAGCTTTCATAAAGGTGAAACAATTGTTGCACTCATCCAATCCGTTAGTGCATTATGACAAGACAAAAGAATTGGTGCTGACATGTGGCACATCTCGCTACGGATTGGGAGCAGTGCTCTCTCGTCGGATGGATGACGGCATGGAACGGTCAATAGGTTATGTATCAATAGGTTACGTATAGGTTACGCTCACCACAGCGGAAAAGGGATACTCGCAGATAGGAAAAGAAGGCCTGTCCATCATCTTCGGTGTCAAGAAATGTCACCAGTACGTACACGGCCGTCAGTTTACAATCATTTCAAACCACAAACCATTGCTAGGATTGTTCAGTGAGTACAAGGCTATACCACCCCTTAGCCTCAGCAAAAATACACTGACGGGCTTTAATTTTGGCAGCATACAGATACACTTTCGTACATAGGCCTGGCAATCAAATCGCAAATGCTGACGCCTTTAGTCGTTTGCCTTTACAAGAAAATGATGAGCACGTCCCAATTCCACAGGAACTTGTTTTACTGTTAAATTTCTTAGATTCCTCACTGGTATGTGCTCGACAGATCAGAGACTGGACAAGTCAGGACCCAGTCCTATCTCAAGTACGAGAACAAGTGCTCCATGTTTGGTCACAGGAGCCCATATCTGACCAAATGAAACCGTACTTCAACAGAAGACATGAAATAACCAGCTAGGATGGCATCTTATAGTAGGGAGCATGAGTGATAGTTCCTCCAAAGGGGACGGAGTCACTTTTAATTGAACTACACAGTGCCCATCCAGGAATTTTCTGAATGAGGACCATAGCACGCAGCTATTTATGGTGGCCTGGGATGGATGGCGAAATAGAGAGTTTAATGAGGCAGTGTGTGCAATATCAGCAACTGCAAAAGTTGCCAGTGACAGCTCCATTACACCCATGGGAGTGGCCAGAAAGACCCTGCATGTGGTTACATATTGACTACGTTGGACCTCTCCTGGGAACAATGTTTCTGCTCATTGTCGATGCCCATTCAAAATGGTTGGATGTATACAAGGTGAAGTCACCAACGTCAGCCGCTACTATTGAGAAACTATGTCAGAGTTTTGCCATTCACGGACTGCCAGAGGTTGTCGTTTCTGATAACAGCATGGCATTTATGAGTGCTTGGTTTCAATGGTTTAATCAGCCTCAATGGTATCACTCACATGAAAACTGCACAGTACCACCCTTCCTCAAATGGCCTGGCCAAAAGGGCAGTTCAAACATTCAAGGCAGGCATGAAAAAGCTAACTGGTGATTCCTTGGCAACCAAGCTAGCACGCTTTCTTTTTCATTACAGGACTACCTCTCAAACAAATACAGGTGTCACACCTACAGAGCTATTGTTGAAACGGCGTCTCAGGATGAGATTGAGCTTAATAATGCCAAATTTAGAGGGAAAGGTGGAAAGGAGTCAGGGAAGCCAGAAAACTAGACATGACCGACATTGTCACAAGAGGAAATTTACTGTGGGAGAGCCGGCATACATGAAAAATTTCGGGGAAGGGCCAAAGTGGTTACTGGGTGAAAAAAGTGCAGTGATTGGATCTCTATCTTACCATGTGGAGGTAGAAGGCTGGATCATCTGTAAACATGTGGACCATTTAAGGAAGAGACAGACAAATCATCAAGATATGGTTCCACCAGTGATCATGACCAGGTCTGTGTTTCCTGTTGAGGGTACTCAACCCAGGACTGACATGTCTGATGTTCCTGTAAGAGTTGAGGATACTCAACTGCAAGTGCCGGCCGAAGCACCTGATGTTCAGGCAACTCTGGAACAGGAGGTTCCTGACAAAGAATCTGAAATTGTGGAGCTGGGACGTCCCACACATACCAGGAAACCACCCGAAAGACTGAACTTGCAAATTCCTTACCCAGTGTAAATATTATGGGGTGTATTGAAAAATATGTAGTAGTAAATATAATATTTATAGCCAAGTTAAAGGAATGTTGTAATTATGGTTTTATTTAGTATGCAATGTACCTTTAAGAATAATACGTGTTGAGGAAGATCACATGATCTGTAGTAACCAATAGGAGAGTAGCAGAGGCTACCTCAGCAGTCAGTATATAGTTAGAGTTGGAGTTGAGAGCACACATGTAGTTGCTGCTGAGTATATTCTAAATAAACTTTAAGTTTCCACCCAAGAAGTGTCTGCTGATGGACTCTATCATTAATAGTACAACTCGGCCACTCTACAACAGGAAAATGATAATTTTTCAACATTATTTACAGAGACTGAGTGTTTTTAGAAAGTTAGAATTAAGTACTCAAAATGTATGAGAATCACAGCATTAGGATGTGTTATTTATAAAATATTTGCAGTAGTTCTATTGAAAATGCATTAAACAATTGCTTTACTTTCAAGTTGCATCTTTATGCTATTTCAATAAAATTTATGAGTTGCATTTGTTACTACAATATTTATTTGAAATTGCACTATGGTTATTGTAAACTGAAATGGTCATCATCAAAGCTCTGGAAATTGAGTTTCTCCTTGTAGCAGACTCCTTTATGCCTCGCAGCTGTATACACAATACTCCTTGAATAAAAACTATTTCTGTAAATCAGTACAAGTAATCTGTAAATGTAATAAAAGATCTCTGACTTTCAGGTGTGTTTTTGGCCATAGGAGGGTTAATGAGTTATTGAGTGACTTCTTGCTGGAGGACATCTATGTTGTTACTTGTTTTGCTGCCATGACAATGTCATTCTTCATGCTTTATAAATAACACACAGTAATACAGAGAAACATTTTAAATACATCAGAGTTTAGGTTCATCACAAGGCCAGAACTGAAGTCCACTCATATTATTGTAATACTCCTAGCTGCTTATAGAGTAGGTTAACCTTTATGGACCTGGAACTTTCTCTGCATTAGGAGTGTTGACTGCAGATAAAACATGTGATGCTGCATCATGCATTACTGTATATTGTGGGACTTTGATAATGTTTAATTCTGCTCAAATCTTTTTATCTTTTGCATCAGCTGCAATAACTAAACATTTCACTCATTTTTTAAGTATCCAAAACTATTGCAGTTTTATTAACAAGCATTTAGATGTCTACCCTTAAATCCATCTCTATTTTTCATACACTATTATACATTCATATATGGTTAGACAGAGGGAACATTGTGGGAGAAAAAAATATTCAATATTGATAACAACAGCTTGCAACCACTTAAAGAGCCTTATAATGTTGAAATTGTATAAGGGAGTAATAATTGATTAAACTAATTTAATTTTATAAAGAAATGGGTTATGAGCAAATGTGAACTGCAAATACACACACCTAAAACTGAACATTCCCTTCTACCAGTGCCACTCTGGGTAAATACACTGGCTGGTGTTGGTCCAAGACATCCTACAGGAAGTGAGCTAAATATGATCTTGGTGAAAGGGTTTGCATGTGCATTCCTAACACTGGTTGGTAGAATGCAGAACGGGCATATTATCATGTCAATCAGTGTGCAGTGCTGGAATGAAGCTGGGATGCCATATTCGAGCTTTATATTTTAGCCTATGCCCTTTTAATCTCACAAAGCTGAACACATGTTGAACAAAAGGAACCTCTTTCCCCCCCCCCCCCCCCCCCCCCCCCACGGCACCTGCCAGCACTATTTATAGGGATCATGAACCATTTCTAGGTTAGTTGCTGGGTTATTTCTTCTGGCCGATGGTTCCAAATTTAATCACTTTTGAAGCTTTCCCATACTTGGCTAAAGTTTGAATAGTCTGTTGGAAATTGTCTGGCTTTTTATTACATTAAAGGCACTATATGAATGAAAGTTGTTGTAAGGTACTCTTTTGTTTCAGCACAAGCTTTTAAATCAACAATTTGCTTCCAGAATGTGGGTGACCTGGTAGGGTTTCCTTTGACAATTGAACATGACTAGGAGAATGAAGAGAGATCATGCAGAATAAGCTCTTAAAAAAGGGTGGAGGAGGTGGGGAGAAGGGCTCGCAGCAGGAAGCCATATTTACCAAGGGTCTTTGGGGGCCAATTCTCTTTCCTTAATTTCAGCAAGATTTGAGATGTCTTCACTTCACAACAGAGTGACTGAAATTTGCCAATTGCTGCAGCCACAACTGAAGACTCAAAATAAGGGAAGGACAGCATTGCCAGTGACTGTCAAGGTGTTCTGTGGCTCTTAAACTGCATGATTTGCTCCCTCCAGCTGCTGCTTGAGATATAAGCAACATGTCACAGTTTGCCACAATACTGCAAAAGGAAGGTCAATAGGGCTCAAGATGCACAGAGAGACAGATTCCCTCTTGCCAGAAACAAGCATCCAGGTGAACATGGACTTTTGCATGGATTGTAGGGAGCCATTAACTACACACACATTATTTTATATGTATCTCATGTGAATCCGGCATTTTTCAAGAACTAAAAGGGATTCAACTCTCTTGTGGTGTGTGACCACAGGCAGCTCATATGCCAGTGAATGACCATTACCCTGGCAGTCATCATGATTCCTTTATCTTCTGTGCCAACTGTATTTGACGAATGGCAATTCAAAGGCTAACTACTGGGTGACAAGGGTTATCCACTCATGAAATGGCTCCAGGTGCACCTGCACAGAGGGGCAACAGTGAGAGCCATGCCGCCATGAGGAACATTATAGAGCCACCATCTGCATCCTCAACCAATGTTTCCACTAGCTGAACCACTCTGTAGGAGCCCTGCAGCACTCAATTTAGCAGGTTTGTGGTTGACTGTTGCCTGCTGCGCATCCTGGCCATTATGAAGGAACAGCCCTTGCCATCACCCATCAGACGAGAAGCTGAGGAGTGGCAGCATGAGAAGTAAGAGGGAAAGAGAAATAAAAAGAGGAAGGGAGGCTACAATATGGACAGCCCTTTCCTGCCGAGGCTCTATATGATCAAATAATTAATGGGCAATATGGGTAACCTGAACCACACCTCATTATTCATCAACAGTCACATGCTTCTTACCTTTCTTCTATCACTGACCACTGCATTATCCTCTTTCCAACAACATAAAAATAAAGACATCTAGAAACTACACATTTCAACCCAATTTTGTAAATTCAATCATGACACAACACAGTGCATACAAAAATAAATGTGCATTCCCTTTGTACCTGTCTTTTCATGTGCCTTTGCCTATCCTTTGCTGCTATGAGGTACTTCCCTAGTGACTGCACCATAGATGGTGGAAGGCTGTTGATCTTCAGTTGAAAAGGCAGTAGATGGCCTTTGAGGGCAACCTCAAGCAGCTTTGAGCCTAGAAGAGCAGCTTCAGACTGCACGATCTCAGCCTGGGCGCCCTTCATTGTCTTTTAAAATATAATGGAATAGGACATACTCTATTTTTGTTAAGTTTAGTTAGTCTAATAAATCAAGACATGGCAGGGCACCTCAGTTCTGTGGAATGTAAATCCTGTTCTATATGTGAACTCCAGGGTGCTTCTCATGCCCTGGGCAACTACATGTACAGGAAGCGTCATCAGTTGGAGGAGTTTGAGTTCCAGATTTCAGAGTGTGAACTGCAGCTGTCATCACTACAGTGCATCCGCAAGGCTGAGAGCTAGCTGAATAGCACATTTCTGGATGTGATAATGCCGCAGCTTAAGGGTGCACAGGAAGAGAGGAAATGGCAGGTATTGAGGTGGTCCTGTGTGGACATCTCAAACACAGGTAAATGCAATGGTTCATTTTAGGTACACAGCCAAAGCGAAGTCCATAACACCGTGGGTGGCTCGGCTGCGTTGGGAAGGGGTTGTGGAGTGCGGATAGGAGGAAGGTCAGGAAAGCAATATTGATAGGAATTTCAATCTCTAGGGGAGTAGGCAGGCATTTCTATGGCTGCAGACATAATTCCAGAATGGTATTATTGCCAGTGTCAAGAATGTCATTGAGTGGCTGCAAAATATCCTGAGAAGGGAGGTAAATAGCCAGAGTTGTGGTCAATGTTCTACCAATGACATCGGTTGAAAGAGGTCCTGTTGGCAGATTTCAGGAAGCTAGGAAAGGAATTAAACTGTAGGACTTTGAAGGTAGTAATCTCTGGATTACTCCCTTTGTCATGCGATAGTGAGTACAGAAATAGGAAGATGACTTTCAGTGGCAGAATTATACTAGCTATGTAGGCCATATGTCCCAAAGGCTGGCGGATCGTATCAAACAGCATGCCCCAACTGCCGTTTGCAACAGGTAAGGTACAGACCGTACCCAACCAGCCCAGTGAGCTTTGTAAATAAGGCGGATTAGCTGAAGGCACAGTAAACACATGGAAGTATCATAGTATTGAATTGTGGCTTAAAGAAGTGTAGGAATGGAAGCTCTGCATCCCTGGTTACAGGGTTTTTAGTTGGGATGGAGATGAATAAAAAGGAAGGAGAGTCACAATATTGGTTAGAGAAACAATCACAGCTCTGAGGATAGATGACATACCGGAAGGAGCATCAAAGGAAGCCTTATGGGCTGAACTGAGTAACGAAACAGGTGCTATCACACTGCTGAGAGTATAGTATAGATCACCAAAGAGTCAGAGGGAAATAGAAGAGCAAATATGAAGGCATAACGCTGAAAAGTGCAGAAGCAACAGCATAGTAATAGGGGATTTAAACTACCTTAACATTAACTGGGATAAATTCAGTATAAAAGGCGCAGAGGGTACAAAATTCTTAAAATGCATTCTGGAGAACTTGTTTTATCCAGCACATAGCAAGCCCAGAGTGAGACGTGGCAGTTCTGGACTTAGTTTTAGGGAATGAAATTGAGCAAATTGCAGTGGGAGAGCATTTTAGTGATAGTGATCATCATTCAATTAGATTTAGAATATGTATGGTAAAGAATAAAAATAGACCAAGAGTAAAAGTTTTAAATTGAGGGAAGACCAATTTTATGAAGTTGCGATGTGATTTGACAGAAGTGGACTGAAAACCACAAATTTAAGGTAAATGTGTGCCAGATCATTGGGAGGCAATTAAGGAAGAGCTAAAGAGGGCACAGAACAAATTTGTTCCCACAAAGTAAAAAAGTGGGACTCTCAAATCCAGACCTTCTTTGTATGTTCTTTGACATCCAGAATAGGATAAAGCAAAAGAAGAAAGCTCATGTCAGGTGCCCAAAGAGCTCAATACTACAGAAAGTCTAAATCAGTACAGAAAGTGCAGGGATGAATTAAAAAGGAAATTAGCAAAGCAAAGAGAGAGTCTGAAAAAATATTGGCAAGTAAAATCAAGGAAAACCCAAAGAGCAAAAGGATAACTAAGGAAAGATTAGGACCAATTAGACACCAAAAAGGTAATGTGTATGAAGATGCAAGACGTGGGTATGGTTTTCAGTGAATAGTTTGCATTTGTTTTCACAAAGGATAGGGACAGAGTAGACATTGTCGTCAGGGCAGAGGAATGTGGAATGTTAGATGGGATGAATGTCGTGAGGGGGGAAGTATTAAGATGTTTATCACCCTTGAAAGTGGATAAATCACCAAGCTTCGATTAAGTGTAGCTGAGGCTGCTAAGGGAAGCAAAGGAAGAAATGGTGGAAGCTCTGATCATCATTTTCCAATCCTCTCTGGCTAAATGCATTGTGCTGGAGGACTGCTAACATTGTACTGTTGTTTAAAAAGGGAAGAAAGGATAGCCTGAACAATTACAGACCCATCAGTCAAACCTTGATGTTGGGCAAATTATTGGAAAAATTCCTGAGACAGTATAAATTGTCATTTAAAGAGGTACAGATTAATCAAGGACAATCAAGGACAATCAGCCTGGATTTGTTAAGGGAAGGACATGTCTGATGAGCGGAGTGAATTCGATATAGTCTACTGAATTTAGCAAGGCTATTGACAAAGTCCCACATAGCAGTCTGGTCAGAAAATAAAAAGATGGGATCCCAAGGGAAAGTGGCGAGTTGGATTCAAAGACCAGTGGCAGGAAGCAATAGCTTACGGCTATGTTGTAGGGTGGCCAGGTTGTACTATTAGTAATAGAGTTGAACTGCAGACGCTTCTTAAGTGGAAACGTAAAGTTTATTTACAACATACTCAGCAGCAACTACACATGTGCTTTCAACTTCAACTCCATCTCCATCTCTACACTGTCTGCTGAGGAAGCCCGCGCTACTCTCCTATTGGTTACTATAGATCATGTGATCTTTCCTGACAAGTATGATTCTTAAAGGTGCATTACACTAAATAAAACCGTAATTACTACGTTCCCCCCCACCCAACTTTAACTTGGCTATACATGTTATATTTACAACTACATATTTTTCAAGACAACATAATATTTACACTGGGTAAGGAACTTACAAGTTCAGTCTTTCAGATGGTTTCCTGGCACGTGTGGAACGTCGCAGCTCCATATTCTTTGTCGGGAACTTTCTTTTCTGGAGTTGTCTGAACATCAGGAGGCACTTGCAGTTCTGTATCCTCGACTCTTACAGGAACATCAGACATGTCAGTCTTGGGTTGAGTAACCTCAACAGGAAATGCAGACCTTAGTGGAACCATATCTTGATGATTTGTCTCTCTCTTCCTTAAATGGTTCGCATGTTTACGGATGATCCGGCCTTCCACCTCCACGTGATAAGATAGAGATCCAGTCAATGTACTTACTTCACCCGGTAACCACTTTGGTCCTTCCCCGAAATTTTCACATGTACCTGTTCTCCCACGGTAAATTTCCTCCTGTGACTATGCCAGTTGTGTCTAGTTTTCTGGCTTCCCTGACTTCTTTCCACCTTTCCTTCTAAATTTGGCATTAATAAGCTCAATCTCGTCCTGAGACAGCGTTTCATCAATAACTCCGTAGTTGTTGTGAGAGGGGTAGCCTTATAATGAAAAAGAAAGTGTGCTAAATTGGTTGCCAAGGAGTCACCAGTTAGCATTTTCATGCCTGTCTTGAATGTTTGAACTGCCCTTTCGGCCAGTCCGTTTGAGGAAGAGTAGTATGGTGCAGTTTTTACAAGTGAAACTGTTGAGGCTGATAAACCGTTGAAACTCAGCATTCGTAAATGCCGTGCCGTTATCAGAAATGAGTACTTTTTGGTAGTCTGTGAATGGCAAAACTATGGTGCAGTTTCTCAATTGCAGCAGCCAACGTTAGTGACTTCACCTCATATACGTCCAATCATTTTGAATGGGCATCGACAATGAGCAGAAACACTGTTCCCAGGAAAGGTCCAATATAATCAATGTGTAACTACACCCAGGATCGACCTGATCACTCCCATGGGCGTAATGGAGCTGTCCCTGGCAACTTTTGCAGTTGCTGATATTGCACACAATGCTTTACCATACTCTCTCTTTTGCCATCCATTCCTGGCCACCATAAATAGCTGAGTGCTATGGTTTTCATTCGGAAAATTCCTGGATGGGAACTGTGTAGTTCAATTAAAAGTGGCTCCCTTCCATTTGGAGGAACTATCACTCGTGCTCCCCATAATAAGATGCCATCCTGGCAGGTTATTTCATGTCTTCTGTTGAAGTACGGTTTCATTTAATCAGATACGGGCTCCTGTGACCAAACATGTAGCACTTGTTCTCGTACTTGAGATAGGACTGGGTGCTATCTTGTCCAGGACTTGTCCAGCCTCTGATCTGCCGAGTACACACCGGTGAGGAATCTAAGAAATTTAACAGTAAAAGAAGTTCCTGTGGAACTGGGACATGCTCATCATTTTCTTGTAAAGGCAAATGACTAAGGGCATCGGGGTTTGTGATTTGATTGCCAGGCCTATGTATGAAAGTGTATTCATATGCTGCCAGAATTAAGGCCCTATTAGTATTTCTGTATCTTCTTTCTACGTGCCTTCTGCTTTCGCGTGCAAACTTTAATCTCAGCCTTCTTTTTGACTTCACTATTGGCCAGACTTCTATCAGATGCAAGCTCAACTTGTCTGAGCTCAGTGGCTAAGTCTCCCAAAACTTCATTATCTGTTTGCTTCTTGGAAAATTCTGTGACTTTTGCTTCCAAAGCCTTTTTGGCTTCATTTAGCTGATTCTTCAGCTCTTCCATCTCATTTTTATATTTGTTTGCTGCCTCCTGGATATTGAACATTGTTGTGTCTTCTCTGCCAACTCATTCTTCAGTTTGTTCAGAGAAGTGCTAAATTCTTTCCGTTTTTCTTCATACTTTTCCTGAGGTACAAACTTTGACCTGAGGGAATCTTGTAGTGTGAGAAGGTCTTTCAACAGATTTTCTTTTTCCCTGTGAAGGTTGGTCACCTCGTCTTGGTAGAAATATTGGAGAGGAGGGTTGGGGGGTGGTTCAGTAGTAATTTTTTTTTACCCATAGTGGGGAATGGGTGGGACACATTGCCTGAAAGGGTGGTGGAGACAAAAACCCTCATCACATTAAAAAAAACACTTGGATATGCATTTGATGTGCCAAAGGGGCTACGGACCAAGAGTTGGAAGGTGGAATTAGTTTTGATAGGTCTTGTTCAGCCAGCATGCACTAGGCTGAATGGCCTCCTTCTGTGCTGCAACTGTTTTATTATAGGGATACACTTGAATAAAAACAACATAATATATTTCTATTGGTAATTGATAGACTTTCATTGTGAGTCATTAACCCAAATGTAGACCTCAATAACTTCATGAGGTTAGCCAGTCTTTGTCAACCAATTGTAAAACTACTTTATTACTAGTCTAGGCACATGTAATGCAGGTGTGATGAGTCCCCTGTATTATCATAAACTAAGACAGGAGCAGTACAGGGAAACCTAAGGCATTGTCTTCTACTTAAGTAATTGATTGAGCAGATGCCTTAATTAGCTGCATTTCATCTTTTTTTTTAGGTTAAAATGGTCTGTGAAGCAAAGTATTTTAAAGATGCAATGCAAGTATGTATGTGGCTCAATTGTTCGTTGTAAATTTGACATTAAAAGTACGACATTATTATGAACAGTAAGCTAAAAACACACAAATCCTATATGTGTTACATTCTTTATAAACTTTAGATGGTCTTTTACACTAAGATTTCTAATGGATCTTTTACACATAATGACCAGGGGAGGCAAATTGTGATACTGGCTTCTTCATTTTTGTATCAGCAAAAGCCATTGTGAAATTCTTTTCTGGTGCATTGCAAAACCCAGAGATCCATCTTGCTTTTGCTTTTATTTCTTCCTTCCTTAACTCCTGGCTCTGCAATAATCCTCAACCAAGATTGATGAGGACACCTGCTTCCAAGCATCTACCAATTCCTTTTGAGCAGTACTAGCAAGATATTTTAATTATGCAAAAATATGAAATCAAATAGTTAATTTTTAAAATACTGCATACTTAAATACTATTTTAGAATAAATCTAAGTAGTTGCATCCTTCATTATGGTTCTGTGTTTAGGACTTCCATAAACCTTGTGCACCATGTTGGTGACATCATTTGAAGGCTGGATGGAGATTGTTGGATATAAAACCTCTATTGTACTTGGTACATTTTACAACACAGGCAATTCAGCATAAAAATTGTCTTCATTCAGTCTATTAAGTTTCATGAAATTGCTTAAAAAAAATAAAGTCTCCTAAAAGCCAGTGATGTCTTACTAACATAATACCTTTCACTTGAATATTTTCAATTTAACATCAGAACAAGAAATGTGTGCTGCATCACTGTGTCATAGGATATTGGATAATTTTTTTGAAAATATGATGAGATTAGAAGCTAATTCTGTCACTTCATATTCTGTGGCATTGGCAAGCATCTATCGACTGCAGTTTTGTAATTTTTATAAGTATCGTTTTCTTGATTTATTGAGTTTTTAAACTTTCAAACCATATTGTGTGGCTCAATTTTCATGCTATTCACTTTTACACATCCACACAAAGATTACATAAAAAAGAACCAAGATATTCACACAGTAAAACACAGCTTACTAGTTACCTGAAGTACAAATAGTAATAGCTAAATGACGCTGATTTCCCTCCTCCCTTTGCTTATTACAGAGGCAGATTTTTTCTATCATTAATGAAGGTAATTTGCTGTGGTTGAGGGATTGCAATTCAAAAGAATTAATTCAGCATTCCTATTCCAAGATTTAAACACATCTTAGACTTTTTCACAGGTCGTCTGTTAGTGGATGGTGTTAGTCTCGCATAGCAGCTAATGGGCTTGAACCACAGCCTGTCATTTATTGTTACCTAAGTGTGTAGGTCCTTTGCCCTTGATAGTGTCTGTGCTTTCCTAACAGAGCAAGTGTGTTTAGCACAGCATTATGCATATATGGTGCATTTTAAATACACTTTAGTAAGTACTAAAGTGACTTCTATGCGGTATGGTCACTGAATTGTGTTAAATACTTAAAATAGGATTGTTGAGGGAGGTGCAACTCTTTGAGATTAAACTTGATATTATATTTTTATACTACTTCCTTTTGTTGTAACTATAAATAGCAGCAGTTTGCTTGCTCAGATAATGAGCAATATAACCAATACAAAAATGAGAAATCAAAGAGGCATTTTACATGTAATAGGTTTCCAGACCATTTTCATGAACAAATAACAGCCAGAGAAGCTATCTGCCACACTAAAGAGAGCTTCCTTTTTAAATCTGCTATTTATCATCTCTGAGATTTCTGACATTGTTAAAATAAGATGCTTTCTCGTTCTCAATTAACTTAAAGCAGGGGTGTTAAGGATGCAGAAAGCTACTGTGGATGATTACAAGTACGTAAAAATGCAGTACTTTAATGGTACATATTTTCATGTGGCAGCTCTGTTGCCTTTCATTTTGCAGCTAATATGTCTATTCTTATGAGTCATTTACTTCTTTAATTACCTTTTGGAACTGAGGCATCGTAATGTATTAATGCGAATGATTTTTACAGCCAGTTTATCATACAATGCCCCTGAAGTTGAAAGATATAATTGACTTGGAAGAGCAGCTCATGAATGAAACAATATTTAGTTGACAGTTTCCTTGTAGTCTTAGATGGAGTTTAACAAATATATACGAGGCAAAAAGAAGTAATGAAGTCAATTAAGAAAAAAACAGAAGCAGGGCCCCAAGTAAATTAGCAGAAATGAATTACTTTGCAACATAATCTTATTTTAAAAAAAGAAAAAATATTCATTATGGTTTGACATGTTTAGCATTGTGTGTGCTTTGACCTTCTTAACCCTGTAGTACATTTTCTATGTACAATAAATGCATCAATAATATTACAGCCAAGTAAATTAACAGATTATAGACAGTAAAGACATTTATTTTCAAATCTGTGTTAACCCATAGAGCTCTGGTCTCATTTGTTCTCACATTATATAGAACTGTTGTTTATTTCATGGAATAGTGTAAGTATTTCCAATTTTCTGTTTATGGTGTGTGAATTGAATTCAAAGCATATCAAAATAAAATACATAGGAGACTAATAAATACTATACACTTTTTTAGACAGTTAACACTCATACTCTCATGCAGTGTAATTCAACTAACATAATGGAACTTTCTTGCCATATGTTTTAAGATACTGGTGAACAAGGTCAGGATATCCAAACAAAAGTACTGGTCTCCTGTAAACTGAACCTGTCAACTAGACATAGCTTTGCTGACCTACCCGTGTGCAGGGCATTATCTGGTACCAGGCACTGGCTTCATTTATAGCTTACAGGAGGGGACCACTGAAGGGGAAGATGTTTACTTGTCTTACTTGGATTCCTTTATGTAACCTAGAAACAATTTGCACAAAACTCTTAACGAGATAACTCACCATATTATAATTTTGCAGTTTAGGAACTATAACTTATGCGAGTTTAGTTTCCTCATAATACATAAATATATTATTTATCAAGATCTTCAAGATTTTGAATAGTGTAATTTCCTTACATTTTACTCTTTTCATGCAGAAACCCTCCCTGTAATAGGGGAGAGGGAGCTATGGAGTTTGCCTCAAGATTTGGAGACCTGAAATTATTCATACAACCAAAAAAAGATTTGAAGAGAAGATTAGTGAGGGATTGCCAGCTAGGAAAATGATTGTCTTGGTGAGTTGGGTTCAAACCAATAACTAGGAAAGTGGACACCTAGCCATGAGACCAGTGGAGAAATTTAACTGACCTGGGGGTGGATGCAGTTAAAATAAAAACAAAATAGGGAAAAAAAACACAAAAAAGGCTTGTTCACCAGTCTTTTCAGATGTTGATGCAGAAAATCCATTGGATTATAAGCATCACAGATGTTTAGTGTGCTGCTGTTAATGTGACATTAATGTGCCAACAATGTCCCACTATCTATGTCTGGTATCATTGGCTTTTCACAATAGTATATTATTATCTAGTTATCCTTCCCAAGCTATGCACTTGTTGATTTATTTTCAGTTATGCAGCAGTGCTGATCTTGCTCTAATTACTATGAAGTAAACAGGAGACACTTTCTTTCTAGCATTTAGTAACCAACTTGCCTACACCAGTTAACTCCACAACAGAGATTGGGAATACTACTATATACATCCACTGCACTTAATATTTTATTGTTTTGGTGCTGTGCCAGTTGGCTGTTAATGGATATGCACGTGCAAGTGCAAATTGACACAAATTGCAATTATTTTTTCTCAAATCTAGATTGATTTTAGATTGTAAGTTGCTTGTTTGTAGCACCTTGTTAATGGGGATGATGGGTTTTCCTTATCAATAATATTTTGCTTAATACCCCTGACATTGACTTTTGTGGTAAGCTTACTAATGGCAATGGAATTGTAATTTTACAGAGTTTCTCTCCTTTAGTGCCCTGTTATTTTTTCCTGTTTTTAATGTCTTTCCAGGGGATTAAATAGCTGTTGGCATCATGAGTGTGGGACAGGCTTACTGGTCTTTTCATTCCTGTTATTTTCATATGTTCATAAATGGTAATTTAAGATTTCCATTAGTAATGTGTTACTCTCAAACTTGTTTGAATTTGGGCTAGTTTTTTGATACTGGAAGCTGAAGGTGATTTGAAAATGATGTTCAACATTTTCAAGATTAAAACAAATTTTGTTTGTGAAGATTTGTGTACAAAATGCCTTTGAAGGATTTGAACACGTTTCATACAAATTCTTTGGTTTAAACCATAATCTTCAAACATAAGTAGGATAAGATTTCTGATCTAAATGTCAAGTTCTCGAGTATTGAAAAAGTGTGTAACCCTACAGAAAGTCAGGCAGATAACCTTGACATTTGGGACATTGGCTGCCAGGATGCAAAGCCATACTTTAAAAATAAAGGACTGTATTAAGAGGTCACCTATTAGTGATGTTTTTGCTGACTGTCTGAAAGCAAGGCTTGCCTGTCTATTAAACTCCAACCATTGTGTAAACATTCCTCTGTTGTTCCTGGTCTCGACAATGGCCTACGGGATCAGGTTTCACCTGCATGCACATCTTCAAGCAATTATATCACTCAGCTTCAAGTCCATGTTCACATTTGAGGATTAAAGTGGTATTCAAAATGAGGCCGTCATTAGTAGGAAATTCAGAACAACCTTTAATTCATATAACAGGATATTTAAAGCACTTTTAACATTGTATGGGCACAAGATTTTGGTTGATAGGCTGCCTTTTAAAAATTTATCTGTTGTATTAAACAACATTCTGATAACTGTTGTATGCGAAAGTAATTTTCAAGGGAAACATGCCTTTTCTAATTTGCCTTACTTTAAAAAAAAATATGTTGCAGGCATCCTACTGCTCTGAATTCTTGTTTGGTAGGATTTGAGTATATTTCCAGGAATAGACTCACTAAATGAGGAATATTGCTTTTTTCACATTTTATGATTTAAATAAGGGGATTTAATTGCAATAGTGGATGCAATAGTAGAATGTTATAGCACTACAAATCCCTTACTTCCAATAAATATATTTTTAAAAAAGCAACTTAAAAATTGCACCTTTCACGTTCTCAGGGTTTCCAGAGGCTTTCCTTTTGAAGTATAGTCCCTGTTGTAATGTAGACAGCCATTGCAGTTAATTTGCACATAGTCACATCCCACAATCAACAACGAGATAATTAACCAGATAGTTTTCTTTTGAAGGGCTTGTTACTATAAGCTTATACAGAAAGGGCAGGAAAATAATTGTAACCATCTCTGATGTAATAGAGACATCAGCTTGATTTCACAAGAAGCTTTATAAGAAACCACTGTAAGCTAAATTATGATTTGGAAACTTTGTGCTCTTTAACCTAATACCACTTAGTTGAGTCCAGGTATGCTAAATCACTGTTGTCTAAGCAAAATGTTTAACCATTCAATGCATTTGCATCTGGTTTATATACTGTCAATACATTGCATCATAGAGGGTACTTTACAGGCTCACAATCTAAAGAGACCACAAGGTGAGATTTCAATCTTGGTTGTATTTTTGAAAGAGGTACAGATTGATTTGAGACTTTGATACTTGGAAAGAAAGAATATTAGAGGCTTGGGTAATCCTGGTCAATATTACCTACCTCATAGTCACTCTTTACATGGAAATATTAGAAGACATCTAGGAGAAGATTGCTTGCGAGTTCTCACAACTGAAGAATGTTAGACTGTAATGGTATGTAAAAGGGATGAGGGTAACAAAGGGTCTTCTAACTGACAAATGTAGTACCTGTTCTACATGATACCTTATTTGAAAACAATAATGATTAACTGGCCTGTTGTTGAACATCCAGTGTAAGTTTTTTTAAAAAGTGTATGGTTAGTGTTAGACTACAGTAAGTCTTTAAAGCTAAGTTTATGTTTAGGGTAAATGATGGGAATAGTTTATGAAAGAAGAAAGATATGCTGTAAAATTATCTTAAACCTGATAACACAAGGAACATTAAGACTAATTCACAGGATGACTAGTGTTCTTTGGGCAAAATTATACATTCGGCATGTGGGCGCGGGCCCTACACGCCGGAATATAAAATGACACGCGATGGCGTCAGGCATGCGTCCCGACGTCATCGCGATATTTCGTTCAGTGCACACGTGCCAGAGTCAGCTGCACACCCGCCGATAATTGAAAGGCCTATTAAGGCTATTAACGTACTAATTAACTCCAAATTTAGGGTGCCCGTCCAACCTAACAGTTGGCGGGCAGGCGAAAAGGCCAAGTGGCCTTTACATTTTTTTAGGAAACCTCATCCACAAGCAGGATGAGGTTTCCTAAAGCTAATATTGATTGTATGAAAACTTTATTTTGATAGCAAAAACATGTTCCATCTCATGTGACAAAGTTGCATGAGGCGACATGTTTCATTAAATTTTTAATGTTTTCAATAATGTCTTTAAAAAGGGTTTCAATCTCCCTGAGGCACGGAGCTGCCTCAGGGAGATTGAAGCGCTCTTTCACACTGGACCCAATTCTCCCTCCTTCCCCTGCCTGCACAGGTAGCGCTCAGCGCTACCGCTCCTGATCCACGCTGTGCGGGCCTTAATTGGCCCGCCCATGTGAAATCGCCATGCCAAGCCGATCACGGGCAGCGGACTGCCGACGCCCGCTCCCGCCAAGCCCACCCAACCGATGTAAAATCCTGGCCTATATGTTACTGACCCTTAGAAGTTTAGAACACAGAAGGAGGCTATTTGGCCCATTGTCACTGTGCTCCTCTTTGTTAGAGCAATCCAAAATTAATCCCCCTATTATCTTCCTAAATTTCTGGACTACCTCTACTTCAAATATTTATCCAATTTTTCTTAATAAAAAATGCACTGATCTCTGCCTCAAACACTTTCTGCCCAAAGCATTTCATGCCACTGATACTGCTGCACCACACTTCTGAGTAAGGTAGCGTAGTAGTTGTGTTACTGGACTGGTAATCCAGAGGCCTAGACTAATAGTCCAGACAATTTGAGTTCAAATCTCAAATTTGAAGATTTCAGTTCAGTTTTGAAAATCTGGCAATAAACTGCTGGTGTCAGTAAAAGTCACCGTGAAGGTGTCAGATTGTTGGATAGCCCCACTGGTTCACTAATGCCCTTTTTAGGGGAGGAACCCTGCCATCCTTACCCAGTCTGGCCTATTTGAGACTCCAGCCCCACACTTACATGTATGACTCTTAACTGTCCTTTGAAGAAGTGTATCAAACTCAGGGTAACTAGGGATAGGTGATGTGTGTGGCATTGCCACCTATGCTCACGCCATGAACAAAAAGAATGCTCCAACAAAACCTCCCCATAAAGGCATTTCTCCTAACCCTGCTTCTGACTCTTCTAGTTACAGTTTTAAATTGATGAGCACTTGTCTCTACTCTATCAAAACTTTCATGATGTTAAAAACCTATTGAACCTCATATCAGCCTTTTCAACTCCATTGGACATATCCCTGGAATATCGAGTCTCTCCTCAGAACTATAGTTTTCCATCTCTAACGTCATTTTGGTGAATTTAGCTATTTTCTCCCTACAGTGTTCTGTCTATAATGAGGCACGTAAAACTGCACACACACATATAATTGTAGCCTAACCAATATTTTATATAAATTTATATTTACATCTTTATTCTGATGCTTTATGTTCCTAATAATAAAATCCAAAATGTTGTTCACTTTATTCGCACTATTTACCATCCACTAATTTGCTTACATCTTCCTAATTTCTTTTACAGCCTCTCTAGCCATTTGCCAAGTCCTACTTTTGTGTTTTCAGCAAATTTCAAGATTATGTTCCTATACCCACATTTATAGCAAAAGAGAATAAAAATGAATCTAGCACTAACCCCGCTAAGTTACATCACATCTTTCTCTAATTCAAGCAACACCTATTCACTCATACTGTTTATTTCTTGTCAATCAACCAGATTTCAATTCATGCTCCTACATTTCTTCTTATGCCACACACCAGAATATTTCTAACAATCCTCTTGTTAGATGCCTTATTGAGTGCCTGCTGAGACATCCATTAATTATATTTCTGTCTATTCACTAATGTGGTTTAAGAAATTAGTGACTATGTGAAGTGGGGAAATCCACCTTGTGCTCATGCTAACTTTTTCATAAACATTAGTAAATGGAGAAAAATATACTGCAACAAAACCAAAAGCAAAATATCACGTATTTCTGTATTACTAGTAATTAGGTGGGGTAAGTGAAGTGAGGTAACAATTGCTCAGTTTGGACATAAATACTATAACAATGTTGGCTGTTGCATATGGTAATACTCCAGTGTGGTATGATGGCTTGTGGTGAAATAGCAGATGCTGACTTGGCGGAAGCAGTGTAGACATTCTGAAGTGACATATTTCAGTGCCTTTTGGATCATTGGAAATATACAAAATGCTGGTCACTTGTTGTGATTCTGAGTTTGTGCTGTTTACTCGTCTCTTTCTCATTCTCTGGCTGAGATACGGGCATGCAAACAGCCAAACAGTTCTTCACTGTTTACCATTACACACTTTGACCAATAGCTAGATGAGAACAGTACTTGGCACATCCCTTCAATTTTCGCTGCATGAGAATGCGGTGTACCTGATTGTTTGCATATGTATGTGTGGTGTTACACATTTGAGGCAAATGAGATTGTTGTATTTTGAGACTGTCTTTAATTTAGGATATGCTGAAGGGAGATCATGTGACCTGACAACAGGCCTGGATGGTTTGGCTGTTAAAGATTAAAGGAACACCAAGTTTGTTTTGCTGAGAAGAAGGTTTAAGGTATTCACATTTGGAGACAATGGCAAGA
Source organism: Cetorhinus maximus (assembly GCF_964194155.1). NCBI lineage: Eukaryota > Metazoa > Chordata > Chondrichthyes > Lamniformes > Cetorhinidae > Cetorhinus > Cetorhinus maximus. Next base: position 48,883,408 of record NC_135884.1, on the reverse strand, counting down.
GCATTTGTGCTTTCAGTGGCTGGACTGGTAGACTTCAAAGTCCCAGGAAGGTGTTGCGAATGTCAGGGTGTAAACAGTTTTGCTTTAAACTGTCCATTTGGTTCCAAGATAAAAGAGAGTTGGTCACTAAAGGATAGTTAATCAGCAAATCTACCTGGATATAAGGCCCACGTGATTCATGTTACCGTGGAGATGGGTTTGGGAGGGAAGGGTTTCGAAGGTATCCCAGAAATTCACAGCCAAGTTAATCTGCCAGGATCCGGGAGAGGGAGAGCAGCTATAGGCAGCAAGATGCTGTGCTTCACCATGAAGGACTGTGGGTGGGAGCTCACGCTCCGATTGAAATGACCAAATTCATGAGGAGTAAAAATGAGGCAAGATCACCTAGCTCATACTAGAGGAATGGCAGTGTGTGGTGCAGTGATAATGTCCCTACCTCTAGGCTGGAAGCTCTGGTTCAAGTCCCACCTCAGGGCTTGATGGCTATGGAAGTTGCTTTCATAATGTGGCCAAACAGTTTAATTATCAACCTGTAAATCCTTCCAATATGCCTGTTGGCAAGTTGTAAGAGCGGGAGAGTTTCCTGGTCAGTTATACTGCAGAAGGCAATGACAAACCACTGCACTACTTTGCCAAGCATAACCATGGACCAATCCAATGGAAGACCTAGGTCGCCAACACCCTCTTAGGGCCTGGTACCCGAAAGAGGAGGGTGTTAGAGGAATAATCTCTGGGGAGAAACCTCATTGTGAAATTTGGTTCCTTTCTTGGCGTGGGAACTATTAACCTCAAAAGAACAGAAGTAAACCATCTGGAACTAAGAATCACCTTGGACTGGTTCCGTGAGAATTGAATGTCTACTTAAAGGACAGTTTAAAGTATATCTGTGCAGTGTGGGTTTTTTTTGTCAATGGTGCTTTTAGTCTTTTCACAGAATCACAAAATTGTTACAGCGCAGAAGAAGGCCATTCAGCCCATCATGTCTGCACCAATGTTACAGTTTTGTTACAGCAAAAGTCTTAAAATGAAAAATCTTGTCATGTCGTCTTTTCAGCAATTGACTGGAAGTTTGAATTTTTTTAATAAGTTATCAATCTCTACGGAGATTGCAACAATGATCATAGTCGGATGCTACTGGTAGGCGGAAAAATAATGCAGGTAAACAATCAAATTATTGGTGACCCACCCACATAACATGAAAAGAATTCTAGTTTCAAATCAGGATGAAGAATTGCAAGTGATTTGCATATACTTATATCAAACCAGTTTGAATTCAACTTGTAAACTCACAATTTCCATCTATCATAGAAGTCACCAACAAATAATCTGCTTCAACAAAATACAAACACATTGGCATGATTGATAAACATCTACATTACAAACAATCTTTCTCCAAATGTATTTTTAATTTGGATCACTGTTTGCTGCAGATTAATACATGATTTGTTGTGACTAGTGTATTTTGAATACCTACTTCAGTGATATTGCTGCAACTTTATAATTATAAAAAAACACACTGTGGTATCCTGAGTATGCTTACAGAGTGACCCAAGTTAACTCTTTGAGTACCATGCACTTTTTAAATATCTGGATAACTATAGAAGAATGTTCAGACAAACAATTAGAGGATATGATAAATAGCATAGGAAGTGCTTTTCAATTGCACAATGCACAACACACACCTGTGAATCTCTACCAAGCATTACACAAGAATCAATTAGAATACAGTGAAATTCTACTTGATGGCTACCCTTGAGCAATTTTTCACATTGTATTGAGGAACATAGGACGTTGGAGCAAGAGTAGGCCATTCAGCACTTTGCACCTGTCCCACCATTCGATAAGATCATGGTTGTTATGATTGGGGTCTCAACTTCACTTTTTCTGATTGCCCCGCATAACCCTTAACTCCCTTGTCTATCAAAATCTACCTAACTCAGCCTTGAATAAATTCAATGACCCAGCCTCCACTGTTTTCTGGGGAAGAGCATTCCATAAACTAACAACCCTCTGAGAGGAAAAATACCCTCCTCATTTCCGTCTTAAAAGGGGAACCTCTTATCCTTAAACTGTCCCCTACTTCTAATCCACCCCGTCAAGTCCCCTCAAGATCTTATATGGTTCAAACAGATTACCCCTCATTCTTCTAAACTCCAATGGGTATAGGCCCAACCTGATAAGCCCCTCATTCCATGAATGAGTTGAGTGAACCTTCTCTGAACTGCTTCTAACACCATTATATCCTTTTTCAAATAAGAAACCAAAACTGTACAGAGTATTCCAGATGTGGTCTCACCAAGGCCCTATACAGCTAAACTTCCCTACTTTTATATTCCATCCTCCTTGCAGTAAACGCCAACATTTCATTTGCCTTCCTAAGCACTTGCTGCACCTGCATACTAACCTCTTGTGATTCATGTACCAGGACCCCAAGATCCCTCTGCACCACTGAGCTCTGCAGTCTTTCTCCATTTAAATAATATATTGTTTTTCTATTCTTTCTGCCAAAATTTTGCCCACTTACTTAACCTAGCCATATCACTTTGCAGACTCTACCTCCTCTTGACAATTTACTTTCATACCTATCTTTTGTGTCATTGGCAAATTTAGCTCCCACACATTCGATCCCTTCATCCAAGTCATTCATATAGATTGTAAATAGTTGAGGCCCCAGCAATGATCGCTGTGGCACTCAACTAGTTATGCTTGCCAACCTGAAAAAGACCCATTTATCCTTACTCTCTGTTTTCTTACCTATCCTTTATCTATGCCAATATGTTACCCCTACACCATGAGCTCTTATTTTGCGTAGCAACCTTTGATGTGACACATTATCAAATGCATTTTGGAAATCCAAGTACACCACATCCATAAGTTCCCTTTTATCCATCTTGCTTGTTACTTCCTGAAATAAGTTAGTGAGGTGACATCTCATTCCAGTTGTTAAAATTGCTTTATTTTTGAAAGGTTGTGTGTACACCCACTGTCATGGTTCAGTGATTAAATACACTGCATTGTTCGCTGCAGGACCACACACATCAAAGAGGTGCTAAACATTAATTTGCTTTAAGTTAACTGATACAGAGACGAGGATGGACAACTCGGGCCTGGAAGGGAAAATTTAGGTTTCCATTCCTGATTGTTAGCATGCAGACATTCCAGTATGGATATTGCAGATTCCAGAGTATTTGCTGTGTGAGAAATAAATTATTTATGGGAAATAACTTTCATAGACCAGAAATTGCTTAAATCAGCACTGCATACACGGGAATCCACCATTTTCTGAGAATGTGCACCAGTTTTGAACTGTTTAGAAACTTGGCTCAACTTAAGAGTTGGATCCAAATACTTCAGTGAGGTGAAGACTCTCCATATGCACATGCACAACGTCACTTTCCGTATTGATTTAAGCTTTTACACTTCCATCATAGTGGTGGGTCCAGCTGCAAGTAACTGTAAGTGGAAGGTCTTATAATTTTTTTGTCAGTGCTGATTTAGTATTCAGCTCTTTTTATGGTCTGCTCAGTTTCTATTGGAAATCCAGTGAATAGGTATGCATCAAAATCACTAAGAAGACATGCTTAAGTTTCTAATGATCAATTGGTAGTTGTGTGCATCTGGCTCTAGAAGTATTAATGCTGTCTGTCTGCGTCTGTCTGTGTGTGCCCAAAAGCTGGTTGAAAAACTCAGAATTTTGATACCCCCGATTCTTCATTTAAAACCAGAATTCACCCAAATGTCCAACATCTAAGCCTTAATTATCTACACTGTAATAAACAAATGCATTGAAATTTTACCCACTGGGCATACAACAAAAACAACTTGCATTTAATGTAGGAAATCATCCAAAGGCACTTAATAAGAGCCACAAAGACACTTAATATGAGCCACAGAAATATATATCATGTTTGATGATCAGAAGCTTGGTCAAAGACATTAATTTTAAGGAACATCATAAAGGAGGAGAACGAAGTAGAGAGGCCAAGAGGTTTAGGGAGGGAATTCCATTGTGTAGGGCCAAAGCAGCTGAAAGCACAGCTGCCAGTGGTGTGACAATTAATATTGGGGATGCGCAAGATACCAGAATTGGAGGAGCACAGAGATCATGAAGGTTTATAGGGCTGGAGGAGGTTACAGAGATGGTGAGAGGTGAGGCCAGGATGAATTTGAAAGGATTAATTAGGGTTTTAAAATTAAGGTGGAAAATTTATACAACCCTATAAATATATTGACTTGAACACTTGTGAAAGCTGAGTGAGCTCCCTGTTCCTTTCAGCCTTTGCCTGTAATTCTATTACAGCTTTTATTTTTCTGTATCTCTTGTATTTTATTGTTATAAAGCTTTTATTTTTGCTTTAGTTTGTGTTTCTACCTTGTGGATTTTGTTACTTCCATTTGAACAAATATGTTGTCCAATCTCTGTTGTTTCCTTTTTCCCTGCTTTGTTTTGTAAAAACTCCTCTTGAATTGGGCACTTGGAGGTGTCTAAGAGTAGCTTGGGACTATTGAGCTATTTAATTTTTTTCTTCTAGGAAAGTAGCTTGTTTCAACTCTGCACAACTCTGCATGCACTAGGTCAAGAACTCTGTGAAGGGAATACTAAATATGAGCACGTATTTTACCACTTGTGGCATCAAGGTGCTCTGACAACATGCCATGCACATCATTTCCTCTGGTTTTTATTTGTTTTCATTTTTTCACTTCACATGACACAAAGCACTCCTTAAATCTCCCCAAAGCAAACAGTGTCCATAGTCTGAGAGATCAGTTCAGGCTGTAACACCTCTGCAGTGATCATGTTGCACATTTGCCTCTCTCTAGCATAGACTGTCTTGAAGTCTGGAATTCATCATTTTGGCTATTACAGATCTGCCCCCTGCATTTCACTACATTGTGACACAGAATGTGGTGTATCCAGTATTTTACTTTATTCTTAGGAAGTAAGAATAAAGATTTCCCAAATTTATATTGTATTTAAATCTAAACCTCTTACTAAAATGATGAAAAACCGTTATTATAATAAAAAATTAAATCATGTTATTTTGTTACAAAATAATAACATTCCATTTAATTAAATTTTGAGCCAGATTGTAAAAATTTCAATATCGATTGTTTCATGACAGCATCTAAATTTGCTGATCTTTGCATCATCATAAAGCAGTACAGCGGTTGACGCAGGACAACTATTGAATATGTATTCAAGGTTGTAACCTACACAGAGTAAAGGCATTCTGTCAATATATACACAACAGCAAATTGTAGAGTAAGATTTGCATTGTTTGGGAATATCTATATAAAATTATAAAAGTTATTTAAAGTCAAAGACTGAAAGTGCTGATGACAACAAAAAAAAGATGACCATCAGACAGCTGTAGGAGATTATTCAAACTATTTCTTATTTTCTATATCATAAAAACATACAATTATGTTTATTGTCAGCATGTTTTTATTCAGTTGTAACAGTGGAAGAAAAGTAAGTCCATTAACCGTCACAAATGCTTTGTCTGGGACACCCTTGATGTCTCAATGGGTGTACACTATCTGGTGTGTCCTAAGCCTTCAAGAAAAATGTCCCACTTTCATCCCTCAACCGTGATAAATTAGCTAATATTAGCATTAGCAGCAAATAAAAGCATCAACTGAGGTTCCTGCTTTTAATTGATGTCCAGTTACCACTGCTACAAAGTGTATAGGTGTGAACATTGGATGAGGACAAAATGTCTCCTAGAAGATAAACATCTTGTCATCATTTGCTCTCTAGGCTTACACGCAAAGAATGGTCACTTGAGAAAGGTGCCAGAGGGGTGCTGGAATCCATGAAGAATACTCCATTATGACTCTAAGTGTCTTCAAGGGAAAACTGGAGGGAATGATTTTGTTCACTTTGCATATTATTGAGCGAAGATTTAAGACTCAGTTTAAATCTAGAAGTTGGATCTGTAATTTGTTTTATGTATTCACAGTCAAGCCACTAGATGGCACGTCCAACTAGGGAAAATACTGAATGCCTAAAGAACATGCTTCCTGATTACCAAATTAGAAACCAACATTGGCATCAGAAGTTATGGGGAGAGCCTGTGGCCTTCTCACATGCCTTCCCAGATGGATGAGAATCTATTATGATAAGCTGGTGTGAGACTGTTTAGCAACATAAATAATACATGTCAGTTACCTTCACAACCAACATTTACAATTTGTCACCTATGCAATGGAGGTTCAATTTGATATTTTCAGAATCCCATGTACAATGATTATCAGTTTAGAGTATAAACTTTTGTCAGTATGATATAGTTGCTTTGACTTATGCTGCTTGTGCTTTTCTAAGCTAATATACTGGTCATATGGTCCCACTGTTTTGAACTTTAATACATGGGCATTCAGCTCCACCTAATATATATCTTGCTTTTGCTATAATACGTACTCAGACAACATGCTGTTACCCCCATTTGAGAGCTTTAGATTCTGCTGTCTGTCAGCCTCTGGTGGTTTATCTCTAGTGTCTGGATTTACTTTAAGACTTGTACGTCTATCACAGTGGTGTTGCTTTGAATGTGAGATCAAAAGAAGATGAATTCCAGAAAAAATTTCCTTGTATGAAGAAAGGAACAGTCTTGTGTAAACATCCCCATGACAGCTCCCAATGAGTTATTTTACTAGAGCATTAGCACCCAGGATGACAGACAGGCAGAGACTACGTGCAAAATAACAGATCAGTCCCTTTGAGCCAGCAGGCAGTTGCCACAACAGAAATAAGATTTCTAAAGGAATTTTGTTCCACTTTTATTGTAAACGTTTGTGTGGCAGCTCATCTTTTTACAAGCTGTCGCGCCTTGGAGTCTTGCAAAGCAGGCACTGGTTTTCTTTATGAGGAGATGTTTGTTATTGAGGCACTCACCTGACAGAAAGCAGCAGTATCATGAATAGAATCGAGGATAAATTTGAGAACAAAGTCAAGATGGCTATTGTACACTTTTGTTTATTTGTCATTTACTTATATGGGCATTGCTACTGTGGAAAGGGGCCTTTTTAGCTGGTCAAAAAGGGCAGCCTTCCAGTATATTTTCATTACAGAGTGTTTCAGCTGCATAGCACTTCCTGTTTATTCAACATCTTTACACCATTCTTCAGCCCCCGCTTCACAGCAACAGCCAAAGAACAACTGCAAGCCAACGGAAATTTAGAGGCATTAAGATCTTTCGGTAAACTTCCCCACTCTGTAATTATTTGTGTCATATCCAGAATTAAATCTGCCAATTAAACAGTCCCAATGAGCTGAGTAGGGGAGTTGTTGAAAGATGCAAATGTTATGATTTAACCTTAAATTGCTGGTAAATTAGGTCATGCTGAGGAATAAGGAAAATATTACGAAGAATCAATTTATATTTTATCATGCGTTTTGTGTGTAAATAATGGGGATGACTGTACAATGAAAAAAGTCTGTTTAATAGAGTCAAATAACAGGTAGTAACAAAGAACAGCCCGTCTGCCAAAGCACACATAATAAATGTTTTCAAAATAAAATTTAACTCCATAAAAGTTGTCTTTTGTGATTAACAGTGGTCAGATGTTTGGAACTGGTCTGAACTATTTGTTTAATAGTAGGAGTAATCACAAGGGGGAGGGGAATGGAAAGAGTGACTGAATTTATTTACTCAGATGTTATGCTGATGTAGGTGTGGAACTGAAAGTCACTGTGGGAACTGTGGGTTGCTTTTTGTTGGTATCTTCATAGTCTGATGGTCATCGAATTTCCCAGCTTGTTGGTTTTGTTTATTCTGGACAGTCCAAGTTTGATTATTTATCAGAAGGAAAAGGGAGTAGCTTGAGCATAAAACGACTGTGCTAGATTTTATTTTTCCAGCAGCCAGAGCATGGTTTAGTGCATCGCAAATCTTTTAAAGCCAGCATTTTATGGTATGATTTATTTTGATGAAAGACAGTAGAATTTTTAATTCAATTCTAATTATCCCAAGTAGCATTATAATTGTAAGTAAACAAGTAGCCAATACTTTTCTTTACATTCAACTTTTTGTATTATTAGGGCAGCTTTCATGATTTTGTTTTTTGGTTTGTAAGATATTTTAATATATCCCATTTTATTATTCTCCCACTCACAGCCACAAGGGATTCTTGGGTTTAGCTGTTTTGTAACATGCTAGCCAGTTCTTCATAATGCATTGTTCCTTTGGAAAATTTGATATCTACTGACAACCATCCATCAATATAGTCTGAAAATGGAATACCCTTTAGTGGAAAAGGGAGACATCGGAATTCAGAATTTTTTGTAGATATACCTTTATGTTCAATAAAAGCATGCTATGTTTAAAGGGATTTCCAGAATTTAATGTTGCAGAATTATATGTGGCACTGTCATCAATCGAAATAAATTTCATCTATCTATTTAAAAATTTTCTTTTAGGGTGTTAGCTGGGGGGTTTAAGCGGTAAAACAAACGGTATGAAGCACCATTTGTGGTTACTCTTCTTTGGGTGATGGAGTAGTAAACTGTCCCATTGGGTCTATTTATGGTTAAAAGGTGAATGTTATTCTTTTTTTATGCAGGCTTTTCAAGTTGCACGACAGCTCCTGCTGCAGCAACAAGCCAGTGGGTTAAAGTCTCCCAAGGGAAATGACAAGCAACCGACCCTACAGGTAAGTGTATATTTATAGATTATATATATGATAGTGTGTGTGCGCGTGTGTGTGTACGCGCGCATGTTTAAACCGTTTTTAGATGGGAGAATGTGCGGTGTACAACTTTGACGTGGCTGTCATGTGCTATATTTAATGGAATGACGCAACATAATTTTTAATGATCTATTGTGCTGACTAGGTCTGATGTTGGGTACTAAAGAAGTGCTTTGTTGTGTTGATGTCTTAAAAACTCCCTTAGAAAATCAAATATGACTGCTTTGACCTTTCAGCTTATTTGTGAGGATTCAAATAATTTGAAAGGATCAAACCAGCCACTGTTCATAGTCAAACTAGGAATTTTGTTTCAGAGGATAGTATTACAGTAGAATCTATTACAGAACCAGTGTTGATTCTCATGAATGCTTGATGCCATTGAGTTGAGGTATCATTATTAAAATGCAGTTTTATTAATGCGTTCAAAGAATAATTAAATGCATACTATATTTATTCTAATGCTACATTAGATCTTTGATATTTATATATAAATCAACACGTTGTTGATACCATAAATGATTTTTTCTCTCTGCATTGTCTCTCATTTGTAATGTACATGATATGACGTGTACTCCAGTAATATGCATTCTTGCCATTTTATTGGCCGCACTAAAATTGCACCTTTAAAAAAAGTTCTGCATTTCTCTCAACCAGGTTTAAATAAAATGACCTTGAGCTAGGTTTACAACATTTTCATGGTAAAGAAAGATTTATATCAGCTGCTATATTTTCAATATTAAAAAAGAAAAACTAAAAGTGATTTATGTTTCAATTTTATATTTGGAAATTTGTTCTCAATTTAATGTGTGTACCTCCACTGATCATAGTTCTGTTCTCCACTGGCATCCGCACACACGGCTTAAGTTTCAGACCTGCTGAGTTCAGGAACTGAGGACAACAGAGCCCGAAAATACCAGCATCACTTGGCAATGATGATTCCTTTCCTGATTCTGTTCCTGGTGCTGTCCATTTTTTTTTTTGCTGAAGTGGTTTCTGAGCTAATAGCGCTATATGCCTCAGTGAGGCAGGTAGCCAATTACATTAGCCAGGGATAAAGAAGGCTGGCCAGGACTTTCCAGTTGGCTTCCAGTTCCCTGGTGTGACAGGGGACTGTTTGACTGCCTGGATGCATGCACGCAGTGGCAGGTCAGGGGGCAAATGCTTCAGGCAGGCCTGCAGGCTCTCCCTGCCTGCCTGGGTTGTGGGTGCAGCCAAAGGCCATCCAGTAGAAGGATTCACACCCCATCCCCAGTGGTGGCCTGCCTGCTTTTTCAGTTTTATAATTAAACTTCTAAAAAATAGTTGATAAGAGGGCACCTTCCATGTTGAAGCACCCTCTTAGTCACTTACCCTTTACTGCAACCAGCTGCCCCTTTCAAACTGGAAGACCTTTGATTGACCCTTCAGCATTGAGAACCAACTTGCTGCCCTTTATTGGGCAGGGAGGCTGTCTCCATGCTAGTTAAGGTGGCGCCCCGTTCAAAATTCTGAAGTGAAATTTTCTCTTCCTGCGGTTAGGTTTGGAACCTGGAACCAGTCTCAACTCCTGTTTCCCATCCTGAAGATAAGAGATCAGATAATTCAACACAATCCAGCAGTTGTGCTTGGAGTCTCCCTAAAATTCTCATTGGATTAACTCTTCGAATCTTTTGGAAGAAGATCAAATTTCAGTTGTAACCATGAAAAAATAAGTTATCTTTGCATAACTCTTGAAAGTGATGGTGACTTATGTTAGGAAAGGATTTTTGGTTAAAATTGGATTTGTAATTCAGAGGATTCAAACTTCATGTCCTCTGCAGCTGAAGGACTAATATTGAGGCTATTTGTGAGTAGGCAGAGAGCCTGAATGGCTGTACAAAATACCTCACAATGCTGACAGTTGCCTTTCCTCACTGAAATACCAAGAAAAATTTGCAACTTCAGTGGCAGCAAAAAAAATAATCTTTGCAATAAATTGTTTGGCACAATTCAAATTGAATTTGGACATTACACCCCTCCTTCCCTCCCTGCCCCTCACCCACACCCCGCCAGCTGAAACAAGACTACATATGTAAACATTCTGTCACAAACCATAGCTATATTCATTTTTGCTTGCACCCTATATACTTTAGCATCTCTTCCTTCACCTTCCGTCAGTCAGAATGGTAGAGATAATGGACTTACAAATTCAACTCTACCTAATAGATTTAGTCCAACATGTAGGAATTGCTTTTGCATTGACTTGCAAACCAGTAAACTTGTAAACCAACAAAGATGGCAATTGTTGTAAGGTGTAAGGATATTCATTCTAGAGTATGAATTGAGCCAATTAATTGTTGTTTGCTGGTCTAAATTTTTGAGCCTACTTTAACTTCAGACTTTGGCTGCTTTTATTTTAAGTGAATTAGGTACCATTTTTCCTGAGCCATCATTAGTTTTCAGTTATGCTTACAGAAACAAATTTAAACAGTGTTTGCAGGTTATATGAAGCAGATATTGTGTAAAATATTATCAGCTTTCCATATTGGAATGTAAAACATGGCCTAGAGATATCTAACTCAATTCTCCAAGCTGAGGTACAGCACATAACATTTTTTTGAGAAAGACAAAAGACAAAGTAAGTGGACTGGTTATAAGTGTGCAAAGTGCTAAGTTTTTCTCAAATATCACATGTATCCCTTTCCTTCCCCCACTATTTGGTTTACCCATAGAATCCTGCAAAAGAGACTCCCACCTAGCTAATTAACATTATCACTGAAATGGTAGGGTTGAGTCATTAGTTCCATGTGCATTTAATTAGAGGCAGACTGAAATTGGATTTAACTTATTACTTTTCATGGATCACTTTCTTGTCATCACTTCAAATTGGATTGCAGCCCCAGGTAACTAATTATGGGAGCCACAGGATCAAGAGTGAAGAAGAAGGTAATTAGGAACCACAGTGTTGGACCCTTGCTGATAGTCCACTAGTACTGTGGAAAAATATAGTTTTATTTTGTAGCACTGCCACAAGCAGGGGTATTAAAATTGTGGAAATAATATTCTGTTCTGTTTGGAATCATGGGAAGGCTGCTGCCACCTATTGCGGTTTATGTGATGTGCAGCTGTGTTGAAGATGTTATGTCCACATGGTTCCACAATGAACTTCTTAATGCGTAGTTTAAACAAGTGAAGTCAACATATTGCATGTAGGCATGAGGTAATGCAAGAACTATGTACTCTGAGGCTTTTTCATTTGTGTGGAAAAAAACGCTATCAAACAAAACTGTGTAGCAGGATATGGAACAAAATCTTAATGTTTTGGATTAGTGTACATGAGAATTGTCCGTACATTGAGATGTAACCAACTATTCTCTGTTCAAAGTACTCTTCATTTGTATAATTTTCTTACTGGATGAAAAATATCTATTGCTGTAGAATCAGAAAACATATGTATAAGCAGTGATGAAAACATCATGACGTGGACTTTTCAAGCAGGGCTCATTGTTTCCTGTATAATATTAGTGGGTTTAAGAAATAAGCTGAGCTCAAAATATAGACTGTTAAATATTAGCCTTTACTATTGCGTAATTTTCCTTTTTCCTTTAATGAACAGAAATCCACAAGGTTATAAAAAACATCTCAAGGCATCTTTTACATCTTAATGATGATTTAAAGTAAAATCTTTGTGTGGCTTAAAGGGTTTCACATTAAGGTCAAATAACGTAGTGTTTTCTCTTTTTCTGACTGCTGGCTGAATGAGGATCACGGTGGGAGATGAATGCTAACCTTTCTTCAAAGTCTGAGGCTTTTTCTGTTGGGAGCTAAGGGTCCTTTTCCTTTAGTTTGTGTAGGCAGCATTTGAACTACTGTGCTGTACACACCATAGCATTGTCCCAGCATATGTGCACCAAACGGCTCAAATCTGCAACTCATTACTGCGCAGCACTGGAGCCCATCCAGTGGTTAGAATATTTCCTGAAGCCTAGAATAACAGCAGTTAGTGCAAGCGCCACACTATAGAAGTGACAATGAGGGGCGGTCTACTCCTGTTGGCATGGTGCCCAGTCAGGAAAGCTAGTTGAGATAGCAAGACAGTAAGATTGCTGCCATCCATATGTGTTGTACTGTCGAACTTGGATGAGACTGATTTTTTTTTTTGAAAAGAGAATGCGGTTTTAACAATGTGACAGCATCAATCTGCTCCACTTCTTGCTTGTGCAGTGCAGAATTTGGTCTATGATTATGTATTTTTTATGACTCCTCTCAAGTACTGAATGCAGCATATCTTTAATGACTTAAATTGGTTATTATGGATGTGCAGTTACTTTGCAACTATTGCATGCATTTTCACAATGGTACTAGTTCAGTAAAGATTGAGGACTTAAAAAATATTTTTCTTGTCAAAAACAATTTGCTATGTATTTCAGATATTAGAACCAGATTGTGCTGGTCCTGCCTGAATTAAGTAGTTGCTCTAGCTTTATACATTTTCTCTTTAGGATTATGGACAATCTATGAAGTCATAAGATTCCAACCACCACACATTCTCTCTCTCTCTTCTCCCCCCCCCCCACTAAAGGTGTAAATTAATTTTTTTGTCCTTTCTGAGACATTTTGATGTTTGAGTTAACAGCCGTTGCCCATTACATAAGTAGACTGGGGAAGGGGTGTGGTTCACATCTGTATGTCTGCTGTTTTGAAAGCTTTAGGAATTTTCCTGAAACTTGAGTAATATGTCACTCAAAGTAAGGCTTTATAATAAATTTAATTAAAATTGGGGAATCTTAGGCCTGCAGGTTTTTGTCAGCATAAAAAAATTTCTGCATCTTTTGTACATTTCTGTTCCCTTGTTTTCAGCTAAAGTTGTATAGTAATAAAGCACACAATTGCTATTACTAAATGGTCATGGTTGCTCTGTGACTTATGAATGAAATTGCATTGGATAAAACATTCCAGTGTAGTTTTGCAACTGGGTAAGTTCATCTATGAGTGATGGGTTGGTCTGATATCTTTTCGCTAAAAAAATCAAAAAGGCACATGGGCTTTTGTATTAAACAGTTATTTTTACTTATCGTGCCAAATTCTACAATGGGCTTCAAAAAAATGTCAGTTTGCAGTTGCCTATTCAGGAGTAAGAATTTCTCCATCTAACCAGGAATAATGTCTGTTTTGCAAGGTACAGTATTTGTTAAAGAAAAATGCTGTCCACACAAGCAGAACAGGTCTGTTGTCATTTGCAAATGTCAAATGCGTCCTCTAACATGCATGCACACCCATTTTAAAATACAACAATCAAAAATCGGACATATGAGGGGAATTAGGCAGATTTGGGCAGGGTTTTGTGTGTGTGTGGGGGCGGAGGCGCGGCTGCGGGGTGGAGTAGTGTTTAAGATCTTTAAGACCATAAGACATAGGAGCAGAAATTAGGCCATTCGGCCCATCGAGTCTGCTCTACCATTCAATCATGGCTGATTAGTTTCTCAACCCCATTCTCCCGCCTTCTCCCCGTAACCTTTGATCCCCTTTAAAATTGGACTCCGACCCAAATCTACTGCCAACCTGCTTGCTTCTGACTTTAACTGAGATGTGAAGTTAATTGAGTGACTGACCTACTCCAAAGGGGCACTTTTACATTATAATGAGGATTTGAGCCTCATTTTTATTCAGTTTTTCCACTTTGACTATGGACGACTTGGCTTTCAGAACCCTGAGAAACACAGTAGGCAATTACATCCACGTGACGGCTTGGCAGACCCAGTAACACCTACTTCCTGGATCCGGTGTACCTGTTTGAGTAATCCGTGCATCTCTGTGACCAAGCAACCCCTATAACACCCCATCCCAAACCTTCCCCACAAGGCGTCCAATTCCCCCCAGCCAGGCCTCTGACTGCCCCCTTTCCTGGTGTGTGGACTCACCCTGCCTTGCAGCTTTCACCGAACAACTTCCCATCTTATTGGAAGCCAAGCCCGTTGATCAGGGTGGGCCCTGGGCAGGAACTAATCAGTGACATAGCGCACAAACTCTGTGGAGTTTTAACATAGCTCCATATTGCAGGGGAATCCAGTGTTTACAAGTTCCTTTTGACCATCCCCAACTTCTAGCAGGCCAAGTAAATAAACGTCCAGGCCCTATTGTTCAGTTTACATTCCTAAAACTACTCAGCAGCTACCCCAAAAGGTGAACTTGCCACCCAACAGTGTATGTCACTTGTGGTTGTGACAAGTGTACTATAGACCATTAATACATTGCGCTATTGTGAACATTAACTGACAGTTAAACAGTAAACGGTTCTTATAACTTGCATGTCATCTATTTCCCTGCACCTTCAGTTTCTAATCACAACCGATTTATCCAGGAAAAGCATTGAATGGATGTGAGATACTTCCCCAATTAAATGGTGAGAAAATTGATGACAATACAATAATTGGATCCTCTCGGCATTGGCAGGGACGTAACAATAGCTAGGTGATCACTTGAGAATGTAGCATCAACGTTGTGGCACAGCGGAGTTTACTTATCTAATTACAACAGTTCTCCATGTTGTCACTGATGGGTTGCTTGCCCAATGGCATTACATAAAAATTTGGCCATTCAGCCCCTTGAGCCTGTTCCATCATTCAATTAGATAATTGCTGATTAATATTTCAACTCCGTTTTAATCACCTTTGTTCCATTCCTTCTAGGTTCGAATGTTTTGTGCATCAAAAAATAATATTAGAATAACTTAAATTAAATTTAGGAAAAGTAAAGTTTTGAATGAAAATTGGGTATGGGGAAAGAAGGACCAAATATTTGTCTGCAGAAGGATTTACATTTTTCATTTATATTTTAAGTTTCTTGTGAGATTGTTACATTAGTAAAGCTACAGCTGACATTTGATCAGCATTTATTTTCCTCCGGACTTAATTATTTTCAGGATTATTCCAAAAATCAAAAACATGTACATCATGTATTAAGTTTTTGCAACAACAACTTGCATTTATGCAACATTTGCAGCATAGAAAATCAGCCTAAGCTATTCTGCAGACACATGAGGTAAAATGAATGGTGAGTTAAAGAAAGAATTTCTTTAGGAGGATGATCAAAAGTTGGGGCAAATAGGTGAGTTTTAAGGAGGGCCTTAACATAGAAAATGGAGGTAGAGATTTTAGAGGTCTTTAGGGAGAGAATTCCAGTATGTGGGGGCTAGATAGCTGAAGCTGATTTTCCAAAATTAAATTGCACTGTCAGGAATATATGTTCCAAGCAGTAATGATGCTATTTTTTTTTAAAAGTCATTTTGAAAATTCTTAAAATACCTTAGTTTTAAGGATGACTGATATGCATGAATAATGAGGTGCTAGTTAGCAGATTGACATTTACAAAGGTGAGGACAGAGGCAATCAATCTCCTGTTTAAATGTGCATTATATGTATATGTTGTAAAAAAACCATAGTTAAATGAGTTCCTTACTATATACATAATGTAAATATTTGATGGAAATGAATGAGTAGAAATATTGTTTAAGTGACTTAGCATATAAACAAGATGTGTTTGGCCTTGAAAGTCCCTGTAGCTGCAGCCACTTTACCACTGTAACTTTGGCAGTAGTTCAACGTAAAAGGGTTTTCTAACGTAGTTGCAATCAAATTATGGCAGTGGAGCAGGAACAGCACCCAGAAAATTCCATGTCTGCAGCCCCAATTTTAACTTAACATGAGAATGAGATACACTCTGTTTGTATGTCCAGGTTGCACCCAAGTTGCTTCTGGGCTTCATCTATGTCAGTGGAGTGTAAAATCAGGCTGGGCATAAATCAGGTTTCTGATCGCGTCGTCTTTTTCCTAGATATATTAAGTTAAAATTAGGGCTTTAGACTTAGTCAGAGATGAAAGAAGTGGAGTCTGCTTAGTGCATTTGCTTTTGTCATGTGTCATTGTGCCAAAATCACTCATTTGCTGCCTTTGCATCAGCACCAGCACTTGGCATCCATTGAAATGTTTTGTGCAGCCATAAATATTTCTCAGAATATTATAGCAAAATAAATGTTCCTGTGTAGGCAAGATGTTACGCAAATTAATTAAAGCACTATACAATTGTGAAACAATTTAATCGTTTTAGAAAAAGGAATATATTTTGTAAATTAGCACATTGGACATTTTATTACACTAAATACACTATATAAGTGTAAGTTGTTGTTAAAATAATTTATGGATGCATTCGATCTGCTGATACACTGATCAGGTTAGATGAGGTAGAGTGGGAGGAGGCTCGTGGGGAGCATAAAGTAGCAAACACCACTTGGGTTCACTATCAGTGCTGTACATTCTGTGTAAAATCTCTATTTCTTCCCATCCCGTACAACACTTCTGGATGAAAGGAGAGCCCCTCCTGAATTCAGGCCTCTACTAAAGCTACTCCAAGCTAGTAGCTAGGAGCCATGCTGCATCAGCCTTCTATTTTGTAGTTAGGTTACTGGACTGATAATCCAGAGAATGAGAGTTCAGATTCCACCATGGCAGTTTGGGAATTTAAATTCAGATTTTTTCAAGAATCTGGAAATAAAAACGAGTATCAGCTTTGGAGCTGTCAGATTGTTATAAAAACCAACTGGACCACTGAGTGCAAAAGACAACCGTTTGTAACCATATTCAGCCAGAAGTGTCAAGAGGAAGATTCTTATGAGTATCCATATAATATTCCCACCATCACAGATGCCAGTCTTCAGCCAATTTGATCGACTCCACTCGACATCGAGAAATGACTAAGTGCACTGGACAGATCAAAGCCACGGCAACATTTCAGCTGTAGTGACAAAGACCAATGCTGCAGACCTAACCAAAATGTTCCAGTACAACAAGAACACTAGTGTCTACTCAATTGCATGAAAAGTTTTCAGGCACATCCTGTCCTCAAAAAAAGCAGGGCAAACCCAACCGAGGCAATTAATACCTTATTAGTCTACCCTGAATCATTAGCAGAATTATGTAAGGAGTTGTCAACAGTGCATTCAAGCGGCGGTTGGGGGAGATGCTGGCGTAGTGGTGATGTCACTGGACCAGTAATCCAGAGGCCCAGGCTAATGCTCTGACGGCAGCTGGTGGAATTTAAATTCAATTAATAAAATCTGGAATTGAAAGCTAGTCTCAGTAATGGTGATCATGAAACTATCATCGATTGCCGTAAAAATCCATCTGGTTCACTAATATTCTTTAGAGAAGGAAACCTGCCATCCTTACTTGATCTGGCCTACATGTGCTTCCAGGTCCACAGTAATGTTGATTCTTAACTGCCCTCTGAAATGGCCTTGAAAGCCACTAGCTCAAGTGCAATTCGGGATGGGCAACAAACCCTGCCAGTGATGCCCACATCCCATGAAAGGATTAAAAAAAAGTTACTTACCAATAATCTGCTTAAATTTGGTTCCGTCAGGTCCACCCGCTCAAAGATTTCATTGGAGCCTTCATCCAAACATGTTGAATTGCAGTGGTGAGGTGAGAGTGAATTATTTTAATATAAAGGCAGCATTCAACAAAGTATAGCACAAGGAGCCCAAGTAAAACTGAAGTCAGTGATAATGGGGTAGGAAATTCTCCAGTACCCATAATCATACCAGAGATGCAACTGATGGTTTAGTAGTTAAGAGGACGATTGTTTCAGTGGTGTTGGAGTTCCTCCAGGCTCTATCCTAGGCTGGATAGGATCATTCAATTAGATCCTATCAGCTGCTTTATCAATAATCTTTGTTTACTATGGGATCCAAATTGGGGCTGTTTGCTGATGGTTGCAGTGTTCAATTGTAATCACAACTCGTCAAGTAATGAAGCTGTTCATAAAGCAAGACTTGGACAACATTCAGGTTTGGACTAAAGAATGGCATATACCATTTCAACTACACAACAGCCAAGCCAAAACCACAAATAGCAAGAAGAGCATAACCATCTCCCCATGACATTTAATGACATTCCCATTACTGATTCCCCCACCATCAACATCCTAGGGACCTCATTGACCAGAAACACAATTGGATCAGTCACATGAATGCCAGTGATATTAGAGTAGATGACAGGCTGGCCACTCTGAGGTGAATGGCTGACTTTCTGACTCCCTAAAGTCTCTCCTCGACCTGCAAGGTACAGATCCTGATGAGTTTTTACTTCTAGTCTTTATCTAGTAACTCCTATGGGAAAATGAACACATATGGATGCTAAATGAGCAAAGGACTGTGATTTCCTCTACAGAGAAACTGCCTGCTGGCACTATATAAGCTCTCACATGAAGAATGATCGCTTATATGAAATACGGAAAGGTCAGCCAGCGCTTGGAGACATGCCATGGCATGAATCAGTGCCTTAAGAATTGTGGACTCGTGCCCCACTCCAGGAATTGGGCACATAGCCCAGGAATTTATTTGGGGTTCTCTTGATTGGTTACTGTAGTTGTGGTGAAAGATTGGCATAAACCACAGAAATATGTGCCTACAAGATCTCCTCTAAAATTACAGCAGCTGATTGCGTGAACTTCTGAAGAAATTTCTAATGATGACCTGAATGAACACCAGTGCAGCAGTGAGGGAGCACATCATTCTCAAAGTCACTGTCTTTCAGATGAAGTGTTAAACCAAGTCGCTTGTGCTTAGTTGTACAGGTGTAAAATATTTCATAATTTTTTCGAAGAAGAACAGGGAGCTCTCCCAGTTACTAGGCTAACATCCCTCATTAACCAAACAGCACCAAATCAGTAACTAGACATTCACCTCCATACTGTTTGGAGGACCTTGCTCGGGGGCAAGTTGGCTATTATATTTGCCTACAACACAATAGTGATTACAGTTGAAAAGTAATTAACTGGGTGTGAAACAATTTGGGATGTTTCGAGACAACATAAAACTCTTCAATTCTTTCTGTTGAGGAGAGGAAAAAGTCATAGTTGATGGAATGGTCTTTAGCTGGCAGTATTCTAAATAACCTTTATTAAAATGGTGCCACTAACTACTTTGACACTTGACTTTCAAAACTATGATTATTGGCTAATTTCTTTGTCTGCTGATGTTACTTCTGATTGTACTTCTTGGGGGTATGCAAGTGCAGATAAGCATTCCCAATTCCCCTGATTCTGATAATGAAGCTCTTAGCTCAGCGCTTCCCTCCAGATAGCATGATTAGTGTAAGGAACTCACTGTGTTGGTAATCATTGACATAAACCGTATTCTAGCACATCTATTGTTGAATTAGAGTATTAGAGCACTCACTATCTTTCCATACTAATGCACTTTAATGTACTTGGTCACAATCTGCATTGATGCTATTATCTTTGTCCTGTTGCAAACTGATAATTTTTTCTCAATTTTTAACTTATAAGGTCATTGTGCATTGGAAAGAAAAGCAATGATTTAAAAAAAACTTAATGTGTCTTTACCTCATGCACGTGACAATGCTATAATGAATTATATTACTGTGAATAGGAATGGTTTAAATGTAAAATGGAAGTGATTTAACCAAAGGTTTTGTAGTTGTATCTTTTACTCCTCAATTTTCTGTGCCAATATCTCTTCTCTAATGAAGGCTTTGACTTTATGCTAAGGTGTGCTTCATAGACATTTTTTGCTTCCACACCCATTCATGTGTGAACTTATCAGGGAAAGTTTGAAGGATATTTGTTGAAGGAATCCTAGCTGAGTCCAGCCCTGTTTTCACTTAGAATCCACACAGGTACAACCTCTAGCAAAGTTAGGGGATCACACTTAAGAAGTTAGAACCATGGCTAAATTTCCTCTTGTTAGTGCTGCAGAGGGAAGAGGCCAAGACTACTTGTAGTGTCTTTGCTGTTGCCTTGGTTGAGAACTTCAAACTTAGAATTTTCTTAGTCTGTAGGGCTCAGTTATACATTGGTTAAGCTTTCAGGGATGTTCAACTTAATAATGATGATCTTAAGTGTGTGCTGCACTGCACTTGGTTTATCCATAATAAATTAAATTAATCCATTATTGTGTTTTGATTGAGCAGTATGAAGGTTTTACTTTGTGTGCCATTACTTGAGTGATCTGTAACTGAAACAAACAAAACAACAACATTTAATCAATCATTAATTTTACATACTTGGCAACATTTCAACAAGACGAATGAAATAATGTTATCAATGTTTAGCTAATGTAAAATGCAGGGAGCTAAATTTGATAACCCCCAAAAATGGGAGCAGGCATCATGATGCACAATTAACCCACATCATTGACTGCAATGCAGGCAGATCACAAATGTTGTGCTGCCTGCTATTTTGCATGGCTGCAAGTCCACTTAGTGTTAACCGTGCTGTTGATTGGCTGCGTGTCTAAGCGGAGGGGGGGGTGGGGGGGGCAATATCGTGAGTGGCTAGCACCGATTAAGGGAGCCAGCATCTCTTAAACGGGAGCAGTGCTGGAAGTACTTTGTGAGATGAATCTGATCTTGGAACGACAGAAGAATGACACAACGCATGAGAGAGCAGGCTGCGACGTTTTCAGATGTGTACTGGAGGCCTTCACAATGGGAGAAAAATTTTGTGTATTCACGGGGGGCTAGATGACCCTCCAGACACATGTGTGCAAGGCAGTTGGGAGCATATCGCTTGAAGGGCATGCCAGGAGTCCAGCCCTAAGGATATGGATTCAGTGCAACAAGGAGTTCAGTGGCCTCACACAAATGGTCAAGGTCAGTGAATGCATCTTAAAATACCATATCCTATCACCAGCTCCAGAACTGCTCAATTCACCACACACCTATCAATTACCTACTAACAATCTCTATCAGTCAAGACTTACAGCTAACCTTCATGTGCTCCACCGCACCACTAACACACATTGCACTCAACAAGCCTCACACCCAAATCTCACATCTTGCACACACCCCCCAGCTATTCAACAATGGCAGTTAAGGCATTCAAACAGATTGAACAATTATGGACACAATCACACTCTCTGGCAAGACGAGATGAAACGCAACTGGAGCTAACCAGATGGGGATAGGTGCACCTGCATAACATGACCTCCATGGAGGAGACCGTGATGGCCATTCTTCGGACACTCGTTGCTGAGTCTGTGGCCAGCAGAAGGGCTGAAACCATTGAAAATCTTCAAACTTAATCCTCCTTTTCACATTGTACCCCACCTCATTCCACACACATTTCTGATTTACAAGCTGCAGATGGTGAAAGCATGTACTTCCTGCTTACCCCCTTCCCAGACATCACAACCTTGCCCATGTGCCTTTTTCCTATCAGATATTCAAAAAGTACTATCTGACCAGGTTACAGAGAAATAACGGGAAGACAGTGATGAAGGCCCAGGACTATCGCTTGATTTTTGCACAGCAGCCATCTCAGAAACTGACACTGCACTCGGAGGATAGCATTGAGTTGGGACCTACTGCTCATCGTGAGTCCATGGGCAGGTGTGAGCTGCAGCCAGGTCAGGGGCAAGGGTAGTGCAGGTGGCAGGTCACCAGAGGGTGAGGCCCCACACACATTCTGCCGAAGAGGATGAGCTGAGCGCTTCAATGGGGCAGCATAAAGAAGAAGGCCGATAGGTATGTATAACAAAGTGCTTGGTGCAGTGGGAAGAATCCTAGGGAGCCTGTGGCCAATGTCAAAGTGCATGGGGGAGTCAAACACCATTTCAGCATAGGGCTTGAAGACCAACTATTCCAGCTAACTCCGTTAGTACACCATGATGCAGCATCTGATGGACAAGGTGTCAGCTTCCAATGCAGCACAACCAGAAGCAACCCAATGCCTGAGCGCTATGGTGAAATCTCAGACTGCTGCCATGATGGCTGTGGATTATAGTGTGTAAAGGGTCTTGCAGGGTATTGCAGCAGTCCAGCAACCTGACCTCCTAGGTCACTAGGATTGCTGAGGTACCGCCCTGGAGGAATGATAGTGTCTCTGTGGAGAGGGAAGCTGCTGTCCTCTCTCAGGAAGACAGCATTCTTCCTCTAACCTCTGCCACCATTCCAATTCCCATGCTATTGCCAGCCAACACAGACTGCTGCCACCCATGCCAAAATGGTGTAACCCAAAGCTCGGCCTTCTAGGCCAAGAACTGCTTGAGGTCGTCCTGCAAGGCCATCTACAGTTCACTCTGCTGAAAGTCAGCAGCCTTCCACCAGTCATCTTGTAGCCGCTAGGGTAGCACTGAGCAGGATAACAAGACCAGGCAAAGGCACCCTCAAGATGTGCCCTAAAGAACTGCACAAGAATATTAATTGCCTTTTAATGCAATTTGGAATGATTTGATTGGAAGGTTTATTTTAAAGTGGCATTTATTTTTGTATTGTCACAAAACAGACATTGTGGTGGCCACTGACAGATGGAAGATACTGCGCAGGACTATTGGTCAGTGGGGAATTGGCATTGCTTTTACTGGTGTTGGGTTTGGATAGTTATTCATGGACAGTTCAGCCTGTTTAGGTTGCCTTCCCTCTGCCTCTTTCTCCTGTTCCTCCTTTTCCACCTCGCTTGGTAGCAAGAACTATCCCCTCATGATGGGCGATTGTGCAGAATGCAACAGGAATCTTAAGGCTCTTTGCTCAGATCCCTGCTCCGACTGTTGAGATCCTCTTGACCAAAGTCCTTGGAGCTTTGCCCAAGGGCTCCACCAAAGATTGCCCCACCAGTGCAGGGGCAGATCCGGCAATCAGAACATGAGCTTGCATGTGGAGTACTGATTGAGGGGATTGGGTGGAGCAACAAGTGAGAAGCGGAAGCATTTTGAGCTGCATCTTCCCTTTCACCACCTTCTTCCTGATGGCCCACCCACACTTTCCTGCTCGGAACGAGCTGGAGAGCACTTGCTGCAGATCAATGAGCCAATGAACAACCAAGGCTGAGGCTTCATCAGTCTTATTTTAGGTGGCGTTAATACTGTGCATGCCATTGGTGAGTACTCATTTGCTTGTCATGTTTGATACCTCATGAACTCTTTTGTGTAGAAGGACGGGCATTTAATTCCATTGTCCCTTCCCCAACTGAGGCCACCTGAGACTCCTGGCAGGTTGGAGAAAAACCACTGACAAACACAAACTGCACTTACCTTTTGGGTTTCCTGCATACCACCAGACACCAATCCTCACCTGTGCCCTTGCACATCTCCCCCCTTCCACCATTGCTTTCACTGTGCACATGGGTTGCTGAATGGAGCCATCAGCCATGCAGTTAGCTTTTCCATTTCACTCCGGGGTGGCCACAACGATGGTTGATCACCCTTAATATCAACCAGTAGGTTTTACAGCCGGCTGTCCTTCCTGGCACTATCCCTCCCCACCATCCTCCTTTATCTGGACTGGGGACTGGCACCAATACATGCTGGTTTGCCTGTGCCAGTGGCTGGGTTCATCCATAGTAAACAAGTCCTGGAGTGCGACTTGAACCCAGGCACTTCTGGCTCAGAGATAGAAGAACTATACACTCCAGCTCCCTCAAAGCTATTATTTCAACAGCTTACTTTAAGTGGCATTTAACATTCAAAACCCCCATCATGGTGAAGCCAGTGGGTATTATAGGATGCTGTACTGCAGGCAAATGTTGACATTTTTATAGTAGGCTCTGTCTATGGAAAAATCTAGCATAGGAATTTTCAATTTATTTTGATTGTTGCAGCCCACTCAGCATTTTTACTGTATTAAATATATAATCAAAACCGCCTATTTATGGTTATCAAGAGAAGATAGAGCTGTTCCAATTTCTGGGCTCTCCTTGGATATTTCACATGTCCAATATCAAAACCTATTTCCATAGGCAAGCCCTCACTCTTTACAGTGTCTGCAGTATCTAGTAAGGTAGCGCACAGAATGGAACACTTTTGTTTCTGTCATCCGCTTGTTGGAAATGACGTAAGCTCTTGCGTGTCCTTTATTGATAACGGGAGAACAATTCATTTGTTTGGTTGTAATGGTTTAGGTTACAATCAGAGGAATCGCAAGATTGTTATAATGCAGAGGGCAGCCATTCAGCCCATCGTGTCTGCACCGGCGCTCCAAATGAGCAATTTACACAGCGCCATTCCCCGTAACCCTGCACGTTCTTCCTTTTCAGATCACAGTCTAATTCCCTTTTGAATGCCTTAATTGAACCTGCCTCCATCAAACTCTCTCATCTGCTAATCAATTTTATAAAAATTTGAGAGTAGCAAAAAAATTAACAACACCGATTCCATCAGATTATATTAAATTTATAGATCTTACTTCACAAAAATAAGATGGCAGTCCTCCTTATAACACTGAACTTGAATTGGCTTGTGTAATACAAACTTTATGCAAGATACTAATGCTTCAAGGAGCCTTTGTTCGTTCATCTCCATGTGGTCTGCAGCGCAGTAGAACAGGAGGAAGTATTAAGTTAGATAAAAGCTGCTGAATATGTTTCTCTGCCTGGATATGAAGCTGTCAATCAACCCCATTCCCCTGTAGGCATGCCGAGGCATTCCCTGCCATAAGAAGAAGGTTACTTTAATCTGATTTTGTAGACATTTGAGATTGCCACTCGTCAAACAAAAAATTTACCATTCCTAACCCATTTACTTTGCATAGGACTTTTTTGCAGGATTTCTACCTTTACGCATGAAGCTTTTGTTTCGCCATTCACAGTATGTGAACGTCACTAGCAAGGCTAAGATTTTTTTGGCCATTCCTAATTTCCCTTAACTGAGTGGCTTGCTAGGCCAGTTCAGAGGCATTAGTGTAGGTCTGGAGTTATGTATAGGCCAGACTGGGTCTGGAGTTATGTATAGGCCAGACTGGGTCTGGAAGATTTCCTTTTGTAAATGACCATGGAACAAACTAGATGGATCGTTACAACAATCCGGTAGTTACATGGGGCAGGAATTTAAGTTTGGCGCGCGGGCGCCATTGGTGGGCCCAGGAGTGGCTGGGAAACGGGCCGCTACCCGCAATCAGACCCCGAACACCATTTCACGCTGGCTGGCCAATTAACGGGCAGCCAGCTTGAAAGGTGCACTGAAATGCTCAGCGCTGCTGGGGTGGGGGCGGGAGGAGGGCGAAAGCTGAAGTCAGTGGGGGCGCAGGGGAGCCCTCGCAGAAAGCTCCCTGAAGGCAGAGAGCTGCCTCAGGGAGCTGAAGAATCCAAAAGCCATAAATAAAGATTTTAAAGTGCCGCAAAAAATATCCACGCATCAGAATGAGTCACCTAAACATGGATGCTGAAAATTTTGTCCAAAATTTTTTTAAAAAAATTAATCTCGGAAACCTCATCCACCACCACTCTCCTCTACCTGGTTGAACTTGTCCTCTCACTGAACAATTACTCCTTTAACTTGTCTAACTTCCTCTAAATAAAAGGTATGGTTATGGGTACCGCATGGGCCCCAGTTACACCTGTCTTTTTGTGGGATATGTGGAACATTCCTTGTTCCAGACCTACTCAGGCCCCTTCCCACAACTCATTTTGGTACATCAGTGGCTGTTTCGGTGCCACTATATGCTCTCATCTGGACATGGAAATATTATCGATTTTGCTTCCAATTTCCACCCCTCTCTCAATTTCACACGGCTCATCTCCTACACTTCCCTTCCCTTCCTTGACCCCTCTGTCTCCATCTCTGATGAATGACTGTCGACCAATCTTCATTACAAGCCCACCGACTCCCACAGCTACCTCAACTACAGCCCCTCACCCCCTGCTTCCTGTAAGGACTCCATCCCATTCTCCCAGTTCCTCCACCTCTGTTGCATCTGTTCCAATGATGCTACCTTCCAAAACGGCGCTTCTGAAATGCTTCCCTTTTTCCTTAACCAAGGGTTCCCCCCCCCCACTGTTGTTGATAAGGGCCTCAGCCGTGTCTGACCTATCTCCCGCACGCCTGCCTCAGCCCTTCCCCTCCCTTCCAGAACCATGACAGGGTCCCCCTTGTCCTCAATTTTTTTGCCCCACCAGCTTCTGCATTCAAAGGATCATCCTCTGCCATTTCCGCCAACTCCAGCAAGATGCCGCCACCAGATACATCTTCCCCTCACTCCTCCCCTGTCAGCATTCCAATGGGATGTTCCCTCCATGACACCCTAGTTCACTGCTCCATCACCCCCAACTCCTCATGCTCTTCCCACAGCACCTTCCCATGCAATCACAGAAGGTGCAACACCTGCCCTTTACCTCCTCCCTCCTCACTGTCCAAGGGCCGAAACACTACTTTCAAGTGAAGCAGTGCTTCACTTGCACCTCCTTCAATTTGGCTTACTGTATTTGCCACTCCCAGTGCGGTCTCCTCTACCTTGGGGAGACTAAGTGCAAACTGAGTGACCGCTTTGCGGAACACCTTCGCTCAGTCCGCAAGCATGACCCAGACCTTCCTGTCACTTGCCATTTCAATTCGCCATCTTGCTCTCATGCCCACATGTCCATCCTTGGCCTGCTGCAATGTTCCTTTAAAGCGCAACACAACTGGGAGAACAGCACCACATCTTCCGATTAGCCACTTTACAGCCTTCTGGACTTTGAGTTCAACAACTTCAAACCATGGACACGCTCCTCGATCTTTTACCCCTTTTTTAATCCAATATTTTTTTTTAAAAATATTTATTTATTTATTCATTTTTAATTGTTTTTCTTATCCTTCCCCTTCTCTCTCCCCACCACCCAACATAGGGCCAATTGTCACTTGTTTTTATATTTTGCTTTCACAGAGCGCTGGCCCTTGTTTTTCTATTAACATATTCTGCTATCTTACCTTTATACCACAACAGCACCTCCTTTAGTTTTAACACTATTATTAACACTCCCTTTGTCCTGTGTCCATGACATCTTTGTCAAATTTCTCCCGAACACCCACCTGTCGTTGACCTTCTATTTTGCTCCACCTGCTCCAACCCCTCTTAAACAGTATAAAACCCATCACATTTCTACTTCTCTTTAGCTCTGAAGAAGAGTCATGTGGACTCGAAACATTAACTCTGTTTCCCTCTCCACAGGTGCTGCCAGACCTACTGAGTTTTTCCAGCATTTTCTGTTTTTGTTTCAGATTTCCAGCATCTGCAGTATTTTGTTTTTATTTACGAGATAGAGGTAGTAATAGGAGTAGTAGGAATAGATTTAGGGAGTGAGAAACAGAAGTAATGGAAGGAAGACGGGTAGAAAAACAGCAACACTAAGATCACAGGTAAGACAGTGACTATATTCTTAAATTTACCATGTACAGCATTACAGCAGATCTAGTATATAAAAATGTAGTATATCTAGTGTACAGTTTGTTAATGCTTCCTGTTACTGATCAGTTTCAAAGTTCCTTGAGTCACATTTTTTATATCCTGTCTTTGTGAAACTGCTTGGCTGCTGTGCAAAGTTATTCCAACGAAATACAAATTTATTCCAGCTGATTGGCTAATATGCTTGTTTATTAATTATCATTCACTATAATTTAATCATATGCAATTTTCTTGTAAATGAGAAGCCAGTTCAGAATCACTTAAAAGTACTTGTCAGAGGAATTTTGTCCATGTTATTTTTCTTTCAGCCTTTCTAACACAATGTGATATGTTTAAAAAAAACATATTTCCTCATACAATTAAGCTTGTATCAATAAAATTGTCTCTGTATCTTTGAGTGCTTGCATTACTGTATTTACATGAAGACCTCACCATCTCTCCAAAGCCCAGTGTTGGAGCTGCTATTTGTTCCTTTCTTATCAATCATTCTTGTCAGCTGAGGTAAATTACCAGCTACTGCACACTCCCCTCCTCAGTGCCTTCCTAAACATCCCTCCCCAAAGCTGTCAGATCCTGACACTTCCTTAATGCTGTCACTTTCGGGTACTCCTCTGCTATTAAAACCCCTTCCCACACACTGAAAAATCCCAGAAATCCTCCACTAAACAAAACTACAACCTCACAACCCATCTGCCTGTTTTTACCAAACCCCAAGTTCCCCCTCTCCAATGCTGCCAGGTTACAGGACTCAGTGCTATCAAGCTCAGGTTTGTTCTTTGCAGTGTTGCTAAACCCTAGGAATTTCCACCTCCTACCATACTGCTGAACTGCAAAATATATGACAAAGAAGTATAGAACTAGGAGATATGCAGTACCTTTCAAGACCTCAGGACAGCCCAAAGTGTTTTACAGCCATGAAGTAATCTTGAAGTTGAATCACTGCTATAATGTAGGATAGTATCCAAGCAACCCATTTCCAAATTTGCAAAACGCCAATGTCGCTGAAACCAGGCCACCAGCTCTCACCAGGCTACTGAATCCTCACCCAATCATGGGCAAAACCTCAGGATTTTCTTGTCATGGTGCTAAACCAAAGTACCCCCTTCAATACTTGTAACGCCTCAAGTCCTTTGCTATTTTCCCCCACTGCTAAACTCCAGGACCTACATCTGACTTTGAATATATTGAGGCATTGTGTATTAATGGCATAACACCACTATTGATGCAATGCATTGTATCATCTGACACTAGGAAATCTACTAGTAATATTATAAGATTTTATATATATTCTCATTTTCTAGCTACAAAGCTGATCTGCTGTTTGAAGTACCTGGGGAACATTCAACCCTGTTTCTTGGGTGTTACATGTGCTTTCAGAGCTCCAAACTAGTCTCCACGGCACATGCACACTTGTGGAATGAATGGCAGCAGATGCCATGCTGATGCAAGCTTTAGTATGTGCGCAGTGAACATCACCGGATATATGCAGAGCAGGAAGTGCCATTTTGGAGCTCAACGCTCCAGCCAACACACTCTCTCAACCTGCATAAATAAACACAGCAGGAAGGCCCCATCCCCACCAGTGCTATTAAAAGGGAGCATCGACAGGTTAGTTGCTGGTTGTTTCAGCTAAAGCAGCAATTCTGACTGTTTGTTGCTTTCTGTAATTGTTTCAAGTCTCAAAATTCTAGGTGGAGAGGTGTGGCAGGTGTTGAAGAAGTTTTTGCTGACTTCAGTGCTTTTGTGCAAAACAGCTGCTCCCAGACGTGGGTGTCCCAGTATTCTTCTTGGAATACTGTCTAACTCGGAGAATAAGAAGCGGACACATAGAGCAGGATAAGTTGCTGGGAGGGGGTTGAGGAGCAGGAGTAAGGAGGGTAACCAAGACATCCCCATTTGAATCCTGTGCAGTGGAACCAATCTGCAGCCTTGCCCTGCAGCGAGCTGGCACCTGCCCTTTACCTGCCCCTTGCTCTGGCTGTAGCTGACTTGTGCCCAGTGTCTCAAAAGGTGCAGATTCCACCTTTAATTTATCCTGTACAATATGCACAGTGTCATTACCTGAGTTGGAGTCTGCAAGTGTGAAATCAAGTGACGGTGCCGTGTCTTCTTCATCACTCTCTTCTTGCTGTTTTTAACTGCTTGTCCAGGTGGCACCTCTTAGGTATCTGAAAAGAATGAGTTTAAAGTTGTAGTGCAGGGATGTGGGAAGAATTGCATGCTTGTACCACCCACATCTTATGAATCAGAAAAGAGTGTGATGGGAATAAGTGTGAAGTGGGATATGAGAAGGAGGATTAAGCATGAGGATACCATTCTTTCATGGTTTCAGCCCTGGCATTGGCCATGTCTTCAGCAATGAATGTTCCAGTAATGACTAGCACCATCTCTCCCATGGTGTTTAGGACATACACATGCACCTGTGCCCTCCCAGTTCGCTCCCGCTGCCTCAACTTGTGCAACATCTTGTCCTCCATGAGAGAAAGAGGTGCGTCACTGAATGTCATGGTCTAATAGCTGGTAGTGTGTGCAACCTGTCAGACGCCGATATGAGGCTTACAGCAGTACTAAGTGTGTGAAGGTGGGGTGGAACATATGAATGTTGGGTATGAGTCTTGATTGATACAGATTGATGGGGTGTGATGATTTGAGGGGTGTCTTATGGTAGTGCTGCATTTGGTAGTTCATGGCATTTGAAGATGCATTCACTGATTTAACTGGTCCTGTTATTGAACTTTTTGCAGCATTGCATCCAGGTTTTCTGGTCTGGACTCCTGACATTGACCTCCACAGCTCTCTGCTACTGCTGCCTTTTTACTGTGTAACTGTTGGGCCTCCTGGTCCCTTGAAGATACTGGTTGCCTCTCTCTTACTATCCAATTCCTCTACCAGGCCTCCAGTACACATTAGACATCCTTGGAGCATGTTCTCTGCCATATTATGTCATTCTTCACCGTTTCCCAGTTCACATTCACCTCCTGCATGACTGTCAGCACCTGTTCCAGCCATAATACACTTCCCTTTAAGAGCTGCAGGCTGGCTTCAAGTAGTGTTAGGAAGTTACAATTTTGGGCTGCCTGCTGCTATATGCAGCCAGCAAAGAACGCAATTAGCACTGGCTGTGCTTAGCAATCATTTTAATGAGCATGCAGTACAATGCTGGTGTGCTGCCTGCTTTTCAATCAATTGCCAAGGGTTAATCTCATTGTGATCACCAGACCCATTTTCAGGGGCTATGCAATGTAGTCCTGGAGAGATCTATTTACAGATGCCAATCATTAAGAAGCAGTTACTTAATTATTGCAAAGCTGATCTTTTCAAACTTCTTTCTCAATTGTTTTTATACAGCTGAATCTCTCCACCATGTTCATACACAAGCCCCTTTCCCCCACAACATGTAAGTTCTGATTCTCCTTGAACAATACTACAGGAAGGCTACTGGTAATATAGGAAAAGCTCACAAAAGGTGATTTCAGGTTTTCAGTGACTGAACAATGACCTCTAAAAGCATCTACCATAAAGTCCACTATGTGTTTTACTCTGGTGTAATGGTTATAGCAACAAGGTTTGCATCTGGTAGGCTGGTAATCCATGGTTGCATTGATGATTTTTGCACATTAATGCTAAGAGCTCTTAATTACCTGAATTAATGTAGACCTGCACACTGTTTCACAGGACTGAAAATCCATGGGCTGTGTAGTTTGATCCCAGAATAAGT
Source organism: Cetorhinus maximus (assembly GCF_964194155.1). Lineage (NCBI taxonomy): Eukaryota > Metazoa > Chordata > Chondrichthyes > Lamniformes > Cetorhinidae > Cetorhinus > Cetorhinus maximus. The sequence continues at coordinate 48,851,872 of NC_135884.1, read as the reverse complement.
GCCAGGAGCTTTACCACTGACCCCACACCGTTTGAAGATTCAGTAGGACATTTACTAATTAACTTGCTAGTGATGGTCACCTGAACTTGCCTCTGATGGTCACCAGCACTACTAAGATTGCAACTAGTGCTCCTGCCTAATGAATAAGCCACATATAGCATCATACTGTGCCACGTCACCGGATGGAGCTTGCTCTCACAGCCTCCCAAACACCGTCCTGTTAGTTCTATTTGAAAAGAGTCTGTCTTGAAAGTTTAAAATAAAAATCTGGCCTAAAATCCACAAGTTTTCAGATCCCAATCCTCAACCTGTATCTCAAGATGGGTTGACTATGACCGTTTAGTGCCGTGGTACGTCTGGTTTCACCACCACCAATGACATTCTGGACCCCTGCGAGCCTTGGGAACTCTAGCTTGTGGGAGTCCTTCCCTTCTGCCATATTAATGATTTTGCTTTGTACATGCAGAGTCTCTGCCCCTTACAAGACCATGTGGAATCCCCAACATACAGTTGGGATCTGGCATTGATGTATTTGAATCCATGTACTTCTGGTTCACTCCTCTGGAGGTTAGGTGGGGCAGATGAAAGACTGCAGATTTTCAGCCCCAACATTTTTTCGGCTTGACATTTTATTGCTCTTTGTTTTCTTTAATTTGAAACTTGATTTCTGGTTTATTTGTAGTAAGACTTCCCCTGCTTTATAGAAGAACTGTAAATTCTTATTTTCAGGATCACAATTTTTAAACAAATGACATACAGAAATCTTCCCCATTGTTGTTAAACGCAATGTAAAGTCTTAAATGAATAAAGGAAATGTAGATTGCGATCTCGGCACAATACTATTAATTATTTAAACATCACTTCTGGTTTTGCTGCATGATCTTGAGCTACTGCTAAGTAGTCTAGACATAAGCAAAGTGGTGCTAAAATCCTTCATCCTGGGCATTTTCCACCCTCAAACCCAAAAAAGGAAACGTGGGTGATGCATGACTTTTCACAGTCAATACTGATATCATTGATCAGAGCCTGGTTAGTCAGTTAGAGATGTGAAAAGTTGAAATGTTTTTGCTTATTTATGTGAGCCAGAGAATGTTGAACATCCGTGTATTGCATTGAGTTGGTATTATAAACAGATAAGGGCAGCAAACTAAAGTTAGTAAAACTATTTCTCTTACTTTTTGAAAAAAAATGTATATTTAGTTATTCTAACTCCACAACATTTGAAGGTATAGTTTGTGATAGGGTCTGCGATGGGTCATAGTTAGGGTTAGTGAATTCCAGCTGTTATGGATTTAAGACACATACCTTGCTTTTCGAAAGACACCTATTGTCCTGCTGACATGCCATCATGGGGGGAAAAGCCAGCCACTGGCCTTTTTGTTTAATGTACACACCTGCCAAAGCATTGTGTGCAATTATACCACACCATTAAAAATAATTGTAAAACCAGCTGAACAGCTTACAAAGTGAATAGACTTAAAAGACATAGTATACGTTGAGAATTATAGTAAAATGATGGAGATGCTGCACTCTGAGTACTGTCAATGTAACATGGTACCTAAGGAACCAGTGAGTGCTCTGCCCAGTTACATTTGAAGAAGATTTTTATTATCTCTTTGCCTACAATAGACTTTCTTTGTTACCAAAAACACAGCTATGCAACCAAAGATGTATCTTTTGTACAGTTGAATTCTTTCCAGAAGCACAGATAATTTGTCAAGAGATGTTAACAGTTGAGCCATGTCTTTGAGTTTAATTTAGATTTGCATTTTTAAATTTACTTCTCTTCCCCCACATTATTTGTGAAGAGCTAGGAACTAGTTGTTATGTGAATATGTATCCAGGGGTGCCACATACACTGTTGCACTGCAGTCATGTGGATAGTCCACTATCCACATAGAGAGCTGAAAGAAATAGACACAGTGAAGCCCCCCCAGCACCTGGGGAATATAACACCACCGAAACTGAGTCAAATTAGAGGTAAGGCCAGTGAAGATGAAGAGTTACAGATGCTCTCTCAGCAAGTGATCTAGGAACGGCCTGATAAGATACAGCAAGTACAGCCAGCAGGAAGATGGTTTTCTGTCAGCTGGATCCAGAATAATCATACTCAAAACAATGCAGGAAAACTTCTCCAGAAGACTACATTGGAATGGAGAAGTGTAAGCCCTTCCTGGGATGAAGGGCTGATCCTATAAAGAAAAGTTGAACAAATTGGGTCTATACCCATTAGAGTTTGGAAGAATGAGAAATGATCCATTTGAAACATATAAGATCCTGAGGGTAGGATACTGAGGGGATGTTTCCACTTGTTGGGTAGACTAGAACTAGGGGACACAGTTTAAGAATAAGTGGTCTCTCTTTTAAGATGGAGATAAGGAGAACTTTTTTTCTCTTAGAGGGCCATTAGTATATGGAATGCACTTCCTCAGAGAGGAGTGGAGGCTGGGTCATTGAATTTATTCAAGGCAGAGTTGCACAGATTTTTTGATAGACAAGGGGTTATGGGGGCAAGACAGGAAAATGGAGTTAAGACTGCAACCAGATTAGCCATGATCTTATTGAATGGCAGAGCAGGCTCGAAGGCTCAAATGGCCTACTCCTGCTCCCAAGTCCTCTATGTTCCTAAGCATGGAGTCAGATCAGCTGTGTACTGGATAGGCATCTACGAAAAATCGAAAGAATGGTGTCGATGTGCAATGTATGCCAGAAATACACAGCAGGAAGAGGAGATGATAGCTACTGAAGCACTACCCAGACCATAGCATATTGTGGGAGCCAATTTATTCACACACATTCAAAAGAGTGATATCTCATAGTTGCAGACTACTACTCAAAGTTCCCTTTTACCCAAAAGGTGAAAAATTTGAGAGCTACAACAATTATCTCAGCAGTACAAGTTCCGTTTGCTGAGCAAGGGAATCCTGAAAGAATAATATGTTACAATAGAATCCAATTCACCTCCACAGAATTCCAGAAATTCGCTGAACAGTTCTACATCACCTCATCACCACATTACCCAAGCGTGCATAGGTTTTTGAAAAGACACATCCAGATGGTCAAGAGAACCCTCACAAAAATGCTGAGTGAAAGGAAGATCCAAACTTGCCTTATTGTCACTCTGATCTACTCAAGGCTGACATGAAATCACCTGCAGAGCTGTTGGCCAGGATTTTCCCGTTGGCAATTTGGGGGTGGCGCCCGCTCGCCGACGAAAAAAATGACACGGAATGACGTCGGGAGGAACCCCCGACTTCATCCCGGTCCCTTTAAATTTTTAGGAAGGTGGGCAGACAGCGAATTCAGCTGTCCGCCCGCAGACCTGTCAATGGCCAATTAAGGCCATTGACAGGCTAATTAAGATCATTAAAGACATGCCCGTCTAACCTTAAGGCTGCAGGGCAGGCCAGGAGCCCCAGCGGTCTCCTGATAATACGTGAAACCTCATCCACTGGCGGGATGAGGTTTCATGTCCGTTTTTAAAAAGTGTAATAAAGTTTATGTCATTTTTATTAACATGTCCCATCTCGTGTGACATTGTGACATGAGGAGGACATGTTAATAATATTTTTATTTTTCTATTTTTTAACTTTTGTACTCTGTCACTAATCTCCCTGAGACAGCACTTAGTCTCAGGGAGCAGTGCGCTCTTTCGCGCACATGCGCGAAAGAGCGTATTTTGACAGCTGGGGATTCCCTCCCACCCCCACACAGGAAGCGCATAGTGCTTCCTGTTGGGAAGGCCATTGGGCGGGCCTTAATTGGCTCGCCCACTCAAAATGGTGGCAGGCCCCGTGTCGATGGTGGGGGTTGGCTGTCCACCCGCTGCCGAGCTGGTGGGGCCCGCACGCCCACCAAGGGCAAAATTCTGCCCATTGAATGGAAGAAAGTATAAAACAATTTGGCCTAGCAAGATACTCCCAAGTGACCAGGAGGAAGTAAGATAACAGCTCACTGATGCACAGGTGGTAGGAGGTCAACACTTCAACATGCATGCTAAATCCCTGCCTGAGCTGTTGAAAGGACAAACCGTAGATTTACAAGATCCAATCATTAAAACTTGGAACCCAGCGAAAGTTGTTGGTGAAGCTGAGGTTCCATGCTCATACGTTATTGAAACTGAAACCAGTATACAAATGAGAAGGAACAGAGTTCATACTTGACCTATACCTGAGTTAGAGAAGCAGAAAATATTATCAACAACACCAGTACCAACAGCATCACCAACAAGAGATGAAACATCACCAACGTCAACAATGACACAACATTAGCAAAACCAAGCACAACTCCTATAACATCAGGAGCAATATGCACAACATCATGTGTGCAGCGTGCTAACTTACCACTGAGCGATGAAGGTCAAATGCACAAGAAAACATTCTGCCACCTAAGTGATTGCATGAATAATGTTTTTTCTGAGAAAAGGAAATTAGCTATAAAAGACTCTTAAGATTTTTATTTTATTTATATAAGTTGATTGTTAACCTTCTTTAGTTGTAAAAAAAAAAGTTAATGATTGGAACCGTTCTATTGATATAGAGGCATTATATTTATTTAAAAGAAGAGGGATGTTGTTTTGTTATATTATTCGTAAAGTGCTTGGAATTAATTGTTATGTGAATATATATCCCGGGGTGCCACATTCACAGTAGCACTGCAGTCATGTGCCAAGTCACAATGTACCAGTCTATCAGTCCGCCAGCCACATGGAGAGCTGAAAGAACTAGACTCGATGAAGCTCCAGCATTTTGAGTCTAAAGTGTGATTATTTCTAACTAATGGGAACCAGAAGAGACAACACCCCACCCTGTACCTGAGTGCTGCTTTTATATTAAATTATTTTTGATGTTTGGGAGTGAGATCTCCATGTGCTGCTCTTACCTGTTTATACTGCTGCTTTGTTTTGGTCTTTGTGTAGCCCTGGTTGAGACCAGTTCAGGAGTGGACTGTGAGCACTTACTTCATTGGTTAGCCATGCATGTATCTTACACCAGTACATGTTGAATCAGCTCCTGATATGGTCAAATGTATTGGAGGGGCTTGCATTCTGAAGCAATAGAGGTCCATACAAAATTTATATCTGCACCACAGGGTGCATAGTGTGGACCTTAATGAACTCGCATGTGGACCAAAAATAAAATACTGCAGATGTTAGAAATCTGAAATAAAAACAGAAAATGCTAGAAATGAAAAACAGAAAATGCTGGAAATAATTAGCAGGTTAGGTAGCATCTGTGGATGATGAAACAAAGTTAATGGTTCATCAGAAAGTTCATTGACCTGAAACATTAACTTCTTTCTTTCTTTACATATACTTCCTGGCCTGCTGAAAATTTCCAGTTTTTTTTTTGTTTCACTTGTGGATCATCTTGGCGAGGTTGCAGACACATGGACTGGTTCCATGTGTTTACCCTACTGGATTAGGTGGCCTTAATCCAACAGCAGATTCACATTTTCATGGCTTTTACCATTGTCAGCACTCTGTAAATAACCCCATTTTTGCTTGGGAGCTATCGGTGGGAAAACTGCAGTTGTCTGTATTCCTGTAAGTTAGAAGTGCTGCTTGGTTTCCAGCATAGAATGTCATTTCATGCCAAGGAGGATAAGTGGGAATCCCAGGTCTCTGGCAGTGCCACTCTTGAGCTAATTTTTAAAAAACCTATTCTTTCATTGGATGCTAAGCCAGCATTTGTTGCCCTACCTAATTCCCCTGGAGAAACTAATGAACTGCCTTCTTGAACCTCTGCAGTCCATGTTTGAAAAAGAGCGCGGAGCTTGAAGGGAGGTCATTTGAAAAAGAGCACGGAGCTTGAAGGGAGGTCATTTGAAAAAGAGCGCGGAGCTTGAAGGGAGGTCATTTGAAAAAGAGCGCGGACCTTGAAGGGAGGTCAGTTGAAAAACAGCGCGGAGCTTGAAGGGAGGTCAGTTGAAAAAGAGCGCGGAGCTTGTAGGGAGGTCATTTGAAAAAGAGCACGGAGATTGAAAATAAAAGGAGGGGAAGCTGAATGAGGAGCAGCCAGCGTGTTAGTGGCCCAGTGAAGGAGTGGAGCTTTGAGGCTTTGGCTCGAGAGGCTTAGGCGAGCAGAGGCTGAGGATGAGCTTGCTCCCAGTGGGGTAGGGCCGGGTAAGTTCCGTTAATTAAATTAGGAGTAGGTAATGGAGGCAGCAGTTGGGGCAGTCGAGTGCTCCGAATGCAGCATGTGGGAAGTCAGGGACAGCACAATTGTCCCTGATGACTACACCTGCAAAAGGTGCATCCAGCTGCAGCTCCTGAGAAGCCGAGTTAGGGAACTGGAGCTGGAGCTGGATGAACTTCGGATCATTTGGGAGGCAGAGGCAGTAATAGACAGGAGTTTCAGGGAGACAGTCACCCCTAAAAGTCAGGAGGCAGGCAGCTGGGTGAATGTCAGGAGAGGGAAGGGGAATAGACAGAAAGAGCAGAGCACCCCTGTGGCCGTTTCCATCAACGATAGGTATACCGTTTTGCATACTGTTGGTGGGGACGACCTACCAGGGACAAGTTGTAGTGGTCGCATCTCTGGCATCGAGGCTGGACCCTCAGCTCTGAAAGGAGGGAGGGAAAAGAGGACAGCAGTAGTGATAGGGGATTCAATAGTTAGGGGGACAGATAGGAGGTTTTGTGGGAGAGATCGAGAATCCCGGATGGTCTGTTGCCTCCCTGGTGCCAGGGTCCGCGATATCTCGGATCGAGTTCTCAGGAGGGAGGGTGAGCAGCCAGATGTCGTGGTCCATGTAGGGACCAATGACGTGGATAGGAAGGAGGAGGAGGTCCTGCAAAGAGAGTTTAGGGAGTTAGGTGCAAAGTTGAAGGACAGGACCTCCAGGGTTATGATCTCAGGAGTGCTACCCGTGCCACGTGCTAGTGAGGCTAGAAATAGGAGGATAATGCAGCTAAATACGTGGCTAAGGAGATGGTGCAGGAGGGAGGGCTTCATGTTTCTTGACAATTAGGCTCTGTTCCAGGGAAGGTGGGACCTGTTCCGACGGGACGGCTTGCACCTGAAATGGAGGGGGACTAACATCCTTGCGGGTAGGTTTGCTAGTGCTGCTCCGAGACGTTTAAACTAGATTTGCAGGGGGAGGGGAACCAGAGTGTTAGAGCAGATAGTGAGGTGGAGGAGGATAAAGGTCAAGCGAGGAATGCATGTATAGACAGAAATCAAAGGTTTGTATGTGATAGAAATGTTCTCAGGTGCATCTATTTCAATGCAAGGAGTATTGTCGGAAAGGCAGATGAGCTTAGGGCATGGATTGGCGCGTGGGATTACGACATTATTGCTATTAGTGAGACTTGGTTGCAGGAGGGGCAGGACTGGCAGCTCAATGTTCCGGGGTTCTGTTGTTTCAGACGTGATAGAGGGGGAGGGATGAAAGGGGGAGGAGTGGCATTACTAGTCAGGGAAAATATCACAGCTGTGCATAAGCAGGACAGCCCGGAGGGCTCGTCTACAGAGGCCATATGGGTGGAGCTGAGGAATGGGAAAGGTGTGACCACACTAATAGGGTTGTATTATAGACCGCCCAATAGTCAGAGAGAATTGGAGGAGCAAATCTGTAGAGAGATAGCAGACAGATGTAAGAAACAGAAAATTGTGATAGTAGGAGATTTTAACTTTCTACATATTGACTGGGACTCCCATACTGTAAAAGGGCTGGATGGCTTGGAGTTTGTCAGATGTGTTCAGGAAAGTTTTCTAAATCAATATATAGAGGTACCAATGAGAGAGGATGCAATACTTGATCTCCTATTAGGGAACCAGACAGGTCAGGTGACAGAAGTATGCGTAGGCGAACATTTTGGGTCCAGTAACCACAATGTCATTAGTTTTAAGTTAATTATGGATAAGGATAGGTCTGGTCCTTGAGTTGAGATTCTAAATTGGAGAAAGGCCAATTTTGTGGAAATGAGAAAGGATCTAGGAAGAGTGGATTGGGATAAGTTGTTTTCTGGCAAGGATGTGTTCAGTAAGTGGAAGGCATTCAAAGGCGAAATTTTGAGAGTGCATAGTTTGCATGTTCCTGTCAGGATTAAAGGCAAAGTTAACAGGCATAGGGAACCTTGGTTTTCAAGGGATATTGGCGATCTGATTAAGAAGAAGAGAGAGGTGTATAGGCAACAAGGAGCAAATGAGGTACTTGTAGAGTATAGAAAATGTAAGAAAATACTAAAAAAGGAAATCAGGAAGGCAAAAAGAAGACATGAGGTTGCTTTGGCAGATAATGTGAAGGTAAACCCGAAGGGTTTCTACAAGTATATTAAGAGTAAAAGGATAGTAAGGGACACAGTTGGTCCCCTTGAAGATCAGAGTGGTCATCTATGTGTGGAGCCTCATGAGATGGGGGAGATCTTAAACAGTTTTTTTGCATCAGTATTTATTCAGGAAACTGGCATAGTGCATAAGGAAGGAAGGGAAACAAGCAGTAGTGTCATGGAATATATAGAGATTAAAAAGGAGGAGGTGCTTGCTGCCTTACAGCGAATAAAGGTAAATAAATCCCCCGGGCCTGACATGATATTCCCTCAGACCTTGAGGGAGACTAGTGTAGAAATTGCAGGGGCCCTGGCAGAAATATTTAAAATGTCCTTAGCCACGGGTGAGGTGCTGGAGGATTGGAGGGTAGCTCATGTTGTTCAGTTGTTTAAAAAAGCCTCCAAAAGTAAACCAGGTAATTACAGGCCAGTGAGCCTGACGTCAGTAGTAAGTAAATTATTAGAAGGTGTTCTGAGAGATCGGATATACAATTATTTGGACAGCCAAGGGCTGATTAAGGATAGTCAGCATGGCTTTGTGCGTGGTAGGTTGTGCTTAACAAACCTTGTAGAGTTTTTTGAGGAGGTTACCAAGAAAGAAGATGAAGAAAAGGCTGTGGAAGTTGTCTACATGGACTTTAGTAAGGCCTTTGACAAGGTCCCACATGGGAGGTTAGTTCAGAAGGTTCAGACACTTGGTATCCATGGAGAGGTTGTAAACTGGATTCGAAATTGGCTGTGTGGGAGAAGACAGAGAGTGGTAGTGGATGATTGCTTCTCAGACTGGAGGTCTGTAACCAGTGGTGTGCCTCAGGGATCTGTGCTGGGATCATTATTGTTTGTTGTCTATATCAATGATTTGGATGATAATATGGTAAATTGGATCAGCAAGTTTGCTGATGACACTAAGATTGGAGGCGTTGTGGACAGCGAGGAAGGCTTTCAAAGCTTGCAGAGGGATCCGGACCAACTGGAAAAATGGGCCAGAAAATGGCAGATGGAATTTAATGTGGAAAAGTGTGAGGTGTTGCATTTTGGAAGGACAAACCAAGGTAGGACATACACAGGAAATGGTAGGGCACTGAGGAGTGCGGAGGAACAAAGGGATCTGGGAGTTCAGATACATAATTCCCTGAAAGTGGCGTCACAGGTAGACAGGGTTGTAAAGAAAGCTTTTGGCATACTGGCCTTCATAAATCAAAGTATTGAGTATAGGAGTTGGGATGTTATGGTGAGGTTGTATAAGACATTGGTGAGGCCAACTTTGGAGTATTGTGTGCAGTTCTGTTCACCCAACTACAGGAAGGATATCAGTAAGATTGCGAGAGTGCAGAGAAGATTTACTAGGATGTTGCCGGGTCTTAAGGAGTTGAGTTACAGGGAAAGATTAAACAGGTTAGGACTTTATTCCTTGGAGCGTAGAAGAATGAGGGGAGATTTGATAGAAGTTTACAAAATTATGGGGGGTATAGACAGAGTAAATGCGAGTAGGCTCTTTCCACTTAGATTAGGAGAGATAAACACGAGAGGACATGGCTTTAGGGTGAAAGGGGAAAGGTTTAGGGGGAACATTAGGGGGAACTTCTTCACTCAGAGAATGGTGAGAGTGTGGAACGAACTACCATCTGACATGGTAAATGCGGGCTCTCTCTTAAGTTTTAAGAATAAATTGGATAGATACATGGATGGGAGAGGTCTGGAGGGTTATGGACTAGGTGCAGGTCAATGGGACTAGCGGAATAATATTTCGGCACTGACTAGAAGGGCCGATTGGCCTGTTTTCTGTGCTGTAGTGTTCTATGGTTCTGTGTGGTGCAGGTACATGTTAACATTAGGGTGTTTGGGACTGTAAGGGTTAATGTAGGACTGGAGAAACAGTACTGCCCACATTATGATGGAGAGGTCACAGAGGAGTAGTAGAGTGAAAAGTGAGTCTGTTAAAAGTTGGCATGAAAATACCACCTAATCAGGACTGTATCCTCTATATATGTATATAGTTAGGCCTTATTAATAAAACGTTATTATTCAACCATACAAGCCTCCAGACCTCTTCATGGGACAACATACAACCTTAAAACAGCGCACACACACAACTGTTAGGAAGGGAGCTCCAGGATTTTAACCCAGCGACAGTGAAAGAACGATGGTAACGTTCCCCATCAGGATGGTTTGTGGCTTGGAGGGGAACATGCAGGTAGTGTTGTGCCAATGCATTTGCTTCCCTTGTACTTCTAGGTGCTAGAGGTCACGGGTTTGGAAAGTGCTGTCGAAGAAGGCTCTGTTGAGTTTCTGCAGTGCATCTTGTATATGGTACACACTGATACCACTGTGTGCTGGTGATTGTAGCCATAGTATTTATATGACTAGTCCAGTTAAGTGGGGGATTCAGCATGGGTAATCCATTCCTAGGATAGCAGGATTGTCATATGAAGAGAAATTGGGTCGACTAGGCCTGTATTCACTGGAGTTTAGAAGAATGAGATGGGACCTCATTGAAAAATATAAAATTCTGACAGGGCTGGACAGACTGGATGCGGGGATGATGTTTCCTCTGGCTGGGGGTCTAGAACAAGGGGTTACAGTCTCAGGATACGGCATAAGCCATTTAGGACTGAGATTAGGAGAAACCTCTTCACTCAGAGGGTGGTAAACTTGTTGAATTCTCTACCACAGAAAGCTGTGGAGGCCTAGTCGCTGAATATATTTAAGAAGGAAATAGATTTCTAGACTCTAAAGACATTAAGGGGTATGGGGAGAGTACGGGAGAGATAGAGGATCAGCTATGGATCATATTGAGTGGTAGAGCAGGCTCGAAGGGCTGAATGACCTACTCCTGCTCCTATTTTCTATGTTTCTATTGAATGTCAGGGAGAGATGGTTAGATTGTTTCTTGTTGGAGATGGTCATTACCTGGCACTTGTGTGGTATCAATGTTACTTGCCACTTATTAGCCCAAGCCCGAATGTTGTCCATGTCTTGCTGCACATGGACAGGGATTATTTAAGTATCTAAGGAATCGCGTATGTTACTGAACAATGTACGATCATCAACGAACATGCTCACTTCCAACCTTATGTTGGAGGGAAGGTCATTGATAATGTAGCTAAAAATGGTCGGGCCTAGGATACTACCCTGAGGAACCCCTGCAGTGATGTCCTGGAACTAAGATGATTGACCTCCAACAACCACAACCATCTTCCTTTGTGCTAGGTATGACTCCAACCAGTGGAGAGTTTTCCCCCGATTCCCATTGATTTCAGTTTTGCTGGGGCTCCTCGATGCCACGTTCGGCCAAATGATGTCTTCATTTTAAAGGTACTCACTCTCCGCCTTACTTTTTCAGTTTGGCTCTTTTGCCCATATTCGGTCCAAGGCTGTGGTCAGGTGCCAGTGGCCCTGCCAGAACCCAAACTGCACATCGGTGAGCAGGTTATTGCTGTGCAATTGTTGCTTGATATCACTGTAGGCCACACCTTCCATTGCTTTGCTGATAATTGAGAGTAGACTGATTAGGGGTGGTAATTGGTGGTGTGGTTTGTCCTGTTTGTGGATCGGACATTCCTGGGCAATTTGACACATTGTTGGATAGATGCCAGTGTTGTAGCCGTACTGGAAGTTTGGCTAGGGCCATGGCTAGTTCTGGAGCACAAGTCTTTGATACTACTGCCAGAATGTTGTCGGGACCCAGTGCCTTCAGCCATTTCTTGATTTCACGTGGAGTGAATTGAATTGGCATCTGTAATGCTGAGGGTCTCAGAAGGAGGACGAGATGGATCATCCACTCGGCTTCTTACTGAAGACAGTTGCAAATGTGCTGGGCTACCCCATCATTGAGGATGGAGATATTTGTGGAGTTGCCTCCTCTGATGAGTTGTTTATTTATCCACCATCATTCACGACTGGTTGTGGCAGGACTGCAGAGCTTTGATCTGATCTGTTGGTTGCTATTAGGAGATGAATACAAGCAGCCTATGAGGACTTAATCTCTAATATTTTTCTATGTTCAGACAGCCGGGCTGAGATAGGAATCATGCAGTGTGGGAACCAGGGACACAAATATATATCCTATCAACATGTGATACAGTGCATTTGTCTGTATCAGAACTTCAGCAAAACATGAAGGAATGGAATTGTTATGTTGGAATCCTCTGACCAAATCAGTCACATATTTATCAAGATTCCATAATGAAAGTTCAAATGCTGGGAGAACCTTCTGTTCCCAGGGAGGTCTGAGGGGGAGGTGGGGGCAGTGCAAAGAGAAGAAAATGATGTAAATAAAGAAATGTGTTAACCAACACTTTAATTTATGCTTTGCTTATATAAGTGTCATACATCATCTAATAAGTGATAATTTAGGAGTTGAATTTCAACAGTAGAGGTAAAAAAGCACAAAGCTAATGTTTAGAAACATTCCTTCACTGCTGTTGCTATGTATGAACCAATTGAAACACCAAAATCTGTTTCAAAAATTCCACTGAAGTATACATTCATGAAACCTGTTATTTTGAATATGAGCACTTACGTGCAAGTTGGGCATGCAAAACAATATATTCAGCGCAAAAAAAGACAATTTGTTTTTAGCAAATACTCATTCAGAAATTTATTTACAAAACAGGAAGTGGGGACAGTTTGACATTAGAAATGCAGTGCTGATTACTTTTAATAAAAATGGTTGTACCTCATCTCTCAGTACAGTGTTCTCACTGGATTATTAAGCTCTAACTCTAGTAGCAGTTGGAGCTGGTTGATATTAATAGACAAAATTACAAAGCTGCAATAAAAACAGCATTTTTCTTTGCAAATATGAGCTGGAATCCATATTGTAAATAATTCGTTGTGAAATCTCAATTACACAAGGACTCTGTTTTACCTGTCGTCTCAAAAGAGGAGGGCCACTACAAAAGGCATCTGAATCTCAAGGATTGATTCTGGTGAGTAGTTGACTATGATTGGTGAGCAGGGTGTGGCTGATTGGTTTTCCACCATGTCAGTCGGTGCTCACCCTTGCGAGTGTAATCTGTCTGTATCTGCAGAAAGCTGAGTTTGTACAGGAGGCTTATTAGTGTTTCATGGCCCACCACTCTGTTTACTACGGCAGCTAAATGGAGTTTGTCAGGTTTGTCAATATGATTGATTCTACAATTTTAGTACCTTTCTTCTGTAAAACTGACAATTTAATTTATCTAGGAGAAAAGAAGCAGCACAACTTCCTTTGTGCAATATTTTATCATTGTTACTACTTTATTCATCAGCTTCCTTTAAGAGTTCTTTACATCATTGAAACCATTGTCACTTACTGTGTTTTTCAATTGCAGGAACAGGTTTTGTGAATATTCATTTATGCTGCATTTAATGGCAATTTATTAAATGTTAGAATAATAAAATAGAAATGTCCTAGAATATTCTTTGTTGATGGCCACAACCTTTTTAATCCATTTCAATATTTTTATATGGTCATGCAGATGCCAACTGTCCATATGTCAACTACTGTATGTTGCAAGAATAATGAAAATGAATGGATTAAGTTAAGGTGAATGCTGAGTTTGTGTCATGCACCCTCTCATGTAAAGTGTACGGTATTGGGTATGTTTTCTTTCACTGAACACAGTCACATTCCTGCATAGTCCAATAGGGTGTGAGATGCAGAGAACTTGAATGTCAACGTTACAATGTTGAGAATCAACTGGGATGTTGTCATACTGAGACCTTCAGGAAATGAAGTAATGGGAGGATGGTATTTTTGAAAACTGTGCACACATTTTAAATGATGCCACATTTTAAGTGCAGACATAAGATCTCTTACGGTTCTCTTTCTGTTTGTACAAAAGGGAGTTTCCACATTTTAGGTCATTTGAGTTGTCAGCAATGGTTTTAAAAGTCACTTGATAAGGCACTAATTAGGAGACAAATGAGTGACATGTTCTCTGGTGACTGTACTGTACTTACTGTAAGGAAATGGATAATCCTATCTTGACCGTTTTAATGATTGTCTGCAGGAGAGGTTTCTAAATGTTGTTTGTTTTTAGTTCATATGCACTTGTGTGCTTTATTAGCTCAAAGTTTTATCTTTTGAAGTGGGTTTTGACTTTCAAATTTCTATCACTTTTTATCTGAAACCAAATACGGTGTTAAGTTACAGGTTACTGTATGCACTAACTCTATCTGGAGTGGATTGCGATTGATATAAAGAGCTTAAAGCACCACTTAGATGATAAAGACATTGCTTTTATGTTGTGGAGCACTGTGGTTAAAGGATTTACCTGAGCCCCCAATTCACAGCTGGTTTGGAGCAGACGAATTCCGCTGGCTGGGGGGAAAAAATGTTTGTTTTGATTTTCAGTTTCTACTTTCAATTTGAAATTTCAACGTGGTGTGTGAACAAAACTAAATGTAGATGATGTATTCCAGCAATGTGCAGCTGACTTGGCATAGAATCTCAGAGTGCTGAACTGAGAACTGATTTGTCTGACAGTTTATAATCAAAGTTGATTTATTGTTCATTAGTAGTGCATTAGCCCTTTCAGGAAAGGCAGTTATTTGTGCAGTGGCCTGTCAACCAGAGAGACTGCTAGCACCTGTCATTTCTTTACCATGACATCGGCAACCATATATTACTGTACTGAGTGGTGCATCGGCACAGTAGGACTGAGTCTGATATTTTCTTTGGCTGTCGTTTTGCGTGCATATTTTAATTGATGGCACTGTAAGCAACAACAAGAGAATGTTAAACAAAACAAAATGTGACAACTTTTGTCTGTCGTCATGGAAATGAGGATTAACTTGTGTTGTTACAAAGGATAGAGTCAAAACAATCTATGCCGTAGCGTTGCACCAGGATGCATTGTCTTCTATGAATTTTCATGGGGCAAGGATTTTAAAGGCTGTGATCTTAATTAAATCTCAACCGACTCAAATAATACGTCTGAAGGCATGCAGCGTTGTATAACCTTGCTGAGCGGATAAACCATAAATCATCAGCCCACATGATAGGAAGAGGTGTTGAACATGGCTTTTTCTTAATTTTTAGGTGTAGCCTTAAGATAATGAATGCCACAGAATGCAACAAGATTCACAATATAAAAATCCACTTTGACCTCTGAAAAGGGGTGTTACTTAAAACAAAAAGTCATAAGAGAAAGAAGGGGGAAGGCAGAGAAAGAAAAGAAGGGGGAAAAAGACTTGCTGTGTTGCCTCTTTGTTATGTTGGTTTTGGTATACATTTTGTCTGCAGCCTCTGAGCCTCCAAACATCTGAGTGCTGAGATAAGATGTTAAACCAACGGTAGCTTGTGTTTTCCCTTTCAAAATTGCTAGTGGCGGAGCTGTAAACACCTGTGGGTAACAAGAGCTGACTGTGGGAAAGTCCTGACACCACTAACTCAATTTATTGTTTTTGGGTGAAAGGCTTAGCTGGTTTCTTTTAATGGTTTGTTTGTTCAAAAAGAAAACAAAAATGACCTTCAGGGGAAAATTATTTGTTTATTTTGAGAGATTATTAAATGCATGCTCTACACTGAAGCTTTGTGCTTGCATTATTTTGTTATCTATTTGGGCTAGAATTAAGATCTAAATCTAGTGTCTTAAGGTACATATCTATGCATATGGTTTCCTGAATGTAAACTAATATAACCTGTATAATAAATTAACCAAATTTACTTGGAAGGCATCCTGTTTTACTTGTCCTGAGCTCTGAAGCACTCAGCTTTCATCTTTAATTTTGGGATCATAAAAATTATGAAAGGCAATTAATAAAAATGAGTTTTAAATTTTAATACATTTCTGATCATTTCAGCCTGGGCAATCAGTGAGGGGAACACATGTTTTAAAAGGGCATGGTGTTCTTCAAAGAAATAAATGTGGTTAAGTTATTGTTTTAAAAAAAGATTGTGTTGTTGTTATCATCATATATTTAGTCACGAGTTGATGTGTTAACATTAAGAATTTGTGGATAAAAATGCTGAAGTCAGTTGCTTCTGATTGACGATTTTTAATGGCTGTGCTGGAATTTCACAGGTTGCTGTATGCATGCCTCTACTTAAGAGAAAGATATTTTTAAAGGGATGAAGCATGATTTGTTTGCACGACTTACCCTTGCTTCTGAAGTCAACTTCATTATTATTAAAATATTTCTGAACATGGTAAACCAACAATATCAGAAAGGTCAGCCTCTCTGATTTTCTCTGGGGCTTGTTATTTTGTACTTTTCAATTTTATTTGATGTCCTGACAAAACAAGATGACATGAGGAAGCATACATTAAAATCTGATTTTCATCTAACCTGTTACAACATTGGCAGCTTAATTTCTGCTGCCATTGATAGAAGTTGTCTCTTTGTGCAATTACTTTAATTGCCACACTACTCTGAAAAAGGTTTCTTTCAGTGCTTCCGATTTGTCTTGATTTGCTTTTGGCTTTTTGAATTCATTTTGACCTCTGACAGTTCAAGAGCATTCTGGATAGAGTGTGTCTTCATTAGGAGTGAATCAGTGAATAGTGAAATCATCAGAGGAGCGACTGATGTTTTCTCATTAGAATCTAATTTGCACCCTTTTGCTTAGATGTGATGTATAGCCCATCTACCCAAAGGATATGTCTGGTGCAGGCTATGTGCTGCACTCCCTATGTATTTAAACTAAATAAAAGTTTAAAACTGTTCAATGGAAACCTGAAGGTTTCAGATTCTGTAATGACAGAATGACTGAAATGAGAAGACTGTTATGTTAAAATTGTGTGTGGAATGTAATAATTCAGATGTATGCATGAGTACATTTCTGAGATTTGTAGCTTCTGACTGCATATTTTGGTTGTACTGATTTGATTGCCATTATTCTCGTACTTTGTGCTTTGAATACTCCTCCTAGGATATTCTTTAAGAGCCTTTCTATTAAAACCTAAAGCAGTGCATAAAAGTTTGCAGAAAACTTTTCAGTTTTTGCCGCATTTCTTCAAACTGATATTGACATTTTTTCATAATAGGCAACTGCATACCATTTCCTTTACATTATTGCGCTTTACAGTAACTTTAAACATAGAAATTTCCTTCGAAGTAACAGCTAGAAGTATGCATTTGATGTGATGCTGTAACCAATTAACTAAGAAATATTGACCCTTATCTATGCTTCCAACCATTGATTATGTTCCGTAACTTGTAAATCAATTCTGTCAGAATATTCTATTAATTACATCATTTACCTTGTCTCCAGGAGTATATGTAATATATTTTCCTTATTATAATAGAGGCTATTTTCAATTAAATCTTCTGCAGGCATGTAGAGCAATGCAAGGCACATACATAGGCTACTGTGTACATGGCCCATTAACTGTTCTCCATTTAATGATGATTGAATGAAAATTAAAAATTTAAGAGACTGATTAAGCAGCTGGGGTAAACTTTCCTTCATCAAGTAGCAGTATACAGCTTTTACTGTCATGATGCTAAAATATTTCAGAAATGCTAGAACTTTGACTCTAGTAGAATAATAGTGATTCTGCAGCATGAAAGCAGGTGTCGATGAACTAGCTTTTAGCACTAGGCTGATGTTGATTATACGATTCTTACATGGACATTTAGGATATGTACCATGTTTTTAGTATGATATCTTGTGATATGACAGGATATGTCTGTCATGTGGTATCTTTTTTAAAAATTGTATTTCACTGCAAGTCTGCACTCTACATTTGGTCTTTTTTGCTTTTTATTGATTTGCTTTTCCATTGTTTTAAAAATGTGCAATACGATGTTTGTACTGAAACTTATTGGGCCGTAACTTCTGATGGAGTAGGGTTGCCACTCTGCTCAAATGTACTTACCTTAAAATCCAGGCGATCCTATCTCCCGACACCTTCTGACTCAGGCCGGGTGAGATCTGGGCATGTCCCTGGGGCCTAGCTGCAAGTCACAGGTATGGAAGCCACATCCCTTTTTTTACGGCACTAACTGCTGTAAATCAGGTAAGTTTAAAGGTCCAGTCAGGTTTAAAGATCCTTGACAAGCGAGTGAGAAAAGTATACATGGTAAGTGGGTAAGATTGGGTCAGGCCTTGGGAGGGTGGTGGGAGAATGGATGTCGGGTCAGGTTGGGCCTGGGGGTGGGTGGGTGTCGAGTCAGTTAGGGCCTTGGAGATGAGGGGAGGGCAAGACCCCTGGAGGGCCAGGGAGGTGGGGGGTAATTGGTGGTGGGTGGGTAGTTGTGGATTGGGGGTAGTCAAGCGGCGGGGTGGGAGAGGAGACCTGTGGGGAGTAGGGTTAGTCGAGGGGGTGGGGGTTCGGGGAGCTATCAGGGGAGCCCTGTGGGGGGCGGGGTCAGTGTGGGATTGTACAGTTGTCACCCAGAAGCTACAGTTGGTTTTAATTCTTCTAACTTTTTCTGGGTAACTACTGATGTAAGACAGTCGGAACTATTTGAATTTGGCGATTTAAATCACATTATCAGATGATTCCAGTGAAAGGACAATTTCCTATGGGAAGTTTGTACTTCCCAGACAATTGCCATGCAAACCTTACCTGGGAATATCCGGTGGAATATCCCCAGTACATCCTGGGGGTAGCCCCCTCCCCCCTGAAAACGACGCCCTGGAGCTCGGGAAGTTATGGCCCAATATTTAGGATTGTAATTTAAGTCAATTTTACCGACTATATATATATTGACAGACCACTGCTCCAGTGACATTTGACAGGCACACGTGAGTCTAGATGAAGAGATTACCTGGCTGTAACAATCACCTGAAATCATTCCCGGGGAGGGTCATGATGGACGATCATCGCTGTAGTTATGACACATTTAAGTTAAGAACTTATAAATATAGTTTCCCAAACATTGTGGCCAGAAAATTGGATCACCATACCCCCATTGTACAGGTGCCCAAGGATCCAGTGTGGTGGGTTAATTGTGCACACTTATTCTGCTGCAGAAGTGCAGCATCTGCCATATTGGATCAGGCTGCTCTATAGGTGTCTAGAGTGCATGCCTGAAAATACTGTTGGGCTCCGAATTTGCATGTGCAATGGACACAATACCTGTTTCAGACTTCTTTGTGAAAATGGCCTGCAATTAACTACAGCATGTACCATGCTTGCTTTACTCAAGTTTTTCAGACATGGAGAAGCTAAACCGATAGTCCTGAAATGAAACTCTGAAGGTAGCCAGCCAAAGGCTTTTTTTGTGACCATTTTATGGAGCTAGAAAAAGCAAGAGTCAGGGCCTCAGCTTCATATTAAAACTACCAGCCACCAATCACCCCTATCCTGATTGCCCTCTGCCCTGGTAGCTTTCTCTCCCTAGGCCTCCAGCCGCCATTTAAATTGACTGATCTTGCTGCATCCAGTGATCAGTGAAATGCCTCTAGGGCCATGACTAATGCCCACAGTTAGCTGGTGCCTCCTTAATGAGGCTGGTAAGCCAGTTTGCTGTGGCCCTACCACTGGATGGACCCATTATATGGATGTAACATGCGCTACACTGAGTTCATGCCCCAGTTTGGGCATGGTCCAATTCCTAGGCCCAGATTCCTTTTAATGGCAGTGTTAGAATGACAATTATGAGCAAAACAGATTGTATTAAAACCATGCCAAAATTCTGTAAGCTGCCTTGTGAATTGTTAAAGATTTCATGGACAATATAATATTTTAATTTAATTTGCTGAAAGATTTGAATAATGTTTTTCTCATCACTTGCAAAAAGCTGCTGAAAGGGCACTTTCTGCTGCCGTAGTAAAACATTTGGCACACATTCACCTTTTAATGGTGTCATTTTTTCAGGAGCTATATTTTGTCTTTTATAGATGGCTACATTCTGCAAAAAAAATTGATTGATCAGCACATGTGTACAGCTAATCTCCCTTGTAACAAAATACAGAAGAAAGGTATCAAGGTCCCTTTTCTTAGTGACATAGGTAAAACAAATATGCCTTGTGTAGTCAGAGAGATCTTCGATTTTTGATCACATTTCTAGGTAATGAGTTTTATATTTTCTCTTTAAAAACAAACCTGCAAGCTAAATATCATTTGCTTCATTATACAGGATTTGTAAATGTCAAGAATGTACGTTGCATTTCCCTTCTTTTATAATAAAGTCATTTCAATAAGGTCATTTTTTAAAGTTTATCCTCTTTGTAAATAATTTCTAAGTATGACCTAGTGCAGATTATTTAAAGCAAAACTCTGAAAACTATCTGCTGCTGCCTATTTTATAGGAAATTACTGACTATATATTAATATTTCCTGGTTTCCAATACTAAGATAATCCTGTCGTTTCTTTAATTTTTTTTTCTTGAATGTTATTATGATTATTATGAAATACGCCTGCTACAAAAAGTTTGTGTAGTTCATATGCATTCTCACAACATTGATTCTAGACCAGGCCAGTATTGTTGTTTTATATCATCTTGCTTCATTAAATAAATGCCTTTTTTTTTTGGGTGGGGGAGGGTGGGGAGTTTCATGTTAAGTAATTGAAATGACATTGAAATCTCACAACCTGAGATGGATTGTTGAGAAAGCTGATGCAAGTAATGTTTTCATAATCTTTGGTAAATCTATTTAGCGCAAGAGTTACATTTTCAGTAAAGCAAGCCTTTAATAATGTCTTTTATTCTTTTATTACTAAGTGCAGGTTCATAGGTATTTGTGAGAAAATAATTTTTGAATGAATACTTTTATATCTTAGAATATAGTCACTTGAAATGCAGTAGAATCTCCATAAGAAATGGTGTACATAGGAGGCTGCATTTATCAATGGAGCCAAGAATGATACATTTGTGGAGGGCATTAATTTTGTTAAAGCAAAACTGCACTCTTCAGCTCAGCTGTAGAAAATAATATAGGGTACCAAGTATAAGTTAAACAGTTCTCCATGGGAAAGCAGGGAAACAATTTAACATATCACCCCACGCCAGCTTTATGCACTTTCTAGTACCCATGTGAAGAGTGGCATCAACAGAGACCTAGGAGCAGGTTGTCTAACTGCCCTGGTGGAAAGATATTTAGAAATGCGTGTAAAAACTTAATTCTCTTCTGTAACTATTGTTAAGTATGACAATCCTTAAGTAAAATCCCAATTTGGTTGTGCCATGCCAATAAGAAAGATGAGTTTGATCACTCTTCTATTATTGATACTCCTAACAAAATAGAGTAACATGCAGTGGTAATACCATCTAAAAAGTACACAAGTTTAATTGTTATTTGGGTAGGTGGGGTCACCTTTTGGTAAAGGATTTAGAAAATCTAATTGTGTTCTTTTCCAACAGAAAAATAAAGTAGTTTAGATCGAAGGTGCAGTTACTCCCTAATAGTTTATATAACTCCTATACATCTCAATCATATGGTCTCTGGGGTAAAAACAAAAATCCACCTTTCACTTCCCAATGCTCCTTTTTAGTGTTGTAAATTCCATTGCCACTATTCTTTTTAGTTGCCTTTTTTCGTTGTGGTTTCAGTATTTGTTAATAACTACTAACAATATGCAAATAAAAAAATTAAACATCAAGAAAAGGATCTGTAATCCAGATGCAATGACAGGCAAACATTGCAAATCTGGTTGTACAATGATGTAACAGTTCCTTCATTTTTATTGGAGACTGATCGAGTGTAATGTTTCCTTTTTCTTGTGTTTTCATGTATTAAGTTTTAACTTTTAAATGCAGGAAGATTACAAGAGATGGAATTAGCACAGAATTACTGGATGCATATTTTTACAAAATAAATCTACAGAGCCTAAGCCAAGTATTAATACTTTACCTGATTAGGTATTCACAGACTACATAAGCTATAACTAGCAATAAACTACTGTATTTCCTAATTCATTGTAAATTAGTCCAGCCACTTTTGCTGCATTGGTATTTACACTTAGTGAATATGGATGGCACCAAAACTAATAATTTATGTAGTACATGTGTCTTCTTTGTGCTGGATAGTATGAATAATGAATGTAAAAAAGCTACTTATTACTAAAGATGAATGTTACTTTAAAGGCTTTAATTGCTTCTGCTTCTATTTTCAAAGAACTGAAGAAAATAAACTCATGTCGAAGATTTTTTTAAAAAAGACCCGACTAAGTACTGACAGTGGCATAACTAATACTTTGATGTTGTTGTGAATAGAGATATATGATTAGGAGATTGTTGCAGATTTCACAATAAAACAAAACCTGTAGAAGATAACTTTTGCAATATTAAAGAAACTAAACATGACATCACTGTTCTCAGTGAAGTGCCAGATGGAAAAGAGCCTCAGAACTGAAGATTTTAACAGGGTTTCATAATCTAATAAATACCTCATGCCAATTGCAGTGCTTTATTATTTTAAATGTTCATCCATTTCTTTCATCATTAGTAAATTAATTGGGCTATGAGCTACCCATCAGTGGCAGGGGCGCATTACATCTTGTGACTGGGGTTGTTTATAATTTTTCTAACATTACGTGAGAAATCTGGGAATTTATGAGATGGCACTGTCTTCTCCCCACCTATTTGAGCATCCAGCAACAACATTCTTTGTCACATCATCAACTTATTGGCACTTTGCTTAAAACTTTTGCATAAAACTTGGTAACTTCAAATCATTTAAGCACTAGGTTCCATTTTATATCCTTGTATCTTTAAATTGCCATCATCCTCATCGGATAGGATATTTTTGGCCATTTCCTATAACTATACTCTGGTTACTTAATGAAGATGGACTTGCTGGGAGCTGCCTTCCTATTAATCCATTGATCTTCAAATTCTGACTGTTGACCTTAATTCATCTGATCAGATTTTCACAAAGCTACATCTGATCTATCGCTGCGCGGTGGGTTTTCTTTCTGGATTTGTGCCTCTATACCTGAGGACTCAAACGTAAAAATCTGTTTTGCTGTAAAATGCAAATAGAAAACAAGACAACTCTTTTGTTAAAAAAAATAGTAGTAAAGTTAATCTATGATTTGATTTTAAATAATTAATTGAGCATATCAGATCCCCATCACATGACCCAATTTGTTACTTTGTTCAAAAGGTGCATTACTTGGATGGTCAGCTACAGTTTATTAGGATATGAATAGGGTATGTTTTAAACTTTAAGGTATTGATTTAAAAGTAAAGTAAAATATTTGAATCTTTAGACAACATCAGCCATGTGTAGTAATACCCTTCACCCCGAGTCAGAAGATCTTGAGGTCAAACCCCACTCCAGACTTAAGCACGTAATCTGGGCTGGCACTACACAGCAGCATTGATGGAGGATTGCACTTTCAGAAGTGCCATCCATCTTTCAGACAAGGGCTTAATCCAAGGTCCAGTTGCCTGCCAGGTAAACATAAAAGATCTCATTGTGCCACTTGAAGTTGGGCAGGTATCTCCTGGTATCTTTATCAACTTTCCTGCTTCAAGCACCACAAAATAAATTTGTTACGTCATTTAGCTCATTTGAAGTTTGGGGAATCTTGTTTGACACATTTTTTGCTGTCCTTGCCTCCAAAGAAAACAATGATTACGTTGCAAAAGTAATTGACTGGCTGTGATGCACTTTGGCATGTTTTGAGGAGCTTAAAGGTGTTTTTTTCCTGCGGGCATGGCATTAAAGTTGAAAATTAAAATGGTATTTATGCGTCAATGTGTTTAGTTATCCTCAATCCACTTTCACTCATGTCTCAAGTTCAAGTTGCTACTCACTTGAGGTAAGTTATTATTTGTATTTTCTGAAATCGGTTCAGCCTGTTTATTAAAGATTTGTGAGTGGCTACAACTTTTGTGTTAGTCAGCACTTTTAATTAGGGAGCATCTGTTTCCAAATTCCAGTATACAATCCATTTATTAATCTCACATGAATGCAAGCTGTTCCCTCTCATAAACGCAATATTATTTATGAACTTATGACGTATTAAATATATGATTGATAAATGATAACTGCCAGTTGGAATGGGCAATTCATCCTATTAGCGAAGTCATATCTGAACTGCTTAACAAGTGAGTGGACTTTTTTTTGAAATGAATAACTTACTGTATCACATAACTTTCATTGTCTTAAAAGGCAATTGATTTTTACATTTCTTATTGAAGCAGCAGTATAAGTTTGCAAGTGAGCAATTGAAGGGACTATGTCTTTAATGGATGCATGCCTTTGTATTCTGTTGCACCACTAGTTTTATTTCTCTCTGCATGATATAAATTACTCTTGGAAAAACTCATAAGGTCACAAATAAAATTTCATACAGGAAAATACATCACACTGTGGTTGGTCTTTTAACTTCAAATCATATTTTAACCCCTGAGTTAACTAGTTATTACCTGGCTCTGCTTTTAAGCTGTTTTATCAGAATCAGATCTTGCTTATCTGATTTACCATCAGGCATGTACATAAGGTATGGCATTTTTTAGCATGTAAAATTAAAGCATTTTATTTCAATCTATGGAATGAAGTATCTTTTCTCAAAAGCAAGAACAAATCTTTTAAACAGATTTTAAAGATTTGTCTAAAACTTTCTTTCCCCATATTATGATGGAGTTTGTTCGGTCATTCATTGCAATATATATTACACACCCAGTGTGTATTTTTAAAATGTTAGTTTTAAATTTACAATCTTGCAAAAAAATACGTTCCTGTGGTTAACTTTTTATTTAGATTAATTTAATTAGTTTATTTTGTTTCACTGTGCAAGTTTTGAGTTCTTTTCAAAGCATCCTAAATATAGGTTTATGTTGGTAAAATGGTTACTACCAGATTTATGCATTTTGTCTTTTGTTTGCTTAAATAACCCGTCTGTTATAAGTTCTGTACATTTGTTTATGACTGGCAAAGCTTGGCTGTATTTTGCTGTATTAAAGCATTCCCTCCAGTGCGCCTTATAGCAGTTTTCAGTCATTCAACAAGGGATTAAATGGCAGTAGTTGGAGTGATCAATAGGTTAAGAACAATACAATCACTCTTACTGCTAATGACCTCTGTAGTAGTGTGTAATAAAGTGTGTGCTGTAATAGCCTATTGCCTATGCTGCAAGCTCTTTGATTTCTGACATTAGTTAATACACAAAAGACAATAGGATAGCACATGTACATTTACAGCGTGAACTTTCATCACCCCTCCACCCCAAAATAGCAAGTAAGCTTGGTGAGTCCAAGTATTTTAATAGCAATTAATTGGTATCACGTAGAAAGCAAGCTCTGCGTAGAGTTTGGAATGTGCTTTCATCTGTCTGACCTTCATCAGTGATTTAAGTTCGTCAAGATTAGTGATGCTGAGAAATCAGGACATCAGTGCATAATGACTGTGAAATTAGGAAAGTGAATGCACTATGCAAATGGCAGAAGAAATCAGTGAAGGTGGTGGTATAGACACGATAAAATAGAATAAGAGCTCTTAACTACAGAAATATTAAAATGCATCATCACAGCATAAAGATGAAGTTTGTTTGCTAGACTCTATATTTATGAGTTTGTTATTCAATACCTTTTTAAACCCTTTCACTGACTCTAGCCTATTTTAAGGTTAGAAAAAAATTCCCCCAGGATGACATAAAGCTATAGATCACTTTACACTTTCATGTTTCTACTTTTGTGTGATCAATGAAAATTTACATTTGAGTATGAAGTGTATGGAAACCAAATGGAATTCAGTAATATTGTACAAAAATTAAGCTATATATCTGTGAAATAATAGTGACATTTAAATATAATTTTACAATGAAGCAAATGTATTTTAATTGAAATATTACATTAATACTTTTCAGCTGATTAAACATTAAAAACATTCCTCCTGTTTGTTCAGGTTTAAAAATAGCATTAAAAAAGCCTTTTATTTCAATGAGCTTGAAATTTATGTCCCAATATCCCAGCATTTCAACAATATGTAATAATTGGTTTGAAAAGCTGAATTTCATTCTACAAACATGCAAAATTTATAGAATTGTCATTAAATATAAGCTTGAAAATAACTATGCAATGTTGTTCGAGACAGACTGTCATTTTAATGTCGGCTTCATTATCAGAACAAGACATAATCCTTCATACACAATGTGCAGGTTACTCGGTTTCAGTTTAGAAGGATGTCCATGCACTTGGACACGTTAACATTAGCAAATGTGAAATGCTATCAGGTTCATCACTGTAACTGTTTGTCACTGAAATGTCAGTAAGAAAAGCTGTGGTGGGTATATCAGCAATATGAAAAATCTGGCAGTATCAACATTCACATAGTTTAGATCAGCATATGGACAATTGAGATCACATTGGAGGCTTCTTTTAAGAAATGGCAATGCCCTTGTTCAGAACAAGCTAATGCAATTCAGATTTGTATTAGTGATAGCAATATTAGTGCTGTGTTTTGCATTTGTATTTAAAGTAGCAAACCTGCGTATTTCATAGTTTTGTTTTGAAGTTGCAGTGCTCCAAACGTTTTCATATTTTTAAATACTATAATTATTGTAACATGTTAATTTCTAAAACTCCCATTTCAATCATGGCAAATTGGATAGATTTTAATTTTTTCATATGCCAACGCCAGGTGTTTGTACTAGAAGAGCCACCAACCTCTGTCCTTCGGCTCAATTATTGTCAACCACAGACCAAGGAAATAAGGGCAAAGAATACAGTTCTACAGTTCACTGCCTTAAGAAAAGAAGTACATAGTTTCAGGATTTGATCTTTGCTAAAATATAGAAAAAATTTGCAACATACTGTTTCATTGTGATTTTTGATTGAATCATGTTGTGATACAGCTTGAAACTGATTTGACAATCTCAACACTCCAGTCAACAATTTTCTGCTATACATGCATAACTTTATAAATATTTTGTTCCTTATTCTCATGTGTTATGTCTTTAGGTCCCAGTATCAGTGGCTATGATGACACCTCAAGTGATAACTCCCCAGCAAATGCAACAGATTTTACAGCAACAAGTACTGACTCCTCAGCAACTCCAGGCTTTGCTTCAGCAGCAACAGGCTATCATGCTGCAGCAGGTAACTTCATTATCAGCCAGTAAATCAAGTTTACAATCACATTACCTGAAACAACTCAGTTCACTTTCAATCAAAACTGGACAACATTATTTCTATAATTCTGTTTATCTGGTTTAAAATTGGACAGGCATTTCTATAGAGACCAATTTTCACATGTTTAAATAGTGAGTAGCATTATGTGTACCGTCTACTTCCCCTTCCATAACATTGCCTGCTTCAGCCCACCTGCTGCTGAAATCTTCTTCTATGCCTATGTCACCTCCAGACTCAACTATTCCATTGCTTTCTTGGCCAGCCTCCAGAAATGTCAGCTCATCCAAAACTCCACTACTCACATCCTTTCCTGCACCAAGTGCTGCTCACTCATTACCTGTTTCTTTACTGAATTACATTGACTCCCAGCCACCAACACCTCTAATTTAAAATTCTCCTCCTTGCGTTTAAGCACGTTTATGGTCTTCACCTTGTCTATCTTTTTTAACCAGCTCAGGCCCTGATGACTATTATTCCTGCTCCCACAGATTTCTGTATTTCTCTTGACTGTAGCCCCACCTGAATCCTTCTCTGATCCATCATTGATGGCTATGCTTTTGCACTCTGGATTCTATTGCTCACCCTCCCTGCTTCTCCACCTCCCTTTCCTCTATTAAGGCCCCAGTCAAAAAGCTCACCTCTTTTATGAAGCTTGGTAACCCCTTCTAATTTCTCTGCCCTTGGGTCGGTGTCTGTTTTTGTCTGATTACACTGATATGAAATACCTTGGGATGTTTTCCTTTGCTGAAGGCCTAATATAGCTAAGTTGTTGTTATTAAAACCAGATCACTAGTATTAATTAATAATTTTGCCTGGTTTTCTGATTGAGGGGGCAAGTCTACCAGGTGGGAAGTCCACCCAGTACAAAACTGCCTTTCTGAATCCAGTTACAAGGTCATCTGCACATGAGAGGCAAGTTCCCTAGTCTCTAATGTATAGCCAAGCCAGACTGGGAGCACTTGCTGCAGCAGGCCCCCTGTTGCATTATGAGGCAGAAACGTCAATCCAGCTGCCTGAAAAATTGTGCTAATTTTTAAATTAGTTTTGGAAGCTGTACATGGCATCATTATAAGACTAATGCCACAAGCTCCAATATCAAAAACATGCCAAGGTCCACTCCACTTACTTCTAAATGTTGGGCACCAGGGCCTCACAAACACCCCCACTTTCCAGTGCTCAACTATGTAAGGCTGTATTAACTATGTTAAAGTTTAGTTTATATGTTACTGCCCTTCACAAATCTGGCAAAAACTTGGCGGTGAGGAAGTGGAAAATCTAAAACCATTATCTTTTGTCCAGGACAAAAAGCTGTCCTAAAAAGTACATAAAATTGTATGTAAAATCTATATCAGGGTGTTACTTATGCTCACAGCTTTGGATGATATTACTACCCAATTCATCCTGCATCAACATCTAACTAAGCTGTGTTCTTTTACTGATTCAAGTGCTTTGCTGAACGGCTGAATTGATGAGCTTTTTGCAGCTGTTCTGCATGAACATCTTGCAAGGCTTTATGGTTAAACCATGTGCTATGTAGCAATTCATCTGGAAGAGATGCTTGCATTTAGACCTTGATAACATTCTGCATAATATCTACATTTTTCCTTTACTTAGTTCTATTCCTGCAATTCTGTAATTATTTGTATTCCAAAAATAACCAGCAGCTTCCCAGTACAACCCTTCATGATACAGCGTAACCTCTAATAGATCACATTTTTAAACAATTCCTTAATTGGTGTTTTACTTGGTAATTTATTAATAGTTATGTTTTGCCCATGGCACAAATATTGGTTGCATTTGGCAAATAATTTATGTTACCACATGCATTTAAACAAATTCCTTAGCTCTGCATACAACAACAGAAAGTATTCACTATAATTGTACTCTTTATCCCTTTTGAGTCTTGTCTAAGCATCATCTGGCTGAGAGTTCAACAAAAATTATACTCACCAGATTCCTTTACATAGTAGATACTGTAGGATTCCCCTTCGACCCATCGTCAGGTATCCTCCTCACTGCTCTATTGGAAATACTTAGTATCACAGATATATCTCCAATAATCCACCTATTAGATTCAGCACATTGAGCCTAAATTACTCAATGGAGTTTCAGTATAATCTTGGCGAAACATGGCAACATTTTTCTACGGGCTATTGACATCCCATTCCTCTTCACCCTCAAACTCTAATGGCTAACTAGCAGTAGATACTACATTCTTATTTCCATAGTTTGCCACATACCGCTTTCAATATGATTAGCACTGTTGTGTGAACCGTGATTTTTTTTAAAAAAAAACTTTTCTTGTGTTTTTATTTTCTAGTGTTTTAGGCAGTCCCTTCTGGCATTCCCAGCCGAGTGGGTAGTTTAATGATCAAGCTGTGCTAGTGCTGCCTCATAACTGGTCACTAGGAGATGATAAAGAGCTGTCTGGCCTGTTCATCAAAAATACCAGAGTGTGGCTCGATAGCGTGGCCACAAAAATTCAGCTTGATCGCGCAGGTAATGACGGTGCTGGTGCGAGCATTACATGCGTGCACCAGAAGTATGCACAGTTAGCAGATCATGACATCAGTCAGCGCCAAATGCTGATTTGACGTCAGACTGGCAATTTTGGACCTCGCAACTCTCCTCAACACCCTTTGCTAAACATGCATGACTGGACATGTGTTCAACAACTTGTAGAATCCCTCCCACCAGCACTATTTTAAGGAATTGTCAAGAACTTGCAAATTAGTTGTTGATTACTTTCTGCTGATTCTGTTTGAGTTGATGTAAGTACTGGGTGTTTGGAGGAGCTGACAACAGTTGATAGAGTCTGCAGGGAGTGATGCAGCATGTAGGGAAGATGTTGCTTGTGACTGCAAGGGCTCGGAGTGCAAGTCATAACAGCTATGGTAGCAATCTCCCTTGGGCTGCAGTATGAGAGACAGATGGTGCAGAGACAGAAACTAAGAAGACAAGCTGTGCACAGAGGAAGGAGGAGGGGGAAAGGGGCTCTAAACATAGACCTTACCTACCTCGGGTCTCCAGAGAACACTTCTCCTATCTCCTATGTCCAGTGTATTTGGCGTCTATGATTCACCAAGGAGGCGGTCAAAAAAGAACTCTGTCGTAACAGTTGCAATGAATTTTTATGCGTCTGGGTCCTTCCAGGCACCAGAACTGGAAATGTTTGAAATATCTTACAGTTTACCATCCACTGTGGCATAAGAGAAGTCACTGAGGCTCCCTATTCAAAGGGAGCTAACTATATTTTATTCCCTCTTGCCAAGAACAAGCAGGCAGAGAGAGAATACAGCATTGTTAGGATTGCAAGCTTCCCCATGGAGCTGGGTGCATGAGCATCACATTACAGATACTGCATGTCAACTCTGCCATGTACTGGAAATGAAAGGGATTCTGCTCCCTCAACACCCAGCTGGTATATGAACATAGGTATCAAATCAAGTAGATCAATACCCTATATCTTGGCAGCAGTCATGATGCCTTCATTCTGTAGCAGTCCACTATGCTACTTGCATTTGAGCCACCAGGGTAAACCAAAGGGTGGGGACTTGGCATCAAACGTTATCCACTGATGACGTAGAAACATAAAATGATCTAAGGCACAGGAGGAGGCTGTTCAACCCATCATATCCATGTAGCAGTGAAAGAACTATTCAGTCTAATCCCACTTTCCAGCTCTTGGTCTGTAAACCTGTAGTTTACGGTACCTCGGGTGCATATAAAAGTGTTCTTTAAATTTGATGAGGGCTTCTGCCTCTACAGTCCTTTCGGGCAGTGAGTTCCAGGCCTCTACCAGCCTCTGGGTGAATTACTCCTCAATTTGTCCCTAATCCTTCCACCAATTACATGAATCTGTACCCTCTGGTTATTAACTGCTCTGTGAACGGCAATAGGTCCATCTTATCCACTCTATCTAGGCCCCAATTAATTCTCCCTTCAGCCTTCTCTGTTCTGAATAAAACAACCTTAGCCGAATCATTCCTGCTTCATAGCTAAAATTCTCCACGCCTGGCAACATCCTTGTAAGTCTCTGATATGCTATCTCGAGAGTGATCACATCCTTCCTGCAATGCAGTACACTAGCTGTGGTCTAACTAGTGTTTATTACAGTTCTAACATAACCTCCCTCCTCTTACACTATAAGCCCCAGACAAAAAGGAAAATATCCCATATTCTTCCTCGAACACCTTATATAGGGGATCATCCATTTAGGACAGAGATCAGGAGAGGGCTGAAAGTCTTTGGAGCTCTCTCCCATAAAAGGTGGTGGAACCAGAGTCTTTGAATATTTTTAAGGCAGAGGTAGATAGATTCTTGATAAGCCGGAGGGGTGGAAAGGTTATCAGGGGTAGGCAGGAATGTTGTGTTGAGGTTACAGTCAGATCAGCCATGATCTTATTGAATGGCGGAGCAGGCTCAAGGGGCCAAGTGGCCTACTCCTGCTCCTAAGTCATATGTTTGTATACCTGTCCTGCTACCTTGAAGTATCTAAATACATGCACTTTAAGGTCCCTCTGCTCCGCTATACTTCTCAGTATCCTACCATTTATTGTGTATCCT
Source organism: Cetorhinus maximus (assembly GCF_964194155.1). Taxonomy (NCBI): domain Eukaryota; kingdom Metazoa; phylum Chordata; class Chondrichthyes; order Lamniformes; family Cetorhinidae; genus Cetorhinus; species Cetorhinus maximus. Next base: position 48,820,073 of record NC_135884.1, on the reverse strand, counting down.
CTTGTCTTTTTTGTCCTCCTCAAATGCATAACCTTACACTTCTCCAGATTGATTTCAATTTGTCACTTTTCTAACCCCCTGACCCGTCTATTTATATCTTCTGCAGTCTGTAGCTTCCTTCCTCACTATCAATAGCTAATTTTCATGACTCCCTGCTCCTTTTTTAATTCCCTGTCGATCCTGTCCAAAAACCCTGTAACCAGGAATGTGAGCTGCTATTCCTGCCCCCCTTTAAGCCATTTGTCAGTAATAGCTATGATAATATACTTCCACATGACTATCTGTGCCCAGTACTCATCTGCCTTATTCACTAGGCTCTTTGCATTGAAATACATACCACCAATCACTGAGCAACTCCTTTCTTGTCTATTTTGTAGCCTTTGTTTCTTTGACCTTCCATGCTTGCTTACTAATTTTCTGCCTTCTATTGCTGGATTTGCTTCTCTTCCTTTTGAATTTACGCACAGATTCCCATCTCCCTGCCTAGTTAAATTAAACCCTACCCAACAGCATTAGCCGTGTGGAAGTGCAACCCGTCCAGCTTGTACACATCCCAACTCCCCCAAAATCAGTTCCAATGCCCCAGGAATCTAAAGCCCTCCTTCCTGCACCAGCTTGCCAACCACAGACTTAGTTTTGTTATCTTCCTATCTCTGTGCCAACTAGTGCATGGCACTGGGAGTAATCCAGAGAATCTAGATTCTTTTTGCTCCCGCTGCAATTTTTGTGGCACCAGATGGAGGCCGACTCCAACTTTAAAGTCCGCTGGGTCTCTCTGCTTGAGCTATTGGTGGGAAACGGGGAGTACTTCCTTAAAGGCTATCCTGGGCTCATCAGAGCCCTAATCCACAAAGTTCTTTCCCCTCTCCTGGGTTTCCTCTTCCCCCTGGCCTGTGCATCCAAACCTCCGTGCTCCTCGCGCCCCCCGCTGTCTGGGCCTCTTAGCCTGGCCTTGCCAAAATCCCCCCACTTTACCTCCCCATGTGACTTCCGCGGTGATCACTGTCAGGGACTGGGTGCAGTCCCAGCAGTGGTCACCGGTCTCAGTGGCGCTGCTGAGACCAGAGAGCTGCTGGCCATTTGATTGGCTGGCTGCTTCCAGAGGTGGGACTCACTACCCAGATGGAGGCAGGCCTCAACCTAAGACAATTAATACCCCACCGAGCGTAAAATGGAGGTGCAACCCACCAGAGTGGGAGCATGTTTACCACTGACATTTCACCAGGGGTGGGGAACCCTGGCACAACATAAAATTCTGCCCCATGATCCCATGCTTGCTTTTGGTGACCCATCCAATTTAGCCTCCAAGCCTGCAATGTTTTTCTTAATGGGTTTTGTTCTGCAGTGATCAGTAGTTGGGCAAGATGTAGCTTCCCTCAGCATTATGCACATTTTAGACTGCTTCAGTCCCTAGTTATAGGGAGGCGATGGTGTAGTGGTATTGTCGCTGGACTAGTAATCCAGAGATCCAGGGTAATGTTCTGGGGACCTCGGTTCGAATCCCACCAGAGCAGATGGTGGAATTTGAATTCAATAAAAATCTGGAATCAAAAGTCTAATGATGACCATGAAACCATTGTTGATTGTTGTAAAAACCCATCTACTTCACTAATGTCCTTTAGGGGAGGAACTCTGTTGTCCTTCCCTGGCCTGGCCTACATGTGACCCCAGACCCACAACAATGTGGTTGACTCTTAAATGCCCTCTGGAATGGCCTAGCAAGCCACCTACAAAGCCACAAAAAAGGAATGAAACCGGACGGACAACCCGGCATGAACCTAGGCACTGGACACGACAACAGCAATCGCAGCCCTGTTGACCCTGCAATGTCCTCCTTACATCTGGGGGCTAGTGCCAAAATTGGGAGAGCTGTCTCATTAACTAGTCAAGCAATATGACATGGTCATCCTCACGGAATCATACCTTACAGATCCTCACAGAATCATACCTCCCAGACTCCACCATCACCATCCCTGTTCCACCAGCAGGACAGACCCAGCAGAGGCGGCGGCACAGTGGTATATGGTTGGGAGGGAGTTGCCCTGGGAGTCCTCAACATCGACTCATGGTATCAGGTCAAACATGGGCAAGGAAAGGTAGCACCACTGCTGATCGAGCTGGCCGAGTCCTAAAGGACATAGCTGCTAAACTGGGTCTGCGGCAGGCGGTGAGGGAACCAACAAGAGGGAAAAACATACTTGACCTCATCCTCACCAACCTGCCTGCTGCAGAAGCATCTGTTCATGACAGTATCGGTAGGATTGACCACCGCACAATCATTGTGGAGACGAAGCCCTGCCTTCACATTGAGGATACCCTCCATCGTGTTGTGTGGCTATCACCCGTGCTAAATGGGATAGATTTCGAACAGATCCAGCAATTCGAGACTGGGCATTCATGAGGCACTGTGCGCCATCTGCAGCAGCAGGACTGTACTCGGACACAATCTGTAACCTCATGACCCAGCATATCCCCCACTCTACCATTACCATCAAGCCAGGGGATCACCCTGGATAAATGAAGAGTGCAGGAGGGCATGCCAGGAGCAGCACCAGGCACACCTAAAAATGAGGTGTCAACCTGGTGAAGCTATAACACAGGACTACTTGCATGCCAAACAGCATAAGCAGCAAGTGATAGACAGAGCTAAGTGACCCCACAACCAATGAATCAGATCTAAGCTCTGCAGTCCTGCCACATCCAGTCATGAATGGTGGTGGACAATTAAACAACTCACTGGAGGAGGAGGCACCACAAATATCCCCATCTGCAATGATGGAGGAGCCCAGCACATCAGTGCAAAAGATAAGGCTGAAGCATTCGCAACAATCTTCAGCCAGAAGTGCCGAATGGATGATCCATCTCGGCCTCCTCCGGAGGTCCCCAGCATCACAGATGCCAGCTTTCAGCCAATTCGATTCACTCCATGTGATGTCAACAAATGGCTGAAGGCACTGGATACTGCAAAGGCTATGGGCCCTGACAATATTCCGGAAATAGTACTTGAAGACTTCAGTACTTGACTTGTGCTCCAGAACTTGCCGCACCCCTAACCAAGCTGTTCCAGTACAGCTACAACACTGGCATCTACCCGGCTATGTGGAAAATTGCCCAGGTATGTCCTGTACACAAAAAGCAAGACAAATCCAACCCAGCCATTTACCGCCCCCATCAGTCTACTTTTGATCATCAATAAAGTAATGGAACGATTTACCAACAGTGCTATCAAGCGGCACTTGCTTAACAATAACATGCTCACTGATGCCCAGTTTGGGTTCTACCAGAGCCATTCAGCTCCTGACCTCATTACAGCCTTGGTTCAAACATGGACAAAAGAGCTGAATTCCCGAAGTGAGGTGAGAGTCACTGCCCTTGACATCAAGGCAGCATTTGACAGAGTGTGGCACCTAGGAGCCTTAGCAAAACTGGAGTCAATGGGAATCGGGGAAAACTCTCCTCTGGTTGGAGTCATACTGAACTGGACTAGCCATATAAATACTGTGGCTACAAGAGCAGGTCAGAGGCTAGGAATCGTGCAATGAGTAACTCACCACCTGACTCCCCAAAGCCTGTGTATCATCTACAAGGCACAAGTCAAGAGTGTAATGGAATACTCCCCACTTGCCTGGATGGGTGCAGCTGCTATAACACTGAAGAAGCTGGACTCTGTCCAGGACAAAGCAGTCCGCTTGATTGGCACCACATCCACAAACATTCACTCCCTCCACTACTGACGCACAGTAGCAGCAGTGTGTACCATCTATAAGATGCATTGCAGGAATTCACCAAGGCTCCTTAGACAGCACCTTCCAAACCCACAACCACTACCACCTAGAAGGACAAGGGCAGCAGCTAGATGGGAACACCACCACCTGGAAATTGCCCTCCCAGTCATTCACCATCCTGTCTTGGAAATATATCAACGTTCCTTCACTGTCGCTGGGTCACAATTCTGGAACTCCCTTCCTAACAGCACTGTGGGTGTACTTACACCACATGGACTGCAGCGTTTCAAGAAGGCAGCTCACCACCACCTTCTCAAGGGCAACTAGAGATGGGCAATAAATGCTGGCCCAGCCAGCGAAGCCCACATCCCGTGAATGATTTTTTTAAAAAAGCACAAAGTGCAGCACAAATAGGGAGAGTGTTAAAGTGAATGAGTTTGGACCATGCTGATTAAAGCTGATCTTAACTCTGTCTGAAAATGGAGCTTTTGTCAGATTCAGATTTTAATTGAATTCACATTTTTTCTCGGTGAGTCTGTTCCTGAAATAACGCCACTAATTCTGGTGTTATGCCCTTGTGCCAGATATATTAGAGGAGGTTGACTGCTCTTGCTTACGGATCACTTTTGAGTGACCTGTTTAGAAAATTGCTAATAATTACTCCTATGAATTATTACATTGACTGCTCCGTGAATAACCATGTATTCTCAGCAAGGACATTTTTTGGCTTCCTTGTTATAGACAAAGGTCATTTCTTGCCATATTTTAATTAGGTAGTGTGGAAAATGGCATGTTTTCATCAGTTCATTTTGAAGATTAGTTCTGAAATGATAATGCTAAGAATAGTTCATACACTGAGGGATTTATTGGCAAGTTTTGATCCAAAAGGTCAGACAAGTGTTGATAGGACGCAACTGTGTATCTCTTTTCAAACTGCAGGCCTGTGTGTCATGACAAATAAAAATGTTTTAAATGTTCATTTTGTTCTATTGTAATTATTTTATAACCTTTGTCACAACAGCAACAGCTTCAGGAATTTTATAAGAAACAGCAAGAGCAGTTGCATCTTCAGCTTCTGCAGCAACAACATGCTGGGAAACCAACTAAAGAGGTATGTACATGTATTGAAAGAAGTAATATGCTATAATTAAAATGGAAATGGCAGAAAGAGGCCTGACGTTGTGAGATATGTCTGTAGTGAAGGCTTTCCACTGGTGTCTTAGCTTTGTTTCTTTTCTGTTTTCTAATTCAGAAAGGCTTACTCATCAACTGCAGTTCAATGTGCATTAATGACTTGGGGATGCAGTCTTCATGATGGACAAAGAAATGATTATTGTGTAGTCAAAAGAAGTTCAAAGACAGACAGGGAATTTCAGTTTTTCCTTAGAGATACACATTTCAGAGCATATAAATTAAGGCAAATGTTAAAACCCCACAGTCTGAGTGTAGTCTTCAAAGTCACAATGCTCTAATTAATGAACTGTGAGTTTCAGTTTGGACAAGTCGCAGTTTGATGCACTCATAAATCAACATGACAGGCTGACTTCTCATGCCTAGACAGTACTTGTCATTGAGTCACATCAGATGTAAACATGATAGGAAAAAGAGAATCTGAAGGAGGTGCAATTGATCAACAGAATTGGTAGAAAACCAACTTTTGAAGCACATTATGTATGATCACAGGAAATGGCTGTAACCTCAAGAGGCTTTCTCCTTCTGGTGATGCTTTTTTAAATAGAATTTCTAACAACCATCAAAAGTGGAATAGGAATTACTTAGCTTTTCTCCTGTGGTTTACAAGCCATAACCCCCTATTGTTACTTTGTATAGCTTTCTTTTAAAGGCATCAGATTTTTTTTGTCAGATCCTCACCATTATATTTGAAGCCTAGCAATAACAGACTGTTGATGTTATTCTTCTCAAATGTAAGGCACCACGGGCATGAATTTTGGTTTGGTAACACCCAATGTTCAGAGCAACTGGTGCCGTTTTGGGTTCAAAATGGCACCCGATGTTTGGGCACATTGTTCTGCTGAAAATTGTGTTGAATACCTTATTGGTGAAGGCGATAGAGTGCAGCAAGTTCAAAGTATGTAGAACAGGTAGATTGTGATGTCAAGTCAGCATGCAACACTGATTTGAAGTTAATCAACAGTGCCATTTTGGAGCCCAGTTCTCCAGCTGATATCATCTCTGAACGTGTCACAGCTGATCAAGAGAAACAAGAGTTAAGCAGCAGGAAGATGCCCCCCCACCCCCCTATCTGCCTGCAGTGCTATTTAAGGATTATCAACTAGTTGCTGGTTGATTTTTGTTTCTGGCTGTTGGTACAATTCTACAAATGTTTGCTGCTTTCCATAGTGGCTAAAAGTTGCGAAAGTCTGCAGGGAGCGGTGTGGTAAGTGCTGAGGGACTTTGCCTAAATTCAAAGCTTCTGCACAAACCAGTTGCTGCCAGAAATGGGTGCAGTAATTGACTTTTCTTTTGAAATAGAGCTTGACTGGAGAATAAACACAAGGAACAGAGAATAGGATAAGCTGCTAGGAGAGGAGGAGGAGGAGTAAGGGAGATGAGGGCAATGTAGGCAGCCCTATTTTTTTGGAAAAATATACTTTATTCATAAAATATCTGAAAGCACATTACAAAACATTTCAAAATGGCCATCACAAAAAGTGCAATCATATTCAAGTTTTCCGCATACATCATGAGGTGCTTCAATACAATCAATGAACGTTACAGACATTTCAACATGGTCACTACAGTCAGACAGTGCAGTGGTATTCAAGTTATCTCCATATAGATCATGTTGCAGTCTGAGGTACTTCAATACAGTTGTGATACGTGTAGTATTCACTGCATAATTTCGATGTGAGTCATACAGCCCGAAGGGTCTATACAATTCCCAACCCCTTCAGTGCACTATGGCTGAAAGGTCTTAGACAGTGACCTTTCCCCACTGCGCATTTGTGGCAGCTACTCCAAACTTTAGTGCGTCCCTCAGCACGTAGTCCTGGATCTTGGAATGTGCCAGTCTGCAACACTTGGCTGGGGGCAACTCTTTGCACTGGAAGACCAACAGGTTTTGGGCTGACCACTGAACTGATGATCCTCCAGCTGCAGTTGATGCGTGTAGGCAGCCCTTTCTGCCCAGCTTCAAGTGAGATACCAGTAAGCACAACCCCAATTCTCAATTCGGGCATAGTCCCACACTCCCTCTGTTACTAACCATCACATTGTCACCTTGGCCACAATGCAAAAATAAAAGCGACCATAAAACAAACATTCCAAACCAAATTTATAAAGCAAGTTTGCATACAAATGTAAACTAATCACCCTTGTGCATTCCCTTAGTACCTGCCTTCTATGTGAATTCACCACCCCAGTGGCTGTCACATGGCTAGCAAAAGGCTGCTAACTTTCAGTGGAGGAGACTGCAGATGGAGAATGACTTCAGTTAGCTCGCAGCCTAGAAGGCTCAGATGTGGACTGCATCATCTCTGCATGGGTGGCAGCAGTCTGAGCTGGTAGACTGACGGGCAACAGTAAGGGAACCGGCAGGGTTGCAGTAATGGGGGCACTGATGCTGTCATCCTCAGGGAGCACAGTAGGTTCGTGCTTCATGGAGCTGCTACCACTCCCCTAGGATGATGTTGGAGGCCAGATTGCTGGGCTGCTCTGACACCCTGCAAGCCACTTTGAACACTGATATCCACAGCCATGATGGCAGCAAACTGACCCTGAATGACTTCAGTCTGAGCTTCCGCTCTAATATTCAGATTTTTGGCAGAAGCTGCTTGTGCTTTTTTAAAAAACCTATTCTTTCATGGATGTGGGTGTCACTGCCTAAGCCAGCGTTTATTGCCAATCCCTAATTGCCCTTGAGATGGCGGTGGTAAGCTGCCTTCTTGAACTGCTGCAGTCCATTTGATGTAGGTACATCCACAGCGTTGTTAGGAAGGGAGTTCCAGGGTTATTAAACAGTGAAGGAATGGTGATGTTTTCCCAAGTCGGGATGATGAGTGGCTTGGAGGGGAACTTGCAGGTGCTGGTGTTCCCATGTGTCTGCTACCCTTATCCTTCTAGATGGCAGAGGTCATGGGTTTGGAAGGTGCTGTCAAAGGAACCTTGATGAGTTGCAGTGGAAGCTGTGACATTAGCCATCAAATGCTGCATTGTGTGTTAAAGGAGTTGGCCACTATTTCCATGCTGGAATGAATGGGCTGCCAGCTCTGCATAAAGCCCCTGTGCCAGGTTGGTGCATCACACCTCCATGCTCTTTGGCAGTAAATGCAGGCTTTTTGGCATGTTTCCCAACGCATCAAGCATTTCAAGTGAATTTTTTTTTATTCGTTCATGGGATGTGGGCATCACTGGCATCCCTAATTGCCCATGTTCAGAGGGCATTTAAGAGTCAGTCACATTGCTGTGGGTCTGGAGTCACATGTGGGCCAGACCATGTAAGGACAGTAGATTTCCTTCCCTAAAGGACGTTAGTGAACCAGATGGGTTTTTACAACAATCGACAGTGGTATTGTAGAATTTTAATTCGAGATTTTTATTGGATTCAAATTTCACCAGCTGCCATGGTGAGATTTGAACCTAGGCCCTCAGAGCATTAGCCTGGGTCTCTGGAATACTAGTCCAGTGACAATACCACTTTGCCACCACCACCCCCATCAAAGTCCTCTTCTATAGGTGTCCCATTGAAGTGTACAACTGACTCCTCTGCAACTGAACTTGTGCAAACTTGCCCTCTGCTGAGCTGAGATCTGCACGACACTGTCCTCTGCCCTGGCTGCAATACACTCATTCCCGGTGTCTCACCAGGTGCAAATCCTGCCCCTATACGATCATATAAATCCTGCACAGTGTCAATATCTATACAGGTGGTTGAGAGTTTTGAAATTGAGTTGGTTGCATTTTTTGGGCATGTGAAAGGAGAAAGGCACAGGGATAAGCTTGTGGCGAGGGGAGGGGGGAATGCAAGAATTTCATGCTTATGCCAGAAGAGAGTGTGGGATGAGGGGGAAGTGGGATGTGATGAGGAGGATTAGTTACGAGAATACCTTCATCTTCCATTGATTCAGCCCTGACAATGACCACAGGCACAACAATTGCTGTTCCAATAATGACCAGCACCCTTTTCTTCATGGGTGTATTGTACCTATCACCCTTCAATTAGCTCCTGCTACCTCAGGTTGTGCACCACTTATCCTGCAAGTATGTCAGTGAGTGTTATGCAACCTGTTTGGGTTAAGTGGCTGTCACGGTTGAATTGTTTGTCCTACCTGTGAGATGTGGGTATGAGGCTGGCAGCAATGGTAAGTGTGTGAGGGTACGGTGGATCATATGAATGTTAGGTATGAGTCTTGATTGATGGAGGGTTTTGGTATGTGAGTGATAGGGGTGTGGTGAATTGAGGAGTGTCTGAGGCAGAATTGGAAGAATTTGGCATTTGAAGATACATTCACTTAACCACTCGTTTGAAACCATCGAGCTTCTTGCAGCACTGCATTCAGGTCCTTGGGTCTAGATCATTAGCATTGTCCTCTATGGCAATCTGCTCCCATTGCATTTTGACCACGTGACTTGTGAGCCTCCTGGTCTCCTGCGGATATAGGACATCTCTCCTATTTCCATCTCCTTCACCAAGGCATCCTGTGCAACGTGGGAAAATCTTGGTTCCATTTTCCCCATCTTTCCCAAGTCAGATTCACTTCCTGTATGACTCCCAGTGCCTACTCCAGCCATCTTGTACCCCCTATTAAGAAGTGCAGACTAGCTTTAAGAAGTGCAGACTAGCTTTAAGAAGTGCTTGGAAGTTACAATTTTGGGCTCCTGCTGAAGTGTGTAGCCAGTGAACAGCACTGTTAGTGCTGCCTACATGTATCAGCAGGGGTCCAAAATTGAAGTTGGCATGCTGCCTACATTTCAATCAACAGTCGAGGGCTAATCATTCATCATGATCCCCAGGCCCATTTTTGGGAGCTACCCAGTTTACCCCTCCTGTGTTTTTCCTGATAATGCTACACCTCATTTAGCTATAATTTGGTCTATTACAATTAGTGTCATGTAAGTATAGATATGCTCTATGGAGCACATGCAATGCAAGATTCAGATGGGACTGGAAACATATTAAAAAAATTGAACGTTTTTAAAATACAGTTGTAGATGTAAATAAAGGGTTATTATTACAAGTCTCATAAAGCCATTGCACAGCTGACAATTTATATAAGACTAATGGGGAGTAACCTAGGGAAGGAAAGTGGACCTTTGACATGTATTTGAGGGAGGGAAGTGAGGTACAAGTTTATCTGGATATTTCAGTTTTTCAACACTGATTATTGACCTGACAACGGAGCTGTGCAGGGACCTTTTTTGTGTGCATTCAATTGTAAGATGTAAACAAACTTGGTTGTATCCTGTGTTTGATAATTGGGTGGGGAGTACAGTTTGGCAGCATGTTTGGTGCTTTTAAATTCTTCCTCTGACAATGGGTCCTGTACATTTTATATCCTGGCTTTTCATTTTGTAAAGCAGTGGTTTGAGTTTTCCTATAGACAAATGTATTAAGTGGGACCAGAACATAGCAGTCAATCTAGATGAATGCTGAATTGAAGTCAGTAGTTTGTCTAAAGGCAATATAATCTAACATACAATCCATAGGCAAAAAGATGTTTAACTAGTGCCACTGATGCTGTAATTGACTTTCCAGAATTGTTAGGCATGATTTAGATAATATCGTCATAGTTTGTTATGAGTTATGTTAGATTATGCATGTTAGATAATTTCCTTCCATTCATTGTAGTAGCGGCACTCTATTATCTTTCTATCAATCAGATAATTATTGTAGGAAATCTGTATAAAAGTTCTGTCTGTATTGTAGCCAGCATTGTGACTTATTATGCTTGGGCATTTGTTCTGCTATTCCTTGCCACCGCACCACCACCACCCCCACTCCCCCCACCATTCCCCTGCCAATAGTCTCCTCACCGCTCTACTGATAAATATGAATGTCATGTCCATCCATCATTGAATTCTGCACTAGGGAAAATCCTAACTGAGAGCACAAGTGCCTGGAAATTGAATTGCGCAAGGATAAGGACATGTTCCAGGTGCAGCATATACTAGACACACGTAATGAGGCCGACGGTGAAAATTGGTCTGGCGGCCTCTGTAAGATATTACTGGTGAGCACCAGTCTCAGTCCCAGAGGAAGCTTGCTGGTCCATGGTGGGAGGGGACACAAGATGAGCTAACTGGGAATCCAGTCGAGGGCCAAGCCTGGAAGGTGGAGGGAGGAAGGCAATCAAGATTTAGGCAAGCATTGGCCCTCAGTTTTGTTGTGGAACAGGAGGAGTATTCAGCCAAGTATTTTTAGAAGAACTTGCCTCTTTGGTAGCAGCCTTCAATGGTCCTTTCTAAGAATCCAGGCTAAAGTACCCCAACTACCTTTTAGGATGGTCAGGTTAGGAGATGGGGTTGGGGGGGGGAGCACCCCTGCCCATCAGATACAAGTACCCTGCTGTCAACCCAATATTTAGAGATATATCATGGAGCAAATCCTTTCACTCAGTGAGGCTGCTGGGATGTTGCTTAAACTTTTCACCTTCCGATTTGGAGTTGGGAATGTCACCATTAAGCTGAAAGCTTTCTCTTCCATTACTTTGTATACCATGTTATTATCTTCAATATAGTTCACTGGATTTTAACTGGGTTCTTTTTTTCAAAAAAAGTGTGGAAATCATGTGTTTGTATCCATAAATATAAACTTGCTATCTCACCATCCCTGTTTAAGTTATTGAATGACTTATTTCCTTTTCTTTAATTAAAATGTGATTTACTACATATTTTAATGTGAAATAAAATCCAGGGTCATATGCAACACCAAATACCACCATAAACAAATTTTCCTCAAAAAATAGGGTTGAGTGGGAGAGTAATTACCAACAATGGTATTGAGGTTCTATAACTTGCTTGCTCTTACTTCAGGAGGGAGGTAAATCTGAACTGACGTTGTTGACCCTTTTTTACAAATTGCTTCATTCAGAGTTCCTTTTGAAACTAAGCAAGTTAAAAACTGTCCACGTGTGACTAATTTCCAAAATTTGAATTTTTTAAAAAGCAAATTTGTTTAAGATTATTAAGTCTCTAAACTGTCACCAATTTGAAAGATAATACCTTAATCAGCAGCTTTAATTTATTGTGAGTAGGAAGAAGGGAGTGTTGACTAATACAATTATGTCTGTTTTTTCTTGTTTTGACTCAATACCCAGAATTTTATTTGTAGTATATACTTAAATAATGAAAGCTTCAGCAAATTTTCTGCTAATTGATCATCAGTTTACTATTGTATTTGCATGTGTCTATATTTAGTTTTCTGATCATACATTGTTCCCACAACTGGCACTATTGAATACACTATTTTTCTACATGTGGTGGTGGAGTGGGGGGAATGTTGTTTTGTGGGTGTTGTTTTCAATAAGCTTGATATAACTAATAGTTCTTAGCAAATCTGTTTCTCATTAAATTGATTTACAATCTTGCTACTTTTGTCACGAATTTCTTATGTTGAATGTGTGAATCATTCCTTTATAACACTTAATGCATAGACCTTATGATTTTTAATGGCTGCACAATTTCTTTATGGAGACGGTCACATTTCAGGACTGTCTGTTTTGATTATTTACCCTTTAAGTACTTTAACACTACTTTAATTGTTTAGATCAGAAGTACACTTAGTCATCTTGATGTTAGGAAAATGCTCGTTTAATTTTATTAAGATTTTGAATAACAAATTTGAAATTGATTTTAGCTATTGCAAATTTCCATAACTTTTATGTTTCCTTCACACAATTAATTAAACTCAAGGTCAATCCAGCAAACATGAGAAACTGCATGCTTTTTATTTAAGAATTTGCTTTGGAACTCTCTTGATAGTACCATACATGCAACTCCCTTGAATTGCTCACTTGGTGCCACACCCATTTAGTTCATTTCTGCTGTCAGTTACAGATTGGTCCAATATGCTGGTAGGTTTGTTTTATCTAATACAATAGAACCATAGAATGAAACAGCACAGAGGGAGGCCATTTGGCCCATTGTGCCTGTGCTGGCTCTTTGCCAGAACTAACCAATTAATCCCAGTTCCTGCTCTTTCCCCATAACCTGTAAACATTGTAAATGTTTTCCTTTAAATATTTATCCTTCTTTACTCCATCAAACCATTCATGATTTTGAATACTTCTATCAAATCTCCTGCTAATCATCTCTGCTCCATGGAGAACAACCCCAGCTTCTGCAGTCTCTCCACACAACTGAAGCCACTAATTTCTGATACCATTTTAGTATATTGCTGCTGTACCCTCTCCAGGGCTTTGATATTCTTCCTAAAGTGTGGATCCTAGAATTGAAAACTATACTCCAGCTGATGCCTAACTAGTGTTTTATAAAGTTTAGCATAGCTTCCTTGTTTTGTAATCTGTTCTTCTATTAATAAATGCAACATAATTCCATTTTTTTTACAGATTCCTCATCTTGTCCTTTCATCTTCAAAGATTTGTGTACATACCAGAGTTCTCTGTTCCTGCACTCCCTTTAGAATTGTATCATTTATTTCATATTATCTCTTCTCATTCCTCCTAACAAAACATATCATTTCACACTTCTCATCATTAAATCTCATTTGCCACATGTCTGCCCATTTCACCGTTCTCTGTCCTCCTGAAGTCTGTTACTATCCTCTTCATTGTTTACAACATTACTAAGTTCATATCATGTGAAATCTTTGAAATTATATCTTTTATACCCAAGTCTATGTCTTAGTATATATCAAAAAGAACAGTGGTCCCAATACTGGCTACTGGGGGACACCTTCATTCCAGTTTGAAAAAACATCCATTCACCATTACTCTCTGCTTTCTGGCCCGTTGTCAATTTTGTATCCATGCTGCTGCTGTTGCTTTAATAACATGGAATAGTGTATAATGTGGTACTATGTCTTGCACCTTTTCAAAGTTCATCAATTATAAGAGCCTATAGAATGGTTACAGCACAGAAAGAGACCATTTGGCTTGTTTCTGTGCCAGCTCTGCAAGAGCAACTGTGCTTGGCCCACTTTCCTGCCCATTTTCTGTAGCCATGCAATTATTGCCTCTTTATGTGCTTATCCAATTTTCTTTTGAAAACCATGATTGACCATAAGACGTAGAAGCAGGCCATTCAGCCCATCAAGTCTACTCCACCATTCAATGCGATTATGGCTGATCTGATGATCCTCAATGCCACTTTCCTGCCTTTTCCCCATAACCCTTGATTCCCTTACCGATTAAAAATCTGTATCTCAGCCTTGAATATACTTAACGGCCCAGCCTCTGTAGCCGTCTGCGGTAAAGAATTCCACAGATTCACTACCCTCTGAGAGAAGAAATTCCTGCTCATCTCTGCCTTAAATGGGCAACCCCTTACTCTGAGATTATGCCCTCTGGCCCTAGACTCTTCCACAAGGGGAAACAACCTTTCAGCATCTAGCCTTACAAGCCCACTAAGAATCTTATGTGTTTCAATAGGGTCACCTCTCATTATTCCTACCTCCAATGAGTACAGGCCCAACCTACTCAACCTCTCCTCATAAGAAAATCCCTCCATACCCAGGATCAACCTAGTGAACCTTCTCTGGACTTCCTCCAATGCCAGTATATCTTTCCTTAGATAAGGGGACCAAACTGTTCACAGTATTCTAGCTGTGCTCTAACTAGTGCCTTGTATAGTTTTAGCATGACTTCCCCATTTTTATACTCAATTCCCTTTGAAATAAAGGCCAACGTTTAATTTACCTTCCCTATTATCTGCTGAATTTGGATGTTAGCCTTTTGAGACTCATGCATGAGGATTTCCAAATCCCGCTGTCCTGTAGCATTCTGCGGTCTTTCTCCATTTAAATAATATTCAGCTCCTCTACTCTTCCTGCCAAAGTGCATAACCTCATATTTTCCCACATTATATTCCATCTGCCAAGTTTTTACCCACTCACTCAACCTGTCTGTATCCCTCTGTAGACTCTTGGTGTCATCCTCACCACTTCCCTTCCTACCTATTTTTTGTGTCATCTGCAAACTTGCTGATAATACAGTCACTTCCCTCATCTAAATTGTTAATATATATTGTAAATTGTGGCCCCAGCACAGATCCCTGTGGCACTCCACTAGTTACAGGTTGCCATCCTGAAAATATGGCCCTTGTCCCAACTCTCTGTCTTCTATTAGTTAGCCAATCCTCTATCCATGCAAATATATTACACCCAATACCATGGGCTCTTATCTTATTAAGTAGCCTTATGTGCGGTACGTTATCAAACATCTTTTGGGAATCCAAATATATTACATCTACTGCTTCCCCTTTTCTATCCTCAAAGAATTCTAATAAATTTGTCAGGCATGATTTCCCCTTAATGAAGCCATGTTGGCTCTGCTTGGTTATATTATGCATTTCTAAATGCTCTGCTATTACATCCTTTATAATACACTCTAACATTTTCCCAATGATGGATGTTAAGCTAACTGGCCTATAGTTACCTTTTTTTGTCTTCCTTTTTGAATAAGGGAGTTACATTGGCAGTTTTCCAAAATCTAACAATTCTTGGAAGATTACTACCAGTGCATCCACTATTTATGTAGCTACTTCCTTTAGTATCCTAGGATGCAACCCATCAGGTCCAGGGGATTTATCAGCCTTTAGCCCCGTTAGTTTCCCCTAGTACTTTATCTTTAGTGATAGTTATTGTATTTATTTCCTTCCCCCCTATTGCCCCTTGATTATTTAGTATTTTTAGTATGCTATTAGTGTCTTCTACCGAGAAGACTGATGCAAAATATTTATTCAATTCCTGTGTCATTTCCTGATTCCCCATTATTATTTCCCCAGCCTCGTTCTCAAAGGGGCCTATGTTCACTTTGGCCTCTCTCTTCCTATTTATAGATTTAAAGAAGCTCTTACTGTCCGTTTTTATATTACTAGCTAGTTTACACTCAAAGTTTATCTTCTCCCTCTTTATTTTTTGGTCATCTTTTGTTGGTTTTTAAGACTTTCCCAATCCTCTAGCTTAGCACTAATCTTTGCCACATTATATGTCTTTTCTTTCAATTTGATGTTATCCTTAACTTCCTTGGTTAACCGTGGTTGGTTTATCCCCTTCCTAGAATCCTTCTTCCTCACTGGGATATATCTTTGTTATGAGTCATGAACTATTTTCTTAAACGTTTTCCATTATTCATCAACCATCTTTTCTGCTAAATCACTTTCCCAGTCCACTGCAGCCAACTCTGCCCTCATTCCTTTGTAATTACCCATATTTAAGTTTAACACAGTTGTTTCCAAACCAAGTTTCGTACTTTCAAACTGAATGCTAAATTCAATCATGTTATGGTCACTGTTTCCTAGGGGACCTTATACACTGAGATCATTTATTAAACCTGCCTCATTACACAGTACCAGATCTAAAATAGCCTGACCCCTGGTTGGATCCATAACATATTGTTCTAGGAAACTGTTCTGAATACACCCTATGAATTCTTGCTCATGGCTACCTCTGCCAATTTGAATTTTCCAATCTACATGAAGATACATTCACCCATGATTAATGTACTGCCCTTTTTACATGCCTTCATTACCTCCTGATTTATTCTCTGTCCTACAGTATAGCTACTGTTGGGGGACCTATAGACTACTCCCACCGGTGTCGTCTTCTCCTTGTTATTTCTTGCCTCCACCCATATGGATTCTACATTTTCCAATCCAAGATCATTTCTTGCTATCGTACTTATTCCATGTCATACTAACAAAGCTACCCCACCACCCTTTCCTTTCTGCCTGTCCTTTTGAAAAATCACATACCCCTAAATATTTAGTTACCAGTGTTGATCTCCCTGTAACCATGTCTCTGTAATGGCTATATGATCATACCCATTAACCTCTATTTGTGCCGTTAATTCTTTATTTTGTTCTGAATACTAGGTGCATTTAAGTGAAGAGCCATTAGTTTTGCCTTTTTAAGATTTTTTCCCTCTTTGACCCTATTTGCTGCTTTTTTTATGTTTGTACATTCTGTCCCTTCCTGTCACACTCTGGGTATCATTACCTAAATAGCTGCCCTGCATTACTGTCATACCTTTTTGCTTTGAAAGTGTAATCCCCTCTCCAGAACCCTCCCACCATCTATTTAGTTTAAAGCCCTCTCTACAGCCCTAGTTATTCAATTTGCCAGGACACTGGTCCCAGCACAGTTCAAGTGAAGCCCATCCCACCGGAACAGCTCCCTTCTACCTCAGTACTGGCACCAGTGCCCCGTGAACTGAAACCCATTCCTCCCACACCAATCTTTGAGCCACGTATTTAACTCCTTGACTTTATTTACCCTATGCCAGTTTGCCCATGGCTCAGGTAGTAATCCTGAGATTACCGCCTTGGAGGCTCTGTTTTTAAATTTAGCTTCTAACTGTTCAAATTCTTTCAGCAGAACTGCCTTTCTAGTCCTATAAGTGTCATTGGTACCAATGTGGATGACGACAGCTGGATCCCTCCCATCCCAATCCAATATCCTCTCTAGCCTGAGGAGCTGTCCTTAACCCTGGCACCGGACAGGCAACACAGCCTTCGGGACTCAAGCTCACAGCTGCAGAGAACAGTATCTATCGCCCTAATTATACTGTTTCCTACCACCACTACGTTCCTATCCCCCCCCACCCCTCCCCCCCCAACTTGAATGGCTCCCTATACCACGGTGCTGTAGTCAGTTCGCTCATCCTGTAGTTCCTGCTCTCATCCACACAGCTTGCAAGAACCTCGTAACTGTTGGACAGTTGCAGGGGCCAAGGCTCCTCGAACACTACCCCTGGGCCCCCATACCTGCTTCACCTGCAGTGACACCCTCCTGTCCCTGATCACAGACCAAAGTTGAATAACCCAACCTGAGGAGTGTGACCACCTCGTGGAGCAAAGTGACCAGGTAACTGTCCCCCTTCCTGATGTGGCACAATGTCTGCAGTTCGGACTGCAGCTCGTCAACTCGGATCCAAAGTTCCTCAAGCTGCAAACACTTATTACAGATGTGTTCACTCTAGATCACCTTGGTGTCCAGAAGTTCCCACATGCTGCAGCAGCAACACAGCACCTGTCCTGCCATCACTATCATATTTAATTTATTAATTAATTACTCTAGTATCCCTATTTACACTTTATTATAATTATTTTTACACCAGTATCGATCCTATACTTAACAAGCTATTTTTAAGAAAAAGAGAAAAAAAGGCTAGAGACCCAAACACAAACTCAAGACCTTACTTTTACTTTAAAGCCTAGAAATACTCACCAATCCTACTCATCAACAGCTGCTCTCCACGCTCTTTTCCCCCTCGTGCTCTTTTTCCTCTCATGCTCTTTAATGGCCTGTCGTCTCTCTCTCCGCTCCTTAATGGCATCTTGCCTCTCTCTCCACACTCTTTAATGGCCTCTTGTCTCTCTCCCCGCTCTTTAATGGTCTCTCGCCTCTCTCTCCGCACTCTTTAATGGCCTCTCGTGTCTCTCTCCGCACTCTTTAATGGCCTCTCGTGTCTCTCTCCGCACTCTTTAATGGCCCCTCGTGTCTCTCTCCGCGCTCTTTAATGGTCTCTCGCCTCTCATCTCTCTCTGCGCTCTTTAATGGTCTCTCGTCTCTCTCTGCGCTCTTTAATGGTCTCTCGCCTTTCTCTCTGCACTTTTTACTAGCCCCTCGCCTTTCTCGCCATGCTCCTTAATGGCCTCTTGCCTCTCTCTCCGTGCTCTTTAATGGTCTCTTGTCTCTCATCTCTGCGCTCTTTAATGGTCTCTCGCCTCTCTCTCTCTCTGTGCGCTCTTTAATGGCCTCTCACCTTTCTCTCCGCACTCTTTAATGGACTCTCACCTCTCTCTTCACGCTTTTTAATGGCCTCTCGCCTCTCTCTCCATGCTCTTTAATGGTGATTGGATATGCTTCTTCCACACTCTCAGGCAGAACATTCCAGATCCTAACGATTGTCACGTAGAAGATAATCTTCCTCATGTCACTGTTGCTTTTTTCACCAATCATCTTAGTTCGGTATCCTCTTCTGCCAACAAGAACAGTTCTGTCCCGGCAGACTGATTGTGTCAGCCTGTTCCTGCCCCATGGAACTCATTTCTTGCTATCTTGACTCCATTCTCCCTCCCCTTGTCCAGTCTCTTCCCACCTACATCCGCGATTCCTCTCACGCCCAACATCATATCAACAATTTCCAGTTCCCTGGCCCGAAACGCCTCCTCTTCACCATGGGCGTCCAATCCCTCTACACCTCCATCCCCCACCGGGATGGTCTGATGGCTCTCCGCTTCTTCCTCGAACAGAGGCCCGAACAATCCCCATCCACCACTACTCTCCTCTGTCTGGCTGAACCTGTTCTCTCACTGAACAATTCTTCCTTAAACTCATCTCACTTGCTCCAAATAAAAGATGTGGCTATGGGTACCCACATGGGCCCCAGTTATGCCTGTCTCTTTATGGGGTATGTGGAACATTCCTTGTTCCAGTCCTACTCAGGCCCCCTCCCACAACTCTTTCTCCGGTATATCGATGACTGCTTCGGTGCTGCTTCATGCTCTCATCTGGATCTGGAAAAATTTATTAATTTTGCTTCCAATTTCCACTCCTCCATCATTTTCACATGGTCCATCACTGACACTTCCCTTCCCTTCCTTGACCTCTCAGTCTCAATTTCTGGCGATAGACTGTCCACCAATATTCATTACAAGCCTACCGACTTCCACAGCTACCTCGACTACAGCTCCTCACACCCCGCTTCCTGTAAGGACTCCGTCCCATTCTCTCAGTTCCTTCGCCTCCGTCGCATCTGTCCTGATGATGCCACTTTCCAAAACAGTACCTCTGACATGTCTTCCTTAACAGAGGTTTTCCACCCACGGTGGTTGACAGGGCCCTCAACCGGGTCCAGCCCATCTCCCGCGCATCCGCCCTCACACCTTCCTTTCCCTCCCAGAACCATGATAGGGTCTCCCTTGTCCTCACTTATCACCCCACCAGCCTCCGCGTTCAGAGGATCACCTTCCGCCATTTCCGTCAACTCCAGCATGATGCCACCACCAAACACATCTTCCCTTCACCCCCCCCCCCCACCCCAGTGGCTTTCCGCAGGGATCTTTCCCTCCGGGACACCTTGGTGCACTCCTCCATCACCCCCTACACCTCAACCCCCTCCCATGGCACCTTCACATGCAACCACAGAAGGTGCAACACTGCGCACTTTACTTCCTCCCTCCTCACCATCCAAGGGCCCAAACACTCCTCTCAAGTGAAGCAGCGCTTCACTTGCACTTCCCTAAATTTAGTCTACTGCATTCGCTGCTCCCAATGTGGTTTCCTCTACATTGGAGAGACCAAACGCAGACTGGGTGACCGCTTTGCAGAACACCTTCTGTCTGTCCGCAAGCATGACCCAGACCTCCCTGTCGCTTGCCTTTTCAAAACACCACCCTGCTCCCATGCCCACATGTCCGTTCTTGGCCTGCTGCAATGTTCCATTGAAGCTCAACGCAGACTGAAGGAACACCACCTCATCTTCCAACTAGGCACTTTACAGCCTTCCGGACTTAATGTTGAGTTCAACAATTTCAAGCAATGAACTCTCTCCTCCATCCCCACCCCCCGTTTCTGATCCCCCCTTTTCCAATAATTTATAATTAAAAAAATATATTATTCTTTTCCCACCTATTTTTAAATTTATTTCGATCTATTGTTTTATCTCCACCTTTTAGCCTATTTCGATTCCTTCCCCCACCCCACCCCCACTAGGGCCATCTGCCACCAGCTTGTCCTGCTTGCTACCCTTAATGTCCCCATTAGCACATTCCTTAGATTATATCACCACCGTCAACATCCCTTTGTCCTTTTGTCTATGATATCTTTGGCAGTCTCTTCTTTGCCTCCACCTATCACTGGCCCTCTATCCAGCTCTACCTGTCCCCCCCACCCCTTAAACCAGCTTATATTTCACCACATTTCTCCATTTCCTTAGTTCTGTTGAAGAGTCATACGGACTCGAAACATTAACTATTCCTCTCCACAGATGCTGTCAGACCTGCTGAGTTTTTCCAGGTATTTTTGTTTTTCTTTCAGATTTCCAGCATCCGCAGTATTTTGCTTTTATCTTAGGAACAATTTCTCCCTACTTGCACTGATCCCCCATGATTTTGAAACCCTCGCCACTATTTAATCAAAGAATGTGATCAAGTTAGCGAAATATGATTTGCTTTAATGACTTTTACTTATTAACCCGTACTTTTCCAATGCTAATTAATTCCCCGATTAGTGTCTAAAATGATCACTATTAATGTTACACTGACTGGCCTATAGTTGCCAGGTTTATCCCTATCCCCTTTCTTTTGAACAGGAATACAACATTTGCTATCCTCCAGTCCTCTGCTGGCAACTCCCCACCCACCCCCCCGCCTCCCCCACCCCCTTCAAACATCCAAGGAGGATTGGAAGATTGCAAGCAGAGGCTCCACAAGTCATCCTAGGATGCATCCCATCTGGACCGGGTGACTTTTCTACTTTGAGGGCTGTCAACGTTTTAAGTATACTGAGATAGAAATCTGTCTCAGCCGGTGGTACAAAATGGGCATTGTCAGATTGCTAGCTGTTATGCGCAGTGCTTGATAGTAAATTCCATTTAGTGCAATGGAACTGAATATCCGATGCTGAACAGGAGGCTGAACCGATATCACATACTTTGCACCACTGCCTGCTGAATTTATCTGATCCAATATCTCTACTGCCTCCTCAGTTACTGCTGCATTGGCATTCTCTTTTCTAGTGAAGGCAGATAAAAAGTACTCGTTTCATTCCACAGCCGTACCCTTTGCCTGCACAAAAAGATTTCTTTTTTCAGTCCCTAATTGGTCCCACCCTTCTTTTGACCACCTGCTTACTATTTATGTGTTTAGAAATATATTAAAGTGTTTTCTGCTGAGGGCCGCCTCCAGCCCTTACTGCCAACCCCCCCCTCCCCCGTCCCCTCCCCGGCCTCTCCCCCTCCCCCTGCTCCTACACCCGTGCCCGTCCCCCCCCCTCCTCCCCCCCCGTCCGTCCCCTCCTCCCCCCCCGTCCGTCCCCTCCTCCCCCTTCCGTCCCCTCCTCCCCCCTCCGTCCCCTCCTCCCCCACCCCAGGAAACCCCTCTCTTCGTCACTTACCTCTGGCCTGGGTCACTCTGTGATCCTAGGTCTCTGGTGGGTGTTTTTCCTGCACCAGCCACCCCTTCCGTGTGGCACTGAGCAAAAGAATTGCCTCTGATTGGCCGGCAGCTCTTGGCAGACAGGACTTCCTGCCCTTGGAGTCCTGATCCCATGGCAGGCTTGCCTGTTAACTGCCAGATTGGCTCTTAATTTAGCAGGCCTTCCCTAAATGAGGCAACATAGGTCTCTCACCAGCTGTCCAGCCAAGATACCCGTCGCCTCCATAAAATTCCCCCCAGTGTAATGCTGCTCTGGTGGAAAGTAGGAGTAAAAAATGGCTGAAGCAACAATTAATGCCAATTCCCACAATATGAACACTTGACATCTGATTTGCCCCTGATCAACAATGGTTGATTCAACCATTTGTGTGAAAGATTGGAGCTCTGAATCAGAGAGTCGCTGCCTGAATGTGGGTTATTGTGGTGGTGTGAAAATTCTGTTCAAGAGTCTGAGGCTAGTGCAACCTGACCCTTTTTGAGAGGTTGGGGTATTTCCCATGCAAGGGTCCTGGTAGGGCTGAGGAGTAGAAATGTATGTATTGCATAATTTTGGGCTGGTATCAGGAGCAAATTTGACAGGGAAACTGTGCACCCCATAATTATTTATGCACAACAGCAGAGAAGGGTCACTGGCAGTGGTCCAATTTTGGGCAGGATAGTAGAAGAAAATCCAGATTGGTGAGACTTGCATTCCAATCATGCTGTGGCATTCTAAGAGGTATGTATGAGAACTAAGAATTACAGTAGACTTGGTATGCACCTTGAAAAGAATGCTTAACACGATGACTACAGGGCTTTGTGCAGTACTGTCTAATCAGCAGCCCTACAGTAGAACACCAAACAAAATTTGTGAAACAGTTTCAGCTTGAGAAGGCTAAGTGTGGGAGGAAGGATTTCAAGTTCTATGCTTAGATAGGCCAATATCTCATATGAGGAGATGCTTTCTGATAGAGCATAAAACTCTGGGCATTGTGAAGTGTTTCGAACCTCACCCTCCTGATTGCCTATAAATGTTCTCCAAGTAAGTTAAAATTTGAAATGTTTGCTCTGAAACATCCACAGTGTTAAGAGCAGCATTCAAAGGAAATGTTCCTCTTGTGTAACTATGATCAGCATTGCAGGTGCTGCTGACATTGCCGGTGGCAGATTTCAGTGCAGACAACCATTGTTGCACGTCCTTGAAATTTTTACTGAAACATCTGGGCTAATTACAAATAAAGTTATTCACCAGTGGATCCTTCAAATAGAGGAACATTTAAAGGCAGTACTCATGCAGAACCAGTAGAGAAGTCCACAACACACAAGGGGAAATCTCAGCTGCAAAGCACATAAGACACTTGCCTGCCACTGCAGAATCCAATAAAATTAATTAAATAGCAATAATACTTCCATTTTATATAAGCATGTTTAAATGTCTCAAAGCTTTTCACATATTGGGTTACTGTTGTGTAGGGAAACTTCTAACTCCCATTAAAATTTGAATGTACCTTGCAGTTTTCTTGTGTCCAAAATAAAGAATTAAAGGGACAATTTTGCTGATCTCCTTGCAATGCCGTATTTTATATTGTACCACTTCAACCATAAAATACTGTATTGGAGGTGTATTGAAAGTAAACTTGCCTGAAGGGATGAACAAAAATAATCATCAAAATCTTTTTGAAAACTTGGTTATAATAACCTAACAAAAAACTGCAGTGAAGATGCAGCATAAATATTGCAAAACAAATCTTCCTTGGCTGCTTAAGAGCTGCTCTGCATATGGTGTTTCCTTGCTCCCATTCCAAATGAGCACACAAAAGCAAAAGAGCAAACATGGCACAAATACCACTGGATCCTGCTGGATGTTTATATGAATGTTTTTGCATTACATCTGCGGATTTAATGAGCCCTGGGTAGAAAATGAGTGCAAGAACTAAAAGTGGAAAAGCATGGAACTGGCAATAGCCAAAGAATGATGCCTGGAAAAGCAGCTGACTACTGCAATCATCACCCCATGGCAAAAAAAAATGGATGAGGGTAGTTGTACTTCCAATCTAATTATATACTCTTCTTACATTATACTGGTGTTGATATAGTACATCCACTGTCTGCTATATATCATGTGCTCTTAAGACCTTCTCTGTTAGCCATTGATGCACTGCAGGATTTTAAGTTTCCCCCCAGAAAAACAGGCACAGTGAGGTCAATTTCCACTCCTGTGCGCCCACATAGGCGTACTGATGATCAATTTGTGGTAAAAGCTAATTGATTCATACTCCAAGTTTTTCAGGAAGGTGCAGCTCACTTCATGCAGGTGTGAGTAAACAATAGAGCAGATGTGGAATGTATCAGTAACTAAAGGGGTGCAAAAGCTATCTGTAATGCAGCAACACTGCACAGATATGGCATCTAAATACTCAGGAGAATATAGTTTCAAATACACAGAAGCTACCAGATCACCTACGCGTGAGTGACTGACATTAATAAAAAATGCTTTAGTTCTAGGTCCCTTGATCCCAGAGCTGTCAATCTGTTTGTAAAGAGATCTGTTGTGTATATATATTTCCCAATTCCTTTTATTCCACTGGCTTGCTAGGCAAGTGAGTGTTAGTAATCCTCATTGCTGTAAAGTGAAGAACATAGATCATGGCCTTGTTTTTAGTTCCAGATAGATTACTAGTTCTTTTTTTGTATCTCCCCGAAGTTTGAGGAATGAAAAAATGTTTGGTACCCAGATCTTTCCGGCTTCAAGGTAATAGTGTGACTGTTGAATATAACAGAACCCAAGGCTTTAATTGGGGTAAGATGAGCAAGATTATTTGGTCCATAATAGTCGCTTTACTTAGATTTATTGATTACACTAAATGGAAGAAATATCCCCCTTATTTTGAAAGTCATGGTACTAATTCAGTGTTAGAATCTGTATAATTTCAAAGCATTTGCTTAGTTCAGTTCAATAAAGGTTTATGCAGCAGTCATTTCAACTTTCCAAGCTTCATTACTAGATCATCTGAAAATGGTGTTGGATGGAAATGGACATTGTCAGCTGAAAAAAAAAAGACTTGGAATATTATCTACAATGACAAATAAAGGTAGCTATGAAGGTACAAAATTGACAGGTAGCAGAAGATCAGCTGGTCTATCAAGTCTGCCCCAAATTGAGGTTGGCTGGAGCAGCAGGACTAATCACTTATTTTCTCCCTCTTCCCACATGCCCCCATCCCGCCACAGCCATGTAATCTCCTGGGAGAGACAAAAAAAAAACCAGGACCAATAAGGAAAAACATACTCTGGAAATTTCTCTCCAAACTCCTTAAGTGATCAAAACCAGCCCAGGAGATTTTTGTTTCTCAATCCTAGATATTGTTCTTTTAAGCTTTTAACTCCTTCTGATTTTGAATTTCCTGTTTAAAATTAGTATTGGTGTCAGCTAAATGAGTAATGAGGTTGCGATGTAAATAGGGTAGAATTAACTTTGTGTGATACTGTAAGATATATTATAGTGATTCTGCAGCCATTTTACATCACTCCCAATTTAGGTTTCCATTTCGGGAGAAATGCAAAACAGGTTGCTGACCGGACTATCAACCATTTTATATATCAAACAGTCAAGATGTACTCCCAAACACATTTTATCTCTGGAACTAATTCTCCAGTATTAAATTGGTGCTGCCTCCAAAATTCGATTTATCTCAAGGGTATGGTCTCTCATTTCACACACACACCCACCCCCGCCCCCCCCCAACCCACTCTGCCAATCTAAAATACATGTTGCCTTTACTTGAATATGAATAGTTTCATACAGAGATGGCACCAAAACCATGCACAACTAACCAGTGATTGAGAAAGAATGCTTGACTGTATTTTCGATTGTTCCAATTAATAGAGGTACATGTACATGTCAAGCTTTGATATACCTACCTCTCATGACTTGGAATGGCTGAGCAATCTTATCTTCACTGATTGCTACCTCTACAAGGCAGAGAGAAGTTTTTTCACTTACTGAGGAAATACTGTTTAGATTCAAGTAAACCATGGTTTAAAACAAAAGTTATTTACATCAAATAATCTCCCCATTAATGTCTTCGGAATTGAGGAGTCTCTATCCTCTTCTCCACACAGACCAACTAGGCCAGATGACAGTGAGAGCGTCTTCCAGTAGATGTTCAATGTAATCCAGAATCTTTAATGGAGGTTTACTACTTAGCTATTTATATGTTGCACAAAACTGAATAATGCCTTCCAATTAGAGTGCTGAGCTTGAAAGTTAAATCATGTAGAGGAGAATGAAAATGATTGATTTTGATGGCAAGCTACCAATTCCGGTTTTCATTTTTAAGTTAGAAGCCATTACTTTCTATAAAATAACACTGATTAAGTTTAGGTGTAAATAAATGTAAAATGTATAATAAGAGTTGAAATTAAATGAAAGTACACTTCTAAGATATAATATTAGCCCAGCGGTACTTTGAGCTACTTAAAATATAATGTGCACCTGAATTTAATGATTTGAATCACTCAAATATTGTGATGTGCAAAAATACATAAAGATGATCATAAGATAAATTTGAATGCAGAAAACCATTTGCTTACTCTTAGCTGGTCTGTCCAGAATGATCCAATCCATTGCAACTTCCAATCATTTTGCAAATGATTCTATGGCTCTTGAATCAGTCTTTTGCTCAGTAGTCCATTGTATATATTGATCACCCTTTGTGTAAAGATAAGTTAATCATAAGCTGATAGTTTAGTCCCACCCTCACACTTGCACATAATGCAAACTTTGCATCATTTGGGCTCAAATTTACTATTCATTAAACATTGAGATCAGACTGAAGAAATAAGGTATGTATGAGCAAATAAATCTGATTTTTTCTTAATTGCAAATGTGAATTGGTGAATCAAGCATTATAATGCTTACCTTTATGGAACAGATTACCCTCTGATTGGCCAGATCAATGCCAAGGAAGAAACACGAGTGTTAAATGCAAATACAGAAGTAAACAGAAGTTCTCAAAATGCAAGTCACAAGGATATTTGTTCTACTTTTCATTTAGGCTTTAACATAAGGAAATAATCATTTATGTTCTGTAACTTGTGATATTTAACCTTCATTCAGTAGGCTTTTTACATTTACTCCTGACATTGGACAGGATTTTTTGTATAATTTTCACCATGCCACATAGCACTTCAACTTATTCATTCTATATTATAAAATTTTAATAAAATGAATAGATGGGGAAAATAGTTCAAAATAACTTCTACTGTATTAAATGCATTTTGCATGTACATTTATATTATTGTAACATTAAAACTGTTGCATTTGTCTTTAAATAGCATGGAAAGACCAGTATAGATTAGCTAAACAGTGTACATATTGATTTTTTAATTAGTTGCATAGCTTAAATCAATTAATGGAGGTGGAAGGGGGGAATGGAGAAATAGACTTTAAAAAGTAAAATTAATAAACGTGAGTACATTACTTTATGCCCAATCAATATAAGGGCTTTGTGAAACTGAATGACGTATTGGGATACCAATATTCAAGTCAGATGCTGTTTGCTAAATTATGAATGTCTGTAATTAAAATCCAGAGGCTGTTTCTATGAATGATTTAGTAAGTTATTTCATGTTTTGTCATGGGTGATTAACAACATTAAATTAACTTTTTCTTATTCAAGTCTTTGACTTTTCCGTTTATTTAAAGGGCCATTGTCAACAAGAATTTTAGCTTGCAGACAAGTCATTTGTGTAGATGAAAAGTTAAAATTCATTCATGGAATGTGGGCGTTGCTGCCTCAGCCAGCATTTATTGCCCATCCCTAATTGCCCTCGAGAAGGTGGTAGTGAGCCACCTTGAACTGCTGAAGTTCATGTGGTGTATGTACACCCACAGTGCTGTTAGGGGAGGGAGTTCTAGGGTTTTGACCCAGCGACAGCGAAGGAACGGCGTTATATTTCTGATTTAGGATGGTGTTTGGCTTGGAGAGGAATTTGCACATGGTGGCGTTCCCATGCATCTGCTACCCTTGTCCTTCTAGGTGGTAAAGGTCGCGGGTTTGAAAGGAGCTGTCTAAGGAGCCTTGCTGAGTTGCTGCAGTGCATCTTGTAGATGGTTCACGCTGCTGCCACTGAGCATTGGTTGTGGAGGCAGTGAATGTTTAAGTTGGTAGATGGGGTGCCAATCAAGCAGGCTGTCTTGTCCTGGATGATCTCGAGCTCCTTGAGTGTTATAGGCAAGTGGAGAGTATTCCATCACAAAACTTGTGAGGCTTGTAGATGGTGGACAGGCTTTGGAATTCCACAGAATTCCCAGCCTCTGACATGCTCTTGTAGCTACAATATTTATATGGCTCGTCCAGTTCAGTTTCTGGCCAATGGTAACCCCCCCCCCAGGATGTTGGTAGTGAGGTATTCAGTGATGGTAATGCCATTGAATGTCAAGGGGAGATGGTTAGATTCTCTCTTGTTGGAGAGAGTTTAGTGAAAGTCATATATGTGCATCATAAATAGGTTGAAAATAAATGTATACATTTTGATAATTTATTTAACATTATTCCAGAGTGTTATTATAGTAGAAGTAATGATATTCTTAGGTGATCATTGTCACTTCCAGCTCAACCAACCCCCTCAATATGACATCTTTTATTCACAGCAGTGATCATTGTATCTGAGTGAGCACAGTTGGAATCATGTGAGAAACGTTAGATCAGCTTTATATGGAAAGCCAACCATGTTTTCAAGACAAAATTATTTTATTTCCTATCAAGTACAATGGTTCTTAAAAATTGAATCATCAAAACTAATGTAACGAGAATCTTATCTTTAATCTAGAATTTGTATTTATTTTTATTTTAGCAACAACAGCCACTAGCAGCACACCACTTAGCCCTTCAACAGCAGCTTCTACAGGTGCAGCAGCTTCAACAACAGCACATCATGACTATGCAGCGTTGTGGGTTGCTCACAGTCCAGTCCGGACAGCCGGCTCTCTCTCTGCAAACACTGGCACAAGGTAAGCGTCAGGCCTGGAGACAGGCCCTTTTAAAACAGGCCTCTAAGTTGGGCTGCACAAATGGGAGCAGCAAAGCCACAGCAGTTAAGTTGTTCAGGAGAGGGCAATTGAGCAGTGACAGGACACACCAGCGTA
The DNA here is from genome assembly GCF_964194155.1 of Cetorhinus maximus. Classification (NCBI taxonomy): domain Eukaryota; kingdom Metazoa; phylum Chordata; class Chondrichthyes; order Lamniformes; family Cetorhinidae; genus Cetorhinus; species Cetorhinus maximus. Next base: position 48,790,922 of record NC_135884.1, on the reverse strand, counting down.
TAATATAAAAGCTATGAATGAGACGATGCATGAAGTGTAATCTGTGCAGCAACACATCAGGGACACCCTTAGGTAATTCAGCAGCCATGTCATTGATTGATTTGAATAGTCGTATGTTACAGTTAGCCTGTTCCTTTGGTGTTTAAGGAGCATGTTTAAAGCCTAAGGGTGTCTATCTAGCTATTGACCAAAGAACCTACCAAGTGGCTTCAGAGTTACAGTTCTACTGGTGCAGTAAACTAATAGCAGTGACATTTCTCCCTGTGGAACTGGGATTCTTTGGAAAGCAACTGAGAGTTTGGGCAGTCAGAAATACAAAGTAATTTTTTATCACTGCAATAATAGTCCAAAACTGATGTCATTATGAACCTTAAATCAACTTTATGCTTGCTTGAACGTGGTCACCTGAGTATAGAGGTACAAGGACGAAAAAGGTTGAACAACTATGTTTGTCTTTCAACCAGTACTACCTGGGATTGGGAAATTGAGTTCTATGAACAGTAATCAATCACGTTTTCCAACAACATACATTTTTCAAAGTAGTGTCCATTTCTTTTATAATGAGAAACAGCAGTGTATGTGTTTAAAACTAAATGAAATAAATTTAGAATAAAATCCATCATAGTGGATCCTTTCCAGGGTAATCTGATTAGAGATAACATGTGACAATCTACTTTCTTGCACTACAATTTCATGTTATCAGCAAGCATGACTATTGTCTTCTGTTTTAACCATGCAAAGAGTGGTTTTATGGTCATTTGTGGCAGTAATTTTTACCACATAAGCAGTATTGTTCAGCATGTTTGCTAAAAAAAAATATTTCTGGTATCTTGTTTGAAAATGAAAGGACAGTGCAAAGGAATAGGTCAATCTGTGTTGTGACCTTCCTGGTTGATTTGCTAGTTGTTATTGCGAGGCTAATGCTTGGAAGGTTGTTCTACCATCCTACTATAATTCACTATTCTTTGATATGCAAACTATCTGCCCAGAACATGTAAAAATCCTATCAGTCTCATTTCACACTTCTTAACCACTTAGACTCTCTGGAGTCTATTGCCTTATTAGACCTACACTCTCCAATGCTACCGTAATTAAAATCTTTAGCAGTAGTTTAGTAAAGTAAAGATATTTTGGCTGATCACTTTGAGATTATTATCCAATCCTTGCACCCAAAATGAAAGTAATAAATTAGATTCTGACCTGGTATTCTTCCTGATCTGAAGTGCTTGAATATTTAATTGTGATTTGTAATTAAAATATAGTTAGAACCACAGGTTTTTTTTTTGCTTTCTGCTTTCAAATTTGCACATTGGTTTTTGAATGAAATCAAATTTTAATGATAAAGACAGGTGATTAAAAAATAATTACTGACATATTCTAATTTTGTAGTAAAATTATAAAAGGCCTTTGAATATGGTGCAAATGAATTGGTTACATTTACAGCACATTATTTTCAATTATGCCTTTTATATTTAAAGAGGAATGCATATTCCATTAATATATTGCAAAATATCTGTGATAATAACTAAGTGCTTTGATTTTAAAAGAAGAGTGACTATGCAGAGCAGTCTGGTTATGTTGCAATTTGAACAGATCAATTATTGCATACATCTGAAGAATTTACTTTTAATTATCAACACTAACTGAACATACAGCGGGTTACACTGTGTCTTGTTAGAAGTATTGCAACACATAGGAATATAGTTAAGAATTGTCTAATTAACATCAGACCTTGTTTACATACACTTTGGTATTTTAATTAGTGTGTGAAGAAGGATAAGTCTGCTGTTCATGGATCTAATTATACAATATGGAACTATTGCTGTTTGACACAGGCATGACTCCAACAGAACTGCAGCAGCTGTGGAAAGAAGTGACTGGAGCTCACACAGTGGAAGAAAGTGTAACCAAAAATGGCAGCCTAGACCTTTCTACTAGTTCAATTTGCTCTCCCGCTCCACCACCTAAGACCTCACTACCAGTAACCCTGATGAATGGACAATCTACGGGTCACACTCCAAAAAGGGAATGGTAGGCATTAATAAGACATTATTTAACATTCACCACTGATCCAACTAATTTGCTTTATCTTATAAGTTCTTTTATAGCCCTCACTTGCCTGACTGGTGGTATCTCCATCCATTCATCATAATCTATTATGTGTAATGATGCCTGATTATCCTGCTAGTATTTCTTTTTTAGAGACCTCAGAAGAATTGTGTGGGTAAGTAGCCATGCAATGTTAATGGGATTCTGCACAATATTCTAGGACAAAGAATATATAGTTTGTTACTGCCCTGTTTTCAAAAGAGAGTGACATGTCACTATGATGACCACCACCCCAATCCACAATACGACTTCTACTAGTATCATGTTTTGAAGAGTATATCTGAATTATGTAGTGATGCTTGATAACTTAATTACAAATATCCAGTTAACTCACATTGCAACATACGCCACTTTACCTCTTGCCTCCGACTCAATAGGTTTGCATACTTAAGAGTTGAGAACGCCTGTATTACATGAAAGCAAATAAATGTAAGTGCATTATATCACTTCCTCATGATATCCCCAAGCACATTATAGCCAATACATTACCTTTGAGATGCAGTGACTGTTGTCTTATAGTTAAATGTTTGCGCACAGTGAGGTCTGACAAACAGCAATTGGTTGAATGACCAGATAGTCCATTTTTCGTGATGATGCTTGAGGGAAGAATGATGGCCATGACAACAGGGAAAACACTCTGCTTTTCTTCAAACTGTTCTAGCAGATCCTTTATGCCCACCTTTGGCGGTAGATTAGATATATGTTTATCACCTGAAAGAAAGATCCTTCATTGTTTATTTATTTATAAAATGAAAATTTTCCGTAAAAACACAAGGCAGAATCTTTGGCTCAGCGAGTGAGGGCGGGGCCTGCTCGCTGAGGTGTAAAATGATGCGTGGTAATGTCATGCATGCGTCCTGGTGTCACCGCGCGTCATTCAGATTTTCAGTTCAGCGGGCGCGCAACCAAGTCAGCTGTGCACCCGCCGAACTGTCAAAGGCCTAATAAGACCAGTTAACTATCAATTGAAACAATTAACTGAGTTGCCCGTCCAACCTTAAGGTTGGCGGTCAGGCGAAGAGCCCAGGCGGCCTTCGCATTTATCTTGAAACCTCATCCACGGGCACAGAAGGTTTTTAAAGTCTTGTAAAAATGTTTAATAAAATTAATAGACATGTCCCACAGTTTCACATGAGGGGACATGTCTTAAAATTTTCTTTTTCCCTTTATTAAATTTTTTTGAACTTAGACTAATCTTCCTGAGGCAGCTCTGTGCCTTGGGGAGATTTCAGGCCCTGACTCGGGCAACCGCCCCCCGCCCGCATAGGGAGCGCTCAGCGCTTCCGGGTGTGTGTCGTGCTGGGCGGGCCTTAATTGGCCCGCGCACGTAAAATGGCGGCGTCCAGCCGATCGCGGGCAGCAATCAGCTGTGCGCACGCCCGCTCCTGCCCAACCCCTCCGACGGGGAGAAAATTCTCCCCGCGGTCTTCACAACCTCATATATGCTGGAAGGATTGAGGAATTACTGCAGCAGTGAGAATTAGGTCCCAGATTGCAGTTTGTACAGAACGGGCACAGAAAATAACAGGAGAGACAGAGGAAGGGACTGACATCAGCAAGAAGAGGAAGGAGGCTAGAAAATACCTGGAAGCTCCACCAAAACCAAGGGCGGCAGCAAGACATAAAAGCTGTGATTGCCTAAAGGGCCAATCGCAGCTCTGGAAATAGAAGAATAACAATCAAGTTGAAGAAATCTTCAGAATGCTGACCCAAATGTCCTCATATTGGAGATGTGGAGCAGCAGAGCTGTTTTGCTTGTTGCTGGAGATTTCCCCAAGAATGTGGAGGAGGTGTTTGTGACCGGAAATTGACAACCTCGCTGGAGCAAACAACATGCTCCTAATATGTTCCCCTAACCCTTCTTTACAGTCTTTTTGTTGTGTTGCACTCCTTCCGTTCATTAGATGACAGCCTTAATTCCGTCCCGAAAGACCATGGTTTGCACCGTGGTGGTCAACTCTGGCTGGGATTTTCCAGCCCTGTCGTGACAGGACCTGCCGCAGGAGATTCGGTGACCCAGGCAATAATCCATTGACTTTGGGCGGGACTGGACTATCCTAGCGGTGGGCAGGGCTGGAAACTCATGCCCTCTGTTAAGCATTGCCTGGTGTAGATCAGGAGCCCCAATCTGGCATGGCAGCCTCTGCTGCATTTGCTGCAGAGGAAGACGGTGGGCTGAGAAGGTACATGATTTGCTGCCCTCTGTTTTCTTCGGGCCCTCTTCCAGCCGGTTGAGCTTTTTTTTTCTGCTCGGCCCTTCCAAATAGTCAGCCTCCGGAGGCCACGCCCGTCAGACACTGTCCCCCAGTTCTCAGTGTCATATCTTGCTTGCAGATGTCCTTGTAGCATGTTAATGTTGCAATCCTGTCACAATGAAGTGCATGCTGTAATTGTAAGTGAGAGCAGCTGTTACTAATTGGGGAAAGGTTGGGGTATTATTCCTAAGTGTAAATAAGAACCGGTTCCCACCTGTGGGCGGAAGGAAAAGGGAGTCTGTGCCTGTGTTCGCTGGGTTTTGTGAATAAACCTATCTTAAGGAAAAACTGGCTCTGGATTCCTCCTTTACTCATTGAATGAGCGGCAAACCATAACACAGCAGAGGTATAGGCACCCAGGAAGTCATGACCCGGTGCCCAATTCGCCGTATAGAAGACCTTTGGTATGCGGCTGTCATCCATCCAATGAAAGTGGCTGAGCCAGCGCAGACTTCGTTGGCTTAGCAATGAGTGTATGCTGATGGAATTAGCATGTTCCACAACCTCTGAGTTAGTGACCTTGTCCTCCATAAGATGCCGAGGATATGTCCGATACAGCAAATGTGGAAACTGTTCAGCCTTTTCCCTTGCCTAGCATATGTTGTCCAGGTCTCACCAGTGTAGAAGAGTGCACTGAGGACACAGGCTTGGTAGACTCTCAGTTTGGTCCTCTCAGTCAGGTTGCTGCTGATTCATTCATTACCCCCACAGTAACAGAAGAGCCATTGGTGAAAATGGAACAGTGATGAGTGGATACTCTACTGAAGTCACTCCCTGGTTCCCAAGCCTGCTGTCTCAGATCTCTGTTGCTCAAGGAAGAAAGATACTGGATGTCTACCATATGGAGGCATTCAGGACAATTTAAGAGAACCTGAGATACATGGCAGAAGTCACCAAATCCTATGCCATTCACAATACAGATATCCAGAAAAAGAAAATGAATACAGTGCAGCACCACTGCAATATGTAATGGCTTGAACATCTGCATCTGCCCCACCTCAATCAGACAGGCTTTCAGGACAGGCAGTGTATCCAACAACTCAGCTCTTGATCATTATCATACAAGCCTTGGAGGACTGTTTGGCAACAGCGTTAGAAACCAGCTTCCAAGAGATTTGGAGCATCACCTCTTAAGGTGTCTGGGATCTAACTGAAATAGCACAGCAGCAACTACAGCAGCAACTTTTAGGCCCCTAAACATGGTAAAGTATCCCAAGATGCTTCAAGTTCATGTTATCAAGCAATATTTGACACTGAGCCATATGAGGAGATATAAGAGCAGATGATCAAATGCTTGGTCAAATAGCACTATTGCCTCCAAGCTGCACAAGTGGGCGGCCATGCAGCAATCCGGAACTTAAGCCTTGCAATGAAACAAACAAGCTCGCAAACAAACTCAAAGTTAGTGAGGTGCGTTTTAAGGCACATGTTAAAGGGGAAGGAGAGACCGAGAGGTTTATGAAGGGAATTCCATAGCTTCAGGCCTTGGCAGCTAAAGGCACAGCCACCAGTTGTGGAGGAATTAAAATTGGGGATGCTCAAGAGGCCAGAATTGGAGATATGCAGATATATCAAAGACTTATGGGACTGGAGACGATTGCAGAGATAGGGAGGAACAGGTAATTTTAAAGTTGAGATGTTGCTTAACTAGAAGCCAGTTTTGGTCAGTGAGCTCAGGGGTGAACTTGGTGCTGGTTAGAGCATGGGCAGCAGAGCTTAGGATGACCTCGAATTTACAGAGGATCAAATGTGGGAGGCTGGCAGGAGTGCATTTGAATAATCAAATCTAGAGGTAATAAAGGCATAAATGATGGCTTTAGCAGCAGATGAGCTGTGATGGGCAGAGTTGGGAAAATTACAGACATGAGGGAGAATTTTCTCCCCGTCGGTGGGGGGTTGTGCGGGGTTGGACGCGCAGTCAATTGGCGCCCCGATCAGCTGGGCGCCGCCATTTTACGTGGGCGGGCCAATTAAGGCCCGTCCAGCGTAACGCGCACACCGAAGCACTGAGCGCTCTGTGTGCGGGCGGGGGAGGTTGCCTGAGTCGGGGAGTGTGCTCTTTCGCGCATGCATGTGAAAGAGTACAGAAATCTGAGGCACAGAGGTGCCTCGGGGAGATTACTTTCACTAATGAAACATTGATTAAAGGTAAAAAAAAAAATTAAGGGCATGTCCCCTCATGTGAAACTGTCACAAGAGCTGGGAGTTGCCCATTAATTTTATTTAAAAACTTTTAAAACAGTTTAAAAACATTCATGAAATGTCATCCCGCCTGTGGATGAGGTAATTGAAAAATGCAAAGGCCACCTGGGCTCTTCGCAACCTTAAAGTTGGACGGACAGCTCAGTTTATTTAAATGGCCTTAATAGGCCTTTGAAAGTTCGGTGGGTGCACAGCCAAGTCGGCTGCGCGCCTGCCGAACTGAAAATCTAAATGACGCACAGTGACTTTGGGACACACCCCCGACGCCACCATGTGTTATTTTACGCCTCATCGAGCGGGCCCTGCCCCCGCTCACCGAGTCAAAGACTCTGCCCATGAAAATAGACGACCTTCGTGATGACTGGATGTGTGGTCAGAAGCTCATCTTGGGGTTAAATATAACATCAAGGTTGCAAACAGTCCGGTTCAGCCTCAGACAATTTCCAGGGAAAGGGATTGAGTCAGTGGTTAGGGAACAGAGTTTGAGGGGTTGGGGGGAGGTGGCATGCAAAGTTAGTGGCTTCAGTCTTCCCAGCCTTTAACTGGAAGAAATTCCTGCCTATCCATCACTGGGTGTGGGACAAGCAGTTTGGAAATTTAAAGGCAGTGGCAGTGGGATAGAACTGGGTGTCATTAGTGTATGTGTGAAGTTGTTTTATTTTGGATGAAGCTGCCAAAGGGTAGCATGTAGATAGAGGGGTAAAGGCCAGATTCTTGACAGCCACCCAATGTCATGGTGCAGGAGCTTGATGAGAAACCAGTATAGGTGATTCTGTGGCAATGTATGAATTGAACTAGGTAAGTGCCTGTGCTCCCACTGATCTGCACTCACTGGTAGGTGGGCACTCAGATTCAGGCAAGATTTGAATCGGCTCTCATTGTGCTGACCCCTCTCCTGATAACCATTCAAGGTTGTTTTTTTCCCAGCCAGGTCCTCTGAAACCCTGCTCATGTTGGTGGCAGAATATATTTATTTTTTTTATTCATTCATGGGATGTGGGCGTCACTGATGTGGGCCAGCATTTAATGCCCATCCCTAGTTGCCCTTGAGAAGGTGGTGAGCTGCCTCCTTGAACTGCTGCAATCCATGTGGTGTAGGTAAACCCACTGTGCTGTTAGGGAGGGAGTTCCAGGATTTTGAACCAGTGACAGTGAAGGAACAGTGATATTTTTCCAAGTCAGGATGGTGAGTGACTTGGACGGGAACTTCTAGGAGGTGGTGTTCCCATCCGTCTGCTGCCCTTGTCCTTCTAGATGGTAGTGGTTGTGGGTTTGGAAGGTCCTGTCTTATGAGCCTTGGTGAATTCCTGCAGTGCATCTTGTACATGGTACACACTGCTGCTACTCTATGTCAGTGGTGGAGGGAGTGGATGTGGTGCCAATCAAGCGGGCTGCTTTGTCCTGGATGATGTCAAGCTTCTTGAATTTTGTTGGAGCTGCACTCATCCAGGCAAATGGGGAGTATTCAATCACACTTCTGACTTGTGCCTTGTAGATGGTGGACAGGCTTTGGGGAGTCAGGAGGTGAATTGCACCTGCCAACAGAGCCTGCCTAAGAGCCCTGGGACTCAGAATCCCTGGTTTATGATACCATACTATAATTGAGCTCCACTGCTTCATATCTCTCAGCTATCATTCAAAGTTGATATTTCAAACAACATTGTGGGCATTCAAAACCTGTGTACTTTACTTTCTGGTTTGGTAGGTAACTTGACCTTTTTCTTCGGGCTCACATCTGTTGAACCTTAACTTTGGAGCTCGAGAAAAGCTTGAGGTAAATAACACAATTTCTGGGACAGCAGCTTTTTCCCTCATTAACATGCCACTTGCAAACATGTACCACTTTGAGGATAGCTGGATCTTCTGCTACCAGCCTCCTCTACTGGAATCTATTGTACATCTTAGAATAGATATAATTCTGACTCAGTTCCCAAATTCTGATCCACTATACTCCACGTCTGCACCAAAAAAAATCAGTGTTTTCAGGCACTAGATCATTTTACATAACTGAAGCATGAAAATAATTTACAATTTACTGTGTCGAGATTAGAACAAGATTTTATTTTGAAAAGCAAAATAACAGTTTTACATTTATTCTCATCTTATTGGAACTGCTGCCAAAAATAATGTTACTAAGATTTTATTGACTTTAAATGCTTCATCTTTTTGTTTAATTTTGCCAATTACTGAACTGAAATATAGATTGTTTCTAACTGGATCCCACCCTCCTCTCAGAAAAAATAAATATGATATTTAGCTTTCTATCAATCTTACTTTTGTAATATCACTAGTTTTTGACAAAATTCACAATTGATTATATTGAACAAATGGGGTTAAATCTTGCAATAAATTGAGGTCAGGGAGGAGGTAATGTGCAGTTAGTTTGATGTTTTTTTACTTTTATTTTGTACATGGTAGGTGTATGCTATCCATTTGCTCAAAGTGATTGAATTACAGCTGTGTCCATAAGTAAAGCACACAAATAACTGAGGAAGGGTGCTCACAACTGCATTTAGAGCTTCAGTTGCAGTCTTTGCAGGCATTGTGGTGCCTGACCAGATTTCACATGACATATGAAACTTTCCATGTTTAGCCAAATAGTGCTCAATTCCATTATAAATGAAGACAAATACAGGGGCAAACATCCTGTCAGTGGGATGGATCACGTTTTGCTACTATGAAAAATGTTACTATTATAAGGTTCATAAGATGGGGCTATGCCTTTAATTTATTGTAAAATAAAAGGGGTCATGTGTCCTATTCTGAAGTCTGCCTGACAACAGGCCTAGGTGAGGGTGCTATTAAAGATTAAAGGAAGGCCCAGTTTGTTTTGCTGGGAAGAAGGTGTAAGGCGTTCACACTTGGATACAATAGCAGCAGCATTTGTGTTTACAATGGTAAGACTCTTAGTATCCCAAATACCGGGAAGGTGTTGAGAATTTCAGGTTGTAAACTGTCCATTTAATTCCAACATAAAATAGAATTGAGGTCTAATGGATAGCCAATCAGCATTTCTACCTGGACACAAGGCCCATGTGATTCAAGTTGCCATGGAAATGTGTTTTGAAAGGGGAAGAGTTTCTTAAGATATCCCTGGAAACTCTCAAACAAGTTGGTTTGCTAGGATCTGGGCGAGAGAACAGCTAGAGGCCGAAAGTCTCTTTGGTTCACTGTGCAGGAATACAGGTCAGGGCATGCGCTCAAATGACCAAATTCATGAGGAATTAAAACAATTAAAACAAGGATGGAAGGTTGCACTAGTGGAAGGCAGCTCTGAAATTAAAAGTTAGAGGCTGAGAAAGCAAAAGAACAGAAGTAAACCCTCGGGAGGTAAGAATCACCTTGGACTGGTTACGGGAGACTTGAACATCTACTTAAAGAACAGTGTAACGTATATCTGTGAAGTATGTTTTTGGTAGTGCTATAAGAAAAAAGGGGAATGTTCTGTTTTGTGGCTTAAAGTCTAAGTTGCCTACAAAGATAGTGTTTAACCAATAGTACTTTTGGACTGTTACTGTAAAAGTCTTAAAATGTGAAATCTTGTGTCAACCTTTCAGCTATTCACTGGATGTTCAAATTTCTTTTTTATGCATTATCAGTCTCTACGTGGATTGTAATAAAAACAATAACTTTCCTAGGATTCCTGAAGAGCATCATTGATGTATTCTTAGAGGAAGTGTTAGTTTAAAAAGAGTCACTTTGGCTCAGTTGTGGACTGAATAGGAAAACATATAAGTTTCTGCCCCATATTCCACCCAGCATCCATCAGCATCAGCTCTGGGCTTTGGAGTTGCAGCAATATGTTAAGGAGATAAATAATCTGATTTGGCACAACGCTCCTACTCTCCTCTTTAATTTGTCTTACACAAGGAAAATTATAATTAAATCATTCAGGGTAAAACCCTTGAGTGTATGGGAGGAAATTGTTTTTATGGACCTTGCTGGTAAAGACCAACATCCGTGTTGCGCTGTGAAGATATTTATCCACTGATATTATGAAAAGAAAAGAGGGGGAGGCAATAACATTTCTGCATCATTTGTATGGTAAATGGAATTGTTTGATTCAAAACCTTTAAAACTAAATAATATAAGTGGCTGATTGATATCTAAAAGGCAACAGGAGAACTACAACAAATTATATTAAATTGTACAACTTGTTTTTTCCCCCAAAAAATAAGTACAATCATTTTTTTATTATAATCATTATTTTAGTTGTAGAGAAGGAAGAAAAATAGTGAAGTTATTCATATCAGTTCTATCAAGCAAACCAGAATGTCACTGGGCACTGGTGGGTGATTTTACTGCATATTACTGTTGACTGAACAAAGCTGTTGCTTGATCACAGCAGCTGTTGAAATAAGAATAGTGAATAGGAAAATAGTACACACTGAATATTGCTGGTAGGAACATTGAAAATATAATATGGCAGAAGGGATAAAATAATGTAATATTAAAATTGATCTTTTACATATTTTACCTCAGAGGTTAGATACTGCCTTTTACAATGCATTTCTGGAATAACCATGTGGTTAAGCTGATTAAAATTTAGTGCGTACACATTGCGTTCAACATTGATTAATTTTGCACAGCTTTTCTGACATTTTTACATTTAATTCCATACTCCTGTTCTGCATAGTCTAGATAAATTTCTTTTAATGCTTTTTTTAATGTTTGGATGTTTTTAATAATAGCATGTTTGGTGTGAATGAACGACCAACAACAGCTTATATTTATGTAGAACCGTTAACATAATAAAACATCCCAAGGCTCTTCACAAGAGAATTAGAAAAGAAAATATGATACCGAGCCACATAAGTAGATATTAGGACAGATGACCAAAGTCTCGGCCTTAGGGATAGATTTTAAGGAATCTCTTAAAGGAGGCAAGCGAGATAAAGAGGCGTAAAGAGGAAAGTCCAGAGCATGGGGCTTAGGCAACTGACGGCATAGCTGTCAATGATATAGCAATTGTATTTGAGGATGCTGAAGAGGCTAGAATTAGATGAGTGCAAGTGTCTTGGAGGGTAATGGGGTTGAAGGAAATTAGAGATAGGGACAGATGAGGCCATAGAGGGATTTAAAAACAAGGATGAGAATTTTGAAATCAGGAAGTTGCTTGATCGGGAGCTGATGCAGGTCACTGAGCACAGTGGTGATAGGTGATCAGAATTTGGTGCAAGTTAAGACCTGGGCAGCAAAGTTTTCGCTGGCCCCATCCTTCTCATTATCATTAATAGATGTTTGAATTAGAAAGATTATTGTAAAAGTCATAGAATGATACAGCACAGAAGGAGGCCATTTGGTCAATCCTGTGCTGAGCCTTTGAAATGGCTACCTAAGTAGTCCCACTCCCCCGAACCTTCCCATAAATATTTTCCCTTCAAGTCTTTATCCAATTAATTAAAGATAATTTTCTTAAAAGAATTATAAATCATATTCCTATTTATACTGATTTTACGTAATAAACAAAATATTACATTGTGAATTTAATATCTATCCGCTTGCAGGTCTATTGACTAAGTCACAATATGTGTTCTTAATGTGTAATTGTCATTTTAGAAATGATTCTTTTGGAAAAGTATGGTTGAATACTTTTGTGAATGCTTCAGCAGTTTTTGATTGCACTGCAGCTATGACTTGTTATGCAATATATCTAAAAGTAATTATACATTTTGTAGAAAAGCTGTTACAACACCTTCAATTAAATACTTGTGGTACAGCTTTATCTGCATCTAGAGTAAATTTTATTTTGGCGATAGCATGCAGCCTCAGTTGGCAAATCAAAATAAATTTGCTGTAGTTGAAGTCTAGCAGTCTTGGTGTGCATTTGACCTAGCTGAAAATATGAAATATGTTCTTGAGACCCCGATGGCCAGTTCAAACTCTCAGATTTGATAGCACAGGTGGTGCTAATATAGGACAGACCCCTAGGCACTTGTAGTCCAGAGTTGTACAGATTGTAAGCTGTCTGAGTCCATATGGCAATATGTCCCACTCTGCAAAAGGCACTGGAGTTGTGCCTGCAGGTGGAATGGTCAATGTAGTATATGGAAAAGACAATCTTTAACCATTACCACGCTGGCTGAACAAAGAGAAAATATGTTCCTAATCTGCTCAGCCATATTTATTTTAATATTTATTTTCTTTTGTGCGATTAGATATCAGCATTTCCAATTTGTCTTCCGTTCAATTTGTGAATCCATAATTTTCCATATAAAGGTTCATAATTTTGGTTGTCTTTTGGGAATTAAAAAATTGCAATTAAAATCCGTTGTTGAAATAATGAGTGGAATTTAATGTTCCTGATGTGGGTCCAACCCATTGGTTGGAGAACCTGTGAGAAATCCGTGTCACTTCTGTGAGGGAGGCCCAATAGAATTAAGTGACTGACCAGCCTCCAGCTTTCCCCTGGGCCAAGAGCTGCAGGACAATCAGAGGCTGCAGGGACTTCACCAGGGATTGTCACTAGATGTCGAGACCCAGGTGAAGGCGAGACGGGGGTCATGGGAGGTGGGAGAGAGGGGTCGGAGGCAAAGGCAGGGGTGTCAATGCTTTCAATGATCACACCCCCCCCCCCCCCACCCAAACTTCCTGATGATGCAGCGATGGTCGATCGGACATTAAGTACCTTTGTATGAGGGACCCATTCCCTGCCCTAGAAAGCCACAGGCAGCTCCTCACATTGAATCCCTGAGCCATCACTAAATTCTTGTGGGCTCCGGGATAATTGGCGTCTACTGGCTCAATAATGAGCCTAATTGACATTGTGCCGCAAACAGGTGAGTTTCCCACATTGGCTCGTTTCCGCCTCCAACATAATCGCAGGAGATTTTTCTGCCACTGGGAGTCTGGTGTGTGGCCTCTCCTGCAATTAACTGGGCCTAGCTGCCATGTTACCTGCCATGACAGGCTGGTTTAAATTCTGCCCATACTGTGACAAAATGTTGCACAGACAAGAAGAAAGAACTTTTTGTTCCCTATCACCAACTTCAACTCTTCCCCAACCAGATGCTTAGTCTGAACCATGTCATGCAAAGTTTTTATTATCATGTTCAACTGAGAGCTGAGCTTCAAGTTCCATTTTCTACTATTACTAACATCCCCAAACCTGCATCTTTGCTTACCTTCAACCCTAACACAGCCCCTCTGCTGTTAAAATCCTTATTGCTGTTTGTCTCATCCCTAAATTGAATTATTTCAAAGGTTGCCATACCTGCCTCTGTTCTCAATAAGCTCCAACATGTCAAAAACTCAACTACTTTCAACCTGTATTGTCTCCTTCTCTCCCATTGTCATTAAATTGAAAACGTTCATCCTTGTTTTCAAATCTTCCCATGGCCTCATCTCTGCAAACTCTTCCAGTCTAATATCCCCTTACACACGCTTTGGTTTTCTCTGACTGTCGCCTATTGTTCATCCCTCCCTCCTTCCAACCAACCCACCTTTGATGGTGGAACATCAATATCAACTGCCATACTGTCTGTGACAAGGGCCGGAATATTCCATTCTCACACCAGCGGGATCTTCCGGTCCCGCTGATGTAAACAGAGATTTCAATTGCTCTCTGGCCCCACTGCGGGGAAACTGGAAAATTCCAGCCAAAGTCTCCTCCTTACCAATTCTTCATCCACCTATGAAAACCTCTCAACACTATTTGGCAGCATGCGTTTATGTAGAAAAGCATCCCAAGGTGCCTCAGAGGTGCAAGGGGAAAAAATGGACAAATGTGGCCAAAGGTGGGTATTAAGGACGGTTTTAGGAGAGGACTGTGAAGGGGGTTAGGGAGGGAATTCAGGAGTGGGCTGCTCAGGCAGCTGAAGATTGTAAGCTTTCTGTCACTCCTTCTATCTCTTCCTTCATGTTTTGGTATTCACTTCTCTCTTTCTTTCTCTGGTGAAGAATTTTGAGACCGTTTTTTATGTTGAAAACACTATATAAATGTAATTTTTCCCTGCCATAGTAACAAAATGGATCTTGTCAAAATCACAAATTACATCCTATGTGATATCTTACAAAGGTAAACTATTCATTCTTGTCCTCCTTGACCTGCCTGCAATCTTTGACCCACCATTCTCTCCAGGTTGTACAACCTTGTGGCACTGCACTCACCTAGTTCCACTCCTACCATCCACTTGTAGCCAGAGAACCACCTGCAACCATTTCTTTTCCCACTCCTACACCATCAACTCTGGCATCCTCCAAAGATCGATCCTTGACCACTTCCTATTTCTCATGCTGCCCCTCGGCAACATCATCCAAAAATCATATCAGTTTCCACACGTACACTGAGACCATCCAGCTCTGCCTCACCACCACCTCTGCCAACCCCTCCACTGTCTCTGAATTATCAGACAGCCTATCTGACTGCACTACTGGATGATCAGAAATTTCCTTCAACTGAAAACTGGGAAAAACCAAAGCCTTTTAAAAAAATTATTATTCATTCATGGGATATCAGCGTTGCTGGCCAGGCCAGCATTTATTGCTCATCCTTTGTTGCCCTTAAGAAGGGTGTGGTGAGTAGCCACCTTTAATACAACTTAATAGCTTGCTAGGCCATTGTAGATGACATTTAAGAGTCTACCACATTACTAGGGTCTGAGTTATGAATGAGCCAGAACAAGGAATGACATTAATGAACCAGATTTTTTATAGCAACCTGGTAGTTTTGTGGCTACCATTACTGATGCTTTTTATTCCTGATTTATTTGATAAATAATTGTCTTCCAGTAACTGCCACAAATTTTCCCATACCCACTGACTTCTTCCTCCTCTCTGTCACCTGCCTGAGACAACCAGATTGTTTGAAGCCTTGATGTCTTATTTTACCCCGTGATGAGCTTCCAACCATATTCACAGTATCAGTAGGACCACCTATTTCCAGCCCCATAACAACCTATCTCTGCCTTAGCTTAATTAGTGCTTGGGTTACCTCTGGACCTGACTATTCCAATGCACTCCCACATTTTACTCTCCACAAAATTGAGGTCATCCAAAACTCTGCTGACTGGGTCCTAATTCACGCCGGGTCACATTCACCTATCAACCCTGTGTTCACTGACCTACATTGGTCCCCATTTGAGCAATACCTCGATTCTAATCCTTGTTTTCAAACCTGTTCATGGTTTTTATCTCTCTAATCTCCTCCAGCCCCACATCCTTCCAGATATCTGCACTAATTCTGGGCTCTTTTCCTGAGATCCCCAATTTGAATTGCTCCTTGATCAGAGGTTGTGTTTTCAGCTGCCAAGGCCCTAAGCCCTAGAATTGCCTCAGTAAACCTCTCCGTCTCTCTTTTGTTCTTTAAGATGCTCCTTTAAAACCTATTTTTTTGGCCAAGCTTTTGATCGTCTGTCCGAATATCTCCTTAAGTGACACATTGTCAAATTTTGTTTCATATTGCTCCTGTGAAGCGCTTTGAAATGTTTTATTACTTTAAAGAAACTACATGAACACATGCTGTTGTTATTGTTTTTGATGTAACTATGACTTAAGGGACAGAGTCTTGTTTCCTCTGTCCAGTCATGCAGAGTAGTTTTCTGATATGCTGTACTGGTCTGCAAGGTTTCACACTCCCAACACATACTCAGAAAATTAGCCCTTTATGCCAACTTTCATTTTGAAAATGTAGTTCAGATGCAAGGTCATCAAGATGTAGGCTTTTTACTGTGTGCTATTAAGCTTTTGATTTTAAAAAAGGGCCTGAATTTCATGGGAGCTCTCTTTCCCATTTAGATGTCAATCTTAGCTCAGTGGTTGCACTCTCATCTCTGAATCAGAAGGTTGGGAGTTGAAACCACAGTCTTGAAGCTAATTGAAGTAGGCAATATTGAAGGACTGGTGCACTGTTTGAGATGTCTTCCTCCAAATGAGACATTAAACCAAGGCCCTGTCTGACCTCTCATGTGGAGGCAAATGATTCCATGGCACTATTCAAAGCAGAGCAGAGGAGTTCTTCCATTGCCTTGGCCAACATATATCCCTCCAATCATCACCTAAAACAGATGATGTTCTGAAGGCATAAAAGGTGTTGTGTAAATGAAAGTCTTTGCTTTGTTTTTCTTTTTCTTCCACTGACAAACTGCCAGAACCATGAAGAAGAGTTCAAAACAGCCATTTATGTTGTTTCTGTAGGAGTTCCACTGAAGTTATGGTGGGAGTCCAGGAAAATGCCTTTGGAATTTCAGAATCATAAATAGTACTTAAGATTTTGGGATGAAGTGATTTGTTTGATAAAATTATTGAATGGAGTAGGATTGACAAAGATTGGCAGTGGGGAGATGCCTCAATCTCTGGTGCTTCCTTTGTTGTTCTTTTAAATTCATTAGGAGCCTTTAATTAATGCCTGTATGCCATAAGACAGAAATATGTGGAGAAATGTATTTCTTCTTTGAATCAATTCATGTTTGGGTGCAAGATTTTTTTGTTTGTGCATCAACTGTTATTAAATTGTCAATTTAACTGTTATGAAATTGTAAGTTGGCTTATAAGGAACAAATTCTTGATCTTGCTACACCTGTTTCAGAGGAAATGTTTTCCTTTTGTGTTAAGTTTATACATTAGAAGCCTCTGTATCAATTGGACTAATAGGTGTAGTTGACAGACCACATAATAGTGAAAGGAAGGTGGAGGAAGAACTAAGCAGACAAATTAGAGAAATGTGTAAAAAAAATTTAAAAATCACATGGGGGATTTCAACTACCCCGGTGTTAATTAGAAAATGTAGGTAAAGGGGATAAGGAAATGGAGTTCCTGCAATGTGTGTAGGACTCCTGTTGAATCCAATATGTAAACAACTTAACAAGGGAAGATTTACTTTTGGCCTAGTAATGGGGCATGAACTAGGGCAGATAAGAGAAGTAAAAGTAAGGGAACATCTAGGCAATATAGTATGCTTTAAGATGATAATAGAGAAGCTCGTGAGTATGGCAGGTTAATGGGTTGGAAAAAAGCTGATTTTAAGGGGCTAAGAATAGAACCTGGGAAAATAAAATGGGCAACAATATTGGCAAACAATGATGTAGAACAACATTTAAAATGGTGTTCAACAGATCCAAAAAAAGTATGTTCCACTAAAAGGAAAAAACAAACTAAACAATACTGAGACTCCATGGATGAATAAAAACATAAGGGAACAATTAAGGGTTAGGAGAGAGGGATACATTAAGTTCATAGACAGCAGAGGAGCACAGGATAAGAAAGAAGATGAAAAGATTAGGAGAGAAGCAAAAAAAATACAATGAAGAAGGCAAAGAGAAACCAAGGGACGTAAAAGAAAATAGTAAAATAATTTACATACACAGCAATTAAGAAAGGGAAGACTCGAATGGAGTAGAACCATTAGGGGATAGACAGGATAATATGACAGGTAACATTAGAGAGATGGGAGAAATATTAAATAATTATTTTGCTTCTGATATTTACCAGAGAGATAGAACAGGTAGACATAATATTGAATGATGAGATGAGTAATGAGATAAGTGCATTTACAATAAAAAAGGAATATAGTGAATAAACTTATCAAACTCCAAAGGGGATAAAGCCCCTAGACTGGATGGATTGCATCCACACATTTTAAAAGAAGCTAAGAAAGAGATAGCAGAGGCATTACTATGCATGTTTAATAATTTGTTAGAAAAAGTGTAGTGCCAGAGGACTGGTGGATAGCTAATGTAATGCCTGTATTTAAGAAGGGTAACAAATTGTCATAAGGGAAATATAGGCCAGTCAGCTTAAAACCGATGGTAGGAAAAATAATGAAATCCCTACTAAAGGGGAGCGTAGAAGAACAGCTAGAAAAGAAAAATACAATAATGAATAGACAGCATGGAGTTCATAGTGAAAATCTTGCTTGATCAACCTTTATTGAATTTTTCAAGGAGACAACACAGAGAGTAGACATTGGTAATGTAACAGATGTAATTTATCTGAATTCTCTAAAGACCATTGATAAAGTGTCCTAAAACAGACAAAGGAATAAGATTAGTGAAAATGGAGTCAGGGGTCAAGTGGCAGAATGGATCGCTAACTGGCTTTAAGACAGAAAGCAGAGAGTTGAAGTAAAGGGTAGTTATTCAGTGTAGCAGAGGGTGGGAAGTGGTGTCCCACAAGGATCAGTGCTGGGAACACTGCTGTTTCCAATTTATGTTAACTATTTGAACTTTGGAATCAAAAACACAACTTCTAAACTTGCAGATGACACCAAATTGGAGGGGATAGTCAATACTGAGGGGGACTGCAACACATTACAGGAGGACATTGATAAACTGGCAGAATGGGAAAATAATTGACAAATGAACTGCAGCACAGTTAAATGTCAAGTAGCACATTATGGTGGGAAGAATATGGTGATCACTTATTACTTGGAAGGCGCAAGTCTAGGTGGGATAGAGAAACACAGGGATCTCAGAGCCAATCACTAAAAGTTGCACAACAGGTTAGCAAGATCCTTAAAAAAACAAACTAGGCTTTACTTCTAGAGGGGTCGAATTGAAATGTAGAGAAGTTATGCTAAACCTGTATTGAACCTTGGTTAGATCACACTTAAGAGTCTGTGTACAGTTCTTGTCACTATATAATGCTAAGGATATAGAGACACTGGAGAGAGTGTGGAGAGGATTTACGAGGATGATACCACAAATACATGGGTATACATTATCAGGAAAGGATTGGCAGATTGGGTCTCTTTTCTCTCTTGAAAAAGGAAGGCTGAGAGGCGCCTTGAAGAGGCCCTTAAGATTATGAAGGATTTCGATAGAGTGCATACAGAGAGACTATTTCCATTTGTGGGGAAGAGCATAACTAGAGGCTAACGACATAAGATAGTCACCAAGAAATTCAGTAGAGTGGTGAAAATTTGAAATTCACTACTGCAGGGAGTCGTAGAAACGAATAATATAGATGCATTTAAGGGTAAGCTAGCAAGCAGTGAGGGAGGAGGGAAAAGAGGGATTTGATGGTAGATTTGGTTAAGGAAAGATGGGAGGAGGTTCGAGAGGAGCATAAATGCCGACACAGACTGGTTAGCTTGTTTCGGTGCCACAGATCCTGTGTAATCCCATGTAGCTTGCTAAAAAGTTGAACTCTAACCTTCAAAGTAGATGAATAATAGTTATTTAGCATGTAACTTTATAGGGGAGAACTGTATTTTTAGTTAGAGGTGCAAGTCTGAGTCTTCAATTCTCTGCCGTTCCTGGGTGAAGCATTAAATGGAATACTTTGCAGCAGCATTACTGCCCCAAGAAAGACTATTCTTATCAGCTGATCATTGAGGAACACTGCAGATCAAAACGTGCCAAACTTAGGGAAAAAATTAATTGCTTTCCCTTCGGTAAGTTAAGAAATGGAATAAAACCGTAGCCTCCAGGTTTGCTCTTAGACCAAATACATTTAGGAGCCAAACTTGTAATGGAAACTCCTTCATAGGACTGAATTTTACAGCCCCTCCCACTGGCGGGATTTTCCAGTCCTGCCGAAGTCCATGGACTTTTGAACAGCTTGCCGGATTTTACGGCCCCACCCCCGCTGTGACAGGGCCATAAAATCCTGCCCATAATGATGACAAATTCATCCCTTTGGCTGTGGATATGATTTTGGTATTTATACAATGTTAGGCTGGAGCAATGCAGTGTCCATCTTTGACCTGTGACACATTTTGAGGCAAGCACTAATATGGCAGTAACACAAAATTGCTATATTATTTATGTCCTTCAACAGCATGGATTGAAGTCCATAGGCCTGTGCCAATGCAGAGTTCTGAGTTTATGAGTGGCACTCGGAGAAATTCTGTTAAAATAAGTGATAACGTAAACCCAAAGTTATATACTTTCCCAATTAAATGTACAAAATGGCATTTCTAACTACCGACTTAAATGTAAACCACCTGCAAACATTCCAGTCATTCTCATTTTGTGTTTTGGAGTTTGCATGATAATCATGTCTAACTTGGCCAACTGAAAGTTGCCATAATTTTACAAGAAGGATGTGGGTAAATGAGCAGACTAAGCAGTTTGCTCAAATATAATGAAATGCAGGCCTGTATGCCTTCCCAAACACTTAACTAGCTCAGAGTCAAGGGCAGAGTCTTGATAGAGCTATATTGCTTAGCTTTTACACCATATCAGGGTGTTTATGTGTTGCCCTTTAACACTTAAATACTTCAAACTCAATTAGTGCACCATCTATAACCTTAAAAAATTAACTAGAGATACCACAAATCACCAAACAAACGCGTATGTACCACGCTATCACATTTTACTATTTTCAAAATAAAATCTGATTGGATTTTAGAGGTGTTTAATTTAATGAGCACTGCTGAAACTCACTAGGCTCAAGCAGACATTAGTTCAAATAGAGGTTTAACAGTGGCTATAATTTTTTTGCTTGAATTGGTCAATGTTGTGAATAATGGGGTTCCTTTCTCCTTTAGAAATGGTATTTAGGCTGACATCATGCAGAAATATGAAATAATTTTGCCCCAATCTCAAATCAAAATTTTCTACAAAGGATTCCATCAAGATTGATGTACAGTTGAACATTCTGTGGTTTTATTTGTCAGTTTACAGTCCAGTGGTCTTAGTGTCAGATGAACAAACTACACAATTAGGAGCATAGGAACAGGAGTAAGCCATTTAGCCTCTTGAGCCTGTTCCACCATTCAATGAGATCATGACTGATTTATCATCAAATTACATATATTCGCCTTTGCCCCATATCCTTTAATACCTTTGGTTAACAAAATATCGATCTCAGATTTGAAATTAACCATTTATCTAATCTCAAGTACTATTAGTGGAAGAAGGTTCCAAACTTCTGTCACCTTTTGCGTATAAACGTGTCTCCTAATTTCACTCCAGAACAATTTGGCTCTAACTTTTAAGTTATGCCCCTTAGTCCTAGACTTTCAAACTAGCGGAAATAGTCTCTTTCTATCTACCCTATCAATTCCCCATAATATATGGAAAACTGTGATCAAGTCACCTATTAGGCTTGTAAATTCCAAAGAATCCCTCCTACGTGTGAACTTTCCTCATAACTGGAAGTTGAATTTTTAGACCCCAATGAGGGCAGGCACAAAGGTGCAGGGAAATTTCACGCAACTGGCTGGCATGCTGATTTTCCAGCACCATCCTGCCCCGGGCCATTTTCCTGGGTGGTGGGGCAGTGGGGGGTGCAAGTTTAAAGGCCCATTGTCAGAGGCTGGAATTTACAGGGCCTCCAATGACCCAGAGGTGTCAGGAAACAGCCTAGCTGCCTAGAGGCAGTTTCCCAGTGGCAGACCAAAGGGCCAGTGCTCCAGGCTGGGACATAGGCCCTGCCTACCTAGCTGGCTTTGGCTGCCACCACTGGCGGGATTTTGGCCTGGCTCCCCATTTTATTTCTTTGATTTGGAGGGAGGGCACCTCAAAATGGACATGTGTTCTCTTTCACATATCTGAAAAGAGAGTCTGCTGCTGCTTCAGTGCTGGAGAGCCTCCTCTCAAGCCTCCAGCTTCAAGAGCCTGACCGTCCTTAATTGGATGGAGCCTGTCCTCTGGCCATTAATTGAGATTCAGGGCAAATCGCAGCTGGGTGACTATGTCCCCCCCACAGTGCAGGCTTCCGAGCCCCATTTGAGCCTGATGGTCAGAGACAATCCTGACCATGGAGTCCAGGTATCATTCTGGCAGTTGCGTGCAGCACTCCCTCCAAGTCCAATAGCCTGGAACTTCCTCTGAGCAGCGAAGCTGGGGTATTCTCCACTGGCCAAAAGAAACTGAACTTACTTGTGCATAAGCTGCAGTGGAAACTTGTTCTCCTGGCTACAACTGGGCTGCAACAGCGAGTCCATGTCCGAGGCCTAGCGGTGAGGCACTTCCTCGACGAAGTCATGCCCCATTGCTGTCACGAGAAGTAGTCACGCCCCTTGAGGTCAGTCACTGTTCAGGTTGGTGCTTTGCAGTGCTTTTAATTATTTTAAATAGTTCTAAAATAGCTTTAAAGTATTTTTAAAACTTTAAAAAATACTTCAGGTCGCTTTTAAAATTTTAAATACTTTTATCAGCAGTAGCACAATGAAGATAAAGTTGCTTTAGCTATTAGTGAACTGGTAAGCACAAGTGTCCTCAGCTTCCTGACACTACATAGCTGTATATCATCAGGATCATTACTGAATAGTTCCCAGGGCTCCCATTGCCCCCCTTCCATGGTTCCCACTGCCCCTCCTCCCTGGTTCCCACTTCCCCCCTCCCCTCGTTCCCACAGCTCCCCCGCTGCACCGCTTCCACCGCTCCCATGGCTACACCGCTTCCACCGGTCCCACAGCTCCCCCGCTGCAACGCTTCCACAGCTCCCCCGCTGCACCGCTCCCACGGCTCCACCTCTCCCACAGCTCCCCCGCTGCACTGCTTCCACGGCTCCTCCGCTTCCACCGCTCCCACGGCTCCCCCGCTGCACCGCTCCCACGGCTCCCCCGCTGCACCGCTCCCCCGCTGCACCGCTCCCACGGCTCCTCCGTTCCACTGATGTCAGAAGCAGCACTGAGATTTTGGAGATGGGTGGGTGGGGGAAGTGAGTGGGGAAAGGAGCCTGGAAGGCTGGTGGATGTTGCTTATTATAATCAGTTTACAGCAATGAAGCCCTCATCTACCCTATCTGTTTGCTGACTTGCACCTGTGCTTAAACCCTTAACTTTTTGCATGTAAAAGTCTGTGCAGGTTGTGGGCAAATAAGCAAAATTCTCACACTAATGGCCCCTGCTACTTTAAGAATAGGAACTGGGGACCACCAGCTGGGCTGCACTGGAGCCCATTCAGACACACCCGAACTTCCTGGTTTCAGCATAAGTGAGCTTCCTCGAAGTTGTAGTGCTTATTGAGTCCCTCAATAGCAGCAAACTTCTCAGCATTCATTGCTATTGAGGAAGAAAATCCAGGCTAATATATCCTTCCTAAGATGTGATGCCTAGAACGTCTCACAACACTCCAGGTGTGGTCTAACCAGGGCTTTGTACAGTTAAAACATGACGTCTATCCCTCCTTTTATTCTAGAACTCTAGATATAAAGGCTAGGATTCCATTAACCTTGAAATGATTATTTTCTGTTTCTGTCCATGACATTTTAATGATCTATATATGAATTTCTAAATCTCTTCAGGCCTCCTGTTCCTAGCTTTTCATCATTTTCAAAGTACTCTGATCAATTCTTTTTAGGCTCAAAGCGTACCTTTTGTACATCAACTCAAAATGTTTATAAATTGCTTTGGAAACTGTAACACTTTATAAGCGGTGGTTCAGATTAAAACATTGATAATTAGGATGAAGTCAGATCTCTCTTTGTAAATACAATTTACTCATCATATCTCATGGAGGGCCATTAAGTACAGTGCAGGAATATAAAGCCTGTATGCATCAATCTGAAATTGTCAGCTGTTACACTGAGAGGTAGTACTAGTATTGAAGCATATCGTTATGCTGGTACAGTGTATTGGAACTCCAATGTACCATGTCACAATATGGTAAGTCATAGCTTTTAATAAATGGTTTCCTCTGCATTGAGTTCTTATTCTCAATCTTGCCATTCTGGGAAGGTGTCAGGATTGGCCAGGTTTTGTTTCTAGAAGAATTTAATCGTCAGAAAGTCAATCTTCCTGGTGTCCTTTTGCATTCTTGGCAGCTGATCACATCATATCATTGGCTGAAACTTGAGAGCAACTCATTGACTTCAGCAGGAGAGGTACTTAGCGTGATAAAACTTCATAAAAGCTGGACAATAGTTATTAGCAGTCCAGTTAGGATTAATTGTAATGTCTGTATTATGAGTAGACAGTGGTGTTGTCATTCCAGATGCAAATATTAGTCTGGCTTTTACAGAAAGGTCAGCTGAATTTCATGTTTGAACTTAAAGCAAAGTTCTTAGTTTCTTCACCAATGTGATTTGTCAGTTGTGCCAGAGCTTCTGTGCAGGGTATTTCAAATAGACTTTTGAAATATATTTTACTAATGAAAGTCCTGATGGCATTGAAATACATAAAGGGGGATGTGGTTTATTGCTCAGTTGAACAGAGATAACATCTGACTGTTAACCACATGACCTGGATCAGTTGTGTCTTGTGACTCAGACAAGTGAAGTAAAATCATTCTTTCGGGTTGGTTATAACAAGAAAATGAGCAATATGGGTAAATGTGCTTAATATTAAATTATAACTAGAAATTTATTTTTAGAACCATGCTCTTTATTTTAACCTGTCCACAGTTTTCTGAGTGTCTCGCCTCCCTATCAAGATTCTCCATATGAAGATAGCTTAGAGATTTGTGTATTTATTCTTTTACTGATCCATAAGATGAGCCATAATAAATTCACATCCACTGTGAAGTGGCTGAAGGTTTACAGGACTTCTCTCATAGTTTTCATATAGGAACAAACCAACCTATAACCATCAGAGACAGACAAAATTCACCACAATTGTGGTAGGCTGACTAGATTGCTAATATTTGCCAAAACCTGAACCAGTCATGTTACCAAGCCATTGCTTGTTCACTGTAAACATAGGGCTTTCTTTCTGGAGAAATTAGTAACCTAGCATTTAGAATATGCCAGCCATTGTCTTTTATCTTTTATCTTTGCTGTATTTGAAATAATCCTAAATGATATGTTGTATTATTAGCTTTGCAAAAGTTAGTTTTCAGAAGTGAATATTTGCTTCCTGCCTTTATTGTCCTTCTGATAAATATTACTGTAGACTATTCTAAGAAACGACTGAAGTTCGATATTAACAACAAGTGAAAGGCTGCAGAGAAGCTTGAAATCCAGTGATCTGGGTATAGAAAGGCTGCAATTAAGTACTTGTCCAACACTGAGTGTTTGTTTCCTGTTTAGGAAGGACCATGTCATGCGTGCATTGGAATGACATGGCCTTTGTTGCAGTTAGGTGGCAAATTTTAATAATCAACCTTTTTTTCCCATTTCTGAACTTTTCAAAGCGCATCTACTTTATTGATGTAACAGTAATTTCAACTGCTGAGAGTAGATCATATGCTCATAATTTATAAGCTTCTGAAAAAACACTGACATTACAATGCTGTAGTTCAACAAGCATAATGCGTGGACCACTTTTATGAAGCTCTTTGATATACCACGTGTTGCATTTATTGCAGATCTCTGACTAACTGAGAAACCATATAAATGCATAACCCATTAAAACTCAGCTATGGTATAATTTTGGATACAACAATTTTTATAGCACAATCCGCTATTATAAAATTTTTCCCTATAATGTCACTTTTGTATGACTCTTGTGCATTTCAGCCTTGTAAAAGGATTCTACTGTATATATAGTCTTAGCTGTAGCTAAAATATACATATTCTGTTTTCTGTTCTTCAGCTTATCCCATGAGGAGCACGGGTGCAATCATCCTTTATATGGTCATGGCGTGTGTAAATGGCCTGGTTGTGAGGCAGTCTGTGAAGACTTTGGACAATTTCTGAAGTAAGTCCAGCTCTTTTTTATTCATTGATTGATTGAATTTTGATTAACTGAGGAATCCAGCAGAGTATTGCAGTTGACCCAAATAAAATACCATCTACGATATACAGAATTGCAGTAAACTTGCTTGTAAAACTGCAGAATAGCAGTCATGGGACTGATGGTCTGATTCAAACTGATAGTCCCATGTTTGTGATAAGTGGAGGATAAAATGTGGGGTTGGGGTGCCAATTAGGGCATACTTATGCCATGACAGTTAATTTATGTATCTAGGCTGAAATACACTTAAACCAGTTGAAAAGAAAATGAACACATGTACAATTCTATAACTGTTAGTAATGGATGTTGCATTAGGAGAAAAAGCAGACACTGTAAGCAGTATGAATATTTACTTCCTTATTTGTTTTTAAGCGAGTTGCAATGCTGGCTCATAAACTCCTGGTTATTAATTAACTGCCAAACATAATTGCCCAACTATTGTTCCAGTTAGTGTTAGTCAAAACAGTGCCAGTAGGTACTCTTATCCTATATGACAATCAACATTGTTTGAAAACCATTTTGTCAGAGAAATTCAAATGTAAGGTTCAACAGATCAATTACTAAAGCTGTAATATTAATTTTTATGTTAAATCAGTTTTTTAAATGCTATCACAGTGAGAAAGTGTCTAGGTAATAAGTCAACTCAAAATTATAGTTTTTAACCATTTGTGAATTGCATTAGTGTATAATGAGTGCTTGGTAGCCATAAAAAACGCTTATCGTAGTCAAATGATGAGACCACTCTTGAGCTAAGAAATTCTATGTGATTTATTTAATAATTGTTACTTGATATTCACAAAAATCATTCTAGTTGAGTAATCAGATCACTGTCACGTTTTGGATTCTGCAAAAGTTTCAGTACTGAAATGGCTAAGAGATTAGGTAATTTTTCAGACAGTGATACAATCTCATCTGTTTTTAATACTGAAGTATACAAATAGCTTTTGAGAATGGAATGTTACACTTAAAAACAAATTACTGACACCTGACTGTTGTATTTTTACATCAGCTTCTTTTAATAAAATTTCACATAAAATAGACCCAGCTAAGATTTAAACTTAATGGAAAATGAAAGAAAGACTTATTATGAGTGATTTTTTGAACTTGTTTTTATTAGCTCACTGTGGCGTAGTTCAGTTGTTTGTCTAGACTATTCAAACTCAGCAAGCATTTAAAGAAAAACTTTAATTACAAAGAGACTTCTATTTAATGTGTTCCATGAGTACAAGGCCTTCAGAATTCTCCTGTGTAGATTCAAAACACTTCCGCATGAGTTTGTAGCATTGGTGTTTTTAATTTTAAGAAGAGTATGTTAAACAGCTATGTATGCAAATGTGAAATAAATTGTGAACTTGTTATCCATTCTTGAGAATATTTTAAGGGAACTATTAGATAAGTAATTTTTCCAATGTTTCCCTTGGTGTACTCAGCATGATGCTTTGCCTCCCCAAAATAAGTTATTTTAAGTCATATTCATGAGGTCCTACCGTCATCAGGTGCATTGATATTAGCTGAGATTTTGCTCTGTTCAAAACTAAACTTAACTGTTGTTAGATAGTGTTAAAACCTTTGGTGCAATGGTCTAAAAGGGTCAGAGTGACCCATATGCCACACTGCCCTCTAGTGATACTAGAATTAAAACAACGGTAACTTATTTTTAAATTGAAGACCAATAGGCTCCCTCATGATTTTTTTAAAGTACTGTTCACATAAGTTAAATATTGTTTAAAAAGTCGAGGCCAAAATTAATGTTGCATCTTTTAGGTTTTATCAGGAAAATGGAAAACTGCAAAAAAAAAAACTGGGCAATAACTTTCACACTAGTTCACTTTCATTCTTTAACTGGTTATGACTTAAAAAAAAAACATTTTTTTATGGTGAAATGGAATGACATACATAAGTGGGGTGTGTCAGTTTGGGGTAAATTGATCATATAATATATTTTGGCTTATTTATTTTAAAATTCCTCTTAGGTTCAAAATCAAGGAGATCTTGAGAATGAAAGGTTTGAAAGAGACTCAGCTGATGCTACAAACTAATTGGGTACAGCAGATAGTACTAATAACTGAGATAAAGAGGGATCAGAAAGATGGAACAAAAAATGGGCAAGAAAAATAGGAGACAGGCCCAGAGCTCAACAAGGAACTTGGCATTTACATAGTTAATAGAGGGGTTCAAATAGAAATATAATTATCAGCTGCGTGATGCACATTTTCATGGTTTTGAGAGGAAATTACAAAAAAAAACAAACTTTGCTGGGTGCTAACGTGCAACTGAAATAGTCCCATAGAAACAGATATCCTGAGATTCACAAAAATCCCAACTCTTTTAGCAATTTCAACTAGTTGAAAGTTATGGTGGAACTAATTAAAAGTTATATGATTATATGAATTATTTTGAAGGCTGAATACATATGGATCAAAATTGATTTTTACACTGAAAATGAACTTCAAATGTCAACCATTGTTGAGCACTGTATTGTAACAAAAATATGTGGAAGTGAAAATTTTGTTTAATACATTGCAAACCAATACATCTGTTGATTTAACAAGAATAGATTACCTTAACATCCACAGGTTTGTCTGTTTTTGTAGATTTTGGTGGCTTTTAAAATATTGCTTAAATTCTTTTAAAGTGTAAGTGAAACTATTCGATTTGTATATAATATATCTATATTTACAAAAGAAGATTCTGGGCTGGATTTTTGACTCCCAATGGAGGTGCTAATCAGGTCGCAAAACTGTGAACTTTTTTTAAATACGAAAAGCAATTTCCCTCTGCTTTCTGACCCCACACCATTTTCATGTGGACTTTTCTGCGGTTGGGAAATCCTTGGGTGGAAAATGCACACTTGCCTCTTCCGAGGTTGGGGGTCCCTATTGGGAGGACCATGGGAAAATTATATTTCCTCCAGTACGATATTTTCATGTGCTGGTGTAGGTTTTGGAAGTCCTAAAAAACACATTTCCTTGGAAAGTACGTGACCACTGGGGGAAGCCTGCTGAGGAAGATTCTGATAGGTAAATGTAAATTTTTGGCACCTTCAAATGTCACTGTTAGATGCTGCATTGTAATGTAGATGTGTTTTTAATTCATTGATTCATCACAGGGATCTATCCTGCAAAGGTAAGTTGACTCCTATGTTGACCACCATTGTGTAACTGTTGTCATGCATTACAGTACTTTTTCCATTGGAAAAAGTGCCACAATGCATTAGAAATATAACAAAAAAGTCCTGTAAACCTCTGCTGTCATATTCTATGCTGCAATTTAAATTAACCAACAGCTGTGGCTCTTAAAAACAACCTGCTTTTGAAGGTTTAAAAAAATCTCTGCCTGTTTCTCTCATTTGGCGAACATTCTGCTTTGAAATGCAAATGGGACACTATTCTGTTCTGTTAGTTTCAGTCAATGGAGCTGGTGCAAAACTACAAATGGCTTCAGCTCAGCTGGTGGCCTATTGATGCAAGAGCTGTTGAAACTTTTAAGAGGCCGTAATAACAGAATATGCTTTTGATGTGGTTTATTGTTTGTTTACGAACCTAATAGGCCTTTAAACGATTGTGTTTCCTTTCACTGGAATAGTTTTGTTTTCTTTCCAGTATCAATGAAAGTGTGTTTTAATTCAGGGTTATATTAGATGGGTAGAGGTTTAATGTCTTTTTTCCAATGATTTTAAAATAATCCCCATTGCTGCTGCATGGCTCCTGAGGACTGTACATAATGCATATTAGGTGAATGGTTATGGAGGATGCATGAGATGGCATGAGGGTTGGTGAGTGGCTGAGGGGACATGTAAGGGGCATTAAATAATGTTGGGAGCTGGGTACTCTGTTGGAGAAATGTGGCGAGCCTTCTAACTGGCCTGCCTCCTCATAAAGCCCATTGTGGCTCACAAAATACACCGTGACTGCAACCCCTTTATGAAAAGACAAAAATCCCAGGCAATGTCATACATGGGTCGGGCGTACCTTTCGGAAGGTGCAAAAGTGCACAGGTCGGTTTTCCCAAGACCATGGGAAAATCCAGCCTCTGTCTCAAATTGTCATAACACCTATATTATTAACCAATTCAGAATTTTTATTAAATAAATAATAATGACTAATACATAGTATCAAGACATCACTGCAGGTGTTCCTCAGAGTAGTGTCTTAAGTCCAACCATCTTGAGCTGCTTGATCAATGACATCCCCTCCATCATAAGGTCAGAAGTGGAGAATTTTGCTGATGGTTGCATTGTTTTCGGTACCTTTCATAACACCTCAGGAACTGAACCAGCCTGTGTCCATATGCAACAAGACCTGGGCAACATTCAGGCTTGAGCTGATAAGTGGAAAGTAACATTTGCACCATACAAATGCCAGGCAATGACCATCTACAACAAGAGGGAGTTGCACCATCTCCTCAACGGCATTACTATTCCTGAATCCCCCACATCAGCATCCTGGGGGTTACCATTGACCAGAAACTTAACTGGACTGGCCATATAAATACCATGGCTACAAGTGCATGTCAGAGGCTTCAAATTTAACATAACTCACCTGACTCCTGAAAGCCTGTCCAGTATCTACAAGGCACAAGTCAGGAGTGTGATGGAATACTCTCCACTCGCCTGGATGAGTGCAGCTCCAACAAAACTGAAGAAGCTCGACACAATCCAGGACAAAGCAGGTTGCTTGATCGGCACCTCATTCAACATCTTAAACATTAAGTTCCTCCACCACTGATGCACAGTGGCAGCAGTGTGTACTATATACAAGATCACTGCAGCAACTTGCCAAGGCTATTTCAACAGTACCTTCCAAACCCATGACCTTTAGCACCCAAAAGGACAAGGGTAACAGGTGCCAGGGGAACACCACAGCTGCAAGTTCCCCTCCAAGCTACACACCATCCTGACTTTGAAATATATTGTCATTCCTTCATTGTTGCTCGGTCAAAATCCTTGAACCTCCTTCCTAACAGCACTATAGGTCTATGTATACTAGATGGACTACACTGGTTCAAGAAGGTGGCTCAGCCCCCATCTTCTCAAAGGCAATTAGGGATGAGTAATAATTGCTGGCCTTACTAGCGATGCTCTCAAACCACACACAAAAATTTAAAATAGCCATAGGGCTAAGGTCTAAGGTTATCCTAAGAAGCATGTTATTGATAATGATGATCAGCCCAACTGTACGTCAGACATATAATGGATGGATAAGTGTACATTTTGTAATTTTAGCATTAAACAAGTTACCGTACAGCAATGTTGCTGCATGGCACTCACAAATTTGAGAGTCAAACCTGGGGATGTAAAGCTAGTAGGGGGCCGTCCCTCTTTACCATGTTTGAGTCATATCTAAAGCATTTTAAATTACATGATGAACCTTCCATTTGGTTCTTTAAAACCACAATTTTTGCATGCATTATCAGAAATGCATAGGTGGAAATTTTTATCTGGCTTTTGAAGGACAGCAGATTTTAAAGTTCCTGCAATGGCTAGTATTGTTAAAATGGGTGCTGGAATGTTCACAGGAGGGAAAATGATATCATATATAGCAGCTTAAAATTGGTAAAATGTTAGGGAAGCGGTTTCAGATAGGGCAAACTGTTTTAATATCACTGAATGGAGAGAACTTTGTAGCTAATATTGATGTGACCGATTTTCTGTTTTCCCCCTCTTGCCTGTAACCTATTACTTCAGTCCAGCCAAAATAAATACAGCAGGTTCAATCAATGCTCAGGGAACCTTTCGCTTGCCTCAGATTTCAACTGCTATTCTTGCCCAATATGTAATTAAAAATAATCATGGGTTAATTATTAAATTGGAAATAATACCTGCCTTCATAAATTACATTGGTTGTTTGTAGATGTTAGCAGAGTAGGAAATCCACATTACTAATGGGAATCCTAAAATAAAATGTTATTTCTGCCACTAACCAAAGATACAGGAGACATTTCAGTGTATTTGTTAATGTTTGTATCTATATTTAGTTGAAGTATGAGGAAAGCCTTAGTGATAATGGTAAACTGACTAGATGGAAGAGGCCCAGCTTTGTCCCATGAAAGGGTCTTCATTTAGTTGGTTGTTTTATTGCAGCAATTTACATTAGCAACTGTCATTTCACTAGAAAGCTTTTGCGTACACTTCATCTGAGGTCTAAAAAAGTGACACATGCCAACATTCATAGTCTCTCTTTATGTCAGTTCCACACTTTTATAGCCTTTTTATTTAAACCACATTTCACTGAGCTGCATTAGAGCATATTTGAATATTTCATTTCCTATTAATTATGCACTGTGACCCACGCTGTCATTACGAGAAGAGAGTGACCCATCTAATGTAACAAAGTCTGCAAAGAATTGTTGAATATTCCTGCTGATGGGAGAAAATTCCTGAATGGTACTGAAACCCAGGCCAGGTGTGGTCAGTCTACTGCTGTGATGTGTAGTAAATGACAGAAATGAATTTCGGAAAACAAGCACAAACAACATTTTGCTAAACTGACGAGCTGAGCATGAAGGCATGCTTAGTGACAGTGACCTACATGGTCATTGAAGATCTGATATAATTTATGATATATATAATATATTGGATCCATTAGTGAGCATAATGAAGTAGTGAAATGAAAGGGTATTTGTGAAATCAGTTCAAACATCCTGCTAGGATTATGATTAAATGATTAATGAAATGCTACTGCATAAGCATTTTCAAACAGTAATTCATGCAGAGGCTGATAAAAATCCTCCAATCATATTTCCTTCACATGCGAACCTTATCTAGACCATTTTATATAAATCATGAAATATGCTGTCTGCTGGCAAGGTACTTATTTAGATTAGTTATAAACGTGCAGAAAAAGGGAACATCTTCGCAGTATAAAATAATCATGCATAATTATATTCATAATTCAAGCTTGTGACAGATTCCATCTTTCTTATTCTTGTTGTCCTTTGCCTTCATTCTGGCTTCATTTGATTTCTGTTATCTTGATGACATAATTAACTGTTAAAGCTCAGAAAATAAGGAGACCTTCGAGAAGAAAAAGGTTGGTTGCTTTTTAATGGCACCAAAAGCTTTATGTGCCATACATATTCAGTCATACATTTCTAGAAGAAAATCATTTTGTCATTTTAGTGAATTACAAAACAGTACTTTCACAGGGTGATGGGATTTTACCTTCTTTTCACATTAAAATGTTGATTCCAGCTCATTTTTGTTGTCAGTTTTTGGCTTGTTAGCTTTTTTTGTAAATCATAAAGACCTTTATGACCAATTTTGAAATATTAAATGTCTTTTTTTAAATAAAAGGATTAAATATGTACAACTTAGTATGAGTTTTTTGCTGTTTCAGGAAAGCAACAGCAACTTTTCTATATTTTTAAGAATGTTGATTATCTGAAGATTTCACGTTTCATTTCTTCTCAGACATCTCAACAATGAGCATGCACTGGATGACAGAAGTACAGCACAGTGTCGAGTACAGATGCAGGTTGTACAACAGCTGGAACTTCAGGTAAGTTTTTTTTTCTGAAGCAGATGCATTGACCCAATTATCCAGCTGGCTTACCATAATCAAAAGTCTAGAGGTAACAGGCATACAACAACTAACATCTATCTCAATTTAAGTTCTTAACCATGGTCAGGGGCCATAACCCTCATTCTGATAATATATCCGTAGGACAATGAGGCTGTAGACGTTCTTCAAATCATATGTTTTCCTTAAGTATTTCACCACAAACAAGTATACATATATATATATATATATATATATATATCTATTCAATTTCAATTTACCATCAGGAATTTGTATAAAAGCAGAAAACCTACTGTGCTTCATTACTTCATTCTCCATTTTAACCTCTGTGGCCACTTTTCCTGGCCTGATTGACTTCCAATATCAATTCTTCGTCACCAACAAAAGGGACTAGTATTTGACGGCATAGCTATTTCATCCTGCATCATGTAAGGCAAAGGTAGATAGGTTCTTCTATCGGGGGTAGGCAGAGTGTGGAGTTTAGGCCGCAATCAGATCAGCCATGATCTTATTGAATGGGCAGAGCAGGCTGGAAGGGCCGAATGGCCTCCCCCTGCTCCTAATTCGTATGTTCGTATAAAACTCTTCACTGGTGATTCATTCAGTTGGTGGTGGCGGCAGCATCAGCCACAGTAGTTCATAAACTAATGCAAAAGATTGTGGGAACTCTTACTTGCGCTGGACATAATTTGCATTGGAAATTCTGCAATCTTTTGCACTTGTAAGGCCAACTTTGGGCACATTGCACTGGAAATAATGGCATATTCCAGCTGAAACTCTATCCATATGAATGCTAAGAGGTTCTTAATATGTAATGTGCAGTTCTTACACAAAGTATATGAACACCAACCGGCAAGAGAAAATTTTGTGATAATGTTCTGTATGTGTTAGTAAGCATAGGTAAGGAATAACATACTTTTTTGACGGAGGACAGCAACTAGCATGCAAAGAAGATAGAAAGAAATGCATTACATCACAGCTGGGGTGTGTACCATTTCTATCACTTTGAGGGTCTTGCTGGAGGTACAGAAGAAAATTAACAACAAAAAAGAATGCCGTGTTAAGCCATGGAAAGTACTGTAAGGCAGGCATAAAAAGTTGTCGTTGTTAACATGGTAAATAAGCATAACTACTAACATGGAGAAATATTAGCAAGATATAGCAATTCAGACACTGGATGCAGAAATATGGTCATACATTATGTATAACATAGTGGGAAAGGGAATTTACTGCAGGAAGGAATTTGCATTAGTCAAATCATCATATCATAATCCCCACTGATGCCATGTTTAAATGAAAAACTGGCATACGTAAGAGAGCATGATTTTTAAAAATTCATTTGTGGGTTACGAGCATTGCTGGCAAGGCCAGCATTTATACCCCGGTCCAAGCTGCCCTTGAGAAGGTAATGGTGAGCCACTGCGTTGAACCACTGTAATCCATGTGGCGTAGGCACACCCACAATGCTATTAAGGAGAGAATTCCAGAATTTTGATCCAGCAACAGTGAAGGAGCAGCAATAAAGTTCCAAGTCAGGATGATGTGTGATTTAGATGTGAATTTGCAGGTGGCAGTGTCTACTACCCTTGCTCTTCTAAACCATAGAGGTCACAGGTTTGGAATGTACTGTTGAAGGAGCCTTGGCAAGTTGCTGCAGGGAACATTGCAGATGGTACACAGTGCTGCTATTGTGCACTGGGAGAAAGTTTCTATGGCGGTGCAGGATTGTAGATTAAGCAAGCCACTTTGTCCTGGACAGTGTTGAGCTTCTTGGGTGCTGTTGAAGCCACTCTGATCCAAGCAAGTGGAGAACATTTCTTCACATTCCCGACTTTGGCCTTGTAGATGGTGGGCAGGCTTTGGGGAGAAAGGAAGTGGGTTCCTCACCTCAGAATTCCCAGCCTCTGACCTGTTCTTGTAGACATCATGTTTATATAGCTAGTTCAGCCAAGTTTCTGGTTCATGGTGACTCCCAGGGTGTTGATGGTGGAGAATTCAGTAATGGTAATGCCATTAAACATCAAGGAGAGATGGTTAGATTCTCTCTTGCTGGAGATGGTCATTGCCTGGCACTTGTGTGTGCGAATATTATTTGCCACTTATCAATCCAAGCCTGAATGTTGCCCAGATATGGCATAAGGCTTGCATAGACAGCTTCAGTATCTGAGGAGTTATGAACGATACAGAGCACTCTGCAGTTGTCAGCAAACATCCTCACTTCTGACCTTTTATTGGGGGGGAAGATCATTAATGAAGCAGCTGAGGATGGTTGGGCTTAGGGCCTAGTGACGGTGAAGGAATGACAATATATTTCCAAGTCAGGATGGTGAGTGACTTGGAGGAGAACTTGCAGGTGGTGGTGTTCCCATGCACCTGCTGCCCTTGTCCTTCCAGATGGTAGTGGCCTTGGGTTTGGAAAGTGCTGTCTAAGTGAATTCCTGCACTGTATCTTGTAGGCGGCATACAGTACTGCCACTGTGCGTTGGTGGTAGAGGGATTGAATGTTTGTGGATGGGGTGCCAATCAGGCAGGTTGCTTTGTCATGGCTGGTGTCGAGGCTGAGATGAATCATCCACTCTGCAAAAAATTTTGTCTAAAGATATTTATAAATGCTTCAGCCTTGTCATTTGCACTGATGCGCTGGGCTCCTCCATCGGTGAGGATTGGGATATTTGTGGAGCCTCCTCTTCCAGTTAGTTGTTTAATTGTCCATCACTATACCACAACTGGATGTGGTTGGATACAAATGGTAAAGCCACAGACATTAAGATCATTGACTTTATCGTGTTTCATTACTTCTGTGCTATTTTTTGCTAATTAATTATTTTAAAATTCCTGTTACGATTTAATGATGTTAAATGCCTTATAGCCAGTTGGCGAAGGAGACGACCAGAAGTCAATCTTTACTCAGTTTTAGATTTATTCACAAATTTATAGCTCCGAACTCTATAACCCACCACCAGTGTGTACAAGTCATTATCCAATGAGTGACCCCACCTGTAGACATTTAATTTATACAATTAACAAATGACTGTTAAAATAGCAGACAAAAGAAAACAAATCCCTAGATGAGACAGAAACAGAAAATGCTGGAAATACTCAGCAGGTCAGGTGGAGAGAAATAGTTAACGTTTCAGGTTGATGATGCTCTATCAGAACTGAGGAAAGATAGAAATGTGATAGGTTTTGAGCAAATGAAAGGGGGCGGAGGAGAACAAAAAAGAAGGGCTATGAAAGGGTGGACGGAAGGAGAGAATAAATTACAATAGGTTTTGTAGTAATGGGTAAAGAAACAAAAGGTATGTCCAGATGAGGTGTGAATGGCTAGCTAGCTGCCATTCAAATACAAAGTGCACAAATAGAGAAAAACCAAAACCAGCAAAAAAAAAGAATCAATATGGAGACAAAAGTTATGATCTAAAATTGTTGAATTTAATGTTGAATCCAGAAGACTGGCGAGTGCTAAGTTGAAAGGTGAGGTGCTGTTCCTCAAGCTTCATCGGAACACTGTAGTGGGCCAAGAACAGAAAGGTCAGAGTGGGAGTAAGGTGGAGAATTGAAATTTCAAGTGACAGGAAGTTCAGGTTTATGCTTGTGGAAATGATGAGACAGCAATGGTAGATTTTTTGATGGAGAGCCTAGGATGCAATGAGACAATGGAAACTGGAGCTCCTACTTCACTGCATTACTGGTGAAACTCTTATCTGCATTCTTTGTCACCTTCAGACTTGATTATCTCAGTGTTGTTCTTGCCAAAGTCTTGAGCCCCTTCACAAATTGCAACTCATCCAAAAACTTCTCCACATGCCCTAGTAGCTACAGGATTTATGCAATGGTTCCATGAACATGAATCTTATATAAACGTTTGTGAGGAAAGCGACAACGGCAAGTGACCTTTGTGGGAGGTTGGCGGGGTGTGGAATTAGCAGTGCAACAGGAATCTTGTAGTAATATTTTGTGCCGCAAGTTCAAGTCAAAAGGTACAATATAAATGTGCTATTCATGCGCCCAGTCAGCAGTAACCATCCATAGGCAACACTTAGTTAAAGTCAGTTTCAGGAATGGCTGAAATACTGGGGAGCAGTAGCACTGTTGACCTCATGCATAACTAGAAATAATCTTGCATGAGTTTCTGAACAACTCAAATAGTTCTGCCTTCAGAGGTAAATACACAGGAAGTTGCAAGGCAAAAAGGTCACAATAAAGTCTCAACATCTTTCATAACTATTGATAAAATATTTGCTTTTTATGTATGACAGTGAAATAAAGATCAGATGTTTGGAAGACCTTGCATTAATTCAGATAGTAATGACACTCTTAAGGGCTGTTAAAAGTTTTCTATTCTGATTAGTGGCAGAAACAGAATTGCTCCTCTTAAACACAGACTGGTGTATTTTCTATGAAGCATTTTGCTGGATATGTATTTTAATCTGATAGCTTTACTAATGGACCATAAAAGATTTGCTTCTAGAAAGGATGGGCTATTTCCTGGATTTCCTATTTGACAGTCTATCATAATCATTGTGTCTTCTGTATTTCTGTACAGTTCGGTAAAGGTAGATGTGCCAAGAGTTTGAAGATCCAGTTTCCTGGCCGTAGTCACATTGATCTTATTTTCTAATCTGCTGTGCCATCAGTATTTTAACCACCAAGTCAAACTAGAGTGGCTGCTGGGTGACCAGGGCTATCCACTGACCATCTGGCTCACGACTCCCTTGCATAACCAAACCACACTTGGACAGCATGCATATAATGAAAGCCTTGCTGTCACATGAAACATCATTGAGGAGACCATTGTGGTAGTCAAGCAATGATTTTGCCGCCTAGGTGGGAGGAGCCTTGCAGTACTTGCCAGGGCATGACACGATTCACTGTGGTTTGCTATATCCTATCATGAGGACATAGCACTTACCACCAAGTATATGGCAAGCAGCTGAGGAGGGATGGAAAAAGGCAACCAACACATTCCCTTTCTGGCAGGGATGTCTGCAATTGGCTAATTTGACTGTGGTAAGCAATGAACACAGCGACAGTTCCACATTCTACAACAGTCTCACACCTTACCTCCCCTCTATCACTGACTATCACAATGCCCTCTTGGGCCACGATTTTACAGCCCCTCCCACCCGACGGGATATTACAGTCCCGCCAAACTGAACTGAGATTTAAATGGCTTGCCGCATCCGCTGGGGGAGACATGCTGTGGCGGGGCCATAAAATCCTGGCCTTGGCCACAATGCTGAAAGAAAAGCCATTGCAAGACAAACATTCCATACCAACTATAGCAACCAAGCCCTCCAATATTTCCTAAAAATGTCAACTAATCACTCTTGTGCATTTGCTTACTGCCTGTTTTTCAGGTGCGTTTGCCTGACCTGGTGCTTCTATGCAATGCTTCCCCAGTAGCTGGAGCATGGCTGGGGAAGGCTGCTGACAGCAGATGACCTTGCAGAATGATTTCATGCAGTTCTGGCCTGAGAAGGTCCTGGTCTGGGTTACAACACCTTGACATGAGCTGGATCGGCTTGGGATGGCTGGCTGTTGGGCAGTAGCATGGGCATTGGTAGAGTGGTAGTGGTGGGAGGACGCATGCTATCATCCAGAGGGTGGACAGCAGGTTTTTGTTTCTAGGAGCCAATGCCACTCCCCCAGGGGGGTGCCTCAACAGTTCTAGCAACCTGTTGGGAGGCAGATTGCTGGACTGCTACGAAATCTTGGTGAGCCCCTTTGAACATTGGCAACAGCAGCCATGATTGCAACCCTCATGACAGCCAGCTAAGATTGCATGACTTTAAGTCTGTGCTTCCACTGCAGAACTCAGCTGTTGGGTGGCCATTGCTTGTGCTGCATTGAAAGCGGAGACATTGGCCATCAGACACTATACCGTGGTTGGGTTCACAAGTATTCTCATGGAATTGAGCACCTTGACAGGCTTTCTGACAAGCCTGCCAATGCACCAAGCATACCATGGTGCAAGCCCATCTGCCTTTTTCTGCACACAACCCCATTAAAAACTTCACCTGAGTCAACTGCAACAGAACTGGTATGTGGCCTTGCTCTCTGGGGAACTCACACCTGCACTACCTTTGCATCTGCCCTGCCTGCAGCCCACTCATGCTTCATCACCACATGCAGCCCTTCTGAAGTATGCACAGTGTGGGTATCTGAGCTGGTGGCTGTGCATGTCAGATCAAGTGGCAGTGTTTCTTCCACCTCAGTCTCTTGTTTTTCTTCTACTTCATGCTCCTGTACCACTGCTGGGCCACGTGGCAGTTCTTGGGTACCTGAAAGGAGAAATGCACGGAGGTAGAGTTCCAGTGAGGGAGAGGGGGAAAGCAAGAGGTGCATGCTTACATCAACTCAAGCTTGTAAAACAAAGAGATTGTGGAATGAGGGATAAGATGACTGTGCAAAAGAGGATTAGATAGCAATTTACCAACATCTTCAATGGCCAAAGCCTCATTTATGACTACTCCAGTGATGCTGTGTAAGGTTTCCTTTATTAGGGCGAAGACATATGCAGCCTTGTCTGTCCCCCACTTGTTATGCAGTGCCTAATCCTGCAAAAGAGAGGGAAGTGTGTCACTGAGTATGGTGTAATTTGTTTGGGTGATGTGCCTGTCATGTTTGAGTAGCTGGCAGTGTGTGTGAGGTTTGAGAGTGAGACTTGCAGCAGTGCTAACTGTCAGAGGGTGATGTAAATTCCTGAATGTGAAGTATGAGTGGTGGTCGGTAGGAATTGTTGGTAGGTGAGTGAAGGGGATTTGGTGAATGGAGCCGTGTGTGAGGCTAGTTCACTTGGTAGGATATGGCATTTGAAGATATATTTACTGACCTTGATATAAGTCGTATCAGATCATTGAACTTCTTTTGGCACTGCGTCCAGGTCCTCGGGGTTACTCTGGTATTGACTGAGACAGCAATCTGCTCTGACTCCCTCTGTCTGGAGGACC
This sequence comes from Cetorhinus maximus, assembly GCF_964194155.1. NCBI lineage: Eukaryota > Metazoa > Chordata > Chondrichthyes > Lamniformes > Cetorhinidae > Cetorhinus > Cetorhinus maximus. The sequence goes on along the minus strand of NC_135884.1, from coordinate 48,750,382 downwards.
TCCTGGTTCTTCAGGGATAGAGGGCCTCTCTCCTCCTCTCCAACCCTTGCACCAATAGGCCTCCAATGCAACTTTGGGGAATCTTGAGAGTATGCTCTCTGCCCAGTTACACCATTAGTTAGCGTTCTTTCCCAACCATTGTCAGCACCTGCTTCAGCCAGAAAGCAACTCCTACTTGAGAGGTGCATGGTAGCACAGGCTAGTTTTAAATTCTGCTAGCCTCACATGAACTTGGGCCATCTGCATGCGGCCAGTTTAGCACTTGGATACATGCTAGTATTATTTAAATTAGCAGGCAGCACAAAGTTTGCATACAGCCTGTGTCAGAAGCAGCAGGTACTGATTAATTATCCATTCCGTTCCCTGTGTCCATTTTTGGACCTTATCCAATTTTCCCTCTTAGTCTCCAGCAGCAATTTCTCAGAAGCATTGAGCAATTGTTTTATTTGGTAAACAGTGTGAATTTTAGACTTTGTAACCCATTGCTTGTCAACTATTTCATATCGGTCTTCACAGTACAAGGTCCAAAAAAATCCCTAGAATAAAAGAAAATCAAGAGGCAAAAGGGAAGAAAGTAAAACGATCACTATCACTAGAGGAAAAGTAATGGGAATACTAGTGGGGCTTAAGGCTGACAAGTCCGCTAGACTTGATGGCCTTCATCCTAGAATCATAGGAGAAGTGGCTGCAGAGAATCTGTCCTCAAGCCCCTTCTAGAAATCTAGAGAGAATATTGCCATTCAACACTTCATTAAAGCAGCAATTTCAGCCCTCTATTGGCATGCAGTAGCTTCATAAGCATAACAATCAACCAGCGCAAGTAGCCGAAGTGTCACTAATTGGTGACTTTGCCAAAGTGCAGAGCATCAGACAATGCCTTCTAGTAAAAGGTTTTCCAATCATTTTGCCTCTGACTAAAGGCTGACAAGTTCCCTAGACCTGATGGCCTGCATCCTAGGAACTTAAAGAAAGTGGCTGCAGAGATAGTGGATGCATTGTTTGCAATCTTCCAATATTCCCTGGATTCTGGAAAGGTACCAGCGAATTGAAAAACATCAAATGCAACACCTCTGTTCAAGAAAGGAAGGAGACAGAAAGCAGGAAACTATAGGCCAGTTAGCATAACGTCTGTCATTGGGAAAATGCTAGAATCCTTTATTAAAGAGGTGATAGTGGGACATTTAGAAAATCATAATACCATCAGACAGAGTCAACATGGTTTTGTGAAAGGGAAATTATGTTTGACAAATTTATTAGAATTCTTTAAGGATATAATAAACAGAATGGATAGAGGGAAAATAGTAGATGTAGTATATTTGGATTTCCAAAAGATACGCGATAAGGTGTTACATAAAAGATTACATCACAATGTAAAATGTTGCTGTACAGTGGGATCTAGATGTTCTTGTACATGAATCACAAAAGGCCAACATGCAGGTATTGTAAGTAATTATGATGGCAATACAATGTTGGCCATTTTTGCAAGAGGGATGGAGTATAATAGTAGGGAAGACATGCTGAAAATGTACAGGCCATTCGTGAGACCACGGCCGGGATTTCTTGGCCCCGTCGTGGCAGGACTCGTCAAAGGAGTTTCAGCAGCCCAGCCAAAAGCCCATTGACTTTTGGCGGGACCAGACAATCCCAACGGTGGGCTGGGCCGGAAAATCTCACCCCACATCTAGGGTACTGTGTACAGTTTTGGTCACCTTACTTAAGGAGGGGGATATACTTGCATTGGAAACAGTTCAAGGAAGGTACACTAGGCTGATTTCTGGGATGAAGGGTTTGTCATGTGAGGAAAGGTTGAGCAGGTTGAATATATACTCATTGAGTTTAGAAGAATGAGAGGTGGTCTTATTAAAACGTATAAGATTCTGAGGAGGCTTGACAGGGTAGATGCTGAGAGGCTGTTTCCCCTTGTGTGAGAATGTAGAACAAGGGGGCATGACTTCAAAATATGGTGTCTCCTATTTAAGACAGAGATGAGGAGGAATTTCTTCTCTGAATGTTGTTTGTGTTTGAAATTGTCTTCCCCAGCAAACAGTGGAGGCAGGGACATTGAATATATTGAAGGCTGAGTTCGACAGATTTTTGATTGATGAGGGAGTGAAGGGTTACGGGGGCAGATTCAATGGGCTGATTGGCCTAATCCTGCTCCTATTTCTTATGTTGTAACTTTGCTGGTAAAATTTTAGATCAATTATTTTACTCATACTGAGGATGATGTTCAATTTGGAGTGAATGCAAATCAGGTAGTGATGGATCGACTGTCCCTTACTGACTTCCATGGAAATTAAATCTGGTGGGGTGTACAATGCTCTTGCCAATTTAGTATACTCATTGATGTTGAATTTAAATTGCACTTAAAATCACCTGACAAATGTTTGATGTCCTAGTGGTTTGCAACAGAATTGCTATAAAATTACCTATGTGTATGTATATTTTGTCATGTGATTGGTCAAATGGCTCCTATTTCTTATGCTTACATACAGTATGTAAAAATATATAGCAGGAAGCCTACAAATCACAGTTTTCATTAATCAGCCCATTAATTAACTTTTGATATGTTAGAAAATGCACTGCATGTAAAAAGAAAAGATTTGCAGAGACTGAAAGTTTTACTAAGGATGATTCATAAGTCTTTATTGTTTTTGATTGTTGTGGTTTTACTTCGGAAGCTAAAATGTTTTATTTCTGCAGCTTGCAAAAGACAAAGAGCGCCTGCAAGCTATGATGACACACCTGCATGTAAAGTCAACTGAACCAAAATCTACTCCTCAGCCTGTAAGTAGTGATCTATGGGCAAGATGAAAAATGCTTAGAATGATCAACCTGTACACATGCACCAATTTGTGTTTATTCTTGCTTCTGAGCAGTTTTTGGATTGCCCCTCTTGCCGACTTCTCTAAACTTTTGCAACGTTTTTACTTCTGTTAGTATTTTATTCATGCGTAGCACTGGCTCACAGTTGCAGGCAGATTCACCAGTTCGTCTATTTAAAAATACAAGTTCAAACTGCTGATCAGTTATGCCACTCCCGCTGTGGACGGTTTAGTATCAACAAATTTAATAAAGTATAAAATATTAAAATATAGAGTAGTCTTGTAACTTTAATGGTGGTATATTAAGGTCCCAACCAGAAGGTTTCATATTTAGTTACCCCCTCATTGGTATTTGAACGCACCTGCGTTTATTACATGAGTTATATCAGCTCTTGCCTGTGTGGTCACATGGAATATTTTAAGTATCAAATCCTGCTGCCACATTGGATTACTGATTCGAAATAGCTGCATAACTTGTTCCATCCTACAGGACTGTACTTCCTGTGACCTGATCATTAGAGGGGTGTGGATGGCAATCAAAGAAAAAGGCATTTGACCCTTCTAGCTAAAGGAAGAGAACATATTAACAGAGTATTCCCGTGGGGGATGGGAGAAATTAGTCTTTCAGAAATGAGAAACAAAGTGCAAATACAATTTTTAATTCTTTTTTCTAAGATTTTTCTGCCGTCTAAAATCAAGGAGCTATGTTTGACCATTCCAAAGAATAAGGTAAATAATAATTTGTAACCTAATAGCTGTACACGCACACGCGCACACACACACACACAAAGACAGAATGAATATGGTTCTTGGCATAGATCAGGAAAGAAAACAAAAGCCAGAACGACCTAATAGGGATTTACCATAGAGTTCAATAAACTTCTAATAATGTTCATACAAAAAAGTCATTCCACTTAATGTTAACAGGTAGCAGATTACATCATAATCATTATTCTGCTACCGTCCTGTAATTCTTTAAATGAACTAATCAATTACAATGGTAAGATTACCTTATTTCTTGCTTGAAACATGTATTATTCAGTCTCTGAAGGTACCCAGCCAACAACAGTATCATTCAGCATCAATATGTGAGAATTAATTGAGCATGACTGGGCCTTTAGTTGCCACTTGCAACTTCAGTCAATATGTGTTGATGCAAGATAATGGAAAGCTAGTGGTTCATCTGCACAGAGTAGATGTTGAATAAAGAACAGAGTAAAATGATGCACACCATGTTTTAATGTTAGTCCACAATTAGGAAAATATCTTTCTATTAACAATCACAGATTTAAAAAAATAATGTTCCAGTGTTAGAAGTAAGCTGTTAAATTTGATTGTTGATGCATAAATATGATGCCTACAAGGTGACATTTTACTGTTAAACTTAAAAATTTTGAAGCAATGTGATGTGCAAAGCAGGAGTAAAACAACTAAAATTCATACCATTAATTTTCTAAGCTGGTTACAACTTTTGTAATGCTAATTAACTAAAAAAAATTAAACAAGGTGTCGTTGTGTTTAAACATTAAAGAGAAACCCAGAATTATTTTTAAATGGTTCATTAACTTACAGGCATAATTATATGCCCAGTACTCTGAGCTATATGCTACAGCGCTATGGAAACTGACTTGTAACATTGCTTCTCAAAACCATTCTGTGTCATGATTTGCCACGTAACATTTTATAGAATTTTACCTAAATTCAGTTTTAGTTAAACAAATAAGAGTATTTAAATGCAATTTCCATCAATATTGCAAAAGCATTGTGACATTTTTCACATGACAATAGTTAATTGTTAGTTGAACACCTTCCCTTTCAACTCTGTAAATGATCCATTTCCCTTTTGTCCATTCCTGTAGTTTCATATTTCCCCTTTCTTTGACTTTGAGTTGAATGCCTTTTCTGTAACAGACTATTCTATCAGTTTTTCTCATTGCCTAATTTTTTTAACCAATTACTGCTCTTTGTTGTAAGTTAATTAAAGAAAGAAGCTTGCATTTATATAGCATCTTATCATTTCTGTAAGCTATGCTAAACTACTCTTGAAGCACAGTCATTGTTATGTAGACAAATACTATAACCAATTTGCACGCAGCAATGTCCCACAAACAGAAGATGAGAAAAATGTCTAGTTAATCCGTTTTTGGTGGTGTTGATTGAGGAAGGAGTGTTGACGAGATCAACAGAAGTACTACTCTTCAAATATTGATGCAATTTACATTTACAAGAATAGAACCTAAGGTTAAAGTCTCAGCCAAAAGATGTTGTAATCCGAGTTATTGTGATGTGTAATAAAATTATAAACATTGGCTCAGTTGCGATTATGGTTTGGATCCCCAAAGTTGGAATGGGGCAGAGGGATTTGTGACAAATAGCATCCAGGAGTGGATAAACTGGTGCTGGTTGTTCAGATAAATTGTGACTAGGATGCAGTGAAATGCAATAAATAAGTCATTGAAAAAAGTCATATTGCCACAGTTTTCATGATTACTTTTTCACTTTACCACCGTCTTATCAGTATGAGATAATTATAATGATTCAGATGCATAGGGTAAGTACTTAAGATTGAAAGTTATCCTTTGCTCTTGAACTTAATTTTCCTCTTTAAATTACTCCAAAGATATCTTCCTTTTTGATTGTTCCGCTAAATTCCAGACAACAGCAGTTTTTATACTTGTCATTTTATAATCTCCCAAATAGAGAAATTTAGGCAAACAGAAAATTGAAATGCCTCTTAAAAAGGAGAAACTTAGCATTGCATTTTGCCTCCCATCATCAGAATTCCTTTTGACAGAAGAATTTCATATAAATGAATTATGATTACTTATATCTAATCATTAGAGAGAAAGGGGGAACATTGAATAGCCCCAAAAAAATAGGCACGGGGCATTTCAATGGTCATTCCCTCCAATGCAGTCTGCACATAAGCTTCATACTATCTGCTCATTACCATGATTTTAGCATGCAGCCAGCACTGAACACTTTGTTGAGTAGCTACATGCCTCAGCAGGGGACCCAAGTTCATGCATGGTTAGCGAGGTTAAACCTACCCTGCAGTACTTAGAACTGCAGCATATGCTAGATGTGGCTGACAAACTGTTTGAGCAGGAACACTGAATAATGGCGGAACAGGATGAAGAGCATTCTCCAATGCAAGATAGGTGGCTTGGCGCAGGAGGTGGACAGGAAGAGAGAGGCCTTCTACCCACAGGAACCAGGAAACTGTGAAGGCATTGGGAGCAGATGCCCACCACAGTCAATACCAGCAGTGTAGCTCCGAGAACCTAGATACAGTGCCACAAGAAGTTCAGTGATCTCACTTGTGGTCAAGGTGAGTGAATGCATTTTCAAATGCTCTCACACAACTGAAGACGCCACACCAGCCTGTACCCGCTTCATTCACCTACCCATGTTCTCTGTCAAACATGACCCACCTAGCTTCTCCTCACCCTCAAACACTTAGCACTGCTTCACACTAATATTCAACAGCTTACGCACATTTTCAGCTATTCCACCATGACAGGCATATCACCCATACAGGTTCAATCACCAACACACTTTCTCCTCTCTCTTGCTGGACAAGGTGGCACCCAAGCACGGGCAGCAGCACCTAACCAGCTGGGGACAAGCACAGCTACATGTCCTTACTCCAATCGAGGAGGCACTGCTTTCCATCACTGGAGTGCTTATGTCTGGTGCCGTGGCTAGTGATGGGATTGAAAACGTTGAAGGTGATGGTATACTATACCTAATCCTCCTCCTCACATCCACACACCCCTCCCCACCCCAACCAATAATCTCTATGGATTTACAAGTTGCAGATGGTCTAAGTGTGCACCTCCTGCTTTCCTCCTCTTCCCCTCACCACAGCCTTTTCCTTGTGCCTTTCTCCTTTTAGATACCCAAGAACTGCCACCTGGCCAGGCAGTGGTGCAGGAGCATAAAGTGGAAGAGGAACAAGAGACTGATGGTGATGAAACACCATTACTTAATCTCTCACTCTTAGCTGTTAACTCAGATACTGACTCTGCACATCCTTTATTGAGTAACTTAGAGAAGCAGGATCTACACGCGATGAGTCAACCTGCAGCCAGGGCAGAGAGAAAAGGTATCCAGAGGGTGAAGTTGGGCATGATTTCTGCTGTGGAGAACTCAGATGAGGACTTTGATGGCATAGATTAAAGGTAAAAGCTAATGGATATGCAGAGAGAAATGGTAGGTGCATTGGCAGGCTTGGCAGAGAGCCTACAGTCACTATCAAAGAACATGGAGTCCAGCATGAGCCTTGCATACATAGAGTTTGGAGTTCATCCTTTCCAGCATGGAAGTGATGGCCAACTTCTTTATCATATTTGTGGACCCAAGACCCAAGAATAATGCAGCTGTGCGAGGGTAAATGAGGGGCGTTAACTATAGTGTTCAGGTCAAAAATGGCATAGCTGGCATCAGATTGGTGTTACAGCTGACTAATATCGCTATCTAACTACTCTGCAGATTTCCAGCACACGTTCACAGTGCCTGGGCTAATGACTTACCAAATGGCATCCAGGACCATCTGCACCAGAATTGTGCGCGTGCGATGCAGACATCATTTGGATACCAAAATGTCAGCTGTAGTGCTGAAAATTTGGGTGCTGCACAACTGAATTTTGTGATCAAAAAGACACACATTGAATTTCTTTAGATTGTGGATACCTGCTTCTGGTGCGTGGTTTAAACCATTTGAGATAACTTCAGTCACAAGGATCTTTTCCAGATATTTGGGCATTTGTGCCTAATAGTCTGCAGACTAACCAATATTTATTTGACTAATTTCTGATTTTAGGAGCTTTAATCTATCCCACACTGAACTGAACCTCATACAGAAATTACAGGGCATATCTTATGGCCTTGACTACAATTATGACCAAAGCCAGTCTCAGAATCATGATACTGTTTGCAGCTTATAACTTTCAAAGTGGAATTTTGACCATAAGTGGCATTTTGGGAGTTAGAGTGATAATTATGGTGGTAACTTTTTCCAAATGTCACTATTTTTCATGGGTTTAAATCACATTGATTGTGAAATACAATCTTATTTAAACTGACAAAAGTGCTATTTTAACAGAGAAGAACTTTTACTGGAACATGCCTTTGCACCCTCCCTAAGATATGTACCGCCAGTTGGTGTGGAGGTGATTGCATTGATTAGTTGGATTAAATCTGAATTTAATCTTGCATACTTTAGCTTTCTTGGGAAAGAAAAGGATTCTCTCCACATGTAAAATAAAGCCCAGATTTTCACTACGACGGAGAGGCTCTGGGGTTTCACGCTCCTGGCCTTGTAAAATCCCACTTCAGTGGAAGCAGCTGGTGATTTAAATGGCCAACTGCCTCCATAAACTGCACATGCGCGATCCCGGCCTGACTCCAGTACTGCCTCCCAAAATAGGAAATGCCATGATAGGGGATGGGACTTAGAATTCCTGGCCATTTTTGGGATTTTTGCCATCGACTGGTGCAAGCTCATTGGAACTGTCAGAACTGCCAAGGAACTGTCAGAACTGCCAAGGAACTGTCAGAACTGCCAAGGAACTGTCAGAACTGCCAAGGAACTGTCAGAACTGCCAAGGAACTGTCAGAATTGCCAAGGAACTGTCAAAGCTGCCAAGGAACTGTCAAGCTGTTAAGGAACTGTCAAAGAATACTAGGTGAGTTTGCATGGAGGGGTTAAGGGCAAAGGGTGGTGGGGGGGGCATGGGTTGGCATGAGTTGGCAAAGGGGGATATAAAGGGCCGTGGGGATGTGGGCGATATAGGAGGTGTGGGTAGAGGGGTATGGGTTAGCATAGGAGGTATGAGGGACCATGGTGAAGTGGATTGCATGAGGTGGCATGGATGGGGCATGGGGAGTGTGTGAGAGGTTGCGGTGTGAGGACTGGAGGGCTGTATTTTCTTAATTTTTTAAAAAATAAGTTAAATGGAGCACCCAGCCTACCTTTGCACCCTGCCACACTCATTCCAGGGTGGCAGGCCCAACTTCCAATCGAGCCCAGAACAAAAATCCCAATTATGGGTGGCCATTTTTAAACGTTGGGTTCATAGAGCCAGGAATTCTCCTGTCTTTGTGCACCCGACCCGGGAGTAAAAATCTGGGGTATTACTGGAGTATAAAGAAAGTATCCCCAAAATGGCAAATAGAAAATCACTTTCATAATATTCCTTTGCTTTAGATTTAAAATTATCATGTCTATGTTCAGTATAGATTCTAAATACCCTAGGAAACGTACCAAATAAATTATCAAAAATCTTTTTTTTTCTGGGGTGATGTGTATTCACTACTTTTGTTTTCCTCTTTTGACTTTCATGTACTAGCTCATTTTTTTTCTTCATTACTAGTAATGGAATGTTGGTTATGCCTTAAGTTACAAGCCTGTGTGTCCTACTGCAATCTGTCTGCAGTTCCTTGCTTTTTTATGTCATGGACTTATATACAGAGCAATTTTTTTGTAATTTGCCAGCTTTACTGGTGCTTTGTCAGCTTTGTTAAAGGCTTTACGCCAGCTTTCACTAGTTTTCTAGGTTGCCATGTCTATATTTAAGTTTTGAGTGAGTGCTGTTCAATGTTCTATTTCTAAATTGAAACTAACCAAGATCACAAATGGAATGTATAAATGATTTTAGCTGGCAGAGCACCAGTAGTATTGTCAAGGGAAATATGCATATTATAGGGTAGCTGCTAAATAATCCCAACCAGTGACTGCTATGGTCAGGGTAGGTGGTCCCATCATAATCACTTTAACACTTTTCAGATTGTTCAGTTATGATAATGCTAGTTTATTAAAGTGCCCAGTTGAGGAATAACTGAGTACGTGTGACACTAAGGAGTTAAATATGCAGGGTGAAAAAAAGAAACACTCATGTAATATTTCAAAAATAGCTATAAGGCATTCATTGCAAACCCTTCACTGGTCAGACATGCTACCTCAGAATGAATATGTGGAGGAGTTTTTCATGAGGAAAAATGCAATAGTTTCACTCTGTGTTAAACTTTTCTACAACCAAATCTACACATTAGATGTCACCTATACATATACATTTTATATATATATATATTTCACTTGGCACTATGAGGTAATTATAATTGTCTTAAAATAGACTTTGTATAAATGATAGTAAATGATTTTTAAAATAATACTGCATTTCACTTGAACCAATTACTAGCAACTCCAGCCAGAAAAGTAAGACAGTTTGGGGTCAGGTTCTCCCAATTTCCCTATCCTCTTCCCATGAAAGATCAAGTACTCTGTTACATTGTGGTGCTTTTTCTAGTGGTTTGGCTGAGAGATGTTGTTAGCTCACCCAACCAAGCCAAGCGAATTTGAGAAAGAGACAAGTCTCAAGATTCAGAACTGTTCTGGCTCTGTTTAAGAATTGAGCAGTGCTTTGAATGACAGCCTTTTAATGACATGTGAAATGGGTGTTGAAAAAGTAGTTTCAGCAGGAATGATGCAGTGCAAGTCATACACCACTGGAAATAGAATAACCACATATATGGTGTAATGTTACATACCCTTGGTAGTTCTGAAAGAATGGAATTTCTAACATAGAGAAACAATAGCCACCCAGTCTAAGGTTTTCCATTGTCATGTACCATTATATTAGGATTTTTAAACATCTCACTCCTGTATGATAGTGATTTAGTTTTAAGCCTGTATTTATTCCAAATCTTTTCTTTAACTCCAGAGTAAGGATTAAAATAAGCTCAACATTATAAATTGTATTAAAGGCAAGCTAGTCGATGTACGGAAAAATATTTACCACTGCATAATGTCTGGATTTCAATGCCATTTTACGTCAAAAGACTGAAACATCTTTGTAAATAGGAGTGCAGAACACTTGGCAGTAACAGTTTCCAGAGTATCAATGGAGCACACACATTGTTTTGTTATCAATATTTTGCTTTGTAAAATTGAAATTTATGTGGCAATTACAATTGGCATCTCAACACAAAATGTACCGATAGTTAACCTGCATTCCATCGTCAGTGTGTTTCAGTTTGCATGCTTGGTAACTTGGTAATTATTTTCCGATGACGAACAGAATAACCCATGCAATTGATAAATATTAATATTGTCTTATTACCAAGGAGAAGTGGGCACTGATGATTAATCATTGTGCTGGGTAACAGATGTCAGAATGTGAGCATACTGTTTATTAGCAGAATTATGCATCATTAAGTGCTACCTTTTAAAGCAAGCTGAGAATACCAATTTTTGTTGTTAAGAGATTTCACTTTGCAAATTACTGTTTTATTCAATCTGGCAGTTTACAGACAGACCAAAATTAACATTGCACTTTGTAAGATGTTTCCATTAGCTGTTATACATTTCTCATTTCACATAGTTAATAGTAAAAATGATATCTATAGCAAAGGGTAAAAAATTCTTGCCAGGGATTTATGAACAGTTCAAGGCACTTCTAAATCTGTTCAACAGCACCTAGCAGGTGATCAATATAAAAATTAACATGTTTGTCTTACGGAGTTGCTTCAGCTATAGAAAGCAATGTGCAGTGTATGCTGTCTTGAAGGTTAATTTATTTTCACATTAAATTTGCTAAACTGGTGGAAAAATGTGTGAATTGGGAAATACCTGAGCCTGAGTTGAAATAAATAATTCTGATGGAAAATGCTTTCAAGGCAACGCCCTAAAGATAGTTAATTTGAAATGTGATTCATAGCGTTTAGATTTTTAAATAGTGACCAGTTTTGTTAAAGAAAACTGTCTCATTTTAAAGATTTTGTAAGAATATGGTAAAAGAAAATAAATATTAATGTCAAACTCAGCCAAAATAAGTAGTGCTGCTGAGAGTCTTGAAAATAGCAAGAGGATGAAACAGTGCTCCAGTTTCCTGGCTGTCTATAGTAACTTTTTTTAAATCTTGGCATTTAACCAGCAGCTGGTTGCAGCAAAAAACAAGTATTCTTAACTATTGTTAAAAGATTGGATTTTTTAAATATATTAGGTTAAAAGTATATTGGGCGTTTGAGGTGAGGGAAGATGTGCTGTGGCGCATGCTCATTTTCTTGCAGCTTTTTTCGCACCACCTTTTGAAATATCCTAATACTTCTATATTAGTGAATATAACATCATATTGCATTAACAACACGTTACTTATTCCTTTTATTGGGGAATGTAGCTTTTGTAAAAAAAAAATTACAGCTTTTGTCCTTATTTAAATATGCATTAGATTCTTTAAAGGCATGTTATGAAAACTATTTTTGTTTGTTTTTGTAGATTATAAATTTCAAGTTTATATAATTACAACCTGCTTCCCTTGTCTTAATATTTGATAGAAGACAAGACTTGTGATTAAAATTTTATTTACTGTGCAGTGAGCCAAGAGATCTAAAAGAAAACCAAATAGCTTGAGCATTACTAAACTAAACCATGTCTGTTTGCCTTTATAGTTTTTCACTTGTGTTTGGAAAGGTTATTTAATAGGGCTGATCTGTGATGGAATTCTGTAATTGTGTGGTGTTTTAAAGTAAGCAAGTGCATAACCTCCAGATAATGACTATTAGCAGGACTCTGGTAATTGGAGAACTTGTGAACAAGGAGGTGCAGAAGGGTGAGGTGTTAAACATGGGTGATACACTTTTCACCTGAACCCTTCTGCCTCCATTGCTACAGCAGGCTGAATCTCATCAGCAGTAATTGATGCCGTTATCAAAAAAAAATTGAAAAGTGACACTTCCAAAGCAATTGACAGAGTTGACATTCCATTAATTTGTTAACGCAATTCACAAGTGATTGTCATAGATGAAACACCTTTCCCCACGATGCACGTATTGGTGCTTTCTTTTCTACCAACTGCAGTCATATTTAATTTGGAAACTCTGTTCCTTTGGCAAATTAGCAATTAGAACAATTTTGTGGGAATATGTATTTGTGTCATTAGTTTTCCTCCAAATTAATAGCGAGAGCAAAGGTCAGTCTGAAATTTTCCAGTTGACTGGAGTGCCTCTGTTGAGATTTGGAGCTGGTTTGGAATGGCTGCAGCTGCAAGCTAGAACAGAACAGCTGCTTACAGCCACTCTGGCTTCAGAGCTCCACTTTAATTAGTTTACCTCATAGCTATTATTGCTAATATCACTGCCTCCTCCTCAAAAAATTACTGTTTCGATAAAGAATTCTTCAGACATCTTGTGTCACTATAGGCTGATGATGGGGTCAGTTTGATGCAGCATTTAATCATTAGATCACCTCCATAAGCATCTCTTAATTAGAGTCCTTTCAATACAATTTCATCTTTTAATTAGCTGAGATTGTCTGCTTCCTCTGTAGCTTATTAGTGGCAGCACAGTGGTAGGTGTGATTCGCACTGTTATTTGTCAAGCCTGTTAAAGCTTTCCCCTTTCTCCTTTTTTTCCACCATTACCCAAATCTCACCCTCAATCTATCTTTGTAGCTGAACCTGGTATCGAACGTCACGTTATCAAAGACTGCATCTGAGGCATCTCCACAGAGCTTACCTCACACCCCTACAACACCAACAACCCCCATTACCCCAGTCACACAGGGACCCTCTGTTATTACCCCAACCAGCATGCATAGCATGGGGCCCATCCGGAGGCGGTACCCAGACAAGTACAATGTGCCAATATCCTCAGGTAGGAGCTTTTGTTCTGGTAGTCATTGATGTATTCAGTTTTTACTTTGTAATTATTACCTGATGAAAGATTACTTTTAAAATTATAATGAGAATGTATCAGCTGTAATATATATATTTTTTGCAGTGCAACTTTAGAGCCATATGTTTTTTTCCCCTATAAATTGGACTTTAACAGACGTCTGTGGCTATTTACAGACATTGCTCAAAATCAAGAGTTCTACAAGAATGCAGATGTTAGACCTCCCTTCACATACGCTTCATTAATAAGGCAGGTGAGTACAACTCTTGAATTTTTGAAAACAATTGGATGCTTAAGTAAGGACACAAATTTGTCAAGCACTTAAAACCCATGAAAACTGATTTGTAAATTGATAAACAACAAATGATACTGTGACTTGGTGCTCACAATGTTGAAGCACCTCTAAGTATTATGCATCTTGCTGTAGTTACTTTTTGCTTTAATAGAAATGCATAATTATAAGAAAATTAATTTGGTAATTATGAAAATAATCTAGTCAAGGTCCATTATCTTTGTTATAATTCACATTTCTCTTAATCTACATTAAAACACATTTAGCGTTGAAATAAGGTAATTTAAGAATATGAATTTCTTCCTCAAGTTAATATGTTTCTGTTAATTAAAAGAAACATCTATGATTGTCATATCACAAACTGTATTTTTGTCTCAGGCAATTCTTGAATCTCCAGAAAAGCAGCTAACACTAAATGAAATATATAACTGGTTTACACGAATGTTTGCCTACTTCAGACGCAATGCAGCTACATGGAAGGTAATTAATTATAATTTTTAAAAATGTTCTAAATGAGTTCCATGCGTTAAAACCTGAGAATCCCAGCTATTCTCTTGTTCAAAGTAAACAAGACATTGCATCTGACTTTGGGGTATTTGCCATAAATTTCCAGCTATCTAAACACCTATGTTGAGATTCAGAGTTAAAATTTCTTTGATCTGTAGAATATACCAAAAGAAACAGTAGGTGTTTTCACTTGTGTCTTTATTGTATTTTATATATAACAAACATGCAACACTGCTAGTACACAACGATACTAGATAATCATCCTGTCATCTCAACTAAATGTGCTGCAAATGTTCAGGCATGATACACTAATTAGATGAAAGAATGACTGTTTGCCTTGCAATGCAAACAGAAGATGCAGTCTTTGTCCTTGTGCTTCATGTCCTTCCACGTACCATAGTCCATTCCATAGTCTGTGCTTGCCACAAGTTTTGGAGCTGTGCCTGCTCATCTGGAATCTATAGAATAAAGGAAGAAGATATCAGCCCAGATCTTCCAGTCAGCGACGATGCTGGGGCGATCGCTGCTGACTGCGAAGATCGCTGCACCCTTAACTTTTTATGTCCTTCCAGTCAGGACTCCCTGTCACACTGCAACAGCGATGCTTCAGCTCAGCCATCCACAGAGAGGAATGGCAAACAGGAGCAGCAAAAAGGACATGGCCCCCCACCCCTCCCCTCTATACAGCATCAGCTGCAGTATTTGGGTAAGTGCTTAAAGATCTCAAAGGTTTTCAGTGGGTGGGTAGCGGGTGGGTGGATAATCAAGCTGGAGAGGTTTCTGTGGGGGCAGTGGGCAGTTGGGTTGTGGGGAGGGTGGGCAGTCAGGTCAGGGGAGGGTGAGCAGACAGGTCGGGGGTGGTGTGTGACAGGGGGAGAATGGGAAGTCAGGTTGGAGGTGGTGGGCAGTTGTGCTGGGTTTTGGGCAGTCTGGTCAGGGGTGTGTGGACAGTCAGGTCGGGGGGTGGTGTGGGCAGTTGGATGGGGGTGGGTAGTTAGGTCAGTGATGTGGGTTGCAGGTTGAGTTATGTTATTAATCACAGAGCTACAGCAGAGATTAAACAGTGTAACAATTCTAGGGTAAGTATACGGGTAAGTAGCGCCTATCTAGCCCAAGTCTCCGGCACGGAGATCAGTATGAGGCACATTCGCAGAGGGTCCTGGGCTGCATAAATAAGTCCACCAGAAGTTTAAACTTCCCGGGCAGTTACAGCGCTTGTGCGCATGTCAGGACTTCCGATGACTTGTAAACTGGGCTCCACAACGTTCACAATGGTTGGCATCAGAAGATCTGGCCCATCATGTCAGTGCAGAGCACATAGTTTGTGTATATGGAAAAAGCTTTCATTTATCTCTTTCTGTGAGCTCACTACTCATTTGCTGAGCTGCAAGTGCCTACGGTCAACAATAAGGGCACTTTAGGTGAAATAGTTTCACAAGTAGTCTAGCTCTTGTATTGCAAATTCAAAATGGAGCAAAGTCAGTTAAAGAAATCCATCAAGGAGACTATATCCCCAAGTAACTTGGTAACTGTTTTTTGTTCTGGTATGTTAAATTAATATCATTCCTCAATTTATCTTTTCAAATTCTAAAACACAATGCTTCCTTCAAATGAGCCCTAGCATAAAGGAGTTATTACCCGTAGAGGTGTCAGTTATCATAAGGCCACATTTCGGACCACAGATTGTGATGACACTGGAATTCATGGTCCCAGTCATATACATATTGTTCACTGAAAGATCTAAAGATAAACTAATACAATAAACAACTCTGCCATATATTTCTGTGGCATTGCTGATGATTCCATTGCCCTTCTCTCACAGTCTAAAGTTTCATAGCTCAGCCCTTACTTCTGCTGATGGTGAATGAGTGACTAACTGCTGGTCGTAAATGACTAGCTCCTTGTAGTTGATGGATATTTGTGGATAGGTGGCTTTTAAGAGACCTTTGATAGTTGGATGACTGCAGATTGTCAGGTTAACTGGCCTGATAACTCAGTTATTCCTCACTGATCCAACAAAACTGCTGGTAGTGTATGTGTTATAGTGTGTTTTTGCACATCATAAAGTAGTGTACAACTGGTGTACAATGTATATTCCAAAATGGCTGGAAATGCAAGAAAATGATTTTTTTTGGTGGGGACATGCTCCCAGGTCTCCTAGAAAATAAATCTAAGTGTGACAAACAGTATAAATCTACTCATAACAAGACTGGCTCTAACTATTTTTCTGTTTGTCCTGCAATTTCTAATTCTTTGTCTTTCTGTCTGTCCTCCAATTTTTTCTTTAACTCTTTGCATTTCTCTTTCTTTTTGAGCATAACTATAACCAACTTTCTATTACTGTTTCTGTATATCTTTGTTTCTGACTTTTTCCTCCCATTTCTATACACTCAAGGGCAATTAAGGTTGGGCAATAAATGCCAGCCTAGCCAGTTACGCTCACATCTCAAGAATGAATTAAAAAAAACTTGACCTACACTCTCCTGTAGATCATCTGATTTCTCTATGTATCTATCAAACAGATTGTCTCATTATTTTGCTCATCTCTTCCTTGACTCACCTTCCTTCTCACTTGCCCTGAAGGCTTGAAGCCAGTTTGAGCTTATGGGCAACATCTTCTGGTTGGCGAGCAGGGGCAGGGCCCACTCGCCGACGTATAAAATGACGTGGGGATACTTCGGGCGTGCGTTCCGACGTCACCCCGCAACATTTAGATTTTCAGTTGGGCGGGCACGCAGTTGATTGGGCTGTGCGCCCGCCAAACAGTCAACGGTCTATTAAGGCCATTAAAAAACTAATTAACCTGATTGATGGACCTGCCTGTCCAACCTTAAGGTTGGCGGGCAGGCCGGGAGCCCAGGCAGGCCTCGGAAAAAGCATGAAACCTCGTCCACGGGCGGGATGAGGTTTCATGAGGGTATTTAAATTTTTATTAAAGATTTCAATAAAAGTTATGGACATCTCCCAACTCATGTGACAGTGTCACATGAGGGGACATGGCAAGGAAATTTTTAAAAAACCTTTATTTAAAGTTTCAAATTGGAGATGATCTCCCTGAGGCAGCACTTTGCCTCAGGGAGATCTGTGCGCTCTTTCATGCCCATGCGCGAAAAAGCGCACTCCCGGCTCAGGGAATCCCCCGCCCCCACCACCACAGGGAGCACGTAGTGCTTCCTGATGGACGTCACACTGGGCAGGCCTTAATTGGCCCACCCACGCAAAATGGCGGCGCCCCTCCTGACCGGGGGCGCCGATCGGAAAGCCGTCCACCTGCGGCCGCTCCCGCACTTCCTCCCCCAACGGGGGTAAAATGTTGCCCTATGATCCACCATTATCCCTAATTTATGTCCGACCCAAACCCTTTGCTGTCCACATAATGCAGAGCTGTCTTGGTGCTTGTGTTCTTGCCCTACACAGACTCAACTCAGTGCTGCACTCTAAATTCTGGTTCCTGAGTTTCTAAGCCAGATGTTCATTTTGGCTAGCATGGGCACTCTGACTACCCTAGATTCAGGC
The DNA here is from genome assembly GCF_964194155.1 of Cetorhinus maximus. Lineage (NCBI taxonomy): Eukaryota > Metazoa > Chordata > Chondrichthyes > Lamniformes > Cetorhinidae > Cetorhinus > Cetorhinus maximus. Next base: position 48,732,568 of record NC_135884.1, on the reverse strand, counting down.
CATAGCTTCTGATGGCTCTATGCCAAGTCTGGCCTTGAATCCACTCGTAGCTGTTGCTGCACAAATGGAAGTGGATTAAGAAATGCTATAATGATAACCGATAGAAAGTCCTGAAAACGTAGTTCATTTTGTGGCATCTCATTGGTAACTGCTAACCAAATGGACCACTGGGATTACTTAAATCCGTAATACTGTATTTTTTTTAATAATACATGTAGATATATTTGTTTCTTGTATTTTCTCTTAAACGTGCTAACAGTTGATGGGCTATAGAACCCACAGGTCCTTATTATCCTCCAGAATGTTTCTCGAGATGTCGTTCTCGTGTGCAAACCTAGACAGTGAGAGTTGGCAGTCTATTCAACCACAATGGGAAATAATTCAAAGCCCAGTCTGGCCTTCATCTAATATCCAACTCCCTTTGAATATATGCAACAAACTCATACTTACCACACATTCTAGCTGTTCTTTTCAAAAGCCTAAATTTTAGCCTAGCTTACACATTTTTATCATATTTACAGCCCAAAGAACATTTGTTTATACACTATGCATTATTACTATAGGTAACTTGTGTTACTTGAGCAATGTAACACAATTGAAGCAATAAACTAAAAAAACTGCAAAGCAATTTATTGTTCAGAAATTGATCCCATTCTAATTATAGTAAATCCTACCATATGTGTAGAGCTCTTGAACTTGCATCTAAACAGAAAGATGATTGTCATTGAAAGCGCCCAAGAAATTTTACCATATAAAATTATTAAATAATATTGCATAACAAATTCTTCATTCTTGAACAGTTCCAATAGGAAAATAATGGACACACAATAGAAATTGACTACATTATATAAAAATGAAGACATTGCTCATACTTGTAGAATATTTTGCTGAATTGTATAAATATCTGTGTTACAATTAGGTCTTTTGCTTCAAATTAGCAGAAGGATCAAATAAATAGGTTTTTATCAAAATAGATAAAGAGGACAAATGGAAAGTCTTTTATGAGGGAAGGGTAAGTCCCTATTTTGTTTCACAAGGCTTGGAAAGTTTTTGTTGTGTCGTACTTGACAAAGTAACGAGTTTCAGAAGCTCCACCTAACTCTCTTAAGGTGTTTGAAGGCTAGAATGTCTCTGCTATTTTGTTCCTTCAAAATTATACTCAGGAAGTCATTACTGCATGTGATAGAGCAGGTGAGTTCAATTGCATTTATTTTCCTACATTAAGGTAGAAAATAAAAAGTTAACTGCAATTCTGACTGCAGTTTGGATGCATTCTCAGAAGGGAAAATTATGTAAAATAATTTCTGAGAACATCTGAGAAGAAAAGTTTAGCTTCCCTTTCTTTTATGTGGAAAATTTATCTTCCTTGCCAATACCCAACCCTTGAACATACACTGTTCTTAGGATAAGAAGGCCTATGCTTCATATACCTCTATAAAGGTCAATACTGTCATTATTTGTATCAACCTGCCCAAAGCATTACTAGAAGTGGCCCTGGCCTGTTTTAATACATGCCACACAGTGGCCACAGATGACTTGCAGCTAACAAGAAAAGAAGCTCAACAATTTCCATCTTCACAGTCTGCAGTACATTATGGGTATATCCTGGCAGGACAAAGACATGAATTTGGCAGTCCTCTCCAAGGTAGAGCTCCCAAGTTTGTTAGCGCTCATCAAACAGTGGCAGCTTCGTTGGCTCGGGCACATCTGCAGGATGGAGGACGTTCGCATACCCAAGGACTTTCTCTACAGTCAGGTAGCTGGAGTTAGACAACCAGTACAATGCCCAAAGCTCTGCTTCAAGGATGCTTGCAAGTATGACATGAAGGCCCTAGATGTTGATTATTGCACCTGGAAGTCACTAACTGATAAAAGAGGAAAATAGTGACAACCACAATGACCAGTGGCTACTGCGGCTTGGCAGCAGGCGCCAATGCTGAAAATAATAACCCACAACAACACTTGGTAGTTTCATGTGCGGCACTTGAGGCAGAGCCTGCATCTCAAGAATTGGCCTCTTCAGCCATTAACAAAGAGGTGCCATATGAAGACACCCCATCTGAAATGGATTTGTTTGCTGTGTATCCATCATCTTTCGTAGGATGACAGAATACACAGTGGCCATAACGAACCCTCTAGGGAAAAGATGAGTATGACTGGCTGTTAAGATTCAGATCTTTCAGTCACATCCAGTGCTTTAATACAGTAGCTGCTCATCCCTGACCTTGATATTAATTAAAACTGGGATGGGGCTGTTCTTCAATATTATCTTATTCGTGCCTTAACACATGCAGCACTACCAATTTGTTACATGTTTCTTACATGCTGAATATTGCATACCCCAAAATGTAGCCCCATTTTTGTTTTGTATTTTTGCAGTCTATGCATTTGTGTAAAAATAAGACTTCTCTCATCTAAAGATTCTTGAAGATGCGTGCACCTTATTTAAACGACATGGCAGATTTAGTCCATCTTCAACATGTCAGATCTACAGCTGTGACTTTGACAAGTATCAGCTCAGTAGATTCATTCAACTCTTTAACAGAATGCTCCACCAACTGCTGACAGTCCTTCCACGGGGCACATTTTAGTGATGAACATTCATCTTCCCTACTGTGACTCAGTCCTGCATGGCAGCATGCAGTATTGCAGAAACTCAGAATCAGTTCGCTATGTATGAAAGTGGCTTCCATGTATTTATGAATAGCCAGCCTGCATATAAATTGCCTGTGAAAATCAGATATACATATGCCTTCAGTAATAACTTGTGATCCTTTCCTTGACTTTTCTTTAAACATACTGCTATAGGGCAGAAGCCTCAACTGATTCTGACAAGTCAGAAGCAATCTCTGTTTACTTTATTAATACTATTTCATTAAGAGTGGAATATGGCCTAACTAAAGGGTTGTAGCTCTGGAAGGTGTTATTGTGTTCACTTATGGGTAAGATTTTCATAGGACTTCTCAAAATGAGTGATGCCACAATTATTCTGAAGCAATAACTTGAAAAATGCACTCTTTTCTAGTCATTTCAATTTGGGTTTAAGTCTTTGTTAAAAGTTACTGCAATTTACTAAATTGATTGTCAAAAAGAAATGATTGCAAAATATTGCCATTTCACCAAATATATATTTTTCCAAACCTTAACTATGTAATAGACACTTACTGGACTTAGCATTAAATATATGAACAAATTAAATAGTTTTACTTTATCCATCAATAAGAGTTTTTTGAAACACGTATATGCATGCTTCAGCCACTGTTAATATAGTGGCTTCATAATCAGGCCTGGGTGACATTGTAGATGAGCGTTGCGTCCCACCTTGGTGAGCATCATTCAAACCCAGTCTGGACATGCAGGATAACGGCATCCTTTGAAGGCTATTGAATCCCAAGTGGAATTAGTTTGGCCAGATTAGTTACCTGTGGCCAAAACTCTCAACAATCTTGAATTCTGCTCTACGTGGTTGATCAACTGTTAAAATGTATTTTCAAGGTTAATCCATTTGGTAATATAATAAAATAAACAGTAGTGTTTTAATAAAAATATGTTTAAACTGCAATGTTGGAACAATAAAGGGTACCAGTAATGCTGTTTGTGTGAACTGTCATGTGGGACTGAGCTCCAGTGTAGCTCCCAAATCAGGCTGAATTTCCTAATTCAGATCTATACATAGTTCTTCCCCATTGCAAATTTGCTCAGTTCATACATAGTTTTGATTATCCTGTATAAGTACAGAAATGCATATTGTGACTACTAATACTGCAAATAATCAAAGTACAAATTTGAGCTTCCTATTCAGACTCCCCTTACACGCTGATTCCTAATGCCAATCATTAAGTGAAAAATGTTGCTGTCTCATGCATTGTTCTTTCTTCTAAATTTGATGAGAATACCTATAGGGAAAATAGCTTGTCTGTTACAGTATTTGGAATTGTGTCACAGTTTTTATAACAAACCAAGTAAGCTTTACTTTTTTGGCTGTAGGGAAATGGCACGGATGCAATATTTTACCACAAAGTATTTATCTGAAAAGATCAAAGACTTAATTATTGATGAAATACGGTAGTTTGACAAGAGCCTGCCATTATTGAAAACACTCACAGCAGGATTGAATTCTGTAATTCTTTAGTCTGGCCTTGGCAACACTTACGATTTATACTTCCTTTCTTTTAGATACAATATTGAATGTTTTCTTCTTTGTACTTACTATAGAATGCAGTGCGCCATAATCTTAGTCTTCACAAGTGTTTTGTTCGAGTAGAAAATGTTAAAGGGGCAGTATGGACAGTGGACGAAATAGAATTCCAAAAACGAAGGCCACAAAAGATCAGTGGGTATGTCCACCATGTTTGATTGCTTGAATCTCCTAGCATAGCTAGCTCCCATGTAGTTTAACCTACAGCTTATGGCTGCTTGCAGGTGATGGAGGGGAGGGTGTCGCTTTATTATATTCTTGCTGTCTAGGAAAATGTGGGGCATGGAAAGCAAGTGCTTTGTCACAGGGTCCTTTCCCCTTGTTTTCCCCTGTGTATGCCATGGTGCCCACCCCATGTCCTTTCCATCTGCTTGCCTAGTGTTCTGCATCATATGCTTCTGCTTGCAGGCTACACATATTAACCCCACAAACCATTTGCTTATTTCATTTTTTTTTCTCCTTTCCCTTACCCAACCCTTGTGTGTGATTTTCGTTCTCTCCCAAATACCCTTACCCTTGTTTGTCTTTTCCATCGCATCTGCTTGACTGCTGCTATAATCCCAGGGTGCTATACGCACCAATTTGTCACTGCATAAGTGCTTTATCAGAGTAGAGGATGAGTTTGGGTCCTTTTGGACTGTTGATGATGAAGAATTTAAACGCGGTCGCCACATTCAACGAGGCCGTCCTCGAAAATACTATCCTGATGAAAACTTTGATGAACATTTTGCACAGTAAGAGCTTTTGCTTGCTACTATTTTGCTTCTGCTTTGCATTGCATGGTTACTATCTGTCAGATTGCCCTGAGTATTAATACGTCAAATAAGAATAACTGTTTCTGTAGTGTAAGTTGTCGAATTGAAGCTGCAGATCATTTTGTTGATAAAATTGCAATTTATTCAAAGTGCAGTATTTCTATAAAAAGCTCTATTTTAGAAAATCCAGTATTTGGTTAAAGAGAAGGTTCAAGTTGCATCATGAAATTTTGTTCCAAACTCAACCATGCAGCCCATTATTAGAACTGCTCCCCGTTATTATTTACGGTATGATCACAAGAATCTAACCACAGAAGAATAATTTCTTATGAGAATCTCTTAAGAATACTATAATCCTAATAACTGAACATTGGCATAGATAGAAGTTGGCCATTGGTTTTTACAGTCAATACAGAAAGGCCTCCTGTGAATGGTTACTAGTAAAACTATCAGATCAGATCTGTATAGATGAAGCAAGATGAAAACTGATCAAGGAGTAAAATCACTAGAGCATTATGCTTCGCAAATATTTCAACAGGTGCCAAACATTCATCATGAAAAATGCTGCACAAAGCTACCAACACTTGTATATCCCGCTTCAAATGTGAAAATTAATAACACATTGCGTAGTGTCACTTTCACCAAATGCAAAGGTTCAGTTCCAATACAACTCAAGCTTACATCAAAGCAACATTGCCCATATCCATGTTACCCACCATATTATAAAAAGTTAAAAAATGCAAATGTTAAATCTTAACTAGTCATGATGGCAACTCAACAATTTAAATCTATTAGGGCAATACAATCACACATCTCTCTAAACTAAACTTAAAGGATTCAGCAACTTCATTCATCAAGCATAGATGTCCCCATTGCCAGGCATGGTCATAGCACTAACTGCACTGATCCAACTATCATAATTCAACTGGTTTGCTAGATGACACTAAAATTTCTTAGATTAAACTTACTGTCCTAACAGTCCAATGTAAATTCAGTACAAATTCACTAATTTCATTGCAATACAAAGCAGGTTATACACAGTTGAACTTGCAATCAAAGTGATGACATCAGTTAGGAAAAGACTGTATGATTTATCTATTGTCTGCATGCAGCAAAATATCAATTCAATACATTTGTGCTTATTTTCAGTGCAGCTGGATGGGTGGGAGGGAGATGTTCTGGAAAGGTAGAATCCTGGAATAGCCTAGTATTAAAATACTCAATTCCTAATAAGATATACTAATTCAAATTGCTGTAGAACATAGTGACACTTATTGGATGAGTTTCACAAGATTTCTGTCCAACTATGGCTGGAGTAGTTTAGTGGAGGACACCACTTTTGGGGAAAGAAAATTGCCATTGGCAGAACACCAATTCCATTATTTGACTGTATAAGATTCCACATTCCATTCCCTCCTTCCCTGATGGCTGAATAATTCATCATGTGATTGTAGTAGCAGAATACCTAAAAAGTGCGGGGGGAGGGGGGAGAGCTAGGGCATAGTATAAGTAGATGTAGACCAGAGGATAAATTGTTATTTGACACGATGATTAGAATAAGATGATAACATGAACCTTTTCTTTAATATTTTAAAATCTTTATGATGTACAATGAGTCCATTCCAAACAATGAAAAAATACTCTGCATCAGTACATATTTCAACTATAAACATAAAAATGTTTTGGGTCCCAGCAAATGCAAATGAGGCTGGTTTGGTAATCTGATTGTTCCAAACTTGAATGGAGCCTCCTTATTATCCTATCTCCTTGATCTTTATTCATCATTTTGTTTCCCTGTATTTATGGCTCAGTAGTAAATGCACTGCATGATGTGGTACCAATCAGACAAGAAGAGCCCAAATTAGTTTCTTAATCTGTGTTTTGCAGCTGATACTTGGGTATATGTTTGCGTGCATATAAATTACCCAGTTTAGGGAGCAGATAAACGGGGGCATGTGTATGAACAGCAGTGTCGGACTATAGAGCCGTACTCTCATCCCATGCCATAAGTTGCAGCAATGCCCAGTTCTGCCAAACCCCAGGACCTTCTCTTTTGTATTTTGCGACTTTAGAACTCCCTCTACTTCTAAACTCCACAACGACTTCAGTACTGGAAAGTTGCAGCACCTCCACCAAAATGCTTCTATGCTCTACTTCTTTACTCAATGCTACCAAGCTCAGATCCATCCCCATTGCTACATAAACCCAGGAACTCCCCATCCCAAAACTGCCAACTCCCAAAATCCCAACCCACTTCCAGTACAGCTAAATGCTTGGTACATGCTTGCAATCTGCAACATCAGGTACTCATGATGACAGGTTTTTTTCTGGGTACCAACCCCAATGTGCTCTCCAGCACGATATTCTGGGAGGTGACTTCCTAATTAGTCGCCATCCAATTAATGACAGCAAGCAGATCCCTGAGACTGCAGGCTGAATCCTAGGGCCCTCAGCTAAAGACAGCCAGCAGCCCCACTGAGAGAGGTGGATGCTGCTCAAACAGAAAAGAGAGCACAAGGTCACCTCAAATTGGAGGCATTCTCAGAAGCACTGATTCAATTCTAAAAATAAAGAGGCCTGAAGCTGATAAGGCCATTGTAACGAGGAGAAACCCCTCTGAAGGATTCATTTTGTCCATGACTGCAGCATTTCGTTCATGCAGCCCCCATACTTGGGTTATGCAACCTCCAGTTCTGATGGGCTCCCGGCCTGTCTCCATAGAGCTGCCAGGGTCCGCATACAGTGGGAGTCAGCTCCAGAATTGGGAAGATCCCAGTAGAATTCTCTCTGTCGTCGTCATTAGTCCCTTAACTGCTCAGTATTGACTACCTGCTGCTGCTAATTGAGTAACCACTGCCAAAGTTCATCCGTCTCCGGACGATGGACAGGAATGGGGCACTGTCCCCAATACCCCTATCTCTGATCTTCCCCCGGTTGCACCTTCAAAACCCCTCCCTGGGGCTAGAAAGAACCTACCCATCATCCCAGCCATATTTCTCTTGATCATTGGCCTCCAGAGAGTTGAGATTAAAAATGGCTTCTTAAGTGGAATTATAATAACTAAAAGAATAAATGTCATATTTTCACTCAGGGATTTGCATTTTTACAAGAAAATGGGCACAATCGCACATGCGATTCCCAAAACATCAGTTTTAAAAAAAACCCATATTGACAACTTCAGATACTGTAAATTAATGATCATAATGATACATGATGGCTGGAATTTTGCGGAGGCAACAGAAGTCCTGCCACCGGGGCCAAAAGAAGGGAGCAACCATGCTTCTGTGGGCGGCTAGCCCCAAGGCTGCATTTTGCCAACACCTTCCCTCACCATTTTGCCAGCCTTCCCAGCTCTAGCCCACCCCAACGGTCCGGCAAAATCCAGCCTGATGTGTTACATGATATAATATTCAGAAATTAAGAAAAAATAGCATTTCTTCTAACTCATCATGAACAATGTCATGGGCGATCCACTTGTGTGTTCAGTTGTATCTGTGCATATATTTTATATTTATATATAAACCTACAAGCCAAAGTCACTTTTCTTGATTATCGCAACTTAGTAAACTTCTAATTAAGTAATGATGATGCATAGCCTGCATGTAAATTGGCTGTCCCACAACCCCACGGTATTAATCTTATCATCTCAATGCTTGCATTTATCTACTATTCATATTGCATTTATTTTCTGCCAGTCATCTTCTCTTGCAGTGCCTCACCTGCTTAATATCTGTTTCTTGCAGTATTCTTTCTCATTCTCTGTATAACCTTTCTCATTTCACTTTTATAAGCCTGGTTAATCTAATACTCTCCTTAATCTTATTAATTTGCTTGCCAAAAGGCCAAGATAATAAGTGGGCTCCACCGTGTATCCTTCGCACTCAATAAAAAGGCGTCCAGCAGCTTTACACTCTGAGCCATAATAATTATTACCCATCATCTCCAAACTTTTCTGAATAATTGCAAGATCTAGAAACTGTACATTGTTTCTGTGAGTCATGTCTTTGAACAGTATCAGCAGGAATTCCTGATAAAATTACAAACGTCAGCTACTTTTACTTTGAATTGTATGCATTTGGATAGAATGCCACTTTATTTTTGGCACATTACTTTGAATCAAATTATATAGGGATTAAATAGGATTATATTTTGTTCTGTGTCTACATCAAAGATCTACAGAGACAAATCCATTTGCTGAATGATATCCAAATAAGTTAATAAATTAATATATTTTGTAGTTTGATTTTAAGGAAGAATTTAAAAGCCTTTTTTAAATCATGCTTTAAATGGACCCAGAAGCATTACAGTAACTTGAAATTCAAATTAATCGGTTAAAAAATTGGCAATGTCAGTTAAAGAGCTTCTTTCAATTTTGAGAACAGTTTAAAAGTATTTTTTCTCTGTTAGAAGAATGGAACTTAATACACTAATACCTGCACTACATCAGTTACTTATCCAAAGTGAATTGTGACTATTACTTATCTTTTTTTTTCCTTATACACAGCAATCCTTCTATTATAAAAAATATACAGACCAGCCTTGCATATGGATCACCACTTAATGCTGCTTTACAGGTAAGATCAACAAATGCATTCAGTCTGCAAAGTCCACAGTACCAAGAACCCTTGCTCCACATTGAGTCTTTTACTAATTAGATATTAAAATTTAATTTCTTTAAAACTTTTTAAGTGTATAAAGCAATAAAGCCCCAGGGCAAACGCATTGTAAGCCACTAGAGCATTAGCTGGTTGTTTCACATTTTGAATATTGTGGCAAAAATTAAAAGTTCACTTATTAATATTTATCAGTGGTATCATAATTTCCACCATCTTATTTCAGAGATTTGCTTGAGGGAAAAGAACCATAAATGTAATTACTCCAGCACAACTATTAATGATTGAATGATGGGATGCAGTGTCACATGACCCCCTATTGGTTACTGGTGCTATGGAGGAAACACTAAGACAGCATGAATTCTGCTCAGCCTCTGTTATCATTAACATAGTTTGTATTTTCTGAAACCTGACAGTTTAATTCCATTGGGATTTTTTGCATTTATATCTTTTCTTTCATTCAACCATTTTCAGCTAGAGGTAATGTATCTTGTCCACCAACAGTGCCCTGTGATCATTCATGACATGAGGTGCAATTGCATTTCAGGCGGGCCAAGTCCTGCCACATTTTTCTTGTCCCATATTGGAACTATTCACCGTTGTGCAACATGGTTAAAAACTGATAAAACTCACCCATCTGATGCAGACTAGGAAACATAAGGAGGTGGCATAGTGGCAATGTCACTGCACTAGTGAGGCCCAGGATAATGCTGTAGGGTTCAAATATCACCATGGCAGCTGGTGGGATTTAAATTTGATTACTAAATCTGGAATTGAAAGCTAGGTCAGTAAAGGTAACCATGAAACTATCATCGATTGTCATAAAAACCCATCTGGTTCACTAATGTCCTTTGGGGAAGGAATTCTGCCATCCTTAACCTGGTCTGGTCTACATGTGACTCCAGACTCATATTAATGTATTTGACTCTTAAGCACCCTCTGAAATGGCCTAGCAAGCCATTCAGTTCAGTAGCAATTAGGGGTGGTCAACAAATGCTGCCCATGTCACATGTAAGGTTTAAAAAAAACAAAGGACCACGTCAGGTGGCAATGTTTTTGAGGCAAACAGTTAACAAGATGAAACTGTTTTAAGGCCTTTAATGCTGGCTCTGGTTAGAATACCTTGCAACTCGCACAATTGCATTGGGGCCGCGAGCCAGGCAGGGAGCCTCAGCAGACCTGGCTTGCTCTCGGTTTGGAGTACCAATGCCTAAGTGCACTCTGCTCTAGAATCTGTAATCCATGTAGCCCAAGGGAGAATCCCAGTCTTGGTTACACTTTTCATCCTGTGTTACATGTCATGCAGCTCCACAAGGGTTTTCCCACTGACGGTTATGCAAAAGCTCATGTTTGTGCACCTCATCAGTATGTCTAGTAAAATGTAGGGACTCCAAACTAAACTTCTGAAACTCAAACTACGCTCTTGTTTCTAGCATGTAATATTTGCCAAGAGACAAATAAATGTTAGGGTCAGTACAATGCATTTATTTGACTAAGCAACATGTTTTTCTACAAATATTATCAACAATATACACCATGATTCTGTGATGTTTTGATTAGTAAAGCATGTGTTGACCTCTAACATTGGAAAAAATGAGAAGGAATGTTAATAGGTGCCTTGAAGAACAATAGTAAATACCTTTTGCTGTCAGCTTGCAATCTCTGGAGACACATGAAACAGTTTTAAAGCTTGTTTTATCTTGCAGAAGATATTAAAAATTGCAAGCAGTTTTGTAGCTTTTTATATATATGAGCCGTAGAGGCATAAAATAAAGCTGCCAGCAATCAACAATTTTGATGCAAATCGCCATGGTATTTAACCCATGGGTAATCATATCATTTGACATATTTGCTGTATTGATAAAGAGCAAATATATTTACAATTAGGTGCTGTTCTCTTGATGTTGATAATATAATGGGCGTCTGGGTGAAAACATTGAATAGAATATGCATTGTTAAAGACTTACAATTGGAAAGTATTGAAAAAACAATTCGGTAATAAAAATGAATTTGTGAGCATGAATTAACACATCGAAACCCAATATGTTTTTTGCAAAAAGAGAAAGGCTGTGTTCAGATCCACATTCCTGTAAATGGTGAGTTCCTAATCTCTGCCTTGTCACTTAGACTGATATGTATCTTCCTGGCAGGCGAGATTCAACTCCAGGAGAGCACATTTGTAAAATTGGCTCTTACATGGTCATCTACAAATATGTTATTATAAATGAATGACAGATCAGTGAACAAAGAAATTTAACTTTGTATGCAAAAGAAAATGTGACCTAGGTTCCATCCAATGAGGACAGAGAGTTCTTCCCTTTATACTTAACAGTAAATTATTTTATGGCACAGGGGAACCTAAGATAAGTGAAGGAAGAACTTTTATCAGAAGAAAACCTCACTTTAGTCCTTTGTCATTTTGTACTGAAACCATGTTATGGAGAATGTGCAGATGATAATGCAATTCCCTAACCATGAATGTTGGCATCCTAAATACTGTGACATTTATTGCTTGGCTGTGGGTTCTGTAAATGATGTGGACTTGTAGTTGCATTCCAAATGAGGTGTGAGCAGTAGTCAAGGTGTTACTAAAGCATAGTAATGTAGATGCTGGAATTCTGAAACAATAACATAAAATTCTGGAAATACTCTGCATGTCAGGCAGCCTCTGTGGAGAGAGAAAAACAGAGTTAACCTTTTAGGTCGATCCCTTTGCTGAGCAGGAGTGGATAATTAAGGCAAATCAATCTGAGCCTCATGTTGGTACCGGTTAGTGAGTGTTGCAACTGGAATCCAAGAAGCAAAGGGTTAAAAAGAGTTAGTTGATGAACTTTGCAGAGAATTTCTGTGGCTCTTTTACTGAAGTTAGGGCAAATGGTGGGGAGACCTCTGGAGAAATACACTTTGTAAAGATTAGGTGGAGTTAAGTTTGAAAGTTGTGCTTTTTAAATGTCTAAAGATTGTAGGAAGAATGAAAGCTTGAGTTCCCAGTGTTGAGGACCTGAGAAGAAATAAGTTTTTAAAAATACTGTGCAATGAACCTTGGAACTTAGTGAGACTGTAGGCCATGTAGGTGTGTGACATACATATAAATAAGATGGCTTGATGTTCCTTTCAAATATGTCATCAGTTCACCTACCATTCTTGGGTCTGATTCCATTACAGTAGTAAGCTGCACACTATAGTATTAAAACTGCCCGTGTTTAAGGCAGAAGAACACCTGTAACATGAAGGCAGGACGTTATGGCAAGTGAAGGCTGGATTAGAACGAGGAATATTTTTTTCCAGTTATGTCAGAAGGATGAGGTTACTTAGTTATTTTTAACCTGATAACACAGAACTGTGACGCTTCGATGATTGGATGACTCTACACAGCCATTTGAAAAAAGATAATCTGAAGATTTATTTCAAAATCTGCTAGCTCTATCTTGTCTTTCTGTAATCATATTTTGCAAATGTTGATACCATTAAGTCGCTAAAGTCAGTCTCTAAATTCCCTGTTTGTGTATGTTAGTCAAATGTTTGACTGAGACTATATATATGTATATATATATATGTGTGTGTGTGTATATATATATATAAAATGCTTTCCTCTTGAAGGCATTGATTCATACTGCGACGCATTTCCCAAGTGTGCGCTACTCTCTAGTTCCTGACTCCACTCTTTAGCTATGAAATCAGACAGTGAGTTTCACCAGGTTATTCAACTGTAATGGACAGCTCCCAAGTGAAAATGAATATTTTGTTATTTTGCTGTGGGCTATACTTTTGATTTGTAACCCTAACAAAAAAGAGTAGATGTCCATAATCAGCAGTGAACTACCAACCCAAAAATGGGTTTACAAAACTTTATGAAATACGAGAGAACAATCATTACTTGTTAAAGCCTTGTTAATGTTAATTGATGAAAAATCTGTACATTTGGACAATATGGAAACTATTTATAGGGAGCATTTATTTCCAGATCAGATTTCAAAATACCACATCAATTAATGCACATAATCTACTGCCTGTAACACAGGTAGCAGCCATTGCTGAGTATCTCATAGTGCAACAGTGCAACACGCAGAGAGAAAAGGAGGTGCATGACTCACATCAGGTGCAACTCAAGCAATGATTCAATTGCAATGGAATCAGCTACATAGGTGTAACAGTGGAACCATTCATTATTACATTTAGGTTCAGTGTCTGAGGCTTGTTGTTTGACTTAAGACCTTCCACAAGCCCTTTTTAGGAACCTACAGATGATTTCTGTTGTATCTTTGTTTAAAAAGGGATCGAAGGATAGACCAAATAATTACAGACCAGTCAGTCTGACCTCAGTAGTGGGCAAATTATTGGAATCATTCTAAGGGACAGGATAAACTGTCACTTAGAAAGGCATGGATTAATCAAGGGCAGTCAGTATGGATTTGTTAAGGGAAAGTCATGACTGACTAATTTGATTGAATTTTTTGAGGAAGTAACAAGGAGCATTGATGAGAGTAGTGTAGTTGATGTGGTCTGCATGGATTTCAGCAAGGCTTTTGACAAGGTCCCACATGTTAGATAGACTGGTTTAAAAAAAAAGCTCATGGGATCCAGGGGAATGTAGCAAGCTGGATACAAAATTGGCTCAGTGGCAGAAAACAAAGCATAATTGTTGATGGATGCTTTTGTGACTGGAAGGCTGTTTCCAGTGGGGGTCTGCAGGGCTGAATACCAGGTCCCCTGCTTTTTGTGGTATATGTTAATGATTTTGGCATAAATGCAGGGGAAATGTTCAAGGATTTTGCAGACGATACAAAAATTGGCTACACGGTCGATAGTAAGGAGGATTGCTGTAGATTGCAGGAAGATATCAATGGATTGGTCAGGTGGGCAGAAAAGTGGCAAATGGAATTCAGTCCAGAGAAGTGTGAGGTGATACATTTGAGGAGGTCAAACAAGGCAAAGGATTACACAATAAATGAGAGGATACTGAGAGGTGTAGAGGAAGTGAGGGACCTTGGAGTGAATGTCCACAGAACCCTGAAGATAGCAGGACAGGTTGATAAGGTGGGTAAGAAGGCATATGGAATCCTTTCATTTACTAGCCAAGGCATTGAATATACAAGCAGAGAGGTTATGCTGGAACTATATAAAACACTTGTTAGGCCACAACTTGTGTACTGTGTGCAGTTCTAGTCACCTCATTACAGAAAGGTGTAATTACATTAGAGAGAGGGTACAGAAGAGATTTACGAGGATGTTGCCAGGACTGGGAAATTGCAACTATGAGGAAAAGTTGGATAGGCTGGGTTTGTTCCTCTTGGAACAGAGTTGATCAAGATGTATGAAATTGTGAAGGGAGTGGATAGGAAGGGTCTGTTCACTTTAGCAGAGGGGTCAGTGACCAGGGGCATAGATGTAAAGTGATTGGTAGAAAGATTAGAGTGGAGATGAGGAAAAATATTTCACTTCACAACCCTAGAGGGTTGTGGGGACCTGGAACTCTCTGCGGGTAGTAGAGGCAGAAAACCTCAACTAATTTAAAGGTGTCTGGATATGCACCTCCAGTGCTGTAACCTGCAGGGCTACGGACCAAATGCTGGAAAGTGGGATTAGGCTGGGTGGCTCATTTATTGACGGCACAGACACGATGGGCCAAGTGGCTGCTTTCTGTGCCATAAGCTTACTACGATTCTATGATATCTCACAAGTCAATCTCATTGCCCTAATGAAGTGATGCATGGCAGTAACTTAAGCCTTGTAGTGACACACAACTAGCTTCATAAACTTAAGCATCAGCCAGCACAAGTAGCCAAGGTGTTACTAATTGAGACCTTTCCAAAGTGCAGAGCATCATGGATTGTGCACAACTAACCATTTTTGCATTCTATTCCATACCTAAATAGGAAAGATTTTCATACATTTTCAAAAGATATGCAACCTACATAAGAAAACACCTAAATGCATGATCCTTTGGAAATATTCAGGGTATTTTCATTCCGAGGCAGTAAGGCATGCCATAGCACTTTAATGAAAGGATAATAGATGGTTGACTCTTTAGGAAAAGAAGTTTAACATTGTGGCAATGTTAATGATACCTCTGCACAGCCCTCACATCCCAGTAGAGGACAACTGCATTGAGGCACATGGGGATAAACCAGGGTTCACAGGTCTTGCAATGTACAGTAATGGGTGTAAGTTGACAGTGGTAAGCTTCATGGTAGATAATGCCATTGGCAAATGCCTCGCCAAGAACTAAGTGAGCAACTTTGAGCTGGGGAGGCCCAGGAAAGATTATGGCACATAACAGTAAGCAGATAATCATCCATTCCAATTAGGGAAGCAGTTGTATGAAGAGCTAATTGCGCAGTTCCTCCAGTAAACATTGCAGTGAGACATTATATTGTCATTAAACCTCTATGCAATCACATTACTTTTATATCTTTTGCACAGAATTACATGTGGAGCCTTGGATTTGCTTTTGAACAGTTAAATCTATTTTCTACACCATAGAAGAACAATAGACTGCAAGATATAAAAAGTGAATTTATTTTGTGTTCAGTGTGTGTTTTCTTTACGTACAGTTATATGTATTTTACTTTGTGCGTTTCTGTATGTTGGTTGTTGATGTGCCCTATTATCATGTACGAATCTAGTTGAATGAATAACATTGGTAGGTACTACATAGTCAGCTAGCCAGTTTTAAGGGATGCCTAAAGTTTGCTATCAGTATCTTTGACAAATTCACATCTGCGTTAGAGTCTCCTTTGCTGGAATCATTGTTCGCTTTTAATTTCAGAGGTGGCACCTAGGGTCACCTATGCAGTCTGTATGATAACACAACTGCTGGAGACCATCTCATAAGAACCATTGGACATCTGTGTAGCCATTGAATCCTTCCTTCACAGAGATATGTGATCTTTCTCCCTGTGAGTTTACACTGGCTGTGACTGCTTCTCAGAGCAGCAGGCACAGCACTGTTCAGAGACATCCTATGTTTCTGGCCTGTAATACTGAGGTTACCACATCAGGTGCACTGTGCTCAGCGGCAGACAGCTAGATAAATAGCCATACAAAATTTTCACTCTCATTTTCAAGATGGCAACATGGACCGTTTGCATACATCTTTTGTTGGATAACAGGCCCAGTAAACACAATAGAGTTTATTTTCCACTTAACTGTCTCAGTGTCTACTCTTATCCACTGGCAGTAATTTTTTGGGAAGTCACATGAAAATTGTGAACTCCACATTTCCTCATATATACTTCTAGTAGACAAGCCTCTGTAACCTTTGTGCAGAAACATAAAATGTACCCTTATGCCACAAGATGTGCCAGGTGGATCATCACAATGTTGCTACCTCCAGTATTCCTTTGTTGCCAATGCTCTGTGACTTGCCCTAGAATCATGGAACAATGCAGCACAGAGGGAGGCTATTTGGCCAATTGTACCTGCACCGACTCATTGAAAGAATTTCCAATTAGTCCAGCTCCCCTGCCTTTTTCCAATAATCCAGCAAAATTTTCCTTTTCAAATATTTGTCCAATTCCCTTTTTGAAAGTAGTTATTGAATCGGCTTCCTCAAGCCGCTGCCAGGAATCTACAGAGGATATCTCACAAGTCACTCTTATTGCCATGCATCACTGCATGAAAACAGCAACTTCAGCCTTATATTGGCATGCAGGTAGCTTCATAAGCATAACCATCAACCAACACAGGTAGCCAAAGTGTCACTAACTGATTTTGCCAAAGTGCAGACCATCAGGTGGTGTCTTAATTAGAAGATTTTTTTTTCCCATTTAGTCTCTGAGTAAAAGCTGACAAGCACCCTGGACCTAATGGCCTGCATCCTAGGGTATTAAACAAAGTAGCAGCAGAGATAACTGATGCATTGTTTGTGATGTTCCAAAATTCCCATGTCCCAGCAGATTGGAAAACAGCAAACTCTGCTCAAGAAAGGGGAGAGACAGAAAGCAGAAAACTATAGGCCAGCTAGCCTAGCATCTGTCATTAGGAAAATGCTGGAACACATTGTTGCACAAGGAAGTAGTAGCAGGACATTCAGAAAATCATAACATAATCAAGCAGAGTCAACATGGTTTTATGAAAGGGAAATCATATTTGGCAAATTTATTCAAGGTCTTTGAAGGTATAATGAGCAGGGTGAAAAAAGGGGAACTAGCAGATGCAGTGTATTTGGATTTCTGAAAGGTAATCAACGCCACATAAAAGGTTAGTACACAAATTAAGAGCTCATGATGTTGGGGGTGATATATTAGCATGGATAGACTAGGATAGGCTAACTAACAGGAAACAGTCGCAATAAATGGGTCATTTTCAGGAGGGCAAATTGTAACTTGTGGAGTGCACAATGATCAGTGCTGGGGCCTCAACTATTTACAATCTAAATTAATAACTTGGATGAAAGGGCAGGGTGTACTGCAGCCAAATTTGCTGATGATCCAAATATAGACAGGGAAGCAACTTGTGAGGAGGATACAAAGAGTTTGCAAAGGGATATGGGTAAGTTAAACAAATGGGCAAATATTTGGCAGATGGTGTGTAATGTGGGAAAATGTGAGGTTGTCTACTTTGGTTGGAAGAGTTGGAAAACAGAATATTATTTAAATAGAGGGAAAATACAGAATATGCAGCACAGAGGGTTCTGGGTGTCCTCGTACACGAAACGCAAAAGCCATCCAGGTACAGAACATAACTAGGAAGACAAATGGAACAATGGCCTTTATTGCAAGGGGGATGGAAGATAAAAATAAGGAAGTCATGCTGAAACTGTATGGGGTGTTGGTGAGACCACACCTAGAGTATTGTATACTGTTTTGGTTTCCTGACTTAAGAAGGGATATACTTGCATGGAGGAAGTTCAGAGAAGGTGCACATGTTGATTCCTGGGATGAAGGAGTTGCCTTAAGAGGAAAGGTTCAGTAGGTTGGGCTTATGCTCATTGGAGTTTAGGAGGAGGAGAGATGATCTTATTGAAGCATACAATATTCTGAGGGGGCTTGACAGGGTAGATGCTGAGAGGATGTTTTCCTTTATGGGGGAAATCTAAAATTGGGAGCACAGTTTCAGAATAAGGGGTCTCCCATTTAAGACCAGGATGAAGAAGAATTCTTCTTGAGAGTGTTGTTAATCTTTGGAATTCTCTACCCCAGCGAGCAGTGGAGACTGGATCATTGAATATATTCAAGGCTGAGTTTTCGACAGATTTTTGATTGACAAGGAAGTCGAGGGTAATTGAAAAGTGGAGTTAATGTCACTAATCTTATTGAATGGCAGAGCAGGCTCAAATGACCAAATAACCTACTCCCCCCATTTTTTATGTTCTTTTGTTGTCTGATTCATTTGTCAGTTACCTTAAATCTGTGCTCTCTGGGTACCAGCCTTTCTGTGGCACAATTTCTCCTTATATAGTCTACCAAATCCCTTCCAAGCTTTTGAACGCCTCCATTTAATATCCCTTTAACCTTCTTTGTTCCATGCAGAACAACGATGGTTTCTCTCATCTCTCCATGTAACTGATTTTCACTAACCCCATTCTTCCTGCCTTAGACAACCTCCACGTTTTATGAAGAGAGCAGATGGGATGTTGTGGGTTAATTGTTACATTTGCCAATGTTAGCGGAAAAAGTTGCCATGAATAATAAAGTGAGGGAAAATGTCAACTTTTTCACTAATGTTAGCATATCAAGGAAAATATATCCCTGTGTATACATAAGCTCATTTCAATTGGAACATTGTATTCTCAATTTGTGTTTCTTAAAGTTATGCACAGTCTGTATATATTGACACATTGACATTTCATGCAAATTATATCAGAGATAATAAGACACGTAGATAAAAACAAAAAACTGCGGATGCTGGAAATCCAAAACAAAAACAGAATTACCTGGAAAAACTCAGCAAGTCTGGCAGCATCGGCAGAGAAGAAAAGAGTTGACGGCCGTTGACAGGCCCCTCAACCGTGTCCGGCCCATCTCCTGCGCATCCGCCCTCACGCCTTCTTCTCCCTCCCAGAAACATGATGGGATCCCCCTTGTCCTCACTTATCACCCCACCAGCCTCCGCATTCAAAGGATCATCCTCCGCCATTTCCGGCAACTCCAGCATGATGCCACCACCAAACACATCTTCCCTTCACCCCCCTCCGGCGACACCCTGGTCCACTCCTCCATCACCCCCTACTCCTCAGCCCCCACCTATGGCACCTCCCCATGCCCACGCAAAAGATGCAACACCTGCCCCTTCACTTCCTTTCTCCTCACCATCCAGGGGCCCAAACACTCCTTTCAAGTGAAGCAGCATTTCACTTGAATTTCCCCTAACTTAGTCTACTGCATTCGTTGCTCCCAATGCTGTCTCCTCTACATTGGAGAGACCAAACGTAAACTGGGCGACCGCTTTGCAGAACACCTGCAGTCTGTCCGCAAGAAAGACCCAAACCTCCCTGTCACTTGCTATTTTAACACTCCACCCTGCTCTCTTGCCCACATGTCTGTCCTTGGCTTGCTGCATTGTTCCAGTGAAGCCCAACGCAAACTGGAGGAACAGCACCTCATCTTCCGACTAGGCACTTTACAGCCTTCCGGACTGAATATTGAATTCAACAACTTTAGATCTTGAACTCCCTCCTCCATCCCCACCCCCTTTCCCTTTCTTCCCCCTTCCTTTTGTTTTTTCCAATAATTTATATAGATTTTTCTTTTCCCACCTATTTCCATTATTTTTAAATCTATACCTTTTATGCCCTGTTAGTCTTTCCACCCCACCCCCACTAGAGCTGTACCTTGAGTGTCCTGCCATCCATTCTTAATTAGCACATTCGTTTAGATAATATCACCACCTTCAACACCTCTTTGTTCTTTTGTCTGTGACATCTTTCAATACCTCTTTGTGCTCCTGTCACTGCTTGCTTGTCCCTACAACCACAACCCCCCCACCTTAAACCAGCTTATATTTCACCCCTCTCCTAATATTACTCAGTTCTGTTGAAGGGTCATGAGGACTCGAAACGTCAACTCTTTTCTTCTCCGCCGATGCTGCCAGACCTGCTGAGTTTTTCCAGGTAATTCTGTTTTTGTTTATAATAAGACATGTACTTGGTGGTCTAGGCAGTGCACCCATATTTGTAGGCCGGGATTTTCCAGCCCCGCTGCGGGGCGAGGCGGCGCCCCGGCTGGAAGTCCATTGACTTGCGGCGGGACCAGAAGATCATGGCGGCAGGCAGGTGAAGAAAATCCCACCGGTCATCTCAAATGCCTTTCAGAGTCTTCCTTCTTAATAAATCAGTTCTTCCTTTCTTACTTTAAGTGAGAGATTTTTGTTGGTTGATGCTACTATATGATCTACCCTATGCCTGACCACCTCGTGTAAGCTTTGCTTTTGGTAGACAAGCAGCGTGAATTCAAATAAGGTGATTTGTCCTCTGTAAGTTTATTCCTGGAGGATATTTGTTTGCCAAACGGTTTGTATAAGCTTGCGATTTGCAATTGTGCAACCTTTCTTGTTGCACCCTTGCAAACATTTCTTTATATGAGTGCCATACATTACTTGCATATGACATTTAAAACCTACTACTCCCTCCATTTCCATATATGTGCTGTGCTGCTGCTTTACAGTAACATTCATGCTTTACGTTTTGCTTTTTTTAGGCCATGCAGGTCTCCTGTCAGGTCCTCTCAGTATCTTGCATAAAGGCAGTATTCTCTGCATTGTAATATTCTGTACCATGTTTGGGGCTGTCCTATATCTTAGAACTCTTGCTATGTATCTATAACACAGTTAACAAACACATGTTGAGCATCATTGATGAACCAGAATTTTAAAATTTGTGCTGATACATATTGCAAAGATATTTACAAGCCACAACTGTACTTTTTTGTTAATTATACTAGTTCAGCAACTTATTTACCACTTGAATGCTGAAGGTTCATTATTAAAGGCGTATTGTAGGTTGTGTATATTTGCTTCCACCAACAAAAATTGTATTCAACAAAATTGCACATTTTAAAGCCATCCACTACTGCCCTTTTTAGTGGTCATAAATAGCAATGAAAAAGGGCATAAGTCTTTTTTTAACAAAAGAGCAAATCATAATCCTGTGCATTTAATTTTTCTATGCTGTTTTTAGCAAAAAAAGTAGGTCCGAGTACATTGCAGTGTTCTCACTTTAATAATCTTTGATTTTCAAGTAGTTTTTTTAATGATCCATAGTTGAAATGGGAGATGTGCCAATTTTTAAAAGAGCAATTTTGTGAAATATAATTTGGTTAGTAATATAGCAAAAAAGCAGTCAATCACAACACACCTACAATAATGATCCATTAACGCTTTTCAAGCAGCTCACAAGCCACTTTACCGGTAAAAATGACGAGACGATCATGAATCCAGCGGTAGAGTGTGAAAGCTGTTGAGAAATGACTGAGCAGTAAGGTCATGAAGCCCACTTTGCAGACTGGGCATAATGGAAAAATGGCAATGTAGTATATTGCAAGATCTGAGCATTTTGTTATGTTGCCCTCCCTGTTGGGGAGGTGTTAATAAAGTTAGTTCAATATTTGCTGCCTGCAGCTGAGCATGTGTTAGTCTTTCTCAGTGCAATACACAAAAGAAAGATGGCGATGAGGCGCGATGAGGAACACTCTTTTACATTTCATTTGAGAAATTAAGGACTGAAGAACATTGTGACACATTTTTGGAACTCCTGAAGTTGATTTTGAGGAAGTTTGAGCAATTTGAAAGATTATTCCATGTGCATATTGTATTCAGGTACACTGAGAGTCAGCATTGTCTGTAATTGACATAAGTAGCACTGAAGACACATTTGGGGACAATGGGATAATTCAATCCTAATAAGGCGGACTGGAGTAATTACGAATAAAGGTTACACATTTGGCTAAAACTGAATAAAATAGGAGATGAAGATAAAGTAAATGTCTTCCTCACCATGATGGGGCCAGATGTTTTTGATGTAGTTTTTAACCACTGTTGTCTGAGACCCCCCCCCCCAGTTTGATGGAATATGCTGAAATTAATGAAATTCTGGGCTCATATTATGGCACGACTAAGAATGAGATTGCACTACAAGTTGCAATTCTTGAAAGGAAGCAGTTGCCAAGTGAGACTTTTGTAGGTTGCATTCTTGAATTAATTAAACTCAAGTGTGACATGAACTTACAAACATGTCTCTAAAGTTGATTTCGAGGAGACCTAAAGAACAGTAAAATCCAAGTCAAGCTTTTGAGCGAAGGCTGATGGAGGGAGACCTGCAATGAGGCCACAGCCATGGAAATGGCGGAACGAGATAGTTGCAAATTGCAAGGGAGTCCTGGCAGGGGAGGTCCACCAGCCCATGGCAGCCAAGTTCACAGTCTCAGAGTTAAAAATTTAGATGCTGACACCAATCATTAAAATGCTCCCTTTTCCATTCAAAGTGCTATGCATATGTGAAGGTCAGTTATATCCAGACTGCATGCAGGAGTAGAAGAAACAATAATGTTCCAAGTCGCAGTCGAGAACCAGGTCACAGCCATGCACCAGATCAAGGTCGTGGTAAATCTAAAGCTAGTTGAGGAGTCTGGAAATCCTCAAAGCACATATGATAGATGTAGAAGCAGAAGTTGATGTTATTGAGCAGGAAGAACAAGAATTGTATTCTGTCGGAGAGCAAGAAAAGCAGGACATGGAAGAGGAGGGTAAAAGGGCTAGAGATATAATTCCAGCACCTGTAGTAAAAGTGAAAGTTGGAAATTCACAACTTACTTTCATCATTGATACAGCTGCAGTAGTGCCTGTTATCTTGGAAGAGGAACATAAGAAGTCCCTAAGTCACATTGCCTTATACAAAACTGACAACATGAAACTGACTAGTTATTCCAATAACAATATTCTAGTGTTTGGTGAATTTAATGTTAGAGTCAACTACAGTAGTATAGTAGGAGCAGCAATAATAGGAGGAAACAAAGTCTCCCTGATGGGAAGAATTGGCTTAAGAAGAGAGTTAATTGGACTGAATTTTTTTACAGTAGGGATCAGTAAGAGTACATCTGTCATTGAGAAAGTGGTAAGAAAGTAGCATTTGAGCAAGGAGGAGCAAATGATAAAATCAGTCATCAATAAGTCAGCAGACCACGCAAATGTGGATGTTCTTTTGAGATTTCCTGTGAAGACTGATTTATTTCTAGCCATTGAGTAACCTGTGAATTATTTTACCTACACAAATGACATGCCAGTGTCTGCCAGAGAAATTATTGAAGAAACTCACAAAGAGGTGGCCCTCAGTAAAGTGTTCAATTATATCATGAATGATTGGCCTAAAAAGTGTGATGAGAAATTGCCAGAGTATTTCACACATGGAAATGAACTGAGTGTAGTTCAAGGCAGTCTCTCATGGGGCTTAAGAGTCATTATCCTGCAAGGTTTAGAGAGAGATTGTTAGAGGAACTTCATCACGAACACACAGGGATAGTCTGCATGAAAGCAATAGCAAGAAGCCATTTTTGATATCCAAAGATAGATAGAGATATTGAAGAATTGGTGAAAAGTTGTGAGGTACACCTCAGAGTGAGAAATGATCCAACCAACCTTATATTCCATGGTCAAACACAAGAAAACCATGGGAATGAGTACATGTTGATTTCTTTGAGATGGAAGGGAAAGAGTACTATGTTTTGGTTGATATCTATAACAAGTGGATAAATGTTGGTCTATGCCCAATACCACAATTGCCAAAACTATTGAGGTTTTGAGAAGTTGATTTGCAATTTGAGTTGCCAGAGATGTCTGTGTCAGATAAATGGCCCACAGCTTTCCATCAGAAGAGTTTGAAATATTTGTGTATGAATGGAGTTAAATATACTCTAATGCCACCACATCACCCTGCATTGAATGATGCTGCAGAAAGAAGTGTACAGATTGTGAAGAGGTGGTTGCAGAAATATTTGCTAGGTGAGAAGCTAGGTAGTAATTTCCATCTTTCTCTTCAATACAGGCTGGACAATTTTCTGGATCTCTTACAGAAAAATCTCATAGTCTGCAACACACCTTATGAGTTAATGCTTAAACATGCTGCTTGGACAAGGTTTAGTTTGCTTAAGCCTGTAGTCAGAAGCAAAGCAAGACAAAGTGAATGTGAGTCATGATATACAAGGCATGAAACTTGAGAGAGTTCTGTGCCAGTCAGAAAGCCATGGTGAAAAACCAATGAGGTGATAAGGAGCAGTATGTGTTTGGAGTTGTTGTAAAGAGGCTAGGTTCATTCACATATCTAGTGAAGATTGGAGAGAGTCTTTGTCAGTGTCAGGTAGATCATTTGCTTGAAAGAGGAAATCTGACAAAGGAGAGAACAGGAAAAATTTCCTATCATCCAAATTTCTCCTACAGCCCAAAGTAAAAGTCAGAAGAAAACTGTAAGCTTGCCAGTATTACAGAATCCACCGGTAGAACAAAGTGAGTCAGGGTCTTTGATTAAGACAAATCATCAATGTCACAGTGCCAACCATTAACTGGAGTTGGTATTTAAAGTCAAAGTTCAGGTTTAACATAGTCAGAGATATTGAGAGAGCAGAGTCAAGGTAATGAAAATGGAAGGGAATAGCCAGACAAAAAGAGAAAGAAGCCAGACAGGTAAATTGAAAGTATGTTGGAAGGAAGAAGAAAAAAACGTTGTTCTTTTCATTATTTCTTGTCAAGTGATATTTTTATTACGCACACACTGATGTTAAGGAAAAACAATTTTTACTCTGTATGCAAGTATGCAACCCAACCTAAATTTGCAGGTATTGTTGATGATGGTTTAGTCATATTCTGGAAACTTATATGCATGTACCATTTTACATTTTAATGTATATGTTTTTCAAATGGGGAGGGTGTGTCGTACATTGCAAGAATTAAGCATTTTTTAATATTGCTCTCTCTGCTGTCCTCTCTGTTGGGGGAGTGTAAATAAAGTTGTTCAAAATGGCTGCCTGCAATTGAGCATGTGTTGGTCATAGTGCACTACATAACAGGCAGAGCCTTTTTAACAATAAAGGACAGTCCCCAACAAGGCATGGGGTGAGCTGCAAACAGACGCATCAGAGCATGTGAACACAGTGCACCAGTTGAGAGACCTTGAAGAAGTTCTATAGTTTGACAAACAGCAAAAATACAAGGCAAGGATATTACTGTAAAGTAGCACCGTAAAACATGTATGGAAAATGAAGGAAAATCATAAAATGATATTTAAATAAGCTGACACAGCAAAAATGGCAGACAAATGCAAATTACTTTATACATATCCTGGTACCAAAGACAATGTAGGAAGGAGTGAATGCACTTTGTCCCTATTTAAAAAGCAGGTGACATAGGGGCATAGAGTGGAACATAGGATAGGCCCTCCTACTGTCAGAATGTGAAGTAAGATTAAAAAATGATAGCATTCACAATGAGATAGGTTTCACAACCTCAGGATGTACCAACGCATTCCATAGCTAATGAAGTGTAGTCACTGTTGTTAAATAGAGAAGCACAGCCTATTTATACTCAGCAAGTATACACCCTGCAAACTGCCCCTCCCCCACAAACTGCATTGAAAATAAATGATCTGCTTTGGTGACACTGTTTGAGAAAAAATGTTGATCAGGACAGCAGGGGAACTTCTTTGCACATTTTCACATTGCACCAAGGAACTTTTTAAATACACCTTGGAGACCATACTGAACTCAAAAGATAGCACTAAGATAAAGATACTGTCGATGCTGGAAATCTGAAACAAAAACAAAAATGGTGGAAAAACTCAGCAGTATATATTTCACCACATTTCTACTTCCCTTTCACTCTGAAGAAATCATACGGACTCGAAACGTCAACTCTGTCTTTCTCTCCACAGATGCTGTCAGACCTGCTGAGTTTTTCCAGCATTTTTTGTTTTTGTTTCAAAAGAAAGCACCTCTGGCAATACAACAATTCCTCAGTTTTACATTGAGAGTCTTCAATGTGCAACAAGCAGAAAAAATCACCCATAACTACCCTCTCTTGCATTAAGCACCAGTGCAGATATAAACATTTTGCAACAGTTAAAATGGTGATGTAGCTAAGAAAGCACAAGACACTGGGAAAGAGTTACAGACAGCTATGAAAAATGGATTCAAAGAGCACACAGTTAGCACATTGTTCCTTGCTCAGACAGATCAATCTACTAAAAAGATGCCTTTCAGCAGTACAATTACGAAAAGCATAGGACTAGCTAGCTGACTGTATCACCGTATTGCCCTACACAATCGACTGCATGAATTTCTTCAAAGCTCTGACATTATGGCAGGACAGACTTATAGGAACTGATGCAAGTGCATCAGATTCAGTTGCATAAACAGTTGGTAAGCTTTCAGTATCTCATTCAGTCTGCCAGTTGGCCAAGCAATAACCCACCATGGCTAAGTGCTCAACTAGAAAAAAGAGCTTGCTTCTCTACAGCCTTTTTCATGGACCAGGATTTTTAGGATTTGCCTTCCTGCCATCTGAGGAATCGGCAGGGAACACATCCCTGGTGATACTCCTGCCCTGCAGTCATTTGACACTCCAGCAAGTATTAATTGGCTGGAGGCAGGACTTGCACCTCTCACTCAGGTAGAAGCCCCAGCTCAGAGAACTGCCTGCCAATCTGATTGTCCCACAGCCTAAGTCCTGGGAGTCCAGGACCAGGAAATTTTTATGGGGTTCTCAGGGTAATTTGAACAGAAAATACATTGAACATGTATGTCACATGCCTTCAAATGCTGAATGAAATTAATTTATTTTAATACATCTTGTAGATTTTTCTATAGTTCATTAAAAAGTCAGTTGTTTAAAAGTAACATTGATATAACATACATAGCCTTTAGGTGAAACTAATAAAGCTTGACAGCAGAACTCATTGAAAAAAACTAGTACATATGCATATGACCACAGTGCTTGAGTTCAACTGCTGGTGGTTGTTTGGAATCTGTTACTGCAATTTTACTGACCTCCTCCAGACATGTTGCAAGACCCCCCCTCACCATTGCAAGCACCTGCAGGTCCAGCACTTTATAAGTCTTAGAATTAACCTTTAAGTGTGTCTCTTTCTGTTTCCCTTTCCCAGGAAGTGTGCAGTGACCTGCCTTATTCTTTGCCATGAGTTGCCTATAATATGCAAATCGATGGTACAGTAGTTGTTCCTGTTTAGATATGCCACAGGATTTTTGGCAAGCATGTGAATTGCTACATGCACATCCAATGATGCCCTGCACCCTTGAAGAAGCTATGAATTGCAAAGTTCAGTGTACCCCTAATGCTACTGCTCATGGCGGTCACTTCTGACATGCAATGCAGTTGAGTACCTCAAGATACAGTAGAACAGAAAACTAACTGACAACTATGATAGATGCCTGGAAAGCTCCAATGGCATAATAAATTTAGAAAAGTAGTCATCTTCACTGCCACTAGTAGTACACTAGTGGAACAGGGAACTGATATCATGAGTGACTAGCTCCACAATGCTAGCCTACACCTCATAAAGGGGAGGTGCATTGTGGC
Organism: Cetorhinus maximus; assembly: GCF_964194155.1. Taxonomy (NCBI): domain Eukaryota; kingdom Metazoa; phylum Chordata; class Chondrichthyes; order Lamniformes; family Cetorhinidae; genus Cetorhinus; species Cetorhinus maximus. The sequence continues at coordinate 48,704,483 of NC_135884.1, read as the reverse complement.
CGGAGCAAGTGCTGGCAGTCATGCAGAAATGAGTCTAACCTGGAAAAGAACAAGGGAGAGAGTGGGTTCCAGGGCATTCAGACACTGCACTGGAGGCCTTGCTGGAGGAGATGGAAAGGAGGAGAGATATCCTCAAGGGGCCCTCCAGGCACACACTCAGAAGGCAGTGGGAGCAGGTAACTATGGAGGTCTATGCCAGGAGTCAAGCCACAACGACTGTCGAGCCACAAGAAATTCAATGACCTCACATGAGTGCTTAAGGTCAGTGAATGCATCTCCAAATGCCATATCCTACCAACTGTTCCACTAGCCTCCAACGCTGATGAAATCACCACACCTCCATCACTCACCTACCAACAACTCCTATCAATCCGGAATCATACCTTATATTCATATGCTCCACTGTACCCACAGACTACTAACACTGTTACAAACCTCACATCCACATCTCATATTTTGCGCACGATTCCAACTATTCAATTATGACAGTCACATCATCCAAAAAAATCACATAAAATTCACTGAAACATTTCCTTTCTTGCAGGACAAGGTGGTCCACAACTGCAGGGGAGCAAGAGCTAATTCACCTGCATGTATGAATCCTCATAGAGGAGGTGGTGCTGGCCATTATTGGGACAGCCATTGCTGAGGCAGTGGCCATTAGTGGGGCAGGAATCATTGAAGATAATTGTATCTTCATAACTAATCCTCCTTCTGAGATTCCAACTCCCCAGCTTCCCACAGTTTTCTAATTTACAAGCTGCAGATGGTTTAAGCATACACCTCTTACTCATCCCCATCCACTGCCCCCTACCCACCTGAACCACAATCTTACCCTTGTGCCTTTCTCCTTTCAGCTATCCAAGAATTGTAACCTGATCAAACAGTGAAGAAACAGCAAGAAGACAGTGATGATAAAGATGCACCATCACTTGATTTCACACTCGCAACCAACAACTTAGACACTGACACTACACCTATCTTAGAGGATAAATTAGAGGCAGGATAGGCATGTGGTGGGACACCGGGCATGAGTAGGCTACAGAGATGGCAGTGGAAAAAAATATGCAAGTGCCACCCTGCTGGAGGGCAAGGTCACAAAAGTTCTGCTACAGAGAACTGAGATGTAGACTTCAATGCAACAGACTACAGAAGAGCACTGATGAGTATCAGCAATAAAATGCTTGGTGCAGAGAGGGAAGCCTATGGTCAATATTGAGGAGCAGGGAGGAGTACAGCACCAACTTGATATAGGGCTTGTACAGAGCTTGGAACATTTTATTTTCAATATGGAAGCGATGGCCAATTCAGTTCAGAGTTGTGGATCCAACCATGATGCCATATCTGATGGCTGAAGTTGCCTCTTCCTTTGCACCACAAGCAGAAGCCGTCCAATATCTAGGTGCTGCAACGGGTGCTCACACTGGTGCAAGTTCAGACTGCTTTTTGGAGTTAGGGGACAACTGGCAGACTTGATTACTAGCTGGCTTCAAGACAGAACGCAGAGATGGGAATAAAGGATAGTTATTCAGTGTGGCTGAATGTGAGAAGTGGTGTTCCATCAGTTCTAGGACCACTGCTGTTCACACTAAATTTTCCAAACTTGCAGATGACACCAAATTGGAAGGGATAGTCTGTATTAAGGACTGCAACAAATTATAGGAAGACATTAATAAACTTGCATAATGAGCAAATAATTGACATGTAAAGGTCAACACAGATAAAAGTGAGGGAGTACATTTTGGTAGGAAGAATACAGAGGGTGCATATTACTTGGAAGGTGGAAGTCTAGGTGGTGTAGAGCAACAAAGGAATCTCTCAGTACAAATACACCAATCACTAAAAGTTGCACCACAGGTTAGCAAGGCCACTTTAAAAAAAAAACAAACCGAATACAAGACTTTCATTTCTAGAGGGATAGAATTGAAAAGTAGGGAAGTTATGCTGAACCTTTATTGAACCTTGGTTAGATCACTTAGCCCACACTTAAAGTACTGCATACAGTTCTGGTTGCCATATTGTAAAATGGATATAGAGTACCAGAAATGTATGGGTATACATGTCAGGAAAGGATTGACGAGCTGAGTCTCTTCTCTCTTGAAAAAAGAAGACTGAGGGTTGAACTAATAGATGTCTTTAAATTTCTAAAAAATGTTTTTAAAAGGAAGAGTGGGTTACTGAGAGAATGTTTCCTCTTAAAGAGAAGAGAATAACCAGACGTCATCAGTATTAGAGAGTCACCTAGAAATCCAATAGGGAATTCCACAGAAACTTTTTCACCCAAAGAGTGGTAAGAATGTGGAACTCGCCACCACAAGGAGTGCTTCATACCATGATGGAGCAGCTGCAGCTGAGCATCCTATGCAGAAGCTGCTTGAGGTCATCCTCCAAAGCCACCTGCAGTGCTCTTCACAGAAAATCAGCAGCTTTCCACCGGCCATGCAGGAACCTCTTGAGTAGCGCTGCGTAGAAGAAGTAGGACAAGGCAAACTGGCAAGTTTGATCCAAAATTGGCTCAGAGTTAAGCAAAGGATAAGAGCCTGTTTCCACTGGGGTCCCATAGGGATCAATACTAGGCCCCTTAATTTTTTTGTGGTTTACATCAATGATTTGGAATTGAATGTAGGGAGTATTATTCAGAAGTTTGCGGTCATTACAAAAATTGGCCATGTAGTTGATAATGAAGAAGAAAGCTTAGACTGCAGGATGAATCAATGGATTAGTCAGGTGGCCGAAACAGTGGCAAATGGAATTCAATCTAGAAAGGTTTGAGATAATGTGTTTGGGAAAGACTAACAAAGCAAGGGAATGTACAATGAATGATAAGCTACTGAGAAGCTGTGGAGCACTTGTCCACAGATCCCTGAAGGCAGTTAAGGTAGTCAAGAAGGCATACGGGAAGCTTGTCTTTATTAGCCGAGACATAGAGTATGAGAGCAGGGAGGTTATGCTGGAACTGTGTAAAACACTGGTTAGGCCACAGCTAGCGCATTTGCGTGCAATTTTGGTCTATAGGAAGGATGTGATTGCACTAGAGAGAGTACAGAGGAGATTTACAAGGATGTTGCCTGGACTGGAGAATTTTAGTTATGAGGAAAGATTAAGTAGGCTAGGGTTGTTTTCTTTAGAATAGAGGAGGCTGAGGGGAGACTTAATTGAAGTGAATAAAATTACGAGAAGTCCAGTTAAAGTGAATAGAAAGGCTCTATTCCCCTTGGTTGAAGGGTCCACTACCGGGGGCATGGATTTAGGGTAGGAGGCAGGAGGTTTAGAGGGGATTCAAGGGGGAATCTTTTCACCCAGAGGGTGGGGAGATTTGGAACTCACTGCTTGGAAGAATGGTAGAGGCAGAAACCCTCATCACATTTAAATTATTATGCCATATTTAGATTTAGAACTTAGATATTCACTTGAAGTGGCACAACCTGCAAGGCTGCAGATGAGCTGAAAAGAGGAATTAGGTTGGATGGCTACTTGTCAGCCAGCACTAACACAGTGGCCTGAATGGTCTCCTTCTGTGCTGTAAATTTCTTTGGTTCGATGATTCACAAATACTCATGGAAGACAAGGCACTAAGTGATTAATTAACATTTGTATACAATACAGCATGATTTCATTTAGAAATTTGGACTGAAATGTTTATTTTGTGGTGGTTATTATTTTTGTATTGTAGACAAGTGGGTGTTGTGATGGTCACTGATAGAGGAAAGGTAAACTGTTAGACTGTTGGTGACTAGGAAATTGGGTTTGCAGTTACAGGTATCTCATTTGGATGAGATCTTCAGACAGCCCAGCAGAAAGAGGCTGTCGAGGTTGACTTCTCCTCTCTTTTTCATCTTCCCTTTCCTTCTCCTCCTCCTGTACCTCCTCCATGCCCCTGCTCCTCAAGTGTGCATCATAGAGCTGGTAGCACAGGCTGTTCCCTCATGGTGAAGAGGCTGTGTAGCATACAGTAGCCATCACACCCATACCAATTCCTCCAAATACTGCAGGCTTTCTCCAGAGTCATCCAGACAGCAGAAGCATTGTTTCAGCCGATTTCATGTAGCTTCATGGCTTTCATTGTATACATGATTCGCAAATGTGTGTAGGTTGCTCACTGGAGTCATTCAGCCATGTCATTAGTGGATAGCTCTCGTCGCCCAGTAGCCACCCTTTTGTTTGCACTGGTGGCTCACACAATGGCACAATACACTGGCACAGAATGAACGAATCATGACTGCTGCCAAATTACTCGGTATTGACCTGTATGATTTACTGCCTATGGCGGGACACCAAATGGACGTCCCTTTCAGTTCCAGAATATCTGATGCCCGCAAAGCAATGTGTATGCAATTAATGGCACCCTACACCAGGGGAAGCTTGCAATCTTGGTGAAGCTCATGCTCACTCTGCCTGCTTCTCTCCGAAAATAGAGGATGAAAAGTAGCTAGCTGTCATTGAATAGAAAGCCTCAGTGACTTTCCTTATGCAACAGCAGATAGCAAACTGCGAGATATTGCAAGTACCTCCAGCTGCAGCCTGGAAGGAGCCTGATGCATATAAGTTCATCACAACAGTCACCTTCACAGCCACTGACGGTACTGCCCTTGCCCTGCCCTGAGTTTACAGTTGTGGCTGCAGTAGGTGGCAGATTTTGATGAAGGTGTCCTTACTAAAAAGCAGTTGCTCCCTGGGCAGATATAACCGCCTGCTGAAAGCCCTTCTCTCCCTCCCCCTCTTCCTTTCACTAACTGCGGCTTGCCCTGCTCTGGGTGGCTTCTGCTCATTCTCCCAGTCATGCTGAATTCCAAGGAGAATGGTTACTCCTGCATCGATGTCTGGGAACATTTGGTTTGTTCAAAAGCCTTAAAGTCAGCACCTGCCAGACCACTCCCTGTAGACCTTTGCAACTTTAAACAAATGTACATAAAATCCAATACTTGTACAGTTGAAACAATGGCTAAAACAAAATCAACCAGGAACTAATCCATGAGTAGTTGGTGATCCCTTTAAATTGTGCTGGTGGAATTTCATTTCAGTTGCTGAACGTATGTTGAGCTGTGCAAAGTTAAAGGGGGGAGTGTTGGCTGGAGCGTGACCTCCAAAATGGCACCACTGGCTTCAAATCGCCATTGCACACTGACTGATGTCATGACCTTCCTTCTCTGCATACTTCCAGTGGATATTCACGTATGTGCCTGAGCTGACATCCTCAGCAATAAGGCATCAAGCACGATTCATCGCACAAATGTGTGCACATGATGCAGTCACCATTTTGAAGCTGTAAGTGCACTCATAACACCGAGAAAACATATGCAAATGATCCCAATTTCTCATCCAGTAGTTTGTCCAAATTTTGCGAGCTGCATAAATAACCATCACTAATGTTGTAAATTAGCTCCAAAATACCCCTTGATTTAGGGAGAACTCATTGGCTAAGTGTTTTTCATGTTCATTAATGAGATGTGAACAGTGCTGGCATGAGCAGCATTTGTTGCCTGGTGAACCACCAATCCATCTGGTGTAGTTGCATCCACAGTGCTGTTAGGAAGGGAGTTCCAGGACTTTGATCCAGTGACGTTGAAGGAATGATGATATATTTCCAAGTCAGTATGGCATGTGGCTTGAAGTGGGACTTGCAGGTGCTGGTGTTCCAATGCGCCTGCTGTCCTTGCCCTTATAGGTGATAGTGGTCACAGGTTTGGAAGGTGCTGTCGAAGGGAAAACTCTATCGCCTCAACATAAATAAATAAGTGTCTGAAGGCACAATGCAGTTGTAAGATTTTTTCCACGCTATTATAATGGAGACGTTAACCCATTTATTTTAAATGCCTTAAGATTACTGCATGTAGTATTGGTGTACAAATACATTTAGCATATAGGCCTAAGGAGTCTTAATCGTTCTGAAAATTAATCCAAAAGTGTCAGAGAATATATCCTATTCAGTTGAATCAGTTTTTAAAGCTCATTTTCATTGTGTGCTTCATAGGCTTCAATGACTGAGAATAACATACCTCTATACACTACTGCTTCCATTGGAAATCCCACTGTAGCCACCATGGTGGGTGCTATTCATGAGGAGCTAAATGGTGCAGTGGAGCATTCAAATAGCAATGAGAGTGACAGCAGTCCAGGACGTTCCCCACTGCAAACAATGTGAGTACTAAAGCATTGCTTCCTGCTTTCCCCTTTGCCTGAATTGTTTTTTTTCAATAATCTCTAGGATGGTCAGGATTTTGGTATGTCTTGGCTTTGTTGTAACAAACTGATGAACTGTTTGTTTGGAACCATGCTCTCCCTGTGTTCATGTACTACCCTTTATCCATTTTTGCACAACAGCATTTCAAGATTTTAAATGTTCAAGCCTTCATTTTATCCTTCAGAGTTTTGTTGACATTTGTGCAAAGGTTTTTAGTGGACACCTATCCTTAGTACTTAAGCGGTGCCTGTGGTAAGGCATCTAGGCATTGCTGTCTATATCACTGACTCAGCATCTGTTTCTCTCTCCACAGATGTTGCCAGATCTGCTGAGTATTTCCAGCATTTTCTGTTTTGACTCCGCATCTGACTGGGAGTATATAGGTCTGCGCAGTTGAGCCAAAATCAGATGTTTATTTCCAATTTTTTTTCCATTCCCTGCTGAAGTTGCCTCGCGAATACTGCCTCAGCTACCTCACCCAAGTAACTCATTCCACATGTGGATCTCAATGCAGAGGGCATCATAGTCCAACCCAGCCATGTCCATACACACATGCGCTTTTCAGCAGAGATCACAAGGTAGTAATTAGGATTGGGAATCTGAGCTTAATTTTTTTCTGTACTCCAGAGTACTGAGGTCAATTTTAACACTACAAAGGCTGCCGTGGTTTAAATCATTGAATTGAGCCAAGATCACCTGATCAGTATGGGTCACTGCCTATACCAGGCCATTGAAGAATTCAAACTGCATTTATTGCTAAAGGCCACTCACTAAAATCTGTCAACCTGTAGTGGTAAATCCAAGTTAAATAATATGGAAGATGCACCCTCAAAAACTTAAATAACATGTGCTTAAGTGCTTACCAGAATTACTTTTTCCCAAGCTGTGAGCTTAGTGTTTGTCATTTTATTTGCACCAGAGATTTAAAAAAATACCTTTTTAATTACTTAAAAATACTGATCTCTGGTGACCATAATTTCTTTGACATCTTCACTATTATTTCAGATCTAAGTGTATGCCATTACTCAGGATCCTCATATTTTGTTCTATTAGGCCCAGCCTGTGATGCTCTTTTTTAAAAAAAGCACTCTCCTAGATTTTCTCTCACCCAGGATGCCAAAGTCATTTTTTATTGTTATTTTTGGCAGGTCTCTTTAATATATATTTTTTGTATAATATATTGTTTTAAATCTGCAAGACCCTTCAAACAGAAGTTAATTATTTTGTCAACTTTATAGATTCCCAGCATGGCTGACTGTATCTGTCTTTGAAACACTGCAGGTCCAATCATTGTTTTCAGCCAGTGAAGTTAATTTCATTTTTCTGGCAGGGGACTCATCAAGTCAGAACCATGGACACTTTAAAATTAGATCGGTCCCAAATAATTGGGAACAATTATTAAGTCTGGATGGTCCAGCTCCGACTAATGTGAATATGTCCTATATCATAGGTCCTAACCTGGCAGAGCACAGGTTTATTTTTCAATTGATGAGCATTTGCATTTACCGATATGTTCCATGGATGCTTACCAAGGGAACCTCTACAGAGTTTAAATCATATATCCAAGTACTTACTATTTTATGGCTGCTAACAATTAAAAATAGGTTTAAAAAGAAAGATGCTCTGCAAGCATCTTTCTGAGTGCACCACTTAAAATCTAGGAACATTTTAAATATAATTTGCACATTTCTTTAGGTTTTTAATTTCTAGGTCCTATTTCTGAGATTAGTAGGATGGATAGGAAATCTTGCCCCCAACCTCTGCTGATGTGCCAGACGAATGGCCACTAGAAAGTGTATTAATGCAGCTTGGCTGATAATTGTTCCTTGCCATTTGTTAGGAAGGCCTTGACCTTCTTTCACCAACTCCCCTGACAACGCAACTGAGATCAGGAAGCTAGTATGTGGGGAACTTCCAAGTACAAAACCATATCCTACCACACCCTTGGCACAGCTTGTTGGGTGTTCTAAAACTGCACCGCCCAATACAAATGCTCTGAAAGAAAAAAACACCTGTTTGTAGCAACAAACCTAACATGTTTTAGTGCTGAGGTTGATATTTGTAAATGTTGTCAGGAAAGTTTTATTTTCTACAAATGACAAAATGATTATTTTTATTATTTCCCTACTGCAACTGTAATAACTAATGATTATGCAAGAAATAGTGTATGACATTCAATGTCTTAGAAGGGAATTTGATTAGAAGCCAACCATCGGGCATGAGATTTGTGCTAGATGTTTATTGTGGCGAGAACCACCAAGGAACACCTGTTGTATTTTTAATTTTGTTTCTCAAGTGATATGAATATGACTTTGCCTGTGCTGCTGGCAGTCAAAATACTACCATTGCCTGTGATATTTGCATTGCAACATTACCTACCATTGTTAGAAGTCAGGTCAGATCGCTAACCTTGGCTATTGGTGCTATGATCACATTCATTGCCGAGCATTACTGACTTTACTAGACATCATAATCCTGTGTTATTGCAGCCATGGCAGAACAATAAATGGATCTGTCAGTAAATACGAGCAAACGTTTTTTTCTTTATTAATCTCCTTCCTAATACTGCTTGTAGGTGATCTCGGGATCAAACCAAGTTGGGAAAAGCTCAGATTATTTCAAGCTGCACTCTAGTATTCTTTGAAAGGTGTCATGCTTCTAGCAGTGGTTACGTAAACAAAATGTGTTGAACTTGACAGAAGATGAACAACTGTCGTGTTAGCACGTGCCACTCTGTAATGAGCACTTTATGTAGCAGCGTATGTACGTTCCAGAGCTACAACTCCTGTGATCTTTTTGAGAAATAACCATTCAAACAAGGTTGAGTACACAAGTTCAAAAGTAGGATGATTAGATCCAAAGTGGCCGACAGCAAAGCTTTTCTTTTTTAATATAACTTGGTTAGAGTACAATCCTTTGTATCATTCTGCATGGCAAATGATGCTGATAACAAAATGAGCACTCAAAGGTGTTGAATAATTTTGCCTTTAGCCACTGTACACCTAAAAGTTGTAATAAATTCTGCAGAATAAAACCGCTCATTCACTTGCTTACATTATAAGCTTAAAATAATATGCTGCAGACAGCATCATTGCCAGACATTAATGGTGGCTCATATGAAAGGCTACATGATTTATAGATCACTCTTAAAATATCAAAAGGAAAATTAATAGGAGCATTATAGTACCAGACGGCAGTATAATGAGCGCATATATAACAGTATGAAGTAATGGGAGATTGCTGTCCATGCTAAGTATGGATGGTGTTGAGGGCAGAATGCTGGAACAGGAAGGGTAAGGCAGGATGGGTGGGTGTGCAGTCCCTCTGGATGTTCAGTATTTATGGGGATTATTGAGCAAATTCCCCAAGCTGACTCTGGAAAAAATGCATCTTAATGTAATCTTTAAAACTGCCAGTATAAGAGGAAGTTTCCATGTATATGAGATTAGATTTTTTTGATTAATTGGTGTGGTTTGTTACATCTTGTGCATCTGTTTTACATCCTACAATTTGAATCCTGTGCAGAAATTAATCCAACAACTACATTCAAATTTAAAATTAGTCTTTAATGATATCCTTGATGCAATAAAGTTGAGTGATGGCGTCCAGTGTACAAGCTTAGCTTTCCATGTGGAATTGTTGTATATTCTGCAACTTGTTATTAGGCATTAGGCGTTGGTTAGCATTTTGCAGAAGCACATGCTTTTTAAACTGTGTATGTCTTGTTTACTGTGTCACATCTGGTATGTTGTGCAAGAACGGTAGCTTAGATAAAATCAACATTGCTTTGTACCTAATGTGAAAAATACACAGGTGAAGTGTGTGAAGAATTTGAACACAGCAATAGTTATGTCAAACCACTTGCTGGTGTTGCAGCACCCTTTAAAACCCCTCACATGCTTGTTAAAAGCTTTGCATCCTTCTTCAAACACATCAGTAACAAAGTAAGTATTGTCAATCGAGACATTTTCTCATTGTGGCTACAAACCACTGAAGCTTTTGTTTTGTTTGAAATGCTGGAAAGTACACATGCAGTAGAATAATTACTGCTCCAGGATAGCACTTTCATCCTGACATGCTCCGAAGTTTGTTACAAAGCAAACAAGCACACACTGTGCAATGGTGAAGCACAATATACCCCAAAACAGAGTGTTTCATTGAAAGTCAATCCTTTAGACTAAAGAAATAAATGATTATTATGCAGTAGATAAGAATTCAAAATATAGCCTGGGAGTGGGTATTATTACAGAAACGTAGGAACAACAAGGTCTGTGGGTGGTGGAAGTCAGTCAACAAGGGGTGGGGGTGAGGGTAAGGGAGACCAAGTCAAATATACTGCTGTTTTTTCTAAACAAAAAATGAATGCTTTTAACAAGTGAATTGTTTTGAAAGCAGTAAGGGCGTTCTCTGCTTTTCCACTTTACTTCCTGTTTCAGTGCATGATAGTTAAGCAAAAGAAACAAAATTATTTGAACACACTGTCTTTTTTTAATTCTGGTCACTCAGGAAGGCACTGTTTGCTCACTGGCATGTTTACATGAGCTTCCTGACAAAGCCACCCCAAAATCTATTTGTGTTTCTGACTAGATTGTTGTAAATGTGATTTACACAGGACATTTTTCAAGTGTTATCACTGTGGTTTCATAAAATCAACCCACATTCCCCCCCACCCCCCTGCCATGGGTTATTCATGTGCTATTCAGTAATGAGAATTTGGCAGATCTCATCTCCTTAGTGCATCCCTTGCCCAGTCCAAGGGCTGGGATCATGTTCTGCCTTGTTTACAACTGACAGCATTATTATTCTCGTTAGGAATGCAGTTTCTTATCACACTGTTATGTTTAGCAGGCTTTTTCCCCTCAGCCTGTGTTTCCTGGCAGTGCTTTTCTTCCATTATTGACAGTTTGTAAAAATATGCATTAATTTGGAGTTTAAAACATGTATCATGGTGTCTAGTTGCTGTGTTTGGTTGAAGTTGATTAATGATAGAACCTCACTCAGGGTCACCCTCTAGAGAGAAGGCTCACAGGTTCTGCATGTTAACTAGAGCAGCAGTACTCACAGTGTTCAGTGATCAGCCTCCACAAGGTGCTTGATAAACAGCTGCTATGTTGTACTTCATTTAATTTATGTTTTCTGAATGTTGTGAATCTATTGTTTTATTAGATTAAAATATCATTTTAGTTAAGTACAATTATTTTTGTTTATAAATTTGACAATAGTTTCTTGGGCTCTTACTTTCATCCAACCATTTTTTTAAATGTTGCTGTGATAATTACTTTCCTATTCAGTTATAAGCTGCCTAAAATACATGTCCCTTTGTTGCTATATAACTGTAAAATGATTTTGTTGTAGGTACCCTATCCATGTCAAAGAGGAGCCAGTGGACCCAGAAGAGATGGAAGGTCCCCTGTCTTTAGTGACAACAGCAAATCATAGTCCAGAGCTGGACAATGACAGAGAATTTGAAGAGGACCCAGGGAATGAAGACATGGAATGAGCATGTTTCCCATTTTTCCTGAGATGAAGATTAAAATAAAAGAGAGCTTGTCAGACTTACCTGTGAAATCTCTCCATAATGTGGAAGTTTGGAGGAATTTTCAGCCCCTTTTTGACAAAGTAATGAAATGTTTTAAATGACTTTTAGTGCCATTAAGAATCCCATTGGGGAATGTTTCTGATTTTTTTCTACTTTTTGTTGGAAAAATGGAATTTGTATTCTACATACATTGGATGGACTTGTTTGGTACTTGGGATTTTCCTCTCCTGAAGTCAACATCAGTGTTGAAAGTTACTGAACTGTACAGTCATACACAAAGACTTTGCAGCAGATTTTGGACTGCAGTCCTGCCAAGTTGGACTCATGGGTCTGATCAAAACTGTTCATAGTTCAAACTGCAGGTAGAGCTCTTCCCAGAACTCGCATATTCAAACGGAAGACTGAGGCTAAAACTGATTTGCACAGTACTGGAAGTGGATTATTAAAATATCACTGCCTTTAATCCACGTTTGTTTCCATGGGGCAGGGGAGAAGGGAAATAATTTGTGAAAAATAATTAGACGAAATTTTATTGTATCACTGTTTGCTTCTGCTGCACTCAAGCAGTTTTATAATTGTAGGCCGCAGGCCTCTGGAGGACCTCATTAAGCTCTATGTTCAGCAGTAGTGGTTGAATGTTAAGATTTTTTTTAACCAATGGGACAAATGCCTGACATCAATTTGTAACACACACAGTAGTTTTTCTGTCATTCATTCCCCTTAACTTCATTGAGATATTTTTTAAAAAAAAAACAACAATTAAACCTCAGATCAGTTTTTATTCTGTGTACAGTTTAACAATACTGCATTATTTCATTTGCTTTCAGTCAGCAATCAGCAGACCCAACTTTTAGTATCAACTGGCGGAATCAATGTTCCACGACTCCAGAGAAAGGTTCACTTTTAGAAAGGCTGCAGTAATGAAACAAGGGGACAGAATGACAGAAAAAAAATTGACAATTAGTAACTAGCCCTTGTCTCCTGCATAGCATCATAGAATTATTCCTGTTGTTCAGGTTCAGCAAGTAGTAAGGAGACACAGGAGTTGAGTCAAAGAAAGTAGAACATGAAAAGTTTTGTCTGTACAAATAATAATTCACACGACAGTTAAGCTTTTCAGTTAAGTTTATGTCCAGTGCTGTGTTAAGTAGTTCTGTAGGTAGAGATTTGTTATTTCTGTAAACTTAGAAAACTTCACAATAGATGACAAAATAGAAAGCTATGTCACTAGAGCTTATCTTGCAAGCTTATAGTGACCCTGAAGCAAACTTTACGTACAGAAAGTAATTCTGTTAATATAGGTCATTGAATTCTTTTCCAAAACACTCAGCATCTTTCCTGTTTCAAGGCTGCGACTTGGTCACTTTTCTGTCACCACCACATCCCCCCCCCCCCCCACCCCCCAAATGTATTTATTTAGGACTATATAGGTTGGCAGTTGAAGAAGCTTTCAGAGCTTTATTTATTTTTACTTTTTTTTTAATCAGATTTTTCTGAGATTACCAAAGATGATCTAAAAGGTAAATTATATGTTCTCTGTTTGATGCTTTATCTGATGAAGCCAAATATCCTCTTATTGTTGATCAAAGGAGGTACCAGAATCGAGAGGGGGAAATGGCTAAAAATGGACTGATGCACAGACAGTAACCTGTGATGTTAAAGTCTCCTTTTAACAGCGTCTGCAACAGGCCAGGTGGATGTTTGAACCAAAGGTATTGTCTCTGAAAATTCAGCTTTCTCTTTCCTATAATGACCAAGTTTGCTCACTGTAGGAAGATGTAATTGGTGACCAAACCAGGGAACTATATCGCTGAGGCCAGAACAAAAGGGAGCATTCCATCAACGGAAGGTGAATGTAGAACCTTTCTGTGCAGATAAGAGTGACACAAAAAGGTGAAGATGCAAGATTCAAGTGGTAATACAGAGAGAAAAGGAATAGCTTCCATGATGGAACTGGACCACATAATAGTGTTTTAGGATAATGCTCGTTAGGGAGGCTGTATTTGAAAGATAGTGTGCCACTTTTGTTTGGAGACCAATATGTTTTGTGCCAAGATTACTTATTTTTGGTTTGCTTTGGCACACATCTTCAAATTTGTTTAGTTTTTGTTCCAGCATTCTTCATACAAAAGCACTCATAAGCTTGGTACAAGAGACATTACAGCAGATTTTTTTAAGCTTAATCCAACTTTCTGTTAAATGGACAGTCTGTGGTCTTTTGAAATATATATTTGTAATGGCATTCCAGGCAGCTTCATGAGGATGTGCAGGCAGTAGCTAAATGGGATCATGAGAAGAGATCCCATACTTTCAAACTGAGTGGCCTGTTGGTTAACTCTGTATTTGAGGGAATAAGAAGATGGTTAGATTAGTACATTCTCAGCATGTGTAGCTAGACATGACTAAAGTTAACAGCATGAGAAACTGTTAGTACGCATACCTCAGTTCAAACTTTTAGGGAATGATAAATAAAACATTTCACTCAGTTGCACTTAGTTGTATGTCTTGCATGTTTAGTCTAAAGACTAGCAAAATTAGAGCTTGCATATCTAGCAGGTGCCACAGCCTTTCAGCAGAATCAACTCTGAACCTCAGGCTCTTTATGTACAGGATTTCAATGATTGAACGTTGTCACCATATCCGTTTGGATATACAGTTGCTTCTAAAGGGTGGGGGTTTGTTACATTGTACATAAATATCCCAATGTGTCGGTGCAAGCCTTTGTCTTTTCTGTTTCTTTTTAAACACTTCTTTCAAACAAAAACAAAAAAAGTCTGTTAAATCACATTTGCTTTTGTGCAACTGCTTTGTATTGACTATATTAAAAGAAAGCTTTGAAAACTACTGTATGTATTGAAACTGCAAATGTTCTGCACATGTATTTTAATTATTAACCCTTGCTTTAAGAATAACAGAAGTTATTTGCTGACATTTGGGAGAAAATCCCCTTTTTTTTGCTTTAACTGTAGTACAGTTGACAGAATTTTAAGTTACTATTGAACGAAGCATTTTGTACAGTTTTGTTTGTGTTAGGCTGTTTTGATACTTCCCGCTTACAAAGGTCCAACCACTGCCCTCTGCAGCTGTCTTAAAAGTTTGAAGGATTTGGAGAAGACAGTTTAAAAAGTCATTTCTCTTCCTGCTGTCGTGAATACTTAGCATGATGAATTCCAGGGCCAGTTGCAGTGAAGTAATGATTATTAAAACTGGGGAGTGTCAACCTGTTGAATAATTTTTTTAAAAAAAGAACTTTACAAGGTGCCAAGATGTAAAGATAATTTGTTACATGCTTTTTCTCTAAGAAAAGCGTACATTATCATGATCGAAGTACCATGATTCAGGTAACTTCAATGTCAGGAATGAGAGTCACGGCCTTCTATACTGTCAAAAGCCAGTGAATAAAAATCTGATTGATTCTTAAAGGTTGTTTGGAAATGGTACAGAATGAGGACATTGTGTTATCATGGTGCTTTGAACGTTGTTGCTGCCAGTTAAGAGATTATTGTAGAGGCATACAGGAACTCATTCCTTACATCAGTGTAATCCATCATTCCATGTCTGTTGATACAGACAATAAAAAAATTCATTGTGTAGTCAGTACTAATTACTGACATTAGCATTCTCAAATGCAATAAAAATGCTGGTTGTTCACACCGTTTGCCGTGTTGTCATTTTCAGGATGATGTTGATCCCTGCCAAGCCCAAAGTCATCATTTTCCAGTATTGTTCCCATTTTTATCACACATCATATGAAAGTTCCTTCATAACAGATGAAATGGCTAGTTATCAAGCACTATTCTGACACTTTACTGACCCAACCATAAAGATGACCAATACAAGTGCCAGTACTTAAACATTAAATTCTCCCGTAATTAATAATGTCGGTTAAACTGTCTCCTTGTAACAGCAATTTAGGTAACTGCATTTGATCAGCTATAAATTCTAACTGCATTAAAATTCTAGAAATATTAGTAATATGGATTTCTTGATGGAAATTATTGCTGATCACAAGTGGTTTGTTTTAACGACCAATGCACAGGTCATGTTGGCCACAAAACTGAGTACACAGGTCAGGTCTGTACACTTTTAATCTTGTGAAACACGCAATTACAAATAGTTGCATTGATTTGTTAAAAAGCTTTAGGTGACATGAATTGTTTCCAGTTTATCTTATTGCTTAGTATTATGAATGTCAGGGGGTATAATTTTAATTTGGGTCACAGAATGATCAGGGTCACTGCAGGAAATGTGCAATCAAATATATGATTAGCTCACTATCTTTAAAAACTCCTCTATGGAATCTGCACTTTGCTGGATTGGCAGGTTGCTTGAAAAAATATCTTTAGATGTTTTGCACAAACGTTCAGAAAATTTGTTTAGCAAATATTAGCACATGTTGTAATGGGATACAGAAGTAACTCTACACTTCTTGCATTCCTCATTAAGTTGACCCCTTTTTAAAACACACATGCTTCTTATTATTCTGCGCCGAAGTAGAAAATCCACATTTAGAGAATTTCCATCCAGTGCGGAATGTCTCTGGCACATGCACAGCTGAATAATTCAAAATACTTGAGCCTAAAGAGAACAAACAATTCAAGACTCTCAACAGCTGCTACGTGTCTTATTGAAGATCTGTTTTCAAATGGAATTTAATCAGTTTTGAAATTAAAAATACTTTACATCACGAGAGGAGGGTTATTAAATGGTGTGTTTTGAAATAAAAGCCCTAACAAACATCTGTTGCACGATAATTGTGCAATAATTGTTATAAAATTTCATGCAAAACTGTTTTTCTTGCATCTATTCAGTGAATGTTAATTATATGGCAGTAAAAATATTGGCCAACATTCCAGATGAAAACACACTATATTCACTAGCCTACACCTGTCAAAGCAATTAGATGATACATATATTTAGGCCACTTTTCTGTATCTTAAATAGACTACACCTAATTCAATAAATTATGAGGTAAACAGCACTAAAAAGGAAATCTATGTTGCCCATTAGCTATAAAAAAGTTTGATATACATATAAATTGCACATATAAATTGAAGCCTAGCATAGTGATGGATTGTTAACTTCTGTTAAGTTCTTGGATATGTTTTCTATACTCAACAAATCCAATGCTGAAAAGTTTTAATTTACATTTATACTGAAAAGAACTCCTATCACTTAATGTACAATACTTGTACACCAAGAAATTACTCAGTGATGTCAGTGGACAAACATTTGTCAGCTTCATTTCAAATTCCTCTGCATGCTATTTTAACAGTACAGTTAAAATAAACTGGCTGACATCTCCATTAAAATTGCCGACAGTGGACTCTTACGTGAACTTGAAAATATTCACCTGCTAATTACCAATAGTAATTCCTAGCGTTTAAAATACACATTGATAAACATGACACATCTGATGTAATTAAATGGTGGTGTATTTTGAGTTAAATATATTTTTAAAATCTTTTTATTAGAAACTTCAAGAGTTGTTTTCAAAAACTAAAACCCATTCTCACTACACTACATTTTATAATTGCTCTTTTATAAAAGTCACTGTGGCACAGCTGCTCTTTATGCTAATGAGTCTTATGCTAATTTACACATGTGCATGGAGCTTTCCAAAAGTTTAAAAGATATAAGCAGCTCAGAAATAGGCTTACAGTTTTAGGTTAATATCTGTGATGCTTACAGTGCATTAGATTGGAGTATTTCAGGAATGATTAGCCTCTTAGTTGCTCAAAAGTCTTTAATCAAAAGCCTAATCTATAATTTTTGGAGAAAGTGGGACCTACAGAATTATTTCATAATTGTCATGATTATTGCATTTAAAAAGCAGTATTTTGAATTTTCTTGTTAAAAAAGTATATCATAAAGTAGAGTCCCTTGGTGATTAGCAATAAAAAACTAGTTTGACGACATGAACATGTAACCTTCGAAATTTGCTCTTATGAAATCGCAGCCCTATGCAAATTCTGTGATTTGTTGACTGCGCTTTATGTTAAAGTTCCACAATATTTATTCTCACACGCAGGATCTTTTTAGGGCAGAGTTTTGCCGTCCAGGTGAGGCAAGTTCCGGAGTGTGGAAAAGTTCTGGAAAATATTGGGTCGGGATCCCACATGTTCCCACCCTCTTGGGTCTGGTGAGAAAGCATTTGAGGCAATTACAAAGGCAATGAATTCCTTCTATCCAAACAGCACATGATTTCCATGCAGTATCAGCACCTCACCAGGGTCACTGAAGCATGTGCACAGTGAGAAGCCTTTCTTCAGTGAAACTAACAAGCTGGGAAGGCTTGGATTAGTTAAACTGAAGAGCTCCAGCCATGGTCAGGTTAGAGGCTGCTTTTTAGAGTATTTTTCTCAGAGGTTGCCATCACAGCTTTATAGGTTTATATTCTTAGAAGGCACTTCATCTATCTAGCACTTCCCTATGGTTAGCCTTCAACACAGCATGGGAGCAACTTATGCATGTCCGCCTCCCACCTCTGGTGAGGGGAAAGGTCACAAGCCACACCACCACCAACAGCTCCACAACTGCAGGAGCTACACCAGCAATACCAGTTACCTTCTCTGCTGCATGCCCCTCTGCAATGCAAAGAGGATAGACACTGAGATCCAGCTGGAAGGGGGCAAGATCCCAACGCAAGTTCTAGAAGCAGACGATCAGCTCTCCCAACAGGCCTGAGCACCAGTGCCTCAGGATACCCAGGCTCTCATGGTAGGTTGTGCAGCCTCCCGGAACAAGACCTTCTTCCCAGTGGAGCAGGTGGGTATGCATTGCCAGGGACCAACACTTCTCCCACACCCACTCCCCCACCCCCACCCCAACTCCCACTCCTCACCCCAAGGTCTCTGCCTCTCATCAAGTTGTGTGCTCTTCTGCAAGAGGACAAAGCAGGGAGGTGGGTAAGTGATTGATTGGAGAGCCTCGACGTGAGCAACGTGTAGCTGAAGGAGATCAGGGATAGAGCAAAGAGGTTCATTGTTGTGGTTGGCGGGAGTTGAAATTAAGTTGCAGGGGCATGGGCACTAGAATATCAAAGTAGAAAAGAGCAATAAGGTGCATAAAGTGAATGTGTTGGACAGTACATGAGAAGGACGTATTACCATATTCGATAAGAACACACAAAGAAGGATTATAAGGAATACACAGATTTAGAATGCACGTATGTGGTGAATGTGATGAATAAACTTCGGTGGGCATAGACCCATCCTGTTCAGCCTTTCTTCATAGGATTGAACAGTTTGGGCCTATACTCATTTGAGTTTAGAAGAATGGGGGGAGTTTTTTCCTTGCCTTTTGCCTGCAACCAGCCTTGTGCTGCTCCCTGACTGCCTACAACTAATGCGCTGACCAGAAACTTGCAGAAAGAATGGCAGAAGGAAGATCCCGGATGACCCCACAGTTCAGCAATGCCTTCCTGCAGATTCTCCTCCAGGCTGCAAGGGCAAGGTGTGGGGTAGGAGACTGGCCCGTCTGACCAAGCAAGTCTGGATGGAGAGCGCAGAGGTCAGCAGCCATGGGGTCACTGTCTGCCGCCCTCCACTCCCCTCCCCCACTCCCCCCGAAGTTGGATCCAGTAGCACAAATCTGCCAATGAACTTATTTGGCTTGCCAAGGTGAGTACTTCATACTGCTTTTCCTTTTGGCATTTACTTCTGGCAATGCAAGAGGGTGTGTCTGGTGGAGAGCAAGTGACCACTCAGTTGGTAGCATTGGGATCAGGCAGCAGCATATCCTGTCAAACGCATGGCTGCATCTCGGTAAGAGGTGCCCATCTGTCCCTGGTGACTCCCACAGTGTTCCCTGAGAATGGTTGTATCCCAGAAGGAAAAAACAGTAAAAACTGAGAAATAAGAATAATAATAAAGATAAGAATACCTTAAAATGAAACACCAGTTAAAAACTGGGAAATAAGATTACTGGTCCGTACTGTTTTATTCCTTCTGGGATACAGGTGGCATTTGTGTGCACCCATTGTCAACCACCGGGCTGCCACCAGCATAGATGTTGTATTTGTCTCAATGTAGAAACTAACAGTCTTCCTTCTAGTGATCACAGGAGAAGACGGCACAAAACAACAAAGAGTGGGTTAAGAGAGGCAGAAGGTACCACCACATCCCCCCACCTTCCCATGGAGGAGAAAGCCTTGAAAATGGCAGGGCACAAGGGCAGCTGTATGATTGTTGATGGCAAGACAGGAGTGCCAACCCAAGAGGGTGAAAGAACGAGTGTGGTGCACAAGGGTGTAATCTGGCAGACAAAAGGGATAGCCCTCTTATGACCATCACTGGACACATGGAGTTCCACAGCAAGCAAGGTTGTGATGAGGAAATGGGAAGCCTTTCACCCTTCCTTATTTCTGTTCTCTCATGCAGGTCAGGCTGAAGCAGAAGAACACGGGGCTTGAGAGATCAGGGCCAGCTTTGAGAAGGAGGAGGGTTCCTCAGAGAGTGCACCATTACATTATTTTCCTGCATCCTCCACCAGTGCAGATGCTCTTACATTGGTAAGTATCCTTCTGCATTTAGATTCAGGATCACAACCACTACCAGTCGGAGGACTGTGGGAGGCTAGGCCCATGCTGTGAACCAGACTGATGGCGGGTCTCTGGAGTTGTCAGCAACACGGAACTGCTGCAGAGAGAGATGGTGGATCATCTGGCGGAGTTTCCAGAGGCAATATGCAGCCATGTGCGAATGTTGAGAATGGGTGATGCAATGTCTCTGGATGAGGGCACATGGCTTCTCCCATGGAGAGATTGGTGATCCTCATTGTAGAGCCAGATCCAGCAGATGAGCCGGTGGATACTGGAGATGTGTGCAGGTTTGCATACCGTCACCTTGACCGTGAACTCAATGCAGCATTGGCAAGGCATGAGAGCAACAAGATACCTGGAATCTCCCCCAGCTTCTCATCCAATTCAGGTCAGCAGGAAGGTGTAACTTTGCCTTGCAGGGGAGAAGAAGCGGTTGCGTTTTACTTCTGGGGGCTCCTCTCAGGGTGCTCCTGGTATGGACAGCGGCTTCTCAGCCCATCTGCCACTGGCCCCGGCATCTCCAGTAGCCACAATGACAGAGGAGGGTCCTGAACCAATACAGGAGCCTCCAAGCCTCAGGCAGCCAGAGGATTTTTTAAAAATTCGTTCATGGGATGTGGGCATCGCTGGCTAGGCCAGCATTTATTACAAACAATAAATGTCCACCCATGTCAGCCTAGGCCATGGGGCAGCCTGGTCAGCAGCCTGCCTCTACCTCAGCTGCAAGTATAGGGGCAGCACCATGTAAGAACATCTGTATGGGAAATAAGAAAAGTTCCTTCCTGAACTTGGGGTTCACTGCTGTTCAGATTCTCTAGCTGTGAAGCTTGTTTCTGTTGTGCATCTCAATAAATCTTTCATTCACAGTTTATGCTTCTCTTTCCAATTGATGCTGCCTGTGAGATCTCATGGACAGCCTTGTCCTAAGCCATGTCCATTCAGTTCCTTAGGCTTGCCCCTATGCACTGTGCACCTGGGTCCTGGATGATGGAATGCAAAATGAAGGAGGTGACAGCAGGACTGATTAAAGGTCAGATTTTACTGAGTGTCCCGAGACTGCCTTGCATGTGTCTCATTGCAACTTGCCTGTGGTCCAATGGGCCCCGCATCTTCTACCTCCTGCTCATCTAGCTCTGCTGCACATTTTCATTCTCGGAGAAGGCATCATGATTAACGATGCCCTCATTATTCAATACCTCCCCTGCTGAGCACAGCAGACCGCCACAATACGAGTGACCCTCAAATCCTAAAGGGCACCACTGGATTGGTCTAGGACGTTAATCACACTTTCAGCAGCCCAATTGGCTGCGCAATGATCTCTCAGGTTGACCTGTGGCAGATATTGTACCTCTCCTCTGCATCCGTGTGTGTCTTCCGCACTGGCGTTAGAAGCCGTGTCCTCAGTGGGTACCATTTGTCACTGTTATAGCAGGTGGATGGTAAATTCCAAGCTGCTCAAATCCCAGAGGGAAACTTGCAGCAGCCACCACAACTATTTGAAATTTGTATTTATTTCGATATGTGGGCTTCGGAATTAGTTAAAAGGCCACCAAGTTCCTTACAAAACTAAATTAAACCTTTATTAGTAAAAAAAGTTATTGTAAGCACATACATAGGTTTACAAATTACTACTATGGTAATCCCTAGCTCCCCTAGTTAATCTAACTCCCAGTTACACCTCCGTTAAGGCAACAGTAAAACACATAGATTTAAACAAACTCAGGCAAAGCACACACCCCAGACAGTCAAATTCAAAGTGAACCTTTCCTCAGCTTTGGTTCCTTGTAGACAGCAGCTTGAGGCTTTTCATACTTGTGTTAGATCTTAAAAATGCCTCTCTTGCACACAGCCTCCTCTCTTTTATACATATTTTCCCCTTTGAATGCAAATTCCCATTGTTTCTCTATGTCTTTGTACTTTACCTCTCTAATAATAAAAGTCTATCATAGTACCAATTTTACCAGTAATCTTTGGGGAAAGAAAAACACACTATTTCTTAACTTCTCCTGACTAGGTGAACATTTCACCCCCTCTTTTGAATTCAAGTTACTCTGGTTTATTTAAAAATGCAAATGTTCCCTTTACACCTCACGTTCTAAAACTTCATCCATGCTTACCTATTTAGCATTTCAAAGCTCGCTTCTCTCCTTACATCAAAGCCTTCAGACCAGCTGTCTCTAATTCAACTAAGTCCCACACACACATACATAGACACAGACTCCACTATTACTCTACAATAAATTCCAAATAACATTATGAAAATTATTATACCTTCCTGACATCCCTCTCCTTATTGAAAAATAAACCGTCTTAATTTAAAAAGTCAGCTTCATTTTCTGAACTATCTTATATTGCCTCCTATACTTATTACACTATTACATTATCAGATGCATGCATTAACATAATAGTATATATATATACAGATCCTTGATATCAACTTAAATCATTCAAGTCTAGTGACCAGGCTTTAAATGTCCAATTTTCTCTTTAAGCTTCAAACTCTTGACAATGCACCTACAATCAGATTTTCTCATCCAGCCACCTGTATAATCTATAGATTAAATGGTTGCAGTAATAAACTCCATCTGAATATCCTTGCACTTCTGTCTCGAAATTTGTCCAGAAACTTTAAAGGATTGTGGCCAGTTTAAAGAATTGTTTCTGATGAATTGTTTGCAACATAAATTTCAAAATGCTGCAACGCTAACACCAAACCCAAAGTTTCCTTTTTGATCATTGAATATCTTCTCTGTTGTACACTCAACTTTCATAAAAAATACCCTATTAGCTTTTCAATTTCAGTGTCATCTGGTAAAACATGGCAGCAATGTCTATATTGCTTGCCTCAATGGTCAACTTAAATTGTTTGGCATAATTGGGTACTGCCAAAACTGGTGTCATAGTTAATACAATTTTCAAACTATCAAATGCCTTCTGACACTCCTGTGTCCATTCAAACTTCTAGTTCTTTTTTGATAGTTCAGGCAATGGATTTGGTACAAATTTCGGGTAAAACCCACTCATGCTCAGAAATCTCAAAATTTCTCGTTTTGTTGTAGGCACAGGGAAATCCACAATAGCCTTGACTTTCACATCTCTCGGAGCCACCTTACCATGTTCAATAGTATGGCATAAATACGTAACTTGCGCTTTGCAAATTCCCTTTTAGCCAATTAACTACTTGTAATCGAATAAATAATTCTTCCAGCTGCTGTAAATGCTCCTCCCACGTCTAACTGAAAACTGTCAAGTCATCACTTTAAATAGCACAATTGCTCAGACCTGCAATTACTTTATGTGCCAGTCTTTGAAATGTTGCAGGTGCATTTTTCATATCAAGCGACATGACTTTAAACTGATATAGCCCATCTGACGTCACAAAAGCCAATATCTCCTTTGCTCTCTCCGATAATGGTACTTGCCAATATCCTCTCAGCAAGTCAATCTTTGTGATAAACTTTGATTGTCCTGCTTTATCAATACAATCCTCCAACCATGGTATAGGATATGAATCAGCTTTTGTCACCACGTTCACCTTTTGATAGTCCACACATAATCTTTGTGCTCCGGTTTCAGCACCAGCACAATAGACGAAACCCAGTTACTGCACTCCTGACTCTGTGATGTCATTTTGAAAAATGAATTCAATTCCTTTCTGTCCTTGTGATAACTTTGTCGGATTTGCCAATTAAGGCCCACCCAGCATGACACGCACCCGGAACCGCTGAGCGTTGTGTGGGCAGGGGGGAGGAGGGGGAGTCAGGGCCTGCACTCTTTCACGCATGTGTATCATTATTTGAAATGAAGAAAAAAAAACTTTTCAGACATGCCCCCTCATGTCACATGAGCTGGGACATGTCAATAAGTTTTAATAAAAATTTTTATTTGATTTATAAAGCCTTCATGAAACCTCATCCCACCTGCGAATGAGGTTTCAAGATAAATATGAAGGCCGTCTGGGCTCTTCGCCTGCCCACCAACCTTAAGGTTGGACAGACAACTTCGTTAATTCTTTTAATTGCTACTTAAATGGCCTTAATAAGTCTTTGACAGTTCAGCAGGTGCGCCGCTGACTCCGGTGTTCTCCAGCCAAACTGAAGATCTGAATGACGTGCGGTGACGTCGGGATGCACGCCCGACATCACCGCGCGTCAGTTTATGTGTTAGCGAGCGGGGCCCAGCCCCACACACCGACTAGAAGATCAGGCCCATAACTTGTAAACAAACTTCTTAGTTGTAATGTTGCTTAAAGATATCACTTCAGGGAACCTTGTAGACACCTCCATTATTGTCAGTAAGTATTGTTTTCCACTTTTAGGCTTAGGGAGGGATCCTACACAATCAATCATGACCATAGTAAAAGTTTCTTCACATGCTGGAATTAGAGTTAAAGGTGCGGGCTTAATCACTGCTTGTGGTTTCCCTATCACCTGACATGTGTGACATGTTCTACAGAATTTGACTACATCCCTATGCGACCCAGGCCAATAAAAATGTTTCTGTATTTTTGCCCCTGTCTTTTTAATTCTTAAATGTCCTCCCAATGGAATTTCAGGAGCAATTCTCAGAATCTTATTTCTATATTCAAATGGTATTACAATCTGATGCACCTCCCTCCAGCTTTCATTTTTTTGAAACATGATAAGGCCCCCATTTTCTCATTAAAACATTCAGGGATACATTCTGCCTCTATTTCTGAGTAAGCTGTTTGATATAACTGTCTTATTTGTGAATCCTTTTTCTGTAACTCCACTAACTGCCTTGAGTTAAACACCTCAGCTGTATTCTCCAGTCTTTCTTCCTGAACAATCTTATCAAACACAGTGTCAGCTAATTGGATTTCCACACCTTCTCATTGCCTTTGAACTTCCTGTTCTTCTTGTTTCAACCCATGAGCCTGTGATCTTTTTATTGCACAATCTGGAAACAATCCAAGATGCTCCCTCTCTGCAACACTTCTGTTGAAAACACTTCTATAGGCTTCTCAACTACCATAGTCATCACCCACATCTGGGACCCAGCTATATCATTACCCAGAATAAATTGAACCCCTGCAATGGGCAATTTTTCCACTACTCCAACAATCACATCACCTGTTTTCCACTTACTTTTTAAATTTACCTTCCACAAGGGAATAGGTTTAGCATCTCCATGAACCCCATTTATTGTCACCTGTTCCTGCAATACTCCCTCTGAACAACAAATATCACTATCCCACAACATTAATGATTGACTAACCCCTGTGTCTCTTAACATTTTAACATCTTTACCTACTCTACCCTGTACACATGGAAAGACTTCCCCTTCACATACAAAATCTTTAAACATTTCTGCAACCTGCTCCTCAGAATTCCCTTGGGTAAATTGTGAACACATTCCCAATACTTTACCTATCACTGATTCTTCCTATTTTACCTGTACATAAACCACTGCTTTTTCCTGTGCCTGAACCTCAGAGCCCACATTATTTTTCTTCCAGAACTTTCTTGTACCCCAATAATCCCAACACATTTTCCCTCCAATTTCCAACACACTTTGTGTGTCCAACTTTATTATAATGAAAATACCTCAGTTTTCGTATGTCACTTCTACCCTCAGCACCTTCCTTTCTATTCTGATAAAAAACTGTGAATTTCCACCTACTCCTTCTCTTCCCTGACTACACACCTTCTTTTCACCTTCCCACTTTCTATCCTTTTCTGATTTAAAAAGGTGACGAGAAAAAGGTTTAACTCTATGAACTAATTCATAATCATCAGCTATCTCTGCTGCTTATCTTACCATTTGAACCCTCTGTTCCTCCACATAAGTTCTTGCTACTGAAGGAATTGAACCTTTAAATTCTTCCAAAAGAGTTACTTCTCTAAGAGCTGCATATGTTGTCCCTATCTTTAATGCCTGTATTCACCGGTCAAAATTACTTTGTTTTACTCTCTCAGATTCAATATAAGTTTCCCCAGGCTGTTTTCTCATATTCCTAAATTTCTGCCTCTATGCCTCAGGAACCAACTCATAGGCACTCGAAATAGCCTTTTTTTAACCACATCATAGTTTACCAACATTTCTTCTGATGGTGAAGCATAAACCTCATGCGTTTAACCACCAACCTGGATTGTAACAGCAATGTCCAGTTTTCCTGTGGCCATTTCATCTGTAAAGCTATCTTCTCAAATGAAATAAAGAATACTTCAATATCCCTTTCTTCAAATTTTGGAAGATCTTTACAAATTTAAACATCTCCCCACTGGGTTTAGGTTAAAGGCTTCTTCATCATCAAAACTTTCCTCAGAATCTGAGCTCTCTGTTTTAACTTCTAGCATTTTAAGCTGGTATTCTCTTTTTCCTTCCTTCTCTCTTTCACTTGCCTCGCTTTCTTTATCCTACCCTCTTGCCTGGAATTCCAGTTCCAGCTTCTTTCTTTCTCCTGCCTTTCTACTTGTTCCCTTTAAAATGCCCTTTCTCTTTCCTTTTCTTTTTCCTTTGCCTTAATTCAAGTTTTTTCAGTTGTTCAAGTTCAAGCTTTTTCATTTCTAACTGAAGTCTCAATACCTCCAGCTGTGACTCACTAGTGTCAGGTATCACTTCCAACTTTAAATGCTGTGTTATCACTTCAACTATGTCTGCTTTCATTGCCCCTACTAGTAACCTCAACTGCAACTTATCCGCCGATACTGTTAACTTACCCTTAGATACTTTTTGTAACCCATTCAGAGTTACATCTTCTACTTCCAAAAAGGTTTTAGCTGTGGATACAGCCATTTTTGCAGTCTCACCAAATTAAATTCCCTCACATCAACTCCTGAATTCAAAGTGCTTCTCGTACTCATAATCTTAAGATTCATCAACTCCAAACCAACCAAGGAATTTCAAATATACCCCAGACAAGCCCTCAATTTTGTTATGGCAGGTGGATGGTAAATGCCAAGCTGCTCAAATCCCAAAGGGAAACTTGAAGCAGCCACCACAACTATTTGCAATTTTTATTTATTTTGAGATGCGGGCTTTGAATTCAGTAAAAAGGTCACCAAGGCTTAGAGGTTTCTTACAAAACTAAATTAAACCTTTATCAATAAAAAAAGATTGTAAGCTCATACATAGGTTTACAAATGATGCTATGATCACTCCTAGCTCCCCTAATTAATCTAACTCCCAGTTATACCTCCATTAAGGCAACAGTAAAACACACAGATTTAAACAGACCCAGGCAAAGCGCACACCCTGGACAGTCAAATTCAAAGTGAGTTTTTCCTCAGATTTGGTTCCTTGTAGACAGCAACTTGAGGCTTTTCATACTTGTGTTAGATCTTAAAAATGCTTTCCCTTGCACACAGCCTCTTCTCCTTTATACATATTTTACCCTTTGAATGCAAATTCCCATTGTTTCACTATGTCTTTGGACTTTGCCTCTCTAATAATAAAAATCTATCATAGTGCCAATTTTATCAGTAACCTTTGGGGAAAATAAACACTATTTCTTAACTTCTCCTGGTTAGGTGAACATTTCACCCCCTCTTTTGAAATCAAGCTATTCTGGTTTATTTAAAAATGCAAATGTACCCTTTACACCTCATGTTCTAAAATTTCACCCATGTTTACCTATTTAGTATTTCAAACTTAGCTTCTCTTCTTACATCAAAGCCTTCAGACCAGCTGTCTCTAATTCAATTAAGTCCCACACATACATACATAGACAGACTCCACTATTACTCTACTTAACAATAAATTCCAAATAACATTATGAAAATTATTACATCTTCCTGACATCAATGGGTATCTATTACTGAAGGCGTGCACAGGACTGGAAAAGCTGTGGCACCAGTGGCTGCCGCACTATGTAGGTGTCATGTCTGCTCCCTGGGAACAGCGTACACATATGAAGGATCTGCTTTTGTTGGTCACAGAACAGTTGGAGGTTGATGGGATGGAAGCCCTGCCCATCGATGGAGGTCACTGGCAGGCCTGTGGGAGCCCTGATAGTCACATGGGGGAATCCAGCTATGGTCCCGAAGCTGATGACCCTCTCTGCCTGACCGACCAGATTGGTGCAGATTTGCTGATGGTCACTGGCCCCCATGAACATGGCATTGGTCAACTCCTTGATGGGCTACAGTCTGGGAGATCCTGCACATGTTCACAATGATTCTCTGGAAAAGCTGGAGGTGTAGAAATTGGGAGCTTCAGTGACCTTCAATGCCGCTAACATGGGGCGCCAACCAACCAACATGGACCTCAGCTCAACCCGTAACATAGCACAGAGAGGCAGCCTCTTCTGAGAGCTGTAGTCTTCACTGGCACAGTCGCTCGGATATTTGGAGAAAGTCCTACCCCAGGTGGCACACTCTCTCTTGGGGATAGCCTCTTCTGCGCAGGAGGAAGTTGCTGTGCCCCTCTATGCCATCCTCTGGCATCCCCACCTGAGCATGGCCCTCTTAGTCCTGCAGTTTCTTAGTCCTGCAGTTCCTGATGTGTCCCCACCAGTGCCTGGGCCTCCCTCCATTTGAATTGCCCCTCCTCCTCAACACAAGGAGCCCCAAAGCCTGGGTGCATAAGACCCATGGCAGGGATCTGACCTTCTCAACCAAAGAAGCTGAGCAGATATTATCTCGATACAAATCATACAAATGAAGCACCACATATTTCAGGCCAAAATGATATAAAACAGTTGTAAATCACATGAGTCAAATTTGAGGCATATAACTGATATAAGGATGTATTGTTCTTGCATATGTTATTGTGTGATAACTGAATATGAATTATTTATGTGGCTTAATCATAGAATTATAAAATAGTACAGCACAGATGGAGGCTATTCAGTCCATTGAGTCTGCACCAGCTCTTTCGAAGAATAATACAGTTAGTACCACTATCCATATCTCTGCAACTTTTCCTCCTTCAGGTATTTGTCAAATTCCTTATTGAAGGCTGCTATTGAGCCAGAATCCAGCAGCTTATCAGGCAATGCATTTCAAATATTGACCAATCTTTGCATAAAAATGTTTTCCTCATGTTGCCTCTGGTTGTGTGACCAGTCAGCTTAAATCTGTGTCCTTTTGTTGAGCCATTGGAAACAGATTCTCTCTATTTGCTCTATCTACATCCTTCACAACTTAAGCACATCTATCAAATATCCTTTTAGCCTTCTCTTCTCTAAGAAGAATATGCCCACCTTCTTCACTCTATTCACATCACTGTAATCCCTGGAACCTTTCTAATAAATCTCTTTCATTCCCTTCCCAAATCCTTCATGTCCTTCCTAAAGTATGGTGCCCAGAACTGGCAAATGCTCTAGCTGCAGCAGAACTAGTGTTTTATATAAGTTTAGCATAACGTCCTGGCATATATACTCTATGCTTCTTTTTATAAAGCCCAAGATTCCAAATGCTTTATTAGCTGCTTTGTTAACCTGTCCTGCCACCATCAAAGATTTGTACACAAACATAGCCAGATCGTGCTCTTCTTGAACTCCCTGTAAAATTGTACCATTTAACTTCTATTGTCTTTCCTCATTCTGCCTACCAAAGTATGTCATCTTACACTTTTCTGTTTTGAATTTCATCTTCCACCGGTCCATGCATTCCACCAGCCTGTCTATGTCCTCTTGAAGTCTATCACTATCTTCTTCATTGACTACATTTCCAAGTTTCATGTCAATTGCAAATTTCAAATTTGTGCCCTGTACCTCTAAGTCCAAGATGTTAATTTGTATCAAAAACAGCCATGGCCTGAGTATTAAACCTAGTGGAATGCCGCTGTTTGTCCCCCTACAGCCTGAAAAACTGCCATTCGCCACAACTCTGTTTTCTATCCTCTAGCCAACATTGTAATATGCTGCTACTGCCTCTTGTACCCCATGCTTTCCAATTTTATGTTGTAAATATATATGTGGTACCCAATCAAATTTTTATTTTATTCTTTCACTGGATGTGGGCTTCACTGGATAGACCAGCATTCATTGCCCATCTCTAATTGCCCTTGAGAAGATGGTGATGAGCTACAGATCATGTGGTGTAGGTACACCCACAGTGCTGTTAGGGAGGAGGTTCCAGGATTTTGACCTATTGTCAGTGAAGGAATAGCGATTATGGTTCCAAGTCAGGACGGTGAGTGGCTTGAAGGGGTTCTTGTAGGCTGTGGTGTTCCCATGCATCGGTGCCCTTGTCCTTCTAGGTGGTAGAGGTCATGGATTTGGTACAGCGCATCAAATGCCTTTTGAAAGTCCATATAGACAACGGCAACAGCACTGTCCTCATCCAGCCTTTCAATTACCTTATCAAAAAACTCAGCCACATTAGTCAAACATGGTTTGTCTTTAACAAATGTGTGGTGGTCCATGCTTCTCCAAGTGGCTGTCAATTTTCTCTCAGATAAGTATTTCAACAGCTTCCCCACCACCAACGTTAAACTGATTGACCTGTTAATGCCAGGCTTATCTTTGTTCCCTTTTTTGAACAAAGGCATAACATTTGCAGGCTTTGGAACCACCTCTGCATCTAAGGAGGATTGGAAGATTTGTGAGCAGCACCTCCACAATTTTAACCCTTACTTCCCTCACCAACCTTAGATGAATCCCATCACTTAAGCCAGCCTTTCCCTCCTCTCTTAAGAAGATTATCATGGGATAAACTAGTTATTTAATCTAGGTTTTGAAAAGTTGTTTTCTTTGATAAATACCAAGCAAAGTATTTACTTAGTACCCTGGCCTTGCCTTCTGCCTCCAATAGGTCTATTTTGGTCCTTAATCAATTCACCACTCTACTGACAATCCTTTAACTCTTAATATGCCTACAAAAGACCTTAGGATTCCTCTTTATGTTAGTGCTAATTCATTCTCATACTCTCTTGTTTCCCCTCTTATTTCCTTTTTCACTTTTCCTTTGTAATTTTTATATTTAGTCTGATCCTCCTCTTGTATAATCAAGCTAGCATTTGTCCAACACCCCCTTTTTCTGCCTCATCCTTTGTCCAGCTCTTTTGTAATCCATGGGGCTCTAACTTTGGTCACCCTCCTTTCCTCCTTGTGGGAACGTACCTGAAACAAATCCTCTTTAAAGGTCATTCATTGCTCCATTACATTTCTGTCTTTGACTCCAAATTATCCAGACCAGGTTTCTGTTCAACATGCTGAAATGAGCCTTTTTCCACTTAGGTATTTTTATTCTAGATTGTTTCTTGTCCTTCTCCCTATTTAATCTAAACCTTTTGATACTCTGATCCCTCTTCTTGATGCCTCCTGACTGTGACAGTCTCCACTTGACACATTTCATTTCCTGGGACTGGATCCAGCAAAACTTCCTTCCTTGTTTGGCAGGAAACACGTTGATCAAGAAAGTTCTCCTGCTTTATTTTGGTAGGAAGAAGGTGGAGAGACAATATGAAATCAAGGAAACAATACTAAAGAGGGTGCATGAGCAGAAGGACTAGGGTGTATATGTGCATGAGTCATTGAAGGTGGCAGGTCTGGTTGCGAGAGTGGTTAATAAAGCATATGGTATCTTAAGTTTTATCAATAGGGGCATAGAGTACAAAAGCAAGGAAGTTATGTTAAATGTGTATAAAACACTGGGTCAGCATCAACTGGAGTCTTGTATCCAGTTTTGGGCCCCATATTTTAGGAAGGATGTGAAGGCATTCGAGAAGTTACAGAAAAGATACACGAGAATGATTCCAGGGGCAAGGAACTTCAGTTACATAGACAGGTTGGAGAAGTTGGGACTCTTCTCCTTGAAGAAGGTTGAAAGGAGATTTGATAGAGGTATTCAAAATTAATGAGGGGTCTGGACAGAGGAGATAGGGAGAAACTATTCCCAATCTTGTAAGGATCGAAAACCAGGGGGCACAGATTCAAGATAATTGACAAAAGAAACAATGGTGACATGAGGAAAATCTTTTACACACAGCGATTGGTTAGGATCTAGAATGCACTGTCTGAAATTGGGTGGATGTAGGCTCAGTCGAGGCATTCAAGAGGGAATTAGATTATTATCTGAAAAGGAAGTATGTGCAGGGCTATGGAGAGAAGGCAAGTGAGTGGCACTAGGTGAATTGCTCCTTCAGAAAGCTATCACAGATATGATGGGCCAATTGACCTCTCCATGCGCTGTAATCATTCTATGATAACAGACTTCAAAGATTCATCCCTTTCTATGCCCTCAACTGCCTCATTCAATATTGAGGTAGTTATATTAAAACCTATAGTAACATACAGCAGATACATAATGCACTTTTTCAGGACTAAATCAACAGCTTTGTTGAATAAAAGTGTTAAATTTGATCAATGGCACAGAAAGCTTTCCCCATTATATTATATTTGCATACATAAAACATATATTTCCATGCATCTTTGACAACATGCTAGTCTGTGCTGTTTATATTGTTCTGTCTGTAAACTAAAACTTTCCATAGACTTTCACAGCAAATTAAATAAACAAGTTAGAATGAAACTCAACATTATTAATTGATGTTTGCAGTGCATTTAGTTGGTGGCTGTTTATTATTTAGTATATACCTGGAAATATTGTTGTCAAATCAAGCTTAAATCTTATATTTGATTGTAAATTGATAAAAAAAAACCTCCATAATTGGAATGGTAAGTCAAACGGCAGCATTATGGGCTTTGAAAAGCTCCAGTACCTAGTGGAGTCACTATTGTTGTCACAAACCACATCCTCAGAACAAGAGTGCGATGAGTGGCACAAAATCCCCCATCAGGTATACATTTAAATTTAGAATGCAAAGCATGGAAAGCAAAGAGTATATGGTTATGAGCCATAAGTACTACAAAACAAGGCTATAATATACCTACTCAACAACTATAGTTACTTTAGCTTCTATAATTTTGGATACATGTGTCACACAGCGGCTTTCCCTTTAAAGACCCAGTGGTTCTGATCCGCCTTTTAAGATCCTGTGTAGTCCCCCAGGGAGGGGTTAGTTGGTCAATCATAGCAACAATTTAGAATAGCCTCAGCTGTTACCATAGTGATGACAGCAGTTAGGGACCAGCAAAAAAAATGACAGCAATGCAAATTTACTACGATTTTTATGGTAAAAGTTTCAGTTTTCCTTTGTTCTCCTCTGTGCATCTATTCACAGAAAAAAAATTATTGTATCCATTGAACTTTTATACCCATCGTGTATGTAAAAAACAATTTTCTTCTTCCTCATTGGTTAAGCATCTTTATTTCTGTTTTAATATTGGACCACCTCACTTTGTACAGTTAAATAGTGAAGCCTCATTCTAAGCCTCCCAATTCTCAGAGTCTCCCTGACTCCTGTTGAGTTTCATTCATTAACTTCTACAGACCTCCAACTTAAACATGCTTTTCCATCACCACAATAGGTTGACTCAATGCTATAGTTCCTCATTGGCTGGTGAATACAATTTCCAGCATGCCTCATGGTAATACAACGCACAATCTTATAGAGTAATATGGACAGTGGAATTTAATGAGCAACATTAACAAACGAGTCTCCATCTACGAATCTACGCAGTAACAGTGGAGTCTGCATTGGGTGTCCTAGCTGGATTATCCTTGTTTAATGCTATTAGAGATCTACTAATTACAAAAACTTGCTACCTACAGAAAACCCTTTGGATAAGATTCTTTACAATGACTGCCATTTTAACAATGTGCCTCATTCCATCATGTGCCAACTCCTTAGGTTACAGGAACACTCACACACTGTCCATGATCATCATTCCCCAACATTTGCATCGGTCTTTTTGCACTCCATCCTTGAATGAGTAAAAACAATTCCCTGAACAGCATATTCTCTATTTTTATTTAAGTGGATGTAAATTTCAGTAAGTTTATGACTGTTCCCAGTCAGCAACATCCTAGAAAGTTCTACTTTTTCTCCATGAAAGCATTGACTCCTTACTAGATTACATTTCTAAGGCCTTTTATAAATGATCATTCTTTACACGAGCCCAGATATGAGTGTAATTTGGCACTTTGACTCATCAGAACCAAGCCCAATAATGCCCTTACCCACTATCTGCATGAGTCAGCAAACTTCCTGCTGGGCTCACTGAATGGCAACCAGAATTTGGAATCCTACTTGAATTTCCATTCCCTAACTAACCCATAAGCTACAATTTAATGACACAACATAAACCAGAGTCTAAATTTAAGGTAAAAATACTATGAAAGCAAAAGGCTACAGATGTTGGACGTCTGAAAAACCAAACAGAAAATGTTGGAAATACTCAGCCGGTCAGGCAGCATCTGTGGAGAAGCAGTGTTATCATTTCAGGTCAATGATTTTCATCAGAACTTGGAAAAGCTAGAAATGTAACAGGATTTAAGCAAGTGAAAGGGGGGGCAGTGGAAAATAGAACATGAGAGAAGGTCTGTGATAGGGTGGAAGACGAGAGTTATGAGATGACAAGATTTGGTGGCACAGGGCCAAAGGGGATGGTAACGGGGCAGGTAAAGAAACAAAAGATGTGTCCAGAGGAGGGTGAATGGTGGAATAATGAATAGCTGCTGTATGAAAGCAAAAAAAGGCGGGAAACACAAGACCTGGAACTCGTTGCCCTTGAGGGTGGAAGTGGAGACGATGATTGATTTGAAAAGGAAATTGGATGGACACTTGAAGGGAATAAGCTTCCCGGGCTTCGGGAATTGAGGAGGAGAATGGGACTGATTGGATTGCGCTATGAAGATCTGACGTAGACTTGATGGGCCAAATGGCATGCTTCTATGCTGTAAATGACTCGCTGGGCCAGATTTTCAAATGCCAGCAGAGTCAGCATCCGGTGCGGATGAGACTTGAAAATCACTGCCCCAGAGATTTTCTCCGGATCCTGACACCTCCAGGAAAGTTTCAAATTTCCAAAGTGGTGCTAGGATGCAGAGGGGACAGGGAATCCACTGGCTGCCAATTAATGGCCCATTAAGTTCCTTAAGGAGATTGTTCGGGGACCAGGCCATTTGGGGATGCAATTTTAAAAGCTTATTTTGGCGAACTCGAGCAGACT
The DNA here is from genome assembly GCF_964194155.1 of Cetorhinus maximus. Taxonomy (NCBI): domain Eukaryota; kingdom Metazoa; phylum Chordata; class Chondrichthyes; order Lamniformes; family Cetorhinidae; genus Cetorhinus; species Cetorhinus maximus. The sequence goes on along the minus strand of NC_135884.1, from coordinate 48,669,238 downwards.
GCTTCACTACAGTACCCAGCTGTTGGAATTGCCATGGGAACAAAGAAAAGTTCATTTTATGACAGAGGAAGTTATTGGGCTCTCAGGTAATCTGCACAAGATTGTGCGGATTACTTTGGTTTGGACCAGTCGCCCGTTTGAGCAATCATTTATTCTACATGTTACTCTGATGAATTGCCTGCTCTACTCGGCAAGGCAGTGGCAGACCCCAACATGGCTGCCACCTGGCTTTGCTACTGGCGCTAGGCAGGCAGCTCCCACTTCCTGGTGGCACTCAGTACCACTAATGACTAATTGGGCCCCAAGCTTGTCTCCTGCCTGATTAGGAAATTACTTTTAAAAATAACATTACGATAGCAATGCTGCTGAGGCAGGACAGGCTTTTAAATTCCAGCCCAATTACTCATGACTCTATGATGAAAGGTCATCGATCTGTAACGTTGAGCAGAATCGTGTGGAGGTGACATGGTCTTGGCCACTGGCTAGAGATCTAGCTAGAGAGCTCTGTCTTTTTGGGGAGGCCTGCCGCATCCTGTGTCATTCGGGCAATTAACAGGTCAGTGGTGGGCCTTCTCCCGGGATCAAGTGCCACAGTGGCAGAAGTCCCACCCAGAGCTGTGGCCAATCAAAGGCTGGCAGCACTTCTGCATTCAGCAGCACAACCGGGGAGGCAGTTGCTGCTGCTTGCACTACACCCACACGGCCTTGGACTGAGGAGAGACCCAGGCACAGGGGAGTAATGGTGGGAAGGCGATCATGGGGTGGGGGTTCAGCAGCAAGGTAAGCTGGATGGCTCTCGGTGTCTCTCTGCCATTTCCCGATGCTGGGTCCCTCACTCAGGCACTGACAGCCTTTGAATGAGGGTCACCTGCTGGGACCTTGCGAGCGAACATACCAGGGTTTGCTTTTCGTGCTGCCCATTTGGCGAGCCCCCCACCCACCCCTGGGTTAACACCAGCCACGGCATGACAAAGCCCTTAAGTGGTATTTAAACACTCACTGACAACCCCTTCACTAATTGTCTCAGGAAGTACACCAATTGATACAACGAATTCAGTGTGCAAGTCTGTGGAAAAGGACATCCCAGCACTATTCAAATTCTCATCCAAAATACATTGAATAAACTACAACTTGATTCAGCTGATACAAACTATCAGCTAAATATATTTCACGTTCACCCAGATAGCACAATCAGTTATCTAATAAGATATACACTAAGATGAAGGATATCTTATACTGTCAGATCAAAGAAAAAATGTCTAGAGGTTTATGAGGTGTGGTTTCCAATGTTGCTGATTTCTTCTGGCCAAATATCCCCACTATTTCAGCCCAGCCTAAACAAACTCTTAACAGGAAAAATGCAAAATGTTGATTCTACTCACCATCTTGCAAGCAGTGTGCCTGAGGGAGTAGTTGTACCTCATATATTTGAAAATGTATACTTCCACATAGTCATCAGAGAAACCCACAGGAAATTCCTTGGCTTCTAAGTAGCACGTACCAGAGCTGCTACCAGTAAAAGCGTTACCTTTAGAGATGACTTCTGTGTAATTTGCCAAGTGCCAAGGAGAACTATGCAATATAGCTCTTATGTTCAAGCAGGGCTCTTACCTGGAGAAGTCCCAGATGGAACCATCCCAGGGCGTTGCTTTCATAGAAGCCAGGTTTGGGCTGCACAGGGGATCGTCTTCTTGCCAGGAAATGTTTTTTTGGAAATTCAGAAACTGGCAGCTTTCGTTGCTGGGAAGAGGATCAGAGAGAGAAAAAAAACGACTTAGGTTTTTGGAATTAATGACTGCAGCCATTTTTGCACTTCGACAACTTGCCTTTTCATGAGGCCTTTCAGCCAAAGCTTGTAGTCACTCAAGAGTTGTCCAATGTTACAAAGAGTAAGAATGGAACCAAAAATGGCACAAAATAGCTAGAAATAGATTGACAGACAACACATAGCACTGGAAATTATCTTTCCCATCACAGGAAAAGGAAACAATTTAATATTCTTTATTCTTTAAGCAAAGTTGGCTGTACATTGCTTTCTGTGATATTTTGTCCTCGATGCCTTGGTACGTTGCGAATAAATAACAGAACATCAGGGTTTTTGTTTTTCAACAAAGAAATGCTTAGTGAAAAGAGAAATTTAAACACATCTTTGAAAATAAAAAACTCTTTTCCAAAATTTAAGAAAGCTAGATGAAAGGATTTGTAAAAGCTTTAAGTGCCAAAGAATGACAGTCTGATTTCTGTTAAAAAAAAACTGATGGTGGATATTATGAGGATGCTTATTAGGGCAGGGGAAGGGGAATGTGATTGGCTAAAACAAATGTATTCTCAAAAGACAAGCATCCTGGAAAATCTCCTGCCATGGAATTTGCTGGTCTTCGGATCGGTCGCACAGTATGTGGAAAAATCCATTGCAGAAATAGGGCTACTAAAGCAATTAATCAACCATTTTGGACTTTTTTTAGAATCGTATCCTTCTGAACCTTTCATGTGAAATTGCTTTTAGATTTCTCACAAAAGATCTTCACCCTAAGAATCCCACTGATCTTATATATCTGGGGCCATCTGTGACAAGCCAAATCCGCTTTGTGAACAATTTTTGCAAGCTGAAAACTTATGATCACATAGGGCCTTTAAACTAGAGATCTGCAACCTTTATTCTCCATTAATGGAGCGGTATGGCTATTATTTGTGATTTGTAGTTAATGGGTGAAAGGCGCCCCTCAATCTTCAGATGGCAATTTTTAAAAAGTGCTCTAACCACTTTTAGTAGTTACTTTAGCACACCTCCAAATCAGTAAGTCTCAGTTCCTTTTACATCAGCTGGAATAAGATGGGAAAGTGGCTCGATTACACATATGCCAGTATCCAACAAACTTTTGGGAAACAGGGTCAAACTGCAATCTGACAAAATTAGACTGGGCAGGGCAGCAGGAGAAAGATTATTTTAAATTATTTTTTAAAATATTCATTTAAAAATTGGATAGTTTTAATTGGCATATTTTTGGTGGTAAAACGACATGTGAGTCGTTCTACTTACTTCAATGTTAAGTAAAATTTTATTTGTTGTTGCTGCTCACAGTTTGGCAGGACTTTCCCATATGCTTTGCCTGGTGTAAAAGTTTATTGGTGGGGCGAATCATTCTGTGCACACATGTTAAAACACTTCTAATAATAAATATGCATGAGCCACACATACTTGTTACTGAGCCATGAGTGTATTTGCCATTTCCACATGGTAATTTTATGTAGATAGTAAATTGCTCGATAAATCAAACACATTTTCCATAGATGGTAGAATAAACTTTGCAAGCTGGAAATGAGGCCACTAATTCCTGGCCATTATTTCCAATAAGTTACTGCACAGTAATGCCAACAGCTCACATTGGTGTGAAATAATATCTTTATAGAAGAAGGGACTCGGGAGATTGGACAAATCATGAAGAAGCTCTGAAGAGCCAGCCTGCCATATTTGAAGCTTATTGCGCATTCCCAAAACCTGAGATCCTGGCATGAAATTAGAGGTTATACATCCTTTCAGCACAACATGACATAAAGAGTCAAAAAGTGAATACAGCAAAAGCATTCACATAACTATAAGAAGAGGGCCGCTGTCCCAAAAGGACCTGAAGTCTGTCACAGAGAATCTCATAATTGTTTCCATTGTTGAAAGGAGACAAAATCAGGCAAGTTCTACCACAACCAAAAATCTGCCCTGTCAGATTACCTCCCTGGCATTGAAACATAAAATTACCCCCAAAGTGTTTCACTTTAAGAGCAAGCGCCAGGCATGAAATACTGCTTGCTTTCCAGATTTTGTAATGGCAGCCAGTAAGTTTACAGGCTTGACTCTCTGTGTGAATTTTCCAAGACAGCCTTAGCAAATTAAGCCGTCAGCATTTGATTGTAAACTTGGTGCAGCAGCTCACCTACTCCGCCAGCTTAAGCCTACCCATGCCTTGGACGTGTACAGCCATAATTTTCCCAGGATTGCAAAATTAAAGCCATTGCTGCTTTGTACCAGCTTAGATCTTTAGACTAACAGCAAGACCGCATTGAGAAAATCTGTCTGGACTGGTTAGGGGGAGTGTTGTTGCACTTAAAGTTATTTAAAAAAATATTTAGTTCAAATGTTTGAATATTTTTAATTGCCAGATTTTGGTGATAAAATTGAAGTATTAGGAGATCTACTGCCAATCTACAACAATTAAAATACAACACACAAAAGTTCATTTACAATTGCTGTTAACCTGGCAATAATATCTTCCCAAGCATTTTGACTGGATTAAACATTTATTGAGGAGAATTATTTTGTGTGGATATAATAATGATAAATTCAAAAATAATTCCCATTAAGGATGGTGTGCTGTTTCTTAAGTAATGATAACTAATTAGAGATCTCTGGTTGATGTTCTGTGTGTTTTGTAATTATTTGAAATTAAATATCCATGGATGATGTTTATATTTATTTTACTGGCCAATGTCATCATACCACTCCATCTGTTGCCATGCTGTGTATCTAGTCATATGGCCTTTTGAAGAGCTGAATTATTTAACCTGCAACCCACCAAAAGTGTTCATAGAATCACCACTGCACAGAAGAAGTCCTTTCAGTCCATCAAGCCTGTACCTGTTCCTTGAAAGAGTTTTCCAATTAGTCCTATTGCCCAGCTCTTTGCCCATAGCATTGCATTTTTTTTGCTTTTCAATTATTTATCAAATTTCCTTTTGAAAGTTTCAATTCAATCTTTTCCACCATCCTTTCAAGCAGTAATGCCAGATCATCATAACTCGCTGTGTAAAAACATTTATCCTCATCTTTTTACAATTATGAAGTTCATAATGTTATTGTTTTTGGACTGAGTCTTTAATTTAAGGTAATTTGAAGGAATCATGTGACCTGATCTGATGTCCGCCTGACAGCAAGCTTGTGTGGTTTGGTTGTTAGAGATTAAAGGGTGCCCAGATGATTTGACACGGTAGAAGGTGCAGAGTTTTTACATTGGAGACAGTGGCGGCAGCCTGTGTGCTGACAGTGGATAGACTGAGGCTTGAATTTTCGGCTTGGCGAGCGGGTGGCGTAGCCCGCTCGCCAAGGAGTAAAATGATGCGCGATGACATCGGGCGGGCGCCCCAACATCACCGCCCGTCATTTAGATTTTCAGTTTGGCGGGCGCGCAGCCAAGTCGGCCGTGCGCCCGCTGAACTGTCAAAGGCCTATTAACATAAACAGAATTACCTGGAAAAACTCAGCAGGTCTGGCAGCATCGGCGGAGAAGAAAAGAGTTGACGTTTCGAGTCCTCATGACCCTTCAACAGAACTGAGTAATATTAGGAGAGGGGTGAAATATAAGCTGGTTTAAGGTGGGGGGGGGTTGTGGTTGTAGGGACAAGCAAGCAGTGATAGGAGCAGAAAGTCAAAAGATGTCACAGACAATGCATTGTTCCAGTGAAGCCCAACGCAAACTGGAGGAACAGCACCTCATCTTCCGACTAGGCACTTTACAGCCTTCCAGACTGAATATTGAATTCAACAACTTTAGATCTTGAACTCCCTCCTCCATCCCCACCCCCTTTCCCTTTCTTCCCCCTTCCTTTTGTTTTTTCCAATAATTTATATAGATTTTTCTTTTCCCACCTATTTCCATTATTTTTAAATCTATACCGCAATGCCCTGTCAGTCTTTCCACCCCACCCCCACTAGAGCTGTACCTTGTGTGTCCTGCCATCCATTCTTAATTAGCACATTCTCTTAGACAATATCACCACCTTCAACACCTCTTTGTTCTTTTGTCTGTGACATCTTTTGATTATCTGCTCCTGTCACTGCTTGCTTGTCCCTACAACCACCCCCCACCACTTCTCTCCCCCCACCCCACCCCCCACCTTAAACCAGCTTATATTTCACCCCTCTCCTAATATTACTCAGTTCTGTTGAAGGGTCATGAAGACTCGAAACATCAACTCTTTTCTTCTCCGCCAATGCTGCCAGACCTGCTGAGTTTTTCCAGGTAATTCTGTTTTTGTTTTGGATTTCCAGCATCCGCAGTTTTTTGTTTTTATGTATATATAAAGGCCTATTAAGGCCATTTAAAAATCACTTAAAGTAATAAACTGAGCTGCCCGTCCAACCTTAAGATTGGCGGGCAGGCGAAGAGCCCAGGCGGCCTTCGCATTTTTCATGGAACCTCATCCACCGGTGGGATGAAGTTTCATGAAGAGTTATAAATTAAATAAAGTTTTTCATTAATTTTCAATGACATGTCCCAGCTCATGTCAAATGAGGGGACATGTCCTAAAATTTTTTCTTTTCTTTATTTAAATTTTTGAAACTTAAACTAAGCTCCCTGACACCTCTATGCCTCAGGGAGATTTCTGTGCTCTTGCGTGTACATGCGCGAAAGAGCGCAGGCCCCGACTCAGGGAATCCCCGGCTCAGGGAATCCCCTGCCTGTCAGCACAGGGAGCGCTCAGCGCTTCTGGGTGTGCGTCCCACTGGGTGGGCCTTAATTGGCCCGCCCACGTAAAATGGTGGCGCGGACCCGATTGGGGGCTCCGATCGTGTTCACGCCCGCTCTTGCAAAACCCCCCTGACGGGGGAAAATTCTCCTTTGAGTGTCTCCAAAGTTGCAGAAAAGTGTTGAGGATGTCAGATTGTAAACAGTTGTGTTTTAAACAGTCTACTTCATTCCAAGATGAAAGAGAATTGGCCTCTCAAGTATAGCTACTCAGCATCTCTACCTGGATGCAAGACCCATGTGGTGCATGTTGCTATGGTGATGGACTTTGATATGGGAAGGGCACAGAGGAAGCCATTGTGATATTGGGTTATAGGCTTTCCTGAAATATCTCTGAATATCAGGTTAGTTTGCCTGGATCCAGGAGAGGCAGCAAGACGCTATGGTTCACCATATAGGAGCACATGTGGGAGTTTGCCCTCGGAGTGAAAAGACCAAATACATGGGGAGTTAAAATAAGGCTGGGAGATTTGCCTAGCTTTAGTTAGAACAAGAAGTCTCTAAGAAAACTCGCACCATGAAAGACAGTTCTGGAGTTAAAAGTTTCCAGGCTGGGAAAGGAAAAGATCTGAAGTAAACTGTCAGGAGCTAAAAATCGTTTTGGATTGTTTCTGAGAGAATTAAATGTCTGCTTAAAGGACAGTGAAATATACTTGTGAAATGTGTTTTTTTGTGTTATGCTAAAATAAACAGGGAGGCGTTCTGTTCTGTGGATTAAAATGTAAGTTGCCTACAAAGATAGTGTTTAGTCAGTAGAACATTTAGTCTTTTGTTATAGTAAATGTCTTAAAACATGGCATCTTTTCATGTCATTCTTTCAGTTGTCAACTGAAAGTTCAAATTTCTTTTTAAAAGTTATCGGTCTCCACGGGATCGTAACAATTAACAGGTAATGAAATTGTTACTAATGAGGATAATTACAAATTGGCATTCAGTATGATGCTAATGAGAATGACTCAATCTTGGAAAAGACAGTCAGACTCCAGACTCTGTCAAAGCCAAAGAGATAATTCTTGCCTGGTCAACTTACTATGGTGCTTAATGCAAGAGATACTGATTTATACAAATACTGGGAATGGTGAAAGATCTCAGGGTTTTGTGTAGCTCATTATAACTGTAATATGCAGGCATTTGTGAATTGCAAAGAGAATTCCATGGATTTGAGCCTACTACCATGATCAGGCAGGAGTCATCCATGCAGTCTGGTATCTCACTCTTAAACAAATGTGCCACTGTGAATGAGTCACATGATGACCCACAAAAAGCCTGACATCTGCGAGTCAATGACTACTTTGTGGTTCTAGGTGAACATTGTTTGGAATAATTGACCAGGAAAAGTAGTGGAGACCAAGGCAAATATATAAATAGAATAAATGGCAGGACCATTATGCATTTTACATGAGTGCATTAACCAAATCACTACTAGAGGGAATTAAACCTGTAGTACATTTTAAAAAGCAGTTGGATGCTATGCAATTAAAATGATGAGCTTCAATGGGAAGATTTGCCTTCACTAATTCTTACTGTTCTCATGCCATAGTTTCTAGTTCCTTAGATTTTGGTGTGGAAGCTACCTCTGGACTTCTTGTTAAAATTAAGAGGTTTATAAGATTATTAATGTCTTTGGTTGAGTCTTTATTTTAAGGTAATTTGAAGAGGATCATGTGACCTATTCTGAAGTCTGTCTGATAGCAAACCAGGATGGTTTGATTGTTAGAGATTAAAAGGGGTCCAGATGATTTTACTGGGAAGAAGGTGCAAAGTGTTTACATTGAAGACAATGGCAGCAGCCTATGTGCTAACAGTGGATAAACGGCGAGTCTCCAAAAGTCTAGAAAAGTGTTGAGATTGTGAGACTCTGAGATGCCAATGTAATCATTCCCTCATGATTGGAAGGAACCTGTGACACAGAAATTCATAGCTGCAGTTACCTTCACATCCGCAGATAACAAAGTTTCTACTAATGAAGATAATTACAAATCAGCATTCAGTATGTGACAGATGCCAATGAGAGTGTTTCTCCTGAGACAAAACTAGACTGTATCAAGGCCAAATAATTCTTGCTCGTACATGCTATGTAAAGGCAAATTTCTCTTCCTCCAAATCATCTTCCCCCTTTCTTCTGTCTGCTCTTGTAATGCTTCAGTGACCACACTCACAGGAGATATTGCTGGTTCAATTCTATTTGAACTACTGATTTGGTATAAAAACCTACTATGGTTGTGGCTCAGTATTGTGAGGTATTGAGGGGGATACATTGAAAACAATAGCTTGTCTTGTTTTAGCCTGATCCACCTTAGTACTTGGGCTTAATCAATGGGCAGGATCTTCCCCACATTGGAGGGGTTGTGTGGGAGCGGGCGGGTTCCCGATCGGTGCCCCTGGTTGGGGGCGTGCCACCATTTTACGTGGGCGGGCCAATTAAGGACCGCCCAGCGTGATGTCCGCTAGGAAGCACTATGCGCTCCCTGTGCGGGCAGGGGGAGATTCCCTGAGCCGGGACTGCACTCTTCCACGTATGTGCACAGAAGAGTGCACAGATCTCCCTGAGGCAAAGTGCTGCCTCAGGGAGATCGGCTCAGGTTTGAAAGTTTCAATAAAGAAGGGGAAAAGAATTACTGACATGTCCACTCATGTGCCACTGTCACATGAGCTGGGATATGTCAATTTCTTTTATTTAAACATTTAATAAAAATTTTAATACCCTCATGAAACCTCATCCCGCCCGTGGATAAGGTCAGAAGCCCGCCTAGGCTCCCAGCCTGCCCGCCAACCTTAAGGTTGGATGGGCAGGTCCATTAATCATGTTAATTACTTTTTTAATGACCTTAATAGGCCTTTGACAGCTCAGCGACTGTGCGCCCACTGAACTGAAAATCTAAATGACGCGAAACACATGCCCGACGTCACCCCGCGTCATTTTATGCGTCGGCGAGCAGGCCCCGCCCCCCGGTCGCCGAACAGAAGATTCTGCCCAATGTTTCCAATTTGGTGGATTAATGCACCTCAGCTGAATTAATTACAATGTGGAAAATCTGGAGTTGCAACAACTTTAGAAAATGTTGCACTACCTCTAATGTAAACAAGCACGGTTTTGTGGTAAGCACCTGGCATAATTATTATGCTCAAGGATGATTCAGCAGTTGTTCTTTACAAAGTTAATGGTGAAGTACATTCTGTCTCTTCTTCCTATAACTTCCCAAAAATTGCAGAAAGTTTATTAGACTGAGAAAAGAAAAGTGTATAACGACAGTTAATTTTAGATCATAACCGATCTTTACAAAAAGACTGCTGCCTGTGCACCAAACATCCATCAAGCACCATTGCCAGGATATGGCTAGAAAATACCATTGGGTTCTATTGGCCTTTGATGAAATCTGGTTTTGTTGGTTCATTTTATTTTCCATTTAATCAGGTTAAAAGGACAATGCTACTTTTTACAGAATTTGATGACCAAACATCAAAGTTCCTAGCTGAAGTGCTATAATATCCCTCTGGACTGCTATAACACTTAATTTGGATTGTTTTGCTGCTACACCTTTCTGGCACAAGTTCTGGGTAGGGCAACACAACTGTGGGCTGACTTGTTGGGTCTGTTCTCTAAAAATGTCCAAAGATTTTGGTGTTTACTATTTTTCAAGAAATTCAAGATATTGCCATGAGTTAGAAATAAAACTCTAATAAAATAACAAGCACAGAACAAAATTCCACTTCAACTCATTTTTGCTGTCATTGGTCACCTCTCTTTATCTGTAATGTACGAAAACACCAATTCCCATCTAAGGGAAGAAGTTGGAATTTTCTGGAATTTCCTATCCCGATTTACACTTGTCCCTATGCAAATTTTCATCTAAACTCAGGAAAATGGAACTTAATGAATAAACAATAATTCAAAACATCATTCTAACACTCAGTGGGTACTGCTAAATTAAAGCTGTTAAAAGCACACACTGGACTCTGTGATAAGTGATTTTATAAAGCTGTTTCTCAGCATATCTGACAACAGTCTTGAGTATAAACTATTGAGGGATTTTTTTTCACTTAACTGAGCTATAAATAATATTGCATTAATGAGGTTTGCAACCTTTAACTTTACTTTTGTAATTAAACAATGTCATCATTGATTTGGATGAAATCTTTTTTAAGTTGATATGCAGTGCTATATTGATACATAAAATCATTACAGAAATTCAATAAACAGAACCTGGATTCATAAATAAGTGTTAGGAAATGTCATGAAACCGTAAATGCCTCTTTACTGGACTGCTGATATGTATATAGGATCTTTGCTCAGTGACAAACTATTGCCAAACAAATCATACGTGTTTGTCTCATGGGCAAAGCATAACCATTAGGAAAATTATATAGTACCACAATCCAAATGAAAAATGGCAGCACAAATTATAGGGGACCATTTTTATTGATCAGCTAAGTAAATCCTAGTTAAGTATAATTTAAATGCCTTTCCACACAGATTGGGCTATGATTGAACTTTAGTAGAAGATGTTAAACAGACACAGATTGGAATGCTCGATATTCACTGGTAATGTCCACAATTCATAGTAATACTATAGTAGGCTCTTAAATGTTCAACCTTTCAGTGCTTATATGAATAGCTTTCATTACTCTCTGGCATTTATGTCAAGGCCCTCATGTCCCGTAAGGGGTTTTTTTTTCACAGTTTACTTGTATAAAAGGTTGTTTCTGTCTCAGCAGCTGAAAAATTACAATAAAGAACACCACATTCCTTTTCAATTTTCAAGAAAAACAAATGACTCAAACCCATAGTTATTTGTTGGTAAATTGAAATGAACTTCAAGTATGATTAATTTAGCCATTGCTTTTGAGAAAAATATGGTCTGAAGATACACAAAGATGGTATCTGATACAGAAGCTTCTTTTTTCCGGAGATTGTCTCTGCTAATGTTCTAACCTCTAAGGAATACTCTTGAGCCAGCATTTAATTTCCACTTACGGTTTTATGGTAGAAAATGAAATGGTATAACAATGTAATGCCATAACGCCCCCTCCTCCTTGGTTTACACACAGTTCATTACATTTATAAGGCAGCTTTTTAATTATACTTTATACCATACCATTGTTAAGCAACTGACACAGCCTTATCAGCCAAGTGGCATTCATATTTATGCATCGTCAAGTATTGCCTCTTAATGAAGCTTGACAAGCTGTTTAATTCAAAGTATACAATATTTATTATGTACTTTTACATTTTTAAAACACTTTGTTTGCAAGAATTGCCAATTTTTGCACCTTTTATATAAATTTCTACAATTAAACAGGAGGAAATCCAATGTGCAGAACTGACACAATGTAAAATATTAATAATATGAAGCAATGCCTGCACATTATTAACAGCTTTTGATTTCTTTAATTAAATGGACTTAAATGCTAATTTGTCATTTGAAAAGGTTCCCTCACATTTTGAGAAGTTTACTATTAAAATTAAATTGTATTTGGGGACTGGCCTGGTAGCTCCCGTACCTGATGAAAAAACATGCAATATGAAATGCAAGTATAAGCTCCTTGTCACATGACCTTGTTAGGTAAATTCACTGTCAGGCTGGGAGAGGGAAATGCCATATCTGCCATCGTCAGACTCACTCCATTGAAACTGCCTCCTGCTGGTGAATCATGTAGTGGCACAGAGTCATTGATGGAGAAGCCCAATTCTCTTAGTTTGCAAGATGTGAAGAATTTAGAAAAAGGAGATAATGTAGAGAAGAAAATTAAAATAGAAATTCAAAATATTCATAGGATATTGTGCACTGTAACTTAATTTAGGAAAGAATTTATGTGATGTGCTAATCTATCATATACAGAGTTAGACTTCAGGGTGTACTATAGCTGGCAAATGATAGGCATGAACTGTTAGTTGGATTCGCCCTTGCCCATTTAATTTCTATAACCTTCTGCACTGGAATAGGCTGTAACTTAGAGATCCGAACAGTGAATTGCCCTCTATGGACATCTGAGACCTGTGTGAACAGGGAAGCAATTGTGCATCTTTTTAACCAATAGAACTCATAGAAACTAGGAGCAGTAGTAGGCCATTTGGCCCTTCGAGCCTGCTTCATCATTCAATATGATCATGGCTGATCATGTATCTCTATGCCATATTCCCACTTTCTCTCCATACCTCTTGATGCCCTTAATGTCCAAATATTTATCAATTTCTTTCTTGAATATACTTAGTGACTCAGGCCACCACAGCCTTCTGTGGTAGAGAATTCCACAGGTTGACCACCCTTTGAGTGAAGAAATCTTTCCTCATCTCAGTCCTAAATGGCCCGCCCCATATCCTGATACTGTGGCACCTGGTTCAAGACTCCCCAGCCAGGGGAAACATCCTCCCTGCATCTAGTCTTTCTAGCCCTGTTAGAATTTTATACGTTTCAATCAGATCCCCTCTCATTCTTCTAAACTCTAGCAAATACAGGCCCAGTCAAACCAACCTCTCTTCATATGACAGTCCTGCCATCCCCAGTATCAGCCTAGTGAACCTTCGCTGCACTCCCTTTCTTAGTTAGGGAGACCAAAACTGCACGCAATGCTCCAGGTGTGGTCTCACCAAGGCCTTGTATAACTGCAATAAGACATTCCTTCTTCTGAACTCAAATCCTCTTGCAATGAAGGCCAACATACCATTTGCCTTCCTAATAGCTTGTTGTACCTGCCTATTTACTTTCATTGACTGGTGTACAAGGACACCCAGATCCCTTTGTATATCCATATTTCCCAATATATCACTATTTAAATAATACTCTGCCTTTCTGTTTTTCACACAAAGCGTATAACTTCACAGTTATCCACGTTATACTGCATCTGCCATGTGTTTGCCCACACACACAACTTGTCTAAATCGTCCTGAAGCCCCCTTGCATCCTCCTCACAATTCACAACCCCGCCCAGTTTTGTGTCATCAGCAAACTTGGAAATATTGCATTTGGTTCCCTCATCCAAATCATTTATATATATATTGTGAATAACTGGGGCCCAAGCACTGATCCCTGCGGTACACCACTAGTCACTGCCTGCCACCTGGAAAAAGGCCCACTTATTCCCATTCTTATTACCGTCGGCGTACAGGGGCGGGCCCGACACGCCAATGCGCAAAATGATGCGCGATGACATCGGCCGTGCGTCCTGACATCATTGCGCATCATTTAGATATTCCATTCGGCAGGCGCATGCCAGAGGCCATTAAGGCCATTAAGAAACAAATTAAATTTGTTAGCAATGTTGCCCATCCAACCTCAAGGTTGGCAGGCAGGCGAGGAGCCCAAGCAGCCTTCGCCTTTCTCAGGCAATCTCATCCATGGGCGGGATGAGGTTTCCTGAAGCTTTTATAAAATTATTAATTAATTTTTGCACAATTCACAAACATGTCCCAGCTCATGTGACACTGTCACATGATAGGACATGTTTAAATATTTTTTTTTCCTCCTTTATTGAAAAGTTTAACTCTCAACTTAATCTCCCTGAGGCAGCTCCGTTCCTCAGGGAGATTGCTGCGCTCTTTTGCGTGCATGTGTGAAAGAGCGCAGGCCTTGACTCTCCCTCTTCCCCCCACCTGCACAGATAGCGCTGAACACTACTGGCCGTGCCTTAATTGGCCCACCCACGTAAAATGGCGACCCACAGCCAATCGCAGGCGGCGATTGGCTTCGCGCCTGCTCCTGCTCAGCCCGCCCGACATAGGTAAGTTTCTGGCCTCTGTTTCCGGTCTGTCAACCAATTCTCAATCCATGCCAGTATATTACTCCTAATCCCATGTGCTTTAATTCAGACTGAAGTATTCTTAATGAGCAGCGCAGAGACTGAACCAGAAGTATTGAATTCAATGTCAAATCAGGTACAGGAAGTGAAATTAAATGGGGAGTAAGGACATCTGAATTAAGAGACAGGGAAAAAATATTTTTTTAATCAAATCTCCAACAACAAAATCTTGAGGAATGAGACTCCACATTTGTAAAACTTATTCTTCATTGCCAGAGAGGTTGTTTGGCAGAAATAAAGGCTTATCATGTCAATAAACAGAGTACTTAGGCTGGAATGGACATGATTTAACTTTCAATATGGGTTTACTTTGTATCTAGATGTCAATACAGGAACTTCCCACCATTTTATAAATGTAAGTATGGAGCCAGATGGTGAGATGCCATTTGTACACTGTTAATGGATCAGCAATGCATCCTAGATAGCAACTTCTGGATTTTTCATTTAACTGTCTATCTGTGGTTGCCTGAAGTGTCTAAAATTTGCACATAAATAATGGTCAGCACTGTTAGCCTCACCATTATTTTACAGCACAGTCTGGCCCATTTTGTTCAATTATTGCATATAATGATACAATTTAAGTGCATTTAAAAGAACGGAAGCAATTCTATTAGACTTGCTGAGTATTAAATTCATGAATATTTTACTTAAGAAAATAACATGATTTTATCCTTTTGACAGCTACATAGCACAATTTTACAGAGGCTTCAAGATGTATTCGTTAGCTTTGACAACATCCAATTGATTCCATGGATAATTGCTATCAAGACAATTAGTCAAACTGAACCATTGATGAAAAACAGAAACAAGCAAAATACTCCTTCAGAAGGTCAAAGTACAACTCCAACAATATCTATTATGTAAAATAACAGAGGTTGTTATATATCTTTTTGTTCGTAAATGGAACTTTCATTAACCCTTGTTTCTCCTGAGAGCAGGTTTTTGTTCTAAATCTCTAGAATTAGAAAATTGTCTCTTTAACGCAGTAAATTCTACCTCATCGCATCAGGTCTCTTGATTAGTTGGTCTGACAAATGCAGCAATAATCCAATCAGGTGCCCCAAGTGACAGGATCAGGCCATGAATGGATGGGACGATAAGCTGAATTCTGGTCAGCCACCCCATTTCAAATAGTGACCCCAAACAATTTTATTATTTGAAAGCTATTTTTAACAGATTGCTGGCAGTAGTATTACAACATTGGCAATTTGACCATCATTGTTATTCTGCAAACCACAATGAAAAATTTAGGAAAATGCTCCAATAAAGACTGTAATTCAGCATCAAGGGTTTGCTTGATGTTTGAAAACTGTTGTGGTGTGTGATATCATAACACTTTTCTGAATTATAGCCTTTTTAATTTCTGCAATAACATTTATTATTCCATGCATAAAGGTACAATATAACATGAATGATGCACAAATTAGATTATATTTAGTTCTATATAGTCACTGCTTATTAATTAACCTTTGGTGCATATCACCCATGTTTTTTGAATGAACAAAACCTCAGATTTGAATTCTTTAAAATTATTTTATTCACTTTGCAAAATTCAACATTCAATGAATAATACATTATTTATACATAAATGTGTATTCTGATGCCTAATAAGATATCAGGAATATTTGAAATATGATATCAGTTTATTCAACATGTGTTTCATTTAAAGCATGAACTAAAAAGGATTTATTTATAATTACATGTAAATGTTTTAATTTCAATAAATCTGTAGGCTACAGTTAAAAAGTTCTTAATTTATATATATATATATAAATAGTCTGTTAGCAGACCATCTTATCAACTCTATATGTAGTATGAACTTAACTAAGTGCTAACTTATGAAACACAATAACTGACAATCTCTCAGACCACTTGTTCTGCATTTTACATAAATAGTAACCCATCATTTAACAAATATATGTGGAATTCAATTAATTGGATGGAAAAGCACCAGCTATTAATCCATTTATCATAATACATTTTTCTAAAATTCAATGAAATCACTTTAATTCAATGCATACAGCTGACTTTAAAAGTTTAATTAAAAATAATAAAAAAGCCCTTGAAATATGAATAGTTTAACATAGGTTCACTGAAAATTCTTTTCCCCAATCAAAATTTCACAATATATCTTGTAATAATGCAGACCACCTTAATAGCCATTGTAAACACCTACGCATGGAAGGAAGCTATTATCTCTAAATCTTTCCTATAATCTCAGCTGTTGGTTTACCTTCTTTTATAGCTCACTATTGAATAGTGCATTGTGGATTGTGTTCAAAAATGAAATTGTCTGCACCATTCAAAAGAGAATGTGAATACAATGTATTAGATCAGACCCATGTTTTGAATGCTTTGTTCATTATACTCCAAAGGCAATATACGGAATTCCAACAGTATATACTTTCACTTGGGATTCAAGAATTCTACATCCAGTGCATGCAGTTAAAATGATAATGAGTACAGCTATACTTTAATGTCATACAGAAATGAGTGTTAATGATATGGATAGGATGGGGATTTCAGCTGTATGAAAAACCAATTTCTAGAGTGGTCCAAACTTTTTGCCTTAGCAATCTACACTAAGATGATTACAATAAATTTCAATTATAATAATTTTAATCTTACCATCATAAGATCATATTTAATTTTATTAATAAATATTTGAATACCTTTTCTTGCTTGCAGAATCATATTCAACAAAATATCACAAGTGATTCTGTATATTCCTTGTGCTTTCTCCGATAATGCAAAATGACAACATAAGAAGTAAACTAAATTTTAAATTGTAGTATTTAATGCTTTGAATAGATACATATGTTTATTTATAGATGTGTGTACATTTATAGACCATCCTCAGAGCCCAGCATCGGATTTCCATCCTTGAAGTCATCCCACGGATATTTTCTGTGATATATTGTGAGGCTCATGGATTGATGTATTTGGTGTTAGTTCAGTGGCTATCACATTAGATGCCAATAGAGAGTATATTTTGTTGTTGATATAGTTTGACATTCATGTTGAATGATTAATGATTAAAATGTACTCATTGCAACATATAGTTAGCAGCAGCTAGTTGTGATCACTCTATACGGCATGTATAAATTCTCTTCAGGTTTCTTTCACCATTTTATTTCTGTTTCTTTTGGTTTCTTCCAATATCACAATTCATACACCCACTGCAGTGGTGAGTAATTTAAGTGCTACCTGGAAATATCAGGAGGGATTGCCACTCTTCCGTAAAGATGGTGGCCTATTCGGATTGTGAGTGATTAATGGGAGGTAATGAAGTTGGCTCAACATTCAACTTCACTTGCTTTCCCTCAAATAAGTGACAAGATTCTACTTGAGCAAAGTTATATCCTGTACTGTAACACAATAACTCTACTTTACTTAAGAAATCAAGCTTACTGATTAAAACATGTTACGCTCAGCGCAAAGGATGCTTTGAGGGCACCACTGCAATATTAAAATATAGGGAAATATAATTTAAACTTGCACTATGCACCTTTGTAGAAAAGACAGATGCTATATTATACTTTGATGCATCATTAAAGGAGAGCAAAGTTTACTTTACTTATTTTAAATTCCATCTCAGTGTACTAACTGTAATTAGATTTTCTAATTTATTATTGAAACATTAGAATGAATGATTTCATTTTGTACTTTTAATTTATATTTTGTAATGGGAGCTTGCCCATTACATTACTGTGACAGTCTCTGCTGCAGATTCCCTCTGCCAGGTTGATTAGGTGTTAATTGAATGGAGGAGGTGGATGCCTAATTTCAGATTTAACAACCATCAGCGCCAGTATATTGGATCAATTCATTTAACAGATATTTGTGTTTGTGTGTAGCTCTATACATGTTATATATATTTTAATATAAAATATATGTTATATATATCTATGTATATTATATATTGCACTCTTGACTGACATAGGGAATAGGGATCATAAGTTCTGATGGATGGGTACTAATTAATAAAGAAGCAAACTATGCAGATGAAGGAATCTTAAGGGAGTTACTGCCTTAGGGTGTGTGCTGAGCAACATGCAGATGAGCAGGGTATAGATGGAGGGCTAAACTAATAAACACTACTGGTGAATTGGATTCATCTAGCCATTGATCTGAGCTGTAAGTCAAAGCAACCACTACATCATAAAATCAGCAGATTTAAAAGACAGTTCTTGCACAACATGGCAGGATCTGTGTTACAGACAGGACTGTTCTAAAGGCTCACTCAAAAGCTATTTAACACCAGCTTGTGGCCCTTGTCTGATATGTAATACCTTTGACAAAATAATTCATTTGTCTTTGTCTGAAATTAAATAAAACCCATTGATCCAAGCCTGTTTTCATGCAGAATATGACATTCTTTCCCTAAAAAGACAATAAACTTTGAACTTTAGGATGGGTTGCATGTTTTTGGATTTTGCTTTTCTTCTTGGCTAAAAACCTGAACAGAATTACCTCAGTAATTTTTTGTGTTATATTTAAATACAATGCATTCTCATATTTTCTTAAACTTCATATAAGAGGTGACCCATGCAATTCCACCTGTTAGTGCGTTACTGTCCAACTTCTACCCATGTCAGTGCTTCACATGTTGCTGTGGCATACAATGACAACTCTTTTGTTTGGAATTTCTTCCATTATTTAGATCCTTTGTTAACATGCCTAACCTGTGATGTTCATCCAATACCAGCAACTTCCATCTTCTCTTCATTCTTAATCCTTGTATATGCTCATAAGTTCATTTCTCACCCCTACAAGTGGATGTAGAAGATCCCATGGTCGTATTCAAAGAAAAATAGGGAATTTTCTTGGTGATTTGGCCAACCAATACCACCATAATCTGAAGGTCTGGTCATTCACTTAATTGCTGTTGGCAGGCCCTGGATGTGTGTAAACTGTTTGTCACATTGCCTACACACTTCACAGAGTAATCTATTGATTGTGAAGCACCTTGGGATGTTTTGAAACTTGATAAGGTTCTATAAAATGCAGATTCTTTCTTTCCATATAAAATCAACTCTGCTTTATGCAATGTGTGATTATTTTCATCACGGATTAATACTGATAAAAACTGGTCAAGGTCAAGCTTTTCCTATTTACTATGCTATTTTTCTTTCACTTCCTAATTACTTACAGAGTAAAAACCACCAACAAGTATAAGTTCAATTATTCTTCTAAATATTAAACAAATACAATATTACGCCTAATTGAGACTCGTGATTAGTCACTAAATGCCACTTCTGCAAGGGATTCCAGATATTGAATACTACAAGCTTAGTGATCATGACTGTATTCTCCACGGAGCGTAGCAAACCCATTCTTCTCTCCATATAAGTCTCAGTAGGGCAGGACTTTTTTTACTCAAAGGCAGGTAGATGATCTGTCCCTAGGCCTCTGCCAAAGCCATTCTTGAGTCAGCCACAAGAAACTTCAAAAGCAGCCTGGCAATGACACTTTCTCTAATGTTCTCTCTGCTCCAAGGAGAAGGAATAGACTCAGATTTTAGCTAGGTAACGTTGAGGGCACTAGGCAAGCAGCCAGATTTTTACAAGTTATAGAGGGATTAAAATCAACCAGTTGCTAACCTTTAACCCATGATCCCCTAATGGAAAGTTTGCATACATTTTGAGTGAGGACTGGCTGTGATAGCTTCCATTGTTGAATATGCTGCTGTCACTCATTATCTAGGTTATAGGCACCAGAAGGTCACTGTCATCCCATTATTCCTTTAGGATAGAAAAGAAAAGGTGGAGTAAATTGGAATAAATACCTTTCCCATGCTACTTTTGATGAACTGGTTTTACCTTTACTATGATGTCTTAGTTCAGCATATTTTCCTGATTTTTACTTTGAAATCCATTATCAATTTATCTATACCTCTATCCTTCAATTTTATTGTACTGGGGCCTAGAAGTGGGTTTATTGCTGACTTAACTAGAAATACTCAGAGCACTGACAGTTCTGCAGTTCAAATTTCAGTCCACATTGAAGTGTGACAAGGGGAAGCTGCTTTAGGCTGCCAGTTCAAGGTGAACAGGTAGATAGCAGCTGGTTTAAGCAATAAATATGATAATCATGAGGAAAAGTTAATAATCCAGAGGAAAAGTGAACAACTGAGAGGGAGGGGTGAAAATACAATTTCATGGAAGAAATAAGGGAGATCTTACAAACACAACACATGGAGGAGGGCACAAGGAAGATATTAATTTAATATTTAGCAATTCACCAGAAATAATTAATAACCTGGAAGGTGGGTGAGGACTTGGATTCGAGTGATGATTAGACAGTTCAATTTGATACTGCAATTAAGATTTTAACAGTGAAGATATGTAAGCCTTTAAAAGAGCAAACTTTTGGGTGATGAAGAAGGTTCTAGGGAGGAATAAGTGGGAGGCAGTGTAAGAAAATAAAATGAAGGAAGTAAAATGAAAAATATTAATGACTAATTTAAGGGATGTGAAAAGGAAGTGTATCCCTAAGAGAAAATGGAGGAACATATCATTGTGACTGAATGAAAAGGTCTAGAATAACCTAAAGGCTGAACAAAATTATTTTAAAAGATTCAAGTCATCAAAAAGTAATTAGGACTGGGAGTCAGAGTCAGTGGAGGATAACTGTATATTAGAAGAAGAAAAAGGTAAAGAAAAAAACAATGTGAATAGCAGTAAGAGGGTTAAAAAGAATATCTTAGCCACATGCAAAGAAGGCAGAGTGTTAAACAACTGTAGTAGTCCTTTAAATGGATCATTTGGGGAGGCTTACGTGGATAAACTAAGAAATGGACAATGTATTTAATAGGTTTTTCATGTCACTCGAGTTTTCTTGGGAATCTATAGCACGTGTATAGATAGGTCAGTAAACCATGTTTTATGAAAACAACTCAAGGAAGGCAAAGGCAAATTCACTGATCCAGCAGGGATGCATGTTGGAAGGATGTCAATGTGCATGTCAATGATAGGGCTACAGCACTGTAACACCAGCTATACAATCCATCCAGTGCTGTTTCTCACTGGAAGTGGAGGGTGAATTAACCCTTTAATATCAATGGGACACATGGATCCAATGGTATGTATCCCAAAGCTTCCATGGTTCAATGAACAAACTGGCTTTGGGAAAATAAGTGGAATATGGAGGTTGCATCCCAGAGTATTGTGGCATGGAACATTCAGTGCAGATTCATAGCTATACTTCACCACAAAGAGAGTTCCTCATTTTGACTTTGAAGTCAAAGGGAGGTGCTAAGCAGAAGCCAAGACCTGTTCACTAAGAGGGAGGGAAAGACAAACAGCTTATCATGCAGGACACTCTTGTGGGTCTTCTATTCATTATTTATAGAGCTGATCTGGTAGAAGTCTTGGCAATGGATTCACTGAGGGAAGCATGCCAGTTCCACAATGAGAAAACTCAAAGTGGGATGAAACAATATTATTCTTCAAGCACAGTAAGCTCTTTTGCTATCTGATTGGAGATCGCACTGTTATAATTTTTAATGATGTGTAACTTTCATTTGTCTCTGTCACAGACATAATGCTTACCAGACAACTCTCCTTTTTCCTCAGCTTTGAAATAAACTATGCAGCGACTATATATATAGCAAAGCTAAGTTCGCCAATCCAGCAGCAAAATGGCAACCAGGTAGTCATCAACCTGGCTAAGACTACAGCAGGACCAAGTGCTTGTTACTGTTTCCAAAATGAATATTGCAAACACTAACCCAAGTACATCTGTCCAACAATTAGCAAAACCTCTTACTCAGGACAGATTGTCTTCCAGCACATAAACTTGTTAAAACAGCAATGAGATAAAAAATCAATAAGAAACCATTGCTGCAGTAATGTAAAATCCAGCTACTGTGTTATTACACTAACCTGCACAGTAGGTTTAGTTTGAAAATCAGTAATGTACAACTTAATAGTTACATATTACATGACCTTAAGCATAATGCACTTGCACTTGGCAGGCCTGTTGTGCCAGGTGGAATGTAGTTCTTCAGATATATAATCCTAGAAGTAGGGAAAGGCTTACAGATAAGTGATGACATATTTCAGACAGTGGGTTCCCTTTAATAGCTGCTGAAATCAGATTGGTGCTGCTTGAAATGCTTGCAAAAAGGATTGACATCGCAGGTATCCTTACAGCAGTTGGCACAGCTTAGCATCTGCCCCTCTGGTGACACAGTCATTGAGAGGGCAAGTTCCCATGAACATTCCCAAAAGGTTTGCCAGGGCCTGCAGAAATGGTTGGTGGCTTCTTAACAGGTTCTGGCCAAATTGGCAACACTGCCTCCTGATCATCCTATCATGCCTCCTTTCATGTAATACAATGTGCAGCATGACATGCTGTGAGCAGGCTGCTACTAAGCTGAAGAGCTTCCAGGAAATTGATGAGTTAAACAGTTAAATTTCATTGAAATTCCACCTGAAACCTGATGGTTCTTAAAAATTAAATTACCAACTGGGGAAAAATAAACAAAATAAAAATACAAGAAGGGTCTTTAAACACTGTAGACTGTTTAAAGGCCTTTTCGTCTGCAGGTCTGCCTTATGCTATCTATTGTCACAATTGTTTGGTTTATAAGATTATTATATTTTGAGACCGTAGCTTTAGATTTAGGGCCGATAAAAGGGGTCATGTGACCTGTGCTGGGTCTGCCTGACAGTGAGTCTGGGTGGTTTGATTGTAGAGATCAAAAGAAGACTCAGATTGTTTTACTGAGAAGAAAGTGCAAGATATTTACACTTGGAGACAATGGCAGCAGTCCATGAGTACACCACCAGTAGATCGCGAGTCTCCAAAAATCCCAGGAAGCTGTTATAGGTATTGAGTTGTAAACAGTTGTACTGTAAACTATCCATTTACTTCTAAGTTGAAAGGAAGTTGGGATCAAGGATAACTAATTAGCATTTCTACTTAGTAAACATTAACTTTGTATCTGTTGCGATGGGGAAGAGGGTATGGGAAACCATTTTGAGATCTGGTTACAGGCTTCCATATAAATCCATGAATATTACAGACAGACAGAAATTTTGTCTTATAGTTTGCAGCACATGAGAGATAGAAAGCAAGAGACAGAAGCAGTCAGAATTCACATGGGAACTCGCACTTAGATTGAAGACTGGGTTTGAGGGGATTTAAAGGAGGCAGGAGGATTTGCCAAGATTGGAGCTAGAGAAAGGGATCTATGAGTACCCTTTTACAGGGAGAGCAGTCTGGGGTTATAACTTGCCCATCTGGGAAAGTAAACAGGAAGCAAATGGAGCTGAGAATAATTTTTGACTGGTTCCTGGAGGATGAACTGCCCACTTAAGGGACAGTATAATCTATAAGCACAGTCAGAGATTTTCAGTCATGATAAAAATTAAATGGTGAATCTCTTTTCTGTAGTTTAAAGTAGAAGTTGCCTTCAAAAAGAAAATAATGTTTGGTCAATAGTGTTTTTTTACATTATTTATTACAGTCAAAGTTTTTAAATGTAAAATCTTGACTTTTTTTCAGCTGTTAACTGGAAGTTTGAATTTCTCTTTACAAGTTATCAGTTTCTATGGAGATCGTAACAATTTCCATTGGGTTTCAATGAATGTACTGAGGACCCATTCGATCTAGTATATCCAATGGATGGAAACTGACATGAAATCCATCTCTGTCACTTTGACATATGCTAATGAGGCTACTAACTGCTTCAGACAGGAGTTTCATGTGCCCACCCCAGACATGGCCAAAAGGTTCAATGGGGCTTGAAATGAGCATGAATCTGGTAGTATAGGTCTCCACTGTCCACTCTGCATCCACATGGTGTAACTACACTCTGAGGTAGAATTGCTATGCATTGCGACTATTTTAAGGATAACAAATGGTAATTGAGTTCACTCCATTCTACCTCCCACTCTATCCAACTTCTGCAGGACAGAAGGAGTTAAAATTCCCCAATTCACATTTGGGGGGTAAGGATTTTTATGCGTTTATTAAGACAGAGATTTTAACATTATTTAAAATGGAATTAAATAGGTATTTGAAAATCATAAATATAAACAAATACATAAAAAAAGCAGAGTAATAATGGTACTAGTTCTTGAACAGCAGCCATTTCCTGTCATCTTCAGTCATAGTTTGTAATCTTCACTGTTTGTAATCAAACAGTCATAGAAGTCATAGGTCGCAAATGCTCACTTTTTGTCCTGTAACACCTATGACTTCTATGACTGTATGCAGAGTCATTAGTACCCAGAATGGTCTCCCAGGTTGAATAGGTGTGGTAATTATTCAGAAGGTAGTTAGACACTGAGGTGGAGAGAATCTGAGTTAGATGGGCTGAATGTATGTCGCTGTGGTAACAAAAGTAATTTGCTGGGCTTTTGGGTAAAGATTTTGTTTTAAAACCACAGCCATTACAAATCAGAACCATCTAAAATTAATCTCCTGTACTGGAAAGAGCATTTTGTAGTTCACAATTTGTTCGGTGATAAAAAAGGAAAATGGATATTTTGGCAAAATGTCTGACAATTAACACTTACGCTGAATTTATACCAGCTATTATAATAATACGGGCTCTTAATTTTGTAAAGGCAGGCCTGACCCAAGAGACACTCATTAAGACTGGATTCAAACTACACAAGATAATCAGTAGAAGATGGCTGTTGTCATGGTCATTTTCAAAAACGTACCTCTGGGGGCAGCAGATAAATGGCACAACATGGAGACAATGAGCTTCTTGTCATTAGTTTAAATCCTGTTAACTGTCAGCAAATAGTTGCAGTGATTGAAACACTATCTTCCAAGCAGTAAAGGCTAAGTCCTTACATATTTAATGCTTTACCTTTGGGTTGTCAATGCAATTTTACAATTTAATTACTCGGCCAGTTTTGAGTTTACAGATTGCAGATATTCCAAACTGCTTTGTATAAAAACGTGAATGACCTAAATTTCGTATTTAAAATTCAGGTAGTTTATTTTCTGTCAGAGAAAGGGACCTCCCTGCTGCTATCACAAAGGTAGATAATGACAGATTTTTTTTAAATACTCAACAAGCCTTGATAAAATGAGGACAACCATCATCACCATTCCCTCTCCTGACTGATTTTATCTAACATGTGTATTCTACACACAGTGGCAATAGATGTTGTCAGAGCTCAAGGGAATCACCAATAATGATAATATCTATAACACCATAACAGCAACAAAAATTATACAAGGCAAGATATTTTTTGGGGGGTAAACACTTAGGAATCCAGGAAGGCATTCTATGGGTCAGTGAATTAGTAATCTATATAAAAACCTCTCGCTTTAAGAATAATCTGTAAGTAATTCCAAACATAAAGAACACCCCGGAATGGTGAAAGAACTTGTTCTTTGAATAGCCTGTTACATTGTTTTTAGTTTAATAATGCTGGGAGAAGCAAACAGCCGGGAAGGATTTTTCCTGAAAATTGAGTGATGCAAATAGCATGATTTTTATGAGTGAAAATATATTTAATAATTTTACAGTTCATTGGCTGATCTGAGTGACTTTAATATAATCGCATCTTAGCAATTTGAATTAAGAAGTGTTTCTGCAAATTTACTCATATTGACAGCTATTGAAGGATTATGTAGATTACGTTGACGCTGCAAAATAGAGGTCTGATGTATTGTCAACAGCAATTCCTGTAAAATAACAAATGTCAATTAGTTATTCCATAGGCAAAGGCATTTTCTGTCTGAAAAGAAACCAACCAGTAATTAACTCAAAAAAATATGGAGTTTTCTTTCCCAGAAAATGTTAATATAAGTTTGGAATTCTGGCCTAAAAATCTAATAAAACCGGGCAACAGGTGTGGAGGCGGAGAAGTGCAAAAGGGAGGGAAGAGTTTTCTGGAAGCAACATTAATTTGGGAAACACAAATATTGTAATATATTATAATCATGCAAGTGCATGCAGCCAGTGCTATTGATGTTATCCATTGGTTGCACACCTATTGGGATATCAGTTGTCTTTGATTCCACTTAGAGGCAGCCAGCACCTCTTAGAAGAGCAGTGCAGTATTGCTGTAGAACAAGGGGAACGCTCAACAATAGTGAATTGGCTGTACAAATGCTGGGAGAGCAGCAAACTTCTCCAATGTTGCATTGTAGACCCAAACGCAGGATGTGGACAGGATGAGGGATCATCTTCTTCCCTTCTAGGGGACAGGGAGCCCCAGACATTAACTCAGGAGGCAGTGGGAAGAGGTTACAGAGCATGTTGGTGCAATAAGTTCAGTTCCAAGGACCCACAACGTGAAGTCTTTCTTTCAGCTGCAATACTCCTGACCCATCTACTGCCCTCCATTTCATTGGAGGTAGAAGTTGTAGGAATAGTAGCCTTCCTCCTGTCCACATATGTTCTTATTGTGTGCGACAAGCAGAAAGGGAGTATGTTCAGTATGTTGCCTACTGAAAGGTTGTGAAGGTGTGCTTTTCAGGGCATAATTTTGTCGACGGGAACCCAAGCAGGCCATTCATCCTCTTGAGCCATTCAATTAGATCACGGCTGATTTTATCTTAACTCCATTTATCTACCTTGGTTCCAGATTCCTTAATATTCTTCATTAACAAAAATCTGGTTGTTTTGAAATTTTTGATTGATTTGGCTTTTTGGGGGAGAGAATTCCAGAATTCCACTGCCTTTTATGTGAAGAAGTGCTTCCTGGTATCATCCCTGAATGGCCTAGATCTAATCCTAAGGCTAATCCTTTTGATGTGTGTAAGCTGCTACAGATATCAAGAAGTGATTGCAAGGACAGTGGCAGATAGGCAGAAGGAGGTTCAGTGAGTGTGCTGTTGTGATTGGAGGAAAATGTTTGGGGGTGGGTGAGGGAATGCTCACTGGTGCTGGAGCTACAGGTGATGCAGGGCTAAGCAGAGAGTAAGAGAGACATGAGTAGGTGCCTTACTTAAGCAGCTCTTGGCAGATTTTTGATTTTTTTTGTGACATTGCAGCCAGGTCCTAGACTCCAGGCTCCCTACCTGTTCTTCCACCACGCTCCGCTGACACTAAGCTATTTACCTTGGAACTCACCTTGGAGATAGCCCTCATGCGGCAACCACTTTGATACCATTGGGAATCTATGCTCATCTGATCCACTGGGAAGAGGGTCTTATCCCAGGAGACTGAAGTAACCTGCTATGATAGCCTGAACATCCTGAGGCACTGGTGCTCTGATTGCCAGTCCTCTGCCTGTAGACCCTGATTTGGGGTCTTGCTTCCTTCCAGTTGGACCTCGGTGTCCATCCCTTCTGCCCTGTGGAGGGGTATGTGGCCGATGGGAAGACAGCTGGTGCTGCTGCTGGTGTTGTTCCTGCTTCTGGTCGAAGGCGGAGCTGCATAAGCTTCTCCCATGCTGTGGTGAAGGCTGGGAGCAGGGATGTGCAGCTGAAGCTGAATGAAGTGATAAACAGGTGATGTGCCTTCCAAGAAGTTGGCAATCGCCTGTCAAGCAGTGATTACACTTTGAGAGAAGAAATGATTTGAACAGTAAAATCTCATCTGGGTAAGGCTGAAGCTCTTCAGTGTAACTGATCCAAGGCTTCCTGGCCTGTCAGTTTCACTGAAGAATCCTTTCTGTGCAAAAACAGAATTATCTGGAAAAACTCAGCAGGTCTGGCAGCATCGGCGGAGAAGAAAAGAGTTGACGTTTCGAGTCCTCATGACCCTTCGGCAGGGAATCCTTTCTGTGCGCTCACTTTGGTGATCCTGACAAGTTGCTGAAAGATCAAGAAACAGGTATCCTCGCTGGGAAAGTCAGAATGCGGGGTTAGGGAAGATTTTACTTGCCTTAATTGGTTTCTGCCAGATTCAAGGGGGTTCCCCACAAGCCTTGGAACAAACCCTATGAAACCTGCAAGAGGACGGGTTAATGTTGGGCTTCTAACCCAATGTCAATTTCAGGGTTTTAACCCCCTGCACAAACGCAATCCTGTCTCACCTTGGCTGGGAAAATGTCCTCACTCCTGCCACCTGGTTAGAGGGGTTCAAACATGGAGGGGGGGGCGCTTTATGGCCCCCCCGGTGGCGTATTTGAAAGCGAGGGTCTGTAATAAATAGTTGGTTGCCAACCTGTCCTCCATATTTTAAGGGGAGGATAAGGCATCAGGCAGCCTACCCACCCTTAGGCCTATTGGTGTTGTTCCTCCTTCTGGTGGAAGGTGGCCAATTAACTGCTGCTTAAGGGCCTCATTTCACCTCCACTGCAATTTTTCAGTCTGTGCGGGAAGGCGGAAGGCAACCAGCCTGGCAGCTTTCATTGCATGGGTTAAAGGCAGGAAAGAAGGGAGGGTACTTCCTTTGGAGGAGTCCCCTGTGCCCATTTGCGCCACCACCCAAGATGGTACCCCTCCCCCATGTCCCTCCCCACCCCCCCACCCCCCCCACCGCCCCCTCACTGGCCTCTCTAATCTGAACCCTGCCCGCCCCCTTCCCCTACCCCCCACCCCCACTAGGGTCACCCAGCCACTGAAAATCTCTGGACTTAGCTAAGTCCAGTACCCATCTTTTCTGTTTGGGGACTGCCTGTGGTCCCAACAGTGACCTCTACTCTCTTTTAGCTGGCAGCTCTCTAGGTTGGGAGTTCCTGTCCCTGAGGGCAGAAGTCCCACACTCACCCTATTAAGGTCAACCCCAGCATATTATTGTTGCGGGGCACCCTGATTTCTGGTCGGTGAGGTGCCAGTGGACTTTTAGCTCAGGGTGGCGGGTAACCTGTTCTCCTGTAAAATCCACCCCAGGGAGCTGCAGGAAGGCTTTGCATGTATTCGGGAGGAAACATTGCATTCACAGAGAAGAAAGGAAAGTTGGAGATTGGCAAGACAGAGGGGTTACATGAGGGTTTTTGACATATGTGGGGAGTGATGATGCTGTTTTGAAAAGGAAGGGGAGCCATTCAAGGTATCAGCTAGGATGGGAGCCAACATGTGAAGATAGGTGTTTAATGGTCATGCAGTCAATGAAGCAGGAAATGAGTCTCATGAACAAGATGAAGGGCATGATGGAGGATCAAAGTGAAACTAAAGGATTCAGGGTTAGGGTAGGGGGCAGAATATTTCTGATTGGGCAAGGGAAAAAGCAGAAGTCACTGACTGGATGGTCTCCATTAGAACTGATCATTTCTAAGCTTACATTTATACATAAGGCATCATATATGGTATAAAAAGTATAGGAAGACTAATGTAGATATTAGATATTTCCTCAAATTTATTCCTTAGTGAGTGGCAAATCAGGAATGGCAGTCTTCCAATGACAATCTCACTCCAGATAATGACATTTTAAGAATCAATAATCCTAAGGACAGTGATCAAAGGGAGGAGGCTTGTTCTATATGAAATGAACCGAATGCACACATAAATGCTTCACTGCTGCAAAATGAAAGAAAGAAAAGGAACAGATAAGGAGATGAATTAAAGTATTGAGCCAAAGATCTTGGCCAAATACATGTATAATAATTATTCCACAAAAAGTAGATTATACAAGTTTTCAGCTCACAATGAAAGATCTGAAGGCTAATGTAAGCTGCTACTTGTATGAAAGCAAGGTAGTGAAGATAGAATCAACTCAGCTCAGAAAATAATGGGCAGAATTTTTACCAAACTGACCTGCTTGCAATGGATTGTGGGTCAGAAACATGGGCTTTGCCCTGGCTGTTTAACTGAGCAATAACATTAACATCTCGCTTCCAGGTTTCCTGACCAAGCGGAGTGTGGGCATGATGATGACCTTCACCTGTCAAAAGAAGGATTTTGACTTAAAAGGCGCCCCATTTACAAATCTCTTCACAGCCTTGCCCTTCCTTACTTTAAAAGCTCCTTCACCATACGCCCCATCCCACCTCAGCCTTGGACAAGGTACACAAATATGTGAATGAATTTTGAAGCTTGATAAAGTTGAAAAAAGTATTTGTGAGCATTTGCAACTATTGGCCTTTAAATGTGCACATACTTTTAGTTTGGACTGGACAGCTGGAATTCTGGATTGTCCCATTGGGCATGCTCGCAAAACAAGAGTATAACTATGCAAGCAGCAGCACAATTATCATAAGGAGCTAGAGGCCAGAGTGTAAATTTGGAACCAGTCAATGTTTGCACTGGAGCAGTTTGCACATATAGTGCAGCCTAAGATCTTTCACCATGTCCAGAGCATAGCCTCAAGCCCCATCCTATATAACTGTCACCTGCATCCTATCCTTCCTTATCATCCTTTACTTTGTCAGCCTCCATTGGCTCTCAGTCCCCCTAATGTGCTCAATTCAAAATTCTTGTTTTACTCTATGGGCTGAATTTTCCCCCCGTCGGGGGCAAAGTTGAAGGGTGGGCGCGCACAGTCGCGCTTCCGATCGGCACCCCCAATTGGGGGCGTGGCGCCATTTTACGTGGGTGGGCCAATTAAGGCCTGCCCAGCGTGACATCCGCACAGAAGTGCTATGCGCTCCCTGTGTGGGGGCGGGGGGTGGTGGTGGAAATCCCTAAATCGAGAGTGTGGTCTTTCACGCATGCGCACGAAAGAGCACACTCATCTCCCTGAGGCTAAATGCAGCCTCAGGGAGATTGGCTCTAAATGTAAAAAACCTAAAAATAGAAAAATAAACTTTCCCTAACATGTCCCCTCATGTGACACTGTCACATGAGTTGGGACATGTCCATAATTTTTACAAAAATTTTATTTAAATTTTTAAAAGCCTACATGAAACCTCATCCCACCCATGGATGAGGTTTCATGATTTATCTAGTTCCCGTAGGGGCTCCTGGCCTGCCCACCAACCTTAGGGTTGGACGGGCTCGTCCGTTAATTACTTAATTGACTCTGTCAATGGCCTCAATTGGCTATTGACAGGTCAGCGGGCGCGCAGCTGATTTTGCTGCGCTCCCGCCTACCTGAAAATTTAAATGGACACGGTGGCGTCGGGAGTTCCGCCCGACGTCACCGCACGCCATTTTACGTGTAGGCGAGATGGCCCCACCCCGCCCCCACTCGCTGACGCGTAAAATCCAGCCTTATGTATAATTTCCTTGATGGCAAAAAAAAATGCAGGACAGAGTTGAATTCACGTACAATTTAAACTCTTTTTTTCCTTACTCTTATGTTCCGTTGATCCACTTCCTTAAAGTGAAAAAAATTCTAACACAGTATTGGAAAGATTTAAAATAAAATCTGCAGAGAATTGACTCTATACCTTTATTTGATAGAATTGCTGCTCCTACTAGTTCACAATCAACACATTTTATGTGAGTCATTAACATAGTTTCTCTCATTCTGTTCAGAGGCACCTGTCAATGTTGTCCCATCCTCCCTATTGTTTGTTCTGGCACTAAAACGACTGCCAATAGCAGTTCTGCACCACCCCTATCAAGGGAATACAAAGCAGGAAGTGAAAGCAGAAATTCTGCATGCATACCGATTATGTGCTTCTGCTCATTTCCTACTCCAAGTAATCCCTCCCTGCTCTCTTTGACCTCATCAACTGATCTGACTCATTTTTAGCTTGCAAATTTCACTGCAGCTAGTTTGAGGCACACCTCTTTTCAAGTTGAAAAGTTTTTGTTTTTGTTTAATTAATTTAAGAAGAAAAACAAATTGAGTTCATTGGCCCTAATTTGGATTATGCTGCAGCCCTAACTTCTAGCCTAGTGAGCTACCTTCATATTGTTTGAGAGAAATTTAATTTAATCATAACTAATAAACTTTTGTTGCTGATACGAATGAACAAACCTTGAATGAGTTTGAATGATATTTCTTTGTCCACTATTTTAATGGAGGAGTTAACCTATTTCAAATAAATAGTTTAATACCTCCAGACAGCCTAATATCATATAAATACATTTAAGAACTTATTCATTCATGCAGTTACTAGCAATTTCTAGGCTTATGTCACAATTTACCCCAATTGCTCTCCATATAGTCCCACTCATGTAACCTGAAGTCTGATTCTTATTTATTTGCACCAATTAAATGCTCAAATTACTTTTTATGCTACTCTGATAATTATTTAAAAAGTGGAGCATGTGCACACACAGATTTCTTTCTTCTTTTCCTAAATGCATTGACTCTTTGCTGGAATACTGTTCCAGCACTAATCACCCTTCACTACTTGCCCAAAAGCCCATTATTGACATAAGCTTTTGCCATCAGTGTTGCCAAGCTAATTGCTGACAGATGGTATCACAGTCAAACCTCATTCTGATTCCTACCTCATCTCATATCGATATATATTGTCACGGACAGAACTTATGTATTTTCTTATTGTCTGTGATCAAAGTGGTTTTTATGTGAGATGTGTGTATTTTACCCTCAGTGTGGGGTTGTCCCAATTTAAATAATCCCAGCAGCAAGCCTTTTTGTGAATTTTAAAATAAAGAAGGTTATTTATTATCTCACACTTGCCCCAGATGTTCAAAAATGCAACATCTCACACACATTATCACTCCACAAAGATTAGATACAGATGAAAACACAATTACAATGTATAACTGTCTCAGTCTCTCTTTCATGGCAGGCCTGTAGTCCCTTAGAGAAGTTGATGCTTTTAGCTGATGTAAAGGTCTTGTAAGCAGAGGATTCTCAGTAAGCTGTGAGGCTTCTTGCAGTTGAAATGCAAGGAGGTTGGTTCTCAGTTGAACTTGAAGTTGGAACAGGTTGGACCGAGTCTTTCTCCCACTTCCAAGGTATGGATATTTATTACCTTGGCTATTTAGTTGACTGTAACTGGTTAGATGGCTTGCCGTTGGCGTGTCTGCCTTTGCAGAGCTGATTCTTGCTGTTTTTAAAGCAGGCAACAAACATGGCTGCCTCGCCATGCGACCTGTTACAAATCTAAAGTCATTTTCCTAATAAAATAGGTGTCTAGGTGGATTATAAATCCTGTAGGATTACTTTCACACCTTGAGAGTTTGAGACAAATAGTGTCTTTGCATCTGAATGACACATTCAATTTGAAATTACCCTTCTGAATTAGTTTCAGGAAAAAACATCGCATTAACATCAGCCTTGAAAGTTCATTTTGTTCCCTCTTGAGACAGGGGAGTGTTTCAATCCATAAGAGAAGTCAGTTGATCCTTGGGCAGCATCTTTTTATAGCCCTTTGTGTTTTTTTAAATATAAAACATTGACTGAGAGTTCATGATATACTGGAACTTGACACATATACATGACTGGTCTCCACAGTCACATTGTGCATTGCTTCTCATCTTCCAGAGTTGTAAGAAATGATTTCATCAGCTGCCATCTGTTTACAAGTGCTTTCCAGATGAGCTTTAAAAGTTAGGCTTCTTTCCAAGGCTACAGCCGAATAATTTCAAAGGGGTCATTTAGGGCCCATTAGCCGCAATTTTTTTTTCTTCATTGGTGAGTTGCGGGCATCGCTGGCTAGGCCAGCATTTATTGCCCATCCCTAATTGCCCTTGAGAGGGTGGTGGTGAGCTGCCTTTTTGAACCGCTGCAGTCCCTGTGGTGTAGGTACACCCACAGTGCTGCTAGGGAGGGAGTTCCAGGGTTTTGACCTCGCAACATGTAAAATTAGGCGGTTCCTGATGGTTTGTTGTCCATGTGAAAGGCCTTTAATGAGGATTTGTAGGCTTTGGTGCAAAAGCTGCAATTGAAAGATTTCTGCTCTTAACTTTGGGTGAATAGAAAGCGTCCCACCCATGTAAGGATAATGGTTTAAGCATAACTGAATTTACAATTATTGAGTCACTAATGTAGATGTTGAATACTGAAGGAATCAGATTAGATCCTTGATGTAGAGCATCATTGCAGTGTGTGCACCATTCATCTGCTCATTCAAAAAGATGCAGTATCTATGGTATTTCAATATTGTGACCAAGAATTGGACAGTGCTGTGACTTAGCTCAATGTTGTCAAATTTGTTGGGAAGAATAGAAGAGCAATATATTATTTAAATGGAGAGAGACTGCAGAACTCTGCAGGACAGAGGGATCTGGGTGTCTTGGTACATGAATCACAAATGTTAGTATGCAGGTACAGCAAGTGGTTAGGAAGGCAAATGGAATGTTGGCATGTATTGCAAGGGGAATGGAATGTAAAAATAGGAAAGTGGTTGCTACAGCTGTACAGGACATTAGTGAGACTGCATCAGGAGCACTTGTACAGTTTTGGTCTCCTTATTTAAGAAAGCATATGATTGCACTAGAAGAAGCTCAGAGAAGGTTCACTCAACTGATTCCTGGGATGAAAGTGTTATCTTATGAGGAACGGTTGAGCAGGCTGGGCATATACTCATTGTAGTTTCGAAGAATGAGAGGTGATCTAATTGAAACACATAAGACCCTGAGGATGCTAAGAGGATATTTCCCCTTATGGGGGAGCCTAGAACTAGGGGGCACAGTTTAAAAATTAGGGGGTTCCCATTTAAGTTGGAGTTGAGAATTTTCAGAAGGCCATTAGTCTGTGGAATTATCTTTCCCAGAGACCAGTGGAGGCTGGGTCATTGGATATGTTCAAGGCTGTGTTAGGTGGACTTTTGATCGACAAGGGAGTCAGGGATACGGGGTGGGAGGCAGATAGGAAAGTGGAGCTGAGGCAACAATCAGGTCAGCCATGACCCTAATGAATGGCAGAACAGGTGGATGGGCAAAATAGCCTATTCCTGCTCCTTGTTCTTGTGTTCTTGTATTGCGTGTAATGTTTGGACCCTGGTTGCAGTAACTTCGTCCTGGTCAGAACCCAACATGCTTCTTTGGCACAACAACATGAAAGGTACGGGTGAGATGGGCCAGTAAAATTCTCCAGTAATTGAAAGCTGTGGAGAGGGGTGACATTGGGCTGTAAATTGCATTTAATAGGTTCCCATTTTTTGGGAAGGGTAATGATTATTGCTTCATTTCAATGTTTTGGAATATTCCCCATCAAGGAGGGCAACAACTTTCATATATGGTGCTCCTGTTACGTGTTATTGATTAATGTAATGGCTCAAAGGCTGAGACGAGATAGATAGAATGGGAGGAGACACATGGAGTATAAACATGGACAGAGACTAGTTGAACCAAATGTCCTATGTCTATGCTGCATATTCCATGCAATTCTATATAATGTCAAAAAGTTACCAGACATTGAACTGTTGATCACTCAGCATAATTAGCAACCTGAAATTTGTTAAGAGAACTTATATGGTGCTCACACATATATTTTCCATCATCCGGAACTTTCTCTGTCACCTAACCCAGGGGGAATGAAACTAATGAAAGCACTTGCACTGCTGCTTAAATTGAAATCAACTAAATCAGTTGAAAGCAGGGATTAGATCTGGGCCTTACTGATGTGTGTGATTCAGCTACTCGCCAAAGAAACTCTATGAGGCACCAGGGATTCATTGCACAAACACAATTTACTCATAGACTCATAGACGTCTACAGCACAGAAGGAGGCCATTCGGCCCATTGTGTCTGCGCCAGTCAACAAAGATCTGACTACACTAATCCCATTTTCCAGTGCTTGGCCCATAACCCTGGAGGCTATGGCAACGCAACTGAATATCTAAATACTTAAATGTTATATGAGAGTTTCTGATTCAATCACCCTTTCAGGCAGCGAGTTCCAGACTCCTACCAACCTCTGGGTGAAAATAATTCTCCTCAACTCCCCTTCTTAGTCTACTACCTCTTACCTTAAATCTATGCCCCCTGGTTGTTGACCCCCCTGCTAATGGAAAAAGTGCCTTACTATCCACCCTATCTATGCCCCTCATAATCCTAACACCTCTATCAGGTCCCCTCTCAACCTATGTTGCTCAAAGGAAAACAACCCCAGCCAATCTTTCTTCATAGCTCAGACCCTCTAGCCCAGGCAGCATCCTGGTAAATCTTCTCTGCATCCTCTCCAGCACAATCACATCCTTCCTATAATTTGGTGACCAGAACTGCATGCAGAACTCCAGTTGTGGCCTAAACAGTGTTTTATACAGTTCCAGCATAACCTCCTTGCTCTTGTATTCTATGCTTTGACTAACAAAGGCAAGTATCCCACTTGTCTTCTTAACCACCTTATCTACCTGCCCTACTATCTTCAGAGATCTATGGATATGCACACCAAGGTCCCTCTGATCTTCAGTACTTTCCAGGGTCCTACCATTCACAGTGTAATCCCTTGCCTTGTTAGCCCTCCCCAAGTGCATCACCTCACACTTTTCCAGGTTGAATTTGATTTGCCACTGCTCTGCCCACCTGACCAGTCCATTGATATCCTCCTGCACTTTACGGCTATCCTCCTCACTATTTACCACCCTACCAATTTTTGTGTCATCCACAAACTTCTTGATCATACCCCCTACATTTAAGTCCAAATCATTTATGTACACCACAAACAGCAAGAGCCCCAGCACCGAGCCCCGCGGAACCCCACTGGGAACAGACTTTAAGAGTCAGGAACATTCATTACTATCACAATGTCTATTCATAATTCAACTGCTAATGTTGATGCTGCAGGTGCTATTGACAATAATTGGTGAGATTATTCAGATAGGTGTGGTGATTAAAAACATCAATCCCTGAAGAAGAAAGAGGTGAAAGCAAAGGTGAAACAAGATAAATTTTACCATCTCTCAACTAATCCATGCCCAACTTTCTTACCTATGTCTTCCCCATCTAGTTCAACGTATTGATTTCTGTTGGGCTATCATTCAAGAGTTGCCAAGGATCATTTGTTAACTCTATTTTTCATGCAAAAGCCTAAACATGTAGAGCAGCATTTCCCCAACCTGGCGGAGGTGGTTTTCGGGGTGTGCACGGTGGAAAAGTCTCAGAAATTAATGTTGGATCGGGATCACAATATTTTGCCACGATCTTCCATCTTTGTCCGGGTTGGGATTGAAGATAGGCAGCAAACCCCCTTGGACTTGTCAGGTAATTATGAGGTTGTTGAGGTTGATAGGAAGCCAATTATGAGCTGTTTTAGCCCTGAATCCTGAATACGAACGCTGTTTCCTGACCTGTCAGGAACTCACCAGGGTCACCGAGGTGAGTGCACTATGGGAAGAGTTTCTTCAATGAAACTGACAAACTGTAAAGGTTTTGATCAATTACACAGAAGAGCTTTAGCATTGGCCATTGTGAGACTGTTGTTCAAAGTATTTCTTTCCTCAGAATGCTTTCACTGCTTGACATGTGATTGCCAACTGCTTGAAAGGCAATTCACCTGTCCAGCACTTCGCTCACTGTCAGCTGCATGTCCTTATTGCCAACCTTCAGCACAACATGTGAGCAGCAAATACAGTTCCACCTCTGATAAGGGACAGCAGCAGAGGCCACACCATTGCCAAAAGCATCCAATGAGGGATGGGTAACAAATGCTGGCCTTTCTAGCGATGCGCACACCCCAAAGAATCAAAAAAACAGATGCAGGAGCAGCACCAGCAGCAGTACCAACTGTCTTCTCCACATGTTGCTCCACAGGGCAGAAGGGATAGATACTGAGATCCAGCTGGAAGGAGGCGATATCCCAACGTAGGCAGAGGATCAGCTCTCTCAACATGTCTGAGCACCAGAGCCTCAGGAAACTTAGGGCGGAATTTTCTGTGCCCAATGGCATCGGGCGTGTTTGGCGGCGTGAGTGGACATTATGGCGAAAGGCCAAAAATAATTTTCACGACATCATTAAAGCAGTTTGCAATCATCTGCTCTGCCCAACAATGGCGGGCCACGTTTCCTGCTGTCGGATGTCAGGAACCTCATTGTAATACATTTGCATATCATTATAAGCCCATCCCACTGGAATCATCTCCCCCACACTAGATCGTCTGCCTACGTTGGCGTGATTGCACGCCGACGTGTCTCACAACAGCATATATAAGGCGTGCACTTGGCGGGCTGCATTTCGAGGGGAACTTGGAGGTGAGTGCACAGTAACACTGCGCAGCGCTCGCCTGGGTCACCTATTGGACTTAAAGATTGAGGCACGTTGCAGGGGGGGCAAGGGCTATACTGTAGTTGAGGTGCATTGTGGGGGGCGGTGAGCGTTGCCCTGTGGTTGAAGTGTATTGTTGGGGGGCAAGAGCTGCCATGCGGTTGAGGCGAGTTAGGGCAGCAGGAGGGAAAGGGCTGCACTGCAGTTGATGGTGGTGCACAAGCTCCACCATCAACCACAGTTACAAGGCACTAGTTAGACCACACCTAGAATACAGTGTTGGTCCCCTTGATATACTGGCATTGGAAGCAGTCCAGAGAAGTTTCACTTGGTTGATCCCAGGTATGGAGAGATTTTCTCATGAGGAGAGGTTGAGTAGGTTGGGCCTGCATTGGAGTTTAGAAGAATGAGTGGCAACCTTATTGAAACATAAGATTCTTAGGGTGCTTGACAGGGTAGATGCTGAGAGGTTGTTTCCCCTTGTGGGAGAGTTTATGACCAGAGGGCATAATCTCAGAGTAAGGGGTTGCTCATTTATGACAGAGATGAGGAGGAATTTCTTCTCTCAGTGGGTAGTGAATCTATGGAATTCTTTACCACAGAGGGCTGTAGAGGCTGGGTCGTTAAGACCATAAGACATAGGAGCAGAAATTAGGCCATTTGGCCCATTGAGTCTGCTCTGCCATTCAATCATGTCTGATAAGTTTCTCAACCCCATTCTCCCGCCTTCTCCCCGTAACCTTTGATCCCCTTACCAATCAAGAACCTATCTATCTTGGCCTTAAATAAGTATGTTCAAGGCTGAGATAGACAGATTTTTAAACAGTAAGGGAATCAAGGGTTATGGGGAAAAGGCAGGAAAGTGGAGTTAAGGATTATCAGATCAGTCATGGTCTCATGGAATAGCGGAGCAGACTTGATGGGCCAAAGGGCCTACTTCTGCTCCTATGTCTTATTGTCTTATGGTGTGGGGTGGGGGGAGTGAAGTGGCCATGCACTGGGGACACCTTGTATAAAGTGACCTTTCCTCTGTAGCTGCGACAGTTCAGGTGCAGCCACATTGACATGCACGGAGTTCGGCCTCTAGCTTATCTGCCCGCTTGAGCAATGCAGAGGACTGCAAGTGCCACCAAATGCTCCAGAACTTTTCATGCCTCTGGCACAGCCTGAAAACTAATGAGCATTTTAGTGGACTTCAGCACAGTTGGACGACTGCGCACTTTGTACAATCTCCTTGCAAAAGCTGGCCATGGAGCAATGTGACCTTAGCCCCTTGCAATGTTGTCATTCCAGTTTGGACCAGTCTCCCCCATGGTTCAAGCTAACAGTGCAGCCTTGCAGCGTAGGTTAGGAGAATGCCTGCACCTGAGCTGAGAGCACAGCATGCAGTCTAATAAAGAGGCCGTCTTTCATTCCTGCAGATGGCCGAGATCCAGTGTCACCGAATGCTGCACATATCTAGGGAACTGGTTGGTCACATCTGCCAGTTACTGCAGGATTTGGCACCATGGGGACATGGAGGGCATCCACTGCAAGTGGCCATGAAAATGACACCCGCTCTCAATTTTCACACCAGAGGCACCTTTCAGGTCTCCACAGGTGACCTCTGTGAGATATCACAAGCCTCCACCCACAAATGCAATCATGAGGTCACGGATGCCATCTTTAAGAGGGCATCATAACTTTGTGCATTTCACCTGGGACCAGGAAAGCCAGGATGCAAGAACAATTGGATTTGCCCAGATCTCAGGTTTCTCACAGGTGCGGGATGTCATCAACTGCACTCACGTGCCGCTTAGATCTCCACGGCAGCAAGCGGAGAGCCAGGTCAACCACAAGAGCTTCCATTAGCTGAATGTGCAGCTGGTGTGCAACCACAACAAATGCATCCTACAGGTCTGTGCATGGTTCCAGGGGAGCGTCCATGACTCTTGCATTCTCAGTCGGTTGCAGATCTCTAATGTCTTCCAGGGTCCACAGAGGCTGTACGGATGGCTCCTCGGAGACAAGGGCTACCCGCAGAGGACATGGTTGATGACACCCATGCGGCGGCCTCAGACTGCAGCAGAGTGAAGGTATAACGAAGCTTATACTGCAACTCACAACTTGGTGGAGCAGACCATCGGGATGCTGAAAATGAGGCTCCAGTGCCTGCACTGGTCTGGTGGAGCCCTGCAGTATAGCCCACAGAGGGTGTCACGCATCGTTGTTGCCTGCTGCACCCTTTACAACCTGGTGCTGCAACGTGGAGAGGAGCTGGCTGAGGAGGAGATGGAGGAGCTGGAGGAGGGCGTCAACAGGGAGGTGAATGAGGAGGTATTCGAAGGCAAGGATGATGGTGATGAGGTCATCGCGTTGGCCAGATGAGGCAGGTGCGCTCGGGAGGCCCTCATTGTTGCTTGATTTGCAGAGGATGATGGCAACATGCAGTGAGGAGACCCCATAGATCCTCACATTGCATCTGTGAACATTTGACTCCAGTCTAGCTTATCGTACCCTCTTGTGATAATGCTCCTGTCATGGACATGCAGCAGAGGCTGTAATAGTTGCTCGATTCCAGGACATGCAGTGAGGACACTGCATAGGTCTTCACATAGCCTCTGAGAATGTCTGACTCCTGTCTGGCCAAGGGCAGCTCGCTTGAGCTCTGTGATCAGGTTCATATCATGGAGACGCAGCCAAGAAACTTTAAAAGCACCTGATCCTTTGTCCGCCTCCAGCACCTGAGCCCTTCAGAAGCACAGCTTCACCGGTCATAGATGCTGAAGATACAGGAGCGATGTCCTGGACCAAGGTCTCCATGGTGGCCGTCATCCTACCAGTGTTGACCTTGGTGCATTGGCATACCAGCACTATCATCTCAGCCTGAAGGCAGACAGATTTCTCCATCGTGCCTAGCAATCTGAGGAGTGCAGCGGACATCCATTCCTGATGTTCCTGACCTTGCCTCTGCAGCTGCAGCAACTGAGCTATGACTGAGTACAGAGGCTCATCATCTGACTTGGACTCAGCAGATTTCTGGTCTCCAGCAATCCTCTGAGTGTCTCTGCACTGATGGAGGGTGTAGGTGAGCGCTGTGACAATTCTTTAATGAAGATGCCTTCAGATTCCTCTTCAGAGATGTCTTTGGGCTTTGATTGGTGGCCCTGGGTCAGCTGGTTCCCAGATTGCCTGTGAAATAGGAGAGATAATTAGTACATGGCAGTGGCCTGTGAAACAGGACACATCACTCACAGCATGGTTGTCTGATGGATGTTGCACTGCTGGATCCTCACTTGGTAGAGCCCCACCAACCTCACTGTCAGCACAGGAACGGTCCAGATCCTCGCCAGCCAGCTGGATGGCTCTCTTTTCAAAGTCCATGAGGACTTTGATTTCAGGCATTGCTCCACTGGTCTGTGACTTCTCCCTGTTGTTGTGTGCCAGCTTGTCCTGCATGAATAGAGATGGAGAGAGTATAAGCAGGATGCCTACCAGGATGCCTACCAGATAAGTATGCCTAGCATGTGTGACAGGAAACAGAGTGGTGATAAATGTTTGTTTTTCAGATTGGAGGAAGGTCTGTGGTGGAGTTCCCCAGGGGTCAGTGTTTGGACCCTTGCTCTTCTTGATATATGTCAATGGCCTGGACCTTGGTGCGCAGGGCATGATTTCAAAATTTGCAGATGATACAAAGATTGGAAGCATTGTCAACTGTGGTGAGGATAGTCTGGAATTTCAAAAGGACATAGACATATTGGTGGGTTGGGCAGACAAATGGCAGATGAAGTTCAATGCAGAGAAGTGTGAGATGATTCATTTTGGCATGAAGAATATGGCGGCTGTATGGAGACCTTGGTCCAGGACATCGCTCCTGTATCTTCAGCATCTGTGACCAGTGATGCTGTGCTCCTGAAGGGGTAATGTGCTGGAGGCGGACAAAGGAGCAGGTGCTTTTAAAGTTCCTTGGCTGCAACTCCATGATATGACCCTGATCACAGAGTGCAAGTGAGCTGCTCTTGGTCAGACTAGAGGCGATGGCATAGTGGTATTGTCACTGGACTAGTGATCTAGAGACTGGGGAGCTGGGTTCAAATCCTGCCAAAGCAGATGGTGGAATTTGAATTCAATAAAAATCTGGAATTAAATAAAATACAATGATGACCATGAAACCATTGCTGATTGTTGTAAAATTCCATCTGGCTCACTAATGTCCTTTAGGGAAGGGAATCTGCCATCCTTACCTGGTCTGGCCCTACACGTGGCTCCACACCCACAGCAATGTGGTTGACTCTTAAATTCCTTCTGAAATGGCCGAGCAAGTCACACAGTTGTAACAAACCGCTACAAAATTGCAAAAAAGGAACAAAACCGGACGAACCTGGCATCGACCGAGGCACCAGAAACGACAACGGCAAACTCAGTCCTGTCGACCCTGCAAAGTCCTCCTTACTAACATCTGAGGGCTAGTGCCAAAATTGGGAGAGCTTTCTCACAGCAACAGCCTGACACAGTCATCCTCACGGAACCATACCATCACCATCCCTGGGTTTGTCCTGTCCCACCGGCAGGACAGAGCCAGCAGAGGTGGTGGCACAGTGGTATACAATCCGGAGGGAGTTGCCCTGGGAGTCCTCAACATCAAATCCGGACCCCATGAAATCTCATGGCATCGGGTCAAACATCGGCAAGGAAACCTCCTGCTGATTACCACATACCACCCTCCCTCAGCATTTTGAACACCACTTGGAGGAAGCACCGAGAGTGGCAAGGGCACAGAATGTACTCTGAGTGGAGGACTTCAATGTCCATCAACAAGAGTGGCTCGGTAGCACGATTACTGACCGAGCTGGCCGAGTCCTAAAGGACATAACTGCTAAACTGGGGTCTGTGGCAGGTGGTGAGGAAACCAACAAGAGGGAAAAACATACTTGACCTCAGTCTCACCAACCTGTCTGCTGCATATGCATCTGTCCATGACTGTATCAGTAGGAGTTACCGCTACACAGTCGTTGTGGAGGCGAAGTCCCACCTTCACATTGAGAATACCCTCCACTGTGTTGTGTGGCACTACCACCATGCTAAATGGGATAGATTTCGAACAGATCTAGCAACTCAAGACTGGGCATCCATGAGGCACTGTGGGCCATCAGCATCAACAGTGTTGTACTCAAACACAATCTGTAACCTCATGGCCCGGCATATCCCCCAATCTACCATTACCATCAAGCCAGGGGATCAACCCTGGTTCAATGAAGTGTGCAGGAGGGCATGCCAGGAGCAGCACCAGACATACCTAAAAATGAGGTGTCAACCTGGTGAAGCTTTAACACAGGACTACTTGTGTGCCAAACATCATAAGCAGCAAGTGATAGACAGGACTAAGTGACCCCACAACCAACGGATCAGATCTAAGCACTGCAGTCCTGCCACATCCAGTCGTGAATGGTGGCGGACAATTAAACAACTCACTGGAGGAGAAGGCTCCACAAATATCCCCATCCTCAATGATGGAGGAGCCCAGCACATCAGTGCAAAAGATAAGGCTTGAAGCATTTGATATAATCTACAGCCAAAAGTGATGAGCGGATGATTCATCTCGGCCTCCTCCGGAGGTCCCCAGCATCACAGATGCCAGTCATCAGCCAATTCAATTCACTCCACGTGATATCAAGAAACAGCTGAAGGCACAGGATACTGCTAAGGCTATGGGCCCTGACAATATTCCAGCAATAGTACTGAAGACTTGTGCTTCAGAACTTGCCGTGCCCCTAGCCAAGCTGTTCCAGTACAGCTACAACACTGGCATCTACCCGGCTATGTGGAAAATTGCCCAGGTATGTCCTGTACACAAAAAGCAGGACAAGTCCAACCCAGCCAATTACCGACCCATGAGTCTACGCTCGATCATCAGTAAAGTGATGGATGGGGTCATCAACAGTGCTATCAAGTGGCACTTACTTAGCAATAACCTGCTCACTGATGTCCAGTTTGGTTTCCGCCAGGGTCACTCAGCTCCTGACCTCATCACAGCCTTGGTTCAAACATGGAAAAAAGAGCTGAACTCCCGAGGTGAGGTGAGAGTGACTGCACTTGACAGCAAGGCCGCATTTGACAGAGTGTGGCATCAAGGAGCCCTAGTTAAACTGGAGTCAATGGGAATCAGGGGGAAAACTTTGCGTTGGTTGGAGTCATACCTAACACAAAGGAAGATGGTTGTGGTTGTTGGAGGTCAGTCATCGCAGCTCCAGGACATCACTGCAGGAATTCCTCAGGATAGTGTCTATCTTCAGCTGCTTCATCAATGACATTCCTTCCATCATAAGGTCAGAAGTGGGATGTTCGCTGATGATTGCACAAAG
The DNA here is from genome assembly GCF_964194155.1 of Cetorhinus maximus. Lineage (NCBI taxonomy): Eukaryota > Metazoa > Chordata > Chondrichthyes > Lamniformes > Cetorhinidae > Cetorhinus > Cetorhinus maximus. The sequence continues at coordinate 48,624,707 of NC_135884.1, read as the reverse complement.
TTCAACACCATTCGCGACTCCTCAGATATTGAAGCAGTCTATGTCCAAATGCAGCAAGACCTGGACAATATCCAGACTTGAGCTGACAAGTGGCAAGTAACATTCATGCCACACAAGTGACAGGCAATGACCATCTCCAACAAGAGAGAATCTAACCATCGCCCCTTGATGTTCAATGGCATTACCATCACTGAATCCCCCACTATCAACATCCTGGGGGGGTTACCATTGACCAGAAACTGATCTGGACTAACCATATAAATACTGTGGCTACAAGAGCAGGTCAGAGGCTAGGAATAGTGCGACGAGCTACTCAGCTCCTGACTCCCCAAAGCCTGCCCACCATCTACAAGGCACAAGTCAGGAGTGTGATGGAATATTCCCCACTTGCCTGGATGAGTGCAGCTCCCACAACACTCAAGAAAAAAGCTTGACACCATCCAGGACAAAGCAGTCCGCTTGATTGGCACCACATGCACAAACATTCACTCCCTCCACCGCCGATGCACAGTAGCAGCAGTATGTACCATCTACTAGATGCACTGCAGGAATTCACCAAGGCTCCTTTGACAGCACCTTCCAAACCCACGACCACTACCATATAGAAGGACAAGAGCAGCAGCTAGATGGGAACACCACCACCTGGAAGTTGCCCTCCAAGTCACTCACCTTCCTGACTTGGAAATATATCGCCGTTCCTTCACTGTCGCTGGGTCAAAATCCTGGAACTCCCTTCCTAACTGCACTGTGGGTGTACCTACATCACATGGACTGCAGCAGTTAAAGAAGGCAGCTCACCACCACCTTCTCATGGGCAACTCTGGATGGGCAATAAATGCTGGCCCAGTCAGCAAAGCCCACATCCTATGAATGAATAAAAAAATAAATAAATAAAGGGAGAAACTCTCAAGGAGGTGCAGGAACAAAGGGACCTCAGTGTACATGTATGTAATTTACTGAAGGTGGCAGGGCATGTTGATACAGCAGTTAATAAAGCATATGGTATCTTAGGTTTTATAGTTTTATTAATAGGGGCATTGAGTACAAGAGTAAGGAGGTCATGTTGAACTTGTATAAGACACTAGTTGGGCCTCATCTGAAATACTGTGTCCAGCTCTGTGCAACATACTTGAGGAAGGATGTGAAGGCATTGGAAAGAGTACAGAGGAGATTCCCAAGAATGATTCCCGGGATAAACAACTGTAGCCATGAGGATAGATTGGAGGGGTTGGGCTTGTTTTCCTTGGAGAAAAGAAGACTGAGAAGAGACTTGATTGAGGTAGTCAAGATCCTGAGGGGTATGGACAGGGTAAGTAGTGAGAAACTGTTCCCACTCAAAAGTACACCAAGAACTAGAGGGCACAGATTCAAAATAATTGACAAAAGGAGCAGAAGTGATGTGAGGAAAAAATTTTTTACCCAGAGGGTGGATGGAGTCTGGAATGAACTTCCTGAAAGGGTGGAGGAGGCAGGTTTGATCGAGGTATTCAAAAGAGAATTGGATTGCTACCTGAAAAGGAAGAATGTGCAAGATTACAGGCATAAGGCAGGGGAGTGGAATTAGGTAGAATGCTTTTTCAGTGAACTAATGCAGACTCGATGGGCTGAATCCTTCTGTGTTGTGAAGATTCTGTGTGGGTGGTGAGTGGTCCCATGGACGGAATGAGGACAATGAAGGTGTGAATGAGAGAGTGAATGGTGATGTCCCTTGAACTGGCAGTAAATGAGGCCCCTGTGGATGTGTGATGGGCTTGTGAGTGTGTGAGTTGAGAGTGATGAGAGGAGTGACTCACCCTGGCGGAACAGAAATCATTCATCCTTTCTCAGCACTGGGTGGCTGTTCTCTTTTGTAGGGCATTGGTGCTGACCACCACTGCTGCTGCCCCCCATGCTGGATTGGTGATGTTGCTGCCCATCCTGTGGCCAGAGTGGGGGCTAGTGGATATCACGGCGAGTCTCCACTGTGTCCAAAAGGCGCTCGAGGGATGCGTCATTAAATGGGGGGCTGCAATATTCTTGCCTTTTGGGACCATGTCTTCTTTTCAGCAGCAGTGGGCTGGAAGCACTGAGAGGCGTGCGCATGGCTGCACTTTAAATATGACACTCAGTGTGATGAAGCGGCAAGGTGATGACATGGTGGGCGAATGAGAGCCACCCGCCATCAAAACAGCGTGTTTCCCAGAAATGCATAATTAATGAGGTGGGATTGGGATGATACGGCGTAAAAAGCTGCCATTGCGGCCAGTGGGTAAAACATCATTTTACCTGCCCGCTACCACACTTAGTGCAAATATGGGACAATTCCACCCTTAGACCCCCATAGCAGGTCACTGCTAACATCTTCAGTATTCTGGATCAAGACCCCCTTCCCAGTGGAATAGGCGGCCCAGGTCTGTCACTGGAGAGGCTTGACTCTCGTAAAGTCATGTGCTCTCTTCTCCTGCAAGGAGGGAAAGAAGCAAAGTGGTGCGAGTGCTCCTAATTGTTTGTTTGGAGAGGAGGGAAGGACAACATTTGTGGAGGGTGACTGTGAGGCATGTGGGAGGGCAGTAGGCCAAGGGTGAGTGTGAGAGTTTTCTGCTCAGATGGGTTAGTAGGTATCTAAGGGAGAGAGAGAGAGGAATGAGTAGAATGTTGACCTGAGCTGACCCAAGGCAGTTGAAGCAGGGCAATTCAGAGTGCGGGGCTTGATGCCTGAAAGTGTTACAGCACTCCCCATTCCTGCGCTCCCGAGGTCATTGTATCCAGACTGGAGGGGCTACAGTCCTGCTGCTGACCTCAACCACTTCCACCCACCCCTGCTTGGTTTGAGAGGTTGTCCTCTTCCTCCTGTCCTTGGGAGAGTTCACCTCACTGCAGTTCCTCAGAATCTGCAGCAAGACCTTCAGGTAAGAGTGAGACGCGTGAAGGAGCAGCCTTCCCAGGTCTCCTCTCCATTTCTGTGGTTGCTGCAACTCAAATATTCAAATGCTGATGTGTCCTCGTAACCCATGCTTTGCTCCCTTTAATTTGAAATCCTCCCTTTGATAGAATGGATACCACATCCTACCCAAATTCTCCAACAGGTTGAGATAACAATCGGTTTGCCTGATTAAAAATAAACTGCTGGATGTGCTATTCAGTGGGTCATGTTCCAGATCTGAAACTGATCCTGTTGTTCTGGCAGGGACTAAGGTGAGGAGATTTATCCCCTAATATCAGCAGGTTATTCTCCATAAGGTTCTATTCTCACTCAGGAGGAATATACTTGTGCTCCATAGTATGGGGTAGATTTAAAAAAAAAAATCATTTATCTGATGTGGGCTTTGCTGTCTAGGCCAACATTTATTGCCCATCCCTAATTGCCCTTGACAAGGTGGTGATGAGCTGCCTCTTGAACCGCTGCAGTCCCTGTGGTGTAGGTACACTCACAGTGCTGTTAGGGAGGGAGTTCCAGGACTTTGAGCCAGCGACAGTGAAGGAAGGATGGTATATTTCCAAGTCAGGGTGGTGGGTGGTGAGTGGCTTGGAGGGGAATTTCCAGGTGGTGATGTTCCAATGTATCTGCTGCCCTTGTCCTTCTAGGTGGTAGCAGACGTGGGTTTGGAAGGTGCTAAGAAGCCTTGGTGAGTTTCTGCAGTGCATCTTGTAGGCGGTAGACACTGCTGCCACTGTGCGTCAGTGGTGAAAGGAGTGAATGTTTGTGGATGGGGTGCCAATCAAGTGGGCTGCTTTGTTCTGGATGATGTCAAGCTTCTTGAGTGTTGTTGGAGCTGCACTCATCCAGGCAAATGGAATATTCCATCACACTCCTGAGTTGTGCCTTGTAGATGGTGGACAGGCTTTGGGCAGTCAGGAGGTGAGTAACTCGTCGCAGGATTCCTAGCCTCTGACCTGATCTTGCAGCCACAGTATATATGGCTAGCCCAGTTCAGTTTTTGGTCAATGGTAACCCCCCCAAGGATGTTTATAGTGGGGAATTCATTGAATGTCAAGGAGCGATGGTTAGATTCTCTCTTGTTGGAGATGGTCATTGCCTGCTACTTTTGTGGATCAAATGTTACTTGCCACTGGTCAGCCCAAGTCTGGATTTTGTCCGGGTCTTGCTGCGTTTACACATGGACTGCCCAAGTGTCTGAAGAGTCACAAATAGTGCTGCACATCATGCAATCATCAGCAAACATCCCCGCCTCTGACCTTATGATGGAGGGAATGTCATTGATGAAGTAGCTGAAGATGGCTGGGCCTAGGACACTACCCTGAGGAACTCCTGCAGTGATGTCCTGGAACTGAAATGATTGACCTCCAACAATCAAAACCATCTTCCTTTGTGCTAGATATGACTCCAACCAGTGGAGAGTTCCCCCCGATTCCCATTGACTCCAGTTTTGCTAGGGCTCCTCGATGCCACACACTGTCAAATGCTGTCTTGATGTCAAGAGTAGCAACTCTCACCTCTTCTCAGGAGTTCAGCTCTTTTTTCCATGTTTGAACCAAGGCTGCAATGAGGTCAGGAGCTGAGTGACTCTGGTGAAACCCAAACTGGGCATCAGTAAGCAGGTTATTGTTAAGCAAGTGCCGCTTGATAGCACTGTTGATGACCTATTCCATCTCTTTACTGATGATTGAGAGTGGACTTGTGGGGTGGTAATTGGTTGGATTCGATTTGTCCTGCTTTTTGTGTATAGGAAATAACTGGGAATTTTCCACATTTTTGGGTAGATGCCAGTGTTGTAGCTGTACTAGAACAGCTTGGCTAGGGGCGTGACAAGTTCTGGAGCACAAGCCTTCTGTACTATTGCCGGAATATTGTCAGGGCCCATAGCCTTTGCAATATCCAGTGCCTTCAACTGTTTCTTGATATCATGTGAAGTAAATCGAATTGGCTGGGCACCTCCGGAGGAGGCTGAGATGGATCATCCACTCGACATTTCAGGCTGTATATTGTAGCAAGTGCTTCAGCCTAATATTTTGCACTGATGTGCTGGGCTCCTCCATCATTGAGGATGGGGATATTTGTGAAGCCTCCTCCTCCGGTGAGTTCTTTAATTGTCCACCACCATTCACGACTGGATGTGGCAGGACTGCAGAGCTTAGATCTGATCTGTTAGTTGTGGAATTGCTTAGCTCTGTCTATCATTTGCTGCTTACGTTGTTTGGCACACAAGTAGTCCTGTGTAGCAGCTTCACCATGGGTAGAATGTTGACCTTGGCGGGCAGGCTCGCTGGAGGCAGTCGGGGGCAGTTGTGAAGCCGACAACTACCCATGATCGGCGCTGGACCGTGATTTCACATTGGCAGGCCAATTAAGGCCCACCCAGTGTGAAACACGAGCGGCAGCGCTTGGTGCTCAGTGATGCACAGAGCTGCCTCAGGGAGATGAAGAGATATGAAAAAATAAATAAATAAAAATGTAATGAAACATGCTCCCCCCCCACCATGTGCCTCTGTCACATGAGCAGGAAGATGTTATTACCAAAAAATTAAAGTTCTTATTTTATTTTTATTCGCTTTTGGAAAACTCATCCCACCCATGGATGAGGCTTCGAAAAAAATGCAAAGGCTGCATGGCCTTTTCGCCTGTCTGCCAACCATTAGATTGGACGGGCAGCGAAAAATTTATGTCAATTGATTACTTAATGGCCTTAACAGGCCTTTTAATTGTCGGTGGTGCGCTGCCAGCTACGGCATGTGCCCGCCGACCGAACTATCGCGCAACTGCATGTTGATGTCGGCATGCTCGGTCGACGTCAACCGATGTCATTTCACGCTCGAGCAGATCGGGCACGTGCCCGCATGCTGAGCAAAAATTGCTGCCCCAGCTGACACCTCATATTTTTTAGGTATGCCTGTTGCTACTCCTGGCATGCCCTCCTGCACTCTTCACTGAACCAGGGTTGATCCCCTGACTTTGTGATAATGGTAGAGTGGGGGATATGCCGGACCATGAGGTTACAGATTTTGGTCGAGTACTGTTTTGTTGCTGCTGATGGCTCACAGCGCCTCATGGATGCCCAGTCTTGAGTTGCTGGATCTGTTCGAAATCTATCCCATTTAGCACGGTAGTAATGCCACACAACACGATGGAAAGTATCCTCAATGTGAAGACGGGACTTCATCTCCAAAAGGATTGCGCGGCGGTCACTCCGACCAATACTGTCATGGACAGATGCATCTGCATCTTGCAGGTTGGTGAGGATGAGGTCAAGTATGTTTTTCCCTCTTGTTAGTTCCCTCATCACCTGCTGCAGACCCCGTCTAGCAGTTATGTCCTTCAGGACTCGGCCAGCTCAGTCGGTAGTGGTGTTACTGAGCCACTCTTGGTGATGGATGTTGAAGTCCCCCAACTAGAGTACATTCTGGGCCCTTGCCACCCTTAGGGCAGAATTTTACCGTTGGCGAGCAAGGGGCGGGGCCCACTCGCCAACACATAAATTGACGCAGGATGACGTTGGGCAGAACCCACGCATCACCCCGCCCCATTAAAATTTTCAGGAAGGCGGGAGCGCAGCAAAATCTGCTGCGAGTCCACTGACCTGTCAATGGCCAATTGAGATTTTATGGGGGCCGGAGTCAATGTTAAGAGCTCCCAGGGCAACTTCCTCCTGACTGTATACAGCTCTGCTGACACCTCTGCTGGGTCTGTCCTGCTGATGGGACAGGACATACCCAGCAATGGTGATGGTGGTATCCTGGACATGATCTGTAAGGTTTGATTCCGTGAGGATGACAATGCCAGGCTGTTGCTTGACTGGTCTGTGAGACAGCTCTCCCAATTTTGGCACAAGCCCCCAGATTTTAGTAAGGAGGACTTTGCATGGTCGACAGGGCTGAGATTGTGCTTGTAGTTTCCAGTGCCTACATGTTATCCATCCGGTTTCATTCCTTTTTAATTGCCTATTTAGCGATTTGTACAACTAGGTGGCTTACTAGACCATTTCAGAGGGCACTTAAGAGTCAACCACATGGTGTAGAGATTGAAACAAAAACAAAAAAACCTGGAAAAACTCAGCAGCTCTGACAGCATCTGTGGAGAGGAATACAGTTGATGTTTCAAGTCCGTATGACTTTTCATCAGAACTAAGGAAATAGAGAAATGAGGTGAAATATAAGCTGGTAGAGGGGGGTGGGATAGTTAGAGCTGGAGAGGGGGCCAGTGATAGGCGGAGGCAAAGAAGAGATTGCTAAAGATGTCGTAGGCAAAAGGACAAAAGGGTGTTGACGGTGGTGATATTATCTAAGGAATGTGCTAATGGGGACATTAAGGGTAGCAAGCAGGACAAGCTAGTGGCAGATGGCCTCAGTGGGGGTGGGGTGGGGGGAAGGGATCGAAATGGGCTAAAAGGTGGAGATAAAACAATAGATCGAAATAAATTTAAAAATAGGAGGGAAAAGAAAAATATATTTTTTTTTAAATTATAAATTATTGGAAAAAGGGGGATCGGAAAGGGAGTGGGGATGGAGGACAGAGTTCATGATCTGAAATTGTTGAACTCAATATTAAGTCCAGAAGGCTGTAAAATGCCTAGTCAGAAGATGAGGTGCTGTTCCTCCAGTTTGCGTTGAGCTTCACTGGAACATTGCAGCAGGCCAAGGACAGACATGTGGGTATTGGTGTAGATATTGGGCTGGATTCTCCACTCCTTGGCCCAGGGGCATTGATGCAGTACCATTCTAGTAAGATAAGCAACTTTAGCACACAATGGGGCCTCTGGTCTGTAGCTTTGCTTTATACAGCAGTTTTTTTTCCAACTAATTAAACCAAAAAGTGTCTAGATCTAACTTTAACTGAAGTTACAGAAAGCAAATTCCAGATCAGGAAATGTGCATTAACTTTGTATCTTATATTTCTTTCCTTTGTATCATCTGGATAAGGAAACATTGCAAACCTTTGAAGTCCTTAGAAACAACAGTTTTGTTTTCTCTGTATTCATGAGCAGTTAAAACACTGCATGATTTTTTGATAATTGATATTTTAAAAACCCTTTGGAAGTCAGCTAAGTTTGAAAAGTGGTGATAATTTGGAAAATAGTTGGAGAATCCTGAAATCCCGTTACATGAAAGCTTCAAATTATTATTATTGCAGAATCATTCAGATAAAAGCTTTAAAAATAAAAGTGCCATCAGTCAGTGATCAGCAATGGTAGAGAATTGTTAGAAATTTAGAAGAATTGTGAGACACAAATAATTCGCAGGAAAACAAATAATTAGACATGAAGTGGAAGAAAAAGGCTTACCAATATACATCATCATTCCAGGCATGTTTTTATCTGTGAATCTCTTCTGTATCCTTCCTCTTGATGCATTTAATCTTAAGCTGCTACTTGCTCTGATATTTTAAATGAAAGCGACTTGAACAAAATGCACTGGCCCAGACTAGAACTTATTCATTATAGATTGTCAAGCATGAAACTATATACATCCTCCCAAATAGATAACTCCAAACTCTGGAAATGAAATCTAAAACAACCCATTTACAGTATTGGAAAGATCGAAGATATGGAATTTCTTCTTGTGGATGAAAGGATAAACAAAAAATCCGAAGTACAGAAGTGAAACAATTAAATGAGAAAATAATTAAGATAGAATAGAATGGGCTAAGGGTTAGATATAAGGGCCTAGGCCTTGAAATTGAACCTTGGGACACTTGCATAGGAATGCTTAACATACCTTTGTCTGCAATTCTTGTCCCTTCTATTTTCACATTTACTGATTTACTTTCAACAGTTAACAAACTGCAAAAATAGCAGAGAGGGAAATTTCAGAAAAATGGATAAAATATCTGTATAATAGTATCCCACAGCATAATTTCAGGGCCCAAGAAAGAATCCCGAAGAATTAGTTTACAACTTGTTGGACTCCTACAAAGTCTACAAGGTGGATTAACAACTAAATTTCTTTTAAAAGAATATTACCAGAGCACCAGGCTGCCAACAGAAAAATTCCCTGCAAGAACAATTGAGTTTGCCCACCATACCGGAAGGCAATGGATCTAGAAACTACTTCAGACCATCAATATTTAAAATACTTCATTTTAAGGTTAAGGAATTCAGCAGCTTGGAAAAAAATAAATTACGTTTGGGAATAAAAGATAAATCTCATGTCCTGACTATTCAGCAAAACTGGAAAGGCAATGTGCATTTGTAAATTCCTAAAGACTCCCTGTCAGTGTTACAATCCTGCTCATCTTAAATTAGTCATCATTTGAGTACCAAAAAGGTTTATAGGTCTTGAAATGGCACAGTGTGTTTTTTAAATAAACACACCTTCCTCTGACAGTCTAAACGCATAAGCACAAAATAAGGACCACACTTTTAACATTTGAATTTTGACATTAAAATGAAGTAAACAAGTATGTGTAGCCAGTCAAAAGCTTTAAGTAGTCATTCGTATATGGCATTCAACCCATTAAAGTTACATGAAAGCACCATTAGTTTTTTTCTAAGTTAATCATTTAGTTAGATTATATTACAAACTGACATCAGTTAACTGCAGATAATTCTACTTGCAAGGGAAATTAAATACACTTGTAGCCAGTCATCTTTTGTCACTCTTTTGCAGGAAGGAAACAGTGGCTACGGGGCTAAGAATAGAAAGAAAAGATAAAAGAATATGCAAGAAAAATGAAGGGAGGTCCTATTGTTATCATAGAAATTTAGAATCATAAAAATATACCAGCCAAAAAGAGTTATCCAGCCTAATCCTACTCTCCAGCCCTAGGCCTGTAGCCCTGTAAATTACAGCATTTCAGATGCATATCCAAGTACTTTTAAAATGTGATGAGATTTTCTGCCTTCATCATCATTTCAGGCAGTGAGTTCCAGACACCCATCACCCTCTGGGTGGCAAAAATTCACAACTCCTCTCTAACCCTTCTACCAAATACTTTAAATCTATGCCCTCTGGTTATTGTTCTCTCTTCTAAGGGAATAACATCCTTCCTATCCACTCTATCTAGACCCCTAAGAATTTTATCCACCTCGGTTAATTATCCCCTCAACCTCTCCAATTCCAAAGAAAATAAATCCACCCTATCCAATCTTTCCTCATTGCTAAAATGCTCCATAGCTGACAACTTCCTCATTTAATCTCCTCTTTACCTTCTCTCATGTGATCACATCCTTCCTATAATGTGGTGACCAGGACGTCACACAGTACACTCTCACAGTGTTTGATTTACTCCACACCCTAATTAAATCCCCATTTAACCTTCTAAACTCAAGCCAAGTTTATGCAACCTGTCTTTATACTGCAATCCTGTAAATCCGGGTATAATTTGCAGTGAGACCCCTCAGAGGATTATAGAACTGGTGGTGCAGCTTCTTCACCCATTTCTTGCAAGGCTGTAATCCTTTGCTGTCTTGTACTTTGTATGCTAGAGTTCTGTGTCCATTTTGAGTTTTAACCTCTTTGAACTTTCAGACATTCAGATGAGCACCCAGCACCATTCTGCATAATTTACACAAAGGCCTGAATTTTCACCCTCAAAGCGGGTAGTGGGAGCTGGGAAAATTCCCGGCTCTGCCCACCCATCTCTGGAGAAATTGCCCACAAAGTCGGGATCTTCATTGTCGGGGGGTGGGGAGGGCGTGGGGTGGTGGGCTGGAGTCAGGCCATGTGACCTGGGAAAAAGTAAAGTTTCAAGGCAGCCATAGGGGCTGCCGGGCGTGGAGGCAGGCTTTTTAAAAGGCTCGTCTCAATGCATTAGACTAGTTAAAAAATGCACACAAAGGTCACCCAGCCCTCATCTCTCACATCCCCTGAGTCTCCAAATGCTGCCTATGCCCTGTCCATGCCACTCCATGCTTCCCCACCCACCCCCTATGGCCCCACATGACTCCAATGCCAAACACTGCCCTTCCACCCGCCCCCTATGGCCCTTATGCCCCCTATGCCTACCTCTGTCCTTCCACTTACCCCCTATTACCCCTCATACCCCCATGCCAAGCTATGTCCTTCCACCCACCCCATATGGTCCCTCATATCCTGAATGCCAAGCTCTGCCCTCACACCCACTCTATGATCCCTTAATGACCCCTATGCCAAGCTATGAGACTTCCATACCCACTGATCCACTATACACTGTTTAGAACCAATAAACCCTATAGTGACAGTGGGATGTATAAAACATGGTTTTAAAAAGTAATTCATTCATCACTTCCAACTATTTTTAAAAAACTGTCATTCCACAAGAAGGTAATCAAAGCTTCAATCATCCAGATCCTTTAAAGTATCAATAACAAAAACTGTCAGCCCTTGAAACTACTTAACCTTGTGTAAATAAACATTTGGTACTTAAAGTTGATAAGGCACCAGGGCCGGACGAGATGCACCCAAGAATATTGAAGAAAGTGAGTGTGGAAATTGCAGAGGCACTGGCAATAATAATCTTTCAATGTTCCCTGGATTCCAGGAAGGTGCCAGAGGACTGGAGAATTGCAAACATTACGCGTTGTTAAAAAAGGTTATGAAGATCTGCCCTGCAATTACAGACCAGTCAATTTAACTTCGGTGGTAGAGAAACTTCTAGAAACAATTATTCAGGATGGAATTAATAGTCACATGGAAAAATGTGGATTGCTTTGGAAGAGTCAGAATGGATTTGTTAAAGAAAATCGTGACTAACTAATTTGCTGGAGTTTTTTGAAGAGGTAAAGAGATGGCTGATGAGGTCAAGCCCATTGATGTGGTATAAATGGACTTCCAAAAGGTGTTTGATACAGTGACACACAACAGACTTATGAGGAAAGTTATAGGTCATGGAATAAAAGGGACAGTAGCAACATGGATACAAAATTGGCTGAGGGATAGGAAACAGAGAGGAATGGTTAATGGGTATTTTTCGAGCTGGAAGAAGGTTTGTAGTGGAGTTCCCCAAGGGTCGGTATTGGGACTCTTGCTTTTCCTGATATGTATAAATGATTGAGATCTTGGTGTGCAGGGGACAATTTCAAAGTTTGCGGATGACACAAAACTTGGAAGATTTGTAAACTGTGAGAAGGACAGTGTGGAACTTCAAAAGAACATTGATACATTGGTGGAGTGGGCAGATATGTGGCAGATTAAGTTCAATGCGGAGAAGGTGATACACTTTGGTACAAAGAACATGGAGAGACAGTATAAAATAAAGGATACTATTCTAAAGTGTGTGCAGGAGCAGAGAGACCTGGGTATATATCTACACAAGCCATTAAGGGTGGCAGGACAGCTAGAGAGAGCTGTTTCTAAAGCATACAGTGTTCTAGGCTTCATTAATAGGGGCATAGAGTACAAGAGCAGGGAGGTTATGATGAACTTATATAGGACACTGGTTAGATCTTAGCTGGAGTATTGTGTACAGTTCTGGGTGCCACACTATAGGAAGGATGTGAATGCATTGGAGAGAGTGCAGAAGAGGCTTACGAGAATGGTTCCAGGGATGAGAGACTTCAGTTATGAGGAAAGATTGGAAAAATTGGGTCTGTTCTCCTTGGAGAGGAGAAGGTTAAGGGGAGACTTGATAGAAGTTTTCAAAATCATGAGAGGTCTGGACAGAGTAGATAGGGAGAGACTGTTACTGCTGGTAAATGGATCGCGAACCAGAGCGCACAGTTTTAAAGTGTTTTGCAAAAGAAGCAAGTGCGAGGTGAGGAAAAACTTTTTCACACAGTGAGTAGTTAGGGTTTGGAATGCACTGCCTGGAAGTGTGGTGGAGGCAGGTTCAATTGAGGCATTCAAGAGGGCATTGGATGATAATTTAAATAGAAACAATGTGCAGGGTTACGGGGAAAAGGCAGGAGATTGGCACTAAGTTAAAAATCTTAGAGAGCTGGTGCAGACACAATGGGCTGAATGGCCTCCTTCTACACCGTAACAATTCTGTAATTGTGAAATTGACCGCAGAGAACAGAGGTAATGAGCTGTCAATTGAACAATATTTTCTATGGGGCTCAGGTGTTTCAACATGAGTAATGGTTGTCTGGGCTCTCATTCAAGCCTCATTATGTATGATGGGTCAATGGGCATGAAAGTCCTGTAGCTTGGCCAAAGTGGGTGGGTTTAAGTGCAGAGCTTGGCATTCGAGTCATGAAGGGCCATTTGGGTGAGTGGAATGGCATAGTTTGGCATTGGGGGTGAGGAGCCATGGGGGTTGGGTGGGGGCTGGATTTGGCATTGGTGGCATAAGGGGCTGGTGGGGGGCATAGCTTGACATAGGAGACGTGATGAGGACCTTTTGACCTTACACTTAAAAGGTTCCCTCAGACTAGGGTTCAAGACTCCTCTGAGAAGCTGTGAACCACGACTCTTAAACCCTGGCCCGACTCCATGAAAATTGCAGAGGAGCAGGACATGAGTATCTCTGCAATAGAGCCAGCCAGGTTGAGAGCTCTGAATGCGGGTTTTTGGCAGGAACCATTCAGCACATTTTAAAAGGCATTCCCAAAAAGCATTCAGCCCAGGAATATGGTCAGGAATCCCAGAATTGAGACCGGCCTGCCATTTTTAAAAGGCTCTCGCGTTATCCCGAATTGGTGAAAATCCAGGCCAAGGTTAGGTCTTCTTTCCTTGCATATACATATCAATTGGGAACAAGAGGAGCTCTGTGAATGGAAGGAATTCCAAAAATTCCACAGGCATTACAATGTTACAATACCTTCTTAATTAATATTTATATAAGACATTATTTGGAATTAATACATTTTTGAGAAAAATATCAGGAATCTTTCTTTTAAACTGCTTAGGATAAGTTTGTTTTTAAAGTGAAGCAAATACTGTATTTCATGGTACACGTGGTTCAGGGTGAGAAAAGGGAAAGGATACATTGGCACACCTGCCAACGACTAAGAACTACTGCTACAACTTTATCCAGGTCATCAGGCTGCCGATTGCAGAACTTTGTCATCTGCAACATTGACATCTGCAATCAACTTGTAACACAGGGCTGAGAACTACTGATTGTCAGCAAGGTCACCAGTGTCTTCAACTGTAATGCCGGAGCTCATTCATGGTAAGGACCGCAATAATACTTATTGCACATTTTGGGTTGTCATAAATATAGGCCTGGATTTTTGCAACGTCGTGGAGACTCCCTGGACCTTCCAAATGGTGGACGGAACCCAGATGCAGAAGCGCAGCCCCTATTTTGGACAGATCCTATTTTAGCCAGGCAGTAGAATGGGGACGGATGTGACTCTCACATGTGAGAAGCTCAAACTTAGCAGGGCCATTTGTACACAGTGCTGAGTTCAAATACAACCCATTTTTGCTGAAGCAAGGGTCTTATCCCACTGTGTGGGAGTTACTAATCTTTGGAGAGGTCATAAGCACTCTTGAAGGCAGATAAGGTCTGGGTCTGTAGAACAGTCAAGCTGTCAATTTATTTAAATAGCCAACTGTTTAAAAATTGAAAAGAAAAATGCCTGCCTGTGTCTGTGAGAGTTGAAAAAGCTCAAGCTGTCAAGCTATTTAAATTGGAAATCCTATAAATATTGAAAAAAAACTGCCTGCCTGTGACTTTGAGTTGAAGAAAACCTGCTCTAGCAGTTTTGATAGCTGCTTGTTGTCATAATCTTAAATGTGATCATTATAGCATTATTAATGCTTAGCTGCTTTCCACAACCTATCATAGTGGGGAGTATATTCGAGTGTAAGTTCGCAGTTTGATTGACAGCTCAAAGAGATTTTTAAAAGGTTAGCTGTCTTTGATGTAGGGTTATGAATACAAATGTTTGTTTTTAAAGGGATTAAGTATTTGAGGGCATTTAATGTTTTGAATTGGCTTTCATGAATGCGAGTATTTTTATATAATGAAGTCTGTAATAGATATTTAGAACATTATTTTATTTAATCTCAGCATGGCTCCTGAGGCCTGCCTATGGTGGATACCGGGTGATTTGGCATGGAGGGTGTAAGGCCAAAGGATGGTCGGTCGGGGGCATAAGTTGGCATGCATTGGTACTAAGTTGGCACAGGGGCTAAAAGGGCCATGGAGTGGTGGGGGTCATTGGTGGGCATGGAGGGTATGAGAGGCAATTGGAGATGTGCAGGAGCATGAGTTGGCATGGGGAGTGGGTGAGGGGGTTAGGGGCACTTTTTCTGAGACGGGCATGCCGAGTCAGGAAGTTTCCCGGCTCCCGCCACCCAACTTGGGAGCGAAAACCCAGGCCATATTCTCAGGTTCGGGGGCACCAGCCACTCTCTTAAGTGGTTTGGGCATCTTTGATGGAGATTGGCTCATCCCCGCCCTACATATATTTGTATGTATAATTGTTTGTATGATCATGTAACACAGAGTTGTAACAATAGCATTACTAGAGAGGATACTCATGACTCTCATAAGTATTTCCTTTTAATTACTAGATGAGACAAAGTTTGGTTGAGTATAGTAAGCTGCTTTATCCCAGTAAGGAATAGGTATGATCAAAGCCACTTGGTTCAATTGGTATAATTTTGTGTAATGTTACAAAACAAAGCACACATTTTGCTACCAACACCTTTCTGTGTTGGTTTATTTAACTTAGATGGAAAATCCCTCTGCAGAACCACTCTCGCTTTAGTTGCTTATCTTTCACAGCTTTTTACTATCTGTTTGTGCAACATCCCATCTCCAAAATACTGACTCTTATGGTATCTGTGATCTGAATTTTAAATGCTTCTCTTGCTGTGTCAGAAAGTCTACCACTTTTCTACTCTCTCCTCACAAACCAATAGAGAGCAGAAGGTTTTCTAGCATAATATGGACAAGTATCTTTCAACATACTCAGAAAAGCTAACGAATCCTATCAGCCTCAGTGATTCCACACCCAGCAGCACATTAGGGCTTGCTTCGTACATCAACTTAACTTTCCACCACAATATAGGCAAGACCCATCTCTAAAGACACAGCATTATATTATGGTGCAACTACCTTCACAATAGGTCTGCCTGGCTTTACGACTGATGCAGTTGGAAATGTAGAAAGGAAGAAAGAAGTGTAAAACAGAAAAAGAAAGGAGCCACGAGCCAAAATGTGAACAAGAGGCAAAAGCATATATTTGCACAAATATAATCAAACGCTTTCAATCAAAAGACACCTAGCATTTAATTATTTTCCTCCATTCGAGGGAGGATTTATTTTAGTTTCATGGTATGTTCCATTGGACACACACTACTCCATTATACATATTATACAGTTCTGGTGATTCTTGTTCTGGTGATAATTGGACTTACTACCTGCTTTTCAAATATTTTTGATTTGTCTGGTTAAATCTTTAAATCTCGTGGTTTTAATGTGTTCAAAGTATGGTATTTAGATGTTTACAAAATGCTGTAATTATAGAGCAGGTCTGTCTGTATCTGAGACATGGGATTACTGTTTCCAGGAAATGATGAAAAGCCTCACCAAAATATTAACTCATTCATGTGTCGATTGGCCCAATATGTTTTTCTAATGTCTTGCATTTTAAAATTAAATGCAGTTCGGAAGGGTTCAATTATTTGGGAATTAAACATCAGTCATAGTGAATAAAGTAGTTTGAAATAATTAATCACAGATCTCCTAAACTATCCATTTGTTAAGAATGATGTGAAAACATGGAACCTTCATCTGCAGGATCTTTGAGCTCTGATAGGAACAAGTAAAATGAACCCTGCATCCAGTTTACAAATGGATAATCTGGCAATTTCTTCTTTCAAATAAATTAGTGTTTACCAGTTAATTTTAACAATAAAATATGAGGATTAGGGATCTTACAAACTCATCTTTGTTTAATGCAGGTTTAAAACTAAAATCTTCAACTATGGGCATACCCTACTGAAAGAGCCCCCAAGATTGAGAGAGGCAAGTGATTCAAAACATTAATTCCATGACTTGTTTCCCCCAGGAGAGCTGTGATTAATCCAGTCACTGAGGACCCATTGCACACCCCTCATATAGCTCATGGATACAATATTTTGTTCCCCAGAGGCCTGGATTGCACACAACTCCTAATTAAAAATGAGTGACAAATGTTTATTTTTTTTTTAAAAAAGGAGTCCAGGTTCAGGGAGGAACTAAAATAATAAAAGAAACACAGCTATAATCGCTGAGAAAAATTAGAAAGAGGTACAAGATCTACTTGTGTTTTAAACTGTAAATACAAAACAGTTGATTTTGTTTTCTCTCAGAATGCCAAGCTCCATATTGTTTCAAAGCTCTTCCCCTAAATTTTCCACTCCAGTCCCTGGTACCTCTCTCAGATTCTCAAACTCCTCATGAGTAAGTCCAAACAATGACTGCTGTTGGGCTCTTCAATCAAGGGGACATTGCAGTGAATCCCAATCTATCCCCACCTGACAAATGCAGCTGCCAAATTTTCTTGCAGAAGTCATTCATTAGCAGTTAGATGTATAAATCCTGGCTGATTGTCCCCCTCTGCAGAAATGAGCTGCTGAATTATTACTGCCTGTTTTGCACTACCACTGAAGTTGAATTTCACCCCCCTGGTGTTCAATTGCAGAGCCCCTGTTGTTACTCTTTCTTATCTCATCAGTCGATTTAACCCAACTTGGGACTTTCCAGTTCTGTATTGCTCATTTCCACCTTGGACAGTATGCATACCAATGTAGTCACTGTTGGCGGAGATCTATACCATCTTAAATGGATATGGAGTAATTTGTCTTCAAGAGTAGGGAGGCTTTAGAGCTTCTAATGCAGAATCAAAAGTGACTCCAGAAGTTAGTCAATTGAGCAGGAAGAGTGCATGACTGTAGTTGGCACAATTTGAATCTCTGCACTGGGTCCACATTATATAGTGATGTACAGACAAGTACAAAGGCATGGAGGCTCCTGGGGCGCCACACCACCAGCTGCTATGATGCGGCAGATGACGTGTCCCAGGCAGATCGAATCCATGAGGGAAACTCGATCCCACTATCACAATGGTTTCGTAACTTATATTTATTTTGAGATGTGTGCCCTGAATTCAGTAGTAATAAGTCCAGCAAGACTTCAGAGATATTTAGAAAACTAAATTAAATATTTATTAACAAAAGATAACAAAAGAAAAGATTTCAAGCACATACATAGGCCTACAAATTACTACTATAATAATTCCTAAAACCCCTAATTAATCTGGCTTCCAGTTACACCCCCATTAAGGCAGCGTTAAAAAACAAAAAAAAAGTAAACAGTTGCCAGCAAGTCAACACATTAACCTGGGCAGTAGAATTCAAAGTGACTTTTCCCAGCTTCGGTTTCTGTAGACAGCAGCTTAATGCACAGATACTGGAGGCTTTTCACACTTCTGGTAGATCTTAAAATGCCTTCCCTGGCACATAGCCTCTTCTCCTTTATACATGATTCTCCCTTTTAATGTAAATTCCATTGTTCACGTATGTCTTTGGAACTTTACCTTTCTCATAATATAAACCTTTTCATGATACTAATATTATCAATAACCTTTGGAAAAAACAAACACCTTGCTTGGCCTAGCTTCCCTGTCTAGGTGTAGCATCCTACCATCTCTTTGAAATTCAAACTACCCTGATTCATCTAAAAATGCAAATTTTCCTCTCCTTACATTCTAAGACTTCAGCCATGTTTACGTATTTAGCATTTCAAACCCAGCTTCTTTTGATGAGTCAAAGCCTCCCGGCTAGCTGTCTCCAATTCAATTAAACCACCTCCACACACACAGAAACCATCCAAACCACCCTATTAACCTACTTTTACAATAAATCACAATAATATTATGAGAATTATTATACTTTTGTGACACCAGCATATATATAGCAAAGCATAACCAATATCTTTCTATTTTAAATGGTGTAGGCCCTATAGAGCTTAAATATTATTCTACCAGAGATATAAGCGAATAGCTGAGGAGAAAAGTCATAGCATTAAAAATAATTGTGCATTTATTTTTCACTTTAAATATTTTTGTTTATTACTTATATAAAGTTTGCAGATGAGGTGAAAGAAAAGGCCAACTGGAGGCAAGGGGTAATGTGATGAATCTTCCAGGAATGCAAGTCCTCAAAGGTTGGCAATCTTAACCCAATCCAAAATCCTAGGCACATTCGCATGGTCAAGGTGATCTACTGGCACCTGCAAGAGCACATCAGTGGCAGGTACCCTGGCCCAGAAATGCAGATCTCACAGGAATTGCTTTTCAAAATGGGGTACTTTCTGAGCATATAACCTTTATAGAGCCAATACAAACTGTGGCAAATAATCTGCAATGGAGGAAGATTGTGTGGAGAAGTCCACTATAGGATCTATGCAGTAATGACAGGGGGGCTCGCAACAGGACTGTCCATCATCAAGTGTGTGATAACCCCACAAAAATCTTCAGCTGAGTCAGTCAAACCATCTTTTGTGAATGGCCAGATTGTTGCCATAGAATCTCTGGGTTCCATTACGGAGGAAACTCCTCTGGTTTCCAAATGCCTGTGGAGTACATGAAGGAAACTGTTAGCTTGATCTTCACAGATCTTCATGGACCTGCTACATCGCACGTTGCCACTGATCTGCTACATTGCACATTGGTGGCTTTGGTGACACAATGCTCCACAGCAGGGCAATGGCTCAAATTGGCATGGATGAAGTAGTGTTCTTAAATGATAGCACAATATCTACTGTTCCCACTGTTGTGGTCTCTTACGGTCTGCTGCCACCATATATGTTGAAGGTCTCGATGTAGATCTCAAGCGATTTGTCTCTTTGCTATCTATGCTAACAAGATATTGAGAGAGTTCTGATCGAACACAATTACATGAAGTTTATTACTAGCAACAGCCACATACAGCTCTGCACAGGCCTTGATCTAGCCTGGGTCCTAACCGTTACATAGGCTGATTACTTGACTATATACCTTACTCATGAGGTATAAATAAAGTCTTACCTATACAGAGTCACAGACAGTAGTGAACACCTGCAGTAGAGATCACAGGCAACAGTGAACATCTAACATGGAGGCTGTTTTGACCTTTTATCCCCCAGCCTTACACACAGTGATGTTACTATGCAGCTTCTTAAAGGTACATGTCATTGTCTGCATTGGCATGCATAAAATATCACAACACCCCCGTTTTCTGGTTTGGTAAAAAGAAAAACTTTGTCAGAACATACATAACAGTGAATATCAGGCATAACAAGATTGGGTCACAGTATACAGTCTTTACCCATGAAGATAACGTTTTGGTGGGCATTTGAAGTGAGCATATCTTTTTCTCGTGCAGTTTTCAGGGTGTTGTGTTGTGTCCTGTAGTTGTGCATTCACAGCTTATGTTTCTATACTGCTCATTGCATGATCATCTTGTCTTAGAGTGTTGGTACTAGTTGTCTTCTGTGACTGAAATAACACTCTCTGTGCCTGAGATAAAAACAAAAAACTGCGGATGCTGGAAATCCAAAACAAAAACAGAAACAGAAATACCTGGAAAAACTCAGCAGGTTTGGCAGCATCGGCGGAGAAGAGCACAGTTGACGTTTCGAGTCCTCATGACCCTTCAACAGAACTAGGTCATGAGGACTCGAAACGTCAACTGTGCTCACTCTCTGTGCCTGAATCATTGTCAGTCTGATCTGTCTGCGGGTTCAGCGTGCGCGATGCAAATGTGCTGACGGTCCCTTCTGAGGATCTGTTGTTTAGCATCTCAATCTTGTATGACCATGGCTATGTGCACTTTCACTGTATTTCCTTGTACCCACATCTTTGTGTGGTGATCCAGTGTGCTCCCGCTTTGACCTACATTTTTAACTGTGTTAGCAGTTTTGCTCTCTGGGCTCTGCTGGGGCATCCTCTCTCTCCATTCTAATAGAATATCGGGAGCTTCCATCTGGATTGGGAGTAGATGGGATGGAAGAGGGGTACGGACGTGCCTCCCAAACATTAAATTGGTGAGTGAGGGTAGACTGTCTCCCTATGGTACGGCACGGAGATCGAGCATGGCGATTCGGGAATCTTGCTCTTACACTTTAGAAGCGTTGCTTTGGCCATCTTGGAGGTCCATTCCTCCAACTCATTAGACTGAGGGTAGTGCGGGGAAGATGTGATGTGTTTCACACCCCAGTTTGTGCACATGTTCTGAAAAGGTTATCCTGTACATTGAGGACTGTTGTCTGAGATGATGGTTTCAGGCACAACAAACATGCTGAAAATCTTGGTGAGTGTGTCACAACCATAAAGCTGGTCCTTGATCTGGCGAACGAAAGGGAATTTGGTAAAATAACCCATTACCAAGATGTAATCTTCACCGTCTAGATGGAATAAATCAGTGGCTATTTTCGACCATGGGACAGAAGGGATTTCATGTGGGAACAAAGATTCTCTGCCCTGCTGTGGTTGGTGCATCTGTCAAGCATGGCATGTCTGTGTCAAGTTGTCAATGTCCTTGTTAATGCCTGGCCAATAAACCGATTCTCTGGCAAGGTGTTTTGTTCATTCTGCGCCCATGTGTCCGACGTGTAGGTGACTTAGCATGGTTTGATACATTGCCTCAGGTATGAGGACTTGCTTGCCTTTGAATATAATGCATCTGGAGATGCCAAGTTCATCTTTGTAGTGCCAAAATGATTGCATACTTTCGTGAATATCCTTGGTGTGATCAGGCTAACATGCGATAATAACTTGCTTCAGCTGTTGAAGCTGCGCACCTTCTTGGTGGCCTGTTGTATCATTTCAGCTTAACCTGGCCCGAAATGGATGAAGTTGACGTGGCGATTGTCTTCTACCTCGTATTTTATATTGTCCACGTAGAAGTCTAGAGACATATCTTTGTTGTTGACTGGGTTGGGTATCCGACTCTGGGCGTCAGAGGTTACCTGTGTGTCCCTTATGGAGTCAATGCCTCCTTTGGCGCTTTCCTGCACAGTGATAGTGACCTCTGCCACGTCGTGGATAGTAACCATGTGCATGTCACTGCATGCTGGGAGACCAATGATTGCCGGGCCACTGGTTTCCACAACATTAAAAATGTCCAGTGTCCACCTGGATCTTACATATTGGCATTGTATTGTGATGGTGCCAATGCATGGGATATCAAACCCGTTATAGATGGTAAGCCTGTCAGGTGTTGACTGGGCAATGCTGTGCCATTGTCCCGTGCATAATGTGTTGAGAACTTGCAATGGTAAGATGTTGGCACTTGCACCAGTATCGATTTTCAGACGTATGGTATACTGTCCATAGTGTTGTGGGTATTTAACATTTACAGTGGCAAATGCTTCAGCTCGTCTGATTCCGTCCACATGGTGAGTGAAGTTGACACTATGTACAGTTTGGATCTATACACTGTGATGTATTGGGGTTGTCTTGAACTTCATTGACATGTTTACGGTTTGCGGGACAACCCCTGGAACTGTCGTTGGTGTCGGATTTCTAGGAGCCCAACTTTATTGTGAGTTTTGTACTTGGGCATGTCTTGTTAGTTGCGTTTGTGGCATATTTTTTCTCAATGCTCTCTGGTGAAGCATATTTTGCACATGTCGAAATATGCTGGACATTGCCTGGGTAAGTGTGCAAGTTCCCACTGCATGCGGGTTTTGGGGTTTTGGGTGTCTTTGGCATTTTGGTTACCGCGGTAATGGTAGATTTGTGACTGAGAGCTTGAAGGTGCTGTTTGCCAACCACTAATGCCTCAAATTTTCTACCTTCATCCAGTATTGCATCTATTGGGTAACCGTTGGCTTTATCTAGTAGCGCTTTCCTGAAAGACATGATAGGCGTTGAAGCAATGACAAGCTTCATCAATCTGTCTGTGAGGTCATTGGCATTGAAGTCGCATTCGGTTCCTTTGCGCCAGCACCTGTTTATAAACTGATCAATGATTTCACTTGGCCATTGTCTGTATGACCTGAACTCTAGCATGTGAATTCTGAAGTTAACTTGGACCTTTAGTTGGTTTTTGATGGGCTTAAAAATTTTATTGGGGTCAATTTGGTCTTCATCAGATAGACCTGATGAATTTACCCGCATTAGCCCCTCATTGCCAAGGGCAATTAGTAATTTGGCGGCCTTTTTCTCTTGTTCCTTTACCTGCTGGTCCACAAAGTGTAAGTGCATCTTCTGTCTAGAGAGTTGAAATTCTGCAAGAAGATCTCCTGCTTGCCAGTTCATAGTCAAGTCTCTATTCGCTATTGTGATGTTCTTGGTTATTGACTGCAATAGGTGCTACACAAACGTAGTGCTGAGTGCTGTGTCTGTTTGGGTGAGAATTTGCACACTCCCTGTCTGTGGTCCCTGTGCTGTTGGAGGACAGATGCTGCAACAATGTTTTACGGTGGGCTCATAACAGTGTGCTGCTAAGGAAAAGAAACTTGCTTCTTTTTCTGCATATTTTAAAAGTAGCACTTTAGATGCTTGGCTTCTTTTAGTCTGGCTTGAAATGAGGAGAAATAATTTTAAATTGCAGATCTTTAGATTGCAGAGATTTTATCTTGCTTATTGTTTCTGTTGCAGTATTGAAGCTGTGCCATTTTATTCTGCTGGGTTGCTACTACGCCTCGATTGTCAGGGGTGAGAAAGCTGGTTTTGTTGCCGAAACTGAAAAAGCAAAATGGCAGAACCATCAACAGTCGTGCTCAGCTCTGCCGAGAGCCATTGGAATTTGCCTCTCTCGGCACTCTCAGCTGAGGTACGCTTTTTTTTAAACAATCTTGATGCTCTAGCCTTCACTGTTAGCTGATCCCGATGTTCAGACAAAACAAAACCTGCTGTCCAAATCACTGAGCTAGGAGTGAGGTCTTCACTCGCTCTGAACTCAGATATCTGTTGGAACTAGTCTCTGTACCTTGTGTCAGATGCTAAGTTCTTGTGGTTGAAGAACTGGACTGTTTTTGTTTTTAAATCAAACCGCCTGGACTAAGGTTCCCTGCAAGTGACTTCCTTAAAGTGCTGCACTTACAGTCCTTCCCTTGAGGAGTCTGGATTGGAGCTGGGTAAGTGAAATCACTACTGTTAGTGTCGCTGCTTAAGTAGTCTTCTGCCTTGTGTAGTGGTATCTTCAGAAATTATCTTCACTGCTGCAAGACCTTTGGAAGCGACCACCGCTACTGACCATCGTCGTGGTCTCTTATGGCCTACTGCCTCAATATATGTTGAGGGTCTCGATATAGATCTCAAGGGATCTGTCTATGCTATCTATGCTAAGCAAAATATCGAGACTGACGAGGGTTCTGATTGAACACAATTATATGAATTATATGGCGACAACTATATACAGCCCTGCACAGGCCTTGATCTACCCCCGGTCTTAACAGTTACATAGTTACATAGGCTGATTACTTGACTATATGCCTGACTCAATAAGTATTCATAAAGTCTCACTGATACAGAGTCAGACAATAGTGAACATTTGCAGTAGAGATCACAGGTAATAGTGAACGTATAACATGGAGGTTGAACCTTTTATCATCACGGGATGTCATAGTGATGCCACTATGCAGCTTCTTAAAGGTACATGTCATTGTCTGTATTGACTTGCATACAATATCACAACACCCAGCATCTGCTTAAGTAACTGTACATGTGAAAGAAGGTGTGCAGCTTCACGATGCCCCAGTAGTTAGCTTATTTCAAGGAGCCAGAGGATCAGCCCATTCGCAAGAGGCTCCCAATGATAAACAGGGCAGAATTTTGGCCCTGGGCTTCAAGACCTTGCCTTTCAGCTCAAATGGGGATCAGAAACCTGCACTGTGTGGGGAACAGTCAGTTAGCTGTGATATTCCACAAATTGGCCAATTAATGGCCAGAGGCCAGACTCTCCATCCGGTTAAGGACATTTGGTGGGCTCTCAAAGCTGGAGGGCCAATAGGAGGCCCTCTAGCACCGAAAGAGCAAAAGCTAGCCTTTCAAGGTAAGTGAGAGAGAGGGTGCCCTAAGGTAGAGGCATCCTCTTTCCAATTTCTATACATTTAAAAGAAAAAAAATACACTAAGCAGCTAGGCCACCATTTCACAGGCCCGCAAATGGAGCCAGGCAGGCAGAGAGGTCCTGTAAGCCAGCCTGGAACACTGTCTCCCCATGCCATATCCAGGCAGCTACATTATTCGCCAATGCCTCTGGGGATCCTGAGGCCTACTGGAAAATTCTAGTCAGCCTCCAAAAGTAGGTTTTAATTGGCCATTTACTGTCTGAATTGGCTACTTGCTGCTTGTGGGCCAACCCGTCCAACCCATCAACTCTGTCATACTACCTCTGGCAAAATGGCCAAGGGATGGGATGGAGCTTCGGTACCGGCACACCAGCCAGCGGTGCAAAATTCGCATGTGCCTGCCTCTGTGCCCATCCCTATCTGGGCCTAAAAATTCTCCCCATTGCGTTCAGCCATCTCACTTGCTGCATGGGGAACTACATACAGGAAGACATATAAGACATATAAATCACACACCATCACCAAAAGAGGTCAGATTGAAGCCCGCAGCACAACACTGTTATAACCTGTCTCACGTATTGCAGCCTGCAAAGATAAGGCTCATCTAAGCATTAAGTATTTCTGCCTCTGTTGACGTATGAAACTTGGCTGTGCAGTATATCTCATTGCAATCTCAGCTCCTTGGCATACCTCCTTTCTTCCTCCAAAACCCATGTTTTCAACTTAAACACCATCAATGCAAATGACATTGCCAAAGACTTTGACACAAAGACTAAGAAAACAAAGTCGGGGGCAAAAAAAAGCAGATAAGAACACCAATATGTTATGCTGCAAGCTCAACAATTCTAAATTCACAGATGACAATTTACTGTTAAACCCTTATGATTTAGAAGACAGAACATAGGAACCCTGATCATCAGCTTTATATGGGCATGAGACACAGGGAATTGCATGGCCTTATCATAATTTAAATGTCATTACAATATTAATATAAAGCTCCCATCTGTTTTCAACAGGATCTTCCTGTCCCTAAACCTGCCCAGTCTCAAGCGTCCATGGAATGCATCCAGAAATCTGGAGAGCATGATCTCTACCCCGTCTGCTCCTCTCCCAACACTCAGCTTAAGCTATCGCTGATGGCATAAGCCATTGGAAAATGCTTGTTACATTACTAGCAGATTTAATAGTTTCTCCCAGTAAATCAGCATAAATACTGTGTAATGCACAATGTGTTCTTCAGGATGTGTAGTCGGTGGGCAGGATGATCATCCACGTGTCCTGCGACAATGATAGGCGAAGCGATCAATTGTCGTGGTCAGGCTTTATTTGCATGCAAGAGGCAAAGGACCTGTATAAATGCATTGCTTCCTGTAGCCAACTTTCCATTTAGGAGGATAGAAAATCTGATGGGACTGATGCCATTTAAATGCCTCCAGCCATTTGAAGAAAAGTGCACCCTTTAAATGTGTCTAGTGGAAACTTGTTGGTGAAGCAGCATGAAATTGTACAGGGCCACTGGACTCTCTGATAACAGCTGAGGAAGTGCTAGCTGTGCAGGCCAAGAAGTGGATGAAGGTGTTCCATCTCTCTGATGAATAAGGGGCGCCCCAGAAAATTAGACACCAGCAGTAGAAAGAGATGGCGAAGCAGGTATGTGTCAGTAGCATAATTCTAAGGACCAGATGCAGTGCAAGAAATAAACTCTTACTAGGATTTCTATGGTGTTGTCTTCATGGGCCAGATTTTCACAGAGTTGTGGAGACTCTGTGGGCCTTTAAAAATGGCAAATGTGGCCTGGGTCTGGAAATCCTACCCCCATTGCCAGCAAATGCCATTTTCATTGGCAGGGGAAAGGGACCAGGGCATGAAGCACACAGGCATGAATTACGATTCACCTGGGCCATTTAAACTCAGTGCACAGGCCAAGCAGACCTGATTTTTGCTCCAGTAATAACCTCAACCCTCAGCTTGTGTTCCATTATTTATGGCGGAGATGTAAAGTCTTGTGAAGGACATACGAGGTTTGTAGAACTGTCAAGCTTTCAAGTTACTTAAATCCCTAGCCCTTTAAAAATTGTCAAAAAAACCTGCCCACCTGTGTCTGAGTTGAAAAAACTTTTCTAGCAGTTTCAATATCTGTTTGCTGACATAACCCTAAGTGACATCGCCAAAGCATTATTAATGCTTAATTACCTTCCATTACCTATCATTATGACAGTAGAGAGCTGTAAATTCATATTTTGATTAACAGCTCAAAGAAGTTGTTAAGAGATTCTTTGATGTGGGATTATGAATACACATTTTTTATAATGGATTAAGGATTTGAGGGCATTTAAATGTATTGAATGGACTTTCATGACGGGAGTGTTTTTTTTATATAGTTAACCCTCTAATAGATAATTATAACTTTATTTCATTTCAGCATGGCTCCTGAGGTCTGCCTATGGTGGATATTGGGTGAGTTGGCATGGTATAAGGCAAAGATTGGGCATGGGTTGGCATGAGTTGGAATGCATGGGTGGTGGATGGGGGTGTGAAGGCCAGAAAGCCTAATACTTAACAAAACCCCTTGGGATGAAGTCCCAGAGAACCTAGGCAGGCCTTTTAAACAGTCCGCCTCAACATTTGGCAGCCCTTGTGGCTGCCTCCAATATGCATCTGAGGTTGGCAGGCTCGACTCCATGCCACACCCGCCACCCCAGAGTGAAAATCACACCATTCAGAAAAGTGAGATCAAGAATAGGAAGAGGTCTCATTAAATTTCAAACTGGGCACTAATGGAGCATGCAGCTTTTAACATCATTAGAAGAGAAAGGGCTCATGGCTTTAGAGATGCTGAGGCAAAATATCTCAGTAGCAAGGATCACTGTACTCAGTGTCATCTTTCTTATATACTCAATTTCCTCTCCAGTTAGCTCCAGGTCCTGTGTCTGGTACAGCCCAAAGTATTGTATGTAGCACAAAGAAAACTACTGAGCCGCAGGAGACTCCTTTAGGGTTATAGTGCAATGCACCACCAGCCCTGTCAAGGTGGAATCTTTAACTCAGAAATCAAGTGGTTAGCTCTATTAAGTCTCTTGTGGTGACATGGATCTGGTTTCATTGCATTTCTGCTGGTAATCATGGATTTCTCAGTGTAGTCATGAGCTACATGTGCAGACAACCCCAAACAGCTGGTCTCTGACTTGATGTGTTGGCTCTAAGATTTGGAGTGCTGATGGAAAATGTCATGGCGGAGGTACAGACCAGCATGATGTGCTGTTGGTTATATCACACCGTTTGGATACTCAGACAGTGGTGTGGTCAGAATGTGGTGGGGTTTTTAGAGGGAGCTCATAGAGTACGGGTGCAGTAGACTTGGGGAAAGCCTATTATTTGTACAAGCCCTAGGGCCCTCTCCTGCTGCTTCTGATTCAGGGAAAGCAAGAATGTGCTTGTTCTGGCAAAAATGCCATCAGCTATGTGCTGAATCCAAACATGCACTGCAGCCTGACTGACTGACTGGTGTGACTAATGCCCTCTGTTGCAGCCTGGATGGAGCTGAAGATGAAGAGGTTAAGGGCTGTAGTGACATTGACTGCAACAGGCAAGGCTTTGTTAGTTCACTGCAAATCTTGTTGGGGTGAAATGTGACATGACTGACAGCCTCCCGAGAGAAGTGCAGCCTCCTTATATCCTGCTTCACACAAATAAGGGCCCAGATTTTGCAGTCAGTGGTAAACAAACAGCAACAGTTGTTGAACTTGATAAAGCTTTCCACAAAGCTTTAGCAGGCTCTAGAGTAACAATCGCCCCTCTTCTGTGTGGCTTTGAACCTGGTGCCATCTATAGGAAATCTCTTGCAATGAAGTGATCAAGCAGGCTGACTACCCAATCAAATAGAAGAATTCTCACAAACAGCAAATCAAGAAATAAAAAGCATGGATTATAATTCACTTCTTAATCATTTCGCAGAAACCAAAAGAAAGATTGGGACAAATGCATGGAATTCAGGTATAAGTTGAAATATCATAAATTAACTTTGTAAAAAATAAAAAATCATTGAATTTTGAAAAGTTATTGTGCAAAAGTTAGTTTCTCAGGGTTAGAGGGGATGGTCAGCAGTAGCTATGACTTAGTATACTGCTTAAAATTCCGTTGCACCTCATTCAAAAAGGCTTAACATTTTAATTGTATCTGCAAAAACTGCAACAATGCAGCTAAGGAGCGTGGGCAGGGTACCACTGTCAACAACTTCCGTATTTCAGTGTTTAACTACACACGTGCAGATGCTAGACATTTCTGTCAATTTTACAGAATAATTTGGCAAATGCCATTATTGCAGTCGCAAATTCCAGACCAATATGTTCAAGTATTGAAAACTTTGGGGGGCTGATACTGAGGGTAGCTTTTCTATATTTTATTATGTTATTATATTCTTGCAGTTAGAAATTTCAGTGACTGAGAAAAAAGGGCGGGTAGAGGAGAATTTTGGAATGATTTGATTGTTCTGGGCTCTGCTTTGTTTTATTAGTAGGCTTTGCTGTTTATACTTGATTCATTGGTAGTTTACTTATTTTTGAGTTGCACATTTATGAGCTACTAAGATCTGATTTGTTGCCATTTCATGAATTTGAAATTTAAATACATCAAAAAGATTGATTATAAACTGTGATGCCACTTACTATCATAATGATTCTAAATAATTCACAGTGGATCACATATGATGCTGCAAATGGTCAGTTGGAGGGATGTTTCTCTAATCTTTTTCTGTTGTCATGTTACTGCTTTTATGATATACTGTTACATCCTTGTCTGCTTGGCTCTATGTTGTCTCCTTACATTTGTCTCCTCTTACTATGGACAGATGCGTCAGCTGTGAAACACGAAGTTTATTGGCAAAGAAGTGTCAGACTGTAAGTGATTCTGTGATGTAATTATCATCTCAGAACTGGAGTAAATTATTTTTGTGGCAATTAACCCTCAAAGTGCCACTGACAATTTTTATTCATAGGATCACACGTGTGATAACTTACTGGGTGTTGTTGCTTCCTGTGGTAACTTCAATTTTGCAGTTGTAGACCTCAATCATTAAGTCAAAGAGAAAAAAATCCCTTCAATTTCTATTCAAACACCAATGGATCTACTTATAAAGTAAGTACTATTTTGCATCCAATCAATCCTATACTGAACCTACTGGCAAAATAAGCTAAATTACAACATTCACCCAACACTTATGGATCTGACGATCCAAACCCTATCACCTTGCTTTTAGAAAATGGAGGTTGATTATGTTGGTTGCAATGTGGAAAGCTTAGCTAGTTTCTGAAGATTAATTATACCTCCCCAACGTGACCTGAGAGAGTGCCAAGACTGTGCTGCAAGGCACATTACTTGTGTCACTTCCTGCAGAAAGGAAATACTTGCAACTACAGTAATCCTCCCACAATCTTTGCATAGCTTATACATGGCTATCATTCACCTGACATTCCAATGCCAGACATCATCTATTCAGATGTTAGATTGGATATGAAATCAACCTTCATTGCTCAACAATATTCATGTGAATTACACATGTTGGAACAGCACTTGTTTAAACAAGATCTAGCCCCAAAGTGAGTTTTTTTTCTGGGGACGATTTGGACATTTCCAGTACAAACAAGGCATGGACTCATGATTTAACTGTTCCATTTACTTCCCGCACTTCCAATACACCTATTTCACTTACATGTCCTATCCCATCTGACCCTCCCCAAACATCATATTACCAATGCCCAATAACTAATATACCTATGTTAAAACATTGTTTCAGAAAAGTGCATAAACATGGTGTGACGAAAGTATAATAATTTTCATAATATTTGTCTGATTTATTGTAAAGTAGGTTTATGGGGATGAGTATACTTGGCCTTGTCTGTGTGATTTAATTACATTTGAAGTCAGGCAGACTGAAAGTTGGGAATTATCAAAAGAAGTTAGGTATAGAAATGTGCTTGAAATGCTAATGAGTAAACATGGATACTGCTTAGCATGTAAGATATGAAGGGAATTTTCATTTTTTAAGAAAGATGAAGGGATTATTTGGATTTCAAAGGGATGTTAGTCTGTTTACAACTAGCCAGAGAAGCAAGGCTAAGGAGTGTGTTTATTTTTCCCAAAGGCTACTGACAATATTGGCAACATGGAAGTTTTTATATTATGAGAAAGATACAGTTGCAAAGACACAGGGAACAACAGAATTTACATATTAAAGAGAAAGAAACAAATATAAAGGAGAATGAAAGGCTATGTGAGGTGAGGGCCATGTAAGATTTAACAGGAGGGTGTGAAGCAGCCTATAAGAAGCCTCCAGCCATTTGCGCATAAGTCTGCTATGTAAAATAACTGAAGCTGGGGAAAGCCATTTGGAGTTCCACTGTTAAGTGGGTATTGTGTTAACTTGCTGGTTTTGTTTTAAATCCAAAATCTATTTTGGACCGTTGCCTTAAAGGGGTGTGTAACTGGGAGCCAGGTTAATTAGGAATATTTGGAGCTGTTATAGTATTAAATAATTGTAGTCTCGTGTGTGCTTGAAATCTTTCATTTCGTTAATAAATATTTTAATTTTAAAAAAAATTACTAAAGGTTTTGGTGGCTCAATGCTTCTGAACTTAGTGCACACATTTTCTCATAATAAATACAAATTGCAAAACCGTTGTGATAGTGTGGCCAAGTTTCCCTTGTGGGGTTGGTCTGCCTGGCACATATCATCTGCCAGGTCATAATGCATGGCAGCTATACTCAAATCCTCAGTCATGCTTTTGTCCACAGAGCTCAGATCCTGCTTTCTAGATTTGTGTTGATAATATTAATAATAACGTGCTTTTAACATAGAAACACATCCCAAGGTATTTAGTAGGTGGGTGTTTAGGAGGTTTTAAGGGAGATATGGAATTGGAGAAGCAGAGGGATTTAAGGAAAGAATAAAATAAGTTAATAACTTGTCAAAGCTACACATCATTGTGATTGGCTCGATGTTTGATGAAAGAGCTTAGTGCTTCATACAATAAACATTTTATCATTTGGAACCATTGCTTTGTTCAGTCAGTAGAAAAAATGCATGGAGTAGATGTAGGAGAAGTTGTTTATTTGCTTATTGCTGTTTATATATAATTAAAGTAATTTATATATAATTACATCTCCCAACAATTCTCTTGTTTTCAACTCTATCAGTATGTTAGGATGATAGTCCCATTTAAGGAAAAACTCAATAGCCATTAATATGTAAGATCCTTCTGGGCATGACTTCAGTATTGCAACTATTTAAAGAAGGGCTTCCAATATTTGGCTATGCATTTTCCCACATGTAATTATCCATATGAGAATTGCCTCCTTTGGTTTCTGAAGTCAGATAACATAGGTTTGGAATGATGAATGTTATTATGCTCAACTTTCTACAAAGGGTTAGTGTGATGATTAAAACATTCCTCTCCTTCATCTTCTTCAGTTTTCTGCTCAAAGACAGTTCTGACCCACAGTGCTATAATCTCCACCACGGGTGGAGCAAGGAGGCAGGTCCTGAATCCACCCCAACCAGAATGGGGATCAAAACCCATGATGTTGACAGCAATCTGACCCACACTGGCCGTCCAGTCAACTGAGCCAACCTGTCCCGCAAGGAGTCCCAGTTGATGTGGAAACATACACTTTTACATATGTGTTGTGGCCTGGAGCTATGAATAGTGATGTTAGAAGCTCCAAATTTCTTTCCATCACATTGCTGATCAGGAATCTCACTCGCTGTTGCCATTTTCCATTGGGGTATGTTGACACTCAACCTGTTTGGCCACGTATAAACACACCTTCTATGGTCATCAATTCCTGAAGTGGGGCTTGACCCTGGAGTTTTTAGCTCAGAGGCAGAGACACTATCCATTGTGCCACAAGACCTTCCATTAAAACATTCATACTGATCCAAGCATGACATTTATTGCTGTTACCAGTTAAGATTGTAAACAAAACATTACAACGATTTTAATAAATAGAACTTCAATTATTTTCAAATTGCAAACAACTAAGAAATAAAAATCTAGTATCTTCAACTTTTTACTCGCTTGCATCCTATTTATTACAAATGAGCTGATTAATTGGAGGTTACACAATTCACATTATCCATTACCTATTGAAAGCTAATACATGAAAGCTGTGATGTGCTATCCAGCATACTTGTGCAAATCATATATATAGAAACTACTAAACAAAAGTAGACACTCCCAAAAACTGTTACTGGCCATCTTCTAATATATTCAACTATAATTTGATGTCCATTCTGCTTACAAGTTAAATAAAGTTTAAAAGTCAGTACATAGATGATTGGGACAAGGTTCAACGTGTACATACATAAAGGTGAACACCATTTAACAGTGAACTATGAAATTAGAAGCTTATTGTGACAATTAATTAGAATTTCATAACACAACAGAACCTTGCCATCTATTCAATTTATACCATGGGTCCAGTTGGATGCCGATGATAAAATGAACAGAATTGACTTAAATATAATTAAATATACACTGGAGACTGAGCAGGCACTTTCACTTGGTGATTTTGGGTGATGTGATTGAGTTGTGTGAGCTGTGCAAATGTACACCAGCAGGGCTTAGCAGTTCAAGATTTAAGTGTCATGCCATGGGTTCTTCAGTTCAAGGTCTAACAGTCATGATGTGGGTTCTGCAGTTTATGAAAATGCATTAAATGGCATTTTTTTTCTGTACTTTGTAGTTAGATTCATTTTATATTTTGACTGAATTACTATATTTTAAAATCATTGTTCTCTTTGGGTGGAATTTTCCGTGCCCACTGGCGTTGGGTGTGTTCAGTGACGTGAGCGGACAATATAGCAGGAAGGCCAAACTCTGTTTCACAGCATCGTGAAACCAGTTTGCAATCATCTGCTCCTGCCCGTTGATGGCGGGCCACCTTTCCCACCGTCAGATATCGGGAACCTCATTGTAATATATCTGCATATCATTATAAGCCCAGCCCACCGGAATCATCCTCCACACTGGATCATCCAAGCATGTTGGCGTGATTGCATGCAGGTGTGTTTCACAACAGCATCTAGAAAGCTAGAAAGCATGCACTTGGCGAGCTGCATTTTGAGGGGAACTCGGAGGTGAGTGCACAGTAAGGTTGTGCAGTGCTTGCAAGGGTCGACTGTTGGACTTAAAGGTCGAGGCGATTTGGGGGAGGACAAGGGCTGCATTGCAGTCGAGGCGACTTGAGGGGGTCACGGGCTGCACTGCGGTAGAGGTGACTTGGGGTGTGGGGGCAAGGCTTGCACAGAGATAGAGGCGACTTTGGGGAGGGCAAGGGCTGCACTGTGGTCAAGGTGACTCGGGGAGGGTAAGAGCTGCATTGCGGTCGAGGTGACTTGAGGGGTGGTGAGGGCTGCACTGCAATTGAGGCAACTTGTGGGGTATAAGGGTTGCACTGCAGTTGATGGTACAGTACAAGTACATGGAGGGCGATGGGGAGGGAAGCGGCCATGCATTAGGGACACCTTGTATAAAGTGACCATTTCTCTGCAGCTGAGACAGTTCAGGTGCAGCCACATTGACATGTGTGGAGTCAGGCCTCTTGCTTATCTGCCTACACAAGCAACACAGAGGCATGAAAGTGCCACCAAATGCTCCTGACCTTTTCCCCACCTTGGGCACAGACTGCAAACTGGGATGAGGGTGAGGAGGACCTTGAAAGGAATGATGAAGGTAATGAGGCCATCACACTGGCCAGACAAGGCAGACTGCTCGGGAGGCCCTCATAACTGCTAGATTTGTGGAGCATGATGATAACATGCAGTGAGGAGACACCAGGGATGCTCACATTGCATCAGTGAAGGTTTGACTCCAGTCTGGCTGATGGCAGTGCACATACCAGCTGTGGTAAGGCTCCTGTTATGGAGATGCAGCAGAGGCCTTAATAGTTACTCAATTTCAGGAGAATGATGACGACATGAAGTGAAAACACTCTGTAGATCTTTACATAGCCTCTGTGAATGTTTGATTCCTTGCCTTGACCTGGCCGAGGGCAGCTCATTTTAGCTTTGTGATCAGGGTCATATCATGAAGGTGCAGCCATGAAACTTTAAATGCACCTGATCCTTTGTCAGCCTTCAGCACCTGACCCCTTCAGGAGCACAGTGTCATTGGTCACAGATGCTGAAGAGATGGGGGCCAGCCCCACCTTAAAGGTGCTGAGGGCACACAGAGAGAATGACAGAACTCTGTGACGTCTGCCCACGACATTCTGCCAGCAATGACGAGCACAGCCGAGGTGCAGGCATCAGTAATGTGTCCAGTGAGTGTAAAGCCGGACCATCACTTTGGTCTGAAGGCTGCACAAAGCACAAGGAAGATGCCCTGGACTGAGAAACCTGCCTTTATCTTGTACAGGAACCAAGGTTTCACATCTGAGTGACACAAACACTGCTCATCAAAACAAGGATCCATAGGCAGCGAGACATTCTTGGGAGTGTATTTACAATAGTGAACATTATGTACAAATGATTAACACCCGTGCCCAGGCTGTGCATGTACATCTTCTTAACATTGCTAACCCTGCTGCTACGTCTTGGTGCTCTCTGGACATCCACAGCTGAGGTGGAGGCAGCCTGCTGACTGATGCGCCCTGTCTCTGATGACCTTGATGGGCGTCCTTTGGGGGGCCGAGATCTAGAGTGGCCCTGGCCTGCTTTTGGCGTCCTGCTGTGTGGCAGTGGCACCCTCCTCGGCCTGTGGAGCTGGAGGTGATGGGGTCACAGGAAGAGGGGATTTGGATCGGACGGACACTCCCGGAGTCACTTGGGTGGATGGCCTGGGGGTGTCAAGCTGCTGATCCTCCTCCCTATGGGTGCCCGATGGCCCCTGGCTGACTCCTTGAGGAGAAGGGGAAGCTGGAGTGAGATTGAGCTGCCCCGCATCCTTCTCGCGGACACACTGTTGGAGGCCAACTATGGCGTCAGTGATGGAGTTCAGCCCACACAGCAGTTCAGAACCGATGTCCTGGACCAAGGCCTCCATTGTGGCTGCCATCCTACCAGTATTGACCTCGATGCATTGGAATGCCGGTGGACAGGCGGATAGATTCCTCCATTGTGCCTTACAATCTGAACAGCGTAGCTGATAATCCCTTTCTGATGTTCCCGAGCTTGCCTGTGTAGCTCCAGCAACTGAGGTATGATGGAGTCCAGAGCTTTGCCATTTGATTTAGTCTCAGCAAATTTCTGGTCTCCAGCAGTCCCCCGAGTGCCAGAGACCAGGGAAGTCCCTGCCACCGCCTGCTGTGGATCAGAAAGTGCAGTGTGCTCACCAGATTGTGGTTCTGAGGCTACTCTAAAGCTAGGTCCAAAGAATCCATAGAAAGTTTATGGCACAGAAAGAGGCCATTTGGCCCATCATGTCTGCACCGGCCAAAAAATGAGCCACCCAGCCTAATCCCACTTTCCAGCATTTGATCCGTAGCCCTGCAGGTTACAGCACTTCAGATGCACATGCAGGTACCTTTTAAATGAGTTGAGGGTTTCTGCCTCTATTACCCTTTCAGGTAATGAGTTCCTACTACCCTCTGAGTGAAAAAAGTTATCCTCATCACCTCACTAATTCTTCTACCAATCACTTTAAATCTATGTCCCCCCCAGTCATTGACCTCTTTGCTAAAGTAAATTGGCCCTTCCCATCCACTCTATCCATGCTCCTCAATTTTGTGCATCTCAATCAAATCTCCCCTCAGTCTCCTCTGTTCCAAGGTGAACAATCCCAGCCTACCCAGCCTTTCCTCATAGTTGCAATTTTCCAGCCCTGGCAACATCCTTGTAAATCTCCTCTGTACCCTCTCTAATGCAATTATATCCTTTCTGTAATGAGGTGACCAGAACTGCACACAGTATGCAAGTTGTGGCCTAACTAATGTTTTATACAGTTCCAGGAAAACCTCCCTGCTTTTATATTCTATGCCTCGCTAATAAATAAAAGGATTCCATTTGTCTTCTTAACCACCTTATCAACCTGTCTTGCTACCTTCAGGGATTTGTGGACATCCACTCCAAGGTCCCTCACTTACACCTCTCAGTATCATCCAATTTATTGTGTAACCCGTTGCCTTTTTTGACCTCCCCAAATGCATCACCTCACACTTCTCTGGACTGAATTCCATTTGCCACTTTTCTGCCCACCTGACTAGTCCATTGATATCTTCCTTTATGTGTTATCTGCAAACTTCTTGATCATTCCCCCTATGTTTACATCCAAATTATTAATATACCACAAAAAGCAGGGGACCTAGTACTGAGCCCTGTGGAACCCCACTGGAAACAGCCTTCCAGTCGCAAAAACACCCACCAGCAATTTCTCTTTGTTTCCTGCCACAGAGCCAATTTTGTATCCAGCTTGTACATTCCTGTTGATTCCATCGGCTTTTATTTTTTTTAACCAGTCTGCCATCTGGTGCAGTTAGTTAATGGTAGGAATCTGTAACGTAGCTAGAGGTCACATGTCAGGCAAAGCAGTTTGCAACGATAAGACACGATGAAAATAGCAGATGGAGCATCAGGGGGTCCCACCGAGGTGTGTGTCTCTGCATTGTTGGACGGTGTGGGTAAGCGCTGTGATGGTCTTCAATGAAGCTGCCTTCAGATTCCTCTTCACAGCTTTCTTCAGAGCTTCATTGGAGGTCCTGGGTCCTGGACTCTTTAGCTGTCTTCCAGACGTGCTTGCGAAAGCAAGGGGAGTGCATGATAAGGGTTGTCTCATGGATGTCGTACTGCTGGATCCTCACTTGGTAGATTACTGCCGACCTCACCGTCAGCACAGCGATGATCCAGATCTTTGCTGGCCAGCTGATGACTCTATTTTCAAAATCCGTGATGACCTTGATTTCAGGCATTCCTCCACCAGTCTGCAAGCTCTCCCTTTTGTTGCGTGCCAGCTTGTCCTGCATGAATACAGATGGGGAGAGTATAAGCGGGTCCCCTGAAAGACCAGATGATAAGTGTGCCTGGCATGTGTGGGTGGTGAGTGGTCTCATGAGCAGGATGAGGACAATGAAGGTATGTGTGAGAAAGAGAATGGTGACGTCCCTTGCACTGGCAGTGAGTGAGATCCCAGTGGATGTGTGATGGGTTTGTGATTACGTGAGTTGAGAGTGATGAGAAGAGTGACTTACCCTGGCAGAACGGAGGAGATCATTCATGCCCTTGCGGGACTGGGTGGCTGTCCCCTTTTACAGGGTGTTGACACTGACCACCGCTGCCATCGCCTCCCGAGCCGGATTGGTGATGCTGCAGGCCCTCCCGTGGCCAGAGCAGGGGTAGAGGACATCACAGTGGGCCTCCACAGCATCCAAAAGGCACTCAAGGGATGCGTCACTAAACCGGGGGCTGCAGTCTTCTTGCCTTTCGGGGCCATGTCTACTGTGCAGTAGTCCTGGGCATGAAGCACTGAGAGGTGTGCGCGCAGCTGCACTTTAAATATGGTGCCCGGTGTGATGAAGTGGCGAGGTGACAGCGTGGCAGGCCAATGAAAGCCCGCCCGTCATCAAAATGGCGTGTTTCCTGGGAATGCATGATTAATGAGGCAGGATTGGGATGATATGGCTGCCATTGCGGCAGGTGGGAAATACATCCTTTTTCCCGCCCGCTACCGCACTTAGTGCAAATTTGGGACAATTCCACCCTATGTCTCTGACAAGCATCAGCTTTTCAGAAACATCTCAAAATGTTTCACATACAATAAATAAGTTTAAAATGCAGTGGTTGCTGGATCATTAACAATAAGAAGCAAAGAAATGAAGGTGATTCTATTTATTTCAATGCTGGATGACATCAGAAACTTTATATGGTTCTTTTTGGCACTGGCATGCTAGTAAACTTAGTATTATACCAATTACCAAAGGTATAAAAATGCCATTACACTATGATATCAAGTTCCTGCAAGGAAAACTAGTTATACAAAAAAAAAATCAAAATTGCAATAAAATAGACATAGGAATAAAAATGAATCCTTTCAGAGAGAATAAAAGAGATGGAAAGGAAAAAAACACCCTAATATTTTCTCTTTTTAAAAAAATAACACATTCTCCATGTCTGTCTTGACCCTCTCCCTCTGATTTTTAAACTGACAGGTCACGAATTTACAAACTCATCTGGTCAGCTAACCGTGTGTGAGGAAGTAAGAGAGACTGTGTGGGATCTAAGTGGTTTCAGTTTTTAGAAAAGAGTAGGTGAAGTTTTGTGACAATATGAGTGTGTGCAGTGGGCTAGATTTGAATATGTGTCAGTGGCGGTTAACTGTGTCTCTGGTGCTTTCAATCATACTCACCCGACGCTTTCCGTACTTGGAATGAAAGTAGTCATTTTAAAAATATATATTTATTATTGTGCACTACAAAGTTTACATGCTTTCACACATCACTGTACATTTTAGAATACATGCTACATGACAAATCACACAGTATGTATATTGAAAGAAAGATTATTTAATGCTTTTGCCTGCGCATTTCATTGTGGCAAAGCGAAGGCAGCAGAAATGAACACTTATTTCCAGCCACTGACAACAGTAAGTTGAGAAGGGAGACAGCTCTTTTCAACTGATAGAAATTTCTTTAAAACAGATAAGCTAAGAATGTATTCTGCAATGCCAACCAGAAATTAAGCAAGGTCATGGGCTGAATATTAAGGTGGGGGGCAGCGCAAGAAACAAAGTCTAAAATGTTGAACATCTCAAAAGGTGCAGTATAAAAACAAAATTCCACTAGAATTATTTTCAGGCTCCAAAAAGTAGTACTTGGGTTAGTAATTCAGGGATATGTCAATGACATGTGCCCCTCTTTAAAATCAAGTTGCCACAGAACATGATGCATGAATATTCAACTTCTTCCCCAGCCTACAGTTAAAATAGCAATCAGAGAACTGCTTACTATGGATCTATCTATGTCATGCCAAGGTTTGATCAATTTACTGCCTTGAATAAAGATGGACCTTACTTTAGTTAAGGAAACAGAGCCTGACCTTCCGGTTCCATAGAAACCTAGGAAAATCTCCATACTAATAGGAGTGATGGACAGTTCTGAAGGAACATGTAACCACTGACTGTTCAATTGTAATTGTAAAGAATCAAATGGCAAAACCTATTCATGGAATTTTCATTACCTCTCTTTGGTATTGAGTTTTGGAATATTACTGCAGAAGGTCATACAATCTTCATATGACTAGTGAAGCAATATCAATTCATTACATTTTAAAATTACACTTCTCTAATCTTTACATTATTCCCTATCCTTTTAAGACATAGCACAGAACCGTGGTGCTTGTTTGGAAAGTGCAATTGTTGAATGTATCTGAAATTTTTAGAAGAATTATACCAAATCCAAATTCAGTTCCAGAGACCCAAGAATAGGCTTGTTAGAGTACATTCAGGACACCAAAATGGTCACTTTTTTTGAGTCTATCAGCACAAGAATTTGCTGAAAGCGATGTTTCCTTAAATGCTTGTGCTGTCTAACTGTCACTTTGCATCCAATAGATGCTTGCCAATGTAAATATACAGAGACTGACTTGTAACTACATATTCTCACATGTAAATAAAGGACTGAGATCAGTATAAGACATAAAGCAACAATAGTACATAGATATATAGGAACAGAATTAAGCCATTTAGCCCCTCAAGCCTTTTTAGCCATTCAATGAGGTCAGGACAGATCTGTGACCTAGCACCATATACCCT
The DNA here is from genome assembly GCF_964194155.1 of Cetorhinus maximus. Classification (NCBI taxonomy): domain Eukaryota; kingdom Metazoa; phylum Chordata; class Chondrichthyes; order Lamniformes; family Cetorhinidae; genus Cetorhinus; species Cetorhinus maximus. Next base: position 48,584,178 of record NC_135884.1, on the reverse strand, counting down.
CCTTTGCCCCATATCCCTTAACAACCTTGTTCAAAAAAGGGTGTAAGGATAAACCATGCAACTATAGGCTAGTTTACCTTCCATGACAGTGAAGCTTTTAGACATAATAATCCAGGACAAAGTGTGGATTAATTAAGGAAAGCTTGCACTTGATAAAGGCAAATCATGTTTAAGTAACTTTATTGAGTGTTTTTGATGAGGTAACAGAGAGGGTTTATACGGGTAATGCAGTTGATGTGCTATATGTAGACTTCCAAAAGGTATTAGATAAAGTGTCACGTCATATGTTTGCCAGCAAAGTTGAAGCCCGTGGAATAAAAGGGGCAGAGTAAGCATAGGTATGAAGTTAGGTGAGTGACAGGAAGCAGACAATAATGATGAACAAAAACAGAATTACCTGGAAAAACTCAGCAGGTCTGGCAGCATCGGTGGAGAAGAAATCAGTTAATGTTTCGAGTCTTCACGACCCTTCGGCAGAACTGAAGCATAATGATGAACAATTGTTTCTTGGACAGGAGGAAGGCATACAGTGGTGTACCCTAAGGGTTGGTACATGTACCACTGATTTTCCCACTTTATATTAATGACTTAAGCCTGCCTGTAAAGAGCACAATTTCAAAATTTGCTGATGACAAAAAACTTGTAAATATAGTGAACTGTGAGGAGGATAGTGATAGACTTCAAGAGGACAGGTCAGAGTCAGGCTGGTGCAATGGGCATGAAGTTTAATGCAGAGAAATGTGAAGTAATTTATTTTGATAGGAAGAATGAAGTGAGGCAATATAAAACAAAGGGTACAATTCTAAAAGGGGAAGCAGGAACAGAGGGATCCAGGGGTATATTTACACAAATCAGCTCCAAATTCTGGGCACACTGCACCTCGGGAAGGAATGTGAAAGCTTTAGAGAGGATGCAAAAACAGTTTATGAGAATGGTCCCAGAGATGATGGACTTTGGTTTTGTTGATTTATTGGAGAAGCTGGGGTTGTTCTCTATAGAGGAGAGGAGATTTGATAGAGCTGCTTAAAGTCATGAGGATTCTGGACAGAATAGATAGGGAGAAAGTATTTCCATTGGCAGAAGGATTGAAAATCAGAGGACACAGATCTCAAGTAATTGGCAAAAGAACCAAAGGATACATGAAGGAAAACCTCTTTATGCAGCGAGTGTTAGGATCTTCAGTGTACTGCCTCAAAGACTGCTGGACACAGATTCAATCATAATTTTCAAAATAGATGTAAACCTGAATGGGAACAAATTCCAGGGCTATAGGAAAAATAGCAGGAAAGTGGAACTAGCAAAATAGCTCCTAAGGAGAGACAGCATGGGCTTGAAGGACTGAATGTTCTCCTTTTGTGCTGTAATCATTCTACGATTCTATTCTACAAACCTCAGATTTAAAGTTAACAATTGTCGTTTGCTGAAGAGAGTTCCAAACTTCTTGCACCCTTTGCTTGTACAAGTGTTTCCTAATTTCACTTCCAGCTCTAATTTTTAGACAATACCCCCCAGTTCTACACTCCCCAACCAATGAAAATAGTTTATTTCTATCTTCCCAGTCTGTTCCCCTTAATAATTTGAAATCTTTGATCAAATCAAAGATTTGGGTTAGCATGAGTTGGCACTAAGTTGGCATAAGGGCAAAACAGGCCAATGGGGATGAGTGGAGGGTCATGAGTTGGCATTAAGTTGGCATTGGAGGTGTAAGGGGCCACAGAGATAAAGGGGCATGGGTGGACATGGAGGATACGAAGGGCAATTGGGGTGGGTGGGGGGCATGGGTGGCATGAATGGGGAGTGGGGAGTGGATGGGGAGTGAGGGGTAAGGGCTATAGGGCATAATATTTAGCTCCTGTGCGTGCCTCTGATCTGCATCCAGGGTCGATGGGCCTGACTCCAGCATGCACTCGCCACCACCCTCCCCCCCAGGGAATGAAGATCCTGCTATTCAAGGTACTTTTTCCTGAAGCAGGTGTGGCCAGGTGGAAAATTTCCTGATTCTACGCACTTGCCTCGGGAGTGAAAACCCAGGCCCTAAGAGTTTAACTGTAATGGCTTCACTTCCCACACTCGCACCATTACCTTGGTGGCCTCCAAGGATCTATCCTTGCCTGCCTCCTACATCTCACCTCAATATTGCTCCTCAGTGACATAATTTGAAAGCACAGCATTGGATTTCACATGTTTACTCTCAACAACCAGCTCTACCTCACCACCACCTGTCTCGACTTTTCCACTGTCGCTAAATTATCAGACAGCTTCTCAGACATTCAGTATTGGATGAGTGGAAATTTCCTTCAATTAAGTATCGGGAAGACTTGCAGCCATTGTTTTCAGTCCCCTCTCCAAACGCTGCTACAAACCCCCTCCTCCTCCCTGGCAACAGTCTAAGGCTGAACTGGACTGTTCACGACAACGGTGTCATATTCGACCCCAAGGTGAATTTCAGACCTCATATTCATGCTATCAGTAAGACAGTCTACAGAGATAACATGACCTGACTTTGCCCCCATCTCAGCTCATCTGCTGTTAAAACCCTCATCTGCGCCCTCATTACCTCGTGACTCGACTATTCCAATACACTCCTAGCTGGTTTCCCACATTCTTCCCTCCGTAAACCTAAGATGATCCAAAACTCTGCTACCTGTGTCTCTCTCACCCCTTGTACGTTGACCTACATTGACTCCCAGTTAAGCAACGTCTTGGGCAGAATTTTGCCCTTTTTAGCTTGGCGGGGGCGGGCAGGGGTGGCCGGGAAGCCAACCGCTGCCCATGATCAGAGCTGGACTGCGAATTCACACTGGCGAGCCAATTAAGGCCTGCCCAGCTTGAAATGCGAGCGGCAGCGCTGCCTGTGTGGGGCGGGGGGGGTGGGCGGGAGGAGGAGGGCGAGCACGAACTTTGCGCATGTGCACGGGTGCGCATTTGAAAATCTCCCTGAGGCAGCTTTGTGCCTCAGGGAGATGAACAGTTTTCAAAATAAAAAATAAAGATGTTAAAAATGTTATAAAACATGTCCCCTCTGTCACATGAGCAGCGACATGTTATTATTTAAATTTAATAATTTTAATTTTATTTTTACTTGCAGTTGGAAACCTTATCCCGCCTGTGGATGAGGTATCCAAAAAAATGCAAAGGCTGCTTGGCCTTTTCACCTGCCTGCCAACCGTAAGGAAAAATTTCTTTTGATTACCTCTTTAATGGCCTTAATAGGCCTTTTAATTGTCGGCGGGTGCACTGCCAACTCCGGCGTGTGTGTGCCAACTGAAATATTGGGCGAGTGTGTGATGACATTGGGACCCTCGCCCGACGTCATCGCGGGTCATTTTACGCTCGGTCGGTTTGGGTGCGCGCCTGCCCGCCATGCTAAAAATTCAGCCCTTGATTCTAAAATTCTCATCCTTGTCTTCAAGTCCCTCCAGGGCCCCACTCTTCCCTATCTCTTAAATCTTCTCCAGCCACTAACCCTCCAAGATATCTGTGCTCATCTAATTCTTGCTTTCTGTACATCCCTGATATGAATTGCTCATCATTGGTGGCTGTGCCTTCAATGTTTCCTAGACCCAAAGCTCTGGAATTCCCTCCAGGCACCTCTCTGCTTCTCCACCTCACTTTGCTCCTTTAAGACACTTCTTAAAACCTACATCTGTGACCAAGCTTTTGGTCATCTTACCTAATGTGGTTCAGTGGCATTTTTAAAAAATGCTCCTGTGAAGTTCCTTGGGAGACTTTATTATGTTAAATACACTGTTTAAATATAAGGTGTTGTAGATTTGTGAAAGGGGACAGATTTGCTTGGTTTACAATACTTCACAACTTATTGGCTGGAGTCTTGTGCTACTTAAAAAAATAGTGGAGGATTGGGACCACTTCCATGTCCTGATCCCACACTAGCAGTTGGTGCTCTTGCCTGAGGGATCTTCTTGGGGGTGACAATTAAGAGGCTGCTGGATCCACCATCCAAGGATGGTGAGCAGGCTCCTGAAGCTACAGGCCCAATTATAGGGCCTGTCAAATTGGAAGGATGGCAGCCCCATCAGCGGAGATGGACATTGCCGCTGCAGAAGGGAACTGAAAGAGTGCCTGCATTTTGAGGCAATCTCTGAAAAGGCATTGAATCTAATTAAATGAATGTTGTCTTCAGCTTCCAGGCCACCCTTGTAGAAGGGAGACCCCCTCCATCAGCGTGGCCCACTGATGGCTCGGGTATGGAGTGGGGGTGCTGGGGGTTAAAACAGGAGTCCTCACGGGGTCTCCAGGCCAGCTGCCAACAAGCTGCCTCCAGAAACCTGCCAGATTTGAGTTGGAGGTGCGGGTGCTTGTTGGTGGCCAGGAGGATGCCAGTAGCATGGCCAATCAGCCCACAAATGGGCATTTAGTTATGTAGATTGGCTGCCCATTGCTGTTCATAGTATCATTTTCACTTACGTGTTAAACAGCATGGTGAGAGAACTTCCATTCCACACAATGGACCCATCTTACAGATTCCTCAAAGATAATTAAAGACATCAGAGAAGAAAACTAAACTCAAAATCACACTAGTAAAGTAGCCATGTGCCATAAATGATGATGTCCGATCCAGTCAACATGCACATTCCTTTGAGAGAGGTTGCTCCCAGCAGTGCAGCAAACAAATTAAAGTGGCTGCAATACTGGCAAAACTGTAAAGTTCACTTCTCCAAAAATATATATAATAGAGATTTTGATGCTACTTAATTGAACAGATCTCCAAACTGCCATAAACAGCAATGAACTAAAGGCCAGTTAATTATTTTGGTGATGTTGATTGCGGGAATAATGCTTGCCAGAATGTTACTGCCCTGCTCTTCCTCAAATAGTATCAGATGATCCTTGACTTCCACTTGTACCACAGGAAGCAGTGAAGATCTTGGTTTAGCAACTCAGAAGCCCCTTAAAATGCATATCTCCCCCATAAGGAAGCTCATGATGGGCATAAACACTGGCATGGACATTTGGGGCAAATGTCCAGTTTCCGTGTTGCAAAGCCTAGGAGATTCTGTATAACCTAGTATATAAGCTCAGCCCTGACATGGGGTTTAAACTTACAACCCTTTGGCTCACAGCTGAGAACCCTACCAATTGAGGGAAGCTAACAGTATAGGAGGAAAAATGGACTGGTAGACAAATAAATAGCCAGAGCTGGTAGGGTTATTTTTACTCTTCCCCCGCCAAAAACAGCATAAGAGAGATAAACTAACTCATTTTGCAATTTGCATATTGTTAGTGCTCAGCCCGTGTGTGACTGCAAGTCCCTAGGATTCTATACTATGCCAAGCCATATTTTCATATTTCTCAGATTCAACCCATGCCTCTTGGAGCTGAGAGAGCCAAATTGAAGACAGTTTTGTGCTGTGGGCTTGAGGGACTAGAGCGAGAGTGCCAGATCACATTTCGCTCATGCTGTTCAACAGTCTTGAGAAAAGGGCCATTTTCTTCATCTTTCCCTGAACTAGAATAAAAAAGTCCTTCAAATGCCCATGGAATGCTTTTGTACAATTTGTCTATTGTACATCAAGTACAGAGGGGTTGCTGATTGCCATAACTAAACTGCCATTTGCAAGGATGCTGAGAAATAAAATAAAAATTACCCAGTTATCTTATTTACATACTGAGTTGTAGTAATACACCCAATTTCTGCCTCTCATTTCATTCCTATTAAAGCGTAGCAGAGCAACTCCAATTCACACAAGAGCTTACTTTAATAGTCAAAGCTGGCAAATTCCCAACATCCAATGTAGCAATTAGCAGCCCTGCTGTATTTGCTATTCATGGTTTGATGTAAAAACTTGTTTATTAAGATGGGCTTGAGGCACTGGTGTGCAATAGACCTGGATGTAATTAGATTGCAATTATTTGTCTGTTTCTGATATTGTAAACTGGCACTTAGCACATCAGTTAATTTGACACTGCACTGCATGGTTTACTCTGTAATTAAAACATGTTCTGTTAATTAGATGATGACCACTTTATTTCAGGCTCTTCTGTTTTGGTTTTGTTCTATGGTGTATTTGTATCATAGGCAACCAGACGCTGCACTAATGAGTTCTTGTTTTGTTTCAATTACCACCTGCTATGGAAAGCAAAGGCTTGCCTCCCCCCACTAGCCCCCCAGCCCCCACCTCCTGTGTTTTTGTTGCATTGCTTTATATTAATGAGGCAACATTTCTGTATAAGAATGCTAACATTAAACCGATTAATTGGTGCTTTTATGAAGTGCAACACTGTAGCTTTAAATGCGGTTCTTGCAATTAAGAGAAACAGTTTAAAAGTTGCCACATATGCTCCTGAAGCATAAAATTCCCAATTCTAACTAAATTTCTTTTCAGTTACTAACCACGGATCAAAGATCAGTTACTTCTGTTACCAGTTGGTACTAATGAGAATGTACAAAAGGCACCAATGTTTTCATCTAAACATTCTTCAATTGCTGTTGTTTTCAAAACACTTTTTTGAGTTAGAGTTTAACCAGATTGCTCAAGATGCTTAAAAATCACAGGTATCAGTATTTCTTCCAAAAAAAATCAACAAAGCGATACAGTATGTGGAACATCCATCATAAAATTCTGCAATTTGTGTAGTTATTAATTTACATATATGATTTTATTTTTGCAGCACTAAGCTCTTCAATAAAATATTCACACATCAGATGTCCAATAAATTCTTCTTGAGATAAAAACATGTCAGGTATAATATGCACGTTATTTTGACACAACCTTGGGGCTATAACACCTATTGCTTTCTGATGAATAGGCTCTGGTTCCTAAGGCCATGTTTATAGAAAAAAAAATACTTTTTAAAAATTCTGGAAAGGATCCACAAGTTTCAAATAACCTTCAGAAGCATGGTTACAGTCTCAGTATTATATTCTTGCTGCGATATATCGTGAAATTAAGATTTACAATAGACAACAGCCAAGTAGTTCTCAATGGCAATGTGGGCCCATATTTGGATATCATTATCCACTCCATTGAACCCTCAAATTTGAATCTACCTACACAATTTTTATTGACATATGGTGTTACATCATTTTGAAGAGCAGTGCTAACAGGCTTTTAGGTTTGTTTAAGATTTTTAATTTTTCCAATTGTCCAATTCTATGCCTAATTCATTAATAGATCCTAAAAAATAAATGTAACACAAATAGAAAACGTGTTTCCAAGGCAGAAGTAGTGTAAGCATTTTACAACTGTCTTTGTGCATCATATTTATAAGGAGCAAAATAAATATTCAAATCTTTAGGATTAAAGCAACAAAACTATAATGATGTTTGACTGGATTCCACTGGCTTCACAATAGGACAAGCCTTTTCTTATTTCTTTAACAATCAGAAGATGACTAAATGGTTGCAGGTGGTGATGAAAATAAGAGCCATCCATCATTATTTATTAGCTATGAAAAAATACACAATAATGTAATTTAATCTCAAAGAAAAAGACAATTATTTGCACATATTGATAATATAACTTGAAAACTGTCGAAATATTAGCGGTCTAATATGATGTTTGAGCTTTTATTGCTTTAGCACCATTAGCTACAAAAAATAATGTAATTTCATCAGAAGGAGAAAATCCACAATTATTCAGATATGCTAACAACATGAAAAGCACATTGTTTTGAATAATTGCATTCTGATATCCTATCTGGTTGCATGTTGTTACACTCTTATGTATTCATTCATAATACTTAACTGTGTAGGTTGAAGGATTGTAACGAAATGCATTGGAAAACTTCTGCTTTTAAATTAAACCAACTTGTCTGGGCAAGTTAGCAAAAGGAACTTTTAATGTTTGACTGTTAAAGTTGCAATATTCCCTTTCCTGGGTCTTTTTATAGGTCCATGTTGAACTTTTTAAAAATATCTCTACTTACATTTCTAAAATGATTTCATACTGATCACTTTTCCTTTAAAAGGCAATTAAATGTTAATGCAGTAATGTTGTTCCTGACAGTCCTGCTTTTAGATCAGTCTGAATATCCACTGATCTCTGCTTGGACGACTTTGAACTGTCATAACTGATCTGTGATTGACAGGCAGAGCGCTAGAATTGGGACAGTGCAGTTCTGAAAAAAGAAAACATAACCTTTTCTATATTTTATACTTGCTAACATCTAGCAAAATTTCACCATGTCTTTCATGGCTTTTTTTTCAGCTTTCTCATTAAAATGTTTCATAATAATAATGGCATGTGAGATTAAAACCATTTTAAAAATGATTATTTGTTGGTGCTGGAATCTATTGTGAGCATATGTGTATTTATATGACTTTTTTCTCTATGTTTTATTAAAGTGATTTGCTTGGAATGATATTGATAAAGACTGAGTGAATGACCAGTGCGCACATGTACAAATATGCAGAGTAGAGGATACAGCTTTATAGCTGCAACTTGGTGGTTAAAAAACGTTTCAGCTCCTGCACATATTCAGTGGCTAACATTACTTTCCCTGTGTTTTTCCCTCTAATAACAACATTTTGAATTTATATGGTGGCTTTAATGTAGGAAAACATCTCAAGGTGCTTCACAGGAGCTCCCTTTGCCCACCAAACTGATCCAAATGTGTTAAGTTGTCAGTGATGTTATAGCTTTTCCCTCATGGATGAAGCTACTCTCTCCACTCTATTCTTGCCCAAAGTGTGCCAGCCACAAAGTGTTCCCTCATAATTTGTAGCCCTTTTACCACAGCCCCATTGTAAGGATTCGTAAGGGTTTATCCTGCGCAGTCCTAGTGGGAGAAAAACAATGCTCACAATGTTTACCATATGTGTCCGTATTACAGCATGATGCGAATAGAACCTGAACTTAGAACTGAAACTGTTGACACAAATATATCATAAAGTGACTGGACCTGGAAATCTCTCCAAATTCTTGATGTTGCTCCATACAGCCTAAAACAGGCACCTAAGTTTCCAATATAGTGGATGCCGTGCACATGCACATTCTATGATGGAAGTGCGTCACCTGCTATATTGTTGAAGGTTTCAGTACGGGTGTCCGGGGTCCACTATCTGAAGCTGTGCAGCAGGCATCTACAGCTTGCCAGTTAAATGATGCCTGAGTTCCAATTTTTTTCGGACCTTGGGCCCACCTATTTGGGTGCAGGGAAAATACCCTTCGCCCAACTTGCACTGGCAGGTCAACACTGTTCAAATTCTCCCTCATCAAATCCTTGTAAGACAACCCAGCTGCATGATACTTAATGATTTACTGTCATACAAGGTGACAATATGTGCTGGCAGCTTACTCAGCTTGCTACATTTCAAGATTGCTCCTCTAATTTCAAGACCTTAGCGCACATGTTAAAGGGAATAGAAACAATAGTCCCATGACGTACCTGACATGGCCACTGGAAATAATTGGTCATAAAGTGCACTGAGGGATAGGAAAGGGTGAAGCTGAAGTCCACCCAGAAGCCTCTATCATAGGAATGGGAATCACTAGATGTAAAAAGATCAAGATCCATCTAATATCCTGGTAGTTCCATGACACAATTGACTAATCTCTATCACTTAGTCTACAACAGACTCAGACATGGGGCAAGGGAAACTAAAGTGGTGGAAAACATTTGTGCAAAGTCACTTCTTCCTCCCAGGTATCTTATACTTACCATGTGTCATGTCATAAATTACTCAAATATTATATTCCAAAATTCCACTTTCTGAAAAAAATCAATCTAATTTGCATTTAAATGAATTAACACTATCTGTTTTCATCATTTCCCAAGGGAACCTGTTTCTTAGATTTACCACTCACTCACTGAAAAAATATTTCAGCAGATTAGTAAGATCAGATCAGTAAGTTTTGAACTTACACCTGTATAAGCACAGGCTGTGCTCTCTGGTTTATAGTCCTGTACAAGGTGAAACAGTTTATTGTGATCTATATTATGTGGTCCTTTTAGAATCCTAAAATCAGCAATCACTTTTCAACCTTCTTTTTCCAGTAAGAACATGCCCATTTTATATAATCGCTTGGCATTATGTAATTCTTCCATTCCCTCAATGATTCTAGTTGCTCTTTTCTATATCCGCTTAATAATATCCTTTCTCTACTGTGTTAATGAGAACTGCACGGTTGCACTCCCAATTTATAAAATGGTAGGATTAACTCAGTATTTTGGCTTGATATTGATCTTTTAATTCATCCTAACATCTGATCTGCTTTACTCACTCCAACCGCTGAAGTGATAGTTTCAATTAATTGTTGATCAGGATCCCCATTTTTCATGTGCAGATTTTCTTTCCATTTAAGCAATGGCCCCTCCCTGGATTTCTTTGGCCCCATTTCTTTATGTTGATTTTCATTTAACAGACCAAATTCTCAAATACATCCAAACCCTTCCTGTAGCTTATCTCAACCTACATTAAGATAAAAGCAAAATACTGTGGATGCTGGAAACCTGAAATGAAAACAGAAAAAGCTGGAAAAACTCAGTGGGCAGAGTTTTGCCCTTGATGGGCGGGCAGGCCCGACCGACTCGGCGGCGGGCGGGCAGCCAATCGCTGCCGCCGAAACGGGCCCCGCCACCATTTTAAGTGGGCGGGCCAATTAAGGCCCACCCAGAGTGCCGCCCGATGGGAAACGCTATGCGCTCCTGTGCAGGTGGTGGGGGGGGAATTCCCCAACTGCCAGAGTACGCTCTTTCGTGCAGGCACGCGAAAGAGCGGACATCTCCCTGAGGCAAAGTGCTGCCTCAGGGAGATCACTGAAAGGCACTGAAACATTAAAAATAGAAAAATAAAAAAATCATTAACATGTCCCCCTCATGTAAAAACATCACACGAGATGGGACATGTTAATGAAATACACAAAAACTTTATTCCAATTTTATAATTCCGATATCAAACCTCATGAGGTTTGTAAAAAAAATCACTTACCCGCCTGCCCGTTGGGCCCGTGCGCCGACCTGAATTTCGCTCGGGCCCCTCAAAATCCTGGTCGATTGGAGAGTTAATGGCCTTAACAAGGCCTTTAATTAATGGCGGGTGCGCGTCGCGCTGCATAGCGCGCCCACCAACCGAAATATCGTGATGCCGCGCGCTGACGTCGGAACGCTCGCGCGACATTTTAAGCGCTGGCGTGCGGGATCCACCACCCGCACATCAGCCAGAAGATTCAGCCCAGTAGGTCTGGCAGCACACGTGGAGAGAAAATAATGTTTCACGTTCAATTTGACTGATATGTCCAATATGAGTTTCGAGAAGAGTCATAAAGGACTCGAAATCTTGACTCTGTTTCTCTCTCCACGAGTGCTGCCAGACCTGCTGAGTTTTTCTAGCACTTTCTGTTTTCATACCGCTTAAATTAGCTTTGTATCGTCTGAAAATTTGACTGCACTTGTGACCTCTTGCTTCAGATCATTTATGAAGATATGAAGCAATAAAAGTTCTGAATCTCAAATCCTTATGGGACCCCACTGCTAACAATTTCCCAAGATGAAAACAATCAGTCAGTCAATTACAAATTCTTTGTAAAATATGCCAGCTTCTTATTTGTTTTCTTTTCAGAGGAATAGTAGCACCGAAATCCAAATGTACCATTTCAATTGCCTTATCCCTATCAGGCTACTTTGTCATACCCTTAAAGAAGAAAACCATAAATTAGATTGGCAAGACCCTCCTTCATGAATGCATATGCCTTATGGTTTAAGATTTTACTTCTATGTCAATGCTCCACACTCTTATCTTTAATAAGGGTTTCCATAACTTTACACAATGGGTGCCATTGGGTCAGTTTTGTTACCTTTTGTTCAAAAACAAAGTAACATCTGCCTTTCTCCAGTCCCTAGGCACCTCTGTAGTACAGAAAGTGTGCCTAGAGTTCTCTATGTGCCAGAGTTCCTTACTTCCTTAAGATAAAAGCAAATTACTGCGGATGCTGGAAACCTGAAATAAAAAAAGAAAATGCTGGAAAAACTCAGCAGATCTGACAGCATATGTGGAGAGAGATTAACAGAGTTAGCGTTTCGAGTCCGTATGACCATTCTTCAGATGAAGGAGGGTCATACAGACTCAAAACATTAATTCTTTCTCTCTCCACAGATGCTGTCAGACCTGCTGAGTTTTTCCAGCATTTTCTATTTTTATTCCTTACTTCCTTAATGATTCTTGGATGCATCTTATCCGGCCTGCAGGATTTATTTACTTTAAGTCTGCACAGCTGTTCAGCAACCATGCTGGTATAATGTGAATGGTGCCACAACTTATATCGGCAACACCCTCTTTTCCATTTTCCAGATCAAATAAATTATCTGTATCCTCTTTGGTACAAACAGAGGCAAAACACTTATTTAACACGTTTCCAGACAATGTAGCATCAGCTGTCAGGCCCTCACCCAACCCCACTCCACCTCTTACTTTTAGTAAAACATGATAAACATCTAATCATTCTTCACATGTCTTGTCATATCTAATTCAAAAAATGTCTTTATCTTTCTGCTGCCTGTTTTATAATGCTAGCATGCCTTTTGGTATTAAATCTATCTTAATTCTGTTCTATTATCCTTCTTGGTCTTTAAGTGTTGCTTAGTGGCACCACCCAGCCAGGCAGGACTGCCTTTAAGCTTCTGGCGTTTCTTGTGTGTCCCTCCCCCCAACCCGCCCAGTCCACAGATCCCTAACTAGCACATCTGCAGATACTCAATTGCAGAACAACAGTCCAATACTGTTTGAAGCTGGCTCTTTATGGAGCTAGCATTATAGCAATGTCTGTATCTTTAGGCTAACACCGCCAGTGGGTGAAATCTTCCATTCTTGGCTAGAAGTTCAGTAGTGGGACTGGAGGTGAGTGTTACTTTCGCTTGTGTTCGACCTTCAGCTCGACTTCTCTTGTGCGATTACACAGTGGTCAGCTAATAGAATATGCATGCGCGAAGAGTTCAGTGAATTTTGCAATGTGGGTGGGTATGATGTTGACCTCACAGAGTTGAAGGTCGGGGCCCATATTTAAAGGACACTTGGACAGGTATTCATTCCATGAAAACCAGAAGCCTCGCTGGACATCTGCCATGTTTGGTTCTGCAGCTGCATGTACCTTCTCTTCACCCTCTCCTTGCTTATTTTTACTTGCTGATACCCTGTCTTCACCTGGATTCCCTCGCCTCTTGTCAGCTCCTCCCCCCCCCATGCAGAATGTCAGATCACAGACGCAGAATGGCCTCATGGTTTAGTGGCCTCGCTGCAGGTTCTCCTCCATGCTGTCCAGGAAAGGTGGGAGGTCCTGTTTTCCAGGGATGGCAGTAGGAGACACTCCTGTCTGACCAAGGCAGCCTGGATGGAAATGTCAGCGCACATCAGGAAGCCTGGGTGCAGTGCAGGAAGAGGGTGAATGATCTGCTCTGCGCCACAAGACACTCATAATGGCAGCAAGCAAAGTCGATGTGCGAATGCAGAGGGATGCCAGACCTCAGCATCCAATGGGAAAAGTGGGTTGAATGTGAGAGGCACTTCATGGTCTGCAAGGTGTACCAGCTGCAGGACTGCGTATGTGTGTGGAGCACTTACTTGGGTGGACACAGGAGGATACATGTCATACATGCTTGCTCATTTACCGGTTATGGACCCTTTGGGATAACACACAATCCTTCTGTTTGTCTGCAGGAGAAAGGAGCTCACAACCGGCGTGAGTGACAGAAGACTGGAGGAAGTGTCCCTGACGTAAAACTCCTCACTCCAGCTGAAGAGGAGGCCGCAAGAGTGTTGGGAGAGGACTGTGGCCGAGAGTGCGCCAATGGAGAGGCCGGTATCTCCGCAGGGTCCAGTGAGGATGCCTCCAGTCTTGTGCTGACCAATGCACATACAGGATTAGGTGAACAAAGGGATTATGCTGAATCATGAGCTAATTCTTTGTGTCCTCCATTGCAGGTTCCAGAACCAAGACCAAGAAGAAGAGGCAGAAAGAACCTACCGTCTATTCCACCACCATCACCACCGCAGCCACTACCTCTAAGGATGACGATGCCAAACCCTCAGATGAGGCACTGTCATGGCATTGCCCTACACCCTCTACTAGTACAGAGACATTCACCTCAATGGGTTCACATTCTAGATTAGGGTTGGGGCACAATCTGGTGAGCACATCACAGGCATGTGCCCGCAGCTGACAGACGATGTGACATCCGAGGCCCTTGGCACTGGGAGGACTGCTGGAGACCAGACCCATGTTGAGCCCCATGCAAATGAGAAGCCTCTATATTGGGGCCATGAGACACTTGATGGAGATGTAGAAACAGGCAGGGGAACATCAGGCAGAGATGCCACAGGCCATGCGCAGTCTTGATCGAAGACTGGAAGAGTCTGTCCACATTATGAGTACTGTCATGGTTCTGGCATTCGAGTGCTTGGCTTCCTCCATGGAGAAGGTGACAACCACCACGGAGGGTCTGGTCCAGTACAATGCTCAGTGGCTGTTGGATATGCGCTTGGAGCTGCAGTCTATCATGCTAGGCATTGCTGCAGTGCAGCAATGGCTAGGCGAGAGGGGAACAAGGCACCTCTAGCTCTCTCCAGGCGCCCCTTCTCCTCAAGGGGTCAAGGAGGTGTCATTGCACACCAACAGGGAGCCTGAGCCGCCAGAAAGGCACCACGGGGTACTCACCCCAGGACATTCCAAGGGTGCCCTGCTGCTCAACCTCCCCTGTGCCAGTGACCCCATCGCCCCCAGCAGGTCAGGCTGAGAAGGGTGCACCTGCCCCTGTGCAGGAGAACATCAGCAGGCCTCGGAACACCAGAGGATGCCCGCCAAGGTTATCTCAAGCAACAGGGCATAGCAGTCAGCAGGCTGGCTCCACATCAGCTGTGGATGTTGGGGTTGTGTCTAGGCATAATAATAGAAAAAGAAAGGTTAAGAAATCATAAGGGCACAAATGTGGCACAGGTGTCTAATCACTGTAGATAAGAAACACACTTGTAAATGTATGTTTAATTTCACTTTATTCATGTGTGATGTATTTTTATTATGCTGCCAGTTGCTGCAATGGTCACATGTTTTTAAGTGCGTTGCTTTGTTCCCAATCAAACTCAGATGATGTGGGCCTATGGATGAACCGTTTACTGTATCGTATTTGCATCTCAGAGTATCCTGACATGTGTCAGGATTGAACCTTGGTCATCATTTGTAAAGTTGAGGCCACCTGGCAACCCATCAGATAGTGTTCACCCAATTATTATCCCTCTGAGTCTGAGCAGCGTCTGCAGCCGAGTCATTGCAAGTCTTGCTGGTGTCCGCATGACAGAGTTCTTCGCGAGGTATTGCTCCCATTTGGAGAATGTGTCCCTGAGAAATGAGTGTATCACTAGCATATTAAGAGTGCATTATGAGTGCACGTGGCTTCCAATGTAGCATGTATATGGGTTTGCATGTGCCAAGGGCCTGCAGCATTTTTCCTTCTAGCTGCCAGAGGCCATGGGAATATGCAGTGTTATGCATGTAATGTTACGCTCCTGCTGGCAATGGCACCACAGTGTTGTCAGAACAGCATATTTTGTGTAAGTGGGAGAGGTTTCATTTCAGGATGGTCCATACACAGGATCACGATACCAACAGTTGTAACATGAAAATGTTAAAGTTAATGCTGCCACCAGAACATAACATAAGGGCACAAAATGGAACAAAAACGTCTGTGCCCACCAGGGAATCCGCAGCCTCCCAGCCAACAGATTATAACCCAAAGTGTAGTAGAGATGATTCGGTGCCTCACTCCGCCTGGAATCTGGTGCTGATAAAATTGTCACAGGTCTGTCTGCAGCATCGTATTCTCCTTCCTCCTCGTCTGAGGAGACATCTGGCTCCTTCAACACGCTCCCTCTGCAAAATCATCCCCCATTTACTGAGCATGGTTGTGCAGCAGATCGCAATGATTCTGGAAACTCTTTCTAGTGAGTAAAGGGCTGATCTCGCCCTTTAGGACTATCCCTCACTCCCACCAGCCCTGCCAAGAAACCCCCTCCCCCATCCATTTGCAGGAACCCCCACACCCAAAATGCATAGCCCTTCTTTCCCTCCCACATTCCTACACCTTCCCTTCCCTCCCTGTCCCGGACACCCTGCCTCCCCTTGCCCCAGGTTGCCTCCTTCCCTCAGCCAGCCGCCCTGCCCCGTGCCCCTTAGACTGCTGCCACCCAATCTCAATCATCGCGTTATTGAACAACACTCCCCAAGGAGGGAAAAAGCAGCAGCTACTCACTCCAACTCCAGCCAGTTGACTACCTCATCTACCGCATGCCACTTCTAAGCATTTGTAAATCTGAAAGCACCTCTTGCTCATTCGTGGATGACTTAATTGGGAAAGGGAATGCAATTCTGCTGAGATTGCCTTTTACTTAGCATACATGACATGCAAATGCATGCACAAGAGAGCTTGCCATCGTGAAGCTTGACCCCCCTTCAAATTTCCCTGAACTTAATAGCTTAGTTTCATCCCACCATCGGGAAGCTGATTTTTGGCCTCCCGCTCAATTAAGTTCCCCCACTTGCCTTGCTTCCTGCTCCAATGAGCAGCACAAGGTTCCGCCAAATGTTTCTGATCAAGCAGGCATCTTGTGTCACGTTCACCAGCGTTAGCAAGTGCCAGCACAGCTTATATACTCTGGAGGGTATAGGTAGTGAGTTTAAGAGGTAGTGGGTGGAGGAGTGATGGCATTGGGTGAGTCACCATGCACACATGAGGAGGAGAAAGTGGTGGTAGAGGTTCCTATTGGCAAGTGCAGTGATAAGCTAAATTCCTTTCTCAGCTTCAGGGCCTCCAGATTTGGGCCTCACAGCCAGGGCCTGCTGATGAATGTGGACTGCATGTCTAAGCACAGCTGTCAACAGAAGTCACTTGGATCTCACCAGAGTAGCTCGCTGGATAAAGTGCTAAAGATTTGCAGTATAGTCTACAACAAAACAACAGAGGCAAGTTCAGCAGAGTCCTCAGTTGCAAGTGTCCTTAACGAGTCAAAATATTTCAAGTTGAGAGTCTGAATACCAGGAAAATGAAACACCTTTGTACCCAGCATCATTAAGTGTTTTATGAAGGATGCATGACAAAGCTTCCCTTGCTTTTCTCTGCAAACACGTTTTAACCATCATCATGGAAGAACACCCCCACCCTCAGCACCACCATCTCTCCTGCACCAGGGTAAATTCTCTTCAGTTACTGAGGCAGCCTTCCTATGACTTCTTTGAATAAGATTTTTTGCCAGGTATGGGTAGGTTGGAAATTAACTCATTTTCACCGGATGCTAGATCTTATGGGTGAAAGGGCAATGTTGTAAACTTACTGGGCCATTGATTCAAGAGAGTTTTATTTCTATTTCCCCATCAATTTTCTTCCTTCCTTTCCTGTAGCTGTTGAGTCCTAGCTGAGCAAGACACCTTCCACTACCTCACCCAAATGGTCGTATATATGTGTGCGGCATGACATTGAGTGTTGGCAGGATACAAGACCACAGGGGGCCCAATGATGTCCACCTGAACTGCACACTTGTTGCTGGGATCACCGGAGACACTAATCATGATCAAAATTCCCCTTCCTAATTTAGATGTGTTATTGCCACCATCCCAACTGCCATCAGCTGTTCAGCACTGAACAGGGATGAAGCCTAAAAATCTTCTTGATCTTTATGACTCAGCTACCCATGGGATAAACTGATTAGTCCTCGCACCATCTTATTTAAATGGAGGAAGACTGCAAAACGCTATGGTACAGAGGGATCTGTGTGCCCTTGTACATGAATTACAAAAAGTTAGCATGCAGGTAACAGCAAGTGATTAGGAAGACCAATGGCAAAGAGGACAGGTTTGACAGGGTAGATGCTGAGAGGATGTTTCCCTTCATGCGGGAATCTAGAACTACAGGGCACAAAATATGGGGTCTCCCATATAAGACAGAAATGAGGAGAAATTTCTTCTGTCAGAGAAAAATTCTTTGAACTCTCTACCCCAGAGAGCAGCAGTGGCTGGGACATTGAATATACTCAAGGCTGAGTTAGACAGATTCTTGATCTACAAGGGAGTCAGAGGTTCTGGGGGAAGGCAGGAAAGTGGAGTTAAGGCCACAACCAGATCAGCCATGATCTTATTGAATGGCTGATCAGGCTTGATGGGCTAAATGGCCTGCTCATTTTCTTATGTACCAATTCCTAGGGATATGTTACAAGGTTGCTTCCAACTCCAAAAAGATTAGAATTGGACTATTTTCCAATCTATTCTGGTTTATCTGCTCGATAAATATTATATACATAGATTATTATTTGGAATATTGAGCACAGAAACATCCATTTGGCGCAACTAGTCCTTGCCAATGTTCATTCTCCACTCGAGATTTCTCCTGTCCTTCATTTGACTCTATCAGCATTATGCTCTATTCCCTTCCCCCTCATATCCTTACCTAGATTCTGTTTAAATACACGTGTATTATTCATCTCAACCACTCCTTGCTATAGTGAGTTCCACATTCATATCACTCCCTGAATAAAGAAGTTTCCCCTGAATTCCCTATTTGATTTCTTCGACTATCCTACATTGATGGTTCTAGTTTTGTTATTTTCCGTAAGTGGAAACCCTCTGTCTATCAAAAGCCCCAATTTCAATTTTGGGCAAAAATAGGGCAGGTTGGCAGCAGTGGGGAAATATCAGAAAGCCCTCATGACATCATCAGCTTGAGGACTGGGTAATTTCAATCACTGGACCCCATTTTAATATGACTTGATAGGCCACCTAGAAACACAGAAAAATAGAAAAATTACAGGACAGTAGGTGGCCATTTGGCCCATCATGCCTGTGCCAGAAACCAATTGCATTGGAAATTGGGCACTCCACTCATTTTCTCTGCACAGTTTCCAGAAGACTTCCTAATGTCTATTTGTAGTGGGAACATATCTCACAACGCAAGGGCATTCCTTGCTTCCAGATTTCATTGTTACACTTTTGCGAGAAGGGGAATCTCAGAACTGAGTTGCTGGGATGCCCCGGGTTTTTTGATTCCTTTCTGGAGATGTTGTGGAGAAGGTCAAGGCAAAGAGGTAGATACTGTTTCTCAGGGCCTGTAGTAGCATACCCAGCACCACTATTCAGCATGCATGGACCTAGGTGATTGATAGGGTCAATGTGACTAGCACAATGAGTACGTGGTCATGTCTTGGATGCTGTTCAGCATGTTTATTCTAGTTCCAAGAACCATGTAGCCCAACTCTCTCAAAACAGGATGTGTCACAAGCTTGTCCACTGTGACATTCTATTTAATACCTTCATCAACTACGTGGAGAATGACATTGGGAAGGACAGCATCGGGTTATATGGTCGTTTATTGAAGCTCAGAAAAGTTCCATTCCACTTATGGCATTGGAAAGCATACTGGTGCCAAGGATAATGATCTACATTACTGCTCTGCATAACATTGGCTAACACAGTCTAGGCCTAGGACTTGGACTTTCCTGGTTTCTATGGCTTAATACCACGTCATCTGCTTCACTCATGATCCATACCTGACAACTAGACATTGGTAAACCTAGGATTCTGCTGATACACAGCCATCAACAGGAAATTGTAACACCAAATACAGGACATGAACATTGGATCTGGTTCTGGTCTCTGGCATCCATGTCGGTTGGGTAGGAACAGGGAAGAAAAATAGCAAAATGTGCACGTATGGGTATTTGCACATTATCCCTGCAAATCTTTATTTGTACATTGTCCATGAGAGAAATGAACCATTCTGTATGTTATAAAAGAAACTGTACCCTATAAAAATCAAATAGTTGTACGCCAATAACATTGGTGTTACACAGGCATATAAAGAAAATGAACTGAAGTAAAATTGCCACAGTTTTATAGCATTCCTTGTAACTCTCATTAATCTCTGTATATTAGATGCTATTTTTCTTCTTGTGTGTTTTGGAAAGTTTTCCTTTTTATTAGTTTATTAAAATGTTATCAGCACTTTGTGAGGCACACCTTCCACAAGTAATAAATTATATATTTTTTGTCTACAAACAATTACAAAATGGAAGTGAAATATATAATGTACAATAGGTTTTCAAACCAAGATCACTGGGCCTTTGGGTATATATAACTTGATCCCTGCAAAGTGAGATCCTCAGATTTCTGTCAGTTTGCCACCAGATTTGTGTGTGTATGTGTGTTTTTTAGTTGTGTGTTATTTTCATTGTTATGCATAAATTATAAGTGCTCTCTGCAATGATAGCGCTGCTTTCCTTTCAAAAGCAGCCAATGCCTTTTGGAAGATAAGATGGAATCCTAAGAGTGCATTAATATTTTGGGGAGTGGAGGGGGTTGGGGGAGACCTTACAAAGAAAAAGTTTGAAAGCAACTGCTATTCATCTTTAAAAATATAGAGAAGCATGCTGAATACGTTAATGATGCTTTAGTCAAATATGGGTGTTTTTTAAGGCCGTAACATATTTGACAAGATGATATTAATAAACCATTTCAGCTTGTTGAACAAGTTTGGACATCATCTGAGCTTCAATATTTTACCGCCTTGTAATACACTGCATTTGATAAGATCTCCACTCATTTACTCTGAGTTTGAGTATACTATACATTTCAATGTATGGAATACGTTTTAATGTATAGGACTGGAATTTCCATTCCGTTGTGTTGGTTCTTCTGCAGCAAGTTAGCTGAAATCTATGCAAAAGCTGATAGAAATTTAAACACCATCCGTGTTCAGTCTAATTTGAGCTTCTGCAATCTTATGCCCTAGTTATAAAAATATTTTGCTGGAAGCAGGTCCCACCCACAAAATTGGCTGCCCCACCAGGATGAATTAATCACCATTGGGAGTTTCCGCTAATTGCGCTTGTTTGTGGGTCTTCAGTGAAATTTTCAAAATTAAGCTCTTTCTTTTGGGCACCAAGACACTAAAACATTAAAAGGCACATTCTAAACACTCTTAAGTGTGATTTTTGTTTTAACTATGAAACTGGCTAATGTACCCCAATGCAACTAGAAAATAGTTTTCTATATTTTTAAAGAGGAATTTCAGTAATTTAAAATTGGTTACTCAAAGATTGATTATGATTAAAAATGCTTACTTTCTGTGACAAACCAATTTTCAATTGTTCTGTTCAAAGTTCATAAAGTTACCACCTTTAACTACATGGAATAAAATTGTGTAAGGCAAACTTCATTAAAAAGTTTCAAAACACTGCCTGTTTGTACTGGTTCATGGCAGATTTAGCATCATCAAAATGTAAGTGAATGAGCAGAAACGCTGGAGAAGTAAAATTTTTCAGAAAGAGTGCAACTTTATCTGGATAGTGAATTTCTGCTTTTCTTCCTGATTCTTGAAAGTATTCCTTGATTATAATAAGCATTTTACCCTGTTTCATGTAAAATCATGCAAAATAGGAGCTGGATCCAGGGAAAACAGTTTAAAATACTATTATCGCCTGATTCTTCGCAAGTTCAGAAATAATAAATTGCAAATAAGGTATTTATACAGAGTCCAAATAGGTGCTATAAGAATTATTTAAGACTTTATATACTCTACAATAAGTTACTTGAGTTAATCAGTTTTCTTCAAGAGGCAGTCTTTGGTAAGGATGCAGAGTTAAAAAGTTACAAAGTCAACATGCTCAAAATAGAATGTATGCACCAGGTCACATAGGGTAAGGTTATAATTCTGCGATTCAGATAAGAACCAAAAAATACAAAATGCATTTTTAAAAATTGAATTTCACTCACGTACAAATTGAGGTAAAAATGTTTTTCTGGTTATATTGAGTCATGGAGATAAAACCTCATCTTAATTTTGTGACTCATAAAGAGCAGAAAATACAACTGGCTTTTTAAAATATAAAGTTAGAGCTCAACCCTTTTGGGTGAATTGAAGTGGTGAGGTATCTCTTGGCTTAGGTTGATTCACAAGGATTCCAGTTCGGTAATTCAGAAATACAATAATGGTTTTCTTTTGGATCAAAATGATGACAAAAGAGCTGCCTCTGAGGCATGCGTCAGTTCTCTTTATTCAGCACTTTGCTGGCTATAAATTATGCAATGGATTTCTGTGCACGCAGGCATGCCTGCATACACACACACACACACAAACACACACAGTGGGCGGACTTTTCTGGCCCCTCCCGCCAGCGGGATCTCCTGATCCCGTCGAAGTCAATGAACGTTCGAATGGCTCGCCTCATCTGCCACAGGGGCTGGAAAATTCTGGCCAGTGACACAATCCTAGAAGAAAATGTAAGTTTAAGCTCATCTTTGAACTTTACACTTTGGTCTTATCCTGTTTGACGTCGCTAAAATAAAAATTGCTTCTAACTTTAATCTAGGCCTGAATTTTTCCCGCTTCAGGCAGGCTTGGTGGGAGGGGGTGGGGGTGGTTGCGCAGCCAACCGTTGACCGCCACCTGCGATCAGCTCCGCATCGCCATTTTATGCAGGCGAACCAATTAAGGCCTGCCCAGCGTAATACACGAGCGGTAGTGCTGAGCGCTACCTATGTGGGCGGGGTGGGGGGGGTGCGGGGGGGGGGAGTGGGGGGGGAGGGGGGAGAGTCGGGTCCAGCGCTTTTGAAAAAAATAAATGAATGTAATAAAAATTTAATGAAACATGTCCCCTCATGTGACTGTGTCACATGTGGTGGGACATGTTTTTATTTTTCAGAAAAACATTTTATTTAATTCGTAAAAGCTTTAGGAAGCCTCATCCCACTTGTGGATGAGGTTTCCTAAAAAACGTAAAGGCCGCTTGGCTTTTTCGCCCACCTACCAACCATAAGGTTGGACGGGCAGTGGAAACTTGAAATTAATTACTTCATTAATGGCCTTAATAGGTCTATCAATTATTGGCAGCCGACTCCGGTGCATGCCCGCTGAACAAAACAACGTAAGACAGTGCAATGATGTTGGGACGCATGCCCGACGTCATCGCGTGTCATTTTACACGCCGGCATGCCGAGCCTGCCTCCGCACGCTGACTGTATCTTTTGCTCCCAAATTATGGTCAAAGTTTACTCCCTACTTTGGAAAAAGTGGTTGTTTTTGCTTTCTGTGTTTTTGTTCAGAGCTTTCAGGAGCTTTTACTTTAAAAAATTAAATTAAAAATGGTATCATAATTGCTGTTTCACTACTCACACAACTTAGTAGACCACAGGAAATTTGAAAAGTAATAAACCAGTACTTGAATGACAACCAAGACTTGATCTTTCTGTTTCAATTTTCAATGTCTAATCCAAAAAGTTGTGACTATGTTGTTTCAGTTCTAATTGTTTTCGCTTCCACCCTTTGTCATGAATGTTAGTTTTATTTTAGTTTTAATCTTAACAAGTTAGGGCCTGAAATAATGACATGACATACTACCAGGTAAATGCTTTTGTATAAAATAACAAAGACTTAAAATGATGGACCAAAAATTTCATGCAAATGCATTGTTTGTGTAGCAGTATCTGAATAGTTCTAATTTTAATTCTAGTCAACAATTATTCCTCTTCCCATTTGAAGTGCCTTATATAATGCTTTTCATGACCTCTGGATGTCCCAAAGTGTTTTAGAACCGATGGAGCAGTTTTGAAGTGAAGTCACTGAGGCAGAGGAAATGCAGCAGTGAACCCACATACTGCAAGGCTCCAAAAACAAGAATAATGACCATCATCTGGTTTTCAATAACGTTGGTTGAAGGATAAATGTTGGCTAGGACGGCAACGAAATAGACCCCAGGACCTTGGGTCTATTGTCCCATCCAAAAGGCAGCACTTCCAACAGTGTAGCATTCCCTTTGTGACTCAGATGCAAGAGTGCTACCGACTGAGTCAAGACTGACACGTATTTGAGTTGATGAAGACATTGCTATAATCAAAATGAATCATTTAACTTGAATTTTACATACCTACCAAGTTGTTTGAAGGCATAAGGTTGCTCTTCAAAGCAGCCCCAAATCCCACGAGGCAAAGTACAAAATAATGTTATCAGCCCAGCAAATTCAAAAGAACTTTTTATGCGAGTCATTTTTTTCCGAATGTGTTGTATTGTTTTTCTGTTTTGCTGACTAATATCGATAGCTTCGAATAGGCGTTTGTGATCCATTAAGTTGATAAATGACAAATAACCTTCCTCTGAAACATCTTCTGTCAATACCGAAAGACTGTCAATGTTTCAACATAATTGTTCGCATGCATATCTGTTAAAATTCAACTGTAACAGTTCTGACCTAATATTTAACATTTTTGTTTGCCCTGCTATTTCTGCAAGGTATTACATGAAAAATATGGAATTAAGAGGAGAAAAAGGTAAAACTGAAATCAAAGTAAGCTGAAGTCACGGCTTAGCTAAAGTCTATCTTGCTCCTGTTAGCAATGGGTGTTCACTGTCATGTTGACAGTGATTTGCTCAAAACAAGTCTGATATTAAAGGCATAAAAGAAAATACCCTTTGAAATGAATGAAATGAATTGCGTGTACTTGTATGTGCATGTATTGTTGAGCTTATTGTGATTCCTGAATAGGGCGAATAATTTTTCACTTCTGTTGTTGGGTCTAGTAATTACACAGCAACAGTTTTATTACAACTTTATTTAAGAGACAAATTCTATTTGCTATCAAGCAACAAGCATGCCCTGTATTGATTAAAGTGTGGGAATTGTGTATTGCAAGGATGCTGTAGACAAATAGAAATTATTGATACTATAGTAGAAAAGAAAATGGGATGGGAAATAAATAGGGCATTGGGTCAAGTGAAGGTTATTTACATTTTTTACTGCAAAGTTGCAATATATCTTCTTGGCCTTTTCAATGCTTGTAGAAACATTAATATATTTTGAAACTAGAGTCAGTTTTCAGTATGTGAGTTCTTTGTCAGTTAAAAATGCTCTTGCTGCAGATCGAGAGAGGCCTGGGGCATTTTAACTCCCAGTCCTCATTTAAATGCCCCTGGCTGACTTCCCATACATTCTGGCAAGCAGCAGAATGTTGCACAGCTTGGAAGCTGCCCACTGAGTGAGTAACTGCATGGGGCTGGCTGCTGGGGGCTGCTGTGATCTGGGAATGAAGAGAGGTGTGCAGTGAGATTTCGGCAGATATAATTTCCAGGGTCCACAGGAGCACTCATGTTTTTCCTGACCTCACAAAGAATTTAAAAAAAAAACTGAAACATGCTTTTTTGGCTCTCTTCTAGCCCTGATCCTACTTCTGCACTGGGTAGGCCGAGCATGAAATTATCTACCTTTATCCACCTGCACGGGCTTTCTTATAAAAATGAAAACGTGGGTCCCAACAAAGCCATCAGGACTGATATAAATATGTGAAAAAGGACCGTGTTGGCTTTGGGCAACTGTCCTCGCCTCCTAGCCAACGAAGCAAGTTAAAACCTGTCATCTCAAAGCAGGGCCAGGATGGGCAAGTGACTTTAACTACTCAGTAATTTTTATGCTGACTTATCACTATCCAGTGTATGGCTGTCTAGGCGTAAAGTACATTTGAATGGGTTTGCGTTGATTTGCATTTTCTAACATAGGTTTTACAAAGGTGTAACTTTTTCATCCTGCTGGGTTAAAATCATTAGTGGTAGAAGCAGAAAGCCATTATAGGAGTTCTTGAAGGAGGTGTAATGGATATGAAAAGGATCACCTAAAGAAGGCAATAAGCACGTTTTTAGTTACACTCCTGCCCTGATAACGACAAGTCCTTTTTTGGATTTATGTTCTACCACTGACACCCACCAAGGCTTAGTGCTAAAGGGGGGGAAAATTAGGAAAAAGCAGCATTAAGCTGGGTGGTTTTAGTGCTTTTTAGAATTTTCTGCTTTTCGTAAAAAAGAATGTATTAATTCAAATGCTCTTATCATCATTTTAATGGCAATGGTTTAATGTCAACTAAAGGACTGTTAAGAGCTGTTAATGCTAATTTTTCCTGTTTTTCTATACATTCTACATCAATGCCCATTGCTCCTAACTTGAGATGGAGATATTGTATCTTTAGGAGTTAAACATATAATGAGTGCTATATGAGCAGCTTTATGAGCTCCCCTGCTACATTGCAAGAGCCTGAGACAGAACAGCAGCAATGATATCATAAAATACTCATGGACCAGGATTTTGCCTTCGTTGGGCGGGCTTGCTGGGGGCGAGTGGGAGTGGTTGGGAAGCTGACCGCCAGCCGCGACCACGATTTCATGCTGGTGGACCAATTAAGGCCCATCCAGCGTGAAACACGTGCTGCAGCGCTCAATGCTGCCTGTGTGGTGGGGGTGGGGGGGAAGGAGGGCGAGCAGGGGAATTCCCGCATGCATGCAGGTGTGCGGAGGAAAATTTCCCTCAGGCACAGAGCTGCCGCAGGGGGCTGAAGATTTAAAAAACTAAAAATAAAGAATTTTAAAATGTTAGAAAACATGTCCCCCCCATGTGGCTCTGTCACATGAACAGGGGCATGTTATTAATGAAAGTTAAACATTATTATTTAATTTTTATTTGCTGTTGGAAACCTCATCCTGCCTGCGGATGAGGTTCCCTAAAAAACCCAAATGCTGCTTTGCCTTTTCACTTGCCAGCCAACTGTAAGATTGGATGGGCAGTGAAAAATTTAACCCAATTATTACTTTAATGGCCTTAGCAGGCCTTTTAATTGTCAACCGAAATATTGCGCGAGTGTGTGATGACGTTGGGACGCTCACCCGATGTCATCGCGCGTCATTTTATGCTTGTTTGGGTCAGGTGCATGCCCTCCCAACGAGCAAAAAATACTGGCCATGGCTTCACACAACTGCTACTTGCACTGTTGGCCCTACATACCAAGAGACTGTGCCATCTCCTGAAGAGCCAGTTGCTGGGAGAGTCTTCCAACAGCACATCATCCCTGTGCCAGTCAAGGTACAGCAGCTCTTAATTTCTATGTACTGATAGCTCCCAGGCCTCAATAGGTACCCAATTGATGAGCTGTGGTTTAACTTAGAGAACTGTAAAGCAGGTAAGCGATGCACTGTTTGTCTATTCATATCACCATATCACCCTTGGCCCATGACAGCATTAGCAATCCCAAACATTGCAGGGCTAAAACCAACTTGCATGGTTTCTTGAAGTTCAGCGAATTACATTACTTTTTTATAGCTGGCCCCAATATCCTGTGTGCATTATTCACAAGGGCTTTCACCTTACATCGTGTAGGTGTCATTTGATTCCCAGCTTAGAATTATGTATTCTAATACACTCTTATCTATGATTCATACACCCTGCTAATGCAATATTAAGTTTTTCTAAGTGGAGGGATGGTTCAATGACTAACTACTGGGAGACCTGTGCTACAGATTGCAGCCATGGTTCACAAACTCTTCACAATCCACCCAGGGTTAAGTGCTGTGGTGGAATGCTGAGGCCTATGTCCAGGCCTTAGTGTTGCTTGAGTAGACTTTTGTGTAGGTAGCTGGATAAATGTGTATGCCTGTTGAAAGCTAACCATCATAGTGACTGTGTGTCACATCCCATACAGCATCACCATAAACAGAGGTGTCAGCCTGTATTTCCTCATTAATGGCAGACACAAGAAACAGGGAGAATGAAGACCTGGCCTGAAGGATGAAGGGCTACTGGCAGCACAAGAACAGCAACTGATTGATGGCTTCTTTGCCTCAGCTGTGACAGTTTACTGTGATATTTGTTTTGTGTTGGCTGCAATAAAGTCCATCTTATCTGCTTGGCCACAGTCGTATGTTTTACCAGTAACTCATCAACATGAACATATGTTGGGTGTTTACAGAAGAGGCAAGGGCAACATGATTTAGTTATTGGAAACATTAATCTAAGTATACTATATGCATCTGTATGTATACATCTGGGTGAGATGGGCATCTCTGGTACCTTTATAGGAGTGTAAGTTTTGACCTGTGGCATGTAAAATTTGGTGTTTGTATGCAAGGATTTATATGCAACAAAAATTAGTTTGGTGCCACTAAATGAAGTTAGTGAAATAAGTTTATATTCTGGGCTGAAGGTTCCTTTGTCTGGATTGTGTGACACTAACTAGTGGAGCTTTCACAGATTGTAGAGCCATATTCTCTTGAATTGGTTTGCCTTACTGACATTCAGTCAGCTTCAATGTTACCTGTCTACAAATTAACTGCTATGTTAACTTTCAAGATACCTCTCCCAGAAGGGCTAATCTTCGCCCAAACAATAACCCCTTGTAATACAAAATGATCAGCAAGTACCCTGTTTCAATCAGGTTCTTTACATGCATACTTTATACATGACAGCTTGGAATATATTAGAAAACTTGCAGACTGGCCAGTTTGTCTGCAAGTTTTCGAATATCTTTAATATATATTTAAAGCACAGTATTCTCATAATTTTAAAATAGATACTTATGAGATGATTCACTTTGATGGCAAGAAAGAAACATCACCTACATTTTAGAAAATAATAAACTATATGGGCATAAGATCAAAGGGGTCTAGGGACACAGGCAAACAAATGACTGAACACACCATTGCGGGTTAGCAAAGCAATGATACATATTAATAAAGAGCTGAAGAAGAGTCACATGGACTCAAACCGTTAACTCTGTTTTTCTCTCCACAGATGCTGTCAGACCTGATGAGTTTTTCCAGCATTTTTTGTTTATGTTTCAGATTTCCAGCATCGGCAGTATTTTGCCTTTATATAAAAAAAAGATGTGGAAGAACTAGAGAAAGTGCAAAAAGGTTTTAAAAGGTCAGCACCAGAACTGAGCGATTACAACTATTGAGAAAGATTAAGCAGGTTGGGGTTTCTTTCTTTAGAAAAGTGGGGACTAAGAGGAGACCAGATAGAGGTCTTTAAAATGAATAGGTTGGACCCAACTGCACCTTCAAACTTCCAACTGTTTAGCCTTTATCCTTCCATTCAGCATTTCTGCAGCTACCAATCTGCTTAATCGCACCCTCCGCTCCACCTCAGATTCCCCAAACCCATTAAAACATTATTCTCTCTCACCCTGGTCATTCTCCTGGTACAGCCTCATCTCCACTCCCTTACATCCAAGGAACTTGAACTTCTTTGTTGGACAACTGGTTTAGCCATCTATCGAGTGATGTGGCTGGACCACATAAAGCAACAATAGATCCTGCTCTCTTCTGCCAACAGGGTTAACACCCCCAAAATGCTGGGGGTGGAAACCCGACATGGTCATGCTCACATCTGGCTTTTACCAGGCTTGTTAGGAAGCACTGGGAATCCTTGTAGAATTGATACTGATGCAAGGTCACAGGCCTGAGATGTTCCCTTTGTTTTTTTCTCCACAGATGTTGCCTGGCCTGCTGAGTATTTCCAGCATTTTTTGTTTTCTTCAGTACTACAGCTAGGATGTTGACAGGACCCATAGCCTATGCTGCATCAAGTGGTAGACCATCCATTCAGCTGCCTTTGCTGTCTCCCTCCCTTGCCCTAGCCTACAGGGATAGTCTTAATTTTCTTAAGGATCCCCCTTTCCCTAGCCCTGAACTTGTATCTTGTTCCACTTTCTCTCCCATCCCTCCTTCATGCCCTCCCAAGCTCAGCTTGTCCATGGAAACACAGCTCATGCTCTCTCAGCCGTATTGCCCCAAACTGCTGACCACCCAACTTCTCTTCCTGGCGTCCATCTTAACTGATATTGTTAACAGTACTCTCTCCTCAGGTACTGTCCCCGTACCTTTTAAATCTGCTGTTATCACCCCCACCTCAAAAACAACCCTTGACCTCTCTGCTCTAGCCAACCATCACTCCCTTTCTTCTCCAAAGACCTCGAACTGTTACTGTTGCTTTACAAATCCCTGCTCTTGCTGACTGAGAGGAGGCTTTGGGAACTGCAGCTGCTGCTATCCCCTCACCATCTGTTGATTCCTGGAGCTGCTGCCATCCCATACAAAAGTGGCAAATGTCCGAGCGCAGACATAGAGTGGCCCTACAGTTCAGCAATGCCTCCCTGCAGGTTTTCCTCCAGGCTAACGAGAATAGCAAGATGCCCTGTTTCCCAGAGATGGCAGCAGGAGGTCCTGCCTCCTGTTCTGAGCACTTTTGACCAGAGGGGAACCCTGTACTTAGCATCAGCCACACCCTGGTCTCCACCATCCCCACCAGCGCCAACTCCATCTTCAAGCTTCACTGCAGAGAACACTTCTTGTTGATGCAGCCATATCTGTAGACACTTACACAGTGACCCTGGAACTGGATGCCATCACCCTGCACCTCCCTCAATCACCTTTGACCTTCCCTCTATCTCCCTTGACTCTCACTCCATCACCCTTGACCTGCCTTTGGTGACCTTTGACTCACCCCCACCATCCTTGACCAGCTATCATTGACACTCAAGCTTCCCCCTGCATAGTGGAGCTGTCCCCGAGTTACCTTTGACCTGCCATCCATCATCCTTGAGCCCCCCACCCACTTCATCCTTGACCTTCCCTCTGTTACCCTCATCTTTCAGGATTCAAAATTGACCTTCCCTCTATAACCCTTGATCTCCCCACAATCATGTTTTGACCTACCATCTTCCGTCATTGACCTTCCCCGTATAGTCCAACTCCCACCCTTTGTTCCTCATGAGGCTTTGTAGGGCTGCCAGCTCTCTCTCTCCTTCCCTCCCTTGGACAGCCATGCTCCATTCCCCTTTGAGTGCCACCTCCCTCCCTCTTTCAGTCAGTCATGCTCCGTTCCCCTTTGCCACCATCCGATCTCAATTAATAACTCCTCTCCAGTAGTTGATCAAAGTTCCCCATAGAGGAAAAAGCAGCTCATCATCCTCATTCCAAATCCAACAGGAAGACTACCTAGACTGCTGCCCATCACGTTTAAGCGGTCATGGATCTGAAAGCTTGAGTTTTTCGTTCACTGATTACTTCATTGGAAAGGTACATTTAATTCTGGTGAGGTTGCTCTTAATGAGCATGAATGACATGCAAATGTATTAAAAGAGGTTCCCAATGCTTGCCGTCAGGAAGTTCGATCTGCTGTCAATCCGTCACCAACTTAATTCCATAGTTTCATCCTGTCGTCAGGAAGCTGACATTTGGCCTCTTGCACAATTTAGTGCCCCCTCCCATCTTGTTTCCCGCTCCTGGGCGCGCCACAAGATTCTTCCCAAAGCTTTATTACACTCCTCGCTTAGAGACATTTCATTAAGTTAAAATGGTTATAAGAATGCAACTTATTATTTTTGTTTCCTGCATATTATCAATGGAACATTTAGCATGAGCATGTAAACAAAGAAGGTCAGGTTATTACGTGAATCAGAGGTGATAGTGTTTTTATGTTATTCCACCTCTTGGTCCTCTCATTGGTAGAGATCATGGGGCTGGGAGATACTGTCAAAATAAGTTGAATGTTTTGCTGCAATGTATTCCTTAGGTCGTTCATACAGCAGCCACAGCACACACCTGGAGAAGGATTGGAGATGGAATCTGGTGGCAGGGTTGCCAGTCAAGCACACTGATCTGCCAGGGATGGTGTCAGCCTCCGAGTGTTGTTGGTGCTGCACTGCTCCAGGCAAACATTGAATGTTGCATTATGTTCTTGACTGGAATACAGTGACAGGAATCCTCAAATATTGCCATTTATTGCTTTAACATCAGGCAATATCCTTCTTACCTCATTCAAAAGACAACTATAAATAGCCTGGAAGAAATTAAGCTAACACTTATTACAACATGTGTTTGGAATCTCCTTTAAGAAAAATGAATAGCTTTTAAAATATGCATTTTAGAAGCTGGTTTGTCTTTTTATTCAAAGGATATGGATGTTGCTGAAAAAGCTCATCCCTAATTGTCCTTAAGATGGTAGTGAGCCACCTTCTTGAAAACAACTAAATGGCTTGCTAGGCCATTTCAGCAGACAGTTAAGAGCCAACCACATTGCTGTGGGCCTGGAGTCACATATAGATCAGACCAGGTAAGGATGGCAGATTTCCTTCTCTAAAGGACATTGCTCAGTTAGATACAACTTCTTAGTAGACAAAGACTAGGTAAACACACCTATAAGCACTAATCATTTGAATACTTTTCTTCCTGGAGTCCCACCCTCCAACTGATATATTTGATTCAGATAGGCTCCTGTTCCCCATTGCAACTATTCTAATTGGTTACCATGGACAACTCCTTATATATTTTTTGTTAGATGTCAACAAACTGACGCAAGCCATGGCTGGTGCGTAAGCTCCAGATTTTAAACATAGGAAACAGCTGTACTATTTGGCAGAAGACAATAATGATCATTACCCTATCCCAATTACACTCAATTTACTTGATGTACTGACTAAAACCTTCTTTGCTCTAGACTTGAAGTCATTCCTGTCCTACACAATGTGACAAAGAACAAAGAACTTTTATACTCATATCTATATTGCATTGTAATGGGATGCCTCAGTGAAATGAATCAGTCAGAATTATATAATGCTCAAACAAAAAGTACTGGTTATTATGACAAATCAACTTTTACACCAGCACAAATCATCTAACCATTCTAGGGGTACTTTTGCTGTGCAGCAATGTTAGGGTGGATTTTATGACGGGACGGATTACCTACCTCCCCCGCCTCCCTGAGCTAAAAGTCGGTTGGCACCTCGCCAACCAGAAACTAGCCAGCTCACAGCGATAATACACTGGGGTGGGACTTCTGCCTCTCAGTCACATGAGTTCCCGCTCTAGGGTGCTGCTGGCCAATCTGAATGGCCAGCAGCTCTGTAGTCCCAGCAGTGCCAGAAGAGAGTAGTGGCTATTGGGATGGTGTTGGTTGCAGAACATGTCTGTTAAAGAAGTCTTTGTAGTCTTCACTATGATTACAGCAAGTCTTTATTAGCTACTTGTAACTATATACATATAAAAAGTAAAGGGTACAGGCATGGAGCTTTCTCCATCTCTAGGTCTTAATATGTCTCTGGCCAACACCACACTTGGGTCATAAGAACATAAGATCATAAGAAATAGGAACAGCAGTAGACCAATCGGCCCCTTGAGACTGCTCCGCCATTCAAAAGATCATGGCTGATCATCTTGTGTTTCAATTTCCACATTGCCATCTAACCCCAATAACCTTTGATTCCCTTGCCTAACAAGAATCTATCTACCTCTGCCTTAAAAATATTCAATGACTGCACCTCCACCACCTTCTGAGGCAGAGAATTCCAAAGTCGCACAACCCTCTGAGAGAGAAAAATTCTCCTTATCTCTGTCCTAAAAGGGCGACCCCTAATTTTAAAATATTGGCCCCTATTTCTGGACTCATCTGCAAGAGGAAACATCCTTTTGACGTCTACCTTGTCAAGGCCATTCATGATCTTGTATACTTCAATCAAATCACTCTTAACTTTTTTTAACTCTTCTTAACTTGAGTGGGAACAAACCTAGTCTGTCCTACCTTTCCTCATAAGACAACCCACCCATTCCAGGTATCAATCTAGTAAACTTTCTTTGAACCACCTCAAATGCATTTACATTCATCCTTAAATAAGGAGACTAAAACTGCAAACACTATTCGAGGTGCAGTCTCAACAATGTCCTGTATAACTGTATACTGTTTTATAAGTTACATCAATGACTTAGATATGAGGGGAGTGAAGACATGGTGGCTAAATTTGCAAATGACACAAAGCTAGGTAGGAAAGAACGCTGTGAAGAGGACATGAGGAGATTGTAGACGGATATAGATTGGTTGAGTGAGTGGGCAAAGATCTGGCAAATGGAGCTTAATATGGGAAAATGTGAAGTTGTTCACTTTGGCAGGAAGAACAAAAAAGCAGAGTATTACTTAAATGGAGAATGGCTGCATAATTCTGAGGTGCAGAGGGATCTAGTTGTTCTAGTACATGAGCCACAAAAGTTAGTATGCAGGTACAGCAAATAATTAAGAAGGCTCATGGGATGCTATCGTTTATTACAAGAGGGATTGAACATAAAAGTAAGGGTATTATGCTTTCACAGTACAGACTCCTCATTGCACTTCACCATTCGACTGTGGGTATCTTGGGGAGCTGGTATGGTGGCAGAAGCCGGCTATGGCTGCAAAGTGTGCAAAGCGTGCATTAGAGAACTGTGGGCTGTTATCAAATATGAGCTCATCCGAGATGCCATGGCTTGCAAACATCTCTTTGACTGCTTTGTTGACCATCTCCGGGTTGGTTGTATAAAGTTGCTTTACCTCCACCTGTCTGGAGAAGTAGTCTACAACAATTAGGAAGGATTTGCCAATATAGACGAATAGGCCCACAGCCAGCCTTTCCCATGGCATTCTGGGGATTTGGGTGGGAATGAGTGGCTCCCTTTGGTCCTGGTGGTGCAACACACAAACCTGGCAATTTGCGATGGTTTCCTCTATTGCTTTGGAGATATCCAGCCACCAGATGGTGGATTGTTCCCTTGCCTCGCACTTAGTGATTGCCCAGATGACCCTGGTGTATATTCTGAAAGACATCTGCACGTAGAGAGGCCGGAATGACCAGCCGTTCATCATAGACCAGGAGGTCATCTATGACTGTAAAGTGGCTCTGCTGCTTGAACCATGTTTGCGCCACCATTTGGTCTCTGATGACGCCACACTTGTTGGCAGTAGGTATGGTTGCAGGCACGCTCTTCATCATGGAGCTGATCTTGGTGGATCTGTTGGTGCCTGGTTATGGTTGCCAGCAGGTGTCTGGTAGTGGTTTGGGAATGGGCCTCCAGCTCAGTGACAAAGTCTATATACTGTTTGGTTAGAAGGCCCATGATGGCCCTTGGAAGTATGAATGCTGTCGTCTGATTTTCTGATTGGCCATAGGTGGTCATGTAGGCGAATCTCATGAGGGGTAGGTGAAAATTTTCGTTCCGAGGTGGTATCTTTGCGAGCTCCTTTTTGTTTAACAAGGAGACCATTGGTTTATGGTCTCTCTTGATTGTGACCTTGAGGCCGATAGTGCAGTTGGAAAACTTCTCACAGGCCCATGTGACTGCAAAAGCTTCCTTCTCAATGGCAGTATACCAGGTTTCCATGTCCGACAGCCCTCTAGAAGCCTAGTAGTCACCAACTACCATTCAATTGCTCCTGCAAAGAGAACAACCCCGAGGCCTGTGGATGAACATCTGCCTCTGGCATTGGGCAGGATCTTGTTGTAGTGGGCCAGAGTGCTGGTGGAAAGCAACATTTCCTTGATATGAGCGAATGCTTGTTCTTGCTGGGAACCCCAGTACCATGCTAGGTCTTTCTTGAGCAGGTGTCTCAACGGTTCCGTGAATTGTGCCAATTGAGGTAATAACTTTGCCAGCTGGTTCACCATCGGTAGGAGATGCTGGAGGTCTGGGATGGAGAAAGGGGTGGGGAAGTTGGTGATCGCCTTGGTTTTGTGTGGGTCTGCTCTGAAGCCTTTCTTACTGTTGATGTGGCCCAGAAACCGAATGCAGGTCTTGGTAAACTCGCATTTATCGTTCAGCGTCAGTCCTGCCTCTTGCAGTTGCTTCAACACTGCCGTGAGCCTTTCATCACGCTCTTCCAATGTAACCCCATGAACTGAGCCTCGTTCATATGGCAAATGACTTCCTGAAGGCCCTTCAAGATGTCTGACATCCTGTGTTGGAA
This sequence comes from Cetorhinus maximus, assembly GCF_964194155.1. Lineage (NCBI taxonomy): Eukaryota > Metazoa > Chordata > Chondrichthyes > Lamniformes > Cetorhinidae > Cetorhinus > Cetorhinus maximus. Next base: position 48,548,666 of record NC_135884.1, on the reverse strand, counting down.
TATCTCTGGCACCGATGTAATCCCAAAGGTCAGATAGTTGAAGCAAAATCTGCCAAGGGGCGTAATAAATGTAGTTAGGAGCCAGGAGTCCTCATCGAGGGGCAGCTGCCAGAAACTGTTGTTAGCATCTAGTTTGAAAAACACTGTGCTCTTTGAAATCTTAGTCAGGCTCTTGTTCACCGAGGACACAGAATGGACTTCCCTGGCTATGGCCTTGTTAAGCTGTGTGAGGCCCATGCTGACGCAAAGAGACCCTTTTGGTTTTCGGACTGGGACCATCCCCGAGCACCATGCAGTAGGTTGTTTGACTGGGAAATTGACTCCCATGTTCACCTGTCAGGCTGCTGCTGTACTTCCTTCACGAGGAGGATGGGGGACCATTTGTGGCATGAAAAGGCACACTGGCTTGGTGTCACTCCTGAGCATAATCCTGTAGGCATTTTTCAGGAGGCTCAGTCCTCTGAAGAACTTTGGGAAAAGTCATCTGTATTTGCAGCCAGGCCTTTGCCAGTGGACCTCATCCATCTGTTGCAGGAGGTGAAGCTCAATGCAGGCATTGCAGCTGAATAGAGGCTATTCCTGGTTTTGGACCATGAAGAGGATTGCTTGGATCATTTTGATCTTGTTCCTTAGAGACGCCTGCAGTGTGCCCTTGACTGAAAGTTGGATTCCTCCTGCCGTATGAAGTGAAGTGTCCGTTGTTTCAATTTGGAGGTCTTGGAGCCATGGTTCCTTGTCTGAGAGGACGCTGGTAGCTGAGTTGAATTTAAAATTAGTAAGATGACCATTTACCAGAATGTCAGCATTCCAAAATGAAGAACCGCAATCTTTGACCTCGCCCAAGAAACATGGCTGTGGATCTTCTGAGTTTGCTGTCTCATCCTCGTGGATTACCTTTGAGCTGTCTGAGTGGTGCTGAGGTTTAGCCTTGCACAGTTTGCCAAGTGACCCATTCTATTGCAGTGGAAGTATTGGGCTGTCCTCGCAGGACACTGATCTCTCCTGTGAAGGTGCTTCACACTGTAGCACTGGCAATGTCGCTCTGCTGGGTGATTCTGGGATTGTTTTCCCTGATTTGGAATGTCCCTGCATCTTTGTGACCCAATCAGCTGAACTGAGGATTGGCTTCTGCCCCATGTTGTGTTCTCTCCCTGTAGGATTGCTCTGTGTTGCTCTAACTAGCTGGATTGCTTTGTCTAGGTTAAGATCATCTTTAGCTTGTAGGAGGTCAGAGAGTGAATCAACAGTAAACACCAACCATGATTTTGTCCCGGATGAGCTCAAGCTTTAAACCTCCAAATTCATGCCCCTCTGCCACCCCATAGAGATCATTGATGAAGGGATCAATGGCTGCCCCTGGTATTTGGACTCTCATTGAATTTGGCTCTTTCCAATATTTTGTTGCATCCCAATTGGAAATAAATGTCAAAGGATTTTAAAGCCTCCTCCAATTTGTTGGATGACTCATTAATATCCTTTCTTGCAATGATGTTGCCTGCAATTGGCCCTACTGAGTCAAGAAGTGTGTTTACTTGTTCCTCTTCTGATTATTTATTTAAACCTGAAGCAATGCTGTATTTTCAAAATCTTTCCCTCCAAAGACTCCAATTTTGTGACTGATCTGGGCTTTGGTTAAGTCCCAGTGGATTTGGAAGTGTTGAATTGTGATCCATGTTGAAGATTTTAAAAATGTGGGTACAGCTTTAAGAGCTTATGGGCTTCCAAGATGGTGACACCGCTCACTGAAGAACAATGAATTTGCTCTCGCTTGCTGGTTTTGATGGGCTTCACAAAATGGGGGTGGCACACTTTTGGAAGAAGAATGTTTAACAATGGCTGCATGGGTCAGCTGTCTGCTGACTTGATTTATTCAACCATGAAGCGTTGTAAGTAGCGAGGCATTTAAATTAACTGCAGGCCGGCTGTTTAAGGATTTGGACGGTCGCGAAATTCCCGAAAGTTGAGTAAGTTAATTATTAGTTTTCTTTTCAACTCAGAAGCAACGTGTTGAGGCTTGGAGTCGGGGGTCAGGATTAGTAATGAGTTTCAGCGCTTCTGACTGAATTAGTGAAAGGGGCTTCTCTGGACTGGCTGCAGCCTGGAAGTTAAAAAGATTTAGCTCACCCTTGCAGGCTCTGGACTCTACATCCTGAAGGTGGACTTCCAAGGGAGGTTCTATGAAATCTTCTGCTGCAGTAAAACTTCTGCCTTTAGCTTCCAAGCTCTTCTTTCTGGAGCTTTATCTGGTGAATTTTCTCAGCATCAGTAGCTTCAACTGGGATCTTCTTTCAGTACAGAATCCATTGAAAGTTTTCTTTTTAGTTTTTCAGCATTCTTGTGAGGTTTAGGATTTTGATCCTGAGCAGCCATCATGCAGGAATGATGTTGGTTGTAGAACGTGTCTGCTAAAGTCTTTGTAATCTTCAGTATGATAACAGCCAGTCTGTATTAACTACCTGTAACTATATATACATATATATATATGTATATATATATAGTAATGGGTAGGAACACAGAGCTATCTCCATCTCTAGGTCTTAATACGTCTCTGGCCAACACCACACTAACTCTAGGCCTAGGGTCATGTGCCTCCTTATATCACTGTGTGGGCAATACCGTACTCAGTCCCACATTAACCCCATATATACCAGACTTTTATACTATAGTGGGCACTGCTGGAGCTACAGGGAGCCCCCGAGAAGAAGAGAAGATGGATACCGGACTTAGGTAAGTCTGGGGATTTTGGGTAGGCATGCCTGGGAGACCCCAGCGAGGAGTGAGGGTGGTGGTGGTGGGCGAAGGTTTGAGAGGCTGGGGAGTGAGGGACAAAGGGGTTGTGGGTAACATCTTGCAGAAGTGCCCCCAATGGGCACAGACAGGGAACCCCACCCCCAAAAGGAAGTACTCCCCCACCCCACTTCCTGCCTGTCTTTAGCCCGTGCAGTGAAAGCTGCCGGGCTGGTTGCCTTCCTTCCCCCGCAGACTGAAAAATTGTGGCGAAGGCTGAATGAGGCCCTTAAATGGCAGTTAGTTAGCCACTTAAGGGCCTCAGTTGATCTAAGAGTGCGTGGGCTGCCTAATGCCTTATCCGTCCCCTGTAATATGGGGGACAGGCTGGAGATAGGTGGGATGATGGTAGGTTGGCAACCCACTTTATTTTACTTGCCCCTGCCTTCAAACTTGCTGGTGGGGGAGTGTAAACAAGCTGAAAGAAGAATGGTGAGCAGGTGAAAATTCATGGAATAAGTCCCAGTCCTCTAGTTGCTGCCTTTGGTAGATTGCTTTCAGCTTTTCATTTGTAATGGTTTCATTGAACATCATTAACCTTTGCTTTTCAAATATCACTCAGTTGATCAAGGACAGAAAACTGTGTTGAGTTGAACTTACAAGGCTCAGCTGGAGTAAGTTTTAACTGAGGTTTTGTTAAATAACTGTTACATGATGTTTTGAGAAATTTAATATGTGTCCTGAGAGACTATAAATATTGGTCCAGATCTTCCAGTCTCTGGGTTGTCAGAGACTGGATGTACCCCCAGGTGCGCTTTGGACCCTTCGGAAGTCCTGACACAGTGACTCTGTGGGAATTACCCAGAAAGTTTGACCTTCCGATGGGCAATTTCCCTGTTTGCCCGGACCTGCCGAAAAAGTCTCTAACTCTGAGTTAGAGGTTGGGACTTTGGCCAGTTCGATGGGATTTACCTGGATATTTACCCAGGTCAGAAAAATCCTAGTCTCATTTCTGAGTAACTATACAACTGACCCAGCTGACTCTGGCCTCAAGCATCCCCCCACCCCACCCCACCCACTACCCCCCCCCCCCCTCCCCAAATAGCACCCCGACCCCTGACTCCCACCACGGAACCAACAACTTCCCTGACCTGATTTGAATAGTCCTCACCAGCCGACTCCTGCTCCTGATGCCCGAACTCTCCCCAATCCCCCATCTCTCCCCTGGCCCCTCAACTCCTCCACAACCCGACCTGATTAACCCCTACCACCTGACTCCCCCTCCTAATCCCACTGACTTCCCTGACCCAACCTGACCAGACCTCACCACCCTAGGCAGCTGCCACCTCACCCAACAGCCACAATACCCAATTGGCACCATATCAATCTACCATCCTACTCAACTACCACCCTACCCACCTACCACTCTATCCATCTGCCATGCTACCCAGCTACCATCCTACCCACTTGCCACCTTACCCATTTGCCTCCTACCCATCTGCCACCTTACCCTATGGCCACCCTACCCAGCTGTTCTTTCCACATGTTTTAGGCACAAAGTTCAATTTCATGCCATTGAGTTGAGTTGTTGAAGGAAAAGGTGTTTTGCAAAAGGGAAATCAAGCTTTTTGGGGACAAATTTATCAAGAAAGACAAAAGGTTGTTCGAATTAAGACCAGGAGAATCAGTGAGGCAAGAATTTAACAGATGAAGAAGGGCTAAGGGATGGTAATAAAAAGGAATGACAGCTAGTTCAAATGTTCTAGCATGAAAAATGTTGCTGCAATTATGAAAAAACTGGCTAGAATCATAGGTAGATGTGCAGGAAAATATTTTGCAGCCCCAATCATTGTACTACCTTCATATGTGAACATTTAGGATTAATAGCACAGAAAACCAACTTGTTTGCATCACAACGTCTCACACAGAAACAACACAAACTGCTTTCATACTGATGCTGCTACAACAGAAGCAAAACCTCTCAGCTGATTGGCAAGCCCAAAAATAGGTCAGTGCAATGCACTGATAAGTTGCCTATATACAATATAGCCCACAGAAATAGCACTAAGCGACTTTGACCGATTGGTTGGTGCCAAATTGTCTCGATCTTTTCAAAGGTTGTTCCTAGGTTCATTTTCTTTTTATTATTTGGAAGAAGCAGTCAGAGGATGGTTAGCCTTTGCCAGAGTTGCAAATTAACATAAAGAATCATATTCACAAAACCATTGTGTGGGCATAAATGTTTCTATAAATATGCTTGTGGAAAGTACATTTAAAAATTTGAGGCACTGTGTAATGGAGACTTTATTCTGCATTTATTTTTATGAAATTTAGTGATATGTTAATTGTAGGGACAGGCTCTGGTGCTGATATAATCATAATTAGTGTTAGTATTAGTGCCAATCCATTGCAAAAATAAACCAACAGTAACATCCAACATGATACCTTATAGGTGTAGTGTTATTTAATGTTACATATTAATGTGAGGAAAGAAAACACCAACAAATACACTCGAGAAGGACAAAGTCTACAACACTTCAAGAGAAGAAACAGGAAAGGTGTTGTCCCTTTAGGGATAATTGGTTACCAGAGTCTGAATTTAGAAACTGGATTGTAAACCAATGACCCAGTAATGCCATGATTCATCTCATGCCCAATTACATTCCCTATTAAAAATAAAGGTGGTGGTGCTGTGAGGAAGGGCTTGATCACATTGAAAGTTCTAGTGTCAGAGAATGCTATCAACAATTTAGATCAATGTCTCACAACCAAAGACAGTTCTGAGGAGACTAGTTTCATTGCTGCTGAAGTAACTTATTTGTACCACGCAGTTGTGCGGTTTAACAATTACTTGCCACTTGCAGGATGGAGCTGACCGTTACATTACTTTCAGGTTCAAAGTTGAGTCAAAAAGTTCATGTGGGAGGACACGATGTGAGAGCATCGTGCAAAAATTTTTGGTGCCCTATTCGATAGAGCTGCTGTTGGCCGATCTCCAAAACAATACCTTAACATTAGTGGGAAGTTGTGGGAGGTGCGTGAGAGGCTGAAAACTGCTGAAGAACTTGGCAAGGCCTGAGACAGTGAGGTCTTGCTGAATTTGATAGCAGGACCACAATACCATATTTTGATTCCATTTCCCACCCAGTGGACAGATAAATTGACAACTGGGTCAGCAGCTGGTTTGTAAAATGAACAATGGGAAACCTTAACTAGGGACCCTTGGGGACAATTTTATTGAGTGGTGGATTGGGGGGAGGATCAGCGAACATGGCTAGGGGAAGATGATTAGTGATGGAGGGAAGGAGGGGTCATCGAGCTTGGGGAGAGATTGGAGCTGGAGGGAAGGAGAGGTCATTGGGCCAGGGGGAGAGGCTGGTGATGGAGGGAATGGGGGGCTGCCATTGAGCTGGGGAGAAATTGGCAAGGGAGGGACTCCTGCTCCTCCTGATCACAGGAAGTGCTGAGAAAGGCAATTACCTTGTGGAGCCAGCAGCTCCCCCTCCATTTCATTTCTGGGTTTCCCAAACCATGGGCAGCTGTAGTGAATTTTAAATTTGGCTCCCAGTTACATTGGGGGGTGCACTATTTTTTTTTCCATTCATTTGTGGGATGTAAGGGTCACTGGCAAGTCCATCAATTGTTGCCCATCCCTAATTGCCCTTGCGAAGGTGGCGTCTTGAACACTGCCAATTATCTACTGTAGGTACACCCACAGTGCTGTTAGGAAGGGAGTTCCAGAATTTTGACCTAGCAACATTGAAGGAACAGTGATGAAGTTCCAAGTCAGGATGGTGTGTGGCTTGTTGGTGAACCTGCAGGCGATGGTGTTCCCACCTCTAGATGGTAGAGGTTGCAGGTGTGGAAGTTGCTGTCAAAGCTGTGAGTTGCTGCTTTGCATCTTGTAGATGGAATACACTGCTTCCACTGTGCATCGGAGCAAATTAATGTTTAAAGTGGTAGATGGTGTGACAATCAGGTGTGATGGTGTGACAATCAAGTGTGATGGTGTGACAATCAAGTGTGATGGTGTGACAATCAAGTGTGGTGGCGTGACAATCAAATGTGCTGCTTTGTCCTGTATGGTGTCAGTCTTCTTGAGCGTTGTTGAAGCTGCCCTCATCCAGGCAAGTGGCGAGTATTCCATCACACTCCTGGCCTATGCCTTGTGAACGATGGAGATGGGAGTGGAGGTGCTCACCACAGAATTCCCAGCCCCTATCTAGCTGTTCCCAGCCACAGTATTTATATGGCTGGTCCAGTTAAATTTCTGGCCAATGGTAACCTCCAGAATGTTGATGGTGGGGGATTCAACAATGATAATGTCATTGAATGTCAATGGGGAAATGGTTAGACTCTCTTTTGTTGGGAATGGTCATTGCCTGGCACTTGTGTGGCATGAACATTACTTGCCATTTGTCAGCCCAAGCTTGAATGTTGTCCAGGTCTTGCTGCATGCAGGCATGCGCTACTTCAATAGCTGAGGAGTTGTGAATGGTACTGAACACTGTGCACCATGTTAATGAAATGTCCTGCATCTCCAGGACTCAATACCTGCTTTCATATAAAAGCTGCTCTTTTGGGATTCATTTCCATATTCAAGGGCAGAATTTTCTACTTGTTGGGTGGGCACGAACCCGACCCAAATGAGTGTAAAATGACACGCGATGACGTCGGGCAAGCTTCCTGACATCATTGCGCACTCACATGAGTCAGAGTCACACCTGCCATTAATTAAGAGGCCAGTTAAGGCCCTTAAGAAACCAATTGATGCCAATTTAATGTTGCCCGTGCGGTTTTTCACTCGTCGCATGGGCAAAACAGGCAGGCAGGCACCCCGCAATTTGCAAAACATCATCTACGAGCGGGATAAAAAGGGTCAGCAGCATTGCCAGTGCGAGTAGTGAGGGTTTTGGAGATAGTTTGCTGCTGGTGGCTTATCGGTGCTTGGCAGCTTCATCTTTGTTTGTGGCTTCATTATTAACATTTCCAGGCTTCATTTGAGGACTCATTGGTGTCTCCAAGGCCCCCTAAGGATTCGGACCGTGTGGACCCTTCCAGGTATCAGACAGCCTTCTGTTACCTGGTAATGGGGATTGTGGTCTCCACTGGAGGCACCTCCTCTGAGAAGGAGAGGAGGCCAGGTGTCCCAGTGCAACTTCCAGGGGAGGGACCTGTGGGAGAGGAGGTGCAGGCACAAGGGGCGCAGAGCCAGCAGGTAGTCCAAGGCAGAAGGGGCCACAGAAGGGGCCACTATCCTGCTGCCAGGTTTTACAGGCGGCAATGCAGCTACCTCAATATGTCTGAGGTGCAATGCCGAAGAAGGCTCCGACTCTCAATGGAGAGCTTCATTTGGCAGATGATCGGGCCTGAGTTCAGCTCCAACTGTGTGGGTGGAGACCCCATGCCAGTGGCTCTGAAGGTCACAGTGGCCCTCAACTTCTATGCCAGTGGCTCATCCCATGGCTCAGTGGGGGATCTGTGTGGAGCGTCCCAATCAGATATCCATAGTTGCGTCAAGCTGGTGACAGAAGCTCTGTTCAGGCGGGTATTGACTTTCCTTCATTCTGTACAGACGAGGAAAGCCAGGCTGAGCGAGCCAGAGGGTTCGCGGCCATTGCTGGCTTCCCCCCGTGTCCAGGGTGCAATAGACTGCACACATCTGGCCATCAAGGCGCCAGCAGGTGAGCCTGGTGCCTTCGTCAACAGGAAGAGCTTCCACTCCATGAACATGCTGATAGTGTGTGATCACAGGATGCAGATTCCAAAAGTCTGTGCAAGATACCCTGGCAGCTCCAATGATGTGTACATCCTCAGACACTCCCAGGTGCCGAAGCTCTTCAATGCTCCATACTGACTGGATGGATGGCTGCTGGGTGACAAGGACTATCCCTTGAAAAGGTGGCTCATGACGCCTCTCTGTCAGCCAAGAACAGAGGCAGAGCAGCGTTATAATATGAGTCATGCCTCCACAAGGGCAATGATAGAGAGAACCACAGGTCTTTTCAAGATGCGCTTCCGATGTCTGGACCATTCATGGGGAGCACTACAAAACCCCTTAGAGCAGGTGTCACTGATAGTGGTTGCATGCTGCGCTCTCCACAATCTGACACTGACAAGGGGGGACCCATTGGAGGAAGAGGGTCTTGTTGCAGCTCCACAGGCCTCAGATGATGAATCCAGTACTGAGTCAGAAGAAGAGCAAGGTGAGGAGAACGCTGAGGGTGTGGAGGCAGAGCTCGGTAACCTCCAAGGAGGCAGGGACACCAGGGAAGCCTTGACCCAATTCTCCTTCAGCTAAATCACCAAATAAGTGCTACCGCCTCATGCCAGGGCTGCCACCACCATCCTGGATCACAGAAATTACCCTTTCCTTTGCTCCCAAGATACACTTAGTACCTGTGCAATAAAGTTTTGAGCCACCTGCATCCAGTATTACATACTGGCGTACCCTGCACCTACAAAACAAATGAAGTATACTCAGGCCAATAACACAAATATAAATGTAATATAATGTTGGCACTCACAGATTATGAAGAGAACAGGTGTTAAAAGTAAAAGACTGCAGATGCTGGAAATCTGAAACAAGAACAGAAAATGCTGGAAAAACTCAGCAGGCCTAATAGCATCTGGGGAGAGAAAAAAACAGAGTTAACGTTTCGAGTCCTTATGACTCTTCTTCAGAGCTAAAGAGAAGTAAAAACATAATGAAATTTATACCGTTTAAGGGAGGTGGAGAAGGTGAAGCTGGATAGAAGGCCAGCAATAGGTGAAGGCAAAGAATAGATTGCCAGAGATGTCATGGACAAAAGGACAAAGGGACGTTAATGATAGTGGTAATGGCTAAAGGAGGTGCTGATGGTGGCATTCAGAGCAGAAAGCAGAATGCGATAATGGCAAGACAAGGGTAAACACTCTGGAAAGAACAACATGAACAAGTGATAGATGGTCCTTGTGGGAGTGGAGTGGGGGGAGGGTACAGTGGTGGGAATAAAGATTGAAAAGAGGATAAAAGGTGGGGATAAAACAATGAATAAAAATGAAAATAAATAAAAAATAATAATAAAAATTAAAATGTGGATAAAAAATAAAAATTTAAAAATGAAAAAAAAAATTAAGAAATGAGAATGAATATTGAAAAAAAGGGGATAAAAAGGGGGTGGGGATAGAGAAGAGAGTTCATGGCCTGAAGTTGTTGAGCTCAATGTTAAGTCCGGAAGGCTGTAAAGTGCCTAATTGGAAGATGAGGTGCTGTTCCTCCAGTTTGTGTTGGGCTTCACTGGAACATTGCAGCAGGCCAAGGATGGACATGCGGGCATGAGGCTGGGGTGTTGAAATGGCAAGCGACAGGGAAGCCTGACTGAAGTTGTTCCGCAAAGCCACATTGGAGAGACCAAACGCAGAATGGGTGACCATGAACTCTCTCCTTTATCCTCACCCCCCTTTTTAATCCCCTTTTTTCAATATTCATTCTCATTTCTCAACTTTTTTTCATTTTTAAATTTTTACTTTTTATCCACTTAATTTTATTTTTATTTATTTTCATTTTTATTCATTGTTTTATCCCCACCTTTTATCCTATTTTCAATCTTTTTTCCCACCACCGTCCCCTCCCCCCAACCCACCCCCACAAGGAGCGTCTGTCACTTGTTCATGTTGTCCTTTCCAGAACGCTTACCCTTGTCCTGTCGTTACCACATTCTGCTTTCTGATCTTGACATCTGTCCATGATTGTCTCTGGCAATCTCTCTTTTGCCTTCACCTATCACTGGCCTTCTATCCAGCTTCACCTGCTCCACTTCCCTTGAACATAATAAATTTCATTACAGTTTTACTTCTCTTTGGCTCTGAAGAAGAGTCATAAGGACTCGAAATGTTAAATCTGTTTTTTTTCTCTCCACAGATGCTATTAGGCCTGCTAAGCTTTTCCAGCATTTTCTGTTTTTGTTTAATATCAGGTGTTAATGGTTAGACTATTAAAAATATGGAAAAAAATGGGAGAACAAAAGATCACCCGTGACCAGTCTCTCTCGTGCTTATGGTGCTTTAAACATACGTTTGCGGGTGCTACGTCTAGGTGCTCCCCCCTGGCTGGCACCGGCATTGGAGACAGCCTGCTGACTCTGCTGTCCTGTTGGCCTTGATGACCCTGGTGGTTGTCCTCTGGCCAGTGGAGTCTGTGCTGGCCCCGCCTGGGAGGGAGCAGCCAGTGCCACGGCTGGCATCTCCCCAGTCGCCACAGCCTCATCAGATGCCATGGTCACTGGCAGAGGGGCGGAGGAGCTGCTGCCGTCATCCAGAGCACCCTGAGAGGAGCCCGCTGAGACGACAAGCAGCTCATGCACCAATGTGAGGTCACTATGGACCTCCCTGCTCGCCATTGATGGATGGGCAGCTAGATGGGATACTGGGTGCTCCATTTATCTCACACATGGACACTGACCACCTGAGGTCAGTGCCTGTGGGAGGGCTTGCAGGTCTGAGCACAACCCCAGGAACCCCTGATTCTGTACCTGGAGCTGCCTCTCCATGAGAATCACCACTCTCTCAATGGAGGAGGCAGTGTGCTCGGCCATGAGGGTCAATGCAGTTCTCACGCTCTGCATGGACTCCTCCACAACAGAGACCATGGCACGCATATCTTCATGGATCTCCGCCAGATCCTCCTACTGGACATCCAGCAAAAGCCGCCTAATGGATGACTCCAGAGGCTCATCATCAGCCTTCGACTGAGCATCGCCCTGGTCTCTGACTGCAGGCGTCCTGCGCACTCTGACTCCGCCTGCACCTCAAGTGAGTGTGAAGTGCCCTCACCTCTGAGATACTAGCCGCCAATCTAATGCCCACCGAGGTGCTTGGATCTGCACCAGTGCCTGCTTCAGAGAGCAAGAGTGATGCAGGTGCTCCTGGATCCTGGTGGCTCCGGTGTCAGTGGTAGCTCCTGGAGGTCCTGAGATTGGCTGCTCGGTGGCAGATCTAAGGGAGAACAAGGACATGTCATTAGTTAAAATCATCACACTGTCACTGTGCATGCCAGGCATCCTGGTGAGACAATGGAGATCTGCATCATGGTGCCTTCGTCTTTCAATGATCAATGGGGAATCCAGTCTAGAGGCTCCCATCAATGATGAGACTACACATCCGAAACTCTCAACTCAGTGCACTGCATCCTACCTTCATCTAACACCCCAGCCTCTCTGTGGCCAGTTTATCGAGGTACATGGCACCTGTTGAGCTCCAAAGTGCCCTGCTGATATCTGGAGAGGTTGAGGAGGTGTGGGGGCCCTCTACCAGTCCACGACCTCACAATATTGATATGGAATATCTTTTCTTGAAAAGACAGAGGAGCATTGATTAGTCCACTCTCTACCTGCAGCGCCATTGCAGCCTGGCCAACCCCACCTGAGGAACACGTTGCAGGGTATATCTGAGTTGTGGCCCTCGAGCTGCAAGGCACTCAGCCCAAGCAGCCAGGTCTCACCCTCTTTGCCAGCTCCGGCGTCATTGACAGTTGGCACTCAGACTCTAAAACCCCTGAGCTCCACAGGGGGGAACGGCCACACCTTAACTCTTCAATATACTGGTCCATGCCAATATGCTACTCACCCTTCCTGAGTCCAGCAGGTCATTAAACCTTTGGCGGCACTGCACCCAGGTGCACCCCACCACGTTGTGGCTGCTCACCTGGGCTGCCACCTCCTTCCATGCCCTCTTTGTGAGGTGCGGTAGCCCCCTCCTCCCATCCCTGGGTACAAGGGTATCCCTCCTAGCAGCCACCTCCTCCAGGAGGGCGGTGAGGCACTTTGCCCCCCATTTTCCTGATGAGTGCCCAGCCGACCTCACCTCCTGCCTGGAGACTACATCTCCATTTGCAGCCATGTTCTTGCAGCAACTCCGACGCGGGCAGCCTCCCTGTGTGCACTGTTTTTGAACCGACCACTGGGTAACCATTGAAGCAGGCGGCTGACAGGCTCCCATCCCACCCGCCCCTTCTCAAACATTCTGCAGCCGCTGTTCACGCTTGACAGGCCTTAACTGGCCCGCCAGCGTGAAATCGCAGTTGCGGCCCGATGGGTGACGCTGGTCCTTTATGTGGCCACTCCCGCTTGCCCCTGCCGAGCTCACCCGACAAGGGCAAAATTCTGCCCTAACTCTTTAAACACTCCCCCATTCCCGGACCCATCACACCGATTCTCTCCCATCTATCATTGGGATTGGGGTTGGAAAGGGGTTAAAATCAAGGCTGATAAGACATTTTCCATAGCCAATGACATCTCAAGCAAGGGAACTGTTGAGTACTACCCACAATACAATATAATATTTTTCCATGTCTAGTTGTATTAGAGAGGATTTGCTTGATTTTTATGAAGAAACACCCAATGTTATAAGCAACAAAACATGTCATTTTGGATGCTAATGGCTTGAAGATTGAATGTGTCCTTTGCGATTGACAATGCGCTAGTTAATTGTGGGCAAAACCTTAGCCTTTGATCTTTTCACAGCGATGTATTTGATTTTCTTGTATTGAAGGTTTGCAAGCTCTCAATAATCAAAAGACTGTTTAATTTTTACCTGAAAAGTTATAATCAGCACTATTACATCATATTAACCTTTGTGTTTCTGTTACTATTATTCAACCAAGAAAATATTTCCGTGCTCTTTCAGATCATGGAACAATACTTAATACATGCATTGGGATGACATAATTGCCAGATAACTATAATGTAAATTAGGAAAGATTAACATAGAGGGCTGAATTTTCACCTCAAGCTGTGGGCGCGTGCCCGACATGCACGAGTGTGAAATAGCTCGTGATATTTCAGCCAATGGGCACATGCATCCTCCTCATCACCCCCCACCCAAGCAACACTGAGCATTTTAGCATGTGATTCATGCTGGCTGGCCATTAATTGGCCAGCCAGTACAAAATCGCGGTTGGGGCTGATCGCGGCTGGCTGACCGTTGCGCGGCCACTCCCAGGCCAGCCCACCGTGCCTGCCCGATGAGAGAAAAATCCTCCCCAAAGTGTAATTAAGGTCAAAATGATGTAACCTTTCATTTTAGCACTTCCGAGCATCTGTTCTAATTATGCAAGCTTTCATACAAAGGCTTTTGATATGTCTTCCTTTCTCTTCAACTATAGATTCCCCCCTACCATGGTAGATTTTCCATAATTCCACTCCCACCCCTTCCCCACTTCCCAGAATTACAATAGGGTTCACTTGGCTCTCACCTTCCACCTCACCAGTCTTCACATTCAACACATCATCTTCCGCCATCTCTACCACCTCCAGCATGATGCCAACATCAAACACATCTTCTCTTCCCCTCCCATTTCAGTATTCCAAAGAGATAGTTCCCTCTGTAAGAACCTAGTACATCCCTCTATCACACCTAACAGCTCCTCACATTCCCACACCACCTTCCCATGCAAGCCCAGGAGTTGCAACACCTGCCCTTTTACCTCCTCTCCTCTCATCGTCCAAGGTCCCAAGCTCTCCGTCCAGATGAAACAGTGATTTATTTATACTTCTTTCTCTTGTATTCACTGTTTGCAATGTGTTGCCCTCTACTTTGGGCAGACTAAACACAAGGAGTGTGACTGTTTTTTCAGAGCCCTTCCATTCTGTTCACAAGGTGACCTTGAGCTTCCGGTTGCCTGTTATTTTAAATTCTGCATTTCACTCCCACTCTGACCACGGCCTCCTACACTGTTCCAATGAAGCTCAGCGTAAGCTCGAGGAACAGCGCCTGAACTTTCATTTAGGCACTTTACAGTCTTTTGGAGTCAGCACGGAGTTCATCAATTTCAGGTCATAACCACTGCCTCCATTCTGTTTGCTGTTTTCTAGTTTTATTTTTGGACAGCAGCTGTTAGTAATGATTCCACTTTGCTCATTACGCCTCCTCTAGACATATTGGGCAGAAGTTAATGAGGGCAGTGGGGGAGGTGCAACATCCACCACTAAAACTGGTGGCACATCTGCTGACCTGATTTCCAGGAGTCCCAAGGAAATTAAGCCCCTAATTAGCAGCGAGAACCCAGCCACCAGGTCTTCCGACTCCATGCGGGGCATATAATTCCAGGACTTCTCCCAGAAGCTCTCCATTGCTGGCACTGGGAGTGGTGGCTGCTGCCAGTAATAGACTTGAGCCTTTGCCACGGATTGCTGCTGGATCCCTGGAGAAAGGTTAGTGAAGGAGGGTTGAGGATCACAGGGAGGGGTCACTAGCGAGGGGGTGGGAAGTGGGGTCTGAGGAAAGCACAGTGGGTGGCTCTTGGCAGCAGTCCCCTTCTTGATGCTGTGTACCTCGATTAGGCATCGAGTGCCTTTGAATGAGGGAGCCTTGCCCCCCCCACCCCCTCACCCCCACAAGCAAACTGCTTGTCGGTCTCTCTGTGTGGCAAGTCCCCTGCCAGCCACTGGTTATATGTTTCAATCAGCGATGGTGGGATGAGGCCCTTAAGTAGGTATTAATTGCCCACTTGAGGGCCTCAATTGGCATCCAGGCAGGAAGGCCTTCCCCGAGCCGGACTTAATCGGGGAGAGGCAGGGAGGTGGCGGGGTCCTCACCCTGCACTCTCTGCCCCGATCAAATGGTCCTCCCCACCTCCAAACTCACCTCCTTGAGGGGGGAATTAAATTCCACTCATCTTTTTTTTCTCTACTTGTCCTATTTTCATTCACTTTTCCTTTACACCATCTCCCCTTTTGTTATTTAATCTCTCTCTTGTCTTCCACCCTATCATAGACCTTCTCTTTTGTTCTATTCTCCCCTCCCACCTTTCACTGTCTCTACACTTGCTTTAAACGTGCCAGGTCTCTAACTTTACATATTTCTGATGAAAAGACATTGGAACATTGGTCTGGATTTTGATCCTGCTATGGGGGCGGGAATGGAGGTGGGCAGATGAGGAATTTCGAGGCCACGACAGTCATGCCAATTTCCTGACACAGTCTCGATTCCAGTCCTTTTCCCAGAGGTTGGATCAGTTACGGAATGGCTACCACTGGCATGTAGCTTGTTAACACAATTGAAAGGCCAATTAGGGCCATTGATCAGAGGCTGACTGGAATTTCCTGGGACCTTTGCAGCATTGGGAGCATGGCAGATGCCAGGAGGCAGCCTCCCAGTGACAAGATCACTTTGAGACTCTCCCCTCTCCCTACCCTGCAACTATCATATCTACCTGGACACAACTGCGGCCATAGGTCACCCTGAGGGTTTCTCCTTCTCAATGATGACCTGGCAGCTGTGGCCATTTTTAGTTTCAAATATTTTATAGCTGTTGTGAAGGCACCGCAAGATGGAGGTGCCCTGCCTTTCCCTTACCTGAAATGGCTGGCTGCAGCTCCTTCAGTGCTGGAGGGCCTCTTATTGGCTCTTGAGCTTCATGATCCCGCCCAATATCCTTAATTGGCTGGCAAGTGTGCCCGCTGGCCTCCAATTGGCCAATCCAGTGAAAATTATTGTTGAGCTTTCTCTCCTGACATGGCGCAGTCTGGGGTCATACACTTGATGCTGATGTCTGTGCCTGAGTCTAGTCCAGCCAATAGCAAAATTAAAGAGAAGACCAAGATATGGATCAGTGCTACCAAGAAAAGGACATGCAGGAAGAAAAAAAGGAATTATTGACAATCCTTTTTTTTTTTCCTTTTCCCCTTTCTCCTCCCTTCACACCTCATGTAGCTCATTGTTCTGTTGCTTTGTGCCTGTTGCCTTTATCTGTTTCAGCTTGGAGGCAAGAGGCAGCAGGAGTGAACGTGACTGCACCAGGAAGATGGTGAAATCATCCACTGAGGAACCTAATGCACAACTGTCCCCTGGAAAGGAGGTCTCAGAGAAACCAGCTGCGGCTTTTGAACTGTGATGCTCAACATGTCTGAGAAAGCCTCCTGAGAAACTTGATTTGTGAAGAGTTATTAGTGTAAATAGTTCACATGTTATTAAGTTTGTCAACTGTATTTTTTAAGCAAAAGGTGAGGGATGTGGTAAAGTGGAGTGCCATGTACCTTTAGGAGAATGAAAGTGGACTAACCATCTGACAGTCACTGTGCAGCGTGGGCTATGGGTTAACTGGAAGCCTAGAGCTGGGAGTGACTGTGGGAGCACGCAAAGGCTTAGTGCTCTGCCTTCTGTTGCAATAAACAATCACAGTTTGGTCTTATGTCAGTCCCCCTCTGTTATTGATAGCAAGCAGCAACTAACAAGTGTACGTGAAGGTGTGCAATCCAAGTTTACTTGACTAGTGAACTCGTAGGGTGGAATTTTCCCAGAATTGCACTAAGTGCAGTAGCAGGCGGGTAAAATGGAGCCCTACCCACTGACGAAAATAACAGGTTTTCTCACTGTATCGTACCTGAACCCGCCTTATTATTTATTCACTCCTGCAAAACATGCCATTTCCATGGCAGGCAGGCTCTCATTCGCCCCCTCGCCAACACCCCGCTTTTGCATCATGCCGGCCGCCATCTTTAAAAGGCAGCCACCAACAAAACGCTCATTGCCATCAGTTCACCACTGCTTCCCGGGAGACATGGCCAGAGAAGGAAAACAGACTGCAGCCCCACCCCCACTTCAACGACAGGTCACTTGAGTGACTGCTGGATGCTGTGGAGCCCACTGGAATGTCCTCTACCCCGACTCTGGCTGCAGGATGGGCAGCAACGGCACTGACCCAGCTTAGGAGGTGGCAGCAGCTGTGGTCAGTGCCAATGCCCTGCAAAAGAGGACAGCCACCCAGTGCCGCAAGAGGATGAATGATCTCCTCCGTTCCGCCAGGGTAAGTCACTCTTTTCATCACTCTCAACTCACACACTCGCAAACCCATCACACATCCACAAGGCCTCACTCACTGTCAGTGCAAGGGACATCACCATTCACTGTTTCACACACACCATCATTGTCCTCAAACCATCCATGGGACCACTCACCACCCACACAGACAAGGCACACTTATCATCTGGCCCGGCAGGCATCCTGATACACTCTCCCCATCTCTATCCATGCAGGACAAACTGGCTCACAACAGGAGGGAAAGATCGTAGACAGAGAGAAGGATGCCAGAGATGAAAGTTCTGACAGAATTTGAAAACAGAGCCATCCAGCTGGCCGGCGATGACCGAGACTGGTCCTGAGCTGATGGTGAGGTTGGCGCTA
Source organism: Cetorhinus maximus (assembly GCF_964194155.1). Taxonomy (NCBI): domain Eukaryota; kingdom Metazoa; phylum Chordata; class Chondrichthyes; order Lamniformes; family Cetorhinidae; genus Cetorhinus; species Cetorhinus maximus. The sequence goes on along the minus strand of NC_135884.1, from coordinate 48,530,777 downwards.
CTCTACCAAGTGAGGATCCAGCAGTGCAACATCCATCAGACAACCTTGCTGTGAGTGATGTGTCCTGTTTCACAGGCCACTGCCCTGCACTAATTATCTCCCCTTGCTTCCGCAGGGACATCTGGAAAACAGCTGACAGAGTCCATGACTTGGGTCCTGCAAACAATTCCCGAGGAAACCTCTGAAGAAGAATCTGAAGGCACCCTCCCTGAAGTCCCATCACAGCACTTACCAACACCCTCCACCAGCGCAGAGATTCACAACTCGATGGGATCTAGCTTTAGAGTAGTCTCAGGATCACAATCTGGTGAGCAAATCGCACTGTCTAATCCACAGCAGGCGGAGGCTGGGACTTCCCAGGTCCTCGGCACTCAGAGGACTGCCGGAGGCCAGAACGTTGCTGTGTTTGAGTCAGATGACGAGCCTCTGGACTCGGTCATGACATGGTTGCTGGAGCTGCAAAGGCAAGCTCTGGGCTAATAGGAAAGAATGTCCGCTGCATTCCTCAGATTGCAAGGCTTGATGGAGGAGTCCATCCGCCTTCAGGCTGTGGTGATAGCGCTGGCATTGCAATGCACTGAGGTCAACACTGGCAGGATGGCGGCCACCATGGAGACCTTGGTCCAGGATGTCACTCCTGCACTGCTGCACAGGCTTAACTCTATCGCTGATGTCATAGTTGGCCTCCAGCAGTGTGAATGCAAGACGGGAGCTGAGCAGCTCGATCACACTCCAGCTACCCCTTCCGTTCATGGAGTCAGCCAGGGGCCCTCAGGCACTAACAGGGAGGAGGATCAGCAGGTGCACGATCTGGGGCCATCCACCCAGGTCATCCTGGGAGTGATTAGCCCATCTGAATCCCCTCTTCCTGTGACCTCCGCAGATCCAGCTTCACAGGCCGAGGAGGGTGCTATTGCCACACAGCAGGCCCCTGAAAGCAGGCCGAGGCCCTCCAGGTCTCGGCCCACCAGAGGACTCCCGCCAAAGTCATCACAGACAGGGCGTCACAGTCAGCAGGCTGCCTCCACCTCTGCTGTGGGTGTTCGGGGAGCACCAAGACATAGTGGCAGGGTTAGGAAAGTTAGGTAAAAGTAGTTGCACAGCCTGGCCACAGGCGTTGATCACTTGTACATACTGTTCACTATTGTCAATAAACTCCTAAGAGTGTCTCCCTACCTGTGGCTCCTTGTTCTGATGAGCAGTGTTCTTGTCACTCAGATGTGAAACCTTTCTGCACAAGATAAAAGGCAGTTGTCTCAGTCCAAGGCCTCTTTCCTGTGCTCTGTGCAGCCTTCAGACCACAGTGATGGTCCAGCCTCACACTCCCTGGAAACATTACTGATGCCTGCGCCTCGGCAGTGCTGGCCATTGCTGCCAGAATGTAGTGGGCAGGCGCCACAGAGTTCCCTCATACTCTCTGTGTGTTCTCAGCCCCCTTTAAGGAGGGGCTGGCCCCCATCACACCAGCATCTGCGACCAGTGACGCTGTGCACCAGCTCCTGAAGGGCTGAAGTCAGACACAGCATCATGTGTTTCATGGCTGCATCTCTATGAAATGGCCCTAATGGAGCGCAAGCGAGCTGCCCTTGGCCAGACAGGAGTCAGACATTCTCAGAGGCTATGTGAAGACCTATGCAGTGTCCTCACTGCATGTTGTCATCATCTTCCTGCAATTAAGTGACTATTAGGGCCTCCACTGCATCTGCACGACAGGAGCATTCTCACAGAGGGTATTGGCTTGCCTTAAGCCAGATTGGAATCAAACATTTACAACTGTGATGTGAGGATCTACGGGGACAACACCTCACTGCATGTAGTCATCATCCTCCACAAATCTGGCAGCTATGAGGGCCTCCCGAGCGTGCCTGCTTCTTCTAGCCAGTGCGAGAGCTTCATACCTGTTATCGTCACCACCAAGGACCTCCTCACCCTCATTGTCGTTGACATCCTCCTCATCTGAGGAGACCTCCAGCTCCCTCCATCTCTTCCTCAGAAAGCTCCTCACCCCGTTGCAGTGCCAGGTTGTAAAGGGCACAGCAGATGATGCCGATGCGTGATATCCTCTGCGGACTGTATAGTAGGGATCCACCAGACCGGTGCAGGCACCAGAACGTCATCTTCGGTATCCCGATGGTTTGCTCCACCAAGTTGCGTGTTTTAACATGAGCCTCATTATACCTTCGGTCTGCTGCAGTCTGAGGCCACCGCACGGGTGTCATCAGCCACGGCCTCTGCAGGTAGCCCTTCTGTTTTTATTAGCTTATGGGATGTGGGTGTCGCTGGCTAGGCCAGCATTTATTACCCGCCCCTATTTGCGAGGGCATTTAAGATTCAGCCACATTGCTGTGGCTCTGGTATCACATGTAGGCCAGACCAGGTAAGGATAGATGGCAGATTTCCTTTCCTAAAGTACATTAGTGAACCAGATGGGTCTTCACAACAATCAACAATAGTCGTCATTAGACTTTTAATTCCAGATTTTTATTGAATTCAAATTTCAGCATCTCCCGTGACAGGATTTGAACCCAGATCCCCAGGACATTACCCTGGGCCTCTGGATTACTAGTCCAGCGACAATACCACTACACCATCGCCTCCCCAAGGAGCCATCCCTGCAGCCTCTGCGGACCCTGGAAGGCTTCAGGGATCTGCGAGTGACTCAGGATGTAGGCGTTGTGCACACTCCCTGGAACCTATGCGCACACCTGCAGGATGTGTGGTCGCACACCAGCTGCACGTTCAGTGAGTGGAGGCCCTTGCAGTTGATGAAGCCCACCAAGTGTAGCGACGGAGACCTGAGCCAATCGCACCCTGCACCTGTGGGAATCCCAAAATCAGGGTGAATCCAATGGCCCTTGTATCCTGGCTGTCCCGGTCCCGGGCGAAATGCACAAAGTTGTGTGCCACGGAGAAGGTGGCATCTGTGACCTCATGGATGCAGTTGTGGGTGGCGGATTGTGACATCCCACAGAGGTCACCTGTGGAGCCCTGAAAGGAGCCACTGGCATAGAAATTGAGCACCACGGTCACTTTCATAGCCACTGGCAGGGGATGCCATCCATGTCTCCTTGGTGCCAAGTCCTGCAGTAAGTGGCAGATGTGAGCCACCAGGTCCCTAAACACGCGCAGTCGTCGGCGACACTGGTTCTCAGTCATCTGCAGGAATGGCTGGTGGCATCTATAGACCCTTGGTGTCACTAGGTGTCGACCAGCCACGGCTCGCTGTCGCACTTGGGCAGCGCGTGTGGGAGCTCCAGCAGCCCTTCTTCATGAGGTTTCTGCTCCTGCCTTTGCACAGCCAGGAGCCTCAGTCGCTCTCTCCTCCATCTTCTACAGTCTCTGTAGGCCATCAGGCATTCAGCTACGTCACCAGGATCCATGATCCTGATGTGGTCCTCCTGCAGCATGAATGGGAAAGAGACGTGGTTATCATGGCTGTACTTAGCACCTCTCCTGGCCCTGTGTGACCGCCCCTTAATGCTTCCCGGAGAGTGCTGGTCACCCCTCGGATGGCCAGAGATGATTGTGCTGCATGGCTGCCCTGTCAACCTGTGACATGGGGGACACTGGTCCAAACCAGGATGCTGAGATTGCAAGGGGCTGTGAGCATCTCCAGCAGTGACTACTATATGGCCAGCGTTGGTGGAGATATTGTACAATGTATGCAGTTTAACAGCTCCGTGGTTGAGTAGAGTGGTGGTGGACACAAAGTTGTACCGGGGTGGTCGGGGGGTGGCGAGGGGGAGTAAGGTACCACATTGCTTGCATGGGCGGGCAGGCTAGGAGCCCAACCTCAATCATATTACTGTGGCTGTGCTGACCTGTCTCAGTTGCAGAGGCATGATCAGTTTATGCAGGTGTCCCCAATGTGTGGCTATTTCCCTCATTATCCTGACCCCCCACCTCGATTGCCAGTGCATGGGATGCAACGCCAGGGAAGCACTTGACCCGGGACACTGCCCCCCACCCCTCCCGCCCCCTCCCCCCCCACCTTAGCAGTTGCCTCCGAGGCTGGCTGGCACTTGCCCCTACCCCCCGATGCACCTGAGCCCTGTAAACAACGGGCGAGCTGTGGAGACCGCTGCTGCTGCTCACCGCAGTTCCCCCAAAGTGAAGGCCGCCAAGTGCACATCCTCTGCGTGCTATTGTGAAACACCTCGGCGTGCTTTCCCGCCGACATGGACGGACGATATGGTGGGATTCCAAGACCCTGGCGGGATGGCCTTTTAATTATATGCTGATGATTTACAATTAGCTCCCTGCTGACTGATGGCGGGAAACATGGCTCACCATCAGAGGGCTGAGTGGACAATTGCGATATGCCTTCACGCTGTTGTGAAGCAGGTCGTACCTTATTTTCCGTGCACGCCACCTATCACACCTGCCAGTGGCTCCAAAAATTCCACCTGTAGACTCAAGGCATAAAACCCACTGGCACTATTAAGTACGTTTCTAAACATTTGTTTAGAATTGCTAATTTAACGGTTTGGGATATTCTTTGATATCCCAGTTTAAGGATGTGTGATAATTGTTGGAAGGAATGGTCTTTCTAAATAAAAGGAAGATTTGCATTTTATATAGCTCCTTTCATGACCACCAGATGCCTCAAAGCACTCCATAGCCATTTAAGTGCTTTTGAAAAGCAGTCACTGTTGTAATGTAGGAAATGCTGCAGCCAATTTGTGCACAGCAAGCTCCCACAACAGCAATGTGACAATGACCAGATAATCCATTTTTGTGATATTGATTGAAAGATAATTTTGACCAGGACACTTGGGCTAACTCCACTGCTCTTCATCAAGATAGTACCATGGAGTCCTTTATGTCCACCTGAGAGGGCAAACGTGACCTCAGTTTAATGCCTCATTCTCAGACAGTTCAACACTCCCTCAAAATTGCACTTAAATATCAGCATAGATTTTTGTACTCAAGCTCAGGAATGGGACTCAGGGATGAAAATGCTACCAGCTGAGACACTTTTTTCTGATACCTTCCTTTAACACAAGGCATAGTATCTGTAGGAGACCTCAGGGCAGTTATTACATGGATGAAGTGGGAAAAGGGGGGTAGAAGAAGCAATGAGAATATTGTCCACTGTGTAACATTGAAACAGACAGCAATCTCTAGAGCATTTTTTGAAGTTGAACTTTAGGTGGTCATTACAGAATGGTAAGACTAAGCATTGAATTTTGACATATGTTGTATGATTTGAAGCACATTCAGTGGGTGAATATCCTCATCATTTCCAATGAGGAAAATCAGTTGGAACCCACTCCTGCTTTGTGTGTGTGAACCTTTAAATACTTCCCCAGAATTTCCTTGTGCTTTATGAATCTTCCGACATTTCTATTGAGTCACCATTGGCCTCACTTGCATCTGTCCGGGTGGGATCCAGGGGAGCCGAAACTTGTGTTTCTTGGGCTTATACTGTTTTTGCACTCTGGGATGAATGAGATACTGTAGCTGATAAAGGTTGAAGTGAGGAGTTTGCATGCTGGAATAGCCTACAGAATCTATAGTGCTGTCTGCAGCTTGGAAATGCATTTGTTTCTAGCAGACCTGCAATTGATTCTGACTACCTCTCACAGGGTAGCAGGTGGTGATTTTGTTTTATATAAAAAAAACAGCAGTAATATAGCTAATTTTAAAGAAACTCTCAGCCTCCATGTTGGCACCTAGCTTTATTTTAATATCGTGTGCAATGCAGTGTATCAGTGTATGTAAATAAGCCGCTTCAACACATTACTTGGTAAAGTTGCATTTCTATTAGAAAACACTGAGGTGTAAATGACCAATTTTCTCTACTATTATTTACTCTGCACTGAAGCAGCATAAAACATGGCACTGTATATAAATGGTTGTTTTTCACAGATGGCAGATGAGTATCTGTGGCACTATCACAGGTGAGTTGTAGGAAGAGAGCCATCCCTTGGATTTACAAATGTCACATTAGTTTTACAGATTGGACTGGCATGCACTATTTACAGAGATTTACATTCAATAAGAAAATGCTTTGACCCATGTGAGGAGTTAAAAGAGGATCTGGAATGTTGTGCTCTCATGAATTATTGACGGCTGGTGTTAGTGAATATGTCCGCTGCTCACCTATTTACTGACATATTTTCAACTCCCAGCAGAATAGCCATAGGCAACAGTCAGTCAATATTATTCAAGGTAATTTTGCTTTTCTTAGCTTGCTGAATCAGAAACAAACAGTGATCCTTTATCATTAATGCTTTCCTTGACATCCTGGATACTGGCAACTGTACCCATCCATGCAGTTACTCAGAGACCCTAAGCATACCACACCAGGAAATGTTTCCATTGTATTAAGTATTTTTTTTGATTTCACAGGCGTCAGTGCCAATTTTCCAGACAGCAGCTTTAATTTACTTATTCCTTCAAATTTTAAATTAGCAAGAAAGTAATGATTATTGGCTGATAGGTTGAAAAAGTAATCTTGTAGCTATACTCCGTGAAGTTCCTCTTTGTACTTTCAGAACTCAGCAGGTATCAGTTCAAATAGAGAAAACCAAATTCTTTTGCAACTGGAACTCTAAACCCTCTCCTAAAAGATGGCTACTGCCCCTTCCCATTGGAAAGATCTCTCTTCCCCTTAGGCCCCTTTAGCAGAAGTACTAGACCATGCCTGTAACATAGAACATGTAAAGTACTGCTGAAATAATAAAACTACAGCTAAACTTGTAATATTTTAAACAGCTTCCGAACATGAACATAAACAAACAGCTGTCAACTGAAAAAACAGTAACCAAGACATGAATTTAACCTACCTCTGAAATCCTTTTATATATTAAAATGTTCAGCCTATTTAAAGACATATGCAGAATGCAAGGTGCTTCTTTTTATTACTACAGTCTAATCTACAAATATCAGTGTCTGGGTCTCAGACCTACATATGTACAAATGTCAATGTCCGACCTTCTAACTCTAACTTCTAGCATTACCGAACAGTCATAATCATGCACTCAAATATTATGCTCATGATTCTGATTGTGTATCTGAGTGTGATTGTTCAGAACTGTGATTGGAGAGGAAAGTCTGCTATCTTTGCTCTATAACATACACACGTAATGCCAATTTGTTGCAGATGACAGAGACCAAGGCCTGAAGTTATGGATCATGGGTCCAGTGCAAATTCTCTGAAACTGAGCACAAGAGGATTATCTTTTAAAAAGCCACGTGGATGGATAGAGCACATATTAATCAATAATAAATGTTTTACAAGTCTATTTTTATTTAACTCATTCTTTCCCATGATCTAAAAATGACAGAACTCCTCCTTCTTTCTCTCATCTCTGTGAGTTCCAGGTTTTTGTAATTCAAGCTAATCGCTGTTTTCTGTTTTATGTCTTGATCTCGTCACTCTTTTCATCCTTGCTGTTGCCTTGGCCAAGGGCCTTGGACATTGACATTGATTTCTCAGCAATAAAAGTACATGTAATGGAAGTCAAGCAATCGTGCTGGTATAACGGAGATAGATATTGCCTCCCAGGGATTTGTGATTTCCATTATTTGTAAGGGAGATCCAGCATAATTAGAAAATACCCACATGTGGTTCACTGAAAGATAAACGTCATGGACGTATATGATTCCATTCACTGCAGCTCCTGGAGAGCTATCTTCAAAAAGCTGCCCATATCCTTGAATTTGTCATTTGATTATAACTGAAAAGAAAGATGCTACAACAAATGAGGAATTTTCTGCAGAAATATCGCATCCTGAAACCAGAACATTTTTATTTTATTGCAAAAGGCTGGGTACGTCTTTTACATTTTTAACATTATTAATATTGCAGATGTGGTTTTAAAATCTAAACTGACATACAAACTAAAAGCATTTGCATAATCAGTTACTGTTTATGTTATACAAAATGAAAAACATTTATTTCTAAAAATAATTAATGATGCTTGGTTCGCACACAAAAAAATGGCATTTGTAAAACCAGTCTGTAATCATTGTAGACAAAGTGACATATTAATAAAATCATACTTCAGTTTTATTTCTCAGCCTGGAAAACTGCCCCCTTCTGCTGGAGCATGGTGATATTTCCATATTCCTTCAATGGCCCGGTACATTTGATAATACCACCTGAACCATGTTAGTTAAGAGTTTTTTTTATCAGTTAAAGCCTTATTATCTAGTACACTCCTGCCCTTCACAAACACACCTCTAATCTACCAGAAGCAATTATTAAATTCTATTGTATACTTCTTTTCAATCTTTGTTAACCAAGATGGTTAGATAGACTTAAGATATGGATAACCTTGAGCTGATTGAATTGCGGAACAAGTTCAAGGGGCTGAATGGCTCACTGCTGCTCCTATTTTCCTATGTTCCTGCCAACAATTTCCAATCTTTGGCAGAAAAAATGAATAAGGCCCAATAGCGGGTGCAGAGATCTCAAACTTTGCACTGCCTGCTCATTATAACGATTGCAGCATGCACCCCAGTACTAAATGCATTATTGAGTAGCTGAATGCCTCAGTACAAGGCCCAAGTTCATGTGAGGCTAGCACTACGTAAAGATAGCCGGCAAGGGTTAAAGCCAGACTGCATCTCTGAAAGGGGAGGTACGTTTTGGCTGCAACAGGTGCTGGAAGCAGTTGAGAAAAGTTCTTGAGCTGAAAGAACAATGCAAATGATGCAGCAGAGCACTGAGTGTGCTCCAAGTTTCTCTGATGCAACGCTGGAGGCCTTGGTGCAGGAGGAGACCTATAGAACAGTACAGAGGTGGGATCTAAATGTGATGAGTTACCATAGGCACAGGGGCCTGCAGCCAAAGCAGGTGGAAATGATAGTGCTGGTGCCAGTAACTTAGAAGGTGAGGTCACACATGCGTTCTGCTGCAGAGGGCTCATGATTGGACGTTAACGGGGCAGCATACAGAAAATGGTTGAGAGACATGCACAATGAAGTGTTTGGTGCATTGGAGGAGCATGGAGGAGTTCGGCACCAACTGCATGCAGAGCTCAGAGCCCATCCTTTCCAGCATGAAAGTGGTGACCAACTCCATTACAGCACTTATGGACTTGACCGGGATATAGAACCTGATGTTTGATGTCTCAGTTTCCATCGCAGAACAAGCAGAAGTCATCCAATGTCTGAATGTTATACTGGAAGCTCAGGCTAAAGTCATTAAATCTCAGTTTTTTGCCATGCAAATAGCTTGCTGTAATGTAAGCTCAGGCTGCTGCCATCATGGAGCTTGCATGATCTCACAGCAACCCAGGGGAAAAATTATCCCCCCATCGGGGGGGGGCGAGGAAAGGCCCGCCCAGTGTTACGCTCACCCGGAAGCGTTAAGCGCTCCCTGTGTGGTTGGGGGGGGGTAATTCCTTGAGTCGGGGCATGCCCGCGAAAGAGGTGAGAAATCTCCCTGAGGTCAGTTTGATATTTAAAAACTGACATAAAGTAGTTAAAAACTTTTAAAACATGTCCCTTCATGTGACACTGTCACATGAGATGGGACACGTCAAAGAATTAGTTTAAAAATTTTTATTGAATTTTAAAACACTTCATGAAACCTCATCCCGCCCGTGGATGAGGCTTCAGGAAAAATGCGAAGGCCGCCTGGGCTCTTCGCCTGCCCGCCAACCTTAATGTTGGACAGGCAGCTCACTTAATTGTTTAAATTAGTTTTTAACAGGCCTTAATAGGCCTTTGACAGTTCAGCGTGTGCGCAGCCAACTCGGCTGCCTGCCCACCGAACTGGAAATCTAAATGACGCGCAGTGACATCGGGACACCCGCCTGACGTCACCGCCCGTTATTTTACGTGCCGGCAAGCGGTCCTCGCCTCCACTCACCGACCGCAGAATTCAGCCCCAGGAGTTTTTCTCCAAAAGATTACGAGGATTGCTGAGACACTTCCCGAGGAGCAGTGGCACTGGCTCTAGCTCTGCGGAACACAAACGTGCTATCCTCTTTCAGAACATACGAACATATGAACAAGGAGCAGTAGGCCATTCAGGCCATCAAGCCTGCTCTGCCATTTAATAAGATCATGGCTGATTGGACAGTAGCCGGAAATCTGCATCCCACCTACCCCTGATAACCTTTCACCCACCAAGAATCTATCCAGCGCTACCTTAAAAATATTCTACTGCTTCCACCACTTTTTCAGGAAGAGAGTTCCAACGACTCACGATCCTTTGAGTGAAAAATTTCACCTCATCTGTTTTAAATGGGCGACCCCTTATTTTTAAACAGTGACCCCTAGTTCTAGATTTTTTCACAAGAGGAAACATCCTCTCCACATCCACCCTGTCAAGACCCCTCAGGATCATATATGTTTCAATTAAGTCGCCTTTTACTCTTCTAAACTCCAGTGGATACAGGCCTAATCTGTCCAACCTTTCCTCATAAGACAACCCACCCATTCCAGGTATGAGTCTGGTAAACCTTCTTTGAACTGCTTCCAGTACATTTACATCCTTCCTTAAATAAGGTGACCAATACTGTACACAGTACTCCAAATGTGATCTCACTTATGCCCTGTACAACTGAAGCATAACCTCCCTACTTTTGTATTCAATTCGCCTCGTACTAAATGCTAACATTCTATTAGCTTTCCTTATTACTTGACAGCAATTTGTCCTCTGATCTATGGCACTCTGCCAGTGGCCTTTCTGTTGCCTGTCAACCAATCAGCTGATCTGGTGTTGCTCGTACCGAGGTGGTGCAGTCTGAAGCTGGGTCTTTCTTGGCCCAGAGCTACTCAAGGGCATTCTGCAAGGCCATCTAGCCTCCCTCACTGAAAGTCAGCAATCTTTCACTAGCCATTGAGGTAACACTGCATAGGAGACTAGGACAGGCAGGCACCTGGAAGACAAGCACGAAGCGATTGTGCAAAGTGATTGGTTGATTTTTGTGGGAATGTTGAATGTTTTTTGTGTTAGAGGTGTTTTGGAATGATTCTTTAGTTGTGACTTTTATTTCAGTATTCTAGCCAAGAGGCTGCTGTGATGGTCAGTGACAGAGGGAAGGGAAGATATGCGACTGTTGTAGAATTTGAGTTGTGTTCAGTGGAACCTTAATATAAAAAAGGTGACCATGGACATCCTGTCTGGAAAGTGGGTGTGGTGGTTTCCTCCTCTTCCTCCTCCTCTTCCTGATCCTCAACTCCTTGCTGTATCCCTGGCAGCAAGGGCTGCACCTGCATGCTGACAAGGTTATGCAGGATGCAACAGACTACAACGAATCAGGGCACAGCTCCAGTGAGTACAGGAGGGCTCCGCCATCATGGTCCAGGTAGCATAACCACTTCTTGAGCACACCATTCGGCTCCTCTCTATGACGTTTCTTGTGGCAGCATGGCGTGTCATTGTATGCATGTTGCCCACATGTGCTTGGGTTTTGGAGCAGAATTATGAGCCAGCTGTTTAATGGATAACCTTGATCACCCAGATGTCACTCTCTGGTTCGACATGGTGGACCAACTGCTGAGAAATCAGCCGACTGGCGCAGAATAAATAATAATAAAAAATAAATTAATAAATACATTATGATAGCTACCAGGATTGTGGACATTCACCAACATGATGTACTGAGCATGGTCACACACCAACTGCATATTTAGGGAGTAGAACCTTTTGCGATTGTGTTACATCTTGGCATTGAGATACAGCATCCTCAAAGCCATGTGTGTGCAGTCAGTGGCACCCTGCACCATGGGGAAGCCTGTGATCCTGGACTAGGCATGTACACACTCTGCTTACTTTATTCTGGTCAAAGAGAATACTACGTACTTCCCTTCCTGGCATAAAGAGTGCTTGGTACCTCCCTTATACAGCAGTAGATGGCAAACTGGGAGATGTTACAGGTTGCACCAGCTGCAGACTGGAAATATCCCAACACAAAGCAATTCAGAGTCACGGTCAACCTTCACAGCCACAGACAGGCAGTTCTGTCTTTGCTCTGCTCTTAGTGTATAGTTCTGCAACCAAGAGGGAGCAGGTTTCCATGAGCACCTCCTTCATAAAATGGAGATAACACGCACACTGCTCTTGTTTGGGTGGAGGTAAGAGCATTGCTCCATGAGGACCTGGGTGGTTCTCATGCTGAGAACCTACCTCTGCTTCCTCTTCCTCCCTTCGTGGGCAGCTTATCCTCTTCTTTGCTGTCACTGCTCCACCCCCCTCTCATTCTGCAACCCAAGGTGGGCGGTAACTACAGCAGCCATGTCTAGGAGCAAGTGCTCTGACCAGAACCCTAGAAAGAAGAGTCATATTGGACCGCAAAACGTTAATTCTGTTTCTCCCTCCACAGATGCTGCCAGATCTGTTGAGTTTTTCCAGCACTTTCTGATTTAATCAGAAACTAATCTGAAGGTAGTTTGTGATCCCCTTAAATAGGACTGGTTAATTGGAGGGCGGATGTTATCATGCTGACAAACGTTTAGCTGTGCGTGTTTAAAAGAAACCATTAACTGGAACAACGAGGTTGAAAATGGCAGCGCAGATATCAAATCGGTGTTAAACTCTGACTGACATCACAATCTGCCTAATCTGCATACTTCCAGCCCATGCTCTTAATGCCTGCACCACTGAGCTTTCCAAAATGGCATCCAGCATGAGCTGTGCCGGAAGCGTGTACATGCAGAATGGAAGCCATTATGGAACAAATACAGCACTCGTAGTGGTGAAACTGCAGGATTGCAATTTTTGACTTCCTCTTAGCTGTTTGCTTCCAATTATTATTATCTCAGTTTCTCGTAATTTGACCTCCTTAGTTTAATGCTGGACGATTCGACACATCTTCACCGGGTCCGTTCTCCCTATACCTCTCCTTGATTTACATTTGGGGCACACCACACAATTAACAGCTACATTGATGTTCAGCCAACAAAGTTATATCTGGGGAATCATTGTTGAGATATTTCCAATGGATTTTGTTATTGTAATTCCTCTTCTTCCATATGTAACAGCAAGCTGTATTTTAATGAATAAATGTTAGAAAAGAGGACATTGGCTGTTGGCTTATTAGACAATAGAAATATTGCTGGATTGCAGTCAGCTGCAAATAAATGTGAATAGTGTATTGGCCAGGAGAAAGGAAGGAAATATATATATTTGTATATATCCCTATATCATCCTGCCTATTTTATAAAATTATTATTTTTAGTTTAAAAATGGACAAGGCTTTACCCTGACTAGCCATGACTCATACTAGAGGAATTTCTAATCTTCAGACAAACAGCAGAGACTCATTGGCCAGGATTTTTCATTGGTTGGGCGGGCTTGGCGGGAGCGGGTGGGGGCAGTCGTGGAGCCGACCGCTGCCCGTGATCAGCTCGGTATCACGATTTCACGCGGGCGGCCCAATTAATGTCCGCCCAGCGTGGAACATGAGTGGTAGCGTTGAACGTTACCTATGTGGGTGGGGGTTGGAGGGAGAGGCAGCACGGAGCTGCTTCAGGGAGATTGAAGCGATTCTTAAAAAAAATAACTGGAAACATAAAAAATTTAATGAAACATGTCCCCTCATGTGACTGTGTTACATGAGATGGGAGATGTTATTATTTTTCAAAGAAACTTTTTATTTAAGTTGTAAAAGCTTTAAGAAACCTCATCCTGCTCGTGGATGAGGTTTCCCAAAAAACGTAAAGGCTGCTTGGCCTTTTCGCCTGCCCGCCAACCATTATGGGCAGCATAAATGTGAAATTAATTAGTTTGTTAATGGCCTTAATAGGCCTTTCAATTATCGGCGGGTGCGCAGCCGACTCTGGTGCGCGCCCGCCGAATGAAATATCGCGAGACAGCGCAATGACGTCGGGACACATGCCTGACGTCGTCGTGCATCATTTTACATTCCGGCATGTCGGGCCCGCCCACGCACGCCGAAGGTAAAATTCAGCCCATTATCTCTAAAAAGGTGCCAATGCATTACCCCACACCACCCCTCACCCCCATTTCTGGAACTGCACAAAGCCTCTTTACATTTCTAAAGAAGAATTCTAGCCACCTGAGATGGTGTGTCTGCAGGGGACAAAAGGGACCCTGACTCCAGACCTGGGAAAGTACATCCTTTGTTTAAAACTCAGGAGAAGAAGTGGGAGGTATGTCACATGACCTCCCTCAAGCTGCTAGAACCTGTAATATTGCCACGTGGAACTGAACCCAGGCAACCTACCATTTTACCATCTAACAGGTAGCAGCAGAAAGAGCTCAGTCCAGGTGAAGTACCTGCCCTCATCGATATTGTGAGTTACTGGAACATTGGAACTTCTGTATCAGTGCCTTCAAGACTCATTCATCTCTACGTGCCTTCTCCCATCATGGAAGTCCTCATTTCTGGGAAGTCGGATCACCCTGCAACAGTTTCAGCCTGCTGCCCTCTGAAGGAATATGCCACTGGACTTTTGATCCTGGACTCTGGACTCAAGTGAAGCCATAACTCTTATTTTTATCGTTGCTTTGTCCTTTACCTCTTTCTTTTCCTTATCCCTCTTTTATTGTATGAGTGCAAAAAGGGACAGACATTGCGAAACCCCTTTCCCATGTTGTGTGTGTGTGTAAAATAAACCAACCCTCTTATTTTACCTTATCTCGAGTTTGTTGTGCGGTTATTAATAGAGGATTGGATCACTCCAAACTGATAGGTTGAGCCAAACACACCACCATTTATAAAGGGGTAAACCAGATATCAAAAACAACTTTATGTTTATGGACAAGTAATGAGAAGAGAAATCAGGGCTGTTTAAATTAATCTCCCTCCGATCAGTAACAATTGGCTCCAACCCCTTCAATTTGATTTGGCAAAAACAAACATTCTTGCTGCTCATTTAATAGGAACTGATGCATTTGTTACAAACTTCTATTTAAAGCATTATTTCAAGTTATTCTACCTATTTAATATTCTTCTGTTTCACTTGCTTTTGTGAAATCAACTCATTGGCTGAGAAATTCTATTGCGCTATACCATTTTTTCAGATGCTAAACAGGTGCATAAGTTCAAATGTTATTTTAAGAGGAAGAATGTGCATGGCCATGGGGAGAAAATAGGGGAATGGCACTAAGTGAATTGCTCTTTCGGAGAGCCAGTGTATACATGATGGGCCAATTGGTCTCCTGTGCTGTAACAATTCTGTGATTCAGTTTACAATAGGGCAGGCAGGAAGTGTGGGCATTGGGAAGTGCATCATATGCCATACTATATTGGGCTTCCCTATAGACATGCAACACATGCACCAGAACTACTTAAAGCAATGAAAAACATATTCAAATAAAGGTGCTCTGCTTGTTAGAGGACCCTTTTGTGATTGGATCATCCCAGCACCTCCACAACATGTGATAAACACGGCCATGATTTGTTGCACTAACAGGTTGCGTGGACCTTCATTTGAACAGGTCATGCAGGTTTGTTGCTGGTTTGTCATTTCAGGCTGCTGGTTTACTTTTACCTGATTTTCAATGGTTCACTTTGACTGATAAGAAGCCGATATTGTTGGTGTTGTTGTTTTTGTCTGCCTTCTCAAGAGTTTGACTGTAGTTACGGGTGGCCTGTGTGTGGGAGTTTGTGGACAGCACGAGTACCCCAGATTGCAGGAAATGTCCTTACCTTGAGCCACTCTAGCTGACAGTTATTGAGCGGGAGTGCAAGTTAAACACCCTCTGACATATAAGAGAGTGGGAGAAATTTCTGGATACCTTGCTCCAGAGTACAGTCACACCTCAGAGGAAAGCACAGGCAGGGGTAGGTGTAAGTGGGTCTGTCAATCAGCAGGAGGGAGGGAATCAAGGAGAAGTGAGGCCTTCAGATACTGCCCAGTGGGCCAAAAGTATTTAATATCTGTGAAGATAAGGAGAAAGGATGGAAGGATAACAGCCATGATGCTGTCCTAGGCACCAAGGAGCAAAGGGCTGTCCAAAGGATGGGGGAGCAGAATAGAAATGTAATAGTTATAGTGGGTTCAATAATTAGCATCCCCTGGATTTTATCTTGAAGGGTGTGTAACCTACTTGATGCTAAGATAAGGGATAGCAATACAGTTACAAACAAACTTGGAAAAGGAAAGGGAAGATCCAGTAGTTGTGGTTTATATCAGGACCAATGTCATAGGGAAGGAAAGGAGAATGCCCTGCTGAGTCTATTAGGAGATAGGAGCTAAATTAAATCTGGAGTTTAAGGGTGATAATCTCTGGGTTATTATCAGAGCCATTGCAGATTGGCATCAGGGCAAACAGATTAGGAAAGTTAAAGGATTGGTATGGGAAAGAGGAGTTCCATTTTATTGGACAACAGCACCAATGTTGGGACAGAAAGGACCCGTACAGCTAGGACATTCTTCACCTGAAATCGGCTAGGACCAAGCTCATTGATGAAAAGATACAGAAAGGACTTTAAACCAATAAAGGGGGAGGGGGTCATGGGGGTGGAGTGGTGTTGGGAGGGTTGCTCAGACTGTGATAAGGATAAAAAATAGCTTAAAGAGTAAAAATACAGGATGAGAGCAAATTCCCACCATTCTTACGACTGTCCTTATGACCATCAGCTTTCCTTCAGACCAGCCTTTGAGTCTGGTCTTCATTTCCTGTAAATATAAACAGAAACACCAAATGCAGAGCAAAAAACAGATTTATCAAACAACTCAATTTCATCTGTGCCTAATAGTTAATTTGTGAACGTGAGATTGAGTGATGCTGCATCATCAGGAAGGCAGGCCTCCTTGTCCTGCAGTGTATTTTTTAACACCTGCTATAAAAGCGAGAGCCTGAAGAACAGTGGGTGAGAGAAGGGGAAAAGTGGCTGCTGAAGGTAACTGCAGCTTGGTGAGATGAAAGTGTTAACGAACAAAGAGAATAAGGGTGTGAAGAAATCCAGTTGCTATGACCATGAATGTGCCCGATCACAATGGCCAGCATGTTTTCTTTGAGGTGGAGAAGATGTGCAGGCAGGCTTGGCTGCCTCCACTGTCTGGAATTGTGGGCAACCTTTTCCTGGAAGAAAGAAGGGAGAGTGTTGGTGACATCCTTGTGAGGCATTTAGAAACTGCCTGTCATGATGGAATATTTGATGAGCAAACTGTCAGGTGTGAGGAAGTGAGGGTTGCAAATGTGGTGAGTGTGTGTATATAAAGAGAAGGTGGTGTGGTGAAATACAGTGCAGTGATTGTAGGTGTAATAAACTTGGTGTACAGGACGGGTTTCTTGTAAGAAACAGTAAACTTTATTTACAGACTCCTGATGAGGCTACATGCTTGTTCCAAGACCCAGGCTACAAAGCTCTGCCCCCAAGATTCCCTGCGCTAAGAGCTGATTCGTCTGTACATTCACATAATCCCCATAACAGTAAGAAATGGTTTAACTTACAATTACTACATTCCTCCCCCTTTAATTTTGTTTTACCTTCTTATTTACAAAGGCATCTTAACCCATGTTATATACAATGATATACAGTTCATGCCATTATAAATTGAATCTTTGAGGGGAATTTCAGATTCGGGTAGAGCGAAGCAAATCTACAACTGGAGGCTCTTCCATTGGATCGACTGCAGCTTCAGGGACATCCCTAGACAATGGCAGTTCAGAATTATTTACTCCAACAGAGACATCTGGTATGTCTATTTGTCGCTCTGGCACTTCAGGGGTCGAAGTTTTGACTTTGATTTCAGGTGGATTAACTGGTTGTTGAAGGGTTTCACGACTTCTGAGATGATCCACGTGTTTCTTAACAATCCTGTTTCCACTTCTACTTGACAAGATAAAGATCCTGTTTCAGAGACAATTGTACCAGGAACCTGTCTCAGTCTAATTGCAAAATCCTGTAAAAAAAACCGTCTCTCCCACAGCAAACGCTCAACCTTTACTGTGAACGCCATGATTCACTTTGGCTTCCCTGATTTCTCTCCACCTCCCCCTCTAAATTAGGGAATACTAGACTCAATCTTGTACAAATTCAGCCCTTCAGTAACAATTCTGAAGGTGTTAAACCAGTGGTCACATGAAGAGCTGTGTGATAGCTGAACAGGGATCTTGAAATTCGTGTTTCTAATGTTCCCTCTGATAGTTTCTTCATGCTGGTTTTAAAGGTTTGTACTGCTCTTTCTGCTAACACATTGGATGAGGGATGAAAAGGTGCCATTCTGACGTGTTTAATCCCATTTAGGTTCACAAATCTTTGGAATTCAGTACTAGTGAAAGCAGTCCCATTGTCTGACACAGTAACTTCAGGTAAACCAATGAAACACTGGTGCAGTTTATCAATGGTTGCCGACGAATTAGGTGATCTCACTTCAAAAAGGTGGAATGTGCATTGATAATCACGAGAAACATGCTACCTAGAAATGGATCTACATAGTCTGTATGTAGTCTAATTCAGGGCTAACCAGGCCACTCCCATGGATGCAATGGAGCTGAAACGGGAAACTTCTGTTACTGACACTGGATGAGGTACACAGTGTTCAGCCATTTTTTCTATATCACTGTCTATACCTGACCATCAGACATAACTTTGTTTGAGCATCTTCATTTTTGAAATACCAGGATGTGCACTATGAAGTTCTAATTATGGTTCTCTTCCTTGCGCAGGGATAATGACTCTTACTCCCCATAATAAGATATCATCTTGTCAACTCAGTTCAGATCTACAGATGAAGCATGGTTTTAATTCTTCAGAAACTTGTGCATTTGACCATTCTTGTAATACCTTTTCATGGACTCTTGCAAAAATTGGATCACAATTTGTCCAATTTTTTATCTGTCTTGCGCAGACTGGTGAGGAGTGCAGGAAATTCAATGCAAGTACTACCTCTTGAGGCTCTGGAACATGAATAATACTATCTGGCAAAGGTAGATGACTGAGAGTGTCTGCATTTGTTGTATGCACACCTGGGCAGTGCATAAAAGTATACTCGTATGCCAACAAAATAAAGCCCATCTTTGAATTCTAGCAGAGGCTATCGGTGAGATTGTCTTACCTTCGCTAAACAATCCCAACAGTGGCTTATGATCTGACACTATGGTGAAGTGTTGACCATGCAAATATTGATGGAACTCCTTTACTCCAAATACGATAGATAAGCCTTCTCTTTCAATTTGTGAGTAACCTTTCTTGGCTGAATAAAGGGTTCTGGATACATATACTATTGGTCTTTCAGATCCATCCTCCATCTTTTGTGGCAATACTGCTCCCACTCCAAAGGGAGATGCATCGCAAGTACGCATCAATTCCTTAGATGGGTCATAGTGCACTAGCAGACACGATGAGTGTAAAAGTTTCTCGGCTCTTGTGAAGGCTTCCTCTTGCTATGCCTTCCAGGCCCATCTGTGGTTCTTCTTCAATAATAAATGTAAAGGGTACATTGTAGATAGATTAGGCAAGAATCCACCGTAATAGTTTACCATGCCCGAAAAAAAGACTTGAGCTCCATGATAGGAAAGGGTGCTTCCTTGATTGCCTTGACTTTCTCCTCTAATGGCTGCAACCCTTGGGCATCCACTCGATGACCCTGATATGCAACTTCCTTTGCTTGGAAAGTGCACTTTTCTATTTTCAAATGAACGCCAACCTCTAAAAATCTCTCCAGAACCTCTTCCAGGTTTGCCACATGTTCCATTTCTGTGGATCCTGTGATTAGGACATTGTCCAGGTACACTATAACTCAAGGAAGTCCTTGTAGTAAGCTTTCCATACTTCTTTGGAAAATCACACAGGCAGAGGATACACTGAAGGCTAGGCATGTATACTTGTACAGGCCCTTGTGCGTGTTTATGGTGACATAACTCCTTGATGTGTTGTCCAGCTCGAGCTGTTGATACGCATAACTCATGTCCAGTTTAGTGTAGGATCTTCTTCCTGTGAGTTTAGCATGCGGATCTTAAATCTTTGGGATTGGGTATTTGTCAAATTTTGCAACCTTGTTTGTTGTTCATTTATAATCTCCGCAGATGTGAATGGTTTGGTCTGGTTTTAGCACAGGGACTATGGGTGCTGCCCATTCTAAAAATTGGACTGGCTGTATTATTCCTAACTTCTCTAAATAACATAATTCCACATCTATCTTTTCTTTTAGAGCGTGAGGCATAGGTCTTGCCTTAAAAAACCGGGGTGTTGCTTCAGGGTCCACGTATATTTTAGCTTGTAGACCTTTGATTTTCCCTAACTCATCTCAGAATACTCAGTCATACTTTTCCAGCAACTCTGGAATTCCTTCTGTCCTGACCTGGAATTTCTGACCAGTTTAATTTGATTTCTTTCAATCAATCACGGCCCTTAAGGCTAGGTCCTTCTCTTGTTACGACAGTTATTGGCAGCTGAGCTGTCTGTTGCCTGTATGACACAGGTACAGAGGTGATGCCTTTCACCTGTATTGTTTCTCCTGTATATGCTTTTAACTGAGTAGCGGTTTTCTCCAAACTCAATGGCTGGGCACCTTCTCTGGGGTATTTAAAGATGTGTTCTCCCACCACTGTGGTCAATGCTCCTGTGTCTGCTTCCATGAGCAGAGACTTCCCATTAACTTGAAGTGTGACAGTGATTGGTTCAGTGTTCCTGGCTTTCAGATTGTGGAGGGAATAAACGTCAGGCTCAGTAACTTCTGACTCATCTATATTGTGCATTTCATTTAACTTGACTTGATGCCTGAATGGCTGTCTTGATCTGGTCCTGCACTGTTTTACAACATGCCCTTTTTGTGGCAGTCGTGGCATTCTGCCTCTTTAAACCTACAGACTTCGGGTGCATGATTTCTCCCACAATGGTAACACTTTAACTTCTAGGTTACTGGTGCACTGCTTCCAGCATTTCTTTTTGTTTTCTAGTGATAGGGACCATGTCGCACTTCGCAGTAGCCTCCCTGATCTTCCTGCCATGCCCGGCGGCAGGTTCCTGCCCTAACTGAAAAAAGGCACCATGTTGCATATTCTGCAAAGCCTGTGAGTCTCCCTCAGCACTGTCCATTGCTAGCGCTATCTCCATGGCACACTTCAGGTCTATCTCAACTTCTGCAAGCAAACGGCCGCTGAATGGCATTATCGTTTATGCCGTAAACCAAACAATCTCACAACATGTCATTTAAAGTATCACTGAAGTCACAGTGCTCCGTTAACTTTTAGCTTCATGATGTACGTTGCTATGAATTCACTGGGGGCCTTTACTCGAGAGTTAAATTTGAATCTTTGCACGATCACTGAGGGTTTGGGCTGAAAATGTCCTTTCATGAGGTTTACCAGCTCAGCGAAGGATCTGGAATTTGGCACATTTGGAGCTGTCAAGCTATGCATTAGGCTAGAGGTTTTAGTCCTGCAGACACTTAGGAGAATTGCCTTCTGTTTCTCTTCTGTCATTATTTTGTTAGCTACAAAGTAGAAACCTAATCGCTCAATGTACTGACTCCAGTCCTTGATGGATCAGTTGTATGGGTCAATTCGGCCACAGAGCGGCACTGCTGGTGAGTGTACTTCTTTTCTTTCTTCCCTTAAAAAATCGCAATACTCGCAGTCGCAAGGCAAGGTGCTGCGTCGGCGCTATTTACCCTCATCGCCAATTGGTATAAACTTGGAGTGCAGGACGGGTTTATTGTAAGAAACAGGATAGTTTATTTACAGACTCCTGATGAGGCTACATGCTTGTTCCAAGATACAGGCTAGAAAGTTCCGCCTCTATGATTCCCTGCGCTTAGGGCTGATTTATCTGTATGAGGCATGGGGTCACATGATTCCCATAACAGTAAGAACTGGTTTAACATACAGTTACTATAGTAGGCAAGTGAACAGAGGCAGGGGAGGGGTGTATTGTGAATAGTGAGGCTGAAGGTGATGGAGAAGTCAGCATAGAGTAGGAAACCAGTATTGTTATTGTAGTTTTTAATTGTTCAATTGTTCTGTGTTGGATTATGTGAGTGTGTTTGCCATTAATGCTCACTGTGCTTGATTGGTTAAGCTAGAGCTCGAGTAGATATTTTAAAGCATTATAAATAAAACCTGTTACACATGTAGAAACTGGTGTCATCTCTGTATAGATCTGATATATAAAATATACAACAAATTGGCAATGAGGATGGTCATAAAAAAAAAATTTAGTAGCCCGAGCACCATTTCCTTCTTCTCTGGGAAATCTACCGATGCCATTGGATTGATGGATTTCAGAGTTCAAGATCTACTTGCTCACTAAAGTGATGGACAGTCCAGATGTAGCAGCGATCTGCAAGAAGCAATACTTATACATTACCTTGGAGCAGAAGGCCATTCGAGCAGCTCACAGGAGATATGTCTATGTTTGATATGACAGTAAATGCACTTGAAAAATACTTAGGGCCAAAGAGAAGTGTGATGATCAAATGATACACATTTTGCCAGAAGTTCCAGGGAAATAGTGAGCCCATTAAACAATACATGGCAGCATTGCAGCAATTGGCCTCCACATGTAAATTTGGTACACTAACTAATCAGCTAATTCATGAACAATTAATTGAAGACTTCAATTCCACGAATTAGGGACTTCTCCTCATGGAGAATGATGATTTAACTTTAGAAAAAGCCACAATCTTGGCTGTCCAAATCAAATCTGCCATGTTAGATTCCAAGAGATTGCCCAGCAATACACCCTTAGACACAGGGCTGCAGACACAGCTTGCCCAACCAACTCAAGTGCAAGAGTTACAGACAAAGAGACCTCAGCAATCTCATCAGCACATGCCCCATCATGGTCAGATACCTTCAAAACTTTTCCTAAATTCTGGAGATGCTCATCAATTCACCACACCATATCCAGCTTGAGGAAAAAAGTGTAACTCATGCTTAAAGTGGAATCATTTTGCAAAGATATGCAGGTCGTCGAAGAAGAGGACTTAATTGATTCGAGGTGTGGAGGAGTCTCTTCCTGAGAGTGAGGTACAGCATGTATGTATCATTGTAGAAGGGAAAGCACCAGGACACTTTAAGGAGTGTGCAGTCAAGATTGTGGGCATCTCAGTGTCGCTTCTCATTGATGTTGGCCCCACTTTGTTTCACTCCTGTGACAGACACATTTCAAGCTTATGGTGACCTAATTATTCCAGTTTTGGGAATGATCACAGTTCCAGTACAAAAATGTCACCCTAGACAGGCTCATGTTTTATGTAGCTAAAGGCAGAAGCCTTATGGATAAAACTTTTTGATAGGCTTGGATTCAAACTACAAGACCCTACTGGAGCATACATTAACCTGATGGATGATACAGACTACACACGCTGGTATCCTTTCTTATTTACTGAATTTGAGGAGATTAAGGGGTACTATCATGCTCCTCGCATTGACACATTGATTCTGCCAGTTTCTCAAGATTTGATACAGTTGCCGTTGGCAATCCATGCCAAAGTGTCACAGGAACTGAAACAACTAGAAGCAGACAGTATCATTGAGTGAATTGATTCATCGCCATGGATATCAAATCATTGTATGATGAAAAAATTGCGAACTTAGATTATATGTTGACCCCATGAGTGGTCAACAAAGCTATCATTCCAGACAAGTATGCACTTGCTACAATTCAAAAACTATCAGCAGCATTTCATTACTCCACGGTCTTCATGAAGATCAATATGAAACAGAACTATCTTCAGATACCCCAAGCAAAGCAAAACCAATATCTTACAGCTTTTGTTACTCATGAAGGTGTGTTTCAGTACCACAGAATGCTCTATGCACTTACTGCATTCCAGAAGACCACTTCTTCGGTCTTGTCAAGTGTTGAGGGAACGCTCAACCTACTTGATGCTGTCGTTGTCCAAGGAAGAGACAAAGCAGAACGGGATCAGCAGTTATCAGTGGTGCTCACTCTACTTGCTTGACGCAATTTGATGCTCAACAAGGACAAATGCAAATTTGCGGCACCTGAGGTTTTCTTTCTAGGGCACAGAGCGATATCGGCTGGAGTAAAGCCTACATATGACAATGTCAAAGCCATGATTGTGCTTCCGATCCTGTCTAACATAAAAGAGTTGGCATTGTTCCAGAATACTACCAACTTTTATCAGAAATTCACCCTTAAGTAAGCAGAGATCATGGAGCCTCTTCAAAAGTTACTGAACAAAGATGTACAGTTGGAATGGACAATCACACAGCAAACAGCATCTGATACACTAAAGGCAAAGATAGTCAGTCCTCGCGCATTTCAACCCACATGTGGAAACATATATCTCAACAGATGTATCAGATTAAGGTTAGTGTCAGCCATTTGTTTGCATAATTTATGGCTGAGTTAGATAGATTATTGATTGATAAGGGAATCAAAGGTTATAAGGGGTAGACGGGAGAATAGAGTTGAGTCTACAATCAGATCAACCATGATCTTCTCAAATAGCAGAGCAGGCTTGAGGGGCTGAATGGCCTACATCTGCGCCTAATTTTTGTGTTCTTGTGATCACATTCTGAGGGCCAATGGCCATACCTGTCCATTTATTATACTGTGTTTGCCATTATCATGAATTAAATCTGATTTTCAATCTATTTACATGTTATGCATGATTGGCACTTCTATGTTGACCCTGTCATGTGCGGGTTTGGAAAATAAAATAGAAGTATGTACTGCAATGTACATTTTATACACAGGAGATTAATCTTTTCCATTGACTGCTAATATACAAGAAAGCAGCACGCCACCACCTTCTCAGAAGCAACTAGGGATGGGCAATAAATGCTGGCCTAGCCAGTGATGCCCACATCCCGTGAATGAATAAATAAAAAAATACAAAAAATGTCTTATCCATGTATTAATTTTTTACAGGATTAAATATTTTAAAATGATATAAATTATGCAATGTTACACATTGATAATTTAATCAAATTAGTTTGAAACCATGTGAATAATATTTCCTTCTGTCTTTGGCCCCCTCCTATTTCCTCCTACATGCTCCCCCTGGCGATATCATCTAAAACTACATCACCATTGTTAAAATGTAAGCTGGTACACCCAGTTCCATCTCACCCAAACCTCCCTTGACCCCTCCACTGTCCCCTTCCTCCACAACACTCCTGATGGCTACAACCAGAGTACAATTGGCCCTCTCCTGCCATCCTCTCCTTCCTCCCAAAGCTGACTTAAGGGCCTCTACGAGTGAGGCAGGTGGCCTGCAATTGAATTCATCAGTGTGGTGTACTGCCTGTGGAGGACAAGTTTGTGACAATCCTTGAGTTTCCACTTCAAAACTGACCTAAGCTCATTTGTAGGATGTTGTAGGGTGGCCGAGTTGTACTATTAATGATAGCGTTGATCCGCAGACACTTCTTGGGTGGAAACTTTAAGTTTATTTACAATATACTCAGCAGCAACTACATGTGTGCTTTCAACTCCAACTCTATCTCCACACTGACTGCTGAGGTAGCCCGCGCTACTCTCCTATTGGTTACTACAGACCATGTGATCTTCCTTAACAAGTATTATTCTCAAAGGTGTGAAGATGCAGAAAATTTGGATTTATTTTAAAATGCCAGCCAGGACCAGCAGCTAGGGCACCAAAGCATACACAGACAATCACAGCCTTACATGAAAGCTAAAAACCTGTACAAAGGGCTTAGCTGTAAATTTGCTTTTAGGAAATGGGAGACTCACACGGGCGGGGACACGGGATGACTCGATCAAGAAATGGGGAAGGCCATTTAACACTGGCTGATTGCCTCGAACCACATCCAGTCAGCCCCTGTAAACTCTTTGAATAGAACAAACATACGTTCTTTGCTATCTCCCAAAAGGACAATGCCCAGTCTCTGCACTGATATTACTGTACAAGAACACAATTATCAGCCCACTGGGGGGGTTATTGTGCTGAGGCCTTTGTCTAACTAATATTAGTAAAAAGTATATAAACTGTGCTCATTTGAACCTCGGTGGAGAAGCGGCTGGATTGCCCAGTGTTTGCTCCCCGCATGCGTAAGAAAGGAACTTGAATATTGCATCTGGACTCCGAGTGTTGAAATTTTGTACCAGAGTATTCCTCGGACCTTTCAATTGGTGCTGCGAGCAGGGTACAGAGGACGCCGGGCACCGACAAGAAACCTGGATGAGTCACAGTGTGAGTACATTTTTATTCATACTAAATCCGACTCTGTCCGGACCCAGGAAGTGTCAGGCGCCCCGCGTATCCGAAACCTAGGCTCCAGGCAATAGTTCAAGGGGTGGTAAGGGTGGGGTAGAAACGCTTGTATTATAGGTTGTTATAATTACATCCAGTATTAGTCGCAAGTAACGAGTTCGGTCAGAAAGTACCCAGGTAAGAACCATACCACTGACGACAACTATACCCCAACCGTCTTACCCAGAGATGGCCAGTAGTGACAAATTTGAGTGGGGACCAGGGGGATCCCTGACACAGCATTTAGCTGACAAAATAAGAAATTGATAGGCAAAATGATAAAGAACAATTGGAACCCATTTGACTCACCCACTGATCAGAGAAAATGGTGGGATAATCAGAAAAAAGACAAAGATGATAAAGCATGGATCCTAATGTTAAGACAATATGTAGAGTTAAGTAAGAAAGTAAACAGAATGTTGGCCAACAAATCCCAAAATGAAGAGCTAGTACAGGCAAAAAATCTCATGTCAGTTTCGCCAGCTTTAACACAGCCACCAGTAGCTCCACAATACGCAGATAATGGAGATTGGAACGGGCTGGCAGAACAGACAGCAGAATATGAGGAACAACGGGAAGTGGGTTGAGAATCACCACCCCCATATCCCGTGGCCCCAATTAAGATAGAGTATGTGCCCCTGGTGCCCGGACAACCAGGCAGACCAGGCACAGCACCAAACCGATTTCCGAGCCTTTAGAGCAGAAATAGCACAAGTCTTAGGGCAAGCACCAGTTAATTGGAATATAGTGACTGGAGTAAAACAAGAAAAGGGTGAAGGTGCCCATGAATATGACAATCGGAAGTTTGAGGCATATTGTAACTACGAGGGTGTAGGTGCTGCACCGAACCGAGACGATGTACAGTTTATGCAATTGTACAAGGATGGCCTTAGCCTGGCCCACCAGGCAATCCTAAACACCGGGCTAGTAGACAAGAACACATATGATGAGCTAGAAAGATGGGCCACCGGGGTAGATAACCACATAGGGAAAACTAAGATAAAGGTGTCGGCAGTGGAGGTTACGGACCCCACTGAAACGGTGGCCACCGTGTCAGTCGTCCCTAAACCCGTGGTGTGCTTTACAGTTTTAGATGTAGCCAATGGATTTTGGTCGATACCACTGGACCAGGAATCCCAAGAAAAATTCACTTTCACGGTGGGAGGGGGGCAGTATACCTGGTCGAGGCTCCCACAGGGATTCCACAACGGTCCGAACATCTTCCATCGGGTCACGAGTAGGAAGCTGAGTCAGTGTGACGTAGAGTCTTACTACAGTACAATCTTACAATATGTAGATGATATCCTAATAGTGTCAGAATCAGAAAGGGGCCACATCGGAGCTCTCCTGAAAGTCTTAAGGACACTGAAAAATGCTGGATTTAAGATAAACCCCAAAAAGGCACAAGTAGGGCAAACACCGGTTAGGTACTTAGGACAGGAGATCAGTCAGGGAAACAAGATTCTACCACAGGATAGGAAAATGGCCATCGCAGACATGCCTCGCCCCACCACAGTAAGGGGGAAAGGTGCAAGGTCATGGGGCTGTTCAGCTACTGCCGCAACTTCCCACCCCAGTTTGCAGCAACAGCCGCGCTGATACAGAGGTTAGTAAAAGGAGGAAAGCCCGGGAAATAAAAGATCAAATGGGGACCAGAGCAAGGGACAGCGTATGCTGAGTTGAAGGCTGGTCTCATGTCAGCACCAGCCCTCAAGCTACCCGACATGTCCTGTCCGTTCCACGTTTACAGCAGTATAGATGGGGATTTTTACAACGCAGCAGTGACACAACAACGAGGAGAAAGTATGAGACCCGTAGCATATTATTCCACACAGCAGCCCCCTGTAGTGAAGGGACTGGCCAGGTGCGTGGCAGCGCTAGACTGTGCCGCATGGGCAGTCCGGGTGTGTAAACCTGTCACCATGTCTGGATAAATAATACTGCACACCCAGCATACTTTAGTGGAGTTGTTAAACACTGGGAAACTGGAAGCAGCATCAGACTCCAGACGGGCGGCATGGGAAGCTGTGTTACTACAAAAAGACAAGGCAGTACAGATCATAAGGGATACTTAAATTAATCCAGCAGACGGAATGATATCTGAAGGGGAACCGCACCAGTGTCAGATGAGATTAGACCAAGAGGTGGAGTGGAGGGGCGCATCTCAGATGAACTACTTGAGAATCCAGATTTGACCCTCTATGTGGATGGATCTAGAAGATACATAAACGGGCAATTTCGGACCAGGGTGGGCAGTCGTAGACCAGAACGAAGAGGCTGTTCTAAAAGAGGGATTAGAAGGGGCCCTGTCTGCTCAGGTAGCCAAACTGATCGCCCTTATGGAGGCCCTCAAAGCGGCTAAAGGCAAGAGGGTGAACGTGTATACTGACAGCCGGTATGCATTCGGGGTAGTCCACGACTACATGGCAGCATGGAATAGGAGGGGATTCATCACCTCAGGAGGGGGGCACATAAGGCATGAGGGTATAGTACAAAAGTTAGTGGAAGAAGCTCAGGTGCCCGCAGAGGTAGCAGTTATTAAATTACAGGTGCATAGGAAGGTGGAAAACCAGCAACAAAGGGGTAATATGCTGGCAGACGCAGCGGCCAAAGAGGCAGCCGAGAAAGAGGAACCACGCATAGTCCGGGTGGCTGCTTATAGCCCAGAGGAGATGAATGTGCAGAAATTACAGGCAGATACAGATCCCAAGGAGAAGGAAAAATGGAGAAGGGCAGGGGCCACCACAGGATAAGACAGAATTTGGAGGAAAGGGCTGTTAGCAATGGCCCCGAATTGTATACAACACATCCTGTTGAAACTGTATCACAAACCAGACCACAGCGGAAGGGGCAGTTTTACAGGACCCCTTCCCGACAGCAGGGGAAATAAATACTGCCTGGTCATAATCTACCAGCTCACTAGATGGGTGGAGACTTTCCCCACCAGGGGCTGCAACGCCACCACGGTCGCAAAGATCCTCGCTTTTGAAGTGGTACCAAGATGGAGAATCCCTTTACAGATAGATTCGGATCAAGGAACGCTTTTTACGGGTAGTGTTATGAAAAGGACGTGTGAGCTACTCGGGGCAATACAGAAATTTCACGTACCTTACCAAAACTCAGGAATGGTAGAACGTATGAACCGCACATTAAAAAACGCTATTGGAAAGGCAGTCACAGCAACTGGTAGGGGATGGGTGGATGTGCTCCCCTGCATATTGATGCGACTGAGGGCTACCCCCAACAGGACAACTGGGTTAACCCCTTTATTAGTTAATGACCGGGAGGGCATAGCCACCGGAAGTGAGGATGTGGGACCCATCAGAGATAAAATTAAAAACTATATTAAGCAATTGGATGGACTGTTAAAGGAATTACAACAGGAAGTGAAGGACCAACAGGCTATCAGGGATTTAGCAGAGAGGACAAAAGGGAGGCCCCGTCACCACTGGCTGAGGTCGGAGACATGGTGTTTGTTCAAATCACCCCGAGCCAACCAGGTTTTGCCCCTAAATGGACTGGACCGTACAAAATTATTTTGACCGGTGATTCATGTGCCTGCGTCAATATGAAGGGAAAAGGTAGGTGGAAACACTGGTCGCAACTGAAAAGGTATGATGTAAGTGAGAAAGACTGAATTACCGGGCAGTGGGGGGGGAAAACGGGCAACGAGCAGTCCATACTGTGTTAGCCAAGTTGTTTTGGGATTCATTCCCAATCTGGAGGACTGGCCATCCGAAAGACAAAGGGGGAATCCTCAAATATGGGGAGAGTCACCGGGGCTGTGCACAAGGGAGAAAGCTGCCTCCTCTATACGACCTAAACCCTGGTGATCACCAGCAGTATGCTTCATTACAGAAATAACAATAACCGGGTAACCTTCACGCCAAGATGGAAAAAAGCTGGGTGTCAATAATCATTACCAGGGCCCTGGCTATCGCAGCCACCGGCATACAGAACGTAAACTGTGAAGCAGCGGCCGGTATGGGCTTATACTACAAGAATATCAGCGACGGATATCGCGTGAAAGGAGGTGTGAATGTCACAATGGAAAGGTCAATCCTCTTCAAGTGTGGCATCGGGCTTAGGCAACTATCCGTTGGAATGAGTGATGGAGAGAGCCTAGGGCAGAGCTCGGATATGGGATTGGAACTCCAATGGAAAAATGAGGGTCCAACATGCTTCCAGATCAGCAATGGCTCAGACGGACCCTGGACATGTGTGAAGGGGGCACAGGTCCAGATACAATGTGTGAGAGATTTTTCGCAATTTACCTTCACACCCCGGGACAACAACAACTGGGGTCACTGTCCTGGGGAGGAGGGCTTGGGAATGACAGATACCTGGCATTGGATCTTGAGGCCCAAACACGCAGAGTTGACCACAACGACGGACCCCCAGACCGACACCACCCTGCTATCACAGGACACAACGACACCACAGAGAATATCTTACCCAGCCATGACCCCTGGGCCACAGAATGGACTGTGAGTGTATATGGACGGTGAACTATTGTATGATTAACGTTAAACATGAAATTATACCGGTAATTGTGAACCTGGCAGGTATACAACTGGCTGAGTATTGCAGTAACCAAGCGCCCCTATGAAAACTATACAAATTACTGAGTAAGGCTGTGATTAATCAGGCGGCCGATGCCACGGATGCCACTAGATTCAGGGGACATGCTGCCTTCCACCGCCAGAAGAGAGGGTTAGTTAACAAAGTACTGACAGGGGTGAACACAGGGACTTCCCTGGTAAACTCTCTCGACATTCAAGGAATCAACTCCAAGGTCACAAATCTTAAAGGGATTATGAGGCAGCTGCTCTTAACAGCAGCGAGGGGCGGAGAAACGGCAGCGGCCCTAGGGGGCAAGAGTGTGGCATCTCCATTGCAAAGCGTACATGTTATAGGGACCCATGCTAAAACCACCAGCCAACTAATAGAAAGGGAGGAATGACAAGAGGACAGCACCCAAAAAAGCCAGCTGTGCCACGCTTACGGCCAGTGGATGATCGGGCAATTCAGACACAATCTGGCCCAGATCCAAAGTGGGGAGGTACCGGGCTGGACCAACAGTACCTGCTTGTGGGGGATGGCCAAGAACCCAGGCGTCATTGACGCCTGTACATTGAAAGGAATGTCCAGGGTGTATTTGATGATTCAGAAGTGCACCACAAACCAATGAATGTGATAGGTATGGTATGGGCAATCCCCTCAGTCAGACCAGACACGGGCCCGCACCCTCAGTACCAAGTGGAGAACATTGGGTTAATCCAAGACAATGACTCCCTCCGGTACTACCCCATAGACATGCATGCCATACACTAGAATGAGGGCATACACGGAGTATCACTGATCGGGTGCAGGAGGAAAGGTAGCCTCACGATTTTCCCCCATCCAGTTGGAATGGGGGCTGCTGGACGAATGCGGGTACAACCGAACGGAGGGTTGTATGTTATAAATTACCCACAGAGAAAACCATCACACCCGCTCAGGATACAAGGGAAAGGGGGAATACTGTGTGACAACTACTGAGCAGTCATACACGTACGGGAGCCTACATTGCAACATCACCACCCCCAACTTCTGCTTTAAACCCCAGCTCCCAGTTACTATCAGACACACGCAAATGGTGTACATCCAACAAAGGGATCAGGTCTCAGTCAATGCCTCTGACACACTCCACGATACCCTGGAACAGTATGAGGAACCTAAGCAGGTCCCAATTCCCCACCTTACTGAAAGTCTGACAAAGATTAAAGGTGACTTACGAAAGGTGATGAAGCAGTATTATGTGTTACAGGCGGTGTTTAAAAGGCTAATCAATAATATGGAAGAGCAATTGACAAATCTGACATGGTGGGAGAAAGTGTGGGACTAGGGGCTGAATGTGGATATACACCCCTGGATAAGAATAATCTCTCATATACTCGTCGCAGTGCAGCTAGTGTTAGCATTGGGGTGGGGAACTGCAGCATGTCGCACCTGTAAGAAGGAAGCCCTTAGACATAGGACAAAAATAATGTTAAAGGAGCAACAACGGCTGCTGGGGCAGGACACTAGATTAATGTAGTAGGGTCCCAGCCTCCCGTCTTGGTGGCCGCACACCACTGGAAAGATAGGAGTCTCAGACACTAGGAAGCTTAAAAACTTGGGGAGAGGTCCGGGTGATGCCATGGCCCATAGGACTTGCTCAGATTGGTACCACCGGAGCCATGACAGAATCATCGGATGCAGATTAATTGTCTAGCTTATCCTAACAGTTACGCATCCAAAAGGGGGGACTGAAGATGCAGAAAATTTGGATTTATTTTAAAGTGCTAGCCAGGACCAGCAGCTAGGGTGCCAAAGCTTACACAGACAATCACAGCCTTACAAGAAAGCTAAAAACCTGTACAAAGGGCTCAGCTGTAAATTTGCAGTTAGGAAGTGGGAGACACACATGGGCGGGGATACAGGATGACTCGATCAAGAAATGGGGAAGGCCATTTAACATCGTCTGATAGCCTCGAACCACATCCAGTCAGCCCCTGTAAACTGAATAGAACAAACATACATTCTTTGCTATCTCCCAAAAGGACAATGCCCAGTCTCTGCACTGCAATTACTGTACAAGAACACAATTATCAGCCCACCAGGAGGGTCATTGTGCTGTGGCCTTTGTCTAATTAATACCATTAAGTTGTAACTGATAGTAAAAAGTATATAAACTGTGCTCATTCGAACCTCGGTGGAGAAGCGGCTGGATTGCCCAGTGTTTGCTCTCCACATGCGTAATAAAGGAACCACTTGAATATTGTATCTGGACTCCGAGTGTTGAAATTTTGTACCAGAGTATTCCTCAGACCTTTCAGGTGCATTACACACTAAATAAAACCGTAATTACTACATAGGACATAGCATCTTATGTCAAATGAACAGTTGTTTGATAATTGTTATTTCTATGTGCTGGAAAATAAATGATGATTTATGATGACGTAGATTACTTTGGTTAAAGAAGTAAAAATAGTTGCATTTAACAAATGACATGTACTTGAATGTCTCTAATATACGGTTTATGTCTATAGTTTAGTTACAGAAAGATTCTACCGTTTGAACATTAACTTAATGAGTCCTGACTAAGTGATATCAAACAGTAAATCAAAATTGCTTCTAAGCATATTTGATTAATCCAATTCTTTTCCTTTTATATTTTTCTTTGATCAAGCAGAAATGTTACCTGTAATTATGGTTCATTAATCTATCGTACCATTAATTCTCAAAAGTATTTTCTCAAAAGCAACTTCCACTTATACCATCTGCCATTTCCCCAAGATGGTAGATAACCACTTGCTTCATTGTTTCAACCCAACACATAGTTATTGGATAATATACAAGCACGATCTTCTGATAGTCTAGACCAATTCCCGTGGACTTCTTCAGGTGTGTCAGGTAAGGTCAAGAATCATTATTGAGATCCTTCCACTCCGCGATACAGAACATAGCTGTCCCAACATCATCAGGCCATCAGGGGCTCTTGTTTGATTCTAATTCACCCTATACAAGCTTGGGAACTATGCTGTGTTATATAAGTATGTAAGACCTTTGTATAAACCACTCTAGTTGCTATTTAAATGGAGGCATTAATTCACTTAAAATATTCACCTCTATTAAAATAGTGGGGAAGGTAACTTCAAACACACTAAGCATTTGTATGGTAACAGTGTAGAGCATAACTTCTAAACCAAGTTCTTCATTGGTAATACTTGTTGACTGCATTTTTGTATTTGTCAAAGCTGCATTTAGCGTAACCCATTGTAGTGGGTCGGAACACCATAGGATACCCCCCCAAAACATGTGTGGGGATTGCGGATTGGGATTAATTTGTGCCCGTTGCTTTTTCTGCAGGCAGCGCACCAACTTCATACTTCCTGCTAATTTACATGATTGCAGCAGAAAGCCAGCACTACCCAACCTGTTGAGTGGCTTCTTGACTGAGCAGAAGGCCCAAAATCATGAGAGGCTAGCATCAGTTCAAAGTAACCTGGACTTTTTAAAGGGAGCAGGCATTGTGGCTGAGTATAAATGTTGGAAGTCATTCTACAATGAGTTCTGGCCTGGGAAAGACATAAGAATAATATAAAATAGGAGAAAGCTGGCTTTAACATTTTCTGACGCTGTACTGGAGACTTGATCAAGGAGGTGCAGAGGAGAGGGCATAGCATTTCCCCACAGGGTCCAAGAGACCCTCGAGGTAAACTCTCAGATGGCAGTGGGAGCTGAGAACTGTGGAGGTCAATGCCAAGCGTTCTGAGCACCTGAATGCAGTGCTGCAAGAAGCTCAATATCTTCATATGAGTGGACAAGGTCAGTGAATGCATCTTCAAATGTCATATCCCATCAGCTGGGCCACTAGCCTCAACCACTGCTCAATGCATCACAGCGCCATTACTCACCTTTCAACACCTATATCAATCTAACATTCATAGCTTCACCTCACTCTCACACACTTAGCACTGCTGCAAGCCTCACATCCACAACTTGCAGCTTGAACACACTGTCAGCTATTCAACCATGACAGGTACATCACCCAAACACATTGCACTGCACTCACTGGCACACTTTCCTCTCTCTTGCAGGCCAAGTTGGCACATAACTGCTGGGAGCAGAAGCTAACTGGTGGGGGATAGGCATGGCTGTATCTCCTTACCTCAATGGAGGACGCAGTGCTCACTATCATTAATGCAACCAATGCTGAGTGGTGGAGCTGAAACAATAGAAGCTAGCTGCATCCTCATGCTGAATCCTCCTTCTCATGTCCCACCTGCACCTCAACCCACAATCTCTTCTGATTTAGAAGTTGCACACATTGTGAGCATGCATTTCTTATTTCAGGCCTCCCCACATCACAACCCTATCCTAGATCCTTTCTCCTTTCAGATACTGAAGAGCTGCCACTGCAGACAGTGGTGGAAGAGCAACAGATGGAAGAACAAGAAGACACTGATGATGAAGAAACATCATAACTAGCTCTCAAACTCATCGCCACCAGTTCAGATACTGACACTGCATGTGATTTACAGGACAGCATAGAGATAGATCTGCACATGGTGAGACATTGAGCAGGGGTGACCTGCAGAGGATGAAGTTGCATATGAGTTCTGCTGCAGAGGACTCAGATGAGGATTCTGATGAGGCAGGCTGAAGAAGACTGAAGGGCATGCACAATGAAATGCTTGATGCATTGGCAGCATCCACCTCGCTGTCCAGAATGGCGGGAACTCGCGCCTGATTCTGCTCTTGGAGGATCATTAATTATGCAAATTGTGTATTGGTCTAAATCAGCTGGCGGGTCGGGAGTTGACTCGTGTGGCCGTCAGCTGGTGGGTTCGATGGTCTGGGCGCCATATTTAAAGGCCAGTCCAACACACAATCTCACTCTGTCCAGCCCACCAGAGATATCTGGCAGCCAGAGGAAGACTGAGAGCCTGAAGAAGAAGGGCAGCACCCCGCTTCACGTTCCAGGCCCTCCAGGCCTTGATCAGAGGGGTGCAGGTGCAAAGGCACATCCTCTATCCCAGGGATGAGTGCAGGAAGCACAGCAGCCTCACCTCTCTGGCCTGGGAGGCGGTCATGGAGCAGATCAGTATGACTGGCAACCGCGCCCGAAACACCATCCAGTGCAGGAAGAGGATGAATGATCTCATCCACCCCGCCAGGGTAAGTCATCCTTCAACTCCCTCCAATATCAAACTCTCATCATGGCATCATGCAATCAAACGGCTACTCTCTTCAGGAATCTCACACAACCATTAGTGGGGGACACATATCACCACTCAATCTCTCACCGGGACTTTCACATCACCACCATCCCATCTATCATGTTTCTCACACTCCATCCTCTGGCCCTTCTGGGGAGGGCTCACCGCACACAGGGGACATGCATCTAACCCAATCTCTGCTCCATCCCTTCTCAGCACATGCCTTTCTTTCTTCTTCATACAGGCCAAGCTGGTGCACGACAGGCCGAGAGATCACAGGCCAGGGGATGGACGGCCGACGTCATTGCCCTCACTGAGTTTGAGGAGACTGCAGACGAGCTGACTGGGGGGGACAGGGATCGCTCCTGTGGGGAGGGGGAGATCGGCCTCTCCCAGCAACCTAGTACAAATCACAGCTCCATCACTTCATCAAATCCTGACAATCACAGTGTGTCACACGCAGTCTTATCTAGCTCATGCTCAGCAACTGAAACTCTATTTTCTATTTTTTAGGCACCAGCAGATTGAGGCCCCCAAACCAGTCCAGCACCAGTGTGAGCCCCCAGACTACATCTGAAGATGAAACTCTGGAAGAACTGTCACAGCGCTCACCCACACCCTCCACCAGCTCAGAGACACACGTCAGTGGGGCACAGCTGTCGATTAAGCTCAGCCTCACTTTCTGGGGAACACCTCACTGGCACTTCCCCACAGCAGTTGGAGGCAGGGACAGCTTAAGTCTCTGGCACTCGGAGGGCTGCTGGAGGCCAGCAGCCTGCTCAGTCCGAGTCAGATGATGAGCCTCTGGAAGTGGTCGCCAAATCAATGCTGTCGATGCAACAACAGGTGGCGGAACATCAGGCAGAGATTCGACAGTCACTCAGCAGACTAGAGCAAACGATGGAGGGGTCTGTCCGCATTCTGTCTGATGTCGTGGCTCCAACACATGAGCACCTCGCGGTCACCTTGGGAAGGCTGGCAACCACCTTGGAGACCTTGGTCCAGTAGGTCTTGCACCTGAAGCGCATTAATTGGTCAGCCAGCCTGAAATCGTGGTTGGGGGCCAATCGCGGGCAGCAGTCTGTTCCCCGGCCACTTCTGGGCCTGCTGATCACGCCCGCACGACCTAAATATCCTGCCCTATGTACTTTTTCACAAGGGCAGAAGGATCACATCTTGTAATGCATAAGGCATTATTCTTCTGCTAAGGTAGAGCTGCATTCTCTAAGATTACAAATTGTAATTGTTGTTAAGTAAACACAAAGTTAGGTCAGTCAGAGCTTAATTATTATTTGGTATGGGAACTTTACAGATAGATATGTTTCAGAAATTGCAAACCAGAAGCACACAGCATTTTAAACGCCTGTCTTTTTTCCCTTTTTAAAGTGTGACTGCTAAGGTCAATCAGAGGGTATAGACAGTCTGACTGTTCTCCCAGTGAAGTATTTCTGTTTACATTGAAAATGATTAGTTTTTTCTTCTTCGTTTAATAGTTCTTTGAAGTGTGACACAGAAACGAGAAAGCATACTGCCAAACGTGACAGTAAAAACTAGATGTGCTATATATATATTGACTCATAGGAATTATTTGGGTCAGTGAAATGCTTTGTTAAATGTATTACAACATTTCTCCACTGAATATTAACCGGTCTCTTGAATTTTTCAAGTACAGTTTGACACTTCTAGCAAAATTTAAACAAAATAATATAAAATATGGAACTTACTCAGCACACATTTTCTTTTTTCATCAATGAGAACTGCTCAGCAGTTTTCCATGTTCACGAATATGGCATAAACATTTACTATCAATGATAGTTTACTTTTCTTACTATGATATTTAACTATGGCTTGAGAGGGCAAAGGGAAAGCAAAATTGTATCTATATAGTACTTCAAATAAAAATGTGGGCAGCATGGTACAATGCCTTAATCGGAGCAGGTTTGTTTTGTTTTAAAACAACAGATTTAAAATAATGACACATCTCTGTCACAAGAGCTTTTTATGTTTGAGAAACATGCAGAAATTGAACAGAATTATGGGTCCTCGAAACAACTAATCACATTTAAACCAAATCTGAATGTAGATATTTTTTAAAAATGCAACAAAGTCCAACTCCTGAACATTACAGTCTATAAAAGCTTCACTGTGCTTTGCGCTGAAGTGCAATGTTTCCTGAGCCACTGGAACCTATTACCTCTTTAGTGCATAATAATTGTGCACTTTTTGAAATATGTTAACTTTCAGAAAATAAAACTGTATGACTATATTTATATTTGTGCTGCTCTGCTCAAAGTATCAAACTAATTTGTTGTTGTGTAGTGGAAGTTTTTCTCTAAGAAAACAATTACTGTGAAATATTTATCTGTTTTTCATTTGAACACAATGAATGCTTAGACAGGACAGAAAACCCTCAAAGCTGCAGCAATCCTACATGGTAAAGCTGAATAAACAAACTCTATTTAGACTGGTCATCAATCATGTCATTTGATTCACTGTATATTGTGTGTGGGACAGTTGTTTTATCTAAAACCTCTGTCCGTAAAAATCCATAACAATAAAGTTGTTTATTTGACACATGTTTTGAACCCTGAATTTTAACTTTTAATGTATGCTGAAATATGTTCTCTTTGAAGTTCAAGGAAAACATTTCTATGAAGTTAAAGATTCAGCAAAACAAATTCAGTAGAAGCAACACTCAAATGAGAAAAAAATTGAAATTATAATGTTGTTTAGGTAATGCTGCAAAAGAGCATCAATTGTTAATAGTCACCAAAAAATGTGCAATTTGTAAAGTGTATGACATGAAAAGAAGTTTCACTACAAACACTACTGCTACATAAAAGATATCCTTGGCACGTTGTCTTTAGCCATTTGTTCAAATGCACACCATGGGCAGAATTCGCTCGGCCCATCGCTGGCGGGATGTTCCGGTCCCACTAATGCGGACAGGGATTTCAATGGCTCGCCGGCCCACCGTGGAAAAACCCACGGCAGGGGGGCTGGAAAATTCTGCCCGATGAGTGAGTTATTGGTTCCATACTGAAAAATGGGCCAAAACCAATTTCGAAGCCAATACTATGTGGAATAGAAAAGCAAAATATTGTGGATGCTGGAAATCTCAAAATTATAAATAGAAAGTGCTGAAAACACTCTGCAGGTCACACAGTCTGCGGAGAGAGAAACAGAGTTAATGAAAATGTTAACTGCTTCTCTCTCCAACGACGCTGCCTGACCAGCTGAGTACTTCCAATATGTAAAATAGACTGGTGTAGGAATGATCTACTCTTTGCCGGGTTTCAAATTTTTACAGTGCCTCTTGAACTACATTGATGGAGGAGAACTCGGTATTGACAAGATTCCTTCATGCTATCCTTAAAAAAAATGAATGTTTCATTTTCCCTTGGAAAGTTAGTAGCATTTTTAAGTCAGGCTGTTAAAATAATTCAAAATCGTAGGTAAATTTGTGCTATCAGCTTATGCCCACTGAAAATTGGATTCCAACTGGCTAAATTTAGAATCTTTACTACCATTTGAAAGGAAAATTTCATCACATCAGTTTGAGTAGGATTGTGACAGGCCCAAAATGTGAAAGGATATTCTAATCCATTGTGTCATCAACTTGACATGAACATGCATGACAGGTAAGAGGAGGCAAATCCCAAGTTTCAACAGATTCTGAAGGTCACAAGACATTTAGGTAACTCCAGTATTATCTCAAATACTTCCAGATCAAAAGCACTAATTATATTGTACCTGAACTTAACTCCAATGCCAAACTCAGTGTGGCAGGGGATTCAACTGTGATTCGTACTAATTATGAGATTCATCAGAATAACTCTTAAACCCCTCTTCATTCTGTATTTATCTAGAATATACAAGACTGTGTTAAAGGCTGCTTCAATTTATATGCTGAGTTTCAGTGGGAGATTTTATGAAACTCATTTTGAATGTGAAGTTCAGATGAATTCTCTACTGTCTTGTTTAGTATGATGGGTTAATAGTTATGTTAATGAGTCAGTGATGTAGATCATGACTTAACAGTGACATCAGCAGTCATGTGTTAGACACTTAGTAGAGCAGATGGAATAGTCTGTACGCAAGAGAGACGTGCGTGCCCACCTGGTAGCTCATCATGTATATAGTGTAAATAAAGCAGTTTGAAGTAACCCTTCTGAGTCAGGCCACAGTTACTCAAGATAAGATAGACCATGCAACCAGCAAACAGAACATGGTAGCAGCAGCAGTAACACCAATCTAATGAA
The DNA here is from genome assembly GCF_964194155.1 of Cetorhinus maximus. Lineage (NCBI taxonomy): Eukaryota > Metazoa > Chordata > Chondrichthyes > Lamniformes > Cetorhinidae > Cetorhinus > Cetorhinus maximus. The sequence goes on along the minus strand of NC_135884.1, from coordinate 48,490,702 downwards.
AGGTTGGTGCCATTGACAAAACACCCAAGGTGTGAAACTGGAAGGAAACATGATTGAAGCAAGAAACTGCAGATGTACATGAGAAGGAAGCAAACAGGAAAGTGGTAGCAGTGGCAGCACCAGACGAGCAGTCACTACCCCTACCCTGTCTGTTTGAAAGTCTTGAGGGCTTGCACAAGAGCCAACATTGGAAGTCATGGAGGGAGAACTTCCTAAGGTATCGAGCAGCATTGGGTCTACTTCCCAAAGAGCAGATGCACCAGATTAGTTAATTCCTCTACACTGCAGGGCCTATTACTGATGATGTCCTCCTGAGACTGGGGGTAGAAGAGATCTCCGCAGTCTTCGAAACTATCCCAAAAGCCTTTGATGCATAATCTACTCCAAGACAGAATCTTTTCGTTGAGTGAGCATGATTCAATGAGAGAGCCCAAAGACCACTGGAATACGTCGAATCATTCCTTACTGACCTGTATAGGTTGGCTAGTTGTTGCAGTTATGGGGCATTGAAAGATGAACTTATTTGTGACCACATTGGTCGTCAGAGTCCACAATGAAGAGCTGACAGGTTTTTTACAGACAAAAGACAACCTCACTCTTGATCAAGTGCTTCAATACATTAGGCAGGCTGAACTTAGGAAGCAAAATTGGTCCCTCATCCACCGACACACCAAGGCTTCAGAAACATCTGCTAGACGCTTAGGCCTAAAGGTGGTAGGCCCCACCCACTCAAAAGCCTGTAAAAATGGCCAAAAGGGCAGGAAACCCTACAGCAGCCATCTTGAAGTGCTTACGCTGTATTGCAAAGAAGCAGCACAGACACCATGATTGCCCAGCAGGGGGCGCAGAGTGCTTCCAATGGAGGGAGACGGGACACTTTAAGGAGTTCTGTAAAGTTAAAAATTTCTCTAAGGGAAGAAAGCAACAAAATAGATGTGGCACACGGGTTACTCCAAATAATGAGCATAAACAAACAACTGTCATCAGAGATTTCCTTGGAGAAGTAAAGGACCATGAACAAGATTTTCTGTCTGTTATTTTGGAAGTTAAAGCTATTCAAATTAACTTCAAATTTTACACTGCAGCTGATATTTCAATACTGGCTGATCATTTGGTATGGCTCAACACAATTCCTGTGCAACCATCAAACGTCAAACTTCAAGGTCCAGGTGGAACGAATCTGCAAGTAAAAGGTCAGATCACTGCCACTGTTCGCCACAAGGGGCGACAGATCATGGAAACCCTCTATATCTTGCGTAATCAAAAAATCTCTTTACACAGCAGAAATGCATGCATGCAACCAGACAACATACAAATTGGGAGCAAGAGTAGGTCATTTGGCCCTACGAGTCTGCTCCAGCATCAAATAAGATCATGACTGATCTGATTGTGGCCTCAACTCCACATTCTGCATGCCCCCGATAACATTCTGTGAAAATTGGATGAAGCCCTACAAATGGACAACAGGACAGAATTGCGCTAAGAATTCCCACAGCTTTTCAGGGGCTCGGTAAGCTCAAACATGAATACCACGTAATTGTTTCCAGAATAGTATGCCTATTTGCCCTTGGAAGTGTACCACATCCACTGTTGCCAAAAGCCGAAGAGGAACTCGACAGAATGCTACATAGAGCAGTCATATCACCTGTCACGGGGCCAACACGGTGATGTTCGGGCTAGTAACAGCCCCCAAACCGAATGGTCAGCTCCGCCTTTGAGTTTACCTCATGCAATTAAACAAAGCAGTCCAGAGAGAAATCCACCCTATGGCATCAGCGGGTGACAGCTTGGCAAAACTTGCCAACAGTGTTCTCTTCATTAAACCTGATGCTAATAGTGAGTTTTGGCAAACACTCCTCGACCAGCAGTCCAGGCCGTTAACAACATTATCACACCATTTCCTCGCTTTTGTTGTAGTTGTCTTCCCTTTGGGATATCATCAGCTCCGGACATATTGCAGCCAACCATGTCAAATATTCTAGAAGATAAACAAGGAATCACTTGTCACATGGATGTCCTTATCCATGGGCTCACAAGACAGGAGCATGACCACAGAGTTTGGGAGGTTTTCAAAGCCCTACAAGAGGCAGGCCTCAGCTTAAATGAGAAATGTGAATTTGCCAAAATTACTATCAAATTTTTGGGGCACACCATCCAAAGACAGGGTATAATGTTAGATCCTCAAAAAACAAAAGCCATCAGTGAGTTTGTGCAACCGAAATGTGTAAATGATGTCCCGAAGTTCCTTAGAATGATCAGTCACGTTGGCAAATTTATTCCAAATCTAGCCATCATTATTGAACCTTATGAAAGGGCCAACAGTGGTTCTGGGGCATTGAGCAAACCGATGCATTTCAACGTATCAAGGAAAGGCTTGCCTCTTCAGATATGCTAGCACATTATGATCCAACATTGGCCACAGAGGTGGCTGCCGATGCATCCTCAACAGGCCTTGGAGCTGTACACATTCAAGTTCAGAAGAATGGCAACAGGAAGCCTGTATACTTTGCCTCTAGAGCGTTTGCAGAAACGGAGCAACACTATGGCAACCATAGAGAAGGAAGCATTGGCAGTGACATCGGCAGTAGAAAGGTTCTCTGACTACTTGAGGGGTATACCTTGCCAAATTGAGACTGACCATAAACCATTAATCACCCTCTTGAATTGCACAGAGATTGTCAAAATGCCCCTACGCATTCAAAGGTTCATGGTTCAGTTGATGCGGTATCAGTTCATGGCCATGTATGTGCCAGGAAAATTGCAGATCACAGCTGATGCCCTATCCAGAACCACAGCGACTCAAGCCATTACCAAGGACTTCATACTTGTTTCTGAGGTGGAAGCATTCTCATCAATTATAACAAATTCCCTACCAGTCTCCGCAAGAAAGCTGCAAGACATCTGAAAAACACAGAAGGAGGACACGGAGTGTGTCCAAGTCCAAGAATTTTGCCAGTCAAGTTAGTTCAAATACAGTCCCACTAACCAGCTCCTACACAAATATCATGAACAAGGCAAGCAGCTAATGATAGTGGATGATTTTCTGGTCTTCAACCACCGTCTGGTCTTTCCCAAGACGATGAGGGAAGAGATTCTCCATAGACTCCATGGTGGTCATTTGGGGTAAGTGAAGTATAGAGCAATTGTACAGCATTCTGTGTGGTGGCCAGGCATTTGAAAGGATATCCAAGATTTTGTCTTATCCTGCCACGCTTGCGAAATTAAAAGCCAGCCACCCACAGAGCATCTATTACCTCCCTGTTTCCCAGTTACATCTAGGCAGAAACTGGGACTCAACCTCTTCGACTTTCAAGGAAAAGCATTTGTTATTTTTGTTTATTAGTCTAGATGGTTAGAAGCTGCCAGACTCCGCACAACGATGACTGAGACTATGATAAGGGCGTTGCAGAACATGTTCTCCCCACATGGGTTTCCAGATGAAATTGTCTCAAATCATGAGCCACAATTCATCAATGAACACTGCAAAAAATTTACAGACATCTGTGGGATCGCCCATGTAACAAGTTCTCTTCGCCACCCACAAACCAAGGGAGAGGCTAAAAGTGCCATGAGAATCATCAATAGGTTAATGGCCAAGAATTCTGCCTGGAATTCAGCTCTACTGTAGTATAGAGTTACACCTTTAACTAATGGTTTTTCACCAGCAGAACTGCTCCTGGGCTGACGGCTGAAGACACAAGTCCCTCTGCTGCCACAGGACCTGCAGCCCAACGTTATGGCAACTGACCATAAAAGCGTGAGGAACATGGAGACTGGCCTACGCGATAAGCAGAAGAACTGGTGTAACTCCAGATATAGGGCGGAATTTTTCCAGTTTTGCACTAAATGCGATAGCAGGCAGGTAAAATGACACTGGCCACGATGGCGGGCTTTCACACCGTATCGTCCCAAACCTGCCTCATTATTTATGCACTCCCAGGAAACATGCCGTTTCCATGGTGGATGGCCTCTCATTTGCCTGCCTGCCATCACCCCGCTACTGCATCACGCTGGGCGCCATGCGTAAAGCCCAGTTGCAAGCACACATCTCAGTGCTTCCAGCTCACCACTGCTGCACGGAAGACAAGGACCTGAAACTGAATAAGACTGCAACTCCCAGGTTCAGCGACGCCTCTCTCTCGAGTGATTTTGGATGCCGTGGAGGCCCGCCATGATGTCCTCTACCCCCCCTCTGGCCGCAAGATGGGCAGCAACAGCACTAATCCAGCTTGGGAGGCGGTGGCAGCAGTGGTCAATGCCAATACCCTGTAAAGGAGGACAGCCACCCAGTGCCGCAAGAGGATGAATGATCTCTTCCATTCTGCAAGGGTAAGTCACTCATCTCATCACTCTCAACTCACACACTCACAAATCCATCACACATCCACAGTGATCTCACTTGCTGCCAGTTCAAGGGACATCACCATTCACTCCCTCACACTCACCGTCATTGTCCTCATCCCGTCCCTGGGATCACTCAACACCCACAAATGCCAGGCATACTTGTCATCTGGGCTGGCAGATCTATCCATGCAGGACAAGCTGGTACACAACAAGAGGGAGAGGTCGCAGACCGGTGGAGGATTGTCCGAAATCAAGGTCCTCACGGACTTTGAAAACAGAGTCATCCAGCTGGCCGGTGAGGATCTGGACCGTTCCTGTGCTGATGGTGAGGTCGGTGGTGCTCTACCAAGTGAGGATCCAGCAGTGCAACATCCATCGTACAACCATGCTGTGAGTGATGTGTCCTCTTTCACAGGCCACTGCCATGCACTAATTATCTCCCCTTGCTTTCGCAGGCACATCTGCCAAACAGCCGACAGAGTCAAAGACTCAGAGCCTCCAATCAAGCCCCAAAGGAACCTTTGAAGAGGATTCTGAAGGCACCCTCCCTGATGTCCTGTCACAGCACTCATCCACAACCCCACCAGTGCAGAGACACACACCTTGGTGGGACCTAGCTTTAGAGTAGCCTTGGGATCACAATCTGGAGAGCATATTGCACTGTCTGATCCACAGCAGGTGGGGCCAGGGACTTCCCAAGCATCCAACACTCGAAGGACTGCTGGAAGCCAGAAATTTGCTGAGTCTGAGTCAGATGAGGAGCCTCTGGACTCGGTCATGTCACAGATGCTGGAGCTGCAAAGGCAAGTTCAGGAACATCAGAAAGGGATATCCACTACACCCCTCAGATTGTAAGGCTCGATGGAAGAGTTCATCTGCCTTCAGTCTGAGGTGATAGCACCGGCATGCCAATGCACCGAGGTCAACACTGGTAGGATGGTGGTCCCCATGGAGACCTTGGTCCAGAACTTCACTCCTGCACTGCTGTGTGGACTTAACTCCATCGCTGATGCCATAGTTGGCCTCCAACAGTGTGTATGCGAGAGGAGGGCCTGGCAGCCGGATCTCACTCCAGTTATCTCTGCTCCTCAAGGAGTCACCCTGGGGCCACCTGGCACCCATAGGGAGAAGGATCTGAGGTGTACACTTTGGGCGCATCCATTCAGGTGACTCCAGGAGTGTCTGGCCCATCCGACTCCCCTCTTCCTTTGATCTCAGTCGCAGGCCGAGGAGGGTGCCACTGCCACACAGCAGGACCCTGAAAGCAGGTCGGGGCCCTCAAGTCTCGGCCCTCCAGAGGACGCCCGCCAAAGTCATTACAGACAGGGCGTCACAGTCAGCAGGCTGCCTCCACCTCCGCTGTGGATGTCTGGGGAGCACCAAGACGTAGCGGCAGGGTTAGGAAAGTTAAAGAGGATTAGTTGCACAGCCTGGGCACGGGTGTTATTCACTTGTAGGCATTGTTAAACTCCCAAGAATGTCTTCCTGCTTATGGCTCCTTGTTCTGATGAGTAGTGTTTATGTCACTCAGATATGAAACCTTTCTGCACAAGATAAAGGCAGGTGTCTCAGTCCAGGGCCTCTTCCCTGTGTTCTGCGCAGCCTTCAGACCAAAGCGATGGTTTGGAAACATTACTGATGCCTGTACCCCAGCAGTGCTTGTCATTGCTGCCAGAATGTAGTGGGCAGGCACCACAGAGTTCTCTCATACTCTCTGTGTGCTCTCAGCAGATTTAAGGTGGGGCTGACCCCCATCACACCAGCATCTGTGACCACTGATGCTGTGCTCCTGAAGGGCTCAGGTGCTGAAGATGGAAAAAGCATCAAGATGCTTCTAAAGTTTCATTGCTGCGTCTCTATGATATGACCCTGATCATGGAGCGCAAGTGAGCTGCCCTTGACCAGGCAGGAGTGAGACATTCTCAGAGGCTGTGTGAAGATCTGTGGAGTGTCCTCAACGTATGTCATCATTATCGTCCTGCAATCGAGCGACTATTAGGGCCTGCACCGCCTCTCCATGACAGGGGCATCCTCATAGAGGATATTCACGCTGTTATAAGCCAGACTGGGGTCAAACGTTCACAAATGTGATGTGAGGAACTGTGGGTCACCTCACTGCATGTCATCATCATCCTCCACAAATCTAGCAGGCTATGAAGACCTCCTGAGTGCGCCTGCCTTGTTGAGCCAGTGCGAGGTCCTCATCCCCATCATCGTCATACTCGAGGACCTCCTCACCCTCATCCCCATGGGCACCCTCCTCATCGGAGGATATGTGCAGCCATTCCATCTCCTGCTCAGCCAGCTCCTCTCCCCATTGGAGTGCCAGGTTGTAAAGGGCACAGCAGACGATGACGATGCGTGACACCCTCTGTGGACTGTATTGCAGGGCTCCACCAGACCGGTCCAGGCACCTGAAGCTGAGGTTCCACCAAGTTGCGAGTTGCAGCATGAGCCTCATTATAGTGTCGCTCTGCTGCAGTCTGAGGTCCCCGCACGGGTGTCATCAACCACAGCCTCTTGGGTAGCCCTTGTCCCTGAGGAGCCATCACTGCAGCTTCTGTGGACCCTGGAAGACTTCAGGGATCTGTGACTGACTGAGGATGTAGGTATCGTGCACACTCCCTGGAAACTGTGCGCACACCTGTAGGACGTGTTCCTAGTGGTCACATACCAGCTGCACATTCAGCAAATGGAAGCCCTTGCAGTTGATGTAGCCCACCGTTTGTTGTGACCGAGATCTGAGCACCACATGGGCGCAGTCAATTGCACCCTGCACTTGTGGGAAACCTGAGATCTGGGCGAATCCAATCGTTCCTGCATCCTGGCTGTCCTGGTCCCAGGTGAAATGCACAAAGTTATGTGCCCTCACAAATATGGCATCTGTGATCTCATGGATGCATTTGTGGGTGGAGGCTTGAGAGATCCCACAGAGGTCATCTGTGGAGCCCTGAAAGGAGCCACTGACATAGAAATTGAGCGCCCTGGTCACTTTCACAGCCACTGGCATGGGCATCCTCCATGTCCCTGTGGTGCCAAATCCTGCAGTAACTGGCAGATGTGAGCAACCTGTTCCCTAGGCATTCCCAGCCTTTGGTGACACTGGTTCTCAGTCATAAGGCCATAAGATGTAGGAGTAGAAGTAGGCCATTTGGCCCATCGAGTCTGCTCTGCCATTCAATGAGATCATGGTTGATCTGATAATCCTCAGCTCCACTTTCCTGCCTTTCCCCCATAACCCTTGATTCCCTTACTGATTAAAAATCCGTCTATCTCAACCTTGAATATATTTAACCACCCATCTTCTACAGCCCTCTGTGGTAAAGAATTCCACAGGTTAATGACCCTCTGAGAGAAGAAATTTGTCCTCATCTCTGTTTTAAATGGGCGACCCCTTACTCTGAGATTATGCCCTCTGGTACTAGACTCTACCACAAAGGGAAACAACCTCTCAGCATCTACCCTATCAATCCCCCCTAAGAATCTTATATATTTCAATAAGGTTGCCTCTCATTCTTCTAAACTCCAATGAGTAGAGGCCCAACCTACTCAACCTCTCCTCTTAAGAAAATCCCTCCATACTCGGGATCAACCTAGTGAACCTTCTCTGGGCTGCCTCCAATTCTAGTATATCTTTCCTTAGATTAGGGGACCAAAATTGTTCACAGTATTCTAGGTGTGGTCTAACTAGTGCCTTGTATAATTTTAGCAAGACTTCCCTATTTTTATACTCCATTTCCTTTGAAATAAAGGCCAATATTCCATTTGCCTTCCCTATTATTTGTTGAACTTGTATGTTGGCTTTTTGGGATTCAACACAAGGACTCCCAAATCCCTCTGTGCTGCAGCCTTCTGCAGTCTTTCTCCATTTAAATGATATTCAGCTCCTCTATTCTTCCTGCCATAGTGCATAACCTCACATTTTCCCACATTATATTTCATCTGCCACTTTATTGTCCACTCACTTAACCTGTCTCCATTCCTTTGCAGACTTCTTGTGTCATCCTCACCACTTGTCTTCCCACCTATTTTTGTATCATCCGCAAATTTGGCGATTGTACATTCACTTCCCTCATCTAAGTCATTAATATATTGTGCAAATAATTGAGGCCCCAGCACTGATCCATGTGGTACTCCACTAGTTACAGGTTGCCATCCTGAAAATGCCCCTCTTATCTCAACTCTCTGTCTTCTATTAGTTAGCCAATCCTCTATCCATGCTAATATACTACCCCCACCACCATGTGCTCTTATCCTATTAAGTAGCCTTATATGCGGTACCTTATTGAAAGCCTTTTGGAAAGCCAAACATATTACATATACTGGTTCCCCTTTATCTATCCTGCTAGTTACCTCCTCAAAGAATTGTACTAAATTTGTCAGGCATGATTTTCCCTTCATGAAGCTATGCTGACTCTGCTTGATTAGATTATGTAATTCTAAATACTCTGCTATGACATCCTTTATAATAGATTGTAACATTTTCCCAATGACAGAAGTTAAGCTAACTGGCCTATAATTACCTGTTTTTTGTCTCCCTCCCCTCTTGAATAAGGGTGTTACATTGGCAGTTTTCCAATCCTCTGGGAGTTTTCCAGAATCTAAGGATTCTTAGAAGATTACCACCAGTGCATCCACTATCACTGTAGCTACTTCCTTTAATATCCTAGGATGCAACCCATCAGGTCTAGGGAACTTATTGGCCATTAGTTTCCCTAGTACTTTTTCTCCAGTGATAGTGATTGTATTAATTTCCTCCCCCTCTTTTGCCCCTTGAGTATTTAGCATTTTCTGTATGCTATTAGCTTCTTCTACCGTGAAGACTGAAACAAAGTATTTATTCAACTCCTCTGCCATTTCCTGGTTCCCCATTATTATTTCCCCAGCCTCATTCTCTAAGGGGCCTATGTTCACTTTGGTCTCTCTCTTCCTTTTTATATATTTAAAGAAGCTCTTACTGTCTGTTTTTATATTACTTGCTAGTTTACCCTCAAAGAATGAAAGGCGGGCTCTATAGATACTGGGTGTCGCGAGGTGCCAACCTGTGGTGGCTCGCTGTGGCTCTTGGGCGGCATGTGCGGGAGCCCCAGCCGCCTGTTCTTCCTGAGGTTGCTGCTCCTGCCTCTGTGCAGCCAGGATCCTCAGTCACTGTCCCCTCTGTCTTCTTCATGCTCTGTAGGCCAACAGGCTTACAGCTAGTTCACCAGGCTCCATGATCCTGATCTACTCCTCCTGCAGGGTGAAAGAGAGAGACATATGGTTAGCATGGGTTTACTAAGAGCCTGTCCTGGTTAAATGTGACGTCCCCTTTATGCTTCCCGGAGAGTGCTGACCACCACTTGGATGGCCAGAGATTAGTGGCTGAAAGGCTGCCCTGTTAGCTTGAACCATGGGGGAGGCTGGTCCAAACCAGGATTCAGACATTGCAAGAGGCTGTGAGTGCATCCAGCAGTGACTGCTCCATGGCCAGCTTTAGCGAGGAGATTGTACAACGTGTGCAGTCCAACTGCTCTGCAGCCCACTAAAGTGCTCATGAATTTGCAGTCTTTGGTGGGGGCGGTGTGGGGGGGCTGAGGGGGGCGGGGAGATCTCTGGATAACGTGGTGGCACTTTGATGCTCTGCATTGCTTGAGTGGGCAGACAAGCTAGGAGTCCGACCCCAATCATATCAATGCACCTGAACTATCTCAGTTGCAAAGGAATGGTCACTTTCTACAGGTTTCCCCAATGCATGGCCATTTCCCTCGCCCACCCTTGTGAGCTATATTCAATGGCACTTGCCCCCTGCTCCACCTCACCCTCAAAAGTCACCTCAGAGGCAGGGCTGCACTTGGCCCCTGCTCCCCCTCACCCTCAAAAGTTGCCTCCGAGGCAGAGCGACACTTAACCCCGACCCCCCCCGGCACCCCGAAGCCTACAAAGCAACAGACGACCCTGGCGAGCTCTGCAGAACGTTGCTGTGCACACACCTCCCGTTCACCCAAAGTGAAGGCCGCCAGGTGCATGTCGCCTCTGTGCTGTTGTGAAACATGTTAGTGTGCTTTCCAGCCGACGTGGATGGACGATCCAGTGGGGGTGCAATAGCCTGGTGGGATGGCCTGATAATGATATGCTGATGTTTTACGATGAGGTTCCCGACGACCGATGGCGGGAAACGCGACCCGCCATCGGCAGGCTGAGTGGGCAAGTGCGACCTGCCTCCCCGCTGTCATGAAACTGATCGCACCATATTGTCCGCTCATGCCACCAATCATGCCCGCCGCCAGCAAGCATGGAAAATTCTGCCCATAGAATCGAGACGAGCCACTTAACACTAGGCCAGAAGGTCTGGATTCAGGATTGTAAATATGAAGGTATTGTCCTTTAAAGAATGGAACATCCACATTCCTATCTTGTCCAAACACCACCAGGCCCTTTCAGAGGATAAACCTGATCTCATTGATGCCTACGAGAACACATGTGCTCCATTACCACACGATTTGGGATGAAGGTCGCAAAAATACATTGATCAGCTTGCGGAATGCTGACCTATCCAATGACCCAGTTCAAGACCACCGCTCCCACTCAGCGGTCAGAACAATGCGATCAGGGAGAGTTGTGAAGGCACCACAAATACTTAACCTGTGAACTGTGCTTTGGGGGGAGGAGGTGGTAGAGCAACTTTAATGTAAATAGTCTACGGACTAGTTTAACATCATTATTAAAGAAGTTGATAGTATACTTGAGGGGAGGTGTAGTATAATAGGTTCATAGTTATGATAAGGAATTAGTGATGTAGATCATAATGTAACAGTGACATCAGTAGTCATGTTCTAGCGACTCTGCAGAGCAGATGGAATAGTCTGTACTCAAGAAAGATGTGCCTACCTAGTAGCTCATCATGTATATAGTGTATATAGTGTAAATAAAGCACTTTGAAGTAACCCTCCTGAGTCAGATCACAGATACTCAAGGTAAGATAGACCACACAACCAGCAAACAAAACAAGTTTGGTCTACTGTTAGACACAGCTGAAAATGAAAGTAATCTAAATAACAACATGTTGGCCCATATTTTGAGGTAGTAATGATGACAAAACTGTCAGTATTTACTGTCATTACCCTTCTAAAATTGATGCCACTCCTGGAGTCCACACATGTGGAAATCCAGAAACTGCTGTTAGGGAGTCTATTCTCCTCCAGAGGGTGTGTTGTTAAGTCCTCCGGAATGTAATCAAGTAGAAATCATTCAATTGACAGGCACTTTCATTTTTACGCTATTAAGTTTTGCTGAAAAAATACTTAGAATATAACACCTTGTTGAATGAGATTTAACTGGAATTTTAAGCACTAAGTTCATAATTACTGCTAAATAGCCTCACTGGTCCTGAAATTAATTTGTGGAATGATAACTATCTCCTTTATGATTTATAAAATCCATATATCTTTTAAATAATATACTTATTTAAAAAAAAGCTTGTTTATGATATTTCAGCTTCATATCCCATGTGTATGCCCCAGTCATTTATTTTCCAATCCGTAAAATTTGTATTAAGAGTGAAGGGCTTTAGTAGTTTTTACTTCATGGTTTGTTGTCTGTGAAAATGCTTCAATGTGATTGGTTGCTTACCTTTCTTGATGACATCATTGTTGCTGGATGACTGGTGATTCCCTTGACTAGGCATCAGTTTCAATCAGATAGCAGGAAAAGGATAAGCCATACTACAGAGATTGCTAGATCTTTGTGGGCAACTTTCTTCATGGTCAGGAGCGAGCATCGTTGCTTAAAATCCGGATGTCACAGGTGCTTTTTTTTTCAGTTGGATACTTCAATATGTGTGAAGAAGGGATGTGGGGGCTAGTGAAGTGGGATAACCGAAATGATTTCATATTAAGACTGATATTAACATGTGCATTAATAGCTTTAGAATAGACAAATGTAGTTGATTATTATTTATTCTAACTGAGGTAAACTGAGGATTTTGAAGAAGCAAAATGGAGGATGCACCTAGTGGGGTCATTGGATGTGACTTTTATCTAAAACCCTTTCTGGACATTTTGCATTTCTGTGAATGTGCTTAAGACACTCACTATTCTTGCACTGATTAAGGAGCTGAGTGCACTAGCAGAACCAAATAGGTCTTTGCAGCTTAAATGAACATTTTCAGGCAAATGCAAATATTCCGAAACTCCATAAAGTAGAATTTTGGAAGGAAAGAACCTCAGTTAGATGTTGCAAAAATCTATCAGTTCATTTTTTTTCAATATGATGGATGGCCTGCTGAAAGCCTATCATTGAAACACTGCCAGAACCCATGTGAGGAAGGTAACTCTATGGGGAGACAGGAATAACATTATCAAGAAAATAATTTTTCCCCTTCCTATGTCTGCCAAGTAATCTGATTCCTTTTTTCCATATTATTCTGATATTATTGCGTCTTATTTTAAAATACAGGAGGTCCTACTTTAGGAACTTTGCCAACAGTGGAATGAGAAGATTAACAATTTATTACCAAAAATACCTGTGCCTTCTAAAGGCCTAGAGGACACATGTGTCCCCTTAATCCTAAGCAATGCAAATGTAAGTCACTCAGGGGAAGCCAAGATTTGTTTCATCTTCAGACATTCCAATAGGATTTACCACCTTGTTAGAATGATGTTCAGAGGACCTTCACCACCATTGGTAAACGGTATGGGTAATTATTAAAGGGATGATATGGAGTGGGTGGGGATTCCCTGCCTTTAGAAAGAATCTTAGCATTCATTGAACCAGAGGTGAATTATCTCAGGCATATTAAAAAGCAGCAGATGGGTCTCAAAAAAGTTTCTGAAGACGTGAAGAAGAGCAGTTAATGTTGCACACAAAAAAAGACTCCAATGTCTAATGCTCAAACCTTATATATGGGTTGGGTCTCACAAAACAGAAAGGAACCCACCGCTGAAGCATCATGTGCAAAATGAGAAATAAGGCATCCAATACTGTAAATGTTGAAAAATAAATGTTAGTTGGGTCAAATTTACATTACTTGCTGTATCTGATGCAAATAAAACATGTTTTAAATGGTGCTGTTAACTTTGTCCATTCCTTGTATTTTGCTCTGTCTCACACTCAGGGCGGAGTCATCCAAGCTGCAGGTGTCGGGCATGTTTGGTGGCAAGAGCAGACAACATGGTGAGAAGGCCAAAAATTGGTTTCACGACGTCACAAAACCAGTTTGCGATCGTCCCGCCGTCGGATGTCAGGAACTCCATTGTAATACATCAGCATATCATTATAAGGCTAGCCCGCCAGACCCATCCCCCTCTGTTGCATTTGTCTGTCCACGTCGGCATGCAATCACGCCGATGTGTCTCACAACAGCATATAAAAGGCGTGCATTTGGTGAGCTGCACTTTGAGGGGAACTCAGAGGTGAGTGCACAGTAATGTTGCAGAATGCTCGCGAGGGATGCTTGTTCAAGGTTGAGGCGCATTGTTGGAGGTGGAGCAAAGGCTGCCCTGCGGTTGAGGCGACTTTGAGTGGGGGAGGGCAAAGGCTGCCCTGGGGTTGAAGGTAGCGCACAAGCACATGCAGGGTGGGGGTTGGGGGTGGGTGAGGGGAGTGGCCATGCATTAGGGAAACCTTGTATAAAGAGACCATTCCTCTGCAGCTGTGACAGTTCAGGCGCAGCCACATTGACATGATTGGAGCCGGGCCTCTAGTTTACCTGCCCACTCAAGCAACACAGGGGCATCAAGTGCTCCAGAACTTTTTCACCCCTTGGACACAGACTGCAAATTCATGAGCATTTTAGTGGACTGCAGAACAGTTGGACAACTGAGCATGTTGTACAATCTCCTTGCTAAAGCTGGCTGTGGAACAGTCGCTGCTGGAGGCGCTCACAGCCCCTTGCAATGTCAACATCCCAGTTTGGACCAGTGTCCAAGTTCAAGCTAACAGTGCGGCCTTGCAGTGCCGGTTAGGAGAATGCCTGTGCCTGAGCTGAGAGTACAGCATGGAGTCCAGTGGGCAAAGCTGTTGCCAGTCGGTCAGGTGGAGTGGGGCAGAGGAAGATGGGGTTTCGGGCAGCCACGCAGCGCACTAAACTCTGGCCATCCAAGTGGTGGCCAGTACTCTCCAGGATGCGTTAAGGGGCCTTCAGACTTAACCAAGCCTGATTATTAGTACACCCATGCTAGCCCACGTGTCTCTCTCTTTCATCCTGCAGGAGGAGTACATCAGGATCATGGAGCTTGGTAACCTAGCTGTATGCCTCATGGCTTACAGACAGTGAAGACAATGGAGAAGACAGCGACTGAGGCTCCTGGCTGTGCAGAGGGAGGAGCAGCAACCTCAGGAAGAAGGGGCGGCTGGGGCTCCCACACAAGCTGCTGAAGAACTACAGCGAGCCATTGCCTAGCTAGACCCAGGGTTTATAGACGCCGCCTTTCATTCCTGTAGATGACTGAGAACCAGTGTCGCTAAAGACTGCGCATGTCTAGGGAACTGGTTGGTCACATCTGCCAGCCACCGCAGGATTTGGCGCCATGTGGACATGGAGGGCATCCACTGACAATGACCATGAAAGTGACAGCGGCGCTCAATTTCTGTGCCAGTGGCTTCTTTCAGGGATCCACAGGTGACTTCTGTGGGATATCACAATCCACCACCCACAGTGTGAAAAATTAAAGCACATGGGATTGGGGGTAATATATTGGCATGGATTGAGAATTGGTTAGCAGACAGTAGGAATAAATAGGTTTTTATTGGAATGGCAGGCGGTCACTAGTGGGGTACTGCAGGGATCAGTGCTTGGGCCCCAGCTATTCACAATATATATCAATGATTTGGATGAGGGAACCAAATGTAATATTTCCAAGTTTGCTAACGACACAAAACTAGGTAGGAATGTGATGGTGAGGAGGGTGTTAAGAGGCTTCAAGGCCATTTAGACAAATTGAGTGAGTGGGCAAATGCATGGCAGATGCAGTATAATGTGGATAAGTGTAAAGTTATCCACTTTGGTAGGAAAAAACAGAATGGCAGAGTATTATTTAAATGGTGATAGATTGAGAAATGTTGATGCATAAAGGGATCTGGGTGTCCTTGTAAACCAATCACTGAAAGCAAGCATGCAGGTGCAGCAAGCAGTTAAGAAGGCAAATAGTATGTTGGCCTTCATTGCAAGAGGACTTGAGCACAGGAGCAAGGATTACTGCAGCTGTACAGGGCCTTATTGTGTGCCTCCTTACCTAAGAAAGGATATACTTGCCATAGAGGGAATGCAGCAAACGTGCACCAGACTGATTCCTGATATGGCAGGATTGTTGTATGAGGAAAGATTGGGCTGACTAGGCCTGTATTCACTGGAGTTTAGAAGAATGAAAGGGAATCTCATTGAAATGTATAAAATTCTGACAGGGCTGGACAGACTGGATGCAGGGATGATGTTTCATCTGGCTGGGTGTTCTAGAACAAGGTGTCACAATCTCAGGATAGGGGATAGGCCATTTAGAACTGAGATGAGGAGAAACCTCTTCACTCAGAGGGTGGTGAACCTGTGGAATTCTCTACCACAGAGGGCTGTGGAGGCCAAGTCACAGAATACATTTAATAAGGAAACAGATACATTTCTAGACTCTAAAGGTGTCAAGGGGTGTGGGGAGAGAGTGGGAATATGGCGTGGGATAGAGTATCAACCATGATCATATTGAAGGGCGGAGCAGGCTTGTAGGGCTGAATGACCAACTGCTGCTTTTATTTTCCATGTTTCTATGTTATGTCATGGATGCCATCTTCTCGAGGGAACACAGATTTGTGCATTTTGCCTGGGACCAGGACAACCAGGATGCAAGAACAATTAGATTTGCCCAGATCTCAGGTTTCCCACAGGTGCAGGGTGCCATTGACTGCACTCACGTGGCCCTCAGATCTCTGTCACAACACACGGTCAACTATGTCAGCCACAAGAGATTCCGTTCAATGAATGTGCAGCTGGTGTGCGACCACCACAAATGCATCTGGCAGGTATGGGTATGGTTTCCAGGGAGTGTGCACAACTCCAACATTCTCAGTTGCTCACAGATCCCTGGAGCCTTCCAGGGTCCACAGATGCTGTAGGGTTGGCTCCTTGGGGACAAGGGCTACCCGCAGAAGCTGTGGCTGATGACACCCATGTGGTGGCCTCAGACTGCAGCAGAGTGAAAGTATGAGGCTCATGCAGCAACTTGCAACTTGGTGGAGCAAACCATCGGGATGTTGAAAATGATGTTCTGGTGGCTGGACTGGTCTGGCGGAGCCCTGCAATATAGTCCGGAGAGGGTGTCAAACATCATCGTCACTTGCCTCGCCCTTTACAATCTGGTGTGCAACGGGGAGAGGAGCTGGCTGAGGAGGAGATGCAGAAGCTGGAGGTCTCCTCTGAGGAGGAGAACATCGACAGTGATGAGGGTGAGGAGTTCCTCGATGGCGACAACGTCAGCAATGAGGCTCTCGCACTGACCAGACAAGGCATACGTGCTTGGGAGGCCCTCATAGCTGCTAGATTTGTGGAGGATGATGATGACAACATGCAGTGAGGAGACACCAGATATCGTCACATTGCATTTATGAACATTTACTCCAGTTTGGCTTATGGCAGTGCACGTATCCTCTGTGATAATGTGGCATGTGTAGGGTGGTGCGTGGTCCTATGAATGGGATGAGTAAAATGAAGGTGTGTGTTACAGAATGAATGGCGATGCCCCTTGAACTGGCAGTGAGTGAGGGCACTGTGGATGTGTGATGTGTTTGTGGGTGTGTGATGGGTTTGTGGGTGTGTGATGGGTTTGTGGATGTGTGAGTTGAGAATGATGGGAAGAGTAACCTACCCTGGGGAAATGGAAGAGATCATTCATCCTCTTGCAGCACTGGGTGGCTGTCCTCTTTTGCAGGGCGTTGGCGCTGACCACCGCTGCCACCCGCTCCCAAGCTGGACCGCCATTGCGGCTGGCAGGTAAAACATCATTTTACCTGCCCACTACCACACTTGGTGCAAATCTGGCACAATTCTGCCCTCAGTCTGCACCAGCGAGAGTACTCTTCTCTGAAGAAATACCTATCCTTAAAATGTTAGGCTTTAACCTATGCTCGTTCCTAATTACATATTGTCACATATGTTGGTAACAGTCTTGAGAATACTGCCTTACAGAATAGATCCATTTAGAAATGGCATAAAACAGAAAATGCTGGAAAGACTCAGCAGGTCAGGCTGAGTACCCACTGGCACCCTCTGCTCTGCTCACAAGGCCGGGGGTGGGGGGGTGGGTGGGCTGGGGTGGGAGGGTGAACAGAGATGGAAGTACTCTGGAGGGTGTTTGGAGTGGGTTGTGAGTATAGCGGGGGGTGGGTAGGGATTGAGCAGAGTCGCGGGCTGGAGATGGGGGTGGGGGTGATCAGACCTGGGACCTTTGGGGGAGAAGGAGTGGGGGCGTTGGTTAGCTCTTCACTCTTCCTGGTCCTCCTCCTCAGCTGCTTGCCTTATACCTGTTAACAAGGGCTATACCCTCATGATGACGAGGCTGTACAGGATACAGAAAAATTGTGAGGTGTGTGCTTGAGATTACTGCAGGGCTCCTCCAGAGAGATCCATGCCACAGAAGCATGGCTTAAACACTCCAATGGTCTGCTTATTGACATTTTGTGAGGCTGCAAGGTTCTTTTTAGATGAATGCTGTGCAGATATGTATGGGTTTTGCACAAGGTTTATGAACCAGGTGGTCAGCAGACAGTAGCCATCCTTTGGTTTCTTGTGGCGGCTGCAGTAGACTGGTGAAGATTAAAGGCATCATGACCACTGCCAGGATACTGTATATTGACCTGCACGGTGCTCTGAGTTTGGTCGCACACCAGTTGGGCTTTGAGGGAGTGGAATCCTTTGCGGTTGTGGTACATTCTGAATTTACACACCATGCCCACAAAGTGACATGTGCACAGTCAATGTCACCCTGCACCCCTGGGTAGCCTGCTAAACTGGCGAAGCCAAATGCTCAATCTGTCTGCTTCCCTCTAGAAAAGGAAATGTAACGTACTTCCCCCTCTTTACAGACTGAGAACCAGTGACCACCCTCATCCAGCAGTTGATGATAAATGGTGAGGAGTTGGGGACGTTGACTACTCCATGGTAGATGGAGCCAAATATGGAGAAGTTGAAAGTCCTGGTCGCAGATTTTATTGAACAGCTAGGCCTGGATTTTCGCTCCTGGGCTGGAAGTGCAGGGTGGGGACATTTCCTGCCTCTGCAAACCTGGCCCTGGAGAAAGTGTACTGGGAGTTGGGATTTTCATTTCAGGGTGGTGTGATTCTCTGGGAGTCAGGTTGGGTGTCCCTGGAACGAATGCGGAGGCTGCTGTGTGAGGAGGCAGGCTGGCGGAAGGCCTGTCTTGGTGCACCAGCACTTTGTCAAAGATTTTTCAAAAAGCAATAAAACAAATTCAACCCTCCAGCCCTCACCCCTCACACAGCCTCACCCCTCTGCCCACTCCCCATGCCTCATTCATGCTTGCCTATGCCAGTCTACCCACCCACCATGGCCCCTCATATTATTCATGCCAATCTATGCCCTCCACCCCTATGATCCTTTATAGCCCCATGCCAACTTAGTGCCAACTTATGCTAACCCCCATCTCCACGACCATTCGCCCTTACACCTAGCATGCCAATGCACCCAGTCTCCGCCATGGGCAGACCTCAGGAGTCATGCTGAGATTAAATAAAATAATGTTCTGCTTGTCTATTGCAGATTTTATTTTTAATTAAAATACTCTCATTCACAAAAACCCATTCATTACATTTAGCTACCTTCAGCTACATTATCCCTGTAAGAACAAACATTTCTTTCAAGTACTTAATTTCTTATAAAAACAAGCATCAGAAGGCACAGTACACTTTACAGTGTCTATAACCACTTGGAGCTGTCAATCATGCTGTGAAATGGAAAGAACTCTACTGTGATAACTAAAGATTGTGAAATCAGTCATGCAGCACAAATCTAGTAATGATAACCCTCAGGCTTACGTCAACAGACAGTGTGAAGCAGCAAGCAATTTTTTTTAACACTCCACACAGTTTCTTTCAAGGATTTAAAGGGCAAGAGCTTTAAATGTCTTTACACTTGACAGTTGCTTTCGACACTTTTAACAGTTACTCTTGACAGCTCCCAGAAGTTTATGCACTTCTTACGCTCATTCATGCACAGTTTTAACAATCCTAATGGGCACCTTACCTCTCCCAAAGGTCACATTACCCCTCTCAAAGAGCACCTTACCTCTCCCAAAGGTGTCCTGGGACCATATCCAAAGGGTTACCCTGTGTCTCCAAGAGGATACATCACCTCTCCGAAGGCCTCTGCAAGGCTTAGACCTGCTCCTACCAGTTTGATCTATACACGTTGGGCTGAATTTTTAGCTCGGCTGGCGGGCACGCGCCCGACCCAACCGAACGTAAAATGACACGTGATGACTTCGGGCAAGCATCCCGATGTCATTGTGCACTCGCACGATATTTCATTTTGCGGGCGCGTGTCGGAGTTGGCAGCACGTCCACCGACAATTAAAAGGCCTATTAAAGCCATGAAAAAGGGAATTAGAAGAAATTTTTCACTGCCTGTCCAACCTTACGGTTGGTGGGCGGGCGAAAAGGCCAGCGGCCTTTGCATTTATTTGCAAACCTCATTCACGGGCGGGATGAGGTTTCCAACAGCAAATAAAAATAAAATAAAAACTGAAAAATTTATTTAATAACATGTCCTGTGAAATGTTTTATAGCATTTTTAACATCTTTATTTTGTATTTTGAAAATTGTTCACCCCCCTGAGGCAGCTCTGTGCCTCAGCGAGATTTGTAAGCGCGCACCCGCGTGCATACACAAAGTTCGCACTCGCCCTCCTCCCCCTCCCCCCCACTGACCGCTGCGGCTCGCGTTTCATGCTGGGCAGACTTTATTTGGCCCACCAGTGTGAAACTGCGGTCAGGCCCCGATTGCGGGTGGCGGTCAGCTTCCGCCCCCACCGACAAGGGCAAAATTCTGCCCATTGTGCTTCCCACTCCTGGCTAATGAAATTCAGACACGACTGGCGGCAGCTGCTGTTTTATGTGGGCGGCTGCCACCGCGAAACGAACATGCGCAAATCTTGCCTTGGCCCCGATCCTGGCCCGCGAAAATGATAGATGCCCGTGTTCAGGGAAAGGACTTCTGTGTTTTGCCCTCTTCCACCATTTTTGCAATGATGGAGAGACTGTCGTTGCAAAAATTCGGGCCCTTAGTGAAATGGGGATGGAGCTGGGCAGAATTGTAAACTCTTAGGCCAGGATTTTACGGCCCTGCCATGGCGTGTCTCCCCCTGGTGGATGCGGCGAGCCATTTAAATCTCAGTTCAGCGGGACCATAACATTCCGCCGGGCAGGAGGGGCCATAAAATCCTGGCCTTAGTTCCTGGCCAAACAGTGGGTCTATTAACACGTTGGGAATCTGTTGCAGGCATTGCTGAGATTCTTTAACTCAACCAAAGTATTCGTGTCCCACCTCCAGGTTACCAGGCAGATCAGAGAGAGCAGGCAGGATAGGCGCTGAATCTGTCAAAGGAAGGACCATGGCATGGGTTACAAGAACTCACCTGCTCATGGATTTTTGAAGCTGCAGCAACCACAGGAATGGAGAGGAGAGCTGGGAAGTCTGCTCCCCAGCTCTCTCACTCTTATCAGGAGGTCCTGTTGCAGGTTCTGAGAGGCTGCAGTGAGGTGAGTTCTCTAATGGATGGGAGGAAGAGGACAACCTCTCAAACCAAGGAAGCATGGATAGAAGTGGCCAGGGAAGTTAGCAGCAAAGATGTGGTCTCCCCAGCATGGAGACAGTGCACTGAGAGGATCCAATTCCTCAGAAGGGAATGTCAGGTGAGTGGTGTAACTTTCAGGTGCTAATCCTCACACTCTGCCTTTCCCAGCATTCCCTTGTACCGCACTCCTCAGAACAACACAACTTGTAGCTCCTCTCATTCCTCTCTCTACAGGCACCTCACGTGCCCAGCATTCATACTCACCGTCATCCTGTTGCCCTCTGGAACCATGCCTCTTAGTCACCCTCAACAAATGTTGCCCTTCCCTCCTCTCTACATGAGCCATTTTGAAAACTCAGAACTCGCTGCTTTCTCTCCTTGTAGGGGAAGAGAGTGCACAACTTCAGTGGGGAGACAGAGAACTGGGAGATGACTCCACAGTGATAAGCACCTTGACAGCCACTGGTGATGTTTGCTTACCTGGTTGACTGGGAGAGATGTCTTGTTCCAGGTGGATGACGATGTTAGCAATGAACAGCCATGAAAACCTAAGGCTCCTGAGGCACTGGTGCTCAGACATGTCAAGAGAGCTGATCCTCTGGCTGCAGGCCGTGTGTTGGGGGCCTCGCCTCCTGGGAGCTGGACTTCTGTGTCCATCCCACCTGGCCTGTGGAGCGGCATATGGCTGAGGTGAAGACAGCTGCTGTTGGTTCTGGTGCTGCTCCTGCAACTGCTTTTGATGTTGTTGTTGATCCCCTTGTTCCTCAACAGAGTGGAACTGCATAAATTGCTCCCATGCCATGGTAAAGACTGGCAGTAGGAATGTGCAGCTAAAGATGAGTGAAGTACAAAACTGGTGAACTAACTTCCAAGAAGCTGGAGATGACCTGTGAGCACAGAAAGCACACGTTCAGAAGGAGTACTGTGGCAACAGATCTTCAGTTTCGCTGAGGAAGCACTCCCCACTGTGTACTCGTCTCTGGGACCCTGATGAGCTGTTGACTGCCTGATTGGCTGCTAAAGCCAGAATCCTTGGTAAAAACATAACACAATTACTTATTTGAATATTTAAATTACCTACCCAACAGCTGCATGGGGGATCCACTCTTGCCTTCAAATCTGCCTTGGTGAAGTGAGGAAAAGGGTAGAATGATGTAGGGATCCCAACCCTTTAGGGGATTTAACTCCCCACATGCCCCCAAACCCATCTCCCCTTGTCAAAATTCCCCACACTGCTTCTCATTGAGTTTGTGAGAGCAGAATTACTCCTTGAAGATTCTTGGTGGATATGGCGTCCTTCAAGAGCCCTTTTCCATTTCCTCCCTCTATGGGCAGCTTGTCCACTTCTGTGTTGCCTTTGCTGAATTTCTCTGTTATGCTGCAGGCAAAGGGGGAATGGAACTGCATGCCTAGGAGCAAGTGTTGTCAGCTGAACCCTTGACGTCAGAACCAAGGCCTTCACTGCATGTCACACCACTCCTTGAAGACTCCAACAACACTAAGTAGCATGAAAACTCACCAAACACTTCTACGAACTCAGCAACAGTCAGCAGAAATAATCGGCAGCTAACCTGAAAGTGTTTGGTGACCCTTTTCAATAGTGCTGGTGGGGGCTGATTCCTGGTGTTGAGCAGTCAAAAGTGCGAAGTTAAGGGAGGGTGTTAGCTGAAGCCTTGAGTTTAGAAATGGCACTGTTTGAGTCAAATCAGCATTATACTCTGACTGAAGTCACGTTCTGCCTATCCTGCATATTTCTGGCACATCCTCCTGTTAATTACCAACCCAGAATGGTGCCTATGCAGTCAGCACAAGAAGCATGTGCGCGTGGTACACGTACTACTTTTGACCTAAGCAGCACCCATGGTGCTAAAAATATGGGTTTGCTGCAATCAAAGGCCATAATACTACAATTAGCCTCACCAGCCTTGATTCAGGCCTCTGAATTGGCCTGAGAATTTGGATTTGAAATTAATCCCCAGACTGATTCTTTGTATTTTGTTTTTGATTTTGTGCTATATTAGAAATGTAAAACCAGTAGTCCTAGCACAATGTCTGGCAAAATACATGACACCCATGCAGCCACATTTACACTATTAACTGTAATCTTCAAACTATTCTGTAGTAGGACTAACAGAGCCTGAATGCTGTTATGTTTATGACTTCCAATAAACTTTTTATTTTTTTAATAGTTCATAATTACATTATTAGCACCCTTTCCGACGCCAGTGTAGGCTGGTAGGTTGTTGCTTAGCAATCTAAAGATCCCAGTAAAACTCTCTGAAGAGAAAGAGAACTATAGTTGCCCAGGAATAGCAAATACATTTAGTTAGAGCCCACTGTAGTTATCTAGTGAGACTGATGAGTTAATGCAAATTAGATTGGAAACAAAGAGTACTGAATTTAAAATAAGGAGTTAAGAATCCATGTCATGTAAAAGATATTCACTTTGCTTAAGTTGTATCTGGAAACAAACATTGATGCAAAAAAAACCCAAATCTTTGTTAATTACTGTTTTCAGATCTGTTTTTTGTTGTGTGATGCTAATTTCTAAGCAGAAATTAATGCAATAGAAGATGAATGGATTCAGTGCATGCCATCTAAGCGATTGCTGAGGCTTAGCGGCTATTTGAAGGTGTGTATCAGTTTCCTAATGCTTTTCTTTTGACTAAGTATTGTACAAAAGATTGGATAATCTTTCCTATATAAAGGTAGATCTCACTTGTAGAAAATGCTGTAGAAATGCTGAGTGATCTTTAATCTTTTCCAGCATCCATATTAAGAAACAGAGAAGATTGTTTGTATGATTTGTAGAAGACAAAGCAATATCAATCAGACCTAAGCTTCATGGAGGTACAAACGACTAGCTGTTGGAATTCATCACATTTACTTTTACAGTAACAGCTGCAGTAAACTGCATAAGCTTGGCAGCAACTGCAATCTTCAAAACAACAAATAATGGGGCAATATTTATTTTAACATTCTGACAATCTTTAAAGTTGTGTAAATCAAAGCATTTATCTCTGTGCTGGGAACCTGACAGACAGTTGATTTACTTACTGTATTCTTCAGGGAGAACAGTAGCACTGAAGGTAAAAGAAGTAGAATAATCACAGCCGTCCACCAATTATTTTATTTTTCTGTTTTTCAATTGCACTTGGACATATGCTGGTTCAATGGAATATTTAATAGACATTTATAGGAAATAAATTAAAGAAACGAATGTAAAACATATGGGTTCTCGGGGTTTATTTGTAAAACTCAGCATCAAAGCTTTTCCAGATCTCACCATATTAGCTATGTTTTTCCAGTCCAATGGAATCATGAAGGTAACCACAGACTTCCTTGATGGAAAACACATGAACAAGATGCCAGAATGTAATATGAACACACATAGAGATTGGCCAACTGTGTACGTAGCATCAGTTAAAACGAGTATAAAGAGAAATAATTGGATGTTACTTGAACCAACAACACTTTTAACTTCAAAAGTAATGTCAACTGCTATTCTCCAACTTTTGAAATAAAGCAGCATTCTCTTTTTAATAATAGATAGCTGCGAGCACATCTGGAAAGTACTTGCTCTTTCACAAATGTCCAGTAGTAAAATGATTTATAGATATTAAAAATTTCCTGATAGTTTTATGCACTTTGAAAAAGAATCTGAATAAAAGCTATATTCACAGTCCAATAAAAACTGTCTGCTTGTAAAATAGCACTGAACACCAAGGAATCCATAAAAATATAAAGAGATTAGCTCGTGGCACACGAAGGAACCACAAGACACAAAAATGTCCCATGAGGCTTTTTGGTCCAGACAACACTGGCATATTTCTTCCTAACCCGCAGAAGGGGTGGATTGCATTCCAAATTATATAATTTCTGATCAGCTGGTGCCCAGGAGTGTGAATTTGCTTTTGGCTTACCACTTTAGAGCCAGTAGCAATTTGTCCCATAGATACACTGCCAAGTAAAATGATTTTTTTTGGGATTGCACCAAGTCTTCCTAGGTTTGACCAACTGATTGCTAATGTCTCAAATATAGATTTAGATTTTAAAGCAAGGTTGACCTTGAGTATTAATATTCATGAGTTTGCAAGCACATCTACCTTTTATAATGTCCTTTACCATGTAAACATGGTACATGGATTTAATGTTTGGTTCTTAAAAAATAGAGAATCTACATCCTAAGATGAAACTGATTATAATGGACACAAGTTACCCTTTGTTTACTGCGCAGTATCAAATAATTGAACAAAAATAAATTCAACGGTGCTAGCACTGAATTGAAAGGTAGAATTTGTTATTCTGTTTATTTATAAATGGGTAGATTCTTTTGCATTAACTTGACGAGACAGTAATTATAAACACACATTGCTTGGCTTCTCTGCACTGTATCAAAGGAAATGAGTTTCTCTCTTTTCTAAACATTGTCATTTGTTTATTGAGTCTTGCATGGGCTTGACTTCATTAAACTGTGTGAGCCCATATCGCCAACAGAAAACAATATCTCCCTTGTTAAGCTGATTCATAAGACTCATTATAAAAATAAAATCTGCAGGCAATTTTACCAGGTGCTCTTGACAGCTTCCGCTGGAACAGAGGGCAGAGAATTCATATTTGTGTGTGTGTGTGTCTGTGTGTGTGTGTGTTTGAGTGTGTGTATGTGCGTCATTAAAGCAACTACAATGCAGCGGACTTGAACACAAAACAGTAACCAATAACCGCCTCACTGATTTTGAATTATGAGGTTTTTTAATTCCTTCAAGGTGGAAACTACTCACTTACAGAGAAAAAAATAGTTGGATATTTTTTCCATCATCCACCTTTCTTGTTCTTCACAGTCTGAACTTTAAGTAATTTATATACATCCAACTCCACTCTAAATAACCCAGTTTTTGACCTCCCCCCCTTTCCCTCTTCACCCCCTACAAAACTGTTCTTGATTGATATCCACAAAGGTAAAGATTTGCAGCATAACTGTAAAGCAATTAATTTCTCTATCTTCTCCCCTTTCTTGTGCAGGTGCTGGTTTGTGCTGGCCTTTTTCACCTTGCACATGGGGGCTCAGACAGCAAGTTTTCATTCAAGAGGGGGGAGACACATTGCAGCCACATCTGTTCCAGCCCTTGTTTGCCTTTCATACATACATACATTCTACCTGGAACCAAAGGATACCAACTAGTATGGTAACTTGTGTGGATCCTTTGCTTCCAAGGCCAAGAGTGCTGAGGAAATTTGTAATTCCCCGACTGGTATATTGGGTGTAATGAGCTAATTCAGCAGAGACCAAGGATCTGGCCCCATCTGCTCTGTATGACTCAGCTCTACATTGGGTAATGTAATTGCTGACACTACATTTGGCAACTTAAGAAAAAGCAGCTATGATGTTTGCTTCCCACTCAGTTGACAGGAATAGTCACACATGGAACATCACAGCTCAACAGAGAATCAAAAATACTGACTGAGTATAAAATGATTCATTTGAAAAATGCAATCAAGAACCAACAAGTGGATAAGCAATCCCTTTCTTTTGGCAAGGTAACTATATTGGATTTACTCCGTGGATGGAGAGAGAACTTTGTCTGGCAAAAGTAATTTATTCCCAACCTCAATATTGCAGTTGATGGTGAATATGAATCCAAGCTACGGAAATCCGGATGTTGGGGTTTAACACGTGAATAGTAAGAAAGCCAGAAAGGAGAAAGATTTTTTAAAAAACTTAACACCCAAAACGTATAGAACAGAACTAAGCTTTATGAGGATTTATTCTGATAAAGAGATGAAGAACAACTCTGCAAAGTAAAAGGAATGATTTGTTCTTATGATGTTGCAAGGATGATTAAGAATAACTTTTTCAGATGCTATTCCTGGTCTGTTCTAAGGTAACAGAAATCTTACAAATAGCTAAAGCAGTCCTGGGTTATGAAGAGAAAATCACTGAGGGCCCCGTTGCTGCCTGATATCTAGTTTCCCAGTTGGAAAATGTACATGTCTGGATGTCAAAACAAAATCAGACACGTTGTGGTTCTTATTCTCTCCACTTTATCGCTACTCTCCCACCAGCATCATCTGTCTCCTTCCACCCCTCAGCCCTCCATTACACTGTCCCCCCTCCATCATCCCTCCCCTTCCATCCATTCTGCCCCCCACCATTCCTCATTCCTTCACCACCCCACTCCTCTGCCTCCCCCCTTCCCCCCTCCATCCATCCCCCCTCCACCAACCTCCCCCTCCGCCTGTTCCCCCCTCTACCATCCCTGCCCTTTCCCACCACCCCTTCACCCTTCCCCTCCTGCAACACTCTGCACTCCCTCCCACCATCATTCACCACCCCCCACCCCCCCACCCACCCCCCGTCTATGAGTCTATGAATAGTCTTCCAACACTTATTGACTTGTCTCACATCTGAATACAGGGGCTTTGGATGTGGAATTACACATGTAAAATTATAACTCAATGTGAGAAAAAATAGTTCCTGCGTCTAGACATTTAAGTGGGCTGGCAAAGTATATATGCAACCTTGGTAACATGCACAGTTAGATCCTTAAGATGATCAATATATGCATAGATGCATTTTAAAAATGTTCAAAAGGGAAAGGATAAACAAGCTAGGGAATATTCCTGATTTTGAAATCAAGATGATTGGGTCATTAGGAGAGTGTGCAAAGAAGATAAATATTAGAAAAAGTGTTATTAAAAAACTGAAGACACTGGGAATAGATAAGGCAATATGACCCGATGGCATGCACCTGGGGAGTGGTAAGGAAATAAGGAAGGAAGTAGTGGAGATTTGGATGAAATATTCAATAGCTCATTGGAAACAAGGGAGATAGCTGAAGAGTAGAAACTGCATAATGTGGTAGCACAGAGGCATGGCCCTGGGAATCGTGGAGTGGTTAGCTTGAATCATTATTAATTAAAAAAATACCTGAGAGCATTAAAAGGGACACAATTCAGCATCATCCATCAAAAACAAACGTGATTAACGAAAGCTAGCATAGATTCATAAATGTGAAAACATGCTCTACAAATTTTTTGGACTTTTGAGGATGTGACCAAATTAGTAAATGGGACAGCCCAGCAAATATTATGGATCTTGACTTTTAAAATATGTTTAATAAAGTCTCCCTTAAGAAATTGAAAGTGATGGTAAGGACGTAATTAGGAGAAAAGTAGCAAAATGAATCAGAAACTGGCTAGAAAATAAGAAACAGAGGTTAATTATAAATGGATATGATTTGTGCTGGGTTGAGGTGACTAGTGACTAGTGGGATGCCCAAGGGATCATTACTTGGATCACTACTTTCTCAATCTGCGTAAATTACTTAGATAAAGGGATTAAAAGTAGAAATTCTAAATTTGCTGATGACACAATTGTTTGCGGGATCGCAAACTGCATCAGAGATTGATATTGTTCAAAGATGACAGAAGAGATTTGTGCCATAAACTAACAGTGAAAATGGAATTTGGTGTGGAAAATCTCAGCGTAATGAATGCAAACAATTAACTTTAATTTGAAGGGAAGTGGTTATGTTTTGATGAAGGACTTAGGAGTGATTGCATTTGCCTTTTAAAAGTCTTAACACAAAGATTAATGGAAAGGTAACTCTGCATAGGCACTACTAGCAGTGGGTTACTTTATTGAGTCCCTCCCTGGTTGCAATTTTACCCCTTCCTCTGCACTACCAATGAGAAGTCTTGCTTTTGGAGCATCCTTTAATTTGACCGGGTGGTTGATTTGGAAGTTTCTACTTCCTGCAATTGACAGAATCAGCTGAAAGACACACAGAATATTTAATTTGCTGCTCTAATGACAGAATCAGGTTTTTTTTTAGCAAGCTATCTCCTAATTGGCTGAAATACTGGGCTAGATTTGACCAGTCTTTGAGAGACTGGCTGGGAGGTGGGAAGTCTGGTAAAATGGCGGTGGAAGGGGAGGTGAGTCTGAAGTCTTCCTGCTGCCAGGGGATATTTTGAATGGAAGGAATGGCAGCATCGCAGCTGCCTGTTGACTTGAGACAGGCAGATAATTTTTTTAAACTATTTGGCTAATTAAGAGCAACTTTCCGCCCTTGCCAGTAATTTTGCTTTAAAAGTTTCCCTCCAAATAATTCAGTTAATTTAGGAAATAAGTTATGGCTTTGTTCAGTGAATGTGAAATCTCTTTGGTTCAAAAAGGAACAGAGTAGATTTTCTTACTCAAATTAATTTAAGAATATATGTTAATGTAGGGGAATATGGTGATCAACCAGAGTTATGATTTTTAGTCAACAAAGGAATCATATCTTTAGATTTGAAAAAGCTAAATTGGAAGAGCAGCCTGTTAGACAGTGGACTTGATAGGCCTGAAAGCTCTTTCCTCTTTCCAGGTGTTAAGACTTTATTCGATTGCAACATCACAATTTTCATATTGGAAAACATTTTCTTTGTGAGACAATTATTACAGTGGGCATGCAGAGAATGGTGGTTGTTTTACCATGGCTGGACCTACTTAAAATGTCAAGGTAAATTATGTGATGTGAATAGAAATAGGAAAGTTCCAGAAACAAAGCAAAAATGTAAGACCATCTACTCTATTAATGCTAACCCACCCAACACCATGGGAAAGGTTTGCATAAATGAGTATTTGAAAAAGTTCCTTTAACATTTCCCTGGCTGAATTAGTATGAATATTGCACTAGCAATGGAAACTATGAGGTTTTTCTTTCTTTTAATGAATGTTGCTCCCTTTCTTTTATTAGAGCAGGACTGCATCTCAAATGTTTGTTTTTCCTCAAGGTTGAACACTTTACTTCTGTGAGGCATCCTACCCAGTGGCCTGGCTCAGATCCGATTCAATCATAACACATGTGGCTGGCAGATTTGGGTGCCAGCCAGCACTGGGCCTCCAGCCCATAACCACATGGGGAGAAAGGCTGATATCTTGATTGCAAGGCCACTTTATTTCAACCTGTTTTTAACAAATTCAGTTACTTCAAATAACCTTTTGAAACAATTCCGTCTATGCTAAATTATATTTTAAGTATTTGCACTTGATCAGATTTTCTTCAGTTATTCCTAGACTGACTGTCTTCAGAGGTGCAAAGCAGTAGAGACTGTATACTGTCTTAAATAACCCAACATTTTAAAAACATTTTCAGTAGACTAGGATATAAACACAGGAGTGGTAATCCTGAACCTTAAGAATATTAAGACAATTTCCTTTTCCAGATTAAAGGAATGTTTTGAAAATGTCTCACAAACATTGACAAAACCTTTATGGCCTCTTCAAGCATATTTTGATTGGTTTACCTCTTGTGAATTACCAGAAGAATTACAGGTGGATTATGAGCCGATTTAATTGATGAAAGGACAAAATGGCTCTCAAATACTATTTGTTTCCTTATATTATTGGATTTGTTTAATGGTTATATTTAGCCAGAATTGCAGATTTGTTGCTCAGCTTGCCTAAATCACAGAAAAATGTGACAAAATTAACTATTTTCTCTTCAAACACAAGCTGTCATTTCAATACTGCTCCACCTCATTCACTAACAAATGTCTTTGTTGTGGCCTGCTTTCAAGCTGCGAAGGACTGACTAAACACTGAAGTCAAATCTCGCCCCAGTGCTTTCAGGTTTTTTGCTTTTTTTAAACTTACACTATTTTATAAGAGTTATTTCCCAAATGATCACTTATTCTGTGGGAATTGTTCATCCTGCTTCAGATCTCTACTCCATCCGAAAGAGACGACAGAGCTGAACAGTATTGAAACAAACCCCAACGATTCTGACCCTGGGGCAGTACTTGAGGTACCATTCCCATGTTGCAGCTTTGCCATAATCTAACAAAATGCTCTGGAGCTGATTTGTCCTCTGCTGTAGCAAACAAACTACAGGTGTATAAATAGCTTCATAACTATTCCAAGGAACATAAGTATCACACAGCCTGAAGGAGCTGCAGCATGAAAAGTTTCTGGTAATAACCTCTAACTAGGTTTTGTTCTTTTTCAATTTACCAGAAGGTACTGTTGTTCTAGGAACCATTCCAACTATAATCATGGCTCCATAATCCAACCGCATTTGTCATAAGTAAATTGTGTTGGATAAACAAGGCGGCAGGAATATGGTCTACATTTGCAGATGTGACTCTGTAATATAAGCCTTATTTATTTTTGTCTAAGTATGGCTTGTATAGACGCAGACTAAAAAGCGCCTGCATTTCTCTGTTTAAAAAGATAAAAGTCAGCAAACTGGGGGCAGGGGAAGGGATTATGAATATAGTACATGTAAAATAATAACTTAAATGGAGCCTGCCACAAGTATTAACATAGCTTCAAATTTCTTTATAAATTAGCTTATGGCTTTTGTTTTGAATTTCTATGTAATGTATATGAACAGGATACATTCTATTCATAGAAACATTAACTATAATTTTAGTGTGAATTAGGTATATTTTTCTAGTCCAATGCTATTGGTATTTTTCTAAATATATTACTATCAATTCACAGGTCACACTAGGGATCAATCTCTTTGCTAAATGTCAGAATAGGAATGGAAATGCGTTAGTATGTAGTTGTACAAATTCATTTTTCATTTGCAGTAAACTTCACAGTTCCTGATTTAACAATCCTGAAAGAAATTTTGACCACATAGTGCATTCTCTTCTCAGGCTAGGTTAAAGTAAGCACCAAAATTATCAGCTCCAAACATACAAGCAATATGCTTGTATTTCATTATGGCATTAAGGAATTGATTAAAGAGCCATATGACTAGGGAGAGAAATGGAACTGTAATGATTATTCACATTAATAATAAATAAAAACCAAACATGAAGTTCTTTCATGGTTTTTGGCAAGGCAAGGGCAATAATCAATAACAAAAGTAATATAACACAATAGTGATGCAAGCAATGTCTAGTTGTAGCAGGCTGTGAACAAAATGTTTTGAGCGGTAATTAGCTAATAAATTCAGCATTAATGAATACATATGAACTTCTAGTTTCTTCAGTCTGGGTAAAATCATTAACTTGTCAATTCTGCCAGTAAACAGAACAACAGGAGATAGAGCTAATAAAATTAAAGATCTAGAAAGAGCTGAGTGTGCAGTATCTGTATTGAGTCATTAATTAACACTTATTACTCTAGATTGAAAACAAAGTTTGGAGTGTTCTCAAGTGGTAACCACATGTGCTGTATGGCACTTTCAACTTTTGTGGGGCATAAAACTGGCTAGATTAGATCCGTTGCTTGCTTCACACCCTGTATAACGGGTGGGTATATATCGGGCATCTAATCCACCACTGCCTCTTAAATATTATTCCTACTATACTCTGTTAAAGATTAATGATTTTTTTTATAATAGATGCAATATATTGAAGAAGTATGTTTAACAGGATGGCAATAATAATAATTTACAAATTCCAACAACTTTCAGGTTCAACATGTTGAACATGCAAGATAAATTTGCCAGACATCTTTACCAGCAGTTAGTGGAAAGTTCCACTAGAGTTAGGTGACTTAGTTTATTGTAGTCCAAGGACAGGAAGCTTCTTTCATTTATCCCTGTCTAGTTAGCTGCAAAAAGTGGACTGAGGGTCTACAAAAAAGTGACAACATTTGAAGTAAGTAATTCATTGGCTGTAAAGCTCTTTGGAACATCCTGAGGATGTGTAATATGCTATATAAATTCACCTCTTTCTTTTACATATTTAAAGTGCTGTCAGGAAGACTGTAGGCTGATTGAGTAGCGCTAATGTGAGAACTTGATTATTCCAAATTACCCAAAATTGGTCACATTAGAACATCTGCACAGAACAAAAAAAATCTAAATGTTTCATCAAAGATCATAAGCTTAAGTTTCAAACTATATTAAAAACTTTTTTTTCAGATATGCCATCTATTAAAGGTGTTTCTAAAAAAAGGTTTTGTCTCTGGAAAGCTACGCTTCATATTAAGACAGGATGTGTTCTAAGTATAAACCCTAATTTATCATTTTTAGTGCCAGCTGCTGCTCGCTGACTTTTAGCATAACCAGCCTGTACAAGTCCAGCAGGGGATTAAGACCCAATAAGATCATATATAGTAAAAGAAAATGATGAATTTTATCTGGGTTATGACTGGTAGAGGTTACTGAGGTTTGTCTCAATGATATCAGTGTGTACACTGAAAATATCAGAAGCACTTGAGGACAATTAGATTTTGAAGATTCTGTAGCAGTAATCTTTTCAACTGCATCTATAGCTAAAATTCTCATTTTGACGGTGTACTTTACACGTATTTCTTAGAATCAGGAATACAGAAAATGTAAAAAAATTTAGAAACCTAAGTTCATGTGCAAAATAAACTAAAATAGGAAAGATATAAATACACGGGGCCCCAGATTTTCTGGGTGTTCTGCTGGACTTCCAATGGTAATCTATAAGAACCCACCAGGAATCAAGTTGTGCTAGGTCCCCAATGAATCCAGAGTGCCTGAATGGCATTATAAAGGATAAAACCTCTGTCCACCCACAAAAAGTCTAATAGGAGTAGGCCTCAGGATTGGGATTCCTTACAGTGGAGGTTTCCACTTCCCTGGTATGGTACAGCACTGGATGCCAGTATGCCGTGCCATTTGTACTCACACTAGTATACAATGGACATCATGGCTGCTTATCATGACAGAGAAGGCATTAAGAATTTAATGGCGCTGCACTCATAAAGGCCCAGAAATTGAGGTACAGCCGTATTGGACGTATGGGGGTGCAGGCATCTATTACTCTGCCTAGGTGGTGAAGACTCCAGCGGACCTGGTATTGGACCTTGGGCCTCATGTCCAGTGAGCAATGAACAGTAACAACTCACTGGTGAATTTGCATTTAAAGTGAAGCTGCTGTGATGCTACACTGGCCCTCAAGTAAATAATTCACAGGGGTGACTGGGTCAGGATGCGATTGAGAATGGTGTTAATCGAGGAGGGGAAAGTCAGGCTGGGAAGGAAGTGTGGACCAAGGGATGGTGGCTAGGGCAGTGAGGTGGTAGATGGAAGTAGCTGGGGTAGTGGTTGAGGGCATCGTCATGATAGCTGAGGGGAGGTACAGAAAGCAATATGAGGAGGCCTGCACTCTTTAAATGTGGAGCTGGAAGGAGCAGGGTTTAGGTTCAGGTAAATATATTTTAAAACCTAGCCTTGTTTACAGCCTGCAGTTGTTCCTTTAAGGACCACCTGTTAGGCCGCATACTGACCTGGAATTTCAGAATGTAGCCTCTGCCATCTGGCTCAGGACAAACAAATCTTGCAATCTGAACCTTAAGCAAGCTTTAGGTTCCTTTTTTTTTGAAAATTACCTAATCTCTGTTTCGGGTATGCACTGCATGATGATTTTTTAACATGGCAAAATGACTCACTTGTAGCTCATAATGAGCATGCACTTCCTGCCCAACATATTGGTGACTTAGGAGCCCGCCTAGCACCTGAGAAACAAACTCTGCATGGCCAAATCTCTAGTTCAGCATTCATAAATCTAGTTAAAAGCTTCATTCTCATAATTTGTGTTGCATATTTTTGCTGTTGCCAATTACTTTCTCTTCTATTTTTGTGCAATTTGCTGAAGAACAATTTGCTAATTCCCCTTCTCAGTCCTTATTTCAAACAGTGCAGAATGTCTTTTCCATGAGAAATTTACTTCTGCCGTCCTTGGGAGAAGAGAAGGGAGAACGTAATGCTAGGCTGGTGAGGTTGCACCAAAGGTTTATGATGCTCAGTTACCGGTACCCCCACACTACAGTATACAGGAGATGTTACTTATCTGCTTTTGACTGAACAGTGCCTATGTCAGCTTTGTATCCCAAAGGAAGCCATCATTGTATAATATCACAAGCTACAAGGAGACTATAGCTTATCTCCACCACGGGCAATGTTCTGCCAATGCCTATTAAAATCACTACCACCCTTCATTTCTATGCTACTGGGTGCTTTTAGGCTGCAACTGGCAACACCTGTGTGAAAACCCAGATTAAAAGAATTCAAATTGGGAGTTGTGGGAAAGGTGAGACACAAAGCAGATGATAAAGGCCTCAGGCTGCTAAAATTTAAGGATTGTTTGTGGCACTTGAAATGCTAATTAGTTGTGTCCTTATAAATGTATAGTTATGTTTGAATTGATATTTCTATACATTGGAAGTGAATAGAAATAATGGGCAGAATTTTTTGCCTGGTGGGCAGGTGGGCCCGACCCAATCTCCGGTGGGTGGGGAGCCGACCCCCACCGGAGAAGCGGGCCCCGCCGCCATTTTACGTGGGTGGGCCAATTAAGGCCCGCCCAGCATGACGTCTGCCGTGAAGCGCTATGCGCTTCCTGTGCAGGCAGGGAGGGGGGGATTCCCCAAACGCGAGAGTGCACTCTTTTGTGCATGCGCACGAGAGAGCGCACATCTCCCTGAGGCTAAGTGCTGCCTCAGGGAGATCGCTGACAGCTGTATAAACTTTAAAAATAGAAAAATAATAAAACCCTTAACATGTCCCCCTCATGTGACAATGTCACACGGGATGAGACATGTTAATAAATTTCATTGAAACTTTAATAAACTTTTTTAAACCCTACATGAAATCTCATCCCGCCAGTGGATAAGGTTTCGTGTTTTTTCTATTTGCCGCCAGGGCTCCTGGCATGCCCAACAACCTTAAGGTTGGACGGGCAGGTCCTTTAATTGTTTTAATTACCCAGTCAATGGCCTCAATTGGCCATTGACAGGTTGGCGGGCGGACAGCTGATCTCACTGTGTCCCCACCTTCCTGAATATTTATATGGGGCAGGATGACGTCGGGGGTTTCCCCCGATGTCATCCCGCGTCATTTTGCCGTCGGTGAGCAGACCATGCCCCCTGCTCACCGATGGCAAAATCCAGCCCAATATGTGGGAATTCTGTGCAGTATGAACTGATGGTTAGATAAGCATTATGTTGATCCATTTATGCTGCGTTTTAACATCTTTTATAAACTGTATATAATTGCACCTGTACTCATATTCATGTCAAATTTAGTACAACTATGTATTTCAGAATGTACTAATTAAAATTGCAACACATAACAATTATAGTGTGAACAAATTATAATTATTTTATTAAAAAGGTACTTCTGGCTTTTGAGTTATGGAGAAAGTCTTTTTCTGTGATTGATGTAATAAGTGTTTGCAAATTATGCCTAATTACCATACTACTAATGTTGCTCCTCATTGCATTGTGGACACCACATAGCATTCCAAGTTAGAAATGAAACTGTGGAAAGGTTCACAGCAATGGCATGAATTTGCTCCTCTTTCTGTACTAGCCTCTGCTACAGATACACAGTACAAATGGATGTTGGCTCTGATCCTGATTTGTAAAGCAATTATAGCATAACTGGCAGGCTGGACTTGAACAGTGCAGCAATAAAATATCGCTTTGTTCATTCAGCAGAGTTCACATTGTAATTTTTCAAAAATAAAACTCTTAAATTGCAATTTTGCAGCAGCTGCTTTTTGTCAGGCACTATTGATTTTAACTAATAATTGTGGACTGTAGCTTTAAGATGATGGTTTATTGAAAACATTCATTATAAGTCCGTATAATTTAACAATAAAAGGCACCTAATTATCTATATTTGACATAATGCTCCCATCTTTAATTTTTCTCAGTATGGCCTCTTGAATTGATGCAACTTCAATGTGTAGGTTATTTACTAATTCACCATAATAGACTGGAACAGATCGAAGCAGGCAGCTGTTTGTCTGCTATGTGCTAGGTAACATGAACTGACTGGAAATTCAATGGCCCTTTTACTTGCAATAACTATTTTGTTTGCCTGCCGTGCAAAGAAAAATAATAATGCTCACCAGTGTTGTAAACCTAGTAGGTAGTACATTGTGTTGGAAGGCTGTTCCTTTGCTGCTAAGTTATGGAATAGAATTGAGCCTGGACTGATAGCTAACCATATCCTCCACTCTGAAGGATGCATCATTCTAAGGTTGTGTTTCCTGCACAATTTGTGCCGGCTTTTTAGCACCCTACCTTTGAGCAGGGTGATATTTGATGCATCCCTACACTGAAAAATACCGGCAAGTTTTTGCTAAGTGAAAATGGTGGAAAATAACACCCAGCTGGGAGCATATAAATGATGTGCTAATAATGTTCGGAGATGTGACATTCCATTTTACATTGCTTCCGCCCACTCCTGAGAAGGCCACAATAAAATAGGCATCCAGAATTTCTAGGTGGCCAGATTAAGGCAAAACTTATTTTAAAGGGCATTAATAGCTTCTGGCAAAGCTGCTGCAAAATCTTAATTTTTGGAGGTTTTTCATAGTTTGTGCTATTTTGACTCTTAGTATGACAGGAATGAGGTCTAGTTTAATGCCTTGCACTGTGGGATTTGGCAGTTTTTCTCTGATGGCAATTATTACAGCCTACAATGTTATTTCTTTCCCTTTGGTAACTCAATGGCACCTGTGTTATGCAGAGGACAACCCACTGCCTACTCTTAGGACCAGTTTCCCTAGTAAGGCTTGTGAAGGCACAAAATGGCTAACCAACTCACATAGTCCTGCAAATGAAGAAGCACCAAGGATGAACCATATTGTTCATCGCAATCTTATTTAAGACATATCCTCTTGACAACAGAAGGCATTCACAGCATTAATGATTTTATTGTTGTTCCCACACACAGTAATGTGTCGACCTACACATATTACTAAGCTCCATGTCTTCCATTCATGCCACTTACTTTGAGATTTTTTAAAAAATTCTTTAATGGAATGTGAGCATTGGTAGAAGGCCTGTATTTGTTGCCCATCCCTTGATCTGTTGCAGTCTATGTGGTGTAGGTACATCCACAGTGCTGTTCAAGAGGAAGTTCCAGGATTTTGACCCAGTGACAGTGAAGGATCTGCGGCGATACATTCCATGTCAGGATGGAGGAAAACTTGCAGGTGCTGCAATATCTAAGGAATAAACTATGGTGGCCAAATATTTACATTTTCCATCCATAAGGTGTAATGTTCTTCGCCTGACATTGGGCATTTTCAACTCTAAACTACAGTTTCTCTGTTAGTGATAGGACAGTGTAAGGTGGTTGGCTACAGCATTCCTTCTTCAGCTCTTTAGGGCTGACATGGCCTTCTGAGGAAGACTAATGCCATTGTATCGGTTTCTTCCCATAGCCTGGTATCTTTCTTTGCTTTTAATATTTTTCCAATTTTCCCTTTAAAAGATGAAATGGCCTCTGCTTAAATGGTTTCATTTTCTAGTAAAGCAATTCATGGTCCAACAACGCTCTGGGCAAAGAAACTCCTCCTGATGTCTCTCTCAATAAATTAGTGACAATTGTGACAAACATCCCAACCAGAGGAAATGATTGTTCCCAATTCACTCCACTAAAACTCCTGATAATTTATAAAACTTCTATTTAAAAAACAACTTGCATGTATATAGTACCTTTAACACAATAAAACACCCCAAGGCATTTTGTAGGAGTGTCCTAGAACAAAATCTGATACTCAATCAGGTAAGGAGATATTGATGCAGATGACCAAATGTTCATCAAAGAGGTAAGTTTGAAGGAGAGTCTTAAAGAAGAATAGAGAGGTGGAGAGGTTTAGGAAGGGAATTTCAGAACTAAAGCCTGGGTAGCTAAAGGCGTGGCTGCCTATGGTGGAGCAATTAAAATTGGGATTGCTTAAGAGGCCAGAATTGGCTTGTGTAGATACCTTGGAGGGCTTTGGGGCTGGATGAGATTACAGAGATAGGGAGAGGCCAAATCATGGATGGACTTGAAAACAAGGATCAGAATTTAAAAATTGAGGCATTGCTTGACTGGGAGTCCATGCAGATCAATAAGCACAGGGAGATGGGTGCGTGGAAAATAGTTATAATGATTGTTTCAGCAGCAGATATGCTGGGGCAAGGGCAGAGTGAGCCATGTTAAGAGGCAGTCTTAGTGATGGTGCATGTTGGAAGCTCATCATGGGGTCAAATGTAACACCAAGGCTATGAACAGTCAAGTTCAGCCCCAGACAGTTGCCAGGGAGAGGGATAGAGCTAGGGAAAGTATTTTATGGTGGGATCACAATGGCTTTGGTCTTCCCAATATTTAGTTGGAAGAAATTTCTGCTCATCCAGTACTAGATGTCAGAGAAGCAGTCTGACAACTTAGAGAGAATGGAGAGGTCGAGAGAGATGGCAACGAGGTATGCTGAGTATTGTCAGCATACATGTAGAAACTGATGCTGTGATGTTGGATGATGTTGCTGAGGGACGGGGTAGATTTGAGAAATAGGAGGGGGCTGAGGATAGATCCTTGGAGGCATCAGGAGTAACAGTGAATGAGTGAGAAGAGAAGTCATTGAAGGTGATTCTCTGGCTGAAACTGGATAGATACAAATGAAACTCGGCAAATGCAGTCACAGCCAGCTGGGCACTCCTTGGAGCAGAATTTAGTGTCAAAGGCTACAAGGCATGTTGAGAAGTATGGGGAAGATGAGGAGGGATAGTTTACCTTTCTCAGTCAACTACAAGCCAAGTTATGACTTTGGTTAGAGCTGTTTTGGTACTAGGATGAGACAAAACCTAATTGGAGGGAGTTAGACATGAAGTTCCATGAAAAATGGGTTCGGCTTTGGGAGGTGACATGTTCAAGGACTTTGGAGAGGAAAGGAAGGTTCGAGATTGGATGGTCGTTTGCAAGGATGGTGGGGTCAAGGATTGTTTCTCTTGAGGAGAGAGAGACAGTACCTGAAGAGAGAGAATTGTTAATAATATCAGCCCATACAGGAGCCAGGATGGGAAGTTGAGTGGTCAACGGCTGAGTAGGAATTGGGTCTGGAGATCAGGAGTTAGACCTCACCAACAAGCTTGAAGAGGCCATGATGGGTAATAGGAAAAGAAAACTAGAAAAAGATGCAAATTCAGGGCAAATTCTCTTCTTGGCCTTCTTTTCTCTGAGAGGGACCTTGTGTTGCCTGCATCTGTTCTGTTGTCCCCAGAGTGACCTCTCTCTATCTGTTTCATTTCACATTTGCAGGCATCTGAGAGAGCTGGCACATGTGTGCCACTGTCCTGGGAGAGTAAAGTAAAACAGGAAGTCAGGAACAGAGTGGAGCAGCATAAAAAGGAAAGGCCAGGACTGCAGTAGAATAAGAATAAAACTGGACAAATCACTTGGCATCGACCACTTGAGATCAAGAAAACACACCCTCCCCAGTTGACTTGCGATGTTCTCCTCACGAAGATCTGGAGAGAGCTGTCCCACAGACTAATCAAGCAACAATTCACAGAATCATACCTTACAGCCAATGAATGTTACAGTCTCCCCTATCACCATCTCAGAGGTAGCTGCACAGTGGTATACAGTCGGGAGAGAGTGGCCCTGGAATTTCTCAACATTGACTTTGGACTGTGTGAAATCTCATGGCATAAGGTCAAACATGGGGAAAGAAACCTCCTGCTGATTACACCTACTGTCCTCCCTTAGCTGACAAATCACTACTCTGGATCTACAATGTCGATCATCAAGAGTGGTTCGGTAGCATCACTACTGACTGAGGTGGCTGAGTCCTGAAGGACATGTCTGTCGCAGGTGTATCTGTCTATGACAGTATTGGTAAGAGTGACCACCACACAGTTCTGGTGAAGGTAAAGTCCCATTGTCACACTGAATATATTCTCCATTGTATTATGTGACTCTACCACTGCACTAAATGGGAAAAATTCAGAACAGATCCAGCAACTCAAAGCTGTACATCCATGAGGCATTGTGGACCATTAGCAACAGCAGAATTGTATTCATTAACAATCCTGGCCCGGCATATCCCCCACTCTACCATTTGGGGGAGGTGGTGGTGTAGTGGTATTGTCACTGGACTAATAATCCAGGGACCCAGAGTAATGCTCTGGGAATCCAGGTTCGAATTCAATTAAAATCTGGAATTAAAAGTCTAATGATGACTGGGAAACCATTGTTGATTGATTGCTATAAAAACCCATCTGGTTCACTTCCCTTTAGGGAAGGAAATCTGCTGTCCTTACCTGGTCTGGCCTACTTGTGCCTCCAGACCCACAGCAATGTGGTTCACTCTTCAATGCCCTCTGAAATGGCCTAGATACAACTTTGTTGTATCAAACCGCAAAAAACAAACTGGGCGGACCACCCAGCATTGACCTAGGCACCAGAAATGACAATGACAAACTCAGCCATGTTGACGCTGTAAAGTCCTCCTTACTAACATCTGGGGCTAGTGCCAAAATTGGGAGAGCTGTCTCACAGACTAGTCAAGCAACAGCCTGACATAGTCATCCTCATGGAATCATACCTTACAGATAATGTCCCAGACACCACCGTCACCATCCTTGGGTATGTCCTGTCCCACCGGCAGGACAGACCCAGTGAGGCGGTGGCACTGTGGTATGTTGCCCTGGGAATCCTCAACATCAAATCCGGACCCAATGAAGTCTCATGGCATCGGGTCAAAGATGGGCAAGGAAAGCACCTGCTGATTACCATGTACCACACTCTCTCAGCTGATGAATCAGTGCTCCTCCATGTGGAACACCACTTGGAGGAAGCACTGAGGGTGGCAAGGGCACAGAATGTACTCTGGGTGGGGGACTTCAACGCCCAACACCAAGAGTGGCTTGGTAGCACCAGTACTGACCGAGCTAGCTGAGTCCTAAAGAACATAGCTGCTAGACTGGGTCTGCGGCAGGTGGTGAGGGAACCAGTAATAGAGAAAAACATACTTGACCTCATCGTCACCAACTGCCTGCCGCAGATGCATCTGTCCATGACAGTAACGGCAGGAGTGACCACTGCACAGTCATTGTGGAGACGAAGTCCGGCCTTCCCGTTGAGGATACCCTCTATCATGTTGTGTGGCACTACCGCCATGCTAAATGGAATAGATTTCGAACAGATTTAGCAACTCAAGATGGGGCATCCATGAGGCGCTGTGGGCCATCAGCAGTAGCAGAATTGTACTCGAATTGTACACAATCTGTAACCTCATGGCCCGGCATATCCCTCATTCTATCATTACCATCAAGCCAGGTGATCAATCCTGGTTCAATGAAAAGTGCAGAAGGGCATGCCAGGAGCAGCACCAGGCATCCCTAAAAATGAGCTGTCAACCTGGTGAAGCTATAACACAGGACTAGTTGTGTGCCAAACAGCATAACCAGAAAGTGATAGACAGAGCTAAGTGATCCCATAGCCAATGGATCAGATCTAAGCTCTGTAGTCCTGCCACATCCAGTCATGAATGATGGTGAACAATTAGTCAACTCACTGGAGGATGTGGCTCCACAAATATCC
The DNA here is from genome assembly GCF_964194155.1 of Cetorhinus maximus. Taxonomy (NCBI): domain Eukaryota; kingdom Metazoa; phylum Chordata; class Chondrichthyes; order Lamniformes; family Cetorhinidae; genus Cetorhinus; species Cetorhinus maximus. The sequence continues at coordinate 48,448,291 of NC_135884.1, read as the reverse complement.
CCGTCCTCAATGATGGGGGAGCCCAGCACATCAGTGCAAAAGATAAGGCTGAAACATTCGCAACAATCTTCAGCCAGAAGTGCCAAGCTGATAATCCATCTCGGCCTCTCCAGAGGCCCTCAGTACCACAGATGCCAGTCTTCAGACAATTTGATTCATTCCAGGTGATATCAAGAAATGGCTGAAGGCACTGGATACTGCAAAGGCTATGCGCTCTGACAATATTCTGGCATTAGTACTGAAGACTTTTGCTCCAGAACTTGCCGCACCCCTAGCTAAGCTATTCCAATACAGCTACAACACTGGTATCTACCTGGCTATGTGGAAAATTGCCCAGCTATGTCCAGTACACAAAGCAGAACAAATCCAACCTGGCCAAGTGGTGCCCCATAAGTCTACTCTCGATCATCAGTAAAGTAATGGAAGAGGTCATCAACAGTGTTATCAAGCAGCACTTGCTTACTGCTCACTAATGCCCAGTTTGGGTTATGCCAGCACCACTCAGCACCTGACCTCATTACAGCCTTGGTTCAAACATGCACAAAAGAGCTGAACTCCATAGGTGAGGTGAGAGTGACACATCAAGGCCGCATTTGACCGAGTGTGGCATCAAGGAGCACTAGAAAAACTGGAGTCAATGGGAATCAGGTGCAAAACTCTCCAGATAGGAAGATGGTTGTGGTTGTTGGAGGTCAGTCATCTCAGCTCCAGGACATCACTGCAAGAGTTCCTTAGGGTACTGACCTCAGCCCAACCATCTTCAGCTGCTTCATCAATGACATCCCTTCCATCATAATGACAGAAGGGGGGTGTTCGCTAATGATTGCACAATGTTCAGCACCACTCATGACTCCTCAGATACTGAAGCAGTCCATGTCCAAATGCAGCAAGACCTGGACAATATCCAGGCTTGGGCTGACAACTGGCAAGTAACATTTGCTTCACACACGTGCCAGGCAATGACCATCTCCAACAAGAGAGAATCTAACCATCGTCCCTTGACATTCAATGGCATTACCATCACTGAATCCCCCACTATCAACATCCTGGGCATTACCATTGAACAGAAACTGAACTGGACTAGCCATATAAATTCTGTGGGGCAGGTCAGAGGCTAGGAATCCTGAGACGAATAACTCACCTCCTGACTCCCCAAAGCCTGTCCACCATCTACAAGGCACAAGTCAGGAATGTGATGAAATACTCCCAACTTGCCTGAATGAGTGCAGCTCCCACAACACTCAAGAAGCTTAGCACCGTCCAGGACAAAGCAGCCCACTTGATTGGCACCATATCCACAAACATTCACTCCCTCCACCACCGATGCACAGTAGCAGCTGTGTGTACTATCTACAAAATGTACTGCAGGAATTCACCAAGGCTCCTCAGACAGAACCCTCCAAACCCACGACCACTACCATCTGGAAGGACAAGGGCAGCAGATAGGTGGGAACACCACTACCTGGAAGTTCCTCTCCAAGCCACTCACCATCCTGATTTGGAAATATATCGCCATTCCTTCACTGTCACTGGGTCAAAATCCTGGAACTCCCTCTCTGACAGCACTGTGGGTGTACCTACACCACATGGACTGCAGCGGTTCGAGAAGGCAGCTCACCACCACCTTCTCAAGGGCAACTAGGGATGGGCAATAAATGCTAGCCCAGCCAGTGAAGCCCACATCCCGTGAATTAATTTAAAAAATGACGCAAATGGTCTAAATAAGGCCCTGAAGTGATTTCACTACTGCATGCCAACCATCAAAGGAATTTTGCTGCAACTTGCCAAGGCAAAGACCTTTACCATCCTAGATACCAAGGATGGTTACTGGTAAGTGAAGTGGATGAAAGCAGCAGCTCTGACAAGGTGCGAGCTGTAGCAGTAATGCAGTGATCAACAAATGTAAAAGCAGTGCAACGATTTGTTGGATTTGTGGACTATATAGCAAAATCTTTGCCCATTTTGTCATTGGTGTGTGAACAATTATGGAAGCTTACTGCCAAGGAGGTGCAGTGGTACTGGGGCACAGAACAAGAAGCAACATTCACAAGAATCAAACAACCAGTGATGATAATGCCAGTGCTGGAGTACTATGACATTAATGATGAAGTCACCTAGCAATGTGACACCAGTGAGACAGGTCTTGGAGCAACTTTAATGCAGCAAGGGCAACCAGTCATATTTGCATCCAGGGCACTAATGCAAACTGAACAATGCTATGCTCAGATCAAGAAAGAGTGCCTGGCTATTGTTTTTGCTTGTGAGCATTTTCATCAATAACTGCTTTGGAGAGACAGAGTAACAATGGAGTCTGACAACAAGCACCTTCAAACCTTTTTTTGCAAGCCGCTACTACCTGCTCCAAAGTATCTGCAAAGAATGCTACTTCATTTACAGAGGTATCATGTAGACGTGACATACAAGCAAGGGAAACATGTACAGCACACACATGCTGTCGAGAACAGTGCTCCCCATGAAGAAAGCTGAGGATGCTACAGCAGAATGTGAAACCCTTCAGACTGACTGTGAAGCAGCAGCTCGACATAATCTGGAAACATTGAACCTGACAGACAAGCACCTTGCTCAAATCAAGCGAACTACCCAACATGATGCAACTCTCCAAGTGCTACAAGATGTAATGATGAAAGGTTGGCCTGGGACCATCAAGGACACAACTGTGGTCACAAGAGCATAGTGGGCACACAGAGGTAAATTGACAGCCCCAAGCTGGCATCTTGTGCAAAGGAAATAGGGTCATTATCCTGAAGGAAATGAGAAGAGAGATGCTGAAGCTCATCTGTGCAATCCATCAAGAAATTGAATCGAGTCTGAGAAAGGTAACAGAAGTGCCCCACTGGTCAAACATGAGCAATGAAATTAAAGACCACATTGGCCAGTGCGGCGCTTGTAACAAGTACCAAGCTAAATAAGCTAGAGAGCCATTGATGATGCATGACATCCCACACAGACCATGGATGAAGCTGGGAGTAGACCTCTTTGCTATTGCAGGAACTGATTATCTTGTCACTGTAGACTATAAATCTGACTACTGGGAGTTAGACCAACTGATTTAATGACAACAGGAGAAGTAGTAGAATGCCTGAAAGCACGCATCAGTTGTTACAGCATTCCAGACATTGTGATGAGTGACAATGGCCCTTAGTTCACCGGCGAAGAATTCAGCCGCTTCACAAAAGATTGGGAAATTCAACACTATACACCAACACTACATTATCCCCAGTTGAATGGAAAGGCTGAAGTGGTAGTGAAGATCGCCAAAGGAATCATCAAAAAAGTAAGCAAATCTCAGACAGATGTATACAAGGCAATCTTTGAGTGGAGCAACACACCGACTAAAGGCATGGAAAGTAATCCAGTCCAAAGACTGATGTCACACTGCATACAAACTACTCTTCCAATAGCAAAAGAGTGACTGAAACCAGAAGTAGTAACAGGTGTGAGTGAAAAAAATCAAGGTGAAACGGCAGAAAGCCAAATTTCATTTTGACAAGACTGCCAAACCATTGCCAGAGCTGAGCATTGGAGAGCTAGTCAGGGTGCAAACCTTCAACGCTCTCAATAGGAGTCAGCCCACGTGGAAACTTGGGACATGTTGGGACAGCATTCCCAACCTCGGATTTGCTCTTGTAGCCACAATATTTATATGCCTGGTCCAGTTAAGTTTTTGGTCAATGGTAATCCGTTGTTGATGTGCAGGATTCGGTGATGCTAATGCTGTTGAACATCAAGGGGAGATGTCTTGATTCTCTCTTGTTGGAGATTGTTATTGTCCAGACTTGTGTGACATGAATGATCGTACGTAGTGGAAATGAACGACCAAATATATCGGCAGCATATACGAATAACCTGCAAAGCTGTTCCTTCAACACAGTTGGCCAGTCAGGAAAGTGGGATTTCACCAGCTGTGCAGCGTATAGAATGACCTTCACTCCCAGAGGTCCAATTGTCCCCAACAATGGAAATGGAACAACAACAGGTAGCATGGCAACGAATGCCATGGGAAGGACACTCCTGGACAAGGAACACCAGCCAGATAAACAGCCAATGACAACACGCATGCATACCATTAAGAGACCTGCACGATTTAAAGACTATGTACTTAATTCAGGGGCAGAGACTGACTAGTAGAATGAACAGTTATTGATGCATGAGAACAGTGGTGTATAGGGGGTAACTTGGATAACTCAGTTACACATGATCATGCATACAAATGTGCCTTCTGTTTGTTAGGAAAAAAGGTATGTTTGGATCTTTCTTCATTATGAAAGGGGGATGTTTGAGTTTTGAAATGCAACAGTATTACATGTCCTACCTGGCTTGCTGTAGTCATGTGATCTCTGCCATGAGGGAAGCTCTGTAACCTGCCGTTTTACATCAGTTCAATAAAGGCAGACACTGAAAAAGCACTGCAACCTTTGAACTCAAATCCAGCTGAGCTCAAGAAATGAGGTCAGCGTGACTTCCCCTGATCTAATGTGACTGAGTGTGACATCACGGAGCCCCAGCAAAACTGAAGTCAACGGGAACCATGGGGAAGCTCTGGAGTCATACCTACCCCAAGGAAAGTTGTTATGGTTGTTGGAGGTCAGTCATCTCAGCTCCAGGACATCACTGCAGGGGTTCCTCAGGGTAATGCGCTAGGTCCACCATTTTCGGCTGCTTCATTAATGGCCTTCCTTCCAATATAAGGTCAAAAGTTCGCTGATGATTGCAAAGTGTCAGTTCTATTCGCAACTCCTCGGACACTGAAGCAGTCTGTGCATGCATACAGCAGGACCTGGACAATATTCAGGCTTGGCTAAATAAATGTGCAAATAACATTCATGTCACGCAGGTCTGGACAATAACAATCTCCAACAAGAGAGAATCTAGCCATCTCCCCTTGATGTTTAACAGCATTAGCATCACTGAATCCTGCACATCAACATCCTGGGGATTACCGTTGGCCAGAAACTTAACTGTGGCTACAAACCATATCAAAGGCTGGGAATCCTGTGGCAAGTAACTCAGCTCCTGACTCTCCTCAAAGCCTTTTCAACATCTGCAAGGCACAAGTCAGGAGTATGATGATATACCCTCTACTAGCCTGGATGAGTGCAGCTCCAACAAACTCCGGAAGCTCGACACCATCCAGGACAAAGCAGTCCTCTTAATTGGCACTCCATCCACCACCTTAAACATTCATACACTCCACTAGTGGCACAAAGTGTCACCAGTATGTACCACCTACAAGATGTACTGCAGCAACTTACCAAGCCTCCTTCAGTAGCACCTTCCAAACCGACATCCTCTACCAACTAGAAGAACAAGGGCAGCAGGGGCATGGGAACACCACAATCTCCAAGCATCCGTCCAAGTCACTCACCATCCTGACTTGGAACTATATCGTCATTCCTTCACTGTCACTGGGTCAAAATTCTGGAACTCCTCTCCTAACAGCACTATGGGTGTACCTATATCACATAAATTGCAGCGGTTGAAGAAGGTTACCCACCGCTACCTTCCCAAGGGCAATTCGGGATGGCCAATAAATGCTGACCTTGCCAGCAATACTCATCCCATGAACAAATTTAAAAAACTATAATGTTCAACTAGATAAATTAATTGGGATAAAAACTAAAGCCAGTTTGATATTTTATCATATAATTAGACTCTTGTGAGCAATTAATGAATCAAGTTTAGGGGTTAAAGTTAAAATTACATCACAATGGATAGTAACACTGAAAGGTTCTGAATTATTTAATGGGCAGAATTTTGAGCTTGGCAGGGGGGGCATGGTGGGCAGGCCCAGGAGCGGCCAGGAAATGGGCTGCCATCCACAATCAGTCCCCGACCGCGATTTCATGCTGGTGGGCCAATTAAGGTCCGTCTAGCATGAAACGCGGATCCTCACCGGTTGGGAAGGGCCAAGCGTGAGCAGGGGCCTGTCCCTGGGAGGCTGCCAGCGAAGAAGAAATCTTCGGTTTGTCAACAGGAAGTTATTGCTTCCAGTGCGGCTGCTGACGCCAGGTGGGAGGGCAGGTCCGGTGGGCACTCGGCCTCCTGGTTTTCTGATGAGTGGCTCGCGGTCCTCCTGGAGGAGATGGCTGCCAGGAGGGACACCCTTGTCCACAGGATGAAAGTAGGAGGAGGCTACCGTACATAACAAAAAGAGTTTGGGAGGAGGTAGCAGCGCTGGTTAGCAGCCATGATGTTGTGTGGCAACCTGGGTCCAGTGTGGCAAGAGGTTTAAAGACCTGCTGCGCTCCAGAAGGGTGAGTACTGTGTTGGCATGGATCAGTGTGTTGAAGTGTTAAGGTCTGGCTGTCCCCACCATGGAGCTCAGTGGCATTAGAGTCTGAGTGCCAACTCAGTGTCAATGATGCCAGAGCTGGCCAAGGAGTTGAGCCCTGGCTGCTTGGACTGAGTGCCTAGCGGCTCGAGGGCCACGACTCGGATGTGCCACGCAAGGTGTTCCTCAAGTGGGGTTGGCCAGGCTGACCCGCTCTCTGAACCAGGCACCAGCGCAGATACCAGCACCTCGGTGGACGTTAGATTGGCGGCTAGAATGTTGGTGCACAGCGGTGAGGGAACTTCACACTCACTTGAGGTGCAGGCAGAGGCAAAGAGTGCCCAGGGCACCGGCAGTCGGAGGGCTGCTGGAGACTAGAACAATGCTGAGTCAAAGGCTGATGATGAGCCTCTGGCTCATTAGGCAGCAGGTGCTGGATATCCAGCGAGATGTGTGGGACAATCTGGCGGAGATCCATGAGGGTATGTGAACCATGGTCTTCCTTATAGAGGATTCCATGTGGAGCATCAGCACTGCATTGACCCCCATGGCTGAGTGCACTTGCTCCTCCATTGAGAGAGTGGCGACTCTCATGGAAAGACAGCTCCAGGAACAGAATCAGGGATTCCTGGGGTTGCGCTTGGACCTGCAAGCCCTCACACAGGCACTGACCTCAGGCAGTTAGTGTCAATGTGGGAGATGGAGGCACCCAGTATCCCAGCTAGGTGCCCATCTATCAATGGTGAGCAGGGAGGTCCAGGGCAACCTCACGTTAGCGCACGAGCTGCTTGTCATCTCTGTGGGCTCCACTCAGGGCACTCCGGATGATGTTAGCAGCACCTCCGCCTCTCTGCCAGTGACCGTGACATCTAATGAGGCTGCGGTGACTGGGGAGATGCCAGCCATGGCACTGGCTGCTCTTTCCCAGGCAGGGCCAGCACAGGCTCCATTGGCCAGAGGACACCCGCCAAGGTCATCAAGGCCAACAGGACAGCAGAGTGAGCAGGCTGTCTCTAATGCTGGTGCCAGTGATGGGGGAGCACCAAGACGTAGCATTCACAAATGTAAGTTTAAGGCACCATGAGCACAAGAGCGACCAGTCACAGGTGATCTTCCGTTGTGCAATGTTTTGTTTATGGGGTAGGCCTGGGGTTGAAGACCAGAGAAGGTTCTGTTAATTTGTTTTGAGTGTCAAAATGAGATACATTTTCTTTAGTTGTAATGGCCTGAGTATACTTCACCTTTTTTATTTAATGTGGCTCAGGGTACGCCGGTATGTAATGCTGGACGTGGGTGGCTCGAAACTTTATTGCACAGGCAGAGAGTGTTCTTTGGGGTCAAAGGAAAATGTCATTTCAGACATCCGGGATGGAGGCGGCAGCCCTGGCATGAGGTGGCAATGCTTATTTGGCAGCCAAGCTGAAGGAACGTTGGATCAAGTCATCCCTGGTGTCCCTGCCTCCCTGCAGGATACAGAGGTCTGCCTCCACGCCCTCAGCATTCTCCTCACCGTGCCCCTCCTCTGACTCATCTGTGGCCTGTGAAGCTGCATCAAGACCCTCTTCCTCCAGTGGGCCCCCCTTGCCAGTGCCAGATTCTGGAGAGCACATCATGTGACCACTATCAGTGACACCTGCTCTGGGGGCTATTGCAGTGCTCCCCCTGAACGATCCAAGCCTCGGAAGTGCATCTTCAGAAGACCTATGCTGCTCTCTATCACCACCCTTGTGGAAGCAAGACTCCTTTTATACTGCTGCTCTGCCTCTATTCTCAGCTGGCTGAGAGGTGTCGTAACCCACTTTTTCAATTGATAGTCCTTGTCACCCAGCAGCCATCCATCCAGTCAGGCTGCTGCACTGAAGAGCCTCGGCACCTGGGAGTGTCTCAGGATGTAAGCGTCATGGGAGCTGCCTGGGTACCTTGCTCAGACTTGCAGAATCTGCATCCTGCGGTCACACACTATCTGTACGTTTGTGGAGTGGAATCCCTTCCTGTTGACAAAGGCACCTGGCTGACCCATTGGCACCTTGATGGCCACATGTGTGCAGTTGATGGCACCCTGGATTAAGGCTACAGAGCCTCTGGCTCACTCAGCCTGGCTGGCCTCGTCCACATGGAAAAGAATGAAAGTCAATACCAGCCTGAACAGAGCGTCTGTCACCAACTTGATGCAATCATGGACAGCTGATTGGGAGACTCCACAAAGATCCCCCACTGAGCCCTGGAAAGAGCCGGATGCATAGAAATTAAGGGCCACTGTGACCTTCAGAGCCACTGGCATGGGGTGTCCACCCACACAGCTGGAGCTGATCTCAGGCCTGATCCTCTGACGAATGGAGGTCATTGCCTCCCTTGAGAGGTGGAGCCTCCTTCGGCATTGCACCTCAGACATATTGAGGTAGCTGCATCGCTGCCTGTAAACCCTGGCAGCAGGATAGTGGCGTTTTCTGCGGCTCCTAATGCCTTGGACTACCTGCTGGCCCATCGCCCCTTGTGCCTGCACCCCTCCTTCCACAAGTCGCTCCCTGTAAGCTGCAGTGGGACACCCGGTCTCCTCTCCCTTCTGCCCCTCTCTTCCTCCTCAGAGGAGGTGCCACCAGCGGAGACCACAATCCCCATTACCAGGGTAAGGGAAGGCTGTCTGATACCTAGAAGGATCCACACGGTCTGAATCCTCCGGGGTCCTTGGAGAATCCAAGGAGACCTAAAATGAAGCCTGGAAATGCTAAGAATGAAGCCCTGAACAAAGATGAAGCTGCCAAGTACCAACAAGTCACCGGCAGCAAACTATTTACCAAACTCCTCACTACTCACACTGGCTGACCCTTTTCATCCCGGCCCTGGATGAGGTTTTGCAAATTGTCAGCTGGCCGCCTGCCCGTTTTGTCCGTGTGATGAGTGCAAAATCACACAGGCAATATAAAATCGGCATCAATTGCCATTTTAATGGCCTTAACTGGCCTCTTAATTAATGGTGGATATGGCTCTGACTCCAGCTCGCGCCCGCCCGCTCAGCAAAAAATTCTGCCCAATAACTTAAAATCAGAGAAATAGAGATAATATGAGTTAAGTGAAAACATTAAGTAAATTCCAAATAAAATACAGTGATATCAGCACAAGGGAAGAAGCTGATTTGGTGACCACCTGGTGAACCGTTATTTGATTAATTGTTAAGTTTACTCCTGTTAAAGCAATTAATAGTCTAATAATTAGTGACATGGCATCTCAGTACCATGGAATGCGCGCCATGTTCTATGTGGGAATTCCAGGATGCTCCTTGCGTCCTGGACAATTACATGTGCAGGAGGTGCCATTAGCTGGGACTGCTTGAGGTCTGGGTTTTGGAGCTTGGGTGCCAGCTCACATCACCGCGGTGCACTGGTGAGGCTGAGAGTTTTGCGGATAGCATGTTTCCAGATGTGGTCATCCCACAGCTTAAGCCTATACAGGCAGAGAGAAAATAGGTAACAGCCAGGCAGCCAAGGAGGACCAGGTGGGTAGTGCAGGAGTCTCCAGAGTGCACCTCGTTCTCCAAGCAGTATTCATTTCTGATGAGAGTGATGGTTCTTCAGGAGAATGCAACCAGAGCCAAGTCCGTGGTATCACGACTGGCTCAGCTGTGCAGGGAGGCAGAAGTAAAACAGGGAAAATAATAGCAAAAAGAGATTCTATTGTTACGGGAACAGACAGGCTTTCCTGTAGCCATAGACTTGAATCCAGGATGATATGTTGCCTCCCTGTTGCTAGGGTCAAGGATGTCACTGAGTGGCTACAAAGCACTCTAACAGTCAGAGGTTGTGATCTATATCGGCATCAATGACATAGGTTGAAAGAAGGATAAGGTCCAGAAGGCAGATTTTAGGAAATTAGGAAGGAAACCAGCAAGCAGGACTTCAAAGTTAGTAATCTTCGGATTACTCCTGGTACTGTGTGCTGGTGGGAAGATTGGACAAGTTAATGCGTGGCCGGAGAGATGGTCCATCTGGAATGGTTTCTCGATTCCAAGGATACTGGGTTGGTCCTGGGGCAGATGGGACCTACCCAGGCCAGATGGATTGTACCTCAACAGAACTGGGTCTAATGTCCTTGAAGGGAGGTTTGTTAGTTCTAGTGAGAGGATTTAAATTAACTTGGCAGGGAACCAGGAAGAAACGTTAGAAGGGAAAATCAGGTACACAAAGAATTGGGGGAGAAGAGATTATTAGAGTGAGAAATAATAAGGTGTTAGGTGGGGGCAGAGTAAGAGGGAACGCAATGAGATCTAAATTGCATTCACTGTGCACATATGTAAACACACTGAGTGTGGTAAATTAGGTTGATGAACTGTAGGCACTGATAGCCAATGATGTTGTAGTGATAATGGAGACCTAATTCAAAAGGCAGGGCTAGGCACTGTGCTCAGGAAAGGTAGGGAAGGATAGAAAGGAAGAGAGGTGGTAGTATTGATTAGGAGACCATTAAAGTTCAGGAGAGAGAAGTTGTCCTTGAGGGGTGAAAGACAGAATCTACATGTTTAGGGCTAAGAAGCTACAGAGGTACCATTATACTGCAGGGTGTATTCTATAGATCACCAACAAATTATGGAACAAATTTTCATGAAAGCTACAGGAAGGTGCAAAAACTATAGGGTACTAATTATGGGGGACTTTAATTATTCTAATATAGACTACGATAGTAATAGTGTAAAGGGCAGAAAAGTGCAAAAGTTTTTGAAATGTGTCAAATAATATATTCTACATCAGTATGTTTCAGGCCCAGTGAGGAAGGAGGCATTGCTGGGGATCGGAGGAATGAGGATGCATCAAGTGTCAATGGGGGAACATTTAGGGGACAGTGACCATAGTATCATAAGATCTAGGTTGGTTATGGGAATGGATAAGGAACAATCCAGAATAAAAATGATTAAATGGTGGGGGAGCAGGTGGGGGAGGGAGGGAGGGTGGGGTGCTAATTTCAATGAGGTAAGAACAGATCTGGCCCAAGTAAATTGTATTCAAAGATTGGCAGACAAAATGATAATGGAACAATGGCCTACCTTTAAAGACGAGATAGTTCGGGTATAGTCAAAGAACATTCCCACGATGGGAAAGGTAGGACAAACAAAATTAGAGCTCCTTAGATGACAAAAAAGATAGAGAGTAGGGTGAAGCAGAATGAAGTATGCATTTGACAAATGTCAGGTTGGCAACGCAAGTGAGAACCACACTTAATTTATAACGTTCAGAGGGGAAGTCAAAAAAGAAATATGAGAAGCAAAGAAGCATGAAAGGAGGCTGGCACTCACATTAAAGGGAATCCAAAAGTCTTCTTTAGGCATATAAATAGTAAAAGGGTGGTAAAAAGGGGAATGGGGCTGACTGGGGACTGAAAAGGGAATTTACACATCGAGACAGAGGGCACATGGCTGAGGTACTAAATGAATACTTTGCATCTGCTTTTTACCAAGGCAAAAGATGCTGTCCAAGTCATAATGAAACAGGAGGAAGTTGAGATACTAGATTGGCTCAAAACTGGTAAAGTTAAAGAATTAGAAGGCTGTCTGTACTTACATTTGGTAATTCCTGAAGACGAGATCAGATACACCTGAGGATACGAGGGAAGTAAGTGTGGAAATTGCAGATGAGGTACTGGCTATAATAATCCAATCCTCCTTATATACAGTGATGATGATGCTAGAGGACTGAAGAATGACAAATGTTAAATCCTTGTTCAGAAAAGGGTGTAAGGGTAAGCCCACAACTACAGGCCAATCAGTTTGACCTTGGTGGTGGGAAAGCTTTAAGAAATTATATATTCTGGTAGGAATAATGAAGAGAAGCAATATAAAATCAATGATACAATTCTAAAAAGGGTGCAGGAGCAGAGGGACTTGGTGGTTTATGTGCATAAATTGTTAAAGGTGGCAGGGAACATTGAAAAAAGGATTAAAAATGTATTTGGCATCCTGGGCTTTATAAATAGAGGCATAGGGTGGAATCTTGCGGAGGCGATGAGATGTTGGCCACCAGTGGAGAGTTGGTGAAAGCCCCGTGTTGCCTCTTTTAGGGAAGCCCTGTTGCATCTTGTATCAATCAGGCACTTAACAGGCCAGCGACGGCCATCCCCCGGGATCAAGGACACAGGGGTCATAAGTTCTCCCACTGAGAGCTGCCAGCCAATCAGCAGCTAGCAGCTGTTCTGTACTCAGCAGCGCCACTGAGGAAGGGTGGCTGCTGCCCATACCACACTCACCAGTGGCCTCGGATTGTGGATGGATCCAGGAAACAGGTGAGTGATGGCAGGAAAGGGATCACGGTGTGGGGGTCTAGGGGGAGGCAGTTCAGCAGCAAGGGTAAGGAGTGGCTTTCAGCAGCCTCTCCCCCCTTCCTGATGCTGGGTATCTTGAATGGGTGCTGAGTGCCTTTGAACAAGGGACACCTAGGAACTGACAAGCAAACATGCCAGGGTTTACTTGTCATGCTACCAACATGGCAAGATCCCATGCATGCTGCTGGTTTAATACCAGCAGCAGCGAGATGCCCTTAAGTAGCCTAGGAATCCTGCAATGAGTAATTCACCTCCTGACTCTGCAAAGCCTGTCCAAAAGTCTCTTATAGGCATATAAATAGTAAAAGGGTTGTAAAAGGGGGAATGAGGCTGAATAGGGACCAAAAAGGAGATTTACACATTGAGGCAGAAAGGCATAAGTCAGGAGTGTGGTGGAATATTCTCCACTTGTTTGGATGAGTGTAGCTCCCACAACTCAAGAAGCTTGACACTATCCAGGACAAAGCAGCCTGCTTGATTGGCATCCCAACCACAAACATTCATTCCCTCCGCTACCGACGCATAATAGCAGCAGTGTGTACCATCTACAAGATGCACTGCAGAAATTCACCAAGGCTCCTTAGGCAGCACCTTCCAAACCCACAACCGCTATCATCTAGAAGGACAAGGGCAGCAGACACATGGGAACACCACCATCTGGAAGTTCCCCTCCAAGCCACTCACCATCCTGCCTTGGAAATATGTCGCTGTTCCTTCCCTGGGCCAAAATGCTGGAACTCCTTCCCTAACAGCACTGTGGGTGTACCTACACCACAGGGACTGCAGCGGTTCAAGAAGGCAGCTCACCACCACCTTCTCAAGGGCTACTAGGGATGGGCAATAAATGCTGGCCTAGCCAACGAAGCCCACATCCCGTGAATGAATTTTTTAAAAAGTATCAAATATTGGTTCTGCCTCAACTGGAGTATTGTGTCCAATTCTGGGCACCACGTTTTGGAAGGATGTGAAGGCATTAGAGAGGGCGTGGAAATTAGTCAGTAGAATGATTCCAGGGATGAGGCACTTCAGTTACGTGGATAGATTAGAGAAGTTCGGGTTGTTCTCCTGAGTGAAGCAAAAGTTGGGAGGAAATTTGTTTGAGGTGTCAAAATAATGAAGGATATAGACAAAGTAGATAGGAAAAACTGTTCCCATTTTCAATAGGTCTGAGAACCAGCAGACATTGATTTAACATGAATGACAAAAGAACCAAAGGTGAGAAACCAAAGGATCTGAGAAAAAATTGTAAGTGGCTAGGATCTGGAATGCACTGCTTGAGAATGTGGTGGAGGCAGATTCGATTGTGACTTTCAAAAGGGAGTTGATAATTATCTGAGGAAAGGCAGGGAATTGGGACTAGCTGAGTTGTTTTTGCAGAGAATTAACATGGATATGATGGACTGAATTGCCTCCTTCTGTGCCATAATCATTCTACTATTCCATGAGAGACAGTATCGTCAGAGCTCAAATCTGCCATGGCACTGCTATGAGGCTGTAGCTCTGATAGGCCACTTGTCTACTGGAAAGTAGACCAAAAGATGCCTATTTGTTTATTTGCATGATGAGGGACATTGGTCTGTATCGTAACCTCAATTGCTTGGAGGCTGAAATGGGAGCCCTCTCCAATATGATGGCTAAAACTACTGTGGTAGCTGTCCAAGCCTCCACTGGTAGAAGGCAGGATTCTCCTGTTGCAGATTACCATGTAGCTTCCATGTGCCCCAAAATACATCATGGTGCCAACTAGTGGACTGTTCTAAACAACACACCACTAGCTGCATATTTACGGAGACTGCCCTCAGAGCTTGTATTATGCATTGATAGTAACCTACATGTGTAAAAGTTTGATCCCTCACTAATAGCTCCCTAAGCTTTTCATCTGAAGAAAAATTACTCTTGAACATCTGAACATAATTTTCCTCTTCAGCTTCTAACTCCAGCTCCTCTTGCCCGCTTACTGTGTGCACTCCCACCTGATTCAGTTACTAACACCCCATTAGGTGGATGCATGCTCTGGTGCTTAGGAAAGGAAGGCTGGTGGATGGCTGAATGGAATTCAGAAGACTGAGAAACAGAGGAACCTGGATCTTCCCTGTCCTCCTCTTCTCCTTACTGCTGAGGACATATTAGAAAAGACAGCAAGAAGACAGCTTGGGTAACTGAGTTTCACAAGAAGGAATGAGAACCCAGTTGGCTAAGAGATATGGGGTGGGGGCGGGTGGGGGTGCTTCAGTAGCATAAGAAGGAACACATGACGAATGTTATCACCCATCTGCAGTTGACATCAGTCCTCTTACTTCCATTTTACTCATTGCTTCTTCTGCAACTCAGCTGTTGGATGCCTTCCTCTTCATAATCATCAAAGGACATACATTGGAATGGGTGCTTTACTTGTGACATTTGCTATCTTTCATGAGTTCTGCTTTAAAAGAAAGTGGAACAACTGAATGCCCTCTGGTGCCCATGCCATTTTATCCCAATCTGCCATCAGCATGCAAGTAATTATAGAAGTGGTATCAACTGCATGCGACAAACAAGTTTTTGTGCATTCATTCACAGGACGTGAACATCACTGGCAAGGCCATTGTCCATTCCTAATTGCCCTTGAGAGGGTGGTGATGGTCTTCTTGACAACTGGGTGGATTGTTATAACCAGAGGAGAGCTCAGGGTCAACAGGTGTTGTGGGTCTGGAGCCACATATAAGCCAGGCCTGGTAAGGACAGCAGATTTCCTTCTCTAAAGGACATTAGTGAACCAGGTGCATTTTTATGACAATCTGTTAGTTTCAGGGTCATTATTACTGATACTAGCTTCTATTTCAGATTTATTTAATTAACAGGATTTAAATTCCCCAGCTGCTGTGGGTGGATTTAAACTTACATCCCCAGATCATTAGTCCCAGCCTACTGGATTACTAGTCCTGTAACATAACCACTATACTACCATTCCCCGTGGATTTATCACACAAGGCCTTCAGGGTATTAAGTCTTGTGATTAGAAGACACAGGTGTCGCTGAAGATAATTGGTGTGAATAGTCTTATAAAACCTGCTGTGCATCTGGGATAACCTGGTAAAGTGAGATGAGATTACTGAATGTTTTCTCTGTTTTACAGAGGGTTTGGATGTGACATTGACAGCCAAGGCATTCTCTCTGCATTTTATCTGCTTTACCCTTCCTCAGCAGGAAGTACTAAATTAGTGCTCCCTCCTTTCTTAAATTTCAAGTGCAACAACAACAACTTGTACTTATGTAGCACCTTTAACATCAAAAAATGTTCCAAAGAGCACAACAGGAGTGTTATCAAACAAAATTTGCCAAGTACCATATAAAGGAGATATTAAGATAGATGACCAAAAGCTTGGTCAAATAGATGGCTTTTAAGGAGCATCTTAAAGGAGGAGAAAGGGGTACAGAATTGGAGAGGGGGACAGAGGGAATGCAAAGTTTTGGGCCCAGGCAACTGAAGGTACGGTGACCAAGGGTGGAGAAATTAAGATCAGGGATGCGCAAGAAGGTAGAACTGGAGGAGAGGAGAAGAGTTGAAGGATGATAGGGCTACTGGAGGTTATAGAGATAGGGTAAGTAAAGGCCATGGGGGGGGTGGGGATGTGGGGGAGGTGGGTAAGCATTTTAAAATTGAGACCTTGCTGGGAGCCTACATAGGTCAGTGAACACAGTGATAATGGATGAATGGGACTTGATGCGAGTTAGGATTTGAAAGCAGGATTTTGGATAAGCTTAAATTTAGGTAGATTGGAAGATGGAAAGTAAGCCAGGAGAGCAATGGGATAATCAAGTCTAGACATAACAAATGCATGGATGAGGGCTTCAATAATGGGTGAGTTGAGCCAGAGTGGAGTTGGGTAATATTATGGAGGTGGAAAATAGGAGGTCTCAGTGAAGATATAGATATGCCAGTTGGAGCTTATCTCAGGGTTAAATGTAACACCAATATTACAAATAGTTTGTTTCAGCTCAGACAGTTGCAGGAAGAGGAATGGAATTTGTGGTTCGGGAATGGAATCTATGATAGGGTCTGAAGCCAATGGTTTAGATATTCCCATTATTTAGCTGAAGGACGTTTCTGTTCATCCAGTATTTGATGCTGGACAAGGTGTCTGATAGATCAGATACACTGGAGGGGTCGAGAGAGATAGCGGTGTGGTGGATCTGGGGGTGGCAACAATATACATATGGAACTTAACATGTTTTTGAATGATATTGCCAAGAGAAAAATGTAGATGTAAAATAGGAAGGAATCAAGGATGGATCCTTGGGGGACTATGGAGGGAGTGGGAAGAGAACCATTGCAGATGAATCTGTAGCTACAACTGAATAAATAAGAATGAAAGCAGGGAGGTGGAGTCCCATCCTGAAGGGTTGTGGAAGCAAGGCGCTGGAGGAGGATGGTGTGGTCAACCATGTCAAAGGCAAGAACGGACAAGAGGAGCGCAGTTTTGGGAGGCAACAAAATGTTCAAGGACTTTGAAGAGGAAAGGGAGGATGGAGATGGGTTATCAGTTTATGGTCAAGGATGAGTTTGCTGGGGAGAGGAGTGATGATGACAGATTTTAAGTGGGGTGGAGGCGGGAGGGAACAATATTTGAGAAGAGGAAACCAATAGCAATGTCAGTTAACATGGAGGCCCGGAAGGAAAGTTGGGTCCTCTGCATTTTGGTGGGAATCAGGTTACGGATGCAGGAGGTGGGTCTCATGAACAAGATGTATTTGGAGATAGCATGATGGGAGACAGGAGAGAAACCAGAGAAAAATGCAAGCTCTGGGCTTGGCAAGAGGATGAACCATAGGTGCAGTGAGGCCTGGGGGTTTAAGGGAAGGAAGGGAAGTGGCAGAGGCAGCTGAATGAATGATTGTGATCTTTGTGATAAAGGAGTCCTTGAGTTCCTCACACTTTTTGTTGGAGGTGAGGGTGGAAGAGGCAGGGAAGAGGGGTTTAAGAAGAAAGTTTGTAGTGGAGAAGGGACTTATCTGGAAAAATGAGCAGTTTGGCAGAGGAGAGTAGGACCCAATCATGCTTTATATGGTCCAGGCACATTTAATATTTTTTCATCTATTAGCATTCTTCATTCCAAGGTCACATGAATGGTTAAACCAATTGCCACCATAGATCCTTCAAGACTGTATCCAGCTCTGCAGTTGCATTTTTGTCGCTTTAAGTTGTCACAGCCTCTTAAATGCTACTGCAGCTTCCAATTTTGTATCGTCGTCAATGGTGAGTTCTCAATGGCAGGCAGGAATACTGGGAGCATGCCCAGAATAAACAAATGAGGCTGTCCTTGAAAAATGCAGCAAGGTTACAGCAGGGTCATGCTGGCAGCTAGAAGCCCTGCTCTGATGCACTTCTAGTGGGAACCCTGCTGAATCAGAAAATTTGGACCAAGGTTTTTGCACAACTGTGAATGGACACGTCCACAACAAACTGCCTCTAATTCAGTACTACTTGGCAGTCAATTGCTCTCTCACCATGGAAAGCCACATGAATAACTTGTATAGGAAGTGGAAATGTTGTATCCCTCTTCCGATACTGAGGTTAAGAGTATATATAATCTTTACTTTCTGTGTGATCCATACTATACCTGAGGTATGAATACTGCAATAGTGAAATTGTGCAAAAGGTGGAAAATGCTTGGGTCCCAGCAGACAGCCCTTGCATTCATGTGCTTCAACTTAGCCCAAATGAAAAAAGCATTTCTTTTTTCAAAAGGAGCAGAAAAAAAAAAGAACATTATGAAAGAGTGGAAATGCCTTAACAGATGGGTACTTCATGTCAAAAATCCAGGAGTAAACTGAACCAAACACTTGTGTCAATAAGCTGGGTGCCACAAATATTTTTCTGCTGAGCAAACACATTTTGATGTGTTGAAAGTTGCCACTATGAAAATATTCAACTGTTTATACTGGAAAGAATATGCCAATAATGTAGTAAAGGTTTATGTGCATTAGGCCAAGAACTGAAATTAGGAAATGGAAATCCAAACATCTGACAAGGATGTATGAATCCGGTGAATTGCAATGTCAGAAAAGATCTTTAAAAAAAATGGCTAATTAGTACAGTTAAATGGATAGTGCCTACTTTGCATTTCTGTGCACCAAAGCCCACATTCACACAAATATGCAAATATAAACAAGTGATTTTCTGATAAGTAAAATATTTTTGGACTATGGTTTGGTCACAGTGTGCACAATTGTTTCATTGTGTAGTCACTCTGGAGGAAGTCACATGAGGTAAGATTTCATATTCCATTTATCTCATTTGAAAAAAAACATGCATTAGTTTTTGAGTCAGACAGAATTGCAATGTAGAGTGGAAGGTGTTTATGCTTTCGTCTGAGGGATTATGTATTCACAATTTTTTTTCGAATGGAAAATTTAACACATTTTCATCTATTAGCATTCTTCATCCCCAGATCACAAATAGAATAGGTCAGATGCAAACTAATTATTTCACTGCATAAAAATATAGACATTATACAAACATTTTGTACAGGGCACACACTTTATGTCCACAAACAATACTTCTTGTCATGATTTTCAGTCACATTTTCCAAGTAAACTGTAATGAATTATTAGCACATGTGCGGGTGTATGTATTTGTATGTGTATATATAGTTTAATAATATTTGGAGTGCTGATCTCACTGTAATTTCTGGGGTAAGTGGAATTTACATAATGTGGGTGAGTTTCTGGTGTGCGTCAGATCTGTCATTGACTACCTACCTATTTAAGATCAGAAAATATTGTGCTTCTGAAGAAACAGAGATCTGTAGAAACTTACTCTTATTTCTTTATGTGGATAACAATTATTTTCATCTGAGACTATCAGAGAAAACCTGAAGGTATACAGCTGTTTGTAGTTTATAGCATTGAAATGTTCTTTAGGAGATTTGTTCTCAGGAAAGAGACCTTCTTTATAATGGTCAGAAATGGGGCCCTGAGTAGAACTGCAACTGATACGTGGATGGAGGTGGCCAAAGCCATCAGTGGCAATTCAAACATTTGCTATATGGCAATGTAAAATGTAATGATCTTATCAGGTCAAGTAAGATAAAAGGAATCAATGAAACCTCCCAAGAATGCAACATACTTATCATATAGGCAGTACACATTGACTTCCTCTTCAGCATGTTAAAGGAAGTAATGCACTTCCCGTTGCTTGTCAAACCTTTGGTCTGAAACTGTTTCCTCACTCATATCGGTGCATGCATTGACTCCACAAATATTGCTTGTTTGCATGTACTATGGGTAGCACAACGTATCTGGGTTTGATTGCATGTCATATGAGGAAAAGTTAATTTCCTCCCTTTGCATTTTTTGTTCAAGGAGAAAATGGCCTTTAACAGATTGGTTTAACAGATTGGTATTATGTAGTGGACACCAAACCTGTGACCTCTTGCGCCCCAAGAGGAATAAACCATTCATATCCTGGACAGGGAGGCTCTAGGGTCAAGGAAGGAGAATAATTCCCAGTTCTGCCATCAGAAAGTTTTTCATGACATTTTGCTTCTCTTCAGTGTCAGTGGCAGCTCAGTGGCACCATTCTCACTTCTGAGTCAGAAGTTGGTTAAAACCCCTTTCCATATACTTGAGCATCCAGCCTAGGCTAACACACCAGTACAGTGCTGTGGGAATGCTACATAACAACAACAAAGGCCTTTAGCATAGTAAAATGTCTTAAGGTGCTTCAAAGGAGTGTTATCAGACATAATTTGACGTCGAGCTACATGCGGAGATATTAAAACATGATTAAAAGCTTGGTTAAAAGGATAGTTTTCAAAGGAGAAGAGAGTTAGAGAGGCAGAAGGGTTTAGAGAAGGAATTCTAAAGCTTAGGGCCTGGAAAGTTGAAGACATGACCACCAATCATGGAACAAAGGAAACCGAGGATGCACAAGTCCAGAATTAGAGAAATGCAATGTTCTTGGAGGATTGTAGGCCTAGAGGAGGATACTGAAATAGAGCGGGTGAAGGTCAAGGTTAGATTTGAATACCATGCTGAGAATTTTAAATTCAAAGTGTTACTGTGCTGAGAACCGGTGTAGGTCAATGACCACAGGAATGATCGGTGAACAGGTCTTCATATGAGTTATTTTAAGGCCAAAAATGATTTGGATGAACTGCATGATGTCCATGGAGGGTGGAAGATGGTCAGGACAGCATTGGAATAGTCAGGTATGGATGTGTTGTCTGTGGACTGAGATGTTAAACTGCAGCACTCTCAGCTGGATGTAAAAGATTCCATGTAACTATCTGAAGAAAAGTTGGGTCCTGGTTCCTGGCCTCTGCTCATCCTTCCACTAACAACTAAACAGATTCTCGAGTTAGTTATCGTATTGCTGTTTATGGGACTTTGCTGTGTGCAAGTTGGCTACCACATTTCCCTATACTGCAACTGTGTCTATACTTCAAAAGCATTTAACTGGCTGTGAGTCACTTTGGAAGATCTCAGGGAGTGCAATTATTTTCTTTGTTCTATCTGCTTGTCCTGTGCTTTGATACTATTAGATCTTTTATTCCCAGCAGATCAGTGGCTATGCAGTACCAGTGGCTTGATAAGAATGCACCCAGATGATGATGCTGTCTCTCGGGTTGACAGCATTTGGCTGTCTTCCGATTGACCTCCTCCACTGTTTGTACATATGGTTGAAATGATGCAGGGCCAGATTGTGCACACATCCACACTGTGGCACAGCCTGTAGTGGATCCATCTCGGAAATTATTTGCCATTAGTACATGCTCCTGTACTACTGCAGCAGCCAACATATCACACACTGGCACCTAGGAAAAATGTAGCAGGCACTCACACATAAAATAAATTGCATAAGAATATTATATACACTAAATTTGTTGCCCAACATTTTGAAGTTTAATCAGGTGGAATGAAAGTTTCATGTGATCTTTAACACATGGGAAAGGTTCTGTAAATGATGTATTAATGGTGGTAAGTGGGGAAATATATAGAGGCCTATTCATGCAATGGTCAGATTAAGTCAAGGGGTTGTGTCCAGTATCTAGCAGAAATCTACTTTGCCGCCAGCAAAAGGTTGTTCTCTGCATCTTCTTTAGGACTCTGCTGCTCCTACTCTTCAGGAAAACACAGAAAGGAATAAATTTAACTGTGTCATCTGGTGTGATTGTTACAGCAGGTATTTCCAATACAGATAAAAGCAAAAAACTGCGGATGCTGGAAATCCAAAACAAAAATAAAAATACCTGGAAAAACTCAGCAGGTATGACAGCATCTGCGGAGAGGAACACAGTTAACGTTTTGAGTCCGTATGACTCTTCAACAGAACTAAGTAAAAATAGAAAAGAGGTGAAATATAAGCTGGTTTAAGGGGTTGGGGGGGTTAGAGCTGGATAGAGGGCCAGTGATAGGTGGAGACAGCCAAAAGATGTCATAGACAAAAGGACAAAGAAGTGTTGAAGGTGGTGATATTATCTAGGGAATGTGCTAATTAAGGGTAGAAAGCAGCAAAAGCAAGGTACAGATAGCCCTAGTGGGGGTAGGGAGGGGTGAAGGGAAGGGATCGAAATAGGCTAAAAGGTAGAGATAAAACAATAGATGGAAATACATTTAAAAATAATGGAAATAGGTGGGAAAAGAAAAATCTATATAAATTATTGGGGAAAAAAAGGGGGAGAAATCAGAAAGGGGGTGGGGATGGAGGAGAGAGTTCATGATCTAAAATTGTTGAACTCAATATTCAGGCCGGAAGGCTATAAAGTGCCTAGTCGGAAGATGAGGTGCGGTTCCTCCAGTTTGCGTTGAGCTTCACTGGAACAATGCAGCAGGCCAAGGACGGACATGTGGGCAAGAGAGCAGGGTGGAGTGTCAAAATGGCAAGCGACAGGGCTGGGTCATGCTTGCGGACAGACCGAAGGTGTTCTGCAAAGCGGTCACCCAGTCTGCGTTTGGTCTCTCCAATGTAGAGGAAACCGCATTGGGAGCAGCGAATGCAGTAGACTAAATTGAGGGAAGTGCAAGTGAAATGCTGCTTCACTTGAAAGGAGTGTTTGGGCCCTTGGACGGCTCCAATACAGCCTCGGCCACCTGGCCTCCTCTTGTTGCATTCTCTCTTCTTGCAGGAAGTGAGGTTGAAGGAGAATTCTCCAATGGAAAATCCTTTGTGATCTCGCTAAAGGTTTAGTGGTGGGGTGGAAATGTGGTTGTGGGGGAGGGGGAGTTGATTGTAATGGCAGGAAGGCAGCGACTCAAGAAATTAGTATGTGCAACGAAAATACCTCTGAAATCGATGGAGAAATAAAGGGCAGAATTTTTTGCTCAGCGCGTGGGAACGCGCCCGACATACTCGAGTGTAAAATAGCGTGTGATGATGTTGGGTGAGTATCCCAACGCCATCGCACACTCGTGGGCAGGCGCGCGTGGGTGCCAGTGTTGCACCTGCCATTAATTAAGAGGCCAATTAAGGCCGTTAAAAAGTCAATTGACGCCGATTTTTCATTGCCTGTGCAATTTCACGTTTGTCGCACGGGCAAAATGGGCAGGCAGCCAGCCGACAATTTCAAAAACCTCATTCACGGGCAGGATAAAAAGGATCAGCAGCATTGCCAGTGTGAGCAGTGAGGAGTTTTGCAGATAGTTTGCTGCTGGTGACTTATTGGTATATGGCAGCTTTTTCTCTGTTCGGGGCTTCATTCTTAGCATTTCCAGGCTTCATTTCAGGACTCCTTGGTGTCTACGGAGAATTCAGACTGTGTGGATCCTTCCAGGTATCAGACTGCCTTCTGTTACCCTGGTAATGGGGATTGTGGCCTCCGCTGGTGGCACCTCCTCTGAGAAGGAAGAGAGGGCCAGAAGGGCCAGATGTCCCTAAGCAGCTTCCAGGGGAACAACCTGTGGGAGGAAAGGCGCAGGCGCAGCAGGTGCAGGGCCAGCTGGCAGCCCAGGTCAGAAAGGGCCACAGAAGAGGCCTCTGTCCTGTGCCAGGGTTTACAGACGGCGATGCAGCTACCTCAATATGTCAGAGGTGCAATGCCGAAGAAGGCTCCGCCTCTCAAGGGAGACAGTGACCTCCATCAGTCAGATAACCAGGCCTGAGATCAGTTCCGACTGTGCGGGTGAACACCCCATGCCAGTGGCTCTGAAGGTCACAGTGGCCCTCAGCTTCTATGCCTCTGGCTCTTTCCAGGGCTCAGTGGGGGATTTGTGTGGAGTCTCCCAATTAGCTGTCCACATTTGCGTCAAGCTGGTGACAGAAGCTCTGTTCAGGCGGGTATTGACTTTGTGTCAGTTTTGTATGGATGAGGCCAGCCAGGCTGAGCGAGCCAGAGGCTTTGCAGCAATTGCTGGATTCGCCCATATCCAGGGTGCAATCGACTGAACACATGTGGCCATCAAGGCGCCAGCAGGTCAACCGGGTGCCTTCGTCAACAGGAAGGGCTTCCGCTCCATGAACGTGCAGATAGTGTATGATCACAGGATGCAGATTCTGCAAGTCTGTGCAAGGTTCCACAACGGCGGTGATAGAGAGCAGCATTGGTCTTCTGAACATGCACTTCCAATGCTTGGATCGTTCAGGGGATGCACTACAATACCCCCCAGAGTGGATGTCACTGATCATGGTCACATGCAGCACTCTCCACAATCTGGCACTGGCAAGGGGAGACCCACTGGAGGAAGGCGACATTGACACTGCTGCACAGGTCACAGATGATGAATCCATTAGTGAGTCAGAAGAGGGGCACGGTGAGGAGAACACTGAGGGCGTGGAGGCAGAGCTCGGTAACCTCCAGGGAGGCAGGGATATCAGGGATGACTTGATCTAACGCTCCTTCAGCTAGACTGCCAAATAAGCATTGCCACCTCATGCCAGGGCTGCCACCTCCATCCCGGATGTCTGAAATGACACTTTCCTTTGACCCCAAAGAACACTCTCTGCCTGTGCAATAAAGTTTCGAGCCACCCACGTCCAGCATTACATACCGGCGTACCCTGAGCCACATTAAATATAAAAGGTGAAGTATACTCAGGCCATTACGACTAACGAAAATGCATCTCATTTTGACACTCAAAACAAATTAACAGAACCTTCTCTGGTCTTCAACCCCAGGCCTACCCCATAAATAAAACATTGCACAACAGAAAATCGCATGTGACCAGTCTCTCTTGTGCTCATGGTGCCTTAAATTGAGGTTTGCGAATGCTACATCTTGGTGCTCCCCCCTCACTGGCACCAGCATTGGAGATAGCCTGCTCACTCTGCTGCCCTGTTGGTCTTGATGACCTTGGTGGTCATCCTCTGGCCAGTGGAGCCTGTGCTGGCCCCGCCTGGGAGAGAGCGGCCAGTACAATGGCTGGCATCTCCCCAGTTGATGCAGCCTCATCAGATACCACGGTCACTGGCAGAGGGGCGGAGGAGCTGCTGCCATCTGAGAGGAGCCCACGAAGACGACAGACAGCTCGTGCACCAACGTGAGGTCGCTTTGAACCTTCCTGCTCACCATTGATGGATGGGCACCTAGCTGGGATACTGGGTGCCTCATCCATCTTCCACACAGACACTGACCACCTGAGGCCAGTGCCTCTGTGAGGGCTTGCAGGTCTGAGCACAATCCCAGGAACCTCTTATTCTGATCCTGCAGCTGCCTCTCCATGAGAGTCACCACTCTCTCAATGGAGGAGGCAGTGCGCTCGGCCATGAAGGTCAATGCAGTGCTGATGCTCCCCATGGACTCCTCCATAATGGAGACCATGGCATGCATACCCTCATGGATTTCCGCCAGATCCTCCCGCACATCCCGATGGACATCCAGTATCTGCTGCCTAATGAAAGACTCCAGAGGCTCATCATCTGCCTTCGACTTAGCGTCGTCCTGGTCTCCAGCAGCCCTCCGACTGCTGGCACCCTGGGCACTCTCCGCCTGCACCTCAGGTGAGCGTGGATTGCCCTCACCGTTGTGCACCGACTTTGTGGCCTAAGATCTAATACCCACCAATGTTCTGGTGTCCGCACTGGTGCCTGGTTCAGAGAAAGGGTGTGACGCAGGTGCTTCTGGAGCCTGGCGGTCCTCTGGCATCAGGAGTGGGTCTTCGGGGTCCTGTGATTGAGTGTGCGCTGGCAAATCTAAGGGAGAACAATGGCATGTCATTAGTTTAAGTCATCACGCTGTCACTGCGCATGCCAGGTATCCTGGTGAGACAATGGAGATCTGCATCATGATGCCATCCTCTTTCAGTGATCAATGGGGAATCCAGTTTTGAAACTCCCATCAATGATGAGACTACACAAGAATGTTTGCACCATCCAAAAATCTCACTTCTGTGCACTGCATTCTTACATTCGTCAGAAACCCCAGCCTCTCCGCGGCCAGTTGGCCGAGGTACTTGGTGCCTCTCCAGCTCAAAGGCATCCTGCTCGTATCTGGTTAGGATTAGGAGGTTAGTGGAGCCTCCGTCCATCCGCGACCTTTCAGTGTTGTTGTGGGCCATCTTCTCCTGAAAGGACAGAGGAGCATTGATTAGTCCACTCTCTACCTGCAGCGCCACTGCAGCCTGGCCAACCTCACGTGGCCCTCGAGCTGCAAGGCATTCAGTCCAAGCAGCCAGGGCTCACCTCCTTGGCCAGCTCCGACATCATTGACAATTGGCACTCAGACTCTAACACCCCTGAGCTCCACGGGATGGAGGGGAAGGCCAGACCTTAACACTTCACCACACTGATCCATGCCAACACGGTACTCACCCTTCCTGAGTGCAGCAGGTTGTTAAACCTCTTGCAGCACTGGATTGCGCCACACAACATCATGGCTGCTGACCAGCACTGCCACCTCCTCCCAAGCTCTTTTCGTTAGGTGTGGTGGCCTCCACCTTCCATCCCTGGGGACAAAGGTGTCCCTCTTGGCAGCCACCTCCTCCAGGAGGACCATGAGGCACTCATCAGAAAGCTAGGGGGCCGAGTGCCTCCCCGGCCTGCTTCCTGCCTGGCGTCTGCAGCCGCATTGGAATCGCTAATTTTTAATCTCCTGCTAACAACATCGAAGATGTCTTCCTCACTGGCAGCCTTTCAGGGCTTGGCTGTGCTGGTTTAAACCAGCTTCTGGGTCGCCATCGGACCTGGTGGCCGACAGTCCCCTGCCCACTACCTGCCCCTTCCTGACCATTGGGGAGCTGCCGTTCACACTCGGCAGGCCTTAATTGGCCAGTGCGAAATCACGGTTGGGGCCGATCGCGGGCGGTGGCCCGTTTCCTGGCCACTCCCGGGCCCACCGACTGCGCCCGCCCGCTGAACTCAGCATTCTGCCCAAAGATTTTGCAAGGCTTTCAAACATCTGAACTTGGCTTTTTAAATTTATTTCTGCCTTTTCCATAGTGCCTGGATGCGCCCTTCGTGTAGGTATGATTATTGCTGAGTACACAAGATATAATGGATTTAGCATCACAGGAAACTGTCAGTTACAGGAATTGCACACATTACATACAACTTTTCAGATATTACCAGCAGATCTCATGTAGCATTGCCAGCAGTGAGTCAGAGGATACACTCATTTATAACACTAAGGGTGTAGTCAACAAAGAGTGATGGGAATAGTGTTAAAGGAGTAAATGTGATACTTACAGGAAGTGCTGGCTTTATGGAAAACTTTTGGTACATTATAAATAGGTATTGCACACACATGTAATGTGTGAGTGTGTATTCATGTTGTGAATAACTGAATGTTGTGATTAAAAATGTATGACTAAGTAACTAAAGGACATTCTTGATGCATTTTCTAGTCAAAAGGATTTGCAAAAGTGGTGAAAATAATTATACAATACTTTTTGAATTTAAAAACATTGAAGTTTCTGGTGGTGACGATTATTGAGTTCTTCACCAGAATGTAACATTTAGCTGAGCAGATAATTTGTTGATCACTCAACAGGCTTCAATATTAAGCACATTTTCAAACATGTTAACTGCATTTTTCTAAACTGGAGGTTTCTGTTATAAAAGAATGCTTCTAAGCAGCTAGTTGCACTGCACAAACTTTTTACAGATGTAAGTCATTCAAAGAAGCAGTTTGGAATATAAAACATGATTTCTTTAAACGCAGGTGGATTTTCAGCCATACAGCTTTAAACCAAACAAGACAAAACAAAGAAGCTGGTCAGTACATTGATTTTTGTGCCAAATATAGTTTTTGCCATCATAAATCTCAAGCTGACATCTGCACAAAGCAGTTCCACCTAAACACTGCCAAGCAAGGGTGTTTATTCACAGATTGGCTGATAGTTTCCATAGCAACCAATACCACAATTAGACAAGTACAATCCTGCGTTCAAACATGGACACAATTCATTAATTCAGCAGCTATTGTTGACAAAATGGTATTAGGGAAAATATTAATACAAGGATCAGAGGATTCCACTATCTGTAATAAAATAAATTACAGGAATGTTGAAAACAGTGTTCTGATTCTGTAATACAAAACTTCACTGCCTGAGATGTGTTATGTATATATCCTTGTAAACTTACACCGCTTGTGTAAAACAAACTTTATCCTGGTCCACGTTGAAAAATTTATAAAGCGTAATTTATATCAAACAAACAACCATCCTCAGGAAGATTGAGAATAGAGACCATCCCAGTGTGGAACATCCCATCGTCCTCATTGTAAAAGACAGTCAGTTTTTCAAATCAATTATGTATTCCAGTCATTAATGGTCACTTTTTACTGTGGTCTTATTCTGAAAAGTGTTCATTGATTCCTTTTCCTCTTACACTTATGCAACTTGATCACCATTAATGGATGACCATGAGGATAACAAGGGTGATGAAGCACATGTGCAGCACATCCCAACTGTAGTCAAACAAAATTACACTTGTTGGCTTTCCAGAAGCCAATTACAGAGGGGTCTGCAAGCAGATTGCCTGTATACCATCTCGGGGGAGGAACAATGAGTGACAAAAAAGCAGAAAGAACTCAAAGAAGAAAACAAAAATTAATTTAAGTAGGCCCCAAAAAATAAACAGTCAGTAATTTTCAATCATTGTACGAATGTTCAAGAACATTATCAGAAAATTCTAGTAGATACAGCATTGAATCTTTCTCATACTCTTCCATGAACCCATTCCTCCCAGGTCTCAGCACATTGCCTCTTTAGGTGCTTCTTCTCAATGGCATGATATTTTGCCAAAGGCAAAGACATAGATGCATCGCACCAGTGAATGTATTGAAAATAATAGTGTAACCGCAATACTAAACAGAAAATAACTTATGTGCTATGAATTTTGCAGTTTGACATGTTTAACAAAACTGTACATGAATAACCTGTAACTATAGAAGCATGTATTTCCAAATATGAACATTTGTATCAGCTTAGTTTATTTTTCAGAATGCTTAGTACTGATATTTTTGCATTTAAAGGTTGTTTTTCTTCAATATAAAATTGGTAAATATATGATTGCCTTGCACATAGAAAAATGTATTTTTGCAAAAATGATTTCCTGAGAGAAGATTATAATGATAAAGTGTGGTTTATCATTATTGCATACAAGAAGCTACACTGAAATATGCTAAAGGCATTATCATTATGTGTTTACAGTACAAAGGCCTGAGGCCAGCCCTCATTAGGAGGCGTGTCATTATTAAATGACTAATGAGACATAAGCACTGACCCTGCTGCCTTTATTAATGGATGTAGCTTGTGTTCTGTCATGAAAAAGACTTCTATGGCAACAGATAAACATAAAACAGGAAAAATAATGCATTTAGGATTGTGCCAAACAATTCTGGGTATGCATTTGAATTACTAAAAAGACAAAGGAAAAATCTAAATCAGACTAAATAGAATTCTGACAGATAAACAGGAAGTGTTCCTTGAAATTATAAATCATGATGGGAGAAGTTATTGAATAAGAATGAAGGAGTTGGAATAAATTCCCTGTGGTTAGGGATAAAATTAAAGCGTTATGATGAAATTGTCGTATGGGACTAGAGAATTAAAATCAATTAAGTCCAGCATTTTATGATCCATCCTGCTAATGACCCTGTGTTTCGACTTTTAGCTATACCTCTTCTATGTATGATTTGAACATTTAAGCCACTGATGATGGACTGTAAATTGGTTCAATACATTCAGGATGAAACTTCCCACTTTGGCAGTAGGATGCCAATAGATGCAGTGTTTATAAAATTGTTAGTATGAACAACAAATCTTTTTTTCATTTGTACACATAAATTATATATATAAATTTACCATTACTTCATACAAAATAATCTACCTAATGATGACCAAGTTACTGACCAGGCAACCTACTCTTTTATACATTTATCAGTAGAATATAATCAATAATGAAAAATACAGTAACACCATAAACAAACTACACTCAATAGAAAAATCTGAAATGCACACCAATACCACAACACTTGAAAGGGAATAAATAAATATTGAATTTTATGTTGTTAGGAACAATGTATAAGCTTACATTTAATTTATATTTGTGTGTTAAGAAAGATAGAACACGGTTTCAGTTTCATTTAGTTTTTTGTGAGCTTGGTGCCGAAAAGTCTGGAGGGCCTCCTGGCAAAATGGTCAGGTTTTCGAGATTTGTTTGTATATAAGCATATTGAAGTTTCACAACCCTTGAAGTGAAGAGATGGGTTACAAAGGGGTTAGTAGTTTAGCAATTTTGGGGAAAAAATACAAAGGGGAAAAACACAAGGTAGAAAAAACTCTGCTAATGCTGAGCAACAGGGGTCCAGAGACACACACAGACAGAGGGGAGCATAGAAAAGAAGTTCAGAGTGTGTTTGTCAAAGAGTGAAGACAGGAGTTCGAAGCTCTCTGACAAGAAGTACTGCAAGGCTGCTGGGGAACTACATCTAGGGAATCTATGTGTTTGCTCTGCAGTTAAAGTAATAGTGAATTTAGAGTGTGGTTTTGGGTGTCTCAAGGAGAATAACCAGCTGGGGAAAAGTATCTAATGAAAGCTCAGAAATCCACCGGAAGAAAATTGTTTGCAACTGGGCCAGCCCAAATAAGAGCCTTGGTGCTAAGATAGTGGTAAATCCTCACTGGGGTTTTGTGCATGTAAGGATATTGCTGGAATAAAAGGAATAGTGTGAGTTTGAATCATTTTTTTGTGTTTGTATTGAGATCTTTCCAACATTTTTGTCTAGTGTTCATTTTTCCTTGTTTAGTAAATGTTTTATTCTTGATGTTGGAACTTCATCAGCAGACTCCTGTGAGTTTGTTTAGTAACTTTCTTCCATGGTTTATATTAAAACACAAAGTTAGAATCCATCAAGTTAAGTTTCACCCTGGCATTTGACTTGTCCAGGATTAATATCAGCTGGGATCATAACAATGTGCAGAATTTTCCAGTTTGTCTAGAAGTTGCTGAATCACAAAATAAAATTCTTCACATCCTGGTTATCCTTTGCAACGGTGTGTAAGTATGAATTCCAAGATTCTTCAAATGAAGAATGAGAAACAATACATGAGTAATAGGGCACAATTCTGTAGTTGTCAACTGCTACTGATAACAAGGAGCTCATCTCCTGCCTTCTTGTTTTGATGGATAAAGGTGGATCAAAATTGATCTAGTTACCAACTGATCAAATATATAACCAGGTTAATTATGGCATATGAATAGACAAAACAAGAACATTATTTTGAGTTACATTTCAATTAACCAACAGAAAACTTTTGTTTGCCACTCCTTCCTCCAAAATGAGCAGTGGGACTCAGGAGGCATATAAAGAGCTAGATTGGATATTCCATGTTACATGACAATAATGGAAAAGTGTGTAAAGCAAGTAGAGAAATATATAATTAGATAATGGGAACCAGGTATAACACAGAGAAAAGAGAAGACATGCCAAGTAAAGTATTGCTCTGATCAGATGGACTCATCCATTCTTGTCTGGAACATGACTGCTGCTTATATAGAAGATAGACATATGTAGCTCTGGTGTCCCAGTACTGAGATAATAATCTTGGTTAGTAGATTATACACCGTGTGCAAGTTTCTACTGTGAGAACTTTCTAGTGTATCAGTTTCCTAGTCCAATGCATGTTTTTCTTGCTGTGACATTTTACTTTCCATAGAAAGCTATGTGATTGTATGATGCCAGTGATGTCAGCCTAACTACACCTTTGAGACTGTTTTAGAAGAGGTTCAAAAAATGTGCATTATATGATGGCAAACTAATATTTACATAGGTAAATATTTCGCCTCAGTTTAGCGCATAGGGATGACATGAGACAGAATAGCAAGGAGTTGCTCTGGAATATGATACTGTTTCTGCAATGTTCGAACTTATTGCAAACTCAGTCAAGGATCAGAAAAATCTGTTATCAGCAAGAATTGTTACTTGCAGGACAAATGGTGCAAAAACCTTGTGATTTTGAATGCTGGATAATTGTCTGTTTAATTCTTAACCTGAATACTGAAGTTATGTTGTCATTGGAATGTAAAGCATGTTGGCATTCAGCAGGTATTTGACAGCCTGAAAAGCAGCTAAACCAGAAACTGCATCAACTGATAGTTGATATTAAGCCAGAAGACTGCAACCCTATTCAAACTGCACTTTTAGAAATACATTTTTCATAACACTACAAGACAGTGAATTGAATGATCAATAACGAATTGTTTAAGAAGTGTGGAACGCAACATGAAATTTTATACTGTACAATGTGTGCTATTGTGTCACATGAATACATTGTTAACAATGGTCAATATACACCAACATTTAGGGGTTGAAGGGTTAGTAAAATGCCAAGGCTCAATCTTCCCGTTTTGCTTGCCTCCTGTTTGTGCCCAATGCTAATTATTCAAATGGTCAGATCACTGCACTTATTCTGACACTTAATGCTGTGTACTGTGGATTGTTTATCAAGAGGTACACAAAAGATGGAGACAGGATGAATCAAATCATTGTCAATGACCCCTTGGGGAATACGTCCCATTTGGAAGATCGCTACATTTAACATGGCTAAATGGTGTTCTTGATTTTTAAGCACCATTAGGACTTAGATGTGAAATGATAGAGATAAATACAGGATGCTCAGGCAGACCCTATAGACTGACAGCAGCTCTGTCAAAGATGATTATTAGTAGCAGCAACTAATCACTACAGAGTATCCAGTTGCGATGTAGCAACTGAAATATTTCACTTCCTTCAATGGGTGCCTCTTTATAGCATATCTTAATGGAGTTAAGCTACTTTTAATATCAAGTTCTCTTTTTTTCATCATTGAAGTAAATGTTTCATGAATTTTAAGATCCACAGTTCTTTATCTAAGAAATTATTTGAAAAAGAAATGTTAATTACTTACCTGGGAGAGAAGTATTTTTGAACATCCATCATCCATTGCTCACATTCTCTGCATCTCTGAATGGGATTTGACTGAACAGCTACTGACAGCAGTGAATAACCAGCTTTAAATATGAAGCATGTTGATCATGAAATTAATTTTCAGTTTTGTATTAAAGAAAACTGAGGGATCGCCATGTAACTGTCATTGTATAGAATTTTATCTAAGATAATGGCATCAAACATTTCTAATAATGAGACAAAGCTTTCAGTAAAATTCAGTACAATTACATTTGAGATATAAATGCAGCTTTTCCATGACTGGTACATATAACAAAGACAGAGTAGATGTCACTTCTACAAAGGATAGAGAAAAATGTTGGAATCAATACGGACTTCACAATGATGACTGAGTACAATGGGAACAGGAAATTGTTTGGAGTTTTTACATTGTACACACATGACGAAAGAATATACTTATATCAGAAAAAAAGGCATTTAATAAAATCTAATGTGGAATATTGATCTAAAGCAGTAGTTCTCAAAGTGTGGTCCACGGACCACAGGTGGTCTTCCAGCTTGTCCACAGACTGGTCCAAAATGCAAGTTACTGACATGCAATTCCATGGGCAAGGCCTTCAAGAGAACAGGCCAGGATCCCAGTCCCCACCACTAGCCTGATGTCACACAACCAGACCAGCTTCTGTGTGCGTGACACGAATCATCACAAGCACCACTAATGTAGTTTTATAAGCAAACTTTATGTTATTTTTGAGTTATTGATTAATATAGATGTATGATAAGTATTACTTTCTCAGAAGATGATTGTGATGATTTTATAACATATTATAATGTTTCACATAAATGTGTTCTGTTGTAGTATTATTATCTATGACATGAAAAATCTATACTTTTGTTTCTACATAAATTAACAATGTACTTATGGTATTTAATTAAAAAAATTAATGCACATAAATGTATTACATTTAGTAGTGAAAAATAGTGAAATATTTATAATTTCCATAGATTTCCATTAATTCTGATGATTTTTTTTGCAGTGACAAGTGAAAGCAGATGGGATAGGACTAGCAGGTGGTGTGCAGGATCTTTTGCTACACCAAAGTGTTTCACAGATGAAAAGGTTTGCAAGTCACTGGTCTAAAGACTCTAAATTGAAATATATTCCCTTGACTCCACAGTATCAGGACATTCTCTATGAATGCCAGTGCTGAAGAACAGAATCTAAGTCCAATTTCTGTTTGGTTACAAAACATATTGGATGACTGGCTGATACAATGGCCAAATTTTTACCTTGATGGGCGGGTGGGCCCCACCGGCTCGACAGCGGGCGGGCAGCTGAACTCCGCCACCGAAATGGGGCCTGCCGCCATTTTGAGTGGGCGGGCCAATTAAGGCCCACCCAGCGGCCTGCCCAATGCACTTCCTGTGCAGGGGAGGGGTTGGAGGGATTCCCCAACTGTCAAAGTTTGCTCTTTCGCGCATGCGCACGAAAGAGCACACATCTCCCTGAGACTAAGTACTGTCTCAGGGAGATTACTGACAGTATAAAAATCTTTAACAATAGAAAAATATTAAAATTATTAACATGTCCCCCTCATGTGACAATGTCACACGAGATGGGACATGTTAATAAGAAGCACATAAACTTTATTGAAGTTTTTAAAAATGGACATGAAACCTCATCCCGCCAGTGGATGAGGTTTCATGCTTTATCAGAAGCCCGCTGGGGCTCCTGGCCTGCCCGCCAGCCTTAAGGTTGGACGGGCAGGGCATTTAACAAGCTTAATTATCCTGTCAATGGCCTTAATTGGCCATTGACAGGTTGGCAGGCGGACAGCTGATTTCGCTGTCGGCCCGCCTTCCTCAATGAGTGGGAAATGGGAAAAAGGCACAATGGTGCTGTAGAAGGTGCTTTTCTGAAGTTGACACTGAGATACCTTGTCCAGCAGTGTCGAGAAAACATTGCTATATATCTAAGCATTCTATATCAATCTGGGTGCTTTAAATAGAAAGTGATCAATTCCTAAGGGTAATATTTCCTCACTTTAGTGAGCACCATATTCATTCAAAAACTCTTTTTGAAATTGAAGGATGTGTTATTGCATATTCTATCACTCGCAAATGTGGTCTAAAGTACTTGCATGTTTCCATTCACCACACGCTCAATTCTTGATCTCTTGTGCACTAAGAGAGTAACTTTAATGATCACTCAGTGATCAGATCAGCCACCAATTATGCACCCTGCCTGATTTACATTACCATTCACTTCATGTCAAATTTCATCCCCTTCATTGGTTCTTGATGAATTAAGAACTAATGATGAATTAAGTAAATTAACTATTGGGAAAGCTGTGAAGTTGTGTTTTCTGGAGGGTAGACTGACTAAATTTAACCCAGTTGCGATCCTTAATCTGCACTAGTGTGAGAGCTCAGTTCTGTGGGAATGTTAAAAAACTGTAAGCATGTGCAAGATGTAAATTTACTGACTAATTCTGGGGGACAGATGAGTAGCCATCAGTGGATAAGAAATCCAACCCACAAATGGAACACCATTCACTCACCTCCTGACTCCCCAAAGCTTGTCCACAAGGAACAAGTCAGGAGTGTGATGGAATCCTCTCCACTTGCCTGGATGAGTGCAGCTCCAAAAATCACTCAAGAAGCTTGACACCATCCAAGAAAAGGTAGCCTGCTTGATCAGCACCCCATATACCAAAATTCACTCTCTCCATCACGAGGACACTGTTGGCAACAGTGTATACCATCTATAAGATGCACTGCAGCAACTTACTGAGGCTTCTTCGACAGCATCTTCCAAACCCATGGATGCTACCATCTTGAAGAACAAAAGCAGCTGGAGCATGGGAACACCATCACCTGCAGTTTGCCCTCCTAGTCACACACCATCCTGATGTGGAACTATACCACCATTCCTTCACTGTTGCTGAGTCAAATTCCCGGAAGTTCCTCCCTAACATCACTCTGGGTGTGCCCTACACCACATGGATTGCAGAGGTTCAAGCAGGCAGTTCACCACCACCTTCCCAAGGGCAATTAAAGATAGACATTAATTGCTGGCCTTGCAAGCAATGTTCACATCCGATGAAAGAATTTTTTAAAAATGAGAAAAGGTGGAGAACTATGAGAAAAACATGTGAGCCACTGGAAAATGAAGTCGAGTAAACATGAACTTGAACCAAGTAAAATTATTGTGATGTGACATCGGTACCCTGGCACATTGCACAGCACAACACAGGCATGCTGCACCATGTAAAACATGTTGCCCCCAGTTTCCCATATGGTGTATTCATTTTCTTAAATGACTGAAATGTTATTTATTTTCCAGAAGTAAGGACATGTTACAAAACAAAATAGTCAAGAGTGCAAAATGAGATTGATATCTGCAGTCTTCATCATCACTCGAAACTGTGAAATTGTTTCAACAAAATTCTAACATTTACCCAGCATTCCCCTTCCAGAAAACCACTCAAACAGAGAAATAAGAGACAAAAACAAAAAATGCTGGAAAAAAACTCAGCAGGTCTGACTGCATCTGTGGAGAGAAAGACAGAGCTAACGTTTTGAGTCCGCATGACTCTTCTTCAGAGCTTCCTGTAAGCTCTGAAGAAGAGTCATACAGACCCAAAACGTTAACTCTGTCTTTGTCTCCACAGATGCAGTCAGACCTGCTGAGTTTTTCCAACATTTTTTGGTTTTGTTTCAGATTTCCAGTATCCGCAGTATTTTGCCTTTATAGAAACATAGAAACTAGGAGCAGGAGTAGGCCATTTGCCCCTTTGAGCCTGCTCCACCATTCATTATGATTATGGTTGATCATCCAGCTTAATAGCCTGCTCCCGCTTTCTCCCCATATCCTTTTATCCCTTTCACCCCAAGAGCTATATCTAACTCTTTCTTAAAAACATACAATGTTTTGGCCTCAACTACTTTCTGTGGTAGCGAATTCCACAGTCTCACCACTCTCTGGGTGAAGAAATTTCTCCTCATCTCAGTCCTAATTGGTCTACCCCGTATCCTCAGACTGTGACCCCTGGTTCTGGACTCCCCCACCATCGGGAACATCCTTCCTGCACCTGCCCTGTCTAGTCCTGTTAGAATTTTATAGGTTTCTATGAGATCCCCCTCATTCTTCTGAGCTCCAGTGAATATAATCCTAACCGACTCAATCTCTCCTCATATGTCAGTCCCACCATCCCAGGAATCAGTTTGGTAAAACTTTCCTGCAGCCCTTCCATAGCAAGAACATCCTTCATCAGATAAAGAGACCAAAACTGCACACAATATTCCAGGTGTGGTCTCACCAAGGCCCTGTATAATTGCAGCAAGACATCCCTTATCTTAGAGAAATAAGAGACTTGGAGCTGGGACTGGGTGCTTCCAAATGAAAGAAAGAAAAATTAGAAGATAACTCAATTGGGTTCATTTTATTAATGCACACCCTATTAGGCATGTAAAGAATTACAGCAGAATAGAATGGTTTGCCAACTTACCTTCTTTAACTGCAACTGGGAGACAGAAGAAGAGGGACAGAAATAAAAATGAGGAAAATGCCTAGGTTCTTGTAATGATGTTATACTGCTGACGATTTTAACCAAACAAATTATTCATACACTTACTATAATTCAGTCATTGATCAGTCAAAACATTCAAATTTGTTGGAAAGTGATTATATGACAGAGAAAAATGTCTTATTGCAGCTCCACAACTGAGGGAGATGTGAGGCAGGACAAATATTGCTGACACAAAATAAAGGTTTTCAAGTCCAATGAATGCTTTGGGGGCAAAACAAAAACAGAATTACCTGGAAAAACTCAGCAGGTCTGGCAGCATCGGTGGAGAAGAAGAGTCGACGTTTCGGGTCCACACGACCCTTCAACAGAGGGTATTCAATTCAAACTAGTAATGTGACTCATCAAACATGAGATAATGTTCCTTTATTACAGAACACACCCCGATCTCATAAGTCATTATATTTTAGACTTTCAGCTTCACAGGTTTAAGACTGTGCTGAGTAGGGCGGGGTGGGAAAATGCAATTGATTTTTTTAGAAACAAGTTATTTATTTGCAGCCACTCCTGTATTTTGACAAGAGGAAGTGTCCTTCACAAAAGTGGAAAGACAACATTAATCCCTTTTCTTTCAGTATTTTTCAGTTCAGTAAAGAATAATTTCTAAGATTATGTAACTGCTTTTCTTCTTCCGCCCCCATTCTACACTCCTCTCCTTGTTGGCAAGAGGGCGTCTGTTGCACCAGACGTTGATAGTTGTGTTCCAATTTGACAGATATTTGAAAGGAATTGGAAGGCTCTTCTCAGTTAAGCAGTTTTCTTTCCCTTGTGCCTGGCAGTTACAGAGCTCACCCTCAAGAGGAAGGCAATGTGCATTGCAAGTCAAAGCTGGGTACATCACTAATACAAAAGCAAAATGCTGCAGATGCTGGAAATCTGAAATGAAAACAGAAAATGGTGGAAATACTTGCAGATCTGGCAGCATCACTGGCGAGAGAAACCGAGCAAATGTTTCAGTCTGTGATCTACTTCTCTACTTGGGAGAGAGATACTATCTGGTCGTAATTGGGCTGAATGGCATTTCTTTTAATTACTTATGTCTTCTGTTAAAAAAAAATGTTTTATCTACTAAAGGAATGCATTTTAAACCAGAATTTATCACACTTTTGATTAAGTCTATAATCTTTAAAAATACAGTTTATGCAGATACTTTGATGTTGTGCTGGTATTGTAGAAAACACAGTGTAAAAATAGTCACCGATGTGATTCAAGTGTGCTTCGTTAATGTGTTTATTTAATTGTAAGGGGAAAATGTCCACTTGTGGCCTCCTTCATACAAACAACAATTTGTCATAAATGATGAGAGGAAACGAGGTCAGATTTAAACAAAATAACATTATTAGAACACAGAGTAAAACATTTATGAGAATCCCAATAAGCACCAATCTCAGAACCATTGTATAGAGAATAACAGCTGGTAGGCAATATTTTACATGCTTGCAAGACTCTTGAAGATGTTGCATGATATTGTAATTATGAGAGACGAACTGATGTGGTTTATATAGACATCCAAGTCCTGAGCAATGAACACTCTATCACCAACCTTTAAATCCATTTTTTAAAGAATATAAACAATTAATCTTTTTGACAATCTATGCAACTCTTTAATGTTTCTCTATTTGCGAATTTTCTCACCTTTTGTTAGGGATGTGATGTTCCATATTTCTTTCCTAAATACGAACAGCCACCATCAAGACTGTGCTGATTTGTCATATAGCTTTACATTACGCACTAGAAAGCAAGATGTGTTACAAGCTTGGAATACTCTACCTGTAGTCCTATTGGTTAATTACATTAGACCTGCTCAATGAGAAAGGGCAAGAGGTAGTTAAGATTGTGGCAGCATGCTATTCACCACCTTCTCGCTGACCTTGCACCATTTTAGTTAGCCCTCACTGTGAGGTTCTCACCTCAAGCAGGCCAAGGGCCTCTTTGAGATTTAAAAGTTGGGAAGCATTTTTACTTCCTGCTGCATTTTTGGTCTCTGGTGCTGGCTTCACCAGGAATGCTGGGTGCAAGGAGCAGGAGAACAAAAAGTAAGGATTTAAACATTTTAAGGGTTTTATTGTGGAACAGGAGCAGTAGGCATCATCCTGTGAGCCACAGAAGGTTGTCTTATGAGGAAAGGCTGAGCAGGTTAGGCTTGTATCTACTGGAATTTAGAAGAGTAAGAGGCAACCTAATTGAAACTTTTAAGATCCTGAGGGGTCTTGTCAGGATGGATGTGGAGTGGATGTTTCCTCTTGTAGGTGAATCTAGAACTAGGGGTCACTGTTTAAAAATAAGGGGTTGCCCATTTAAGGCAGAGATGAGGAGAAATTTTTTCCAGAGGGTTGTGAGTCTTTGGAACTTGCTTCCTCAAGAGGTGGTGGAAACAGAGTCTTTAAATATTTTTAAGGTAGGGCTAGAAAGGGGTGAAAGGTTATCAGGGGTAGACAGGAATATGGGGTTGAGGTTACATTGTGATCAGCCACGATCTTATTGAATGGTGGACCAGCTTGAGGGGCTGAGTGGCCTACTCCTGCTGCTGCTCCTAATTCGTATGTTTGTAACATTAGGCCTCCCTTGCTCCTCCATCCATTGATGGTGATTACGTTTGAAGCTCCTGCCCTCTTGCTCCCAAATTTCCTGACTGTCAGGAACATGCCTGGTGCGTCTCAGGTAGTGGCTTTCTGTGCAGTTAGTTCCCACCCACTGGCCTCTTCATTATACCTGCCAGCTTCAAGCAGGAGCCAAACCTGGATGACGTTAATGGGACCTGGCAATTATCATAACCTGGGCCTTACACCAACGATGCAGGACGAGAGGCCTGATGTTAATATTGAGGCTGATCCATACATTTAGTTATAATAGGAAAAGTGCTGTATTTGATTATGTTTAAATGTTTATGGAAATTGAATCTAATACAATAAAATTGCATAGCTTAACCTCATTTTATTCGTACTGAGGGACATCTTAGAACCATAGAACACTACAGCACAGAAAACAGGCCATTCGGCCCTTCTAGTCTGTGCCGAAATATTATTCCGCTAGTCCCATTGACCTGCACCTAGTCCATAACCTTCCAGACTTCTCCCATCCATGTATCTATCCAATTTATTCTTAAAACTTTGAGCCCGCATTTACCATGTTAGATGGTAGCTCGTTCCACACCCTCACCACTCTCTGAGTGAAGAAGTTCCCCCTAATGTTCCCCCTAAACCTTTCACCCTAAAGCCATGTCCTCTCGTGTTTATTTCTCCTAATCTAAGTGGAAAGAGCCTACTCGCATTTACCCTGTCTATACCCCTCACAATTTTGTAAACTTCTATCAAATCTCCCCTCATTCTTCTACGCTCCAAGGAATAAAGTCCTAACCTGTTTAATCTTTCCCTGTAACTCAACTCCTTAAGACCCGGCAACATCCTAGTAAATCTTCTCTGCACTCTCTCAATCTTACTGATATCCTTCCTGTAGTTAGGCGACCAGAACTGCACACAATACTCCAAAGTTGGCCTCACCAATGTCTTATACAACCTCACCAAAACATCCCAACTCCTATACTCAATACTTTGATTTATGAAGGCCAGTATGCCAAAAGCTTTCTTTACAACCTTGTCTACCTGTGACGCCACTTTCAGGGAATTATGTATCTGAACTCCCAGATCCCTTTGTTCCTCCGCACTCCTCAGTGTCCTACCATTTTCTGTGTATGTCCTACCTTGGTTTGACCTTCCAAAATGTAACACCTCACACTTTTCCGCATTAAATTCCATCTGCCATTTTCTGGCCCATTTTTCCAGTTGGTCCAGATCTCTCTGCAAGCTTTGAAAGCCTTCCTCGCTGTCCACAACGCCTCCAATCTTAGTGTCATCAGCAAACTTGCTGATCCAATTCACCACATTATCATCCAAATCATTGATATAGACAACAAACAACAATGGTCCCAGTACAGATCCCTGAGGCACACCACTGGTCACAGACCTCCAGTCTGAGAAGCAATCATCCACTACAACTCTCTGTCTTCTCCCACACAGCCAATTTCGAATCCAGTTTACAACCTCTCCATGGATACCAAGTGTCTGAACCTTCTGAACTAACCTCCCATGTGGGACCTTCTTTGACCATTATTTCTGATCCCTAAAATATACTATTTGTTTACAAATTGAAGTTTTCCCCAGATTATATAATTTTTAATTAGTGATGCTGACATATTTAGCCTTCCATTGTACCAAGTACATTTTTTTTTGAATGATAATGATGTCAGTGCTGGGAAAGGTTTCACAATTTCACATGCAGTGTCAGTATCAGGTACGTGCAGCTAAACCAAGTCTAGATGCAAGATAAAATGTCTATGACATTGCCCACAACCCTGTGCTTTAATCCCAACCTCTGAAGAACTCTCTACTGCACCAGTATTAGATTTCAGTTTCCACATCAGCCTCCCTTGTAGCCCCTGAGTGTAATTTCCAATTTTGCACCAATTTGCGATAAATTATGAATAGTTTTGTGCCTGCCAGGGACTGGGCAGAGATTGTCCTACTTAAGGATCCTTACAACCAACAGAAATAGAATGCTTTCATCCTGTTAAGTCTGGGCTGGAGTTGAACCAGTGCTGAGCACATTGTTCTAACTCAGTTCCTATCAAAAGCACACTTGAACGCAATTAGCATGTTAAAGAGATGTACAAAAATGTGCAGAAATCTGCTGAAAATAGGACATTTGTGATGTGGTTACATACATTACCCACTTGTGCGTGTCAAAATTGTGAAGTTTTGAAAATCCGGCTGTACATTTTTGTGAACAGCAGCAAGTGCTTGTCACAGGTGTGAGAGCCTGTTTCGCATGCAGATATGGATATAGCACCAACAATTATTCACACAGAGACAAAAGCTTGGCTGGGCTGAACACAGACAAGCTTAATAAATGTCAATTTTGAACTAAATTATTTTCAAATTATTTCTAGGCAAAGAAAGTAAAACTCGGAATGCTCATAGCAATGAGTTTACTGTAAAGGGTTCTGTTTTCACAAATACCAGGAATATATATTTGCTGATCATATTTTCATAATAAATTTTGTGGGGCTGAAAGGCAGAGAGTTAGCATTTGGAGAAGCTAAGCACTCTTCAGCTTCTGTACACCATCAATTCCATAAAGTAAAAGACATCTGTAATACCATATTTCCTTTAGTAGCAGAGGAGAATAATTAAGGCTTTAATTTGAATGCACTTATGTCATTTCATTTTCTTTCCCTCTCTGCTTGTATATTTTCATACCTCTTTTCAATAATAGAGTGGCTCCCAGATGCCTCCACGCTTTATAAGGCCAAGGCTTCCCTACAGATTGGTCAACAGGAGGTGAGCTTGGGGCACTGATATCTTCTTGGGGAGTTTTTTCCCCAATCGGATTCAATTGCATGAGCAGCCCATGCCAAAACCTTCAGAGTGATTGCGACTGGGAGCAGTTTGAAGTGCAGTTTGTGCTACATCTGCTGCTGTCCAGATTGCTGTAAAACCATTCAACTATGTTTCACTTATATTTTAATTAAGCTCTGTAGAAGGGTTACAGGAACTGCCCTGTGACAATGACATTCCACAATGGGAACATTGTAGCTTACATGCATGTTTCCAAAGTACTTTACCAAGATGGGAAATTAAGCTTTAACTGGATGATTGTGAGAACGCAAACTCACCTAAGAGAGTTCTGTGTATTTTGTCATTTATCTTTGAATCATGGTTTTTGTCAATTACTCATATCTAGGTAATTATTAAATACATTTTGTTGAAATTGGAATTGCATCTAAATTCTGCCTATTTCATTCACAGAATGGCAAAAAAGTGTGAACTTTTATTGTTTAAAGCATAAATTGTAAGTTGCAATACAAGCTATAATATAGGTTAATGACATCTGGAGCACAGTTTGTTCAAACCTAAATATAGGTTTGTGCTTGTGAAAAGGTTAATTGTTATGCACATAGGCAGCTGTTTCTCTTTTTCAGTCTTCATTCCTCCCTCCTTTCCTCTCGCTCTCTCCCCTTCTTCCACAGTTGAAGTATCAAATGGTGTTGGAAACAATAACAAAAGGTTCTGTTCAAAAATGTTTCTTTTAGTAAAGCCCAATCAGGGTAAAGGGATCAGACTGCTTGAAAGTATGGAACCACCTGGTTTTAATTCAGGAAGGTACGTTTCGAAGAAAAGTGCAGAAAAATAAAAGGTAACAGCAGTGCTGTGCAAAATAGGCAACACATTTATTATTAGTCACCAAAATGACATTCAGAATAATCAATTTTTGCAGAAAGTTTTTAAAACTTGTGAAGTTATGTTGTGTACTTGTAATTGAAAGCTTTTGAACTACATTTAGATTGAGGCAGATTATTTAAATTACAGTTAACAGTGGTGTTAGAGCAGCACCCACAGCAGTTGAATGCGCAGAGATGCAAAAATTTGGTTTTAATTATTGACAATATGTGGTTAGCACTTCCACTTAATATGTGATTCATCGTATGTTTTAACTTCTACTGCTTTACTGTGCCAATGAGCATTTTGAAACGTTGAAAAAGTAAGACATAAGTAAAATGACCTGCAGGTTTCACTGTCTGTCAGAAACAACAACATTAATGGGCTGCTGCCCAGTTTCATCTCCACAAATTCTTATGACATCTCATTAAGAGGCACAATGTTGCATAGCTCTGTCTCCTCCAGAGTAATGACATATGATGCACCATCTTATCTCAAAAAACTTTGTCCATCATCCATGTGACAAGCAGTTCACAGAATCACAGAGTCACAAAAATTTTTACAGCACAGAAGGAGGCCCTTCATGTTTACACCAGCTCTCCAAATGAGCAATTTACTTAGTGCCATTCTCCCGCCTTCTCCCCATAACCCTACACATTGTTCTTTTTTCAAATATCAGTCTAATTTCCTTTTGAATGCCTTGGTTGAATCTGCATCCACCACACTCTCAGGCAGTGCTTCCAGACCTTAACCACTCAGTGTGTGAAAAAGTTTTTTCTTATGTCGCTGTTGCTTCTTTTGCAAATTACATTAAATCTGTGCTCTCTCGTTCTCGATCCTTTCACAAATGGGAACAGTTTCTCCCTATCTACTCTGTCCAGACTCCTCGTGATTTTGTATATCAAA
This sequence comes from Cetorhinus maximus, assembly GCF_964194155.1. Lineage (NCBI taxonomy): Eukaryota > Metazoa > Chordata > Chondrichthyes > Lamniformes > Cetorhinidae > Cetorhinus > Cetorhinus maximus. The sequence continues at coordinate 48,403,680 of NC_135884.1, read as the reverse complement.
CCCCCTCTCAGCCTTATTTTCTCCAAGGAAAACAGTCCCAACTTCTCCAATCTATCTTCATAACTGAAGTTTCAACCCTGGAACCGTTCTCGTGAATCTTTTTTGCGTTCTCTCCAATGCCTTCACATCTTTCCTAAAGTGCAGCGTCCAGAACTAGACACAATACTCCAGCTGAGGCCGAACTAGTATCTTATACAAGTTCAACTTAAACTTAACCTCCTTGCTCTTGTTGCCCATATTGTCTGGAACATAGAAAATTAACTGCCATTCAACACTGGTAGACATTTTGCAATGATCTCTGATGCACAAATAATAATTTACAAAAGAGGCATCATGCTTTGATTAATCCTAAATCCAAATATATTCATGGCAACATGCACCTTGATTAACAGTGACAGCTGTATTTAGTTCTGTAGTGGGTGTTGATGTAATCCAGAAGTATAAAAAGTTAAATTAAAACAGTACTGGGAGGAATAGCTATCAAAAAGATTGGGAAAATGTAAGCAATTTACAACAATGTCATGCAACTTTTAAAACTTCAGTAGTGAACAGCAAGTGGACACATGTATCCCTTTAACAGCCTATTTCTTTAGGCGCAATAACCCTTTCCTGATTTTCAATTCATCTTTTATTAGTTTATGTTAAAGCAAATGTTTCCCACCTGACTAGCATATTTTTCTTATCCTTTAAGGCCCTATCAACCATGCAGCATTCATAGGCCAAGAGCACAAGTAGGCAAACTGATCTCAGACCTCTATAATGCCACTCTCTAATGCCACTCTAACTCGTTGCTAGTGGGAGCATTCTCTCTGAGTAATCCCCTCTCCAATTTTCATTCTTTAAGGAAGCAGTGAACATTGACTTGGCTGTGACCCGTATGGGAAAACCATGCACACAGACCTCTCTCCTCACACTCATGGCATTGTACATTGGTAAACCAAAGACTTGAGTCACTATATGTGACATGGTTCTATTATTTAAGTTAAATTGACATCTGAAGGCAAAATGCTTTCACGATGAAACTAAAAAGTTTGCCCTCCCAGAACCATTGGGCATTGCAAGAATCACACTGAAATAAAGTGACTCTCGCTGTGTTAGCAAATCATTTTATTTTAATGGCTCTGTACCACATAGTGGCTGAGTGTTAACCATAGCACAACTAGAACTTTAATTTATATGCCACCTTTAATTAAGAAAACTATCCCAAGGTACTTCACAGAGATGGAAAGGAAATGGACGCTGAGCCAAAGAAAGTGCAAAAAGAGCAAATCAAAGTGGATTATGTGACAAGCATGCCCCATCATCTCTTTGAATATTGCTTTTTTGTGGTTAAAAAAACTAAATGTTACACACTGTGTCATCACAGTGAGTGCTTTTAAATCAGATAATTATTCTGGCTCCTTTCAAAAGCAGCAGAAAGCAACCTTTAGTGTTTGCATATGAATTGTTCTGAACTTAGTTAATGTGGTCCAGTTTCACAATTTGTGGTTACATATCATTTGATTTAAAAGGTGAAACTTGTCATAATGCATTTACTTGTACAATAATGTTAGATTGTCTCCAGCAAGAAAATAAAGATCATTTGCCTCAAACTGTAATATAACAAAACTGCAATGGTGATACATCATTTGGCTAAAACCATACCTAACCGAATTCGGTCCTTACTTATTTGTGCGCGAGCGTAATGCTTTAGACATTTGATTGCACAGTGCCCAGTTCATGTTTGAATTGGCATTGAAGGAATGAACATGCATGCACATGCTCAGTCCACGCTGGAAATACGCTGCCTGCCATTCTTTAGACATCCATTTTCTATGCAAGACAGTGACCCAATGTCTGTTTCAGGCCCCGTTTTGCAAAATTGGGTCATGACTGAGCGCAGCGTGAGCTGTGCAAGTTGCAGTCATTTTTCTCAGGAATATGTTAGCTAAAACAGCATTCATTAAAGGGACCGCTGGAGATTGCCACCAAAAAGACAAGTGCTGAATACAGAGAGAGTGGGAGCAGGAGTCCTCCTCTAGGCTCCATATTTAAACTGCCAGCCCAGCACCATGTCTCACCCTCCTCATCTCCATTCCAGACTGCCATCACCACTGTCCCTCATGCAACTGCTGTATTGCCTCTGGGATAGAGAATGCTTAATGCTTGCTGGTATTTTCTTTCAATTCTTTCCTGAGATGTGAGCAGCATTGACAAGGCCAGCATTTGTTGCCCATCTGCAACTGTGCTTGAGAAGCTGGTGGTGAGCCACCTTCTTGAACAGCTGCAGTCCATGTGGTGTAAGCACACCCACACCGCTGCTAGGAAGGGAGTGTTACGATCCCAGTGGGAATCAACGGACTTTACCAAGCAATCCCCAAATAAAGAAATTACCAACAAGATTTCACTTTTTTATAACTATACTTTGACATGAATTAGAATCAATGTAAATTAAACATAACAGGAAAATCACGGCCAGCATGAACTATACATTAAACATGGAATAACAGATTCAACAACGACTATCTCACTTATTAAGTAAGCAGTCCACGTCACCTGTGGGTCCCCATATCAGCTACACAGGTCTTCCGATCCAAGTTCCAGTCCCTTTCCTTCCAGAAGTTAGCCAATTCTCCACAGGGAGCAGCTTCCGTTTAAACGGGGTTCCAACCATGCAATCTTCCCTGTATGGTGCACTTCCTTCCGGAACATTCTCAACACGTCTCCAGCTCTCCTGTCCTGCAGATCTCCTTTGTGTCTGCATCTGTATGCTGATTGGCTTCTGCCTCCAGCTCTCCTGTCTTGTAGCTCTCCTTTATGCCTGCCAGCTACATGGCTTCTGTATCTTAACTTCCTATCGGTACTTCTTCCAGGTTAAGCATCGCCAGGTCACATGGATCATGTTACTTATTATCCAATAAAGTTGCAATTGACCCATTTACCATTGATGCAACTCTTATAAGTCCTTTTCAAGCATTGGTTAAAAACAATTACAGATTCCCCAAGCATTTTAAAATAATTACAAATTTTCCTTACTGTTGCTGCTTCTGGGTTAAAGGCCAGTACAGGGAGTTCAAGGATTTTGACCCAGCGACAGTGAAGGAATGGCGATATAGTATCAAGTCAGGATGGTGTGTAGCTTGGAGGGGAACTTGCAGCTGCTGGTGCTCGTATGTCTCTGTTAACCTTGTCCTTCTAGGTGGTAGAGGTCGCAGGTTTGGAAGGTGCTGTTGAAGGAGCCTTGGTGAGTTGTTGCTTTGCACCTTGTATATGGTACATACTGCTGCCACTGTGCGTTGCTGGTGAAGGGAATAAATGCTTAACATGTTGAATGGGGTGTCGATTAACATATAGATGATAATGACAGATCAATTTCCTACTGTTCTGCCACCAGACTATTTATGTACCACATTGTGCCCAAATTTGACCAATCTGTTTAACTCTTAACAGAATCACAGAATCACAGTGCGGAAGAGGCCCTTTGGCCCATCGAGTCTGCACTGACACGTGAGAAACACCTGACCTACCTACCTAATCCCATTTACCAGCACTTGGCCCATAGCCTTGAATGTTAACAGAAATCTTGAAGATTCACAGATAGAAAGATAAAAAAGGGCTCCTCTTATGATTTTTGCCAAAGTTCCATGCAGTTAGTTGACAGTAAGCAGTATTGTTAAGACCAACCTAGCATGAAAAGTGGTGACCTGACTAAGATTGGGGAGGTGGTACTGAGTAATGCTCACGCTTAAGCTCTTGATAATTCTAAGCTTAAACACATATTGTTGCTTTAAAATAAATCCAGCTGCTGCACAAAACCTGTTACAACATAAAGAGGGCTGTTTCTGCAGCAACAGGACCATGAACCACTTTTAGAGGACGACATTAGAGAGTGCCTCTCCAATAAAATGCAGCACTCATGGACCAAAGTAAGTACCTTAAAGAGAGAACATTTTTATGAAAAAGTGTTCGTCAATCATTTTATGTGTGGGGGTAAAAGTGCTAGAAGAGCTATGTGTCAGAATGAGGTGAGACAATGGTGACACAGTGATGTGTTTTGCCCAAATTTATGTCATGATAAAGTATGTTTGTCAACAATAAAAAAGGAGTCACTTTGCTAACATACTGTCCGTTTAAACGAAGTGCTAGTGGCAACTCTTAACAAAACATGCAGTTGATTTCCATTGTAATAATGCCCCATTGCTGTTGAAAAATTGTCCAAAGGACACACTGGCCAGAATTTTCCAGCCCCTCCTGCTGGCGGAATATTCCAGTCCCACCAAAGTTAATGAATTTTTGAATGGCTCAACGCATTTTCTGGCCCGGCCCCCGCTGCGGCAGGGCCGGTAAATTCTGCCCAATGTGTTGCCTGTGCATCAGCATGATGTGATGCACAAAATGTGATGCTGACTGGCTGAATGCTCAGCAAAGGGCTCAGGCGCATGCATGGCTAACATGAGCTGGAGCTGCCCTGCACTTCTTAAAGGCAGCCTGCACCTCTTAAAGGGGAGGTGCTTTCAGGCTGCATCAAGTGTTTCAGAGAAGGAATAAGAACACCAATGGAGGAAGAGGCAAGAGAGAGGGCTCCTAAGTTCTCTGATGCGACGCTGGAGGCCTTTGTTCAAGGAGTGGAAAGGAAGAGAGAGGTTATGGTTCTGCAGGGAGAGGCCGTACAGGCATACAGTGTGAAAAGAATAGGAGCAGGTAGCTAAGGAGATCAATTCAAGGAATCTAGCCCTGAGGACCTGGCTGCAGTACAGCAAAAAGTTTATCGATTTCACATGGGTGATCAAGGTCAGTGAATGCATCTTCAAATGCCACCAGCTACCCACCGCACCTCAAACTTCACACACTGCTCAATGTGCCACACCCCCCATCACTTACCCATCTGCCATCTCTAGCAATCAAGATTGATACCTGACAAGCATATGCTCCACCTCACCCTCACACACTTACCACTACTGCAAGCCTTACACCCGCATCTCGCAGATTACCCATGCTTCAAGCTGTTCAGCTTGACCAGCACATCAACCAAAAGCTTTGCAACACATTCAATGACGCTCCTCTCCTCTTCACCTGACACTACACACCCCATTGCGCATCCCAACCTTCCCTTTGCATTGATGTTCATGGGTTGAGGACTTCTTTATCAATGTTTGTTATCTTCTCTAGGGATACTATTTATTATTTAGCACTTAAAACACTTATCATGTTAAAAGTTTTTTAAATTAAACAGAACGTCATCCCATTCCAATGTGTAAAAAATCTTATAACGTCTAGTTCTCCTTGGACACATATCATCACCTCATGGAGAAAGTGAACAACGGTTTACCTTCTGCCAATGTCACAACTAACCACTAGCAGATGCATATGAAAGGTTTAAGTGAAATCCTAGCCACTCCCCATCAACATACCTCCAAGCAGATCTCAGAAAGGCATCATGTGGTGAACCAGGAGACTGTCAGCCCACTGTGCAGCACATCAAAGGCTTCTTTCCATTTTATTGTGTTCTAAACTAATGCGTAACATTGGGCAGAATTTTACGGCCCCGTTTCGGTGGGGATGGGGCCGTGAACTGCGGCGAGCCGTTATAAACCCCATTGACTTCAGCGCGAACGTAAAATCCCGCTGCCGTAAAATTGTGTACCTCCACTTTGTAGAGACCTTGCACACATTTTTGTTATTATACCAAACATAGCTATCTATCCCCCTCCAAGATGAGAAAAAAAAAATTTCATTTCTTCCTTCAGTCTTCAACTGTGTGAGAAACCAAATGGCAGAATTGTCCCAGGTTTTCACAAAGTGCGGTAGCGGGTGGGAAGAAAGTTGTTTTCCCTGCCAGCCGCAGTGCTGGGTTTTTGCACCATATCACTCTCTTCCTGCCTCGTTAATTATGCAGCCACAGGAGACACGTCTCACTGGTGGGTGGCCTCCGACTTGCCCACCATGCTGTTACCTCGCCACTTCCTCACACAGAGCGCCATATTTAAACTGCAGTCCTGCGCACAATTCTCAATGCTTGCAGCCTAGGCTTGCTCTGGTGAAGACATGGCCCCAAAAGCCAAGAAGAGTGCAGCCCCCAATGCAGTGATGCATCCCTAGCATCCCAAGGCATCCCTGGATGTCTTGACAGCCCGCCATGATGTCTTCTATCCCCATTCTGACTGCAGGAGGCCCATTGGTCTCACCGCTCCAGCTTGGGAGGTGGTGGCAGAGGTGGTCAGTGCCAATGCTGCACACAAGAGGTCAGCCATCCAGCACAGAAAATGGATAAATGATCTCATCTGTGCTGCCAGGGTAAGTCAACCATCTCATCACTCTAAACCCACACACTCACAAGCCCATCACACATTCACTGGCATCTCACTCACTGCCAACTCAATGGACATCACCATTCACTCTCTCACACACACCCTGACATCTCCATCTGGCCTCATCTCTTCTGGAACCTGCCTCCTTAGCCCTCACCATCTTGAGGCCACCTGCACAGAACAAAATGTGCCCCCACACACACCCTGGGATATGCCCCTTCCCCAGCACAGCCCTGGCCCTGCAGCCTCTTCCCTTGCCTGAGGGCACTTACCCCCTTACTCAAGCAAACCCTAGCCCTGCAGTTGTTGAAAAGCCCCCCCCCCCCCCACCTTATGGCTGGCCTGGTAGGTAGAGACCTGCCCGTGAGCCCCCCTAAAAGTGACGTGGTGCTGTCTGTGAAGCCTGGCGCTGATGACTGCGAGTGCTGACCGAAGCAAGGTAGGAAAACAAACCTCGAAGTCCCGCGTGAAGTGCAGCTCGCCATGTGCACGTTGCTTATGTGCAGTTGTGAGGCACATCAGCGTGGCCCAGATGATCCAGCATGGGGGATGGTACCAGCAAGCAGGGCTTATAATGAGATGCTAAATTATTGAAATGAGGTTCCCGATGTGCGGCGGCAGGAAATGCAGCCTGTCATTGATGGGTGGAGTGGACGATCGCAAATTGGTTCCACAACGGCTTAAAACCGATTTTAGGCCTTCTCGCCATATTGTCCTACCCCTCCGGCTGCCATGATGCCTGACGTCAACGGGGCCAGAAAATTCCAGCCAAAGTAATCAAATTTTCTCTCAATGTATCATGAACGAAGGCAACATCATTCGTCACTGTTTCAAGGATTTGAAAGGCTAAAGTAAGCCATAACATTATTTCTTTTATACCATTTAAGGGAACAAACAATTAATGCACAACAATTTTGCCTAATGACTTAGGAAGATTTGTCAACAATAATATTGGTGCTTTGGAATATAACTATTATCCTGATAATAATTCTGCTGAATTGTACAAACATTTCAGCAATTATGCTAATTTGAACTGTTAAAGACAAAGCACATTGTTATAGCAACAAGGCAGCAACTGTGAAAGTGAGCTGGTAAGTACCCACAAGCTGCATTGTGCTTACTGAAAGATATCATGTCACGCAGTCTCACAATTTACTGGAACAATACTGCTGGTAACAAAATTCCCACTATAATTAATATAATATATTATATATCTATATAGTTAAGAAATGTGATCTTACCTTGTTCTAGGTGTGGGCCGAGGACTCCATTTCATGGCAGGCGCACACGTGGATTGAAGCAAGGTGACAGGCAGCATATGTCTCAGCCCAGTATTCTGGGTTCTCTAGGGCCATGGCAGAGATCACCAGGGTGCTTGTGTGGTAATGGTGGTGCAAAATCTGACCACAGGACCCATGGTAGTGAGTAAAGGTATACCCACATGATTGAGTTTGTTGGGAGGCAAAAGAAGAGGCTCCCAGCAGCAAAAGTACTGCTGTTGGCAGACTCCAGGTAGCAAGGGCTCAGGAGGAGTCATGGGGAACCAAGAAGGTGGCAGAAGGTCACTGGTTCTGCGTTGGAAAGGGTTGAGCTCAGAAGAAGTTCTAGGATCTATTTCTAGCTCAGGGAAGCCAGGAGGTTGGACTTCAGAGAAACCCAGGGGCAGTGCCAACTCTGTGAAGCTGGTGGTCAGCTAAAGAGCTAAGTTTTGCCAGTAATTAGATGCTGGAATGCAGCTTTGTGAATCCCATGGAAAGGCAGTCTCAGGAGAAGAGATTGAATCATCAGGATGTATGCAGTCGTTGAGGCAGTCCAAGATGGAATGGCTTTTGAGGGAATTCAGAGGGTAGATCTTTGAAAATGGGGACTTGCAATCCCTTGTGCAGGGACAGAATTTTCACAAGATTGTGTAACTCACTGTGGACACTGACATCTGGGTGGGTGCTGAGAGATCCATGGGCTCTGTCTTAGTGACATCTGCCATTTATTGTGCAGTTTGGTGTGTTCGACTACAGTTGTCCTGTTCATTCATATTTATCTTATGTTAATTCTGAAGGTTAGAGTATAAAATAGCTATTGTAAATAGTTTTACTTTTCTGCCTTTGTGTAGTAAAGTTTACTTTGTTTGTTTAAAGCCCTGGAATCTTGTGGCTTTATTCTCTTAGTAAGTACCAGGGATTTCAAACTTTGTCTACTTTAAACAAAAAGCTACTTGTCCCTAACCAGATTGTAACAATATATACAAACATATAAGCAGTTACTTGTTTCAATTACAAGTTGGAATTCACTTTGAGGTTTATTCAAACCAGTACATTAATTCACGATATTGAGCAATTAGGAGCAGGAATCCTGGCTGGTTCTTCTCATTCTAGTCCAGCAGTAGTGAAGTCAAATTGCCACCATGGATCAGATGAGAAAACGCAGCTCCCACCAGCGGTTGAACCTAGAATTTTCCTGATCAGTATGACTCAGTGTGACAACTAAACCATCCAGATAGCTCTGTTCAACAATTTATATCACAACTGTTGATCACTGGTGAAGAAACTGTTCAACTGTTTCAAGTGTCTCATTTGTATGTGGCCACAGTTTGGTTTTCAGTATGCAAACTTTCATGACAGGTGCATCAGTAGTATTGAACAGGTTGCTCTTGTCAGACATTGTAAATGATTTGACTAGTTTTCCATTAAATAATGTTGTATTATTCTACTTAATTACTCACACTAAGAATGAAGTGGTAGAAACAATGAAGGTATCCAATGTACTGGCTCCAAAGCTTTTACTTCTGATTTTGCCTATTTTTAAAATTCGCAATGTAGAATGAACCATTTTTTAGATTAATACAAATATCTATTGGTATTTACGAGACAACTTTGTGGCAGAATATTGGTCATGGAGGTTTGAGCAGTTGAAAATGGAAAGACTAGCCTATGGCAGAAAAGACTATTATTTTGAGGATGTTATGTTGAATGGATCTAAAATAAAATCAGTAAGTCTTGAAGTGAATTCTGATTTAATTTCCTTTCCTCCCAAAATAAGCAAGTCTGTGTTGCCATTTCAACCAAGCAGAGGCTCCCTGAGAACATTGTCCTATATGCTGACTAGTACGATCCGCAATGCGACCTACCCTCCTCCTGGGCTTTCAAAGAAGTTGCTATAGTTCTCCTAGATTATTTTCCAAATGATCATCATCCCTCCTGGGCCATGAAGATCAATTCCTCACATGGCGCAATAAGAAAATGGAAAATGGAATAACAGTCTTACTAATTGCTTCAACATGAAACCGGAATCAAATGGGACGGACCACCCGGCATCAACCTTAGGCACCAGAAACGACAACGGCAATCGCAGCCCTGTTGACCCTGTAAAGTCCTCCTTACCAACATCTGGGGGCTAGTGCCAAAATTGGGAGAGCTGTCCCACAGGCTAGTCAAGCAGCAGCCTGACATAGTCATCCTCACGGAATCATACCTTACAGACAATGTCCCAGACTCCACCATTACCATCCCTGGGTATGTCCTGTCCCACCTGCAGGACAGACCCAGTAGAGGTGGTGGCACAGTGGCATACAGTCAGGAGGGAGTTGCCCTGGGAGTCCTCAACATCAACTCCAGACCCCATGAAGTCTCATGGCATCAGGCCAAACATGGGCAAGGAAACCTCCTGCTGATTACCACATAACGCCCTCCTTCAGGTGACGTATCAGCGCTCCTCCATGTTGAACATCACTTGGAGGAAGCACTGAGGGTGGCAAGGGCACAGAATGAACTCTGGGTGGGGGATTTCAATGTCCGTCAACAAGAGTGACTCAGTAGCACCATTACTAACTGAGCTGACTGAGTCCTAAATGACATAGCTGCTAGACTGGCTCTGCGGCAGGTGGTGAGGGAACCAACAAGAGGGAAAAACGCACTTGACCTCATCCTCACCAGCCTGCCTACCACAGATGCATCTGTCCATGACAGTATCGGTAGGAGTGACCACCACACAGTCATTGTGGAGACAAAGTCCTGCCTTCACATTGAGGATGCCCTCCATCGTGTTGCATGGCACTACCTCCGTGCTAAATGGGATAGATTTTGAACAGATCTAGCAACTCAAGACGGGGCATCAATGAGGCGCTGTGGGCCATCAGCAGCAGCAGAATCGTACTTGAACACAATCTGTAACCTCATGGCCCGGCATATCCCCCACTCTACCATTACCATCAAGCCAGGAGATCAACCCTGGTTTAATGAAGAGTGCAGGAGGGCATGCCAGGAGCAGCACCAGGCATACCTAAAAATGAGGTGTCAACCTGGTTAAGTTCTTTTAATGAGAAGTGTTTGTATCTGAATTTAGAATCGTCAAAAACCATGTTGACTGAAGAAAGTTTATGAAAACAAAGTTATGCAAAACAAATGTCAAATGTTTTAAACATTCAAAAGAAAAGTAGCTGGTGAACTTGCGTGCCAAACAGCATAAGCAGCAAGTGATAGACAGAGCTAAGCGATCCCACAACCAAAGATCAGATCTAAGCTCTGCAGTCCTGCCACACCCTGTCGTGGATGGTGGTGGACAATTAAACAACTCACCGGAGGAGGAGGCTCCACAAATATCCCCATCCTCAATGATGGAGGAGCCCAGCACATCAGTGCAAACGATAAGGCTGAAGCATTCACAACAATCTTCAGCCAGAAGTGCCAAGTGGATGATCCATCTCCAGCTCCTCCGGAGGTCCCCAGCATCACAGATGCCAGTCTTCAGCTAATTCGATTCACTCCACATGATATCAAGAAACGGCTGGAGGCACTAGATATTGCAAAGGCTATGGGCCCTGACAATATTCTGGTAACAGTACTGAAGACTTGTGCTCCAGAATTTGCTGTGCCCCTAGCAAAGCTGTTCCAGTACAGCTACAACACTGGCATTTTCCCGGCTATGTGGAAAATTGCTCAGGTATGACCTGTATACAAAAAGCAGGACAAATCCAACCCAGCCAATTACCACTCCATCAGTCTACTCTCGATCATCAGTAAAGTAATGGAAGGGGTCATCAACAGTTCTATCAAGTGGAACTTGTTTAGCAATAACCTGCTCACTGATGCCCAGTTTGGGTTCCGCCAGGGCCACTTAGCTCTTGACCTCATTACAGCCTTGGTTCAAACATGGACAAAAGAGCTGAACTCCTGAGGTGAGGTGGGAGTGACTGTCCTTGGCATCAAGGTCGCACTTGACCAAGTGTGGCATCAAGGAGCCCTAGCAAAACTGGAGTAAACGGGAATCAGGGGAAAACTCTCCGCTGGTTGGAGTCACACCTAACACAAAGGAAGATGGATGTGGTTGTTGGAGGTCAGTCATCTCAGCTCTAGGACATCACTGCAGGAGTTCCTCAGAGGAGTGTCCTAGGCCCAACCATCTTCAGCTGCTTCATCAATAACCTTCCTTTCATCATAAGGTCAGAAGTGGGGATGTTCACTGATGATTGCACAATGTTCAGCACCATTCGTGACTCCTCAGATACTGAGCAGTCCATGTCCAAATGCAGCAAGACCTGGATAATATCCAGGCTTGGGCTGACAATTGGCAAGTAACAGTCGCGCCACACAAGTGTCAGGCAATGACCATCTCCAACAAAAGAGAATCCAACCATTGCCCCTTGTCATTCAATGGTATTACCATCACTGAATCCCCCCACTATCAACATCCTAGAGGTTACCATTGACCAGAAACTGAATTGGACTAGCCATATAAATACTGTGGCTACAATAGCAGGTCAGAGGCTAGGAATCATGCGACGAGTAACTCACCTCCTGACCGCCCAAAGCCTGTCCATCATCTACAAGGCACAAGTCAGGAGTGTGATGGAATACTCCCCATTTCCCTGGATGAATGCAGCTCACAAAACACTCAAGAAGCTTGACACTGCCCAGGACAAAGCAGCCCGCTTGATTGGCACCACATGCACAAACGTTCACTACCTCCATCACTGATGCACAGTAGCAGTAGTGTGTACCATCTACAAGATGCACTGCAGGAATTCACCAAGGCTCCTTAGACAGCACCTTCCAAACCCACAACCACTATCATCTAGAAGGACAAGGGCAGCAGATAGATGGGAACACCAAACCTGGAGGTTCCCCTCCAAGACACTCACCATCTTGACTTGCAAATATATCACCGTTCCTTCACTGTTGCTGGGTCAAAATCTTGGAACTGCCTTCCTAACAGCACTGTGAGTGTACCTACACCACATGGACAGCAGCGGTTCAAGAAGGCAGCTCACCACCACTTTCTCAAGGGCAACTAGTGATGGGCAATAAATGCTGGCCCAGCCAGCGAAGCCCACATCCCATGAATGAATAAAAAACAACATCACACATACCAACTTCTAAGGCGAGGAAAGTGTGCTAATATTTAATAGATCAGAGGAGAGATAACTGGCTGAATTTTACCAGTCCATTGGAGCTGGTGCAGAATATCCATTGCTCAGAATAATTCCAAAGATCTCCTGGAGATATCTGTGGGATCTCCTAGTCTGCAAGTTATCACTGCATCAAGGTAGTCATCAATGTTTTGTTCAGAGGGGTAGCCAGTACACGAATTCAGACAGTCAGACTATGAGGAAATAAGATTCCGGGCCATCGCTGGATTTCTCCAGATGTACGGTGTCACTAATTGCATGTAAGTGGCCATCAGGGAACTCATAGATCAGACCTGAGTCGTCTTCAGCAGGAAGGGCTTCCACTTGCTTAATGTACAACTGACCTGGGACCACCGCAAACAGGTCCTTCCGGTTTGTGTGAGGTTGCTGGGAAGTTGCCACACGTCAACATGTTAGAGCAGTCCCAGGTGCCTGACCTTTTCCGACTCCTTGAGCTCCTTCGAGAACTGATACTAGTTGATAAGGGCTACCCATTAAAGAGATGGCTATTTATGCCTGTGAGGAACCCAAGCATAGATGCAGAGAACAGGCATAACATCTGCCATCAGACAACACAAGTGACCATTGAGCAGGCCATAGGCCTTCTGAAGATATGGTTGCGATGCCTGGATAGATCTAGTGTAGCCCTTCGACATGCCCCAGCAAAAGTCTCAGGTAACGTGGTGGTGTGTTGTGGTGCTAAAAACTTTGCACCCTGCCCATACGGCCATGACATCCACTTTGGTCCCAGTGGCAGAGCTTGCTTCTTCAAGGTAAAATTCCGGCCAACCAGTAGATTAACTCTCTTTTCATAAAAGCTCTGTTTTGCTGAAATGATCTGAACTGGGACAAAAATTGGGTTTTCTGGATATCCAAATTCTTCCTCAGTTACAATTTGGTATTTACTTTAAGGCTCAGCCCAGGCACAGCTTTAATCCATGCCACTGAGTCCTATCAAAATATCATTGAAGACATTTAAATTCTTATAGTATAATAGGGGATTATAAATCTGAAGAGATTATTACTATATGGTAATTTTATGGTGCTGCTAGTGGTATGTAATAAATAACTTTTCTTTAAAATCTAACATTTGTCACAGTGGGTCAATATACGAAAGCAGAGAGTAGAGTTTATTTGCAAAAACAAATATCCAGCAAACATTTATTTTATTTCTGTTTTCAAGAAAAATACCCCGGATTCTTTTTTTTTCCCCCCCTACTGGGATACTTAATAGATATTTGAGGGATTTTCACAGAATTCAGGGGCAAGGTTTTGCCCATGTCAGGCGGGCTCAGCCAGGGTGGGTGGGGGCGGTCGGGGGGAGGGGTGGTGGGGGTCAGGAAGCCGACCACTGCCCATGATTGGGGCCCGACCGTGATCTGAAGGTTTAAAAAATGAAAAATGAAGAATGTTAAAATGTTAAAAAAAAACATGTCCCCTCATGACTCTGTCACGTGAGCAGGGACATGTTATGAATGAAATATTAAAAATTTTATTTAAGTTTTAATTGCTGTTGGAAGCCTCATCCCGCCCGTGGGTGAGATTTCCTAAAAAATCCAAAGGCCGGTTGGCCTTTTCGCCTGTTCCGCCAACTGTGAGGTTGGATGGGCAGTGAAAAATGTAACTCAATTAGATCTTTAATGGCCTTAATAAGCCTGTTAATTGTCGCCGGGCTTGCTGCCAACTCTTGCACGTGCCCACCAACCGAAATACCGTGCGAGTGCCAATGGCGTTGGGACGCTGGCCCGACGTCATCGTGCATCACTTTATGCTCGTTTGGCCTGGGCGCGCTTCCGCCCGACAAATGAAAAGTTCTGGCCCAACAGGTTTTCCTTCCAGTTTATCCAAGATATAAATGTATAGATAAAGAATCAGAATAATGATGGAAATAGAATTTAGAAGTGGTTCACAGGACCAAACATTTCCACAGGCAAACAATTTATCTTAAAGAGCCTCAAGTAGCAGCAATATTGACCTGCACTTTTAACAAATTGTAGCTTTACTGGGAATAACATATTGTAGTCTGTATATAACCCTTACAAATTCTTTGTTTGAACTAAGTCCTAATATGATGCCTTGGGTGATTTTAATGAGAGCTGAAACAATTCAGTATTAAGCAAAACTTCTTTCCTCCTCTTTCATTCTCAACATGCCTGTAATAATGATGACTAATTGGTGTATTACATAAGGAATAAGTCTGGAATTATCTCAGTATATGTAAACAGAAAAAAATAATTGTTATCTATTTTATGATTTCTAATCTCTGTAAAGCAAAGAGCAGTAGGCTTTGATTCGATGTCAATTATTACTATAGCTTTGGAGGGAACAGCAGCTGTCAATGTGACATGTGAAGCAGTGATTCAGTTAAGGTGCATGGAACAGCATCTGAATGGTGGGAAGTGACTAATGGGGTGACACAAGGATTGGTGATGAGACCTTTGCTGTTCGTGTTGTATATTAATTACTCGAAAGTGAGAATAGAGACAAAGCTGTCAAAATTTGCTGGGCACCAAGGTGAGGGAATGGGGGTTGCTAACAATCAAGAGCAGGTTTATCCGGTGTCAAGAGATCTAGATAGATTGGAATGTCACACTGAGAATGACAAATTAAATTCAACGTTGACAAGTGCAAAGTGATGAGACTAGGGAAGGAGAATAAATATTGAAACTGTAAATGAAATTGTACAGGAAAATAAATTGGGGATATTGATAGACATGTAGTTGGAACCATTGTAAAACAGTAGTAGAGGAAGCAAATTGGACTTTGGTATATCACTGGAATAGAACACAAATCATAGAATAGGATCCTAAGCCTCTATAGGAAATAGAGTTGTCCCACTGTACCACGTACAGCATGGTTACCATATTAGAGGAAGGATATTGTTAAAGATGTAGCAAAGGGTTATCTCTCTGCGGCCTGGCATTGGACACCCAAGTTTCAAGAATTGGAGAATCTGAGATTGTTTAAATTAGAAAAGACTGAAAGCGGCAGTCAAGGTTGTTGAGGAGATTAGCATGTTCAACCTTGAGAAACTGTTTATCATGGCCTTTT
This sequence comes from Cetorhinus maximus, assembly GCF_964194155.1. Lineage (NCBI taxonomy): Eukaryota > Metazoa > Chordata > Chondrichthyes > Lamniformes > Cetorhinidae > Cetorhinus > Cetorhinus maximus. The sequence continues at coordinate 48,387,942 of NC_135884.1, read as the reverse complement.
GAATGACAATAGGGAGTCATGAGATGAATCTCAGGAGGAGAATGAATGCTGAAATCATATATAATTACTTCACATAGATAATAGTGAATGTTTGGAAAGAACTGTCTGCGAGCCAATCAAGACTTCTTAAAGCAGTAATTTCTAAGAGGATGTGAGAGAGACATTGGACAAGAACATCAATGAGCAATACATGCTGATAACTGTGCATTCTGTTTGAAAACTTTAGTGCTAGCCAGGTGGACTGAAATTATCTTTTTTGTGTTAACACATATATACTTATGGATCTATGTAGATTCACAAATTTTATTTAAGAAATGCAACTTGCCTGTGTCATGTATAATGACAGAGTAGAAGGGGCACAAATGGTGACCAAGGAGCAAGAGCAAGAGACCTGCAGTTATATGGAAGCAGAAGGAAAGGCAAGAAGTGCGAGTGTAAAAAAATGGGACTTACATAAAGAGTGTACAGTGATAGTGATTAATTTATCTTGTTCCAATAAGTAGGGAGCATTAGTATTAGCGTCAAAGCATGAACCAAACTTAAGGTTCTATCAAATCCATTGATCACCAAAGGTTTGCCTCATGTAGGAGATTGCAATGACTTAATCAAAGGTGATCTAAGTTTCCTGAAATGCAAACAAAAAGAAATACTATTTCAGAAGAAGTTGTGATTTTGGGACAAGGTATTACTTATGTTCAGGCAACTTTCCAGAAACTGAGGCGATCTGATGCAAAAAAGACATTCCTCTGTGATCACATCAAACAATTCAAAATCTTAAAAATATATTTAGGTTGTCTTATACTGGATAAAATGAAATGAGTGGAAGTGATGACAACTATGCCCCTGTGCTCTGTCCCCTCAGTATTTGCTGAAGCAAAATAAAGGCACCAAAAAAAGTACTATCGGCTACAGGGTCAGACTTGTTGGATTCCATTGTTTAGATTTAACAAAAAGATGAAAAAGCCTCAATGGCTTTCCTCAAGAGTCTGGAAACACTTAATAATAGATAAAGAAAAACATTGCTTTGCCTGTGAAACCTAAAGAAACAACTGGAGTCTGTCCTCCAATATCTAGAAGCAATCACCAGTACACATCAGACATTAAGTGTTAAAGATGGACTGCAATCAGTACAGTACTAGCTGCATGGACCTGCTAATGAACGCTACCGGCAGAACTGAAGGATTCTAATTCCAGGAACCCATTGCAGCCTGCAGCAAATCGGTATCCTACTGGGAGACTGGACTTGTAGACTGCATTAGTGAACCTGAAACTAATAGGGAGTTATTTTAAAAAGCACTCTGAGCAAAGAGATGAATAGAAATTTAAAATTAAATATATTCATAATAAGCAACTAAACATTCCATCATTGAAATTCCTGTGTCTCTCTTTGCACAATATACTTTTTGCCATGTAAAATAACTCTCCATTATATAAGCTGGGATATATGCCTACAGCATTTCCTATAGTTCAAAGACCTATCTATCTATAGGAAGCCTACTGACTGAAAGCTGCTACAGGTGCAAAGAGCTTGTTCTTCAGCTTTTTGGCAATAAGGTTAATTTCAAGAAACCTGAACACTTCTTATGAGAACTGAGAAACCAGAGCACAATCATTGCTAGGTATTTAAATATATTGACATTATCTCTTTAAGAGGATGAGTTCATCCACTTCATGTTAAAAGCAGGTGCTTATTTTAGCTATGACTTTCAATGCAAATTTGTGGCCATTAAACAGGTGTTGGTTCAGTTCTTCATGTACCTCAGGAACTGGAGTAGAATAAAAAGAAATAATTGGCTAACAGGTTCTACACACAAGCTGCAAAGGTAAAAAAAATTGGAGATGAGAACGATTAATAAAAATCCATGTTCTAGTTTTTCAGTCTGCCTTTCAACAATTTGGGAGTTAACTTAGATAGCGCCCAGAAATGGGTGAGGGAAATGTGTTGCATGATTAACTGTGGGTTGAAATGCAGGCAGCATGCCAACTTTGTGCTGCCTGTTCAGTAGAATGATTGCTGTGTGCAGCCACCGCTTAACACCTTGTTGATTAGCTGCATGCATCAGCAGGGGATTCAAAATCGCAACTTCCTAGCACCACTTAAAGCTAACCTGCACCTCTCAAAGAGCAGGTGCATTGTGGCTGGAGCAGGTGTTGGGAGTCATGTAGGAAGTGAATTTGACCTAGGAAACAGCGAGAAGTGGTGCAATAGGGGAGAAAGCAAGCTTCAAACACCTTTGAATGCTGCGCTGGAAGTCTTGGTGGAAGAGGTGGAGAGGAGGAGGGATAGCTGGCAGGATTTTCCCTTGGGCTTTTGAACCCTGCTGTCAGTCTCAAATGTGGGTCAGATGCCCTCACTGTGTGGGATGCTGTCACTCATGGTGATTTACCCAAATTAATGACCAGAGCACAGTTTGCCATCCAATTAAGGAAGTCGGAGGGCCAATCTGAGGCCTGTGAGGACGTGGAGACTGACTGCAAAATCCCAGTCGGCCTCCTTTAATTGGCCTTAACTGGCTATTAAGTAGATAGAATTGCAACTGCTGTGTGCTGATGGGTAGCCACACCGCACCCCACTACTCCCCCCCTCCCCGTCCCCCTATTCCCCATCTCACCTCCCCAAAAATGGCACCGGGACGGGATGTGCCAGGCAACTGGTACGACTTCTGGTGCCAATATTTTTATTCCCCACCCACCCCACTCAGATCCTGGCCCAATACCGAGCCCATTCTGTGCCCACGGAACTAGGAGCCCTCCCAACACAGTCAAAAGGCAATGGGAGCAGATAGCAATGAAGGTCAGTGCCAGGAGTCAAGTCCTGAGGGCTTAGATGCCGTGGCACAAGGAGTTCAATGACCTCACACAAGGGGTCAAAGTCAATAAATGCATTTTTAAATACCATATCCCACCGACTATACCATTAGCCTCACTCACTGCTCAATGCACGGTGCCCCCATTGCTCACACAATCTCTCTTTATCAGACCTCATACCAAACATTCATAGCTTCATCTTACATTCACACACTTAGAGAAGGCTGCAAAGCCTACCCACATCTTATAGCTTGGACATAGTGCCAGCTATTCAACAATGACAGGCACATCACCCAAACACATTGCTTGAAACTCACTGACACACTTCCCTTTCTTTTATACAACAAGGGTGCATAACTGATGGCAGCAGGAGCTAAACAGAGGGGACCAGGCATGTCTGCATGTTCTAAACCCATGGAGGAGATGGCACTGGCCATTATTGGGATAACCATTGCTGAAGTTGTGGCCTTGATGGGCTTGAAACCATCAAGGATGATGATATCCTCAAACCCAATCCTCCTTCTTACATCCAGGTTCTCCCTGATCCCACAATCTCTTCTGGTTTATAAATTCCAAATGATGCAAAGATACACCTCTTATGATTCCCCCCTTACCTCCCTCACCATAACATTATAGTTGTGCATTTTTCTCTTTAGAAAGCCAAGAGGCGAAACCTGGTCAGACAGTGAAAGAACACCAAGAAGAGAGTGATGATAAAGACACAGCACCATCACTTGACTTCACACTTACAGCCACCAGCTCAGATACTAACACTGTGCTTATGTTAGAGGATAAATTAGAGCCAGGATCTACACGTGGGGCAGAATTTCACCATGTTGGGTGGGCTCAGCAGGGGCGGGCAGGGGCGGTCGAGAAGCCGATTGCTGCCCACAATCGAGGCCGGAAGGTGATTTCATATTGGCGAGTCAATTAAGGGCTGCCCAGAGTGAAACGCGAGCAGCAGCGCTCAGTGCTGCCCGTGTGGGTGCGGAGAGGAGCTGCCTCAGGGAGATGAGGAGTTATATAAAAAAAAGGAAAATAAATATCTAATGAAACATGTCCCCTCATGTGACTCTGTCACATGAGCAGGGACATGTTATTAATTAAGTTTTAACATTTTTATTTTATTTTTATTTGCTTTAGGAAACCTTATCCTACCTGTGGATGAGGTTTCCGAAAAAGTGCAAAGGCCACTTGGCCTTTTCGCCTGCCTGCCAACCGTAAGGTTGGGCGGGCAGCGAAAAATTCAACTTAATTGATCATTTAATGGCTTTAATAGGCCTTTTAATTGTTGACAGGCGCACTGCCAACTCTGGTGCACGCCCGCCGAGCGGAATATCGCGTGACAGCGTGTTGACGTCGGGATGCTCGCCCGACGTCAACGTATATCATTTTATGCTCGAGTGGGTTGGGCGCGCGCCCGCTCGCCGGGCTAAACATTTTACCCATGGTTACACAGCAGGCATAAGTGCACTGCAGCTAGGATAGGGGGCAAGGATAGTACAGACCCTGTTCACCAGAGGGTGAGGTGAAATGTAGTTGTACTGATGAGGACTCAGATAAGGATTTTGATGGGGTGGCCTACAGAAAAACAGCGATTGGTATGCACAACACAATGCTTGGTGCATTGGGATGTCTGTTGGAAAATCTGCAATCAATGTCAAGGTTCATGGAGAAATCCAGCACCAGCTTGATACAGGGTTTTCAGCAGAGTTTGAAGCCTGTCCTTTCAGTGTGGAAGTGGTGGCCAACTCCATTAGCAGGCTTGTGGACCTATACACACTGCAGTGTTAATGGCCAATGCCCTGGCCTCTGTTACAGCACAAACAGCAGCTTGAACACTGCAGAGGAAGCTCAGACTGCTGCCATCATGGCTGCAGATTCTACTTTTCAAAGAGGTTTGTGGGGTCTCGTTTAAGTCTTGCAATCTGTTTTCCAACAGGTAGCTAGAGTTGTTGAGGCACTGCCTAGGGGAGTGGCAGTTGCTCCAGGCAGCACAAGCCGACTGCTCTCTCTCAGGATGACAGCATTCATCCTCCCACCTTGCCCGTCCGCTAGAACCCTTTCTGTTGCTTATCAGCCAGTCCAGCCAGACTGCTGCCGTCCATGAGGAGATGGTGCAGCCAACAGTGGAACTTTCTCAGCCCAGAGCTGCTCGAGGTCATCCTGTAAGACTGCCAGCAGTCTCCTGCACTGAAAGTCAGCAGCCTTCCACCAGCCATGTTAGAGCCATTGAGGTAGCACTGGAACAGGGAAAAACACATGGGAGACAGGCACTAAGGGAGCACACAAGAGTGATTAGATGATTTTTAAAAATGGGATATGGAATGATTTCATTTATAAATTTAGTTTGGAATGTTTATTTCGTGTTGGCTTTTTTTTTGCATTGTACCAGCGGATGTTGTGACATTCAGTGACAGCGAGACGGTGAGGCGTGTGACTCTTGGTGAATGGGGAATTGGGGTTGGGTTACTGGTCTTGCACTTGGATCAGTTCTTCACAGACAGCCTGCACAGAAAGGGACCGCTGTCCTTTCCTTTTCTTTCTCCTTCTATTCATTCTCCCGCTGCTCAGCAGCTCACAATATAACTGAAAGTAAGAGCTGTCCTTTCATAATGGTGAGGTTATGCAGCCTGCTGCAGGCCACCACAAATCTTGAGATCTGTCCTGTTGAATACTGCAAAGACTCTTCCAGTGCATCCAGGCAGTGGAAATGTTGTTTTATCATGCTAGTGGTTTGTTCTATCACACTTTTGAATAGTGCCATGGCTTTCATTGTATGCATTCTGCCCATGTGAGTGTGGGCTATACATTACAGTCATGAGCCCAGTAAGCCATGCTTTGGGGTTTGTTGCTATGGTTGAAATGCTGCTGACACAGAATGAAGGCATCATGACTGCTGTGGGACATTGGGCATTGGTATGGATGATTCACAGCCTGTGGTCACTCACCAGCCAGATATTACAGATGTGGGATCCCTTTCAGTTCCGGTACAGGGGATGCAATACCCACAAAACCATGTATTTGCATTCATGGCACTCTGCACCACAGAAAACCAGTAAAGCTCATGCTCTCTTCAATTGTTGATCCCTGGCAAAAAAGAATGAAATGTAATTAGCACTCTTCATTTAGACAGCCTCGGGGACCTCTGTTATGCATCAATTGATGGCAAACTATAACATGTTGCAGATATCTCCAGCTCCAGCTTGGAGGAGCCAGATGCATAAAAGCTTATCGCCACAGTCACCTTGACGGCCATTGGTAATGCAGTCCTTGCCTTACTCTGAGGTTGTGTTGTGACTACAGCAAGTGGTAGATTTCATTGAGGACGTCCTTATTGAAGTGCAGATGCCTCACACTATGTTCCTCATTGAGGTTCAGATAGGGGAATTGCTTCCTGAATACCCTGGATGGATTTGGTCTCCTGCTGAGAGCCTTTGTCCCCTGTTCCAGCAGCTTGTCCTTCTATCTGTTCCCTCTGCTTACTCTTCCAGTCATGCTGTCTTCCAAAGGGAATGACTATTGGTTCACCCATGTCTAAGAGTAACTGGTTTATGCAGAAGACAAAAAGATCCTGGGCACCTGTCACATCACTCCCAGTATTCATTTGCAACTCAAAACAACTATAAAAAGCACCAAACACTTGTAGAATCACAGCAACAACTAGACAAATTCAACCAGCAACGTAGCTGTAAGTCATTGATGATCCCTTTAAATTGTGCAGATGGGGGAGTGTTTCCTGCTGCTGAATTCATGGTCAGCTGTGCAAGGTTAAGGGAGTACGTTAGTGCGAGTATTGAGTTCCAAAATTGGACCACTATGATCTACCTGTTTTGTGTACTACCAAAGGTTGTTAGCTGTGTATATGCACATGGTTTCTGGCACTGTGCAGGGCTGTGCATGGGACACCATTTCACCCTAAGTGACACTCATTACTCTCAAACAATAGGTATTAACAAGCCTAATATTTAAGTTTAGACCAAGTGAAGGAAAAATTGTTTTAAGGTAGGTTATACAACAACAATAACAGAGTTCCAGGGCCTTGCCTAAATGCACACCAATAGGATGTCCAATAAATTCACTGTTAATGATGAGATGTTAAGCTGAGGGCTTGTCTGACCCTTCAGATGAACGTAAAAAATCCCATTGCTTTGTTGGAGAGGAACAGGAGTGTTCTCCTGATGTTGTGGCTACCCATTATCCATTGACAAACATTTCTAAAACAGAAATCTAAGCACATAATCCAGGATGATATTTCAGTGCAGTACTGAGGTAGTGCTACTTGGTCAGAATTGTTATCCTTTGAGGCTCTGTGTGCTTTTTAATACTTAAAAGATCCCATGGCTCAACTAGAAGAGCTGAGAGGTTCTACTGGCATCCTGGCTAATGTTTATTCCTGAAACAACATCATTGGTTATTTATTCTCATTGCTGTTGGAAACCTTGCTGTGCATATATTGATTACCATGTCTACAATACAATGGTGACTACACACCATTGATTGTGAAATGTTTCGGGATGTCCTGAGGTCATAAAAGGTAGATAGGTTCTTTTATGATTTCTTGATATAAGACACTTTTTAAGAATGTCTAGACAAGCCCTGGCCCATCATAATATTTGTTGTTGTCACATCCAATTGCTCCTGCTCACTCTTTTATGATCTCTTGGCTCTGTCTTTATAAATTGTACATCTGAAGCTGACTCACCAACTTAAAAGTTATTGCAACATTATCAGCTGCTGTTTCTGCTAGGCTACAGCTAGAGTTCACATGCATCTTAAATGTTCCTTACTCATTTAACCATGTTAGAATGGCCAACAATTCCACAAGTAACTCCAAGAGTGAAAACAATTTTTAGCTTAAAATTCATCATTAGAAACTCTTATCCACTGTGCCCTGGAGGGAAATGACCAGAAAAAGAATAGTTAAGACCTCACACCTAAGATAATTTATTTTAAAATAAGAAAAACAAATGCGAGAGACAAACGGGGGGAGGTTTAGGAGCCACAGTAACTGCAACTCACGCTGCTCCTTTCAGTGTGGTTGGAGGTGCTGGAACTAAAGCTACTCCCCTGCAACTTTCATCATTCTCTGTGATCTCTCTTCACATGATGAAGTACTGCCCTAGTTTCACAAGGCGTTCATATGTAAGTTCTTTGCCTTGGTATACCATTTCTCACAAGACCATCTTTAGTTAGGGTCAGGGAAGAGTTGGCTAGATTTTGGAGAGGTTGTGAGGGTTGGGGGTGAGGGAGCAGAGCTATATCAATGGCGTTGGTCTCCTCACTGTTGAGGTTTATTGCCCATTGCCGTTGTGCAATTTGCTAATGTGCTGTAAATGGCCCTTGGCAATGCTTCTACATTGCATTTGAATTCTCTCATAGGCAGGCCTCCGATGTCCTAGTCTCTCCAAAGTCCATACCCCCATTCTTGGACCAATTTGAAAAGTAACCAGCCAAAATCTTTAATAATTGTTCTTAACAGCTCTTGTGAGTAAAGTGAAAGAACTTTATGATAACACTCTTGAATTAGTTGGCATGACCTGAACTAATGAGACTGACCACACAATCAATTGCAAGTTCCATGCTATAATTAGCTAATGTTCCATTTCACTCATCGAGAACCAACCAGCTTTTCCTAAAATGAAACAACTAATCATGCTTCTAAAATTCTAGGCAGGTTATGCGACATATTAAATTTTTTTTTTAAACAAAATCTATCTATTACAAAATTTATAGGTACTAAGGAACATTCCACTACAGTGGAAAAAATAACATCAGTCTCTAGTAAAAGCTCAAAGTTGCCATAAATATATTGTAACTACATCCACAACAATTGTGAGGTAAGCAGAATCAGAATAAAAAGTCACTTGATGCACACTTGTGGAACTTTCTTATCACTAATTTCAGTTAACTTGGGACTTTGCATGAAAAAAATGTAAATGTGCAAACAAAACTTGTTATGATTAAAAAAATATGCAAATATGAAACTTAAATGTTTTTACAACACGCAGCCCAGTGGCCCGGGCTCAGAGGCTACAAAATCTTCTACTGCCCCCTTGTGGCACTTAATATATCTAGAGATGTCGGAGCTACTCACTTCAGCACAGCCTTCCTTGGACTTGTGTGGACATAAAACAAAAGGGAATGAGACTGAAAAAGAAGTTATGCCACTGTTTTTGCCTATTGAAATCAAGGAACAATTCACTGACAGTTTTAAATACTCTTCAATTTAAAGAAATGGTTCTGTTGACATCTCTAGTTTTAGTGCTCACATACAGAATAGACAAATTTGCCTATTATTGCTTGTTCTGGGTGTTTTGGTAGTCACTACCTCAGTCCAAAATACCAGAGGATGTCGCACTTAATGATTCTAGTGTGCTTGAGCCTTGGTTAATAATGTGCATTAAATTGATGTTAAAATATCCTGTACCTTTAGCTTTAGTTCACTGTAGTAATACATATCATTTATTTTAACAGTGCTGTACATTTCCTAAAATGACAAATGAGGGAGCTGAGTAAAAAAATTGTGACTATTTCTGCACAAAACCTGAAATGCTGTTGCCTTTTTTCATGTCATTTCCACTAGTGAAATGACAAAACCAACAAAGCTGTAGAAAAGATGGTTGTAGGCCACATCCTAACATTAAAACTTAAACTAAACTACTGCTGTAATCAAGATGGCTGACAGCTTCAATCAGGATGGAAAATTAAGGTGATTACAATTTCATATGTAATCAAACTTTATTTGTGTTTCATGATTGGGGTTTCTGTTTTTATTTTAAATATTCTACAGAGAATGGCCATCTTTACACAAATGCACTAGGTATTTATTGTTCAACCTCTGCCATCGCAAGTGGTTCAGATGCTTTTGATGCTACCTTTACCTTGTGTACACGAATGGAAATGTGAACTGCATTTGAGCAAGAGAGTTTTTAATGAATGGGAAAGACAGGAAAAACGCTTTCAGCAAATGTATGGTGAAAATGGGATGTAATTTCCCCATAAATGATAGTTGGGAGTGATGCTACTACCTAATCATTCAGTTTTGTACCTGCCGGTAGTGATTGAAGATAGATTTCCTGGAAATTTCCAATATTCTTGAGTTGCAAGCGTTAAGGATCAAATCACGAAATAGGGCGGTTTAATCATTTTCAATCTTTTTGGAGGGTCGTGTACTGCACACACCAATAAATTGAATAAAAGCTGAAAGCTGATATCTCCCTGTTATTACAGAAAAAGTGATCTTTCTGTAACGAGGAGGCATAATTGTGAAACCAAGCATGTACTGACATTTAAGAAAGTTAAAATTGTTTTGACAAAGCTGAAGGGTAGAAATTAATCTAGACCTGTTTTCATGAGCAGGACATGCTTGAAAAGAACGGCCTGAGGCGGGCATAAAATTGGGCTTCAGGCTCCATCTAAATATTCCAGGTGAGTGTCCAGCACTTCTCGCATCTCCACAGGCTGGTGGCCCTTCTACTGGTGAAGCAATGTCCGTCAGGTTATTCCTGGGAGATTTGAGCGGCGGTGGGTGATTGTGGACAGTGGGATAGTGTTCAATCGTGAATGCCAAAAATATTGTTGAGCATTTCTTCTCTTCCTGGATCCACATTAAAAGAGCTAAAGGCAGGGGAAATGGATTTATAGGTTTGGGGAGAGAGGGTAAATGTGAGGAAGAGCTTATTTTGCACAGCACGTGGTATTGGTCTGGAACATTCTGCCTGTGAGGCTGGTGGAATGATTGCAAAAGGGAATTGGGTGGGCACTTGAAGGAAATACACTTGCAAGGCTGCTAGAGTGGGGGTATTATATAGGACTTATTGGATTGCCCTACAGAGAGCCACATGGACTCAATGGACTGAATAGCACCCTTCCATGTCATAAATGACTCCATGGGCGGGATTTTCCAGCCCCGTCCAGTGTAGGACTCGTAGCGGGCGGGACAAAAAATTTGACCATCTAACAAAAGACCTGTTGACTTCGGGTGAGAATTTCTGGTCCTGTGGTGGTGGGACCAGGAAATCCACCCCCCCATGACTTCACGACAAGTTTTTTTTACTCACTTATTTGGTGGCGGCCACTTTCGTCTGAATCCAGGTCCAGAAGAGCTAAATGGAGTAACCCAAGAAAAGGCTCCTTCAACAGACGCTAGGCCCCTCATGATCATATTTAAGGGCCCTAACCCTGCTTTAGGCAGCTGCCTGAGTCATCTAAAATACAGGCACCATGAATTTATTGGCAGGTCCAATATCTAAGTCAGTTGGGCATGCTGTCCCACTGATAAATTGCCGTGGTTTGTGTCTGATTTGTGCGCATAAAATAGGTGCAGAGTATACTAATTTTCACCCCAGATTATCTACTACATGGGTATGATTATATGTTGGTTTTCCCTAAAATTTGTTTAAAAAGGCCACAAACCTTGTAAGCTTCGCTTGGTGTGCATAAATATGTTTATTTTCATTTCAACCTTCCAGCTGGGGCTCAAAACTGACTGTTGAACAGAAGCTGTTTGTCAGGGCAGAAATGTCTGTTACTATTGTAGGAAAAGTTGGGCCTAGTTTAATAGGGTATTTGGGTCACACCTCTGAAAAGTCACCACATAGCCCCACTAGCGCAGAAAACTATTTACATTCAGTAATAATTGAAAATGTATCCATTTGTGGAGGCTAAAAAAGGTAGTGAAAGTGTTTATGAATCTACCATTAAAAGATTTAAACGCAATTTAATTTAAAATTATATATCTATATGCTGAATACAGTCATCCAGGGCGTGAGTACAAATAAAGGCCTACACTGCAGTGCAATACTGAGGGAGCCCTGCACTGTCGGTGGTGCCATCTTTTAGATGCAACATTAAACCGAGGCCCCATCTGTCTTTTACAAATGGATGTCAAAGATCCCATGGCACTATTTCGAAGAAGAGAAAGGGAATTATCCCATTTTCCCAGCCTTTGCCCCTCAATTTTTAAAAATTTATTCATGGGATGTGGGCTTCGCTGGCTGGGCCAGCATTTATTGCCCATCCCTAGTTGCCCTTGAGAAAGTGGTGGTGAGCTGCCTTCTTGAACCGCTGCAGTCCATGTGGTGTAGGTACACCCACAGTGCTGTTAGGAAGGCAGTTTCAGGATTTTGACCCAACATTACAAAAACAGATTATCTTGTCATTATCACATGGCTGTTTGTGGGAGTTTGCTGAACACATATTGGTTGCCATGTTCCTTACATCACAACAATGACTACACTTCAAAATGTACTTCATTGGCTGTAAAGCGCTTTGAGACATCCGGTGGTAATAAAAAGCATAATATAATTACAAGTCTTTTCATTTCTTTCTTAATCAAAAATAGTCACCTACATTAAGAATTGTTGTGTAAGGCTATTTTGTTTCCAAAATATCACAATTGAGAATTTACTGAATTAAACTAAGTAGATCACTTTTTAATTCTGTATTGCTCACAGACTAGTTTGTCAAACACAGCATCATCACATGATATCAGAGATATCCAACTGCATTCATTTCTTTTTTGATGTGGAATACAGGACATGTGCAGGACTAAATAGCTTAAACACAAGCTTTGTTTATGATCAGTGCTAGTTTAATAATGTCAATGATTGTAGCTTTAAAGCTCAAGATTAATTTAGTTTTCAAAAGGTTCCCTTTCAAATCTTCTCGCTTTGTATAGTTCATGACTGTCATTCTGTTGTAAATATCGGTACATTTCTGCTGAATGAATAAGTACTAATGCTTGTGTGCCACAGAGGTCAAACATTTATGAGAGCTGTAAACCCAGGGCAGATATCAAAACAGTTTAAAAACATGGGCCTGATTTTCATCAAGGGGCATGTGGCATTCCCCTCTGGGAGATTAAAAAGCAGCCTTAACCCACATTGGCAATTCCTTCCCTTGCCTGCACAACTGATAGGAAACTACTGCCAGAGTGCTTAGAAGAGAACAGATCAACGTATAACAGGGTGAATTGGCATTCCCAGCAGACTGGCTTAAATTTCTCCTTAAACCAGACAAACAACAATTAATGCTAGTGCTAAATTCTACTGAAAAAGGCAAAATTACCCTGAATGATCAATCAATGTCCTAGAAGTTTTCAACATAAGTAAAGGGACGCATCAGTCTGTAGTGAGATGCAAATGTTAATCATTATAAGATGTTTTACAGAAATCATTTAAAAAAATTATCAGCAAGAACTAATAGATTCCTGATCTTAAGGATTTATGGCACCTGCATATCCCTGGAATAAAGGCCCTAAAAGCCTTGGAGGTAGTAAAAGTCTGCCAGTGATCTATTGAAATGACAAACAGATCACAAGATATGCCTTTAAGCCCATTTGGTGTCATCTTTCCAGAACAGCAGATCTACATTCTTTTCAATAGTCTCTTCACCGATCCCAGTGTCCTTGACTCACACTTCCTGACAACCTGTGGATCACCTGTGTAAAGAAATATTTTCTGAGATCTGTCCTAAATTTGCCCTTCTGAAGCAAATTGAGCAATAATGAAATAGTCGTAACTGTGTCGTGATATTGGAATCTCAGTTCGGCTGCAGCTTAAATACTGTCAGTTGAGATTTGGCATTGGTTTTGAGAATATCCTGAGTGGATAGCCTGATCTGGATTTAGAATTCAACCAGCAGAAAGTAAGCATTTAGAGAAAACTCAGGCAGCTGCAAGGAAAAACAAACAATTTTTACTTTTAAAAGCCTTGTTAACGGCCAGTCATTAAAAACAGTTGTGTGGAAATTTGAAGCTGTGGATCAGGAGGAAAAAGTAACTATTTTACTCCAGATCAGACCTGCTGTTAATGAGCTTAATGAAAGGGTGTTGTGAAGTATCATCACAGCAGTGATGGAAGTAATAATACAGAGGAGTTATTTTTCCCCCAAGGACATGGATATAACAAGCATTGGCAGGTTGCACAGGAGGTGCAAAGAAAGCCAAGGAACTCAGGAACTGTAGAAGCTGCATAGATTACAACTGGTACAATGCAGGGTTTATTGAAGGTGCCATTATAGAGGAGGAGTGCACAAACATCTTCAGGCACAGCAGGGATTCAGGTATGCAGTGCAGTCAATGACCTACGGTTATCACCAAGGCCTTTAATGTTATATCACGTGATACATCCAGAAGCCTATTCGACACTACAAAGCCATGAAATATTTTGATTTACTGTTTATCTGTTTGGTAATCCATGGTATCTTTGTGCAAATATATTGAGGGGAGTCTGCAGATTATGACCAGTAATATTTAAATGTTTTCGTGATGATTTGATTTTGTTTCTTTCGTTTGGGAAACCATGTACAACACAAAGGGCCACAAAAATTTAACCTTAAGTTTTTCTTATTCATTCATGGAACATGGGCTTCGCTGGCTAGGCCAGCATTTATTGCCCATCCTTAATTGCCCTTGAAGAGGGGGTGGCGAGCTGCCTTCTTGAACTGATGAAGTCCATGTGGTGTAGGTACATCCACAGTGCTGTTAAGGAGGATTTTAACCCAGTGACATTGAAGGAATGGCGATATATTTCCAAGTCAGAGTGACTTGGAGGGGAACTTCCAGGTGGTGGTGTTCCCATGCATCTGCTGCCCTTGGTAGATGGTAGCGGCCGTGGGTTTAGAAGGTGCTCTCTAAGGAGGCTTAGTGAGTTTCTGCAGTGCATCTTGTAGATGGTACACACCGCTGCCACTGTTTGTTGGTGGTGGAGGGAGTGAATGTTTTTGGATGTGTTGCCAATCAAGTGGGCTGCTTTGTCCTGGATGGTGTTGAGCTTCTCGAGTGTTGTTGGAGCTGCACTCATCCAGTCAAGTGGAGAGTATCCCATCGCACTCCTGACTTGTGCCTTGTAGATGGTGGATATGCTTTGGGGAGTCAGGGGGTGAGTTATTCGCTGCAGTATTCCTAGCCTTTGATCTGTTCTTGTAGTCACAGTATTTACATGGCTAGTCCAATTCAGTTTCTGGCTAATAGTAATCACTGGGATGTTGATAGTGGGGGATTCAGCGATAGTAATCCCATTGAATGTCAAGGGGTTAGATTCTCTCTTGTTGGAGATGGTCATTGCCTGGCACTTGTAGCATGCAATTAACTAAGATGCCTTTGTACTGTTTTTTGCAAGAGTAACATTGTGTTTCCTGTCAAGAATGGCACCTCCATTGAGACCCAACATTCATTTAAAGTAATACTATCCTTCAGAATTATTGCTTGATGTTTTAAAATTGTTTTAAGCATTTTTAAGTTTGGAATATCAATGTTGTTTGATTATGATATTACAACTACATCCATGGACACATAAGGCATATAAACACCAAACATTTATGTGATTGTGGTCACTGTGTATGGCATGTTGTATTTTGAATGCATGGAAAGCAATATGGGTTAGAAATTTGGTTGCATAGTGTCAATTCAAATGGCATTATGCCAGCCTACCACCACTTCCTGGGGACCTGATTTGCTGGAGGCTGCTTTCTGTGGCCTGCGTGGCATTGCAGGAGCAGCAGGGTGCATACAGGCCCCACGCATGCTGAAAGGCTTTGAATTGATGCTACTTTATTGCCATATAGACAACCGGCTGCAAGTTGCATCCAGCACCAATGTTACTTAAAAGACCAAGCACTCAAATCTGAGGTAAGGTATTTTTTTTGACAATCTTTTCTGTTGCAAAGTGCTTGGAAATACTCAGGAGTGTTTCTTGATGTCTTTTGTGCTGAGCTCTTGTAGCAGGATTTGTGGCAGGGTGTCGCTGCATCCTCAGAGCAAGGGCAGAGGAGGATGGAGAAAAAGGTGACCTATCCATGAAAAGGCTGCAACAGGTTGGGGGCAGTAGTGGAGGGGCCTGTGGGTCTGAAGGATGACAGGATGACTGAGCAGAGGCTGCAGAGAGGGCAACTGCTATGCCGCCTGTCAACTTTGAGCCAGTCTCCTTCATGCTCCTCGACAGCAACAGGAACCTGTCGGGCAGGCCAACCAATGGACCCAGTGCCTCGTTGTGCATCCCCATTAGTGCTCTCTTGTATGCTGTCCCATTGAGGTCCTCATTTGAATCTTCTAGCAGAATGCATTTGTGATCTTGCCTTCTGGGGCAGCTGGTAAACAAATCATCCTTTATCCTTTGCTTGGCTGCAGTCCACTTATGTTTGGATGACTTATTATGTGCTGAGCCCAATTCACCTCCTGGGTACCTTTGGTGACACTTGTGATCTCTTTGAGCATTCAACTATTTTCAATTTTTGGGCAATTGATATTCAAAAAGCCATCAATGCATTGAAATCATTCAGGGAAAAGTGCAAAGATGATTCTGGAACTTGAGGCTTTAAGTTATGAAAGTAGGACTCAGAGAATTGAACTTATTTTCATTCGAGAAAAAAACATTGAGGAAGATGTACCCAGGGTTCTTTAAATGCTGAGAACAATGTATAACGTGGATTCAAAGAGGTTGCTTAACTTGGGCTATGAGCATTTAAGTATGAAATGAACAAATCTGAAACAAGTTCTAAAATTAGGAAGACTGGAATTTATATAACTCCTTTCACAACTTCAGGGTATTCTAAAGTGCTTTTCAGCCAATCATGTACATTTTAAGTGTAGTCATTCTGGTAACATAGGAAACGTGGCTGCCAATCTGCACAGCAGTATGATAATGACAGGATACTCTAGGCGGAATCGTCACAGATTTGCGTAAAGTGCAGTAGCAGACGTGAAAAAAGTCGCATTACCCGCCAATCGCAATGGCGGGTTTTTACACTGTATCGTCCCACTCCTGGCCTAATTAATAATTCATTCTTGCGAAACATGCCGGACCACTGATGGGGCGTCCTCAGATTCTCCCACCCTACCATCACATTAGGCCTTCAATAACCTGGGTGCCATACTTAAAAAGTGCCCTGCACAGATCCAGCACTCCCTAGGGGATCAAAAGCTGTTGGAAAGTCATGGCTGCCAAAGGGAGGAAATTTAGCCTCCAAATTTAGCAATACCTCCCTCAGGTGCCTGCTGGGTGTAGTCCTCTATCCTCACTGTGGGCGAACATGAGCAAGCAAGGTCACCAGTTCAGTGTGGGAGGCGGTGGCAGCGGTGGTCAGCGCCAATGCCCTGGAAAAGAGGACAGCCATCCATTGCCGAAATAAAATGAATGATCTCCTCCATTCCGCCAGGGTAAGTCAGTCTTCTAATCACTCTCACCTCACACACTCAGAAACCCATCACATCCACAGGGATCTCACTTACTGCCCATTCAAGGGACATCACCACTCATGCTCTCACACACACCTTCATCTGCCCTGTGGATTGTGTCCTCATCCTGTCCATGGCACCACTCACCACCCACACATGCCAGGCATCCTTCTCATCTGGCCTGGCAGGCGCCTGCTTACACTGTCTTCATCTGACTTCATGCAGGACAAGCTGGCATGCAACAAAAGATGGCAGACTGGTGGAAGAATGCCCAACATCAAGGTCCTTACAGACTTTGAAAACAGAGCTATCCAGCTGGTGCGTGACGATCTGGACCGTTCCTGTGCTGATGCACAGATGACGGTGCTCTACCAAGTCAGGATCCTGCAGTGCAACATCCATCAAACAACCATGCTGTGAGTGAGTTCCCCTGTTCCGCAGTCCCCTGCCATACATTAATTATCTCTCCTTGTTTTCGCAGGCACTTCTGGGAAGCAGCTGAGGGGGTCCATGACTGAAGCCTCGAAGGCACCTCAGAAGAGGAATCTGATGAACCCCAACTGAAGACTCATCACCCACACCCTTAGCCAGCGCAGAGACACACACCTTGGTGGAACCTAGTTCTAAAGTAGCCTCGGGGTTACAATCTGGTGAGCACATCACACTGTCTGGTCCACAGCAGGCGGTGGCAGGGACTTCCCAGGTTCCCGGCACTCGGAAGACTGCTGGAGGCCAGAAATCTGCTGAGTCCGAGTCAGATGAGGAGCCTCTGGACTCAGTCACACCTCAGTTGCTGGAGCTGCAAAGGCAAGTTCGGGAACATCAGGAAGCGAGGCCTGCTGCACTCCTCAGATTGCAAGGCTCGATGGAGGAGTCTGTCCACCTTCAGTATGAGGTGATAGCACCGGCATGCCAATGCACCGAGGTCAACACTGGTAGGATGACGGCCATCATGGAGACCTTGGTCCAGGACATCACTCCTGCACTGCTGCTCGGGCTGAGTTCCATCGCTGATGCCATAGTTGGCCTCGAACATTGTCAACATGAGAGGGATGTGGGACAGCTCGATCTCATTCCAGCTTCCCCTTCTCCTCAAGGAGTCAGCCAAGGGCTGTTGGGCACCCATAGGAAGGAGGACCAGCAGCTGAACACCCTGGGGCCATCCACCCAGGATGCCCGGCCCATCCAAATTCTCTATTCCTGAGACCCCTGCAGCTTCAGCTCAACAAGCAGAGGAAGGTGAGGCTGGCCCACGGAAGGACACAAAAAGCAGGCCGGGGCCCTCCAGGTCTCGGCCCTCCAGAGGATGTCTGCCAAGGTCATCACAGACTGCAGTCAGCAGGCTGCTTCCACCTTTGGATGTCAGGAGAGCACCAAGACATAGTGGCAGGGTTGGGAAGGTTAACAAAATGTAGTTGCACAGTCTGGGCATGGCTATTAATCGCTTGTACATAATGCTCACTATTGTAAATAAACCCCCAAGAACATCTCTTTGCCTATGGCTCATTGTTCTGATGAGCAGTGTTCCTGTTACTCAGATGTGATACCTTTATGCACAAGGTAAAGGCAGGTGTTGTCAGTCCAGGGCCTCTTCCCTGTGCAGTGTGTAACCTTCAGACCATAGTGATGGTCCAGCCTCACACTCACTGGACACATTCCTGATGCCTGCACCTCAATGGTACTTATCATTGCTGCCAGAATGTTGTGGGCAGGCATCACAGAGTTCTGTCATTCTCTCTGTGTGCTCTCAGCACCTTTAAGGTGGGGCTGGCCCCGATCTCTTCAGCATCTGTGACCAGTGACACTGTGCTCCTGAAGGGATCAGGTGCTGAAGGCTGCCAACGGATCAGGTGCATTTAAAGTTTCACCGCTGCCTCTCCATTATATGACCCTGATCACAGAGCACAGGCGAGCTGCCCTCAACTAGACAGGGGTCAGAAATTCACATAGGCTATGTGAAGAGCTATGGAGTGTCCTCACTGCATGTCATCATCATCCTCCTGGAATCTAGTGACTATTAGGGCCTCCACTGCATCTTCATGACATAAACCTGAGCACTGAGGGTATGTGCGCTGCCATCAGCCACACAGGAGTCAAAAGTTTACAGATGCAAGGTGAGGAACTCAGGACTGTCCTCACTGCATCTCATCATCCTCCATGAATTTTGCAGCTATGAGGGCCTCCCGAGTGTTACCTGCCTCATCTGGCCAGTGCAATGGCCTCATCGCTTGCATCCTTGCCTTCGAGGACCTCATCATGGTCATCTCCTTTGATGTCCTTCATCTCCTCCTCAGCCAGTTCCTCCCCTCCTTGCAGCACTAGGTTGCGTAGCGCACAGCAAGTTACAATAATGTGCGACACCCTCTGGGGACAGATTGTATTATGACACAGCCGATGGTAAAGGCTGAGTTGTTCAAATTCTAGCGGGAAACTTGAAATAACTGTCATAACACATTTTTGCAATTTGTATGTTTCGAGATGCAGGCTTTGAATTCAGTAGTAATAAGACCACCAAGTCTCAAGAGGTTTCTATAAAACTAAATTAAACATTTATTAATACAAAAAAGGTTGTAAACACATACATACATCTACAAAATTACTACTATAATTCGACAAAAATCCCCTAATTAATCTGACTCTCAGTTATAACCCGTTAAGGTAACAGTAAATCACATAGATTTAAATAGCCACCTGGCAAAGCGCACCCTGGAGTGTCGCATTCAAAATGAGTTTCTTTCAGCTCTGAGTCCTTGCAGACAGTAAGCTTAAGGCTTACAGGCTGGAGGCTTCTCACGCTTGTTGGATCTTAAAATGTCTCTACCTTACATACAATCCCCTTTCTCCTTCATACATAGCTTTCTCTTTGAATGTAAATTTTCCATTGTATCACGAGGCTTTTAACTTTACCTCTTCTAACAATAACATCCTTTCATCTCACCAATTTTATTAATAAACTGAGAATAAACTAAACACATTGCTTGGCTTCTAGCTAGGTATAAGATTTCACCCGTGGTCTTGAATGGCTTCTTTTAACAAATACAAATTTACATTTTACCTCCTACCCTCCATATGTTTACTTAATTAACATCTCAAAACTACTATACATCAAAGCACCCAGAATAGCTGGCTTTAATCCAATTAAGGCACACACACACACATACACATAGACACAGACCATCTAGAACTCTATTTTAAAATAATTTCCAATAACATTACTATTTCTTCTTGACAATTGCAGTGCTCCACCTGACTTGTCGAGGCACAGGAATCTCATTTTCAAAATGCCTATTATTTGCATTGGGTCATGGCATGAGTCTTGTTATACCGTCGCTCTGCTGCAGCCAGACGGGCATCACCAGCCACGTCCTCTGCGGGTAGCCCTTATCCCTGAGGAGCCAACCCTGCAGCTTCTCTGGACCCTGAAAGATATCAGGGATCAGAGACCTGCTAAGGATGTAGGAGTCATGGACACTCCCTGGGAATTGTGCGTAGATCTGTAGAATGCGTTTGTGGTGGCTGTACACCAACTGAACATTCAGAGAGTGGAAGTTCTTGCAATTGATGTAGTTGACAGTTTGTTGCCATGGAAATCTAAGCATCACACGAGTGCAGTCAATGGCACCCTTCACCTGTGCAAAACCAGAGATCTGCGCAAATCCCAGCACTCTTGCTTCCTGGCTTTGCTGATCCAGGGTGAAAAGCTCAAAGTTCTGTGCCTTCGCAAAGATGGTGCCTGTGACCTCCTGGATACACTTATGCGTGGAGGCTTGTGAGATCCCACATAGGTCACCTGTGGAGCCCTGGAAGGAGCCACTGGCATAAAATTGAGCACTGCGGTCACTTTCGTGGCCACTGGCAGTGGATGCCCTCCATGTCCCCATGGTACCAAATCCTGCAGTAGGTGGCATATGCGACCAACCAGTTCCCTAGACATGTGGAGCCTTTGATGACATTAGTTCTTGGTCATCTGCAGAAATGATAAGTGCCGTCCATAGACCCTGGGTCTAATCAAACAGCTATGAGCAACAACTCTCTGTGGATCTTCAGCTACGTGCGCAACAGCCCTGCTGCCCCTTCATCTTCAAGGAGGTGCTCCTTCCTTTGCCAAGCCAGGTGCTCCTGCTGCTCTCTTCTTCTTCTCTGCTATCTGTAAGCCATGAGGCACACCGCCAAATCACCAGGCTCCATGATCCTGATGTTGTCCTCCTACAGGATCAAAGAGAGAGACATGTGGGTTCGCATATGTGTCCTAAGAACCTCTCTTGGTTAAATCTGAAGGCCCCTTCACGCATGCAGGAGAATGCTGACCACCACATGGATGGCCAGTGTGTAGTGCGCTCATTGGCTGTCCGAAGCCCCACCCACCTCCGCCCCACTCCACCTGACCGATTGGCAGCAGCTTTGGCCACTGAACTGCCTGCTGTGCTCTCAGCTCAGGCGCAGGCATTCTCCTAACTCACACTGCAAGGCTGCTCTGTTAGCTTGAACCATGATGGACACTGGTCCAAACCTTAATAAAGACATTGCAAGGGCCTGTGAGCACCTCCACCACTGACCGAACCATGGCCACATTTTGCAAGGGGATTCTATAACTTGCCCAGTCGGCCAATTGCTCTCTGCCCTCTAAAACACACACTAATTTGAAGTCTGAGCTTGAGGAGTGAAAAGTTCTGGAGCATTTGACGGCACTTTCATGCTTTTGCATTGCTTGAGTGGGCAGAAAGTCTTCAGAGGCCCGACTCCAAGCATGTCAATGGAGCTGCAGCTGAACAGTGTCAGCTGCGGAAGAATTTCACTTTAGACAAACTTTTCCAAGTGCATGGCCACTTCCTGCATCCCCTCCCCCCTCCACACTGCCCCCCCCACCCCCCCCCCCCCCCCCCCCCACCCCCCCCCCCCCCCACCCCACCCCCAGCATGTGCTTAAGTATTCCCTTCAATCTATTCTCCCATGCCCTCCAACCCCTGGCATGTGTTTGTGTACTTCCTTGTGTGCTGCCTAGACCCCACCCCACGTCCCCCAGGCCTGATCCACACTGGAGCACGTGCTCCAGCACCGCACTGAAAACCTCCAGGAAAAAGCAACTTGCCTGTGCCTCGCCCTCCTCGAATTGGCGGTGCCCCTTCCTTGATGCCCTATGGGCAATGCCCGCGAGCGCTGTGCAAAGTTGTGTGCATTCACCTCTGAGTTCCCCTCGCAGTTCAGCTAACCAGGTGCACGTCGCACCTGGCACCTGGGGGGTGTGGTGGCATAGTGGTATTGTCACTGGACTAGTAACCCAGAGACCCTGGGTAATGCTCTGGGGACCCAGGTTCAAATTCAATAAAAATCTGGAATTAAAACTCTAATGGTGACCTTGAAACTATTGTTGATTGTTGTAAAAACTCACCAATGTCCTTTAGGGAAGGAATTCTGCCATCCGTATCTGCTCTGGCCTACATATGACTCTGGCATCTAACCACTAGAAAGTCAAAAAGGAATGAAACTGGATGGACCACCCAGCATTGGCCTAGGCACTGGAAATGACAACGGCAACATCAGCCTTGTCGACCCTGCAAAGTCCCCTTTACTAACATCTGAGGGCTTGTACCAAAATTGGGAGAGCTGTCTCGCAGACTAGTCAAGCAACAGCCTGACACAGTCACCCTCACGGAATCATACCTTTATAGATAATGTCCCAGGCACCACCATCACCATCCCTAGATATGTCCTGTCCCACCTGCAGGACAGACCCAGCAGAGATGGCGGTACAATAGTAGACAGTCGAGAGGGAGTTGCCTTGGGAGTCCTCAAAATCAACTCCAGACTCCGAACTCCATGAAGTCTCATGGCATCAGGTCAAACATGGGCAAGGAAGCCTCCTGATGATTACCACACACCACCCTCCCTCAGCTGATGATTCAGTACTCCTCCAAGTTGAACGCCAATTGGAGGAAGCTCGGAGAGTGGCAACGGTGCAGAATGTACTCTGGGTGGGGTACTTCAATGTCCATCATCAAGATTGGCTTGGTAACACCACCACAGACCGAACTTGCCAAGTCCTAAAGGACATAATTGCTAGATTGGGTCTGCAGCAGGTGGTGAGGGGATCAACAAGAGGGAAAAACATACTTGACCTCATCTTCACCAACCAGCCTGCTGCAGATACATCTGTCCATGAGAGTATCGGTAGGAGTGACCACCTCACAGTCCTTGTGGAGACAAAGTCCCGTCTTCACATTGAGGATACCCTCCATCATGTTGTGTGGCACTACCACCGTGCTAAATTGGATAGATTTCAAACAGATCAAGCAACTAAAGACTGGGCAACCATGAGGCGCTGTGGGCCATCAGCAGCAGTGGAATTGGACACAATGACAATCTGTAACCTCATGGCCCAGTATATCCCCCATTCTACAACTACCACCGGGAATTAACTCTGTTTCAATGAAGAGTGCAGGAGGGCATGACAGGAGCAGCACTAGGCTTACCTAAAAATGAAATTCAACCTGGTGAAGCTATAACACAGGACTAGTTGTGTGCCAAACAGCATAAGCAGCAAGCGATAGACAGAGCTAAGCAAATCCACAATCAACGGATCAAATCTAAGCTCTGCAGTCCTGCCACATCCAGTCGTGAATGGCGGTGGACAATTAAACAACTTACTGGAGGAGGAGGCTCCACAAATATCCCCATCCTCAAAGCTGGGAGAGCCCAACATATCAGTGCAAAAGATAAGGCTGAAGCATTTGTTTTAATCTTCAGCCAGAAGTGCTGAGTGGATGATCCATCTCGGCTGCCTCCTGAGGTCCCCAGCATCACAGATTCCAGTCTTCAGCCAATTCAATTCACTCCACATGATATCAAGAAATGGTTGAAGGCACCGGATACCGCAAAGGCTATGGGCCCTGACAATATTCCTGCAATGGTACTGAAGACTTGTGCTCCAGAACTTGCCACGCCACTAGCCAGGCTGTTCCAGTACAGCTACATCACTGGCATCTACCGGGAAATGTGGAAAATTGCCTAGGTATGTCCTTACACAAAAAACAGGTCAAATCCAACCCAGCCCATTACCGTCCCAGCAATCTACTTTCAATCATCAGTAAAGTGATGGAAGGGGTCATCAACAGTGCTATCAAGCAACACTTGCTTAGCAATAACCTGCTCACTTTGGGTTCAACCAGTGCCACTCAGCTCCTGATTTCTTACAAGTCTTGGTTCAAGCATGGTCAAAAGAGCTGAACTCCAGAGATGAGGTGACAATGACTGGTCTTGACATCAAGGCAGCATTTGACCGATTGGGGCATCAAGGAGCCCTAGTAAAACTGGAGTCAGTAGGAATCAGGGGGAAATCTCTCTACTGGTTGGAGTCATGCCTAGCACAAAGGAAGATGGTTGTGGTTGTTGGAGGTCAGTCATCTCTGTTCCAGGACATCACTGCAGGAGTTCCTCAGGGTAGTGGCCTACAACCAACCAACTTCAGCTGCTTCATCAATGATCTTCCTTCCAGTATAAGGTCAGAAGGGGGATGTTTGCTGTTGGGCTGACAAGTGGCAAGTAACATTCGCGCCACACAAGTGTTAGGCAATGACCATCTTCGACAAGGGAGAAGCTAACTATCGCCCCTTGACATTCAATGGCATTACCATTGCAGATTCCCCCACTATCAACATCCTGGGGGTGACTCTTGACCAGAAACTGATTTGGACTAGCCATATAAATACTGTGGCTACAAGAGCAGGTTAGAGACTAGGAATCCGGTGGTGAGTAACTCAGCTCCTGACTCCCCAAAGCCTGTCCACCATCTACAAGGCGCAAGTCAGGAGTGTGATGGAATACTCTCCACGTGGCTGGATGAGTGCAGCTCCAACAACACTCAAGAAGTTTGACAAAATCCAGGACAAAGCAGCCCACTTGATTGGCACCCCATACACAAATTTTCACTCCCTTCACTACCGATGCACAGTGGCAGCAGTGTGCACCATCTACAAGATACACAGCAGGAACTCACCAAAGCTCCTTAGACAGCACCTTCCAAACCCATGACCACTACCATCTAGAAGGACAAGGGCAGCAGATGCATGGGAACACTACCACCTGGAGATTCCCCTCCAAGCCACTCACCATCCTGACTTGGAAATGTACCTCCATTCCTTCACTGCTGCTGGGTCAAAATCCTGGAACTTCATCCCTAACAGAACTGTGGGTGTACCTACACCACATGGACTGCAGCGGTTCAAGACGGCAGCTCACCACCTTCTCAAAGGCAGTTAGGGATGGGCAATAAATGCTGACCTAGCCAACGACGCCGCACCCCATGAACGAATAAAAAACAATGTACAGTTGTGAAACACATTGGATGCCTGAATGATCCAGCATGGGTGGATGATTCCCATGAGCAGAGCTTATAATGAGATGCTAAATTATGTTCCCAGCATGCAGCGGTGGAAAACACGGCCTGCCATTGACGAAAGGAGTGGATAATTGCAAATTGGTTTCACAACGGCGTGAAACTGATTTTTGATCTTCTCGGTATATTGTCGCCCCATGACGCCCGCCACCAATGGTACTGGACGATTCCGCCCTCTGTTTATAACAATGTTGATTTGGGGATAATTATTGGCTAGCGCACCAGGGATAGCTTCCCTGTTCTTTGAAATAGTGCCTTGGGATCTTTAACTTCCAACCGTGAGAGCAGGTGGGACTCAGTTAAACATCTCATCCAAAAGATGTCACCTCAGAAAGTGCAGCAATCCCACAATATTGCACTAAGCTCTCTGACTGGACTTTTTTTTTTTGCACTCAAGTCTTTGGAGTGAGATTGGAACCCACGAGCCTGTGACTTAGAAAGAATACCACCGTTATGGCACAGCCGATATTGATGCTGACTTGCTCAAATCTTAAAGGGAAACTTGAAACAATTGCCACAACTGTTTTGCAATTTCTATATATTTTGACATGCAGGCTTTGAATTCTGTAGTAATAAGACCACAGAGTCTTATAAGTTTATTACAAACTAAATTAAACCTTTATTAATAGAATAAATGATTTGAAGCATATACATAGATCTACAAATTACTACCATGGTAACTTCTAAATCCCCTAGTTAATCTAATTCCCAGTTACACTTTTGTTAAGGCAACAGTAAGGCACATAGATTTTAAAAGACCCAGGTAAAGTAACACACAATACTCCCAACAGTCAAATTCAAAGTGAGTTTCCTCAGCTTCAGTTCTTTGTAGATAACAGCTTGAGGTTTAGATGCTGGAGGCGTTTCACACTTCTGTTAGACCTTAGAATTCACGCCCTTACACACAGCCTTCTCTCCTTTATACATATTTTCCCATTTGAATGCAAATTCCCATTGTTTCACTATGTCTTTGGACTTTATCTCTCTAATAATAAAAACCTATCATAGTACCAATTTTAATCAGTAATCTTTCCGAAAAATAAATACACTGTTTCTTAACTTCTCCTGGCTAGGTGAAATATTTCACCCCCTTCTTTTGAATTCAAGCTAGTCTGGTTTATTTAAAAATGCAAATGTTCCTTTTATACCACATATTCTAAAATTTCCCCCATCTTTACCTACTTAACATTTCAAATCTAGCTTATCTTCTAATGCTTCAAAGCCTTCAGGCCAGCTGCCTTTAATTCAATTGAGTCACACACACACACACACACACATAGACACAGACTCCATTATTACTCTGCAATAAATTCCAAAAACCTATGATAATTACTTTATCTCCCTGACATCCCTCTCCTTATTAAAAACTGAACCTTCATAATTTAAAAAGATGGCTTCATTTTCTGAACCCATCTTACATTATCTCCTATACTTACTACTCTATTACATTATCAGATGCATGCATTGACATAACAATATATATTCAAATCCTTGGTATCAACAGAAGTCATTCCAGTTAGGTGTCCAGGTTTTTAAATGTCCAATGTTCCCTTTAAGCTTCAAACTCTTGACAACGCATCTGCAATCAGATTTTCTCATTCCGCCACATGTATACTCTATAGATTAAATGGTTATAGTAATAAACTCCAGCTGAATAGCCTTGCACTTCTGTCTTGAAATTTGTCCAGAAACTTTAAAGGATTGTGGCCTGTATAAATAATTGTTTCTGATGAATTGTTTACAACATAAATCTCAAAATGCTGCAAACACTAACACCAAATCCAAAGTTTCCTTTTTGATTATTGAATATCTTCTCTGTTGTACATTCAACTTCCGTGCAAAATACCCTATCAGTTTTTCAGTTCCAATGTCATCTTCTTGTAACAGTACAGCCCCAATGCCTTTATCACTTATGTCAATGGCCAACTTAAATTGCTTGGCGTAATTGGGTACTGCCAAAACTGGTATCATAGTTAATACTGTTTTCAGACTGTCAAATGCCTTCTGACACTCCTGTGTCCAATGAAACTTTTTGTTTTTTGTTAATAGTTCAGTCAATGTAGCAACCACACTGCTAAAACTTGTAATAAAATGCACTCGTGCCCAGGAATCTCAAAACTTCTCATTTTGTTGTAGGCACGGGGAAATCCACAAAGCATTGGCTTTCATATCTCTCTGAGCCACCTTACCATGTCCTATGGTATGGCCTAGATATGTAACTTGCACTTTTGAAAATTCACTTATAGCCAAATTAGCTTCCTGTAATCAAGTAAATAATTCTTCTAGATGTTCTAAATGCTCCTCCCACGTCTGACTGAAAATCATCAAGTCATCAGTATACACAGCACAATTGCCCAGACCTGCAATTACTTTGTTTGTCAGTCTGTGAAATGTTGCAGGTGCATTTTTCATACCAAATGGCATGACTTTGAACTGATATAGTCCATCTGGCATCACAAAAAACAATATCTCCTTTGCTCTCTCCGATAACAATACTTGCCAATATCCTTTAAGCAAGTCAATCTTTGTGATAAATCTTGATTGTCCCACTTTCTCAATACAATCTTCCAACCATGGTGTAGGATATGAATCCACTTTTGTCACCACATTCACCTTTCGATAGTCCACACTCAGTCTTTGTGTTCCATCCGGTTTCAGTACCAGCACAATAGGCAAACTCCAGTTACTGCAACTAGTCTCAATGATATCATTTTGAAGCATGAAATCAATTTCTTTCAGTACTTTTGATAACTTTGCCGGATTAATCTATAAGGATGTTGCCTTAGCGAAGATGAACCTTCTACACATACATCATCTACAGCTAAATTTGTCCTTCCCAACATATTTCTATAAATAGATTTGTGTGACTGCAATAGCTTCACAAATCACTTTGACACTTGTCTGGAAGGTAACTCAATATTACATTGAAATTTTCAAGTACCCCCTCATTATTCAATTTGATTAGATGAAAATCAATTTCAGAAATCTGCATTTCTACTTCTTTCTTATCACCTACAACCACTAACACCTCCTTTTGGTCCATTTCCCTGTCAAAGTACTTTTTAAGCAGATTTACGTGACACACCCTCTTTATTCTACCTGGAGTATTTATTAAATAATTTACTTCATTCAGCTTATTTTCAATTCTGTAAGACCCACTAAACCTTGCCTTTAATGAGTCACCTAGTAACAGAACCAACACTTTCTCCCCAGCAACAAAACTACGAGCTGAAGCTTTCCTGTCTGCCTTCACTTTCATCACTCGCTGTGATATGTTTAAATGTTCCCTAGCCAACTCAATGCTCTGCCCAATCTCCCTCTCTGAAGTTTGATACATAATCTAGGAGAGTACATTCTGGATTTTGACTCACCAATTTCTCATGTATCAAATTCAGTGGTCCCCTTACCTCATGACCATAAACTAGTTCAAAAGGACTAAAACCAGTGGATGCATTAGGACTATGCCTAATAGCAAATAACAAGAATGGATTTCCCCATCCCGGTCCTATGGATGATCCTGAGTATACACCGTCATCATAGTTTTTAGAGTTTGATGCCATCTTTCCAAAGCCCCTTGTGACTCAGGATGGTAAGCTGTTGACTTAAACTGTTTTATCCCCAAACTGTTCATTACTTCCTTATACAGCTGTGACATGAAATTTGAACCCTGATCTGATTGTATTTATTTTGGTAAACCGTATCTTGTAAAAAATGTAGTTAACTCTTCCACAATTTTCTTTGTTGCAATATTTCTCAAAGATATTGCTTCAGGAAACCTGGTAGAAACATCCATTATTGTCAGTAAGTACTGATTTCCATTTTTAGTCTTCGGGAGGGGTCCTATACAATCAATCATGACCTTAGTAAAATGTTCTTCAAATGCTGGAATTGGAATTAAAGGTGCCAGCATAATCATTGCTTGTGGTTCCCCTATCACCTGACATGTGTGACATGTTCTACAAAATTTGACTACATCTCAATGCAATCCAGGCCAATAAAGATATTTTTGTATTTTCACCGGTGTCTTTCTGATTCCTAAATGTTCCCCATTGGAATTTCATGAGCTATCCTCAGGATCTCATTTCTATATCCAAATGGTATTACAATCTGTTGCACCTCCCTCCAGACTTCAATTGCAGAAGCATGATAAGGTCTCAATTTTCTCATTAAAACATTACTGCTAAGGTAATAACATTTTGGAATACAATTTGCCTCTGTTTCTGAGTAAGCTGTCTGATATTATTGTTTTATTTGTGAATACATTTTCTGTAACTCCACGAACCTCCTTGTGATAAACACTTCAGCTGAATTGACCTCTGTTCTTTCCTCCTGAACAATGTTATCAAACACAGTGTCAGCTAATTGGACTGCCACACCTTCTCTCTGATTTTGAACTTGCTGTTCTTCTTGTTTCAACCTATGAGCCCGTGATCTTGCTATCACACAATCTAGAAATAATCCAGAATGTTCTCTCTGCAACACTTCTTTTGAAAACACTTCTACAGGCTGCTCATCCACAATAGGCATCACCCACAACTGTGATCCAGCTATATCATTACCCAAAATAATTTGAACTCCTGCAATGGGCAATTTTTCCACTACTCCAATAATCACTTCACCTGTTTTCCACTTACTCTTTAAATTTACCTTCCACAAAGGAATAGGTTTAGCATTTCCATGGACCCCATTGATTATCACCTGTTCCTGCAATACTCTCCCTGAACAACAAATGTCACTATCCCACAACATTAAGGATTGACTCACCCCAGTGTCTCTTAAAATTTTAACATTTTTACCTACTCCACCCTATACACATGGAAAGACTTTCCCTTTACACACAAAATATTTAAACATATCTGCAACCTGCTCCTCAGAATTGTCTTGGGTAAATTGTGAATACTTTTCCACCTCTTTACCTCTTCCTGTTTTACCTGTACACAAACCACTGGTTTTTCCTGTGCCTGAACCTTAGGACACACAATACTTTTACTTCCAGATCTTTTCTGCACCCCTATAATTACAACACATTTCCCTGCAATTTCCAACACACTGACTTTGTCTAACCTTATTACAATGAAAACACCTCAATTTTCGAATGTCAATTTTACCCTCAGCACCTTCCTTTTTATTCTGAGAAAAATCTTCCTGCGAATTGCCACCTACTCCTCTTCCCTGACTACACAACCTCCTTTCACCTTCCCACTTTCTATCCTTTTCTTATTTAAAAGGGTGATGAAAAAAGGTTTACATTTATGAACTAACTCATAATCATCAGCTATCGCTGCTGCTTGTCTTACCATTTGAATCCTCTGTTCCTCCACATGCATTCTCACTACCAAAGGAATTGAATCTTTAAATTCTTCCAAAAGAATTACCTCTCTAAGAGCTGCAAATGTCATTTCTATCTTTAATGCCCTTATCCACCGGACAAAGTTACTTTGTTTTACTCTCTCAAACTCAATATAAATTTGCCCAGGCTGTTTTCCCATACTCCTAAATTTCTGCCTGTAAGCCTCAGGAACCAACTCATATGCACTCAAAAGAGCCTTTTTTAAAACTACATCATAGTCCACTGACATTTCTCCTGACAGTGAAGCATAAACCTCATGTGCTCTACCCACCAACTTGGATTGTAACAACAACGCCCAGTTTTCCTGTGGCCATTTCATCTGTTTAGCTATCTTCTCAAATGAAATAAAGAATGCTTCAACATCTCTTTCCTCAAACTTGGAAGAGGTTGTACAAATTTGAACATCTCCCCACTGGGTTTTAGGTTAAAGGTTTTCTCATCATCAGAACTTTCCTCAGCATCTGTTGTCTCCTTTTTAAAATCCAGCTTTTTAAGCTGGTACTCTCTGTCTCTTTCCTTCATTCTCTCTTCCGTTGCTAACTTTTCCCCCCCAAGGTCAAGTTTTTGCATTTCTATTTCTTTTTGAAATCATCTCTCTTTTTCCCTTTCTTTTTCTGCTGCCTCTAGTTCCAGCTTTTTTCATTTCCAATTCTTCTTCCTTTTCGTTTGCCTCTAATTCAAGTTTTCTCAGTTCC
This sequence comes from Cetorhinus maximus, assembly GCF_964194155.1. NCBI lineage: Eukaryota > Metazoa > Chordata > Chondrichthyes > Lamniformes > Cetorhinidae > Cetorhinus > Cetorhinus maximus. Next base: position 48,356,518 of record NC_135884.1, on the reverse strand, counting down.
TTTACTTGTTCAAATTCAAGCCTCTTCATTTCTAACTGAAGTCTCACTACCTCAAGATGTGTCTCCCTAGTGTCAGGTATCACTTCCAACTTTAAATGTTGTGCTATACTTTCAATTATGTCTGCTTTCCTTACCCCTGCAGCTAATCCCAATTGTTATTTATCCTCCAATACCATTAACTTAACTTTAGCTGACTTTTGTAAACCAGCCAAAGTTATAGCTTCAACGCCCAGACAAGCCTTAGCAACTGCCAAAGCCATATTGCAGTCTCACCACTTTAAAAAAAACCCACACCAACTCCTGAATTCAAGGTGCTCCTTTTGATCATAACCTTAAGATTCACCAACTCCAAACCAATAAAGGAATCTCAAATATATCCTGCAAAGAGCCCCCAACTTTGTGATGGCACAGCCAATGGTAAATGCTGAGCTGCTCAAATCCCAAAGGGAAACTTGAAACAACTGCCACAACTATTTTACAATTTGCATGTATTTCGAGACGCGTGCCTTGAATTCAATAGTAATAAGACCACTGAGCCTTATAGGTTTATTATAAAACTAAATTAAACCTTTATTAATATAAGAAATTATTTGAAGCATGTACATAGATCTACAAATTACTACTATGATAACTTCTAAATCTCCTGGTTAATCTAACTCCCAGATACATTTGCGTTAAGGCAACGTTAAGACACAGATTTTAAAAGACCCAGGCAAAGCAACACACAATACTTGAAACAGTCGAATTCAAAGTGAGTTTTCTCAGCTTCAGTTCTTTGTAGACAGCAGCTTGAGGTTTAGATGCTGGAGGCTTTTCACGCTTCTGTTAGATCTTAGAATTCCTGCCCTCATACACAGCCATCTCTCCTTTATACATATTTTCCCATTTGAATGCAAATTCCCATTGTTTCACTATGTCTTGAATTTTATCTCCCTAATAATAAAAATCTACCATAGTACCAAGTTTATCAGTAATATTGGGGCAAAATAAACACACTGTTTCTTAACTTTTCCTGGCTATGTGAAACATTTCACCCCCTTCTTTTGAATTCAAGCTAGTCTAGTTTATTTAAAAATACAAATGTTTCCTTTATGCCTTACATTCTAAAACTTACCCCATCTTTACCTACTTAACATTTCAAATCTAGCTTATCTTCTGATACATCAATGCCCTCAGACCAGTTGCCTTTAATTCAATTAAGCCACACACACACACACACACACACACACTCAGGGACATTGACACAGATCCTACCATTACTCTATTTTACAATAAATTCCAATAACATTATGAAAATTACTATACCTTCCTGACAACCACATACTGAGCAACAGCTGACATGGCAGTAGATACGTGGGATAGATTCAACCACGTATTCAATTCTAAGTATTGGATGGATATCTGGTTAGGAATAAGTTTGATGATTATAAGGACAAATACCATTAGAAAATGGAGAGAGCATTCTATGAGGGTGTTTTTGATTTTGTGGGGCAGTGTAAATTAACAACTTGTTTCACATCCCCCCGATTTATAGTTCCATTAACTGTTCTTCCCACTCTCTTCTATGTCCATTCTTTAAAATTGGGGCTTAAGACTCATTGATCAATTCAACAGGAAAGTCCATCATGTGGCCTGTAGTGGAAGTAGCCTCTGTAGACTAAATTTAATTTTCTCCCTTATGTTCATTTGGATTCTTTTGGCAGTCGATACCCATTATGGCTGTGCTTTTGTATATATAGATTTAAAAAGTGGGCAAGGCCCCCTAATTTCCCCCATGGTCTCTTCAAATGCTGTGGCTCAGTTGGCTCAGAGGCATTCTTACCTCTGAATGACAAGGGCCTGTGTTCAAGTTCCATTCTAGGAGTCAAGCACAAAAATCTAGTTACACTCCAGTGCAGTATTATAGGTATGCTGCATTGTTGAAGGTGCTGTCTTTTGGGTTAGATGTTAAACCAAGGCCGCATCTGTCTGCTCAGGTGGATGTAAAGATCCCATGGTACTATTTTGAAGAAACACCTTATCAAAAATTCAATCAAGTTAGTTAAACATAATTTTCACTTGACAAATTGGAGCTGGCTTTCTTTAATTAATCCACATTTGTCCAAGTGACTGTTAATTTTGTCCCAATTATCATTTCTAAATGTTTTCCCACAGCCAAGGTTAAACTGACTAGCCTGTAGTTTCAGGGCTACCCTTATACCCTTCTTTGAACAAGGGTGTAACATTTGCAATTCTCCAGTTCACAGGCACTACTCTAAGAAGGTTTGGAAGATTATGGCCAGTGCTTCTGATATTTGCCTCAGTTTCCCTGGATGCATCTCATCCAGTCCTGGTGCTTTAAATACAGCCCATCTAATACCTTCTGCTCATTCATTTTAGCCCACCTAGTGTCTCAACTACCTTCTCTTTCATTGTGTCTTGGACAATATCTTCTTCTTTAGAAAAGGCATATTCAAAGTATTCATTTTGTACCTCAGCCATGCCCTCTGCCTCCATGTGTAAATCTCATTTTTGGCCCCTAATCATCCTTTTTTTTATCATCAACCTTTTACTGTTTATATACCTATAGAAGACTTTTGGATTATCTTTAATGCTATCTGTGAGTTCTCATACTCTCTTTTTGCTTCACTTATTTGTTTTTTCACTTTATCTCTGAACCTTCTATATTCAGTTTTGTACTCAATTGTGATATCTTTCACCTGACATTTATCATTTTCACCCTTTTTTGCCTTCTTATTGCCCTCTATGTCTTTTGCCATCCAGAGGGCTCTGGCTTTAGTTTCCCTACCTTTTCCCCTTTACGGAATGTACTTTGACTGTACTTAAACTATCTCTTCTTGAAAGACAAACCATTGTTCCATTACAGTTTTACCAATATCGATTCCAATTTTCCTGGGCTAGATCTTTCTCACCCCATTGAAATTGGATCTCCCTTGATTAATTATTTGTATGCTGGATTGCTCCTAGCCTTTTCTATAGATGACCTAAAACTGATGATGCTATGATCACTGTCCCTTAAATATTCCCCCACTTGCACTGAATCCACTTGACTCACATCATTCCCCAGAACCAGATCCAGCAATGCCTCCTAGCACATTGGGCCTGAAACATACTTATGTAGTCGCCAGTTGTCCCTTGGAATTGAGGATGACGTCCGTCAGGCTTGGTGAGACTTCAGATGACTGAGGAGCCCAATTCTGGATCCACATTTTCTTCCGCAGTGGGGGCATGTTGTTGTGCAGAGGAGTGAAAATTGCAGCCTCCGGGTGGCTTCTTTCTCCTTCCTCTGCCGCCGCCATTCTGCTTCTCTTTCAAGTTGCTGAGCCTCAAAGTGGCTTGTGCCTTGATGGAACAGGTGGTGCCATGTTGAGTGATCGGCAGCATTCCCTTCCTAGTCAGTGGTATTAATGCCTCCGTGTTTAAGGGTGACCTTGAGCGTAATCTTATACCTTTTTCTTTGGCCACCCATTGAGCAGTGGCCAATGGAAAGCTGTGGGAAGAGAACCTGCTGAGGGAGGTGGTTTTCGGGCATCTGAATACAATGGGCGTCCATCGGAGTTGGTTCCACAGGAGAAGGGCTTCAATGCCAGTAGATGCAGCTTCATGAAGAACGTTCACGTTAGTCTGGTGGTCTGCCAATATGATCCCCAGGATTCGACGAAAGCACTGCTGATGGATGCTCTCAAGGATCTTAATGTGGTGCCGGTAGAGGAGGGTGGTCAACACAACGGCCTTATAAACCTTTGTTGACTTGCAAAGGTCCCTGTTGTCAAAGACACAGTGGTACAGCTTGAAGAAGGCAGCGCTGGCACAGTTGACTTGGTGTTGGACTTCCACATAGATGGTAGTCCCTTGGGAGAGGTGGCTGCTGAGATAAGGGAAGTACTGCAAATATTCCAGAGTCACCCCATCTATGTGGATGGTGTGGGGGATGCTCAACTGGCCCGGGGAAAGTTGGCGACAGACCTTCGTCTTGGTGAGGTTTAAGGGCAGGCCAAGCCTCTTATCTGAGGTGTTGAAGAGGTCAAGCATCCTTTGCATGTCCTGTACAGAGTGAGCCGTCACACAGCAGTCATCCGCAAACTGAAGGTCGTGGATGTCCATGGTGGTGAGTTTTGTTTTTGACTGAAGAAAATTCTCCTGAACACACTCTAGAAACTCTTGCCCCTCTCTGCCCTTTACACTATTACTATCCAAGTCTATATTAGGATAATTAAAGTGCCCTATAATAACTGCTCTGTAGTTTTTGAACCTCTCAGTCATTTCCTTGCAAAATTGTTCCTCTATATCTTTCCCATTAGTTGTTAGCCTACAGAATACACCATGCAATGTAATTGTTACCTCTATTGTTTCTTAGCTCTAACCAAATTGGTTGTGTACTTGACCCTTCTAGGATGTCCTCTCTCTCCAGTATTGTAATGTTTGCCTTAATCAATACTGCTACCGATGTTCCTTTCTTTCTCAACCTTTCCTAAATTCCTTGTATTCAGGAAAGTTTAGTACCCAAATCTGTCCTTTTTTGAAACAGCTCTCAATTATTGTCATCATATCATAATTCCTTATGGCTATCTGCGTCTGCAGCTCACCAACCTCATTTACCACACTCTGCACATTCACATATATGCAGTATTAACCTAATTTAGACCTTAGGAAATAGGGAGCTGATCAGGTCATGTTATTCAGTGGTTAATCATAGCAAAAGATTATTACATTCAGTTGGGTTTAAAAATCAGGCCTACCATAGATTCCCTGGTCAATATCAAGGAGCATGGAGGAGTCCAACTCCAACTTGGCACAGGGCATCGTGCAAATCTTGGAGCCCATCCTTTCCAGTGTGGTTAGGGTTAACCTGAACAACATGCAGCACTTACAGACCCACTTGTGATGCAGCGCTTGGTAGTTGATGTCTCAGCTTCCATTGCAGCACAAGCAGAAACCATCTAATCTTGCAGCTGCAGTGGAAGTGCAGACTGATGTTATGAAAGCCATGATCGTTGCCATGCAAGCTCAGTTTGTTGCCATGCACTCTCTCAGGATGACAACATTCATACTTCTGCCACTACCACGCCACCAGTGCCCCTGCTGTTGCCTGTCAGCCTGCCAGCCCAGACAGCTACTGTCCTTGCCAAGGTGGTGCAATCCGCAGCCAGGTCCTCAAGGCCCAGAGGTGCTCAAGATCATCCAGCAAGGCCATCTGCCATCTCCTTCACTAAAAATCAGCAGTTTTTCAGCAACCATGCTGGAGGCACTGGGGTAGCACTACATAGGAGCATAAAGTCGGACAAAAAAAGATGGAAACTAAGAGAATGCACTATGGTGAATAGCTCAGTTTTGTGTGAATTATTGGGGTACTTTTGGAGAAAGCTGTTATGGGGCTGGATTTTGCGGTGATGGATCAGGCAGCTATACCTTTTGCCCCTCTGTAAGGTTGGGCATCATGACATTGAGTTGGAAACCCAATGTCTTGATGCCTGTCTGCAATAATACGGAAGGTGTGTGTGACGCAAAATCGGAAGCCTGCCTGCCTTCCGAAAATGAACAGTTATCTGCTAGCTGAGGCAATTAAAGGTGCAATAAATGGAATTTTACATGATGCGTGCAATTTTACAGGATGTGCTTGGATCAAATGGAAGGGTTAAAATCTCAGCAGGTTAGCATGGGCGACACATGGATGCAATATAAGGGATGGAGAGGGCCTCAGTCTGAGAAGGTAGAGGCAGCAGCTGAGTCTGCTGCTAGAGGTGAGGAGCTTTTGAAATTTGGATCTTATGGCAACATTCCAAGGTGACACACTGCAAAGGAAGCTCTCAAAGGGAGTCAAAGATCAGTGGAGCTGAAGACACAGAGGACCCATAAAAGGAAAGGGGAAAACTAGGAAGTTAAGGTTCACTGTCCCATGGGCATTGTATACTGTGGTAGAGACTCCTCCAGTGGGGAGGAGAACAGGGGAAGGAGGAAGTGGAGTGCAGCAGTCCAGGGACACATGTGCCTTCTGACCAGGTGCATGAGGCACCTAGTGTTGTTGAAGGGGCAGAAGGCTGCAGAGACCAACATCACCAAGGCCGTCCAAGAAGAGGACTTTACCCTTCAGAAAAGTCTGCAGGCAGTGGTCAAACCAGATGCAGTTGTCAGACCGTCAGTATCTTTGCTGGCTGTGTCTCTCTCGGGAGACAGCGACATCGCTGTGCGAGATGCTGGCAGGTGATGGCGGCTACATGATGCCTTTGGCTGTGAAGTTAACAGTAGCCTTGAACCTTTATGCCACAGGCTCCTTCCAGACAGCAGCCAGAGATCTGAGTGGCATCTCACAGGCATCAACACACCACTGCATCAAGGTGGTATGTGATGCACTTTGTGGAAAAGCAGGAAACTTCCATCAACTGCATAATGGATGAGGTCAGTCAGGCTGAGAGAGCCGAGGTTTTGGTGCCAGATTCCTGAAAGTGCAAGGAGTTAGAGACTGTACACATGTGGCCATCAAGTCTCCCGCAGGACAGCCAGGGGAATTTGTGAACTGCAGGGGGCTCCATCTGCTAAATGCACAACTTGTCTGTGACTACCACTTGCAGGCCTGTGCATGGTCACCTGGGGGTAGCCACGTCTATATCTTTAGGCACTCTGAGGTACCAGAACTATTCACCCCTGCACCGTTAGTGGAGGAATACTTGGTGACAAGGGCTAACTGCTAAAGAGATGGCTCCTGGCACTGGTAAGGAATCAGCGAACAGAGTCTGAGCACTGGTAAAATGTGAGCCAGGCATCCAAAAGGTCCACCATGGAGCAGACCATTGCTCTGTTCAAAATGGGATTCAGATGCCTGAACCGAGCTAGTGGTGCACTGCAGTACGTGCTGGCTCAGATTCTCCCTGATTGTTGTAGTCTGCTGTGCCTTTCACAACCTTGCATTCTGGAGTGGGGGTGGGCTTGGAAGAACAGGGTCTAGTTGACCAGGCTAGCATTCTCACATGATGAGGCAGAAGAAGGTTAAGAGGATGAGGAGGATCCTGTCGTTCCATTTGAGGGCCAACATAGATTGGGTGCCAGAGAGGCTCAGGAGACTCTAATATTGAGGCGCTTTCTTGAGGCTGTGGAGGCCTTTCAACAGCAAAATCAGAAGTCAGCAGTCTTCAAACTCTGCCACCCCATTTGAGCATGCATATTATGCCAGCGATTGGACCTGTGAGGACCCTCGCTGCCATGGGCATCAGCAAATAGCCATGGGCTAGTTGTCCTTTATAACACCATCTAACCACAAGATCCCTCATAACAACGACATGTACATTTTTGGTCCCAAATATTCAATAAAGATTCTCAAGACAATCTCTCACACAGAAATCCAAAGTAAAGTAATGCCTGTGATGAACCCTGTATGTCTATTATGATTTACATATGGCCCTTCGAGCCTGCTCCGCCATTCAATAAAATGATGGCTGATCTGATAGTAACCTCAGCCCCACATTCCTGCCCACCTCCGATAACCTTTCACCCCCTTAGTTATCAAGAATTTATCTACCTCGGCCTTAAAAATATTCAAAGACTCTGCTTCTGCCGCCTTTTGAGGAAGACAGTTCCAAAGACTCAAGGCCCTCTGAGAGAAAAAAAATTCTCCTCATCTCTGTCTTAAATTTTTAACCAGCGACCCTAAGAATTTCTTAATTCTTTTCTGGGTGCTGCGCCGTGGTTCTCCCCCTTCACTGTCTGGTGTACCGGGAGCAGGCTACTGACCTTGATGTCCCTTGTCCTGGAATGACATTGGCGGATGTCCTCTGGTTACCTGAGGCCATGAGGGCCCAAGCCTGGTGAGGAGTTCTTGCAGAGTGACACGACCCTCCTCAGTTGCTGTGGCACCCTGAGGCACTGGTGTCACTGACAATGGGACGGAGGAGCTGCTGTCCCTGTCAGGAGACCCCAGATGCATATAGCTGTTGCTCATCCGCTGTTGAAAGGTCCACTTGTATCTCCAGACTTTCCTACGTGGAACAAGGATCGGGTGGAGACTCCAGGTGTCTTGTCCCCCACTGCCTGATCGAGCCCAGTGTCAATGTGATGATTTGCAGGTCTGCATGTTTACCCATCATCCCCTGAATGTATTGCTGGTTCTGGATCTACTTGAGAGTTTCTAATCTCTCAATGGAGGAAGCCATGCATGCAAAGAAGAGGAGAGATGACAATGCTGATGGCCTGGATGGATTCCTCCATTTGTCCATGCCAGGGCATGCAAACCCTCTGGACGCTTGGCCAGATCCAGCATCTAGTGCCTCACGGATGGTTCCAAAGGCTTGTCATCAGCCTGGGGCTCAGCATCGACCTGCAGACCTGCACTCCTCTGAATTCCAGAGAGGTCTGGACTGTCAGAGCCTCCAGCAGCTTGTCTGCCACTCGTGCAGCGCTCAAACCAGTTTTTTCTTCCCTTTCGGTCATCGTGCCCATACACTCTGAGGAGTGAGTATCTGAGCTGGTGGAAGATGGGGAGCAAGGATGGGATGGTGCATCCTCTGAGGTCCCATCCTTCCCCTCAGAGGTTAACACTCACTCCTCGGGGATGGTGGCTGCTGGGGATGATGACTGAACTGTTGGAGAAGACAGTAAGAATAGCTCCGCTCAACAACGCAGATGAGATTTGAAAGGAGATAGCCGCATCTCTGACAGACCCTTCGCTGTGTAATCCATGACACAGAGTAATGCCATCCTGGCCTTTAGATGAGGCACACTCATTCCTTCAACTGCCACAGCAACATAGTCACTCATCCCTCAGATTGAGTGATGGCGTCTACAATTCTCACCCCTTCTCGCCTTGAACTCCAGCCTCCTCATGGTGAAGGATCTGCAGCCCTGGTGACTGGCCCGTTGCAGGATGTCCTCCTCCATCTACGCCATTGTCACCAGTTTGGGCACTCCTCCACTGATCCTCGACCTCTCCTGGACATAATGGCTCTCTTTCCCTTCAAAGCCAATGGAAGAATGATGAGTTTTATATCAGGAGAGAGCAAACCTTCAGAACCTGGGCCCAGAGCTGATGGTGCCTCACTCCTTTGTGCAGTAGTGTTTCTTGCATGCCAGCCTACCTTTCTAACCCCATCCTCCAACCACCCAAAGCCAGGCAGGATGCCAAGGCACCTTGAGTATGCATTCTGGCCACATTCCATTCATTGATCCATTGCTGTGACACCCAGTTCCAACACACACCCTCCCTTATTCAAGTGCCCATATTGAGAGTTAGATTTGTCATTCACCCTTGAAGAATGGAGAAGGTCATTCAGCGCCTTACAGCACTGTTGCTAGGTCCTCCGGAATACCCCACGGCTACTGACCTCTTCTGTTACCCACATCCAGGCTTGCCTGGTCTGGTGAGAGATCTCCTCTTCTTGTCTTCCTGCCGTTTAGTCACAGCTTAGAGGAGGACACATGTCAAACCATGGGCTGCCTGGCATCTTGCCTCCTCCATTGTTGCTGGCAGACAATCCTATGGGAGTGTGTCACTTGTTACAATTATGAAGTTTATAAGATTATTATGTTTTGGAACTGTGACTTTAATTTAAGGTACAATAAAGGAGGTCATGTAACCTGTTCTGAAGTCTGCCTGTCAGCAAGTCAGGGTGGTTTGGTTGTTAAAACTTAAAGGGGGCCAAGATTGTTTTATTGGGAAGAAGGTACAAGGTATTTACACTTGGAGACAATGGCAGCAGCCTGTGTGCCAATAGCAGATAGACTGTAAGTATCCAAAATCCCAGAAAAGTGTTCAGAGTCTTAGGTTGTTGAGAATGTCGGGTTGCAAATAGTTGTGCTTTCAACTGTTCATTTACTTCTAACATAAAAGAGAGTTGGGGTATCAAGGATAGCTAATCAGCATTTCTACCTGGATACAAGGCCCTTGTGATTCGTGTTGCCATAGTGATGGGCTTTGAAAGGAGAAGGGTTTCTAAGATAGCCCTGGAACTCATAGACAAGTTAGTCTGCCAGGATCCAGGAGAGAGAATGCAGCTATAGGCAGCAAGATACAGTGGTTCACCATGCAGGAATGTAGGTGGGAGCTCGTGCTCAGATTGAAAAGACCAAATTCACGAGAAATTAAAACAAGGCTGGAATGATCACCTAGCCTGTGCAAGAGGAAGAATCTCCAGGGAAAAGCCTCACTGTGAAAGGCAGTTCTGAGATTAAAAGTTCCCAGGCTGAGAAAGGAAAAGAACAGAAGTAAACCCTTGGGAGCAAAGACTCACCCTGGTTGGTCAGCACTTAATTAGACGTGGGCAAGTGCAGGCGCATCACTTGTTTTCACTTCCATCAATGTGACCCCACCCCAATGCATAACATCAAGCTCATGGAACTGTTTCTTGTTGGTGGACTTGTCTCAGAATTTTGACCAAGCAGACTCTATAATGCTCCATAGCAGATGGATTGAAAGGTGGGAAATTGTGCATTAACCCTGTGATGTGGGGATGAGCTCTCAGGGAAACAGAAGTCTGAGTATCTGCTCACAGACAGTCCAGTAGGATCACAAGGGGCCTAGGTGCCTCCTCCTTTTTTGTTCTTCCTCTTCCTCTTCCTCGGCAGCCTTTGAAGACTTAATGGCAAGAAATGCATCCTCTTGTTACAAGGTTAAGGACCGCAAAGCCATTTATTAGCTCCTACTGCTTCCCTCTGTTCAGTAAGAAGATAATAAAGTATTCTCTCCTTCTTTACAGATCCTCTGTGATCTCCCTGATACATCAATGGCCAGTGAACTGCGAGAGGCTGCTAATTTTGTATTTTTCCACCTCAAAGGATTCAATTTAGACCTTGACAGCCACTGGCAGCATTGGCTTTGCCTTGCTATTGTGTTGTAGGTCAGGTTGTAGGAGGTGGCACAGTTCAGTGACCAACTCCTTGGTGAAATATAAGCACTTCACACACTGCTTCTAGCTGAGGTGGAGGTATGGGAGAGCCCCCTAAAGACTCTTGGTTGCAGGGCCTTCTACTGAGAACCTTCCTCCTCCTCCTCCCTCTGCACACTCTCTAATGCCTATGAGGAACTGCAACTATACCTGCCATTACTAAAGCAGACTTGCTTCTGAGAACCAACCAATTCCTCTGACCTCTTTGTCCAGACCCAATGTCACTCTGTTGAAAATGCAAAAAGTTTGCAAAAACTGCTATAATTACACAGAACACTGACTCTGCACCAACAAGGAGAAGACAACAGCACCTCACTGGAAATTCAATGGTGAGCTCTATTAAATAGTGATATTGCAGTGTGGGGGTGTAGTGGGGGGTGCTAAATTTGTGTTCAGGTGGGTGTGGTTAAGTGAGGGCATTAACAGGACCTGCAAAGCCAAATTAGCAGCTCTAGTGCCAAAGCAGCATTAGAGGCTGTGTGATGTCACGTTCAACCCATGTTTTTTTGCTTCTGGTGCATGCATGGTACACCTGTGGTAGCATCCTGTCAGCCAGTGTGTGCCCAAAGAAGAATACCAGCTGACCTTCGAGTTTAGAATTTCCGTAGCTTGGCACCGATGGTGTTACAGGCCCTAAATTTGCGATCATAATCTCAGATTGAGGTATTTGTGCCGTTTAATATTTAAATATATTCGAATGAAGCTAACAATGAAATTCTCACTCACTCACTTTCCCAGAACTGCTTCATCCAATTCAGGGTCACGGTGAGTCAGAGATTATCCCGACAGGAAATGGACACTAGGCAGTGTATACCCAGGATGGGACACCAGTCCATTACAGGACACACGCTCACATAGAAGAGGACAATTTGCCATAACCATTCCATCTAATCAGTGTATCTTTGGAGGTTGGGAGGAAACCAGAGCACCCATTGGAAACCCATGCAGACATGGGGAGAATGTGCAAACTCTACACAGACACTTGAGGTCAGGATTGAACCTGACTCCCTGGAGCTGTGAGGCAGCAGTGCTACCCATTGTCCCACTGTGCCACCCTGAAATTCTCAGTAATGGGGTGAAAAACAGACATAAAACTTCAAATCTGCAATAGCCATTACATAAACATAACCACAGATTAGTGATCTATAACGCTCGATTTAAAATTACTTCTGTACAATGGATTGGAAGCTTGAGGGAATAGGATATCAAATATTTGACAAACTTTATTTCCAAACAATTTAGCAAAGTCACATTTCACTTGGTAGTACAGAACTTAAATATTGATGAAAAGGGAGACATGTTGCCAAAGCTTTCCATCTTGCCTTCATCAGGACAAATGCAAGAATCCCAAATTTCAAACAATCACAATAATTTATAGTACAGTAGAAAGGGGGTGCTGATTGATTGGAAAGTCAACTCTAATTAGTTGAGGTGTTGCTATGGAGAAAGCAACAGGGAACCACAGGCTCCCCAAGCTCCCCAGCAAATCAAAAAAAAGGCAAGAAGCTTGAACATATTCCTTCTGTTTGCAGAGCATGGGTCCTTGGCCTATGAATGTATGTCGCTTCTAGTGAGCATAAATGAACCACATTAGCAGCATGACTGATTACTTAAATTGGTTGTTAATGTAGCTATTAGCATACTTAGGATTGTTCAACAGGTGCTGCCCAGTCGCTGAATCACATCTAACAGTGGATGTTTTGTTTTGGGTTTTGTAAGTGTGGGCTGGTTGAGTATGCTCTGTACTCTGCCTATTACGAACAACCGAAGGAACATGCTGCTTGATTTGATCAGCCACTCATTGTTAGTTAGGGTTTGGGGAGCCTTTAGTTCCCCATTGCTTTCACCATGGTAATGCCTTGGCCAATCAGTCAATTTGCCAACCAATCAGCACCCCCTTTTCTCCTGTAGTATAAATTGTTGCGATCATTTGAAATTTGACATCCTGCATTTGTCCTGATGAGTGCAAGATGAAAAGCTTTGGTAACATGTCACGTTTATTATAAGGAGTTAGTTTAGACACTTAATATGTATAACAGTATCGAAAGTCAAGGGAAACAATATTGCCTCATAAAAATAGATATTGCTGTTACTTAGCTTATCGTCAAAGCCTCCTGGTGTTCCAAGGAAGCTTTTAAATTAGTTTTTTTTTACACACAACATTTTCTTATTGTAGTCTGAATGCATTGTAATTGATTTGACCTTTCACAGTGTTTTTAATTTTCAATCGCAGTTTCATTACTCCATCTGGCACTTTAAGAAGACATCTGGCTCATTGTACATTACCAGCTGATTGCTGCACCGTTATTTTTAACATTAATGCATGCTTAAGCAGATGTTGTTTTTATAGAAGTATAAGCAGAATTCTGTATGTAATTGAGATGTTCCTCAATAGAAATTTGAACTCATAGTGGCTATGATCTGTGCCATCATAGTAATAGTTATTTTATATGAAACTTGTTAGGTAAACATTAATTCAGTCATGTTTCCCTTTATCAGCATACATACATAAAACATTAGCCTGTAGTTTATAATATGATAAACAGTTTGCAGTTGAGGATTTCATTTCAACTTATAACTCTTGTCAGCAAGAATGAAGAAATGCTTACTGAATAAGAAATATTGGAAATAAAACAAAAAATGTGTAGCATGTCGTGTCAATTGACAGGTCAATGGAGGACCATAATTCAATTGCTTGCACACATCTTCCTTTTTATCAAGAGATAGCTTATTACTACAAATTGTACACATTAGACCCTTTAAAATGCTTAGGGCTAAAAATTCATTAAGGCCCATTTTCAGGTGCAGTGGTTGCGATTCATGACCTGCCCACACCTCTTCCCATGGAGGCAGGCAGTATAAAAACTTGGTATTGCCCCCTCGTTTGCATAATTGTAGAGTTGGCCTGAGCTGTGCTTGTGCTGCTGGTTGTATGTAGCTCAGGAGGAGACCAAGCAGTGTGCACAGACGTCACGTGGTACAGCCAGCTTACTCTTCTTAAAAATCAGCTGCATTGAGTGGAAGGGAACTGCTGTTGACTGTCTGTACTGATACTGGCTGCAGATAAGAGCTGCACAACTGGTGCACTGGAGAAGAGAGAGGGCACTTATGTTCATGAATGCAGCAGTGGAGGAGTTAGTGGTGGAGGTAGACAGAAGAGTAGAGGCCATGTTTCCGCAGGGGGGGCAGGGGACCCTCAAGCAAAACTATCAGAAGGGAATGGGAGGAGGCGACCAGCAGGGTTAATGCCCAGAGTCTGGCTTTTAAGACCAGCCAGCAGTGCCACAAGAAGTTGAATGACCTCATATGGGTGTCCAAGATCAGTGAATGAACATCTCCTACCCACCGCACCATTAGCCTCTCCTGTTGCTAAATGCAACGCAATTCCATCACTCACTCAACAGTAGTCCCTGTCATTCAGGGGTCACGCCTAAAATCCAGATAGTCCACCTCACCCTCACACACATTGCAATGATTCCAACCGCACACCCAGCTCCTCCTGCTTCCATATATCTGCAGCTATTCGGCTGTGGAAGACACGTCACCCAAACAGTGCAATACAATCGCTGATATTCTTATCTCTTTCTTGTAGGATAAGAAAAGAAGGGAGCAAAGCAGAACCAGTGGGGGACAAGGTTGACTGCATCTCCTGAGCCCTTGAGAGGAGATGCTTCTCGACATAATTAGGGACTGCTTTAGAACATTGCCAAGAGTATTTGGGATGATGGTATGTTCCTGCTTTATACCCCATTTCAATTCCCACCTCACACTCATCCTGTTGTCTGGCATGAGTTGCAAGCTGCTGATGGTGTGACCATGGACCTCTTGCCTTCTACCCCAACCTTTCCCAAGAACTGTTGCCTGTCCAGCCACAGTATCCCCAGGAGGAAGAGAGAGAGTAATGGCATAGAACTGATGAAGAGTAGTAGATTAGACACTTAGAGCCAGCAGCTCAGATACTGGCATGGCACCTACATTAGAGAACTAGTGTGGAGTCTGCACGTGGTGAGGTACAGGCTGTGGAGGCTGCACCCTGGCTAGGGGAATGGATAGTTCATATATCAGCTCACCGAAGGGCCAGGTCACAGATAAGCTCTACTACAGGGGAGTCAAATGAGGATTTTGATGGGATGGAATATAGGAGAATGCTGATGAAGATGCATACTGGGATAATGGCTGCATTGGTTGGCCTGCCAGACAGTCTGCTGCCACTGCCAAGGAGCATGAAGGAGTCAGGCTTCGAGTTGGCAGAGGACATTGCACAGAGCTTTCCCTCTCTGCAGCTTCTGCTCCATCTCCCTGTCATGTTGCAGACACACTGCCACTACTGCCCCCTGTCCTGGCCTGTTGCAACCTTTGTGTGGACAAGTCACCTACTCCTCAGTCCCCCCTGTAAGGATGCAGCAACACTCCCTACCAAATCCAGAAACTCATCACAACATTTCCAAAAACATTCCTCAGTACTTTCACAAATTTTACAATAGCTCGTCTAAATAGCAGGGACATAGTAGGGAAATGGTGTTGGAGAAATGGGATTGAAGGCCGATAAATCCCCATGGCCTGATAATCTACATTCCAGAGTACTTAAGGAAGTGGCCCTAGAAATAGTGGATGCATTGGTGGTCATCTTCCGAGATTCTATAGACTCTGGAACAGTTCCTACAGATTAGAGGGTAGCTAATGTAAACCCACTATTTAAAAAGGGAGGTAGAGAGAAAGCAGGGAATTATAGACTAGTCAGCCTGACGTCGGTAGTGGGGAAAATTCTAGAGTCCATTATAAAAGATTTAATAGCTGAGCACTTGGAAAACAACAGCAGATTTGGACAGAGTCAGCATGGATTTATGAAAGGGAAATCATGCTTGACAAATCCACTGGAATTTTTCGAGTGGGGTACCGTAGGGATTGGTGCTGGGACCCCAGCTATTCACAATATATATTAATGATTTAGATGAGGGAACTAAATGTAATATCTCCAAATTTGCAAATGACACAAAGCTGGGTGGGAGGATGAGTTGTGAGGAGGATGCAGAGATCCTTCAGTGTGATTTGGACAAGCTGAGTGAGTGGGCAAATGCATGGCAGATGCAGTATAATGTGGAGAAATGTGAGGTTATCCACTTTGGTAGCAAAAACAGGAAGGCAGATTATTATCTGAATGGCGATAAATTGAGAGAGGGGAATGTGCAATGAGATCTGGGCGTCATCACACACCAGTCACTGACGGTAAGCATGCAGGTGCAGCAGGCAGTAAAGAAGGCAAATGGTTTGTTAGCCTTCATAGCGAGAGGATTCGAGTACAGGAGCAGGGATGTCTTGCTGCAATTATATAGAACCTTGATGAGACAACACCTGGAATATTGTGTGCAGCTTTGGTCTCCTTATCTGAGGAAGGATGTTCTTGCTATAGAGGGAGTGCAGCGAAGGGATGGCGGGACTGACATATGAGGAGAGATTGAGTCAGTTAGGATTATAATTGCTGGAGTTCAGAAGAATGAGGGGGGATCTCATAGAAACCTATAAAATTCTAACAGGACTAGACAGGGTAGATGTAGGAAGGATGTTTCCGATGGTGGGGGAGTCCAGAACCAGGGGTCACAGTCTGAGGATATGGGGTAGAATGTTTAGGACTGAGATGAGGAGATATTTCTTCACCCAGAGAGTGGTGAGCCTGTGGAATTCGCTACCACAGAAAGTAGTTGAGGCCAAAACATTGTATGTTTTCAAGAAGGAGTTAGACATAGCTCTTGGGGTGAAAGGGATCAAAGGATGTGGGGAGAAAGCGGGAGCAAGCTGTTGAGTTGGAAGATCAGCCATGATCATGATGAATGGCGGAGCAGGCTCGAAGGGCCAAATAGCCTACTCCCGCTCCTAGTTTCTATGTTTCTATGTAAATCACCTTACCTGCAAGTTATAGCTTTCCATTTAAATAACACTGGTGGGAGTTCCCTCTTACAACTGAAAACAAATGTTCTTTGGTGAGTGACAAGTAAATATGTTGAGGGGGATGGTGTTTTCCAAGTTTGGAATTTGTGTGTCAAATCAGCTGGAAAGGCTGATTGACATCACAGTCTAGCCAATAGGGAAGTCTCTGGCACATGTACAGAATGCCACCCGCGAGTACCCTTCCCAGCATGGGATGCAGCATGGGCCATGCCAGGAAAGGATGGAATTGATAAGCTCCCCCCATCGGTGGGGGTGGGTGGGTGGGGCTTCTAGCTTTTGTAACACAAGCTCCAGTGGTACTATGTAAGCCGGATTTTTCGGTCTTAAATTCTTTCCATAATGCATTTAGTAAAATACATAAGTACATCACAAGTTATGACAGAACCAATATCAGCAAATATGGATCCTGACTATTTTTTAGAATAAAAATGAAGCTCAAGTGGCTCAGTCAGTTGAGTGCTCAAAGTCCTGCCTAGAAAGTCACAAATTCAGATCTCAGGGCTTCTTGCCATTCAACTTAAAATGGATTCTCATTGAAGCAATGGTGTGGCATTTTGGGTCAAACCAGCACTGTCTAGTTCACCATGTTTGAGTTGAGCGTACTGGGATGGAGCAATATTGATGTTAATCATGGAGGATTCCCTTCCTAAGAATACCCTGCTTTCAATGCATAATGATGAGCGACTAGCAAGAGGAAAATATAAAATAAAATAAGAAGAATAACACACAGAAAAGACATGTGGCAGTGCAGAAACTGAATTTTTATGTTAACTGTATGGAATCTTTTCGGTGAGCAGCAGTATTTAAATAAGGTATAGTGAGAAGATTTGATTCTTGACAGTTCGGAATTTCAGTCCAGCTACCAGACTGTGTAATATATTCCTTTTTTTTTATTTTATCATCCGTTTTTAACTTAAGATTGGAAAATATATTGCATGGTCCAATTAAGATATTCACTTTGCACCACTTCAGTGGAGGCTTGAAGTGGCAGCAGTGACAGATACTGAAATCTTCCGGCTACCTTCCAGTTCTGCCTGATGTCCACTGAGCCTCCAACTAGGAAGGCTGACAGAAATAGAATGGGAAAAACTGACACTTCATTCGTGAGTAAAAAAGCTTCATTGGCTAATCTGCAAGAGGCAGTGGGATGGGAATTCCAGAGGATTGTATAAATCAAATGGCTGCTTTCACTGCTAAGGGAGTGTCGTGACTTTAGTGGCAGAATGAGAAAAAAAAAATGGGAAACAACTCTAAAAAAAATTACATCCTGATTAATGATTCAAATAATAAAATGGATCCACAAATACTGTAATATTGTGCAATAAATCAAAATCAGTAACTTTGTTACTGGTGCCAGATGTGACATCCAGAATCCATATTCTCCCCTCATATCAGTTGGGTCCTCCTTACTTCCACTGCATTGCCTGAACAATGCAGTTTTGAACATTTTTGCTTCAAAAAGAAAAGGAAAACAATATTATTGATTTTTGAATTCTGTAATACATATATAATAAAAAAATGCAGAATTGTTCAATAGAATCCAGACTTTTATTTCACTTGAGGGCAGTGCTCATGAAATTCCACTGCAGCTTGTATATTATCCTGCTTGGTCGATGCTGCCAATGTCATTTATATTTTTTCCTCAACAGATATGAGATTTTTTACAACAAGTGAAGTACAAAGGCGGTTACATTCTCCAAGTCTGAATCAACGATTGGGAGTTGGATGGGGAAAAAGAGAAAACAGAATTCATCAACCACCACACCAAGGTATTATATCACCACTGTAGTCTCTTAATTAGAATGAGATTATCTGTTTAATCTATTCATATCCTGTTGCTGATGACTTTGGCATTCATATAATAAATACAAATAACCCATTCAATGTAATTGAGCTACTGGTGAAGCTAAGAAAGAATTCTAATTGGTTGGGATCTATGCCAGTGGACTCAAATCATATTCAGGCTTTCACTGGACAATTTTCCCAGTGTTGCTCCTCCTGATTTTTCTATATCAATGTGTCAAAATGTGAATTGTTCACACATAGGACATTTTTGATACAAGGCTATTAAATAACTTGTTGTTTCTCTCTATTGGTGCTATGTTTGAAACACACTAGTGTGATGCATGTATTCAAGAAGGATGAAAAAAAAGCGACAGGAAACCACAGGCCTCATAGTCTTACTTCAGTTTCATGTAAAATCATGGAATTGGTTATCAGGAATGAACTCAAAGATTACCTGTGCAACAACCACAATCCAGTAAATAGCAATCAACATAGCTTTCAAAGGGGAAGGTCCTGCCTGAGCAATCTGTTTGATTTCTTTGAGGATGTAGACTGTAGTAGACCCTACAAATTAGGGTAGCTACTAAATGCCTTGTGGAATTCTGAAGTTTCATAGTTTCATACGAATAGCTACCAGTTGTAGTTAAAGCTAAAAGGATTTAGGGAACAACTTGTGAATGGACACATAATTGGCTCAGGGGTAGATGTGCACTTGTTGGAGGAAATCACATTGGGATAGAAAGCAAGTGTGTGGGATGCTCAGGGTTCCTTTTTTGGGACTGGCGCTGTTTCTAATTTATATCGGTTACTTGGATTCAGAAGCTAAATGCAAATTTGTCAAATTTATGAATTATACCTAAAATGTGTCCATGTGTTATGAGCATGCCTACTGCGTGATGGCATCATTAAATATGTGATCTGGCTACCTTGGTGTCTGTCTCAGAGAGAGGAGCAGCAGGGGGGTCAAGCTCACAGGAGGCATCACTTTGTAACAGGGTCTACAGGCAGGGACACCACTTTCTAGAGGAAGAGCAATGTCTTCTGAGGTTCAGGTTGTCATTTTCGGTGGTGGCTGACAGCTGCAATGTCTCAGAAGGTCTGCTCCTTTCTGGATCTGGTGCCCACACATTACCATTGTGAAAGTGACCACTGCCATCAGCATTTTTATCTCCAGATCTTTCAAGCATACTAGAACTAGCCAGGATCAGCCAATCAGCTGAACATAAATGTGTCGGGCAGGTCATAAATGGGATGTTTTCCAGGGCTGGCAATTAAGTTAAATTTGCCTGTGATGACACCAGACAGAATGCGTCGGTGATCGATTTGTGTCTCTGGGACTTCCCAAATGGTGCAGGGTGCCATCAACTAAACACACGTGGCAATATACATACCTTCAACCAGGAGTATTTGTGAGCCACAAGCAGTTTGACTCTGTCAATGTTCAGCTGGTTGTGCAACACAAGAAAAGGTTTATGTAGGTATGTGCCAGATTGCTGGGGAGCTGCTGTGATGCATTCATCCTTCAGCAGTCCAAGCCCTCTCAACTCTTTTAACCTGAAACCAGACTTAAAGGGTGGCCGCGAGGAGACAAATGTGACTGTTAGGGAAAGAGAATACTGCCCTTCAACTTGGCTGATGACACCAATGAAAAATGCAACCAATGAAGCCAAGAAGTGACATGGCAATCAGATGTGTGATTGTGCAAGTGATCGGGATGCTCAAGATGTGCTCCAGATGTCTGGGCAGATTTGGAGGTGCCCTTTAGCATTCAACAGCCAGACTTTCAGGAATGATCATGGTGCACTTTGCATTATGCAGCAGTGAAGGTTGAGGCTGCAGGAGGAACAAGGTGCTAAGCACATATCGTCAGCAGAGGAATTTGAGGAGGAGGAAGAGGAAGATGGTAACCCCCATTGCAGCACTAGCTACTCACATGGTTGCCCAGGATTCTGAGGGTTCCCTTATGTGAGTTTCGGTTAGTTACCACCCGCGGACCCATATAACGACCACATTTCATGATCACTTTCATACCACGCCCTGTCCCCCACTCAATTCAACTGACACAAAGCAGTCCTGCTGCCGACCATATACTCCTTGCACAATCCCCCATTGACTCCTCTCAATTCATGTCTGCCCATTCATTGACAAATAACTCAAAGACATGTTGCCACTCGACAATCAAAAAATGGGCAAAACAGAAAAGTAGTGCAAGGTAATACGTTGGGCAGTGAATCAACCACATGGCGCACAATACAGTGGATTATTTATAAAACTGGAAGCATGGGAAAGATACATAAAACCCAATTGCTCTCAACCCCAGCTTCTCTCTGCACAGGAGAAGTGAAGCCATAATAGAAGCGAGAGCGAGAAGATGGGAGGGGGCTGGCCAAGCTTGAAAAAACTGACCGACTTTGAGGAGTGGGACAGATCAACTGGAGATGGAGAGATTGGCTTGTGGCCTCTATACAGTAAGGATCCATGCATGTCACAGAAACCTCAGGGTCAAGGGTGCCTCCATGTTGGAGGCAGCTCATGCAGTCACTCGCTCTCTTCTTGCTCACTTACAGGTGCCACCAGGAAGAGGACAAAGCCCGAGACTGAAGAAGCCCTGTCCAGCATGTACACAAGCCTGGAGAGGGAGTGAGGACATCACTGATGAAGGGAGTTCACCTGTAGAGGCGTCACAATAGACACCTGCACCCACCACCAGCCCAGGGGCATAACCTCAGTGGGTTTTAGTTCTAGTTTAAGAAGGGTCTCACATTCTGGTGGTTACTGCATGGACCCGTGTCCGCAGCAGGAGGAGGCAGGGTCAGCTGAGCTCACAGGTATTTGGAGGAACGCTGGGGAAGACGCAACTGCAAGTACCGTGCCTGATAACGGACCTCTGGAATCGGCTTTCCAAGAGATGCTGGAGAGGCAGCAAGAGACGGGGGAGCATCAGGCAGAGATGTTGGAGGCCCTGAACAGAGTGGCCCATGAGGCAGAGGATTTTGTTCGCCTGCTGGCTGTTGAAGTGGTGCTGACCTGTGCACACATGGAGGTCTCCATGGGGAGGGTGACGAACTCCGTGGAGAACCTGTTCCAGCAGATTCTGCTGGAGGTGCGGAAAGACCTGCACTCCATCACTGTAGCCATGGGTGACCTTCTGCAGTGGCTATGCAAGAGGGGGAAGGGGCACCCTCCAGGTGCTCTTTCTCCTCAAGGAGTCAAGCAGGGGCCCTCGGGCACTCAAAGGGAGGAGGAGCGGCTGTTATACACCCCTGGGACCTCCACTCAGGACTCTCTGAGCATGCCTGGCTGTAGTAATTATGGTTTTATTTAATGCGTAATGTACCTTTAAGAATAATACTTGTTAGGCAAGATCACAGGATCTGTAGTAACCAATAGGGGAGTAGGGTAGGCTACCTCAGCAGTCAGTGTAGAGATAGAGTTGGAGCTGAAAGCACACATGTAGTTGCTGCTGAGTATATTGTAAATAAAGTTATGTTTCCACTCAAGAAGTGGGGTGGGGAGGGTGTGCAGGCCTAGAGGAGGGTGGAGGAGGTTGGGGGTGGTAGGGGTAAGAGAGAGATTCAGTGGGGGTGGTGCAATGGGCGAGCTGGTATAGAGCAGAAGGGTGGGTAGGGCTATGTTGGAATGTGGGGTTGGGGTGGCGGAGAACTGGAAAATTGCGCCCATTGTTACGAATATGTAGTTGTGATTTTATAGATTTTGTAAACAAGCTATAGGGCAGGATTTTGAGTTTAGCATGCAGGCACGGCCGGTGGGCTCGGGAGCAGCCGGGAAATGTGCCGCTGCCCAGGATCGGCCCCTGACCGGGATTTCATGCTGGCTGGCAAATTAGCCATCGGCCAGTGTGAAGCGGGTGCTGATATGATCAGCACTGCCTGGGTTGGGGGCAGGAGGAGGGCGAGCGTTGAAGTCAGCGCAGGCGAGGGGGAGTGCTCACTGAAAGCTCCCTGAAGGCAGACAGCTGCCTCAGGGAGCTGAAGACTTCAAAAGTATCAAATAAAGAATTTTAAATCCGGAAAAAACATGTCACCGAAACACAAGCGGTCACCTGAGCATAGCCATTATAAAAATTCTGTGCATAGGTTTTGATTTTTTAACTTAATAATGGAAAACTCATCCCGCCCTTGGATGAGGTTTCCTAAAAAATGCAAAGGCCGCCTGGCCGATTTGCCCACCCACCAACAGTAACATTGGACAGGCAGTGAAAAATCTCACTTAATTGCGCTGTTAATGGGCTGAATAGCCCTCTTAATTGTCAGCTGCCTGACCTTTTACGACTGCAATGTTTGTCAAGCTTCTAGAAGGCTCCAAATAGATTGCAAATAGACATACCCAGGCATGTGAAAACCTTTGACATTCAATGCTTATTGAAGGGGTAACAGGAACTCATTGACGATGGCTTCCCTAGAGGTGTGGATAACTCTTTCCTTTCTCGCCAAACCTGGAAGAATAGAAGCCATTCAAGTTAATGGCTGAGGCATTTAAAAAGTTAATTACCTAAAAGAATGGATGGGACTATGCCCAGACCTGGGCTAACCCAATACCTAATATGGAAATATGATTTGACAGTTTTGGACAGTCTAAAGTTTGGCTGAGAACAGCCATTTTGTTCAGAACCCCAGGAAGAACTCGGAGAGACATCATCAGAGAGGGTTCTTGGCCAGGGAAGGGCAAAGCGGAAGGTATTCCAAAATCGCTTCATCCTCTGCAGCTGCCAATTGGAAAATCTGTGAAGGATCACCTTGGCTTATCTCCCTCTTCCTTGTGTTTTGAATTTTCTTCTCCTGCAACAGGGGAAAGAACAGGTCTATGAATGGGCGCAATGGCCTGTGTTCACCGATTGACGTAGTGCATTTGGTAAAGATGACTATCAGGGAGAAACATCAGCTTGCATAAGAATGAGACAGAGCGGCTGAGGATGGATGGATTGGGATATGAGGAAATGCATAAAAAGAGCACAGTAAGTGGATGTGAGGAGAGATGTTGTGGAGTAGACTTTACAAGGGAGAGTTAAGGGAGGGGGCAGTGATGTGCACAACAGGATCTAGGTGAATGTGAATAACTGTATGTGACTTTCCTGACTGACCTGGTTAGGTCATCGAAGCACTTTTTGCAGGAAACCAGGAGTGTTGCACAACACTCCTGCAGCCAACCTCCTAGACCACCACAGCATTCTTTGTAGCAGTGGCAGGTTTCTTCCTTGCATTTTTGGAGAAGAGTATCGCTCTCCGAATCTTCAATGCCACCAGCAGTGCATCATGCGAGATATCGGGAAAGCAAGACATAGCCTTTGAGTGTCCTGAGCCCATATTCTGAAACTCCTGCCTCTGTGCCAAATCCAAACTCTTCTAAATTCCATCTTCGAATTGACCCTTTAAATAGTGGAGTTGAGTTTGTGTCATGTGTATCCTCATCATGCCCATTACTGCACATATTGTACCAAACCCAAAACTAAAAGGATAATGAGGTGGCTGCATTAACATGCCACAGGCAATTCCTGAAGGCATTGCAAAGAAAAGCCACAAGGTTGGTTTTTAGGTCCAAGTTATGAAGGAAGAGTGAAAACACTAGCTTGTGTATGTTAATGATACTCTTTGAACCATAAGACCATAAGAAATAGGAGCAGAAATTAGGACATTCGGCCCATCGAGTCTGCTCCGCCATTCAATCATGGCTGATAAGTTTCTCAACCCCATTCTCCCGCCTTCTCCCCGTAACCTTTGATCTCCTTACCAATCAAGAACCTATCTATCTCGGTCTTAAATACACTCAATGACCTGGCCTCCACAGCCTTCTGTGGCAATGAATTCCATAGATTCACCACTCTCTGGCTAAAGAAGTTTCTCCTCATCTCTGTTCTAAAAGGTCTTCCTTTACTCTGAGGCTGTGCCCTCGGGTCCTAGTCTCTCCCACTAATGGAAACATCTTCCCCACGTCCACTCTATCCAGGCCTTTCAGTATTCTGTAAGTAATCATTTCTGGGAGGCATGTGCATGAAAATGGTGATGTGGATTAGATACCAGGAGGTAGCTGGTACTGGCGACACCATGCTGCAGCATGAATCAATACTTTCAGGAAAGATGGGGGAAAGCCAGATGGAATTTATTTCAAAAGGGTTAATGCCTCTACTAAAACAGAAAGGAATTTTGGCTGAATTATGTGAAGAATTTGTATCTTGTTATTAGACAGTGTAATTATAAGACTGTGGTGGGAATCTTCCAGTTCCAGCTCCCCCCATGGTGTGTTCTCTCGTGGTGGGGCCAGCGAGCCATTGAAATCCCCGTTCACACCAGTGGGACTGGAAGATCCCACTGGCGTGAGGGGTGGAAATTCCGGCCTATGGGTGGAATCGTCCCAGATGTGCACTAAGTGCAGTAGCGGGCGGGTAAAGCGATGTTTTACCCACTGGCCGCGATGATGGGCTTTAACGCCATATTGTCCCAAACCTGCCACATTACTTATGCGTTCCCAGGAAACACGGCGTTTCCATGCAGGCAGGCTCTCCTTCGCCCACCACGCCATCACCTCGCCACTTCATCACGCCAGGCACCATATTTAAAGTGCAGTTGGGCGCACACATTTCAGTGCTTCCAGCCCACGATTATTGCAAGGAAGATGTCCACGAAAGGCAAAAAGACTGAAGCCCCCAGGTTTAATGACGCGTCACTGGAATGCCATTTGGATGCCGTGGTGGCCCGCTGCGATGTCCTCTACCCCTGCTCTGGCCGCAGGATGGGCAGTGGCATCACCAATCCAGCTTGGCAGATGGTGGCAATGGTGGTCAGTGCCAATGCTGCACAGAAGAGATTGGCCATCTAATGCAGATAGAGGACGAATGAGCCCGTCCATGCAGCCAGGGTATAGTAACCATCTAGTACTCCAAACTTACACACTCAAGCCCATCACACATTCACTGGCATCTCACTCACTGCCAGCTCAAGGGACATCATCACCCATTCTCACACCCATTCTCCATCTGGCCTCATCTCCTCTGGGGACTGCCTCCTCAGCTCGAGGCCACTTGCACAGATCAACATGTGCCCCCACACACTCCCTGGGATACCCTCCTTCTCCAGTACAGCTCTCATCCTGCAGCCTCTTCCCTTGCCTGAGGCCATTTCTCCTGCTTCACCAAGCAGACCGTAGCCCTGCAGCCATTGAAAAGCCACCCACATATGGCTGATCTGGTAGGTAGAGACCTACCCGTGAGCCCACCTAAAAGTGATGTGGTGCTGCCTGTGAAGCCTGAAGCTGATGACTGCAAGTGCTGACCGAAAGAAGGTAGGTAAACAAATGTCAAAGTCCCAAGCGAATTGCAGCTCGCCAGGTGCCTGTCGCTTATGTGCTTGTGTGAAAATCCAGCGGAGGTGGGGATGAGCCCAGCAGGCAGGCCTTATAATGACATGCTGATGTATCACTATGATGTTCTCGGTGTCCAATGGCGGGCCATGTTTCCTGCTATCAGCGGGCTGAGAGGATGATCGCAAATTGGTTTCATGGCGTCGTGAAACCAATCGCGCCATATTGTCTGCTCACGCCACTGAACACGCATGACACTGGCGGGCATGGAAAATCCTGGCCTATGTTTCAGAAAAGTTTGCTACTTTCCTGCTTATATCTGTCTTTGGTTTAGTATTTCTCACTAAATAAGCAGGCCCAAAGATCGGCAGCACAGCAATTGTACATCCCATAACAAATGCAAAAAATTCTACTGTGCTGTGGCAGAACTGTACTGTGAAGGCAAGAGAAAGCACAACTATAAAAAAATGAAAAGTCCTTCAACGAATGAGTTAGTGAAGCTCTATTCAAACTATGACATACAGATCTGAAGGTTCTAGGTTCAGTTCCAGGTCTATAGCTGATCTGATCCCAGTTGGAGTGACAGTTCAGGAGCTATAATTGGTTGCAGTGACTGTAAACAAGCTATAATTGGCCATCTCACACCTGGGCTGGTAAAGCAGGGAGAAAAAATCAACCGGGTCTCCTGCTCCTAACTGATATCCAGTGAGTTCTGGCAAATGCATATGTGTAACTTCAGATGAGGGCAGTATCGAGTTAGACACTGATACCCCCTAACGGTTAACTGTTTCAACTCAGATATGAACAATAAGCATTTAATTAGAGAACCCAAGAATAACTGGTACCTGTGGCATAGCACTCTACTGAGACTTAACTTCCTCGGGAGAGTAAGCGGGAAGGTATTGGGAAAAACAATAAAAAACACCTAATGTCCAAAATCCAATAAGAATAAGAGAACCTAATGGTTGTCTTTATCAAGAGCTTATTAGGCCAGAACGTAATATGCTACAAAAGCCATCCCATATAACTCCTCTGCACTTTCTTCTTTCATCCTTCCCAGGTGTCCACAAAATTCCCTCCTCCTTGCCTTTTCCTCTATGGCATACCAAAAACTCTTCAAAGCCTCCAGTCCCGCCTATCCTAGTCTCACATTTCCCATGCTCTGTGCCTACCATATTCTTTTCTTTCTTATTGTAAAGCGTGCAGAGACAATTTTCTGCACAAGGAGTGCAAATTGTTATTCTTCTCTCTTAATGCCAAGATATTGTGCTACAAATATTTCTTTTCCTCTACATCTACATTATTTTGAAACGAGGGCAGGATTTTTACCTTGTCAGTCAGGCGGGCCCAGGAGTGGTCGTGTAATGGACTGCTGCCCGCAATCGGGCCCCGGCTGCGATTTCATGCTGGCTGGCCAATCAGCGGCCAGCCAGAGCGAAACATGCGCTGAAAACCTCAGTGTTGCTGGGGTGGGGGAGGGGGGGAGGAGGGCGAGCGCACAAGTCAGCGCATGCGCACGAGTGCGTTCAGTGATAGCTCCCTGAAGGTTCAGAGCTGCCTCAGGGAACTGAAGATTTTTAACATTAAAAAAAAAGTGTTCAAATAAAAGAAAGACATGTCCCCTCATGTGACTCTGACAAATTAGCGGGGACATGTTGAAAATGAGCTCTAAAAATTTTTGTTTTATTATTAATTAACATCGGAAACCTCATCCCGCCTGTGGATGAGGTTTCCTCAAAAATCCAAAGGCTGCTTAGCCTATTCGCCTGCCCGCCAGCCGTAAGGTAAGAGGGGTAGGGAAAAATTCTATTAAAGTAATTGATTAATGGGCTTAACAGCCCTCCACTGGTCAGCGGGTGCGCTGCTGACTCCCGTGCATGCCCACCAACCAAATTATCAAAGCGAGTGCACGATGTCATTAGGACGCTCTCCCGGCATCATTGTGCACTATTTTTCTCCCATTCAGGTCGGGCGCGCGTGTTCCCATCGAGGGAATAATTCTGTCCTAAGATTACTAGTCCATTCCAGTCTCTCCCAGTCTGAAAGTGTGTGCAGATTTTTGTCATTGTTGATGTAATTGCTTCTCTTGCATTTATGCGCTGAGCAAGAACATAACAGAAGCAAAAAGGAAAAGTTAAAAGAGGAAAGTACTGAAATGTTTTAATGTACAATTATTTGAGCTTGGGAGGGGGCAAATGATCAAAACTCTTTAATTTAAACAATTTATATGAGTTAAAACCTTCTGTTGCAGAGGTATTTGTTAAATAATAAAAGATGTAATGTAAACTGGTTCATGTGCTTTTTGTAACAGAGCTCAGGGAAACAGAAACCTTGGCTTGCTAAGAAAAATCCTAGTTTCGAAACAGTCTACTTATTCAATATTTGTAGTTGACAGTGTGTGCCTAGCCTTGATGAAGCAATGCTGAATAAAATTAGTTATTGCAACCAGACATGACTGATTTCACTTCTTTATTGTGACTGTGCTTAAGAGGAAAAAAGAGGTGCTCTAATAAGGGAAAGATACTAAAACTGCTGCAGGAACACAATGTGGAAACAGCTCCTTTCAAAGGGGAAAGCGAAAGCATGGAACTGCTTATGCCTCTTGGTCTATCCTTTCCCAAACAATCTTCAAGCTAATGAACCTCAAGCTATCTTCCAATCACTACACCCCGATTACCTAATCTAAGAGAAGATTTCCTTTGTATTTACAAAAAAAAAGGTTTATGACTTTGTAACATACATTGTACAGAAAGAACCCTCCCTCTTTTCTTTCTACTTTGACGGTAGAGCAAGCCTTTGGCTAAAAGGCATTCTGGCCTCTAAGCCAGAAGGTATAAGGCTACAGACAGTCCCAGCAAATGGAGACTGAAACACCTGCTCTGTATTCTGGTTGACATCCAGTAGGATACGTAGTGTATTGACAATTGCATTGTGCACTTTGTTCTCTTAGGACTACGATATCTTTATACCAGAAGAGGGAGTCTAGAAGGAGAATAAAGGAATCCATGCTTTAACAGTATGTGCCCTGAATGCTCAACCACTTTGGTTGCGTTTGTCATTCACCAACAAGCTTAACAACAAAGACCAATATCACCAGAAGGGTGCCGAGTATGCATACCAAAACAAAGGGGTGAGAGAATGTAGAATGTAGGGTTGGATGACTCAAATATACTTCTGTGATCGCCTTTGGACACAGCAACCAACCATTGGCTGCTCGGAAGTAAATGATCTCAGATACGGGAGCATCTGACTATGTCATGGGAGACAAAATGTTTAACAAGCTACAGAACTGCCCCATTCTCTGCAAAACAGGAATTATGGAATTTTCCTTTATTACAGTGACAATCCGCTGAAGGTTCTTAGGGCTTTTGAAACATCAGTTTCTTTCAAAGACACTAGAACAAATATTATAATCTTTGTCATATCTGGAGAATGTGACACACTTATCAATTTCTTCACAGCAACAGATCAGATCTGCACATAATTGCAGTTACATACACATGCCAACAACATCCTTGAATTGTATGCTAATCGCTTCACTGGTATCAGCTGCAGTAGACCCTAAAGTGCCCCCAGTCATGCATTAACAACAACGAATACAGTTTCATGTCAGAAATCAGGCCGGGAAGGAACTTCAGTACTTACTTGACCTTGACTTTATTGAGAAAGCTGGGAATGAGCCCAGCCCTTGAGTCTCACCCATACAAGTCATCAAGAGAATTAAGATCGAGAACCAGGTTAGAACCTGTGTTGATATATGGTCACCAAACCTAGCCATATAAGAAGAAAGGCACTTGAAAACAAAAACCAATCATAGAAAAAGTGAATGGTGCTAAACATATCGCTAAATTTGACCTCAATCCAGGCTACCATCAAATTGAGCTTGCAAAAGAATCAAGGTATCTTACAGTATTCTCCACTCACATTGAACTTTATCAATGCTCAACTTCGGAGTGAATTCAGTAGCTGAGGTATATCAGCAAATGATTCAGCCTGCGTTTCAAGGACTTGAAAGCACATTGAACATAAGTGATGACATTCTCATCTATTGTTGCACTGATAATGAACTCGAGACATGCCTAAATGCATGCATACAATGTCATGGAGGATGGAACTTCACCTTGAATAAAGACAAGTGCCTGTTCAATGAAAGCAGAATTAAATTATTTGGCCTTGTGTTCAGCAGTGAAGGAGTACCAGCTGATCCATGGAAAGTTGAAGCCATTGCAAATGTTGCGAATCCTATAAACGTGCAGGAAATCTGGACCCTGCCAGAACTCGCTTGCTGTAGTCACTTCATTCATCCTGTCCTTGCTATGTTGCCTGCTCCCTGTGTGATCTGATAAAAGAGACCACAAAGTTGCAGTGAACTAAACCACAGAAACAGACTGTACACCAGATCAAGCAACAGCTGTCAGCAAGTTGCACAAATGCCCATTTTGACCCTGGGAAAGCCACCCAATGAGTTGTGGATGCAAGCTAGGTGCAGTTCTCATGCAGAAAGAAAAGGACAGGTAACTCATTAATCGTAGTGATGGCAAGCAGATTGCTAATGCCTATAAAGCAACATTACTCGCAAACAGAGAAAGAAGTACTCTGAATCACATGGGGTATCTTACACTTTCATCGCTAATTGTATGGAAGCGAGTTTAAAGTAATAACCGACCATAGGCCACTAATAAGTTTGTGCAACAATCCACATAGCAAGCCACCTACTTGGATAGAGTGTTGGTTCCATGTTGAGTATCAGCCAGGCAAGCTCAACCCAATGGATTATCCTTCACAACATCCTTTGTCGACAGTTAGCTCTACTAGTTGTTAAGAAAAGGTTGCCAGGCAACCTGTTAACTACATAAACCTATACATGGTACCAAAGTTGCTCAAACTAGCTGACATTGAAACGACAACAATATGAGACATTGCAACTAAGTATGATGGCTATTGAATCACAAAACTGGAGAGACAAGATTGAGAGAGCGTTTACAAGTGAAATCGCTCACACACTACAAGGTCTTCACAATGTTTGAAATGAGCTCACCATTACAACCAAATCTGACCTTGTTACACAACAACTGCATTGTAATTCCACAATCATTGAGGGAATGTGTTGTCAATATAGCATCTGAAGGTCACCAAACAACTTGCTTTGTCAAAACCAAACAACTCCTTCAGGAAAAGGTGTGGTTCCCAGGAATAGACCACATGGTAGAGCATAAAATCGATCAGTGTTTGCTATGTCAAGCAACTACAGTGTCAAATCTTCATGATCTGCTCAACATGTCTGAGCTACCCTGCAGAGCTAATGATCAACATGCATATCACATCCCAGAAATGTTAGGGAACCAAGGGTCTAGTGAGAGGGAGGAATTGAAGAAAATCAGTATTAGTAAAAAAAATGGTGCTAGAGAAATTAATGGGGTTAAAGGCTGAAAAAGCCCCAGGGCCTGATGATCTACATCCCAGATCCCAGAGTATTAAAGGAAGTGGCCCTGAAAATATTGGATGTATTGGTGGTCATCTTCAAAACTCTATAGACTCTGGAGCAGTTCCTACAGATTGGAGGGTGGCAAATGTAACCCCACTATTTAAAAAAGGAAGGAGAGAAAAAGCAGAGAATTGCAGGCCAGTTAGCCTAACATCAGTCATGGGGAAAATGCTAGAGTCTATTATAAAAGATGTGGTAACAGAACACTCGGAAAGCATTAACAGATTTAGGCAAAGTCAGCATGGGTTTATGAAAGGGAAATCATGCTTAAATAATCTACTGGAGTTTTTTGAGGATGTAACTAGTAGAATAGATAAGGGAGAACCATTGGATGTGGTGTATCTGGATTTAAAACAGGCTTTTGATGAGGTCCCACATAAGAGGCTAATGGGCAAAATTAAAGTGCATGCGATTGGATGTAATTTACTGGCATGGATTGAGAATTGGTTGACTGGAAACAAAGAGTGGGAATAAATGGGTCTTTTTCTGGATGGCAGTCACTAGTGGTGTACTGCAGGGATCAGTGCTTGGGCCCCATGTATTCACAATATTTATAAATGACTTGGATGAGAAAACCAAATGCAATATTTCTAAGTTTGCTGACGACACAAAACTGGGCTGTGTTATGAGTTGTGAGGAGGATGCAAGGAGGCTTCAGGGCGATTTCAACAAGTTGCGTGTGTGGGAACATACATGGTAGATGCAGTATAACGTGGATAAATGTGAAGGTATATGCTTTGGTGTGAAAAACAGAAAGGCAGAGTGTTATTTAAAGTGTGATATATTGGGAAATATAGGTGTACAAAAGGATCTAGGTATTCTTGTACACCAGTCAATGAAAGTAAACAGGCAGGTGCAGCAAGCAATTAGGAAGGCAAGTGATATGTTGGCCTTCTTTGCAAGAGGATTTGAGTTCAGAAGTAGGGATGCCTTATTGCAGTTATGCAAGGCCTTGGTGAGACCACACCTGGAGTATTGCATGCAGTTTTGGTCTCCCTACCTAAGAAAGGATATACTTGCCATAGAGGGAGTGCAGCGCAGGTTCACTAGGCTGATACCGGGGATGGCAGGACTGTCGTATGAGGAGAGATTGGTTCTACTGGGCCTGTATTCACTAGAGTTTAGAAGAATGAGAGGGAATCTGATTGAAAGGTATAAAATTCTAAAAGTGCTAAGCAGACTAGATGCAGGGAGGATGTTTCCCCTGGTTGGGGATTCTAGAACCAGGGGCCACAGTCTCAGGATACAGGGCAGGCCATTTAGGACTGAGATGAGGAAAAATTTCTTTACTCAGAGGGTGGTCAACTTTTGGAATTCTCTACCACAGAAGGCTGTGAAGGCCGGGTCACTGAGTATATTCCATAAAGAAACTGATAATTTTTTGGATATTAGGGGCATCAAGGGGTATGAAAAGACAGTGGGAATATGGCATTGAGATAGAGGATCAGCCATGATTATATTGAATGGTCGAGCAGGCTGGAAGGGCCGAATGGCCTACTCCTGCTCCTAGTTTCTCTGTTAACATGAATGTGATAGGGAACGGAAGGATTGAATGAAAGTAAGTGTAGAGTGAAGCAAACAACACCTGATGATACCCAGCCATTTGTTGTGACCAGCACAAAAGGATCAATGATCACGGCTAAGCATGGTTCACAAATCATCATTCTTCAAAGCACTGAAAATGCCATTCGCAAGCATTGAATCCAATTTAGACTTCGATATCTCAGATGAAGAACATGCGTTAAATGAGACCACACCTGATTTCAGGGGTGATATCCTACTCATGAGAGAAGATGTCCATCATACTTAGGTGCTTATGCATCAAAGTGAACAAGTTAGTTGGTGAACATATCTTTCTTCTCATTGTTCATGACTGATTGCATTGTTAAATTAGTAGAAAAGTTAGAATGTGTGAAGTTGAACGTTCACAACGTTTTTAAGTTTATTGTTTACACTTTGGGAAGCAACCCATTTAAACACACTATGGGTGGAATTTTACACCAGTGGGATTTTACTGTCCCGCCGAAGTCAATGGAATTTTGAGCGGCTTGCCGCATTTTATGGCCCTGCCCCCGCTGTAATGGGGCCATAAAATTCCGCCCTATTCTCTCATTTAAAGGGAAGGGATGTAATGCTTTGAGAATTGCATTGTGTACTTTGTCCACCCAAGGCAAGTGGAGAAACTTAAACAATGCATGACCTAACTGAAAACAGAAGCTGAAATGGAAACAGAAAAGGGAAACAGAAAGGAAACTGACCCTCCCAGTAATGAAAGAAAAACTGAACCTGAGGTTTAGAAACCAAAACTTCAAGGCAGATTGAAACTGGTTGAGCTATATAAAGGGAAACAGAGCCATCCAAGTAGTAGTTGCAGGTTGGAACTGGTGTATGCAGTTTACAGCTCACTGAGAAAAGATAGCCAAAGTAAATGACAGTTACATAGACCATAAGACCATAAGACATAGGAGCAGAAATTAGGCCATTCGGCCCATCAAGTCTGCTCCGGCATTCAATTATGGCTGATAAGTTTCTCAACCCCATTCTCCCGCCTTCTCCCCAGAACCTTTGATCCCCTTACCAATCAAGAACCTATCTATCTCGATCTAAGACCTGCACTATAAGCAGAATAAAATACTCACTTAATGCGGGTGAGGCTTAATCTCAGTTTGAATTTTGTGAGGGAACAGAAGCTATAAAATTGCCAAATTTTAAACGAGTGGAAGAGTCTACAGGAGTCCCCATGCAGCACTGTGGCAAAGAAAGGAGATTAGCTTGGAAACATTGAAAAAGTAACCAGAACAAGGGAGTGAGGCAGCTGAGGAGAATTGAAAGAATCTCCAGGGGACTGTGGCATTCTTAATGTTGTTCCCTATGGAAATAACTTTAAGATATTGTGATGTGTAAGAGAATTCTTGGGGAAAGTAAGAAGTAAACCTAAGGATCTAGCACATGTGGATGTAAGTTATAGTGTTAACTTAATCATTTTTCCTTTGTTCTATATTCAATAAAGTTTGTGATTTTGTTTAAAAATCATGAAATCTTTAGCATAGTTCTATTAGTTAAAATGGGATGTTTGGATTTCTCTTTAATTGTTGACGGTCCCTAACCGGATAGTAACTATGTTTGAACAGCAGGTCAAGTTCTGATTCTGAACGCTTCTTACTGAATCTTAGGCTGGAATTTTCCAATCCTGTCAGCATCGGGCATCATGGAAGTGGGGGTGGTGGGGGGAACAATATGGCAAAAAGGCCAAAAATTAATTTTACGCCATTGTGAAACCAGTTTGCGATTGTCCGCTCCAGCCGTCAATGGCCGGCTGTATTTCCCCACTGCCGTGGGTCGGGAACGTCATTTTAATACACTTGCATCTAACTATAAGCCCTGCCTGCCAGAATCATCCCCTGCAAGTTGGATCATCCGGGCACGTCGGCGTGTTTCACAACTGTACATAAGCGGCATGCACCTGGCTACCTGAACTTGAAGGGGAACTTGGGGGCGAGTGCACACAACCTTGCAAAGTGCTCGTGGGCATCGCCCAGAGGACATCAAGGAAGGGGCGCTGTGCATTGGGTGGGGGGCACAGGCGAGTCGCTTTTTCCTGGCTGGCTTTCAGTGGGGTGCCGGGGCAAGGGCTCCAATGTGGGTCAGACTGCGGGAGGACAGGGGAGGATGGTTGGGGACAAGGCAGCTCAGTGAAGGAAATACTCAAGCACATTCTGGGTGCTGGGGGCAGCTGGGGGCAAGGCAGCATAGACTGAAGGAAATATTCAAGGTTGTGCCGGGTGGGGGGGGTGGTGTGGTGTTAGGGAGGGAGGGAGGTGGGGGAGGTGGGGACGGTGGGGGGTGGTGAGGGAAGTGGCCACGGACTTAGAAAATCTTGTGAAAAGTGAACATCCTTTCACAGCTGAGACCGTTCAGCTGCAGCTCCATTGACATGCTTGGAGTCGGGCCTCTAAAACTTTTCTGCCCACTCACGCAACACGAAAGCGTGAAAGTGCCACCAACTGCTCCAGAACTTTTCAATCCTTGGGCGCAGACTGTAAATTAATGAGCATTTTAGGGGACAGAAGAGCAATTGGCTGACTGGGCAAGTTCTACAATCCCCTTGTGAAAGGTGGTCATGGCACAGTCAGTGGTGGAGGCGCTCACAACCCCTTACAATGTCTTTATTAAGGTTCGGACCAGTATCCATTATGGTTCAAGCTAACAGTGCAGCCTTGCAGTGCGGGTTAGGAGAATGCCTGTGCCTGAGCTGAGAGCACAGCATGCAGTCCAGTGGGCAAAGCTGCAGCCAATTGGTGAAGTGGAGTGGGGCGGAGGTGAGTGGGTTTTTGGACATAGAATGAGTGCACTACACAATCTCCATCCAAGTGATGGCCAGCACACTCCTGCATGCATGAAGAGGTCTTCAGACTTAACCAAGAGAAGTTCTTAGTACACCTATGCTTAACCCACACATCTCTCTCTTTGATCCTGCAGGAGGAGCATGGTGATTTAATGGTATGCCTCATGGCTTGCAGCAACCAGAGAAGAAGAGAGCTGTATAGATGACTGGCTCAGCAAAGGGGGGAGAACCTCCCTCAAGATGAAGAGGCGGCAGGGCCTGCTGCGCAAGCAGTTGTAGGTCACAGTGAACTGTCGTTTGTAGGTGCCTTGCTAGACGCAGAGTCTATAGATGGCGTTTTTCATTCCTGCAGATGACCAAAAACCATCCACTGCCAGTGGCTGTCAAAGTGACCACGACTCTCAATGTTTATGCTAGTGGCTCCTTCCAGGGCTCCACTGGTGACGTGTGCAGGATTTCACAAGCCTCCATGCCCAAGTGTATCCAGGAGGTCACGGACGCTATCTTCGTGAAGGCACAGAACTTTATGCATTTCTCCTGGGATCAGAAAAGCCAGGAAGCAAGAGCGCTGGGATTTGTGCATATCTCTGATTTTCCACAGGTGCAGTGTACCATCAACTGCGCTCATGTGGCACTTAGATCTCCATTGGCAATAAGCAGTCAACTACATTAGCTGCAAGGGCTTCCACTCGCTGAACGTTCGTTTGGTGTGCAACCACCACAAACGCATCCTTCAGGTCTGCATACGATTCACAGGGAGCGACCAAGACTCCTACATCCTTAGCAGGTCTCAGAGCCCTGACATTATACAGGGAGGCCCCAGGGTTAGCTCTTCATCATCCACAGAGGGTGTGGCTGATGAAGCCCATGCGGCGGCCTCAGGCTGCAGCAAAGCGATGGTATAACGAGCCTCATACTGCAACCCAGACTTTGGTGGAATCCAGTGGTGCGCTGCAATGCAGTCCCTATAGGGTGTTGCACATCATTGTCACTTGCTGTGCTCTACGCAACCTGGTGCTGCAACGGGGTTGGTGGGGGGGGAAGACCTGACTGAGAAGAATATGGAGGAGCTGCATGCATCCTCCAATGAGAAGGACGTCGAAGGGGATAACGATGATGAGATCCTCAAAGGCGAGGTTGCTGGCGATGACGCCATGACACTGGCCAGACAAGGTAGTGTTATGGCACAGCCGATGGTAAATACTGAGCTGCTCAAATCCCAAAGGGAAAGTTGAAACAACTGCCAAAACTGTTTTGTAATTTGTATATATTTCAAGACGTAGGCTTTAAATTCAGCAAAAAGAAGGCCGTCAAGTCTTATAGGTTTCTTACAAAACTAAATTAAACATTTATTAATAGAAGAAATGACCTTAAGCGCATACCTAGATCTATAAGTTACTACTATGATAACTTCTAAATCCCCTAATTAATCTAATCCCAGTTACAACTCGGTTCGTAAAACACATAGATTTAAATAGACCCAGGCAAAGCACACACTCTGGACAGTCAAATTCAAAATGAGTTTTCTCAGCTTCAGTTCCTTGTAGGCAGCAGCTTGAGGCTTAGATGCTGGAGGCTTCACACTTATGTTAGATTTTAGAATGCCTGCTTTTATACACAACATTCTCTCCTTTATTTATATTTTCCCCTTTGAGTCCAAATTCCTATTGTTTCACTAAGATAAAAGCAAAAAACTGTGAATGCTGGAAATCCAAAACAGAAATAAAAATACCTGGAAGAACTCAGCAGGTCTGGCAGCATCTGTGGAGAGGAACACAGTTAATGTTTCGAGTCCGTATGACTCTTCAACAGAACTAAGGAAAAATAGAAAAGAGGTGAAATATAAGCTGGTTTAAGTGGGGGGACAGGTAGAGCTGGATAGAGGGCCAGTGATAGGTGGAGATAGCCAAAAGATGTCATAGACAAAAGCGCAAAGAGGTGTTGAAGGTGGTGATATTATCTAAGGAATGTGCTAATAGGTGACATTAAGGATAGAAAGCAGGACAAGCAAGGTACAGATAGCCCTCGTGGGTGTGGGGTGGGGGGAAGGGATCGAAACAGGCTAAAAGGTAGAGATAAAACAATGGATGGAAATACATTTAAAAATAATGGAAATAGGTGGGAAAAGAAAAATCTATATTAATTATTGGAAAAAAGGGGGATCGGAAAGGGGGTGAGGAAGGAGGAGAGAGTTCATGATCTAAAATTGTTGAACTCAATATTCAGTCCGGAAGGCTGTAAAGTGCCTAGTCGGAAGATGAGGTGCTGTTCTTCCAGTTTGCGTTGAGTTTCACTGGAACATTGCAGCAGGCCAAGGACAGACATGTGGGCATGAGAGCAGGGTGGAGTGTTGAAATGGCAAGCGACAGGGAGGTGTGGGTCATGCTTGCAAGCCGCGGGAGTTGGCCCGGCACGTCAACACATAAAATGACACGGGACGACGTCGGGTGTGGGTCTTGACATAATCGTGCTGTCTTGCAGTGTTTCGTTGGGCAGGCGTGCACCGGAGTTGGCTGCGCACCCGCCGATATTTAAGCAGCCTATTAAGGCCATAAAGGAAGTAATTAATGTAATTGTTAATGCTGCCTGTCTAACCTTAAGGTTGGCGGGCAGGCGAAAAGGCCAAGCGGCCTTCACGTTTTTTAGGAAACCTCATCCACGAGCGGGATGAGATTTCCTAAAGCTTTTATTAATTAAATGAACATTTTTTCCAAAATATAAAAAACATGTCCCATCTCATGTGACATAGTCACATGAAGGAACATGTGTAGTTAAATTTTCCAACCATTTATTTATTTATTTCAAAAGCCTTTCAATCTCACTGAGGCACGGAGTTGTCTCGGGGAGATTGAAGCACTTTCTTTCGTGCGCATGTGCAAAAGAGCGCTGGCCCCGACTCTTTCCCCTCCCCCCGCCCGCAAGGTAGCGCTGAGTACTATGCCTCATGTCTTGTGCTGGGCGGGCCTTAAATGACCTGCCTGTATAAAATGGCGGCACGGAGCTGATCGCGGGCGGCGGGGTTCCGTGACCGCCCCTGCCCACTCCCGCTGAGCCCGCCCGCCGACTGAAAAATTCAGGCCACTGTTTCTTAACTTCTCCTGGCTAGGTGTAACATTTCACCCCTCTTTTGAATTCAATCTAGTCTGTTTATTTAAAAATGCAAAAGCTCCCTTCACACCTCACATTCTAAAACTTACCCCATGTTTACCTTTTTAAAATTTCAAACATAGCTTATCTTCTTATACATCAAAGCCTTCAGAACAGCTACCTTTAATTCAATTAAGTCACATGCACACACACACACACACACACACACATATTGACACAGACCCCACTATTGCTCTATTTTACATTAAATTTCAATAACATTATGAAAATTATTATGTCTTCCTGACAGCAGGCGCACTCGGGAGGCCCCCATAGCCACAAAGTTTATTGAGGATAATGTCGAGATGCGGTGAGGACAGTCCTGACATCCTCACCTTGCGTCTGTGAACACTTGACTTCTGTGTGGCTGATGACAGTGCACATACCCTCAGTGCTCAGGCTCATGTCATGGAGATACAGCAGAGACCCTAATAGTCACTAGATTCCAGGAGGATGATGACGACATGCAGTGAGGATACCCCATAGATCTCCACATAGCCTCTGTGAATTTCTGACTCCTGCCTCGTTGGGGGCAGCTTGCTTACACTCTGCGATAAGCTTCATATCATGGAGACACAGCTGTGAAACCTTAAATGCACTTGATCCTTTGTCAGCCTTCAGCACCCATTCCCTTCAGGAGCACACCATCACCGTTCTCAGGCGCAGAAGAGATGGACAGAGGGGCAACCCCACCTCAAAGGTGTTGAGAATGACGGAACTCTGTGATGCTTGTCCATGACATCCTGGCAGCAATGACAAGCACCACTGAGGTGCAGGCATCAGTCATGTGTCAGTGAGTGTGAAGCCAGACCATCACTTTGATCTGAAAGTTACACACTGCACAGGGAAGAGGCCCTGGACTGAGATACCTGCCTTTATCTTGTGCAGGAACCAAGGTTCCACATCTGAGTGACACAAACACTGCTCGTCATAACAAGAAGCCATAGGCAAGGAGACATTCTTGGGAGTTTAGTTACAATAGTGAATATTATGTACAAATGATTCACATGCATGCCCATGTTGTGCAACTACATCTTCTTAATCTTCCTAACCCTGCCGCCACGTCTTGGTGCTCCCCAACAACCATAGCCTGCAATTGCTACACCCTGTCTGTGATGACCTTGGTGGGTTTCCTCTGGAGGGCCAAGATCTGGGGGGCCCCGGTCTGCTTTTGGGGTTCTGCTTTGTGGCAGTGACACCCTCCTCGGCCTGCGGAACTGGAGCTGCTGAGGTGACAGGATAAGGGGATTCAGATGGGCTGGACACTCTTGGAGTCACCTGGGTGGGTGGCCTGGGGTGTGCAGCTGCTGGTCCGCCTCTCTATGGGTGCCCAAGGGCCCCTAGCTGACTCCCTGAAGAGAAGAGGAAGCTGGAGCTGCCCCACGTCCCTCTCATGTTGACACCATTGGAGGCCAACTATGGCTTCAGCGGTGGAGTTCAGCAGTACAGGACCAATGTCTTGGAGCAAGGTCTCCATGGTGGCCGCCATTTTACCAGTGTTGACCTTGGTGCTTTGGCATGCCGGCGCTATCACCTCAGCCTGAAGGCGGAAAGACTCCTCCATCAAGCCTTGCAATCTGAGGAGTGCAGCGGACATCCCTTCCTGATGTTCCCGAACTTGCCTTTGCAGCTCCAGCAACTGAGGTGTGACTGAGTCCAGAGGCTTGTCATCTGACTCAGACTCAGCAGATTTCTGGCCTCCAGCAGTCCTCCGAGTGCCAGCAACCTGGGAAGTCCCTGCTGCTGCCTGCTGTGGATCAGACAGTGTGATGCGCTCAACAGATTGTGATCCCGAGGCTACTGTTAAGCTAGATCCCACCGAGGTGTGTGTCTCTGTGCTGGTGGAGGGTGTGGGTGAGCGCTGTGATGGGTCTTCAATGTGGATGCCGTCAGATTCCTTTTCCCAGATGTCCCTGCGAAAGCAAGCAGAGATAATAAATGCGGAACAGGTGAACTCACTCACAGCATGGTTGTCCGATGGATGTTGCACTGCTGGATCCTCACTTGGTTGTGCACTGCCGACCTCACTGTCAGCACAGGACTGGTCCAGATCATCACTGACTAGCTGGATGCCTCTATTTTCAAAGTCTGTGAGGACCTTGATGTCAGGCATTCCTCCACTAGTTTGTGACCCCTCTCTTTTGTTGTGTGGCAGCTTGTCATGCATGAAGACAGATGGAGAGGGTGTGAGCAGGATGCCTGTCGGACCAGATGAGAAGGATGCCTGGCATATGTGGATGGTGAGTGGTGCCCTGGAAAGGATGAGGACAAGATCCACAGGGCAGATGACGGTGTTTGTGAGAGAGTGAATGGTGATGGCCCATAAACTGGCAGCGAGAGAGATCCCTGTGGATGTGTGATGGGTCTGTGAGTGTGTGAGCTGAGAGTGATGAGAAGAGCTTACTCTGGCAGAATGAGGAGATCATTCTTCCCCTTTCAGCACTGGGTGGCTGTTCTCTTTTGCAGGGCGTTGGTGCTGACAACCACTGCCACCGCCTCCCATGCCGGATTGGTGACCTTGCTTCTGGTCTTCGCCCATAGTCGGGGAGGTGGGGGGAAGAGGGGTTGGTAGAGGCCTTCACGGCGGGTCTCCACTGCTTCCAATACGTGCCCGAGGGAGGCATCGCTAAATTTGGGGGCAGTATGTTTCCTCCCTTTGGCAGCCATGGCTTTGCAGCAGTTTCATATCCCTTCGAGAATTCTAGCTCTGTGCAGGGACCCCCCTTTTAAATATGGTGCCTGGATTACTGACGGCCTTAGGTGATGACGGTGCGGGTGAATCAGAGGCCACCCCACCAGTGATCCAGCTTGTTTCCCAGGCTTCATTATTAATGAAGCAGGACGTGCCGGGAATGGGACAATATGGCACGAAAAGCCGCCATTATGGCTGGTGGGTTAAACATCAGTGACCCTGCCTGCTACCGCACTTCGTGCAAATCTGGGATGATTCCGCTCTTCGTATTTCGTCCCAAAAGCTTTACAGGATACACAAATCCAATCGAGGAGGCGTCGGTGTGGGACTCCATCCCCCTAGTCAAGGACTAACAGCAGGTACAAAGGTGGTTACAACCATGGAAAGATAATTCACCTTGTGGCTTGTTAGTTGGTTAATCAACCTTCAAATCCTTCCACTCTACAAAAACAGCAACCTTAATGAGTGCCCTGCTCTATGCTTTACCTCTTCCTCTTGGCTTCTCAACAATAATGTGCAGCTTCTTGTTAATTTTTCCCCAGTTATTTGTTGTGTTCTTATCGAACGGTAAAAGATGTATTTTATTTGCAACAGTTAATGCAATGAGACAAAATCAGAATTCTTTAAATTTGAAACGTTAAATGATATTCAGGAGAAAGTTGGTGCTTCCTTCTTGGAATGTCATTTCTAGCTGCTGTAAAGTTTTTGAAGAGATTTTTCAAAGCTGGTTGAACTTTCGCATCTCCATTAGATCTGTCAGATGTGTACTTACATTTTTTAAAAGACCCTCCTCCCTCCCCTTCTGTGCACACTCTTCTATAAACCTTCCTGGCTTTGTGACTTAAGTAGTTTGCTATTGCTGGCTCCAAATGAATTCTCAAGTGTCATAAGTTTCTTGTCAACAAGAAATACACAACATGAAATATTACATATTATGGAAAATTTGGTTTGTTAAAGAGAAATCTCAAGTAAGATGTGACCACACACAAATAGAATGTTAAGTGCTAAGTTTAAATATACTGTTTAATATATAAGTGGATTACTTATTTATTTGATCCTATTCTGCATGTTATGTGTATGAGAATAATGGATACCTCGGCTCTGTTATTTCATCTTGGGATTCAGATGATTCATAAACTACAAAAGCATTTGCAGATTGCAATTTTCCTCCAAGGAATTTTATGGAAGGCAGTTTTGTATTATTTTTGTTCCTTTTTTTGTCAGTGATGAATTTGACAGCAGACATAAATGTCATGCTGTTACGAGTAACTAATATATGATGACATCCATACTGAAGGATTAATGATTGTGACATTATTCACTGCAAGTTTATTG
Organism: Cetorhinus maximus; assembly: GCF_964194155.1. NCBI lineage: Eukaryota > Metazoa > Chordata > Chondrichthyes > Lamniformes > Cetorhinidae > Cetorhinus > Cetorhinus maximus. Next base: position 48,313,598 of record NC_135884.1, on the reverse strand, counting down.
ATTGACAACCAACAGTTTGTTACTGGGAAGTAACATTGTTAGCATATATTATTTTAACAAATTATCCTTAAATCTGTATTCTTGTACTGCATAAGCATGAAGCAAATAAAAACAAACATGATTCAGAGCTGCCATCATCTTCAAGGTCAAATATTGCTGTTACAAATACTGTTAAAGTCACTAATGAATACATTTAGCCTCTAGAGTCATTCTGCTCCATACAAAGACCACATAACATCTGTTCTTAAATACAGCTTCTCTGGGAAATATTGACATAGGCCTCAGGCTTTCACCTGTACACCTCCCCCCTGCTGTCCCATGTCCAGATGGCATATTTGTACCTCATGCTTAGTACACAGGCCCAAATGTAGCCTGCTGGTTAGTCTTCAGGCAAGAATGTGATGTTATTATGCCTCCCTGTCTCCATTGAATTCAGATGCATCTTTAAGCAAAGAGACAATTCAAATGATCTTCGGGAATTATGAAAATACAAAAGCAGCAAGTTCGTATTTTCTTACTTACATTACCCCGCCATGTAATTGGCGGGTTGAACCTTTGCATTATTAAGGACCGTAGGAAATACTGAAGGTTTCTGTTCAGCTAGACAATTCCAGATTAAGTCATTCAAATATGATTAATATAATGTTGATATAAAATCCAAATGCAACTGGTGTGTTTAGCAATGCAGAGTAAATTTTGTTTTATGCACGATGGCATGGAATCAGGGATCAGTAATGATTATTTGGAATGATCATATGATTGGTTGGGTACTGCTGATGCTGATGGAATGACTAGGGGTGGCATATTATCGGGTAAGCAGCTTCTAGGCAAGTTTATCAGCCAAAGTGCATAAAACACCATTTTGTGGTCAGGGCATTTTTTTACACGATCCCTACGTAAAGACTTTGAAATATAAATTACTTGCTGCTGCCATTTCATGTGTTCCAATTCAGGAATGTGTTGAATTCTATCAGCAAGCATTGAAAATGGCACTGAAAGTAGCAATGCGCTGATGCATAAAACTTGAGATAGAAACTTTGCAGTCCAAGGCTAAATCCTTATTTAGCTTCCACATGAACAAGTCAACATTAGACTTTTTTCCATGTTGCAGGTTTGCCCAAAATGCAGACTTGTACTAATGGCACACAAGGAATCATCAAATTGATACAGTATAGAAGTAGGCCATTTTGCCTTTTATATTCTTGCTGGCACTCTGCAAATGCTACTCAGTTAGTCCCATTTCACTGCCCTTTCCCCTTAGTCCTGCAATTTTTTTCTCTTCAGGTCCTTATATAATTACATTTGAAAGCTCTGAGTTTATTTGTTTCCACCACAGTCTCAGGCAGTGCATTCCAGATCCTAACCACTCATTCCAAAGAAAGGTTTTTCCCCATCTTGGTTCTTTTGCCAATCATCTTAAATTGGTGTCCTCTGGTTCTTGACCTTCCTGCCAACTGGAACAATTTCTCCCTATCCATTCTGTTTAGACCCCTCAAAATTTTAAACACTTCAATCAAATCTCCTCTCAACCTTCTCTTCCCCAAGGAGAACTACCCTAGCTTCTCCAACTTATTCACATAACTGAAATCCCTCATCCCTGACATCATTCTTGTATATCTTTTCTGCACCCTCTATGGTTGCTACCTATGCTTCCTAAAATGGAAATACTCAAAATTGGACAGAATACTCCAGTTGAGGCTGAACCAATGTTTTATAAAGGTTAATCATAACTTCCTTGCTTTTGTACTGTCTGTCTCTATTTTATAAAGCTTAGGATCCCATATGCCTTAATAACCACTTTCTCAACCTGTCCTGCCACCTTCAAAGATCTGTGCACTTATATCCCCAGGTCTCTCTGTTCTTTCATCCCCGTTAGAATTATACCCTTTATTTTATATTACCTCTCCTCGTTCTTCCTACCAAAATGTACCACTTCACATTTTTCTGTGTTAAATTTTATCTGCCATGTGTCTGCCCATTCCACCAGGCTGTCTATGTCCTCTTGAAGTCCATCACTATTTCCCTCACAATTTGCAATACTTCCAGGTTTTGTGTCATCTAAAAATGTTTAAATTTTGCCCTGCACACCCAAGTCTAGGTCATTAATATATATCAAGAAAAGCATGGGGGCATATTGCTTCCTAGCCCCAATTCTGTCATCTTCATGAACAGAAAGCGATTCATTTCCATTAATGCATAATTGGTCTGTGACCATAGGCATAAAATTATGCACATGAAGGTCTGCTTTGATGGCTGCAGTCATGGTTGTTTCATTTTACAATAAAATATGGTGCTACTGTTATTGAAATGGCATGGAAATTAGATCATTCTCTTCAGACACAAAAGAAAATGAGACACCCATGGCTACTAGGATCATGGCAAAAAGGACTATTTGAATGTTACCATAAATTTTCTGATGTTTGGATTAACCTGAAAGAGGCTTTGCAATACAGCTCTGCCAAAACTTCAAAGATTGCTATACTCTTCTAACTGTTGCAGAAGTCTGCTATTGAAAGAGAAATGGGCAGGTGACAGAGAAAGACTAGTTATGACTACATTAACCAAGGCTGAAGTCTGCTCAATCCCATTTGCAGTCAAGCTAAGTCATAAGGCAGAATATCATCAGTAAGAGCATCAGTGCCTTTGCTGCCCAATTTACAAATATTAATGCCAACATGTGCACAATAAAATGGACCAATCTATTATTCTAATTATAGTCCTCCAACCTACAACATCAGCTATTATAATCTCAAATCTATTCCCCCACTGCTATCTTATTTTGTTCCCTCCCAAATGAACAGTCAATTGAAATAAAACCCATCCATTTTATTCTATCCCAAACTGTATGTGGCATGTGGGTCCGAACCTCTTAACTTTCGTGCTGCCCATTGTGAAAGTTTATGGTGTGTGTCCTCTATTCCCTCGTGTAGGTGCTCCATTCAGATGATTCCCAAGTGGCTGTTGGTGATCAGTCCATGCCTCCTGGGAGTGGTCTAGTTCTTTCCCTTGTTGGGTCCTAATATAGATCTTCAACTGCTTGCTGTGGTAGTTGCCTGGTTGTGCATGCTATCTGGCATAACATGAGATGGATGCATGGGTAAAACAGATGTGTCATCGCACTGAGATATAAGTCAATCACCTCCACTAACGTTTACCATCCCCCTACTATTAAACATCCATTTAAACACCATGTGGGGAGCAGACTGCTCGGCAACCATGAGTTCAGCGATCCTACAGTATATTGAAGCTTGATTGTATATTCAAGCTCAAGGTGTACAGCCAGATTCAAAGCATTCAGAACAAAAACTCTACATGGACTCAGAACCTGTGTCATTGAAGCCTCCACTGCAGATTGTTCTGGAATAGTTACTTTATTCATGGCAATCTTCCTAAGGCAATTATATATCACTGCACAGAAGAAGCTTGAGTGGCTAAGTGGCCTACCTCTGTTTCTATGTTTCACCTAGTAAAAGTAGACAAGCGTGGGCTCTCTTACCTTACCAATCCTCATCAGTCCAGAAGAGTTCTTTTGCAATTCTGTCTGTGGTCAATAGACATGGGAGATTGCATTGACTGCATTGTCAGCTCTACCCAAGCATTTTAACTCTGGCCCATGATCAGAGATTACCCCTCTGTTCCAGAGAGAACAATCCTCCTTTCCTCATCTTGACAAGTAGCACCTCCAATTAAGGAATAGTCTTGCTCCTTTCCACCCTTGCTGCTATAATCAAGTGGTAACAGGGAAACATTTGATTTCCACCATATGCAACCATTGCAAGCAACCGGCCTTAAAGAAATGTTGGCTTGTCAGGTGTCCCATCCTTGCACATCTGCCAAACTGTGAAGATGAGGAAGTTGAGCTGACTTTGCTGCTTGTGTATAGTGAATACAAATCACAGTGGTTCCACTGCCTTGGTAATGAGGCTGAATAGATGACCCTTACTATAGACCAGAGTGTTTGTATTGAGTATGGTGGAACATTGTTAGTTATTATGTACTTTCATAGCTATGTTTTGTGTGCAGTGTGAACAGGGAATGTTGGCAAGTTATTCAACAGTGTGAACATTATGGTTGGATTTCGGAGGTAAGACATTTGACTGACTCATTAGCCCAGGGTAGCTGATTGGAGAATCCTTGTACTGTCTTAGCTGGAAGCCACAGAAATAAATATATACAACACAGTTGTTGACATTTAATTTAAAAAATGATGATTTGGAGCATTCTGTTTTATTAATAAGACTTTCTTATCTATCATGATATTTACAATGGTGGAAATTTACTAATGTAATCTGATTTTAATCTGTGCTATTTTCTACGGTGTGCCTGACTTTGCCTGAATATTATTCAAAGCTTCATTGGATTATTATACATATTAACTGAATTATTATTAGACATGAAAAATATTATTGACCAAAATCAACACTTAAATATTCCAAAAATGACCACAAACCATTTCTTAAACATTGTTTGCAATAGCACTTTCTTGGCACCCTCCTGAAATGAGTTTTTTGAAACCACTTAGCCCCAGCCATGAAGATCACAGAAAAAAAAATTGAGAAATGTGACCTGCATTCAATATTTAAAGAAATGCGTCCAAATCAGATCCACTTATGTGCCTATGCAAGGATAACATGATTGATAGGCTAATGTGTGAGCAATACTGAAATAAAAAGTGTTCGCTTAAAGTCACTCAGCAACCTTGCTATTTTAATATCACCAAGACTAAATATAATCAACTTAAGATTAGTGCTGGAGCTAATTTTGGAGAATCCTGGAGCTATTAGGTTCCCTTTGCCATGAATCATTGTCTGAGCTGACAGGGTAGGCAGATGGGCCCTAACACTCATTTAGCCGGTGCTAAGATGGGTATGGAAACAGTTGTGGTCAACTGACCTCCCAATTATACCTTTCTCCATCCCTCCCTCTGAGAAATTACTCTTCATCTCATGACTCCCAGCTCAGATTTGGAATCCTGCGGACAAACTGCAGGTGCAACACATGTCCTACAATAGAAAAATGTAGTGCATTAGGTACTCCAGAAAACTGAACAAACAGGCTACTTTGTGTGTCAGAGAAAATTATTTATATATCCAAAGTATATTACTGTGAAAAAATGAATTCAATGTAAATTGGGAAGAGGTATTTAAATCAACAGAGGGAGACACAAATTTATTTGGACCAATTGGAATAGAGAATATATAAAAACTCTCTGGACCTGGGCCTGAGAGGTATGATGTGCCCTTAGTTCCAACACTGTTTATCAGTCAATAACTAATTACCCTCTCAGGTCCTAGAAATGTTCCTGGCAAAGTCCCAGTTTACACAGCTAATGATCAAAATTGTTCCCAGAACTGTTTATGGAAAGTTGCCAAATCCCTGTGATAATTGAGACTAATATTATGCCTCTTCAGAAATATTCTAAACATAAGGCATCACAACAGACATGCTTTCAAACTCACGTACTGAATCTTTTAATTGTGTGAAATTAGATCATGTTAAATGGTTAAAGATTCATTTCAAATCCATCATATCTCAAATCTAAACAATATTCTTCCCACTGCACAACAGTTAACTGTAAAAGTAGACATTGGCTCTTCGGACAAATAAAGAATGAGTTCCTGCAATGTGTCTGTTTTTAAGAGCTCTGGAAGGATAAAATATTATTTGAATATTTCAGTGTTTTCATGCTGTTGAATTCACTTGGCGGAACTACATAATATGGGCACAATATTTTAAGAGGAACCATGTGTTGTTTATATTTGTTACTAATGCTTTAAGAGTTCCCAAAGCAAACAGGATATTGCTATTTTCTAAAAAGCAGCAGTTTACAAAAGTTACCACATGTGAAATGCAGGTGCTGCCCTGTTAAGAATCCCTTTCCATTGCCAAATGGGCTGCTGAGATTGCATACAGAGCAAAGTTTGTGAAACTGTTGAGACATCTTTAAACAAACAATCTATTGCACATTCTGAATTCAATACCTATATATTATAATCACCAATCATTTGCATTTTAAAGGAGTGAAAGCTGATTTATTAAAATATCCAATCTAAAGTGCAAAAAATGTAAATTTTAGAAATAAATTTTCGAACTAGAAAATAACGCTTAATCTCCATCAATTTAAGGTTCAGCTGGGGTTCAAATGTTAACAGGAGAATAGAAGGATATACCATATCTTTCATTACCTGTACAGCCTAAGTGGTGTAGATCATGTATATATTGCAATTTCCTGCCTAAGATACTGTGTCAATGCTAACACTATACATTATGCCACTATAATATTGCTGGATTATTTTGACTTCACTGCTTCTTCTTTACTGAATTTTTCATGGTCTATTAGTTATTCAGAAGTAGGAAGGCAATTTACCTTTGAACGTTCCACTGTAGCCAGGAAAATGGACAAACTGGTTATGGGCATGAAAAAGCACCACTGTACAAATAAAGCAACCTGCAGATAGATCACGGGCACTATATGGCTGTTGAGCTAAATGGTGTTTTGTGAACTGCCCACACAAAACTGTAGGGCAGTTAGTGGATGGTTAGTTTTTCATGAAGGCACACTACTTCTATAGTCTCCCACTAAGCTGCCTGATCATTGTCCTTTACTTCTTGTAAGCAGTTAAACTGGTGCAGCTGTGGTTTTCAGACTGTCAAATCACCCAGGGCATACAGGTCTAAGCTGAGAAATTGTGAAGGATTCACAAGGAATGTATAATACATGTGAAGACAGTTCAGAGTCCCCATTGCAGTGATTTTACAATGGAAAACACCAGTGAACATTGTATAGTCTAGCCAGTGCTGGAATTTATTGAAATGAGATACAGAGCATACAGATATCAGTAGAGTGAATTATTTAATTTAACAGCAACATTGTTTTAAACGTATCAACACAAAAGGCAAACTGCAGATTTCCATTAGGTAAATGACAATTTGATATGAATTCAGTGTGGTTCTCACCTCGCCTTCATCGCTTCCAATTAATGTTCACAGCTGCTCCAGACTTGCAATCAACAGATTGTTAGACAAGCATTTTCTGTAGCCATGACAAACCTTGAATTATGAGGTCAAACCAAGCATTCCTAATACATCCAATAGCTATAATTTACTGTCTGATTATAATAGTACACACAAACATTTTAATGATTTAAGTGACATAGTGTAAAGATGAAATCCCTTTATTTTAAAAGGGTTGATAACCCCTGAAATATGTTGCTTTTAACAACAATATTACAAAGTTTTATTGATCAGTATTTTATTGCAAATTTGACGCCTGTTATATATAGGTTGTTAATCGAAGTTGAGGTAAATTTTCTGCAAGCGTAGTACGGCTGTATGACTACAATTTATTATTTTGAATATTATAGTGCAGATTACTCTGGTGCTTTGCAGATATATGCATGGTCATCAGTGTATTGTAACATATAATTATAATGTGGACACACAAAGGGAGGGAGGTGGGGGAGAAGGATATCTTTGTGATCATTTCATCCATGTCCATTAATGAGTTGCAAAATGGTTGAGAATCTGAAAATCCTTGGTAAAAATAGTTCCATCATGATTTTTCTGTATTGCACTAAAGTGGCAGCACAAAGGAGGGTCACTCCTCAGCTGCACTTTCTTTAATGAGTTGGCTGAAGTTCACCTAACATCATAACATCATCATATAACATCATAAGGCAATTATACTTTGCCTGTGTGATAGACTTAAACATAATCTTTTCTATATTACAGAATGAGGTGTAAAGGAGAGGTTTAATTAAATAAGTTATTGTTTACATAAGCCTGAAATATTGTATTCCACAAATGTATTGCAGTTCGCATTACTAAGCCCTGAAGTTAGGGCTCTCAGTGCCTTACAACTTTACACTAGTGGGACTGACATGTTTTGAGTTATAATGTAGGAAAAGTCTACTTTTTAATTAGCCTAATGCACATAGGGAAATTAGATTTAATTAGCATAATTCATTGCTACGTTATTCCTAACTGCATAATGATCTCATTCTTGTTTTCAACTCCCTCTACAGCTTCACACCTCCCTATCTCTCCAATGTCCTCCAGTCTTACAACCCTCTGAGATATCTGTGATCCTCTATTTCCAATCTCGTGTGTAACCCTGATTTTAATCACTCCACCATTGGCAACCATGCCTTCAGCTGCCAAGGCCCTAAGCTCTGGAATTTCCTCCAAAAACGTCTCCGCCTCTCTTTCCTCCTTTAAGTCATGTCTTAAAACCTACGGCTGGAATCTTGCACTCTCGCTGGTGGCGAGCTTGGAGGCGGAAAGGACATTTACTTAGGCGGGATTGTAGCGTACCGGAAGCCCGCTAGCTTCAGCAGCAGGCGAGACACACGATGCCTCAAGATTCTGCCCTATCTCTTTGATCAATCTTTTGACCATCTGCCTTAATTCCTCCTTATGTGGCTTGGCATCAGATTTTGTTTGCTAGCACTCCTGTGAAGTCCCTTGGGATGTTTTACGACATTCAAGGTGTTATATAAATACAATTTGTTGTTGTCAATTATATGTAGTAACTTACATAAGATAGGACTCTACAGTTTGAATTGTAAGTGAAAGTCTTTTCTTTAATTAATAATTTGCATATGGAGATAAGAATGTGATTAGTATAATTCTTAATAACATAATAATCATGCAATCAAAAATGATGTGGCTTCTGTATGTTATACAATTTTGTTCCAGGTATCTTATATTTTACTGTATAAAAATGATGTTCAGGTGCTCCAAAATGCTTTATTAAAGTTAAAAGTCTACATGATTTGCTTATGCAAATTTAGTCTGATGACTATAATGTGTTAATGACATTATTAATGGCATACATTTACATTCCAAGGTGGTCTTGTGGCACAATGGTTAGTGTCCCTACCTCTGAGCCAGAAGCTCCAGGTTTTAGTCCCACTCCAGGCCTTGATAGCCACGGAAGGTGTATCCATAACCTGGCCACACAGGTTGATTGTCATCCTGAAAATCCTTACAACATGCCGATGGCAGGCGGTAAGAGTGGGAGAGTTTCCTGGTCAGTCATGCTTGATGCAGAGATGCTATAGCATCTGGTTCCAGGCTAGCGAACTGTTCCAGGAAAAAATAAGCTATGGAAAACAGACATAAGCATGTGCTTTGTCTGCCTCATGTATCTCTAAACAACAAAAGTCTTCTACATCTAATTACATTCCCCTGACTTACAAATATAGGGTTTGAGAGTTAATTACAATATGAAACATTTTTAGCTGCGACAAAACTGCCAACATAGATATCAGTTTTTCCTGTTCCTGCCCCAATACGTTGCCCAATGAAAAGGAATGTTAACAGAACCAAAGCATGAAAAATTGCAGTCGTCAAATAAAATAAAATGTTTCATTGGCAGTAAGCGAGAGCAACAGAACGTCCTTCTTTCACGTCCGAAATAGTAAAACTGCAAAAGCAAAACACTGCAGATGCTGGAAATCTGAAATAAAAATGAAAAATGCTGGAAATACTCAACAGGTCAGGCAGCATCTGGTGAGAGTGAAACAGAGCTAACATTCCTTTCATTGGCCTGAAACGTTAACTCTGGTTCTCTTTCCTCAGATGCTGCCTGACTTGCTGAGCATATCTACCATTTTCTGTTTTATTACAGTTAAACTGTGCCACTGCTATGTTCATTTGTCTTTTTTCCTTGGGCGCAGTGGTTGAGAGCTATCACTGTAACTGGGGGAAAGAGGAATTCTTATTGTTTGATTTTCGCAGGTTTGTTGCCAGTGTTGCCATTGTTGCCATTGGTGGATCCAAGGTGGTTAGAAGCTGACCTTATTCCTGACGACATTAGCTTATTGGAGCATCCCGGGTGCTTCCCACCATTGTATTATTGTGCCATTAAGAGTATTTTCTAAACAAAAAATTATTAGGCCAACATACTTCTTATTGCAGCTGCTCAGTAGCAGCAGCTGAGCAAAGTGCTAACTGCAATGTATGAAGTTCACTGGGTGAATATTGTAAAAAACTTCTTTATGTAATTGTGAGGTGAAAATTGCCAACAACAGATTTTATATGGTAAAGTCAATACTGATAGCCAAGGAAAAAAATTCACCCATCATATCTTTAGTAGAAAAAAATCCAGTTCGAGCAATTGGGTATGCCTGGCTTCAAACAAGTCTCAATGATTGCAGTGATGAGCAATTTATTTTCTAAAAGTTTAAATTGAGCATTTTCATCAACTATTTCATTCTAAACTAACAAATTCCAGTCTGATTCTAAGAGCTATTTTACTGCAGTCTTACAGAGGTAACTGTTAAGAACTGAATAGCTTCATGTACAGAAGCAACTTGCAGTTTGTTATACTCCAGATGTAGTTCATATTATCAGATGAAAATTTAAATTGATTTTGCACATCACAGGGTTTAGAATATCAAATCTATCCATAGCTACTTCACTTGTAAAATTATACCTATAGCATCTTTGCTGATAACTGATTGTGTGTAACATTTTACATTAAAATGCAACACAGTAATATGGAGAAAAACTTCAAAGGCATACAATTTTAATTAAGATTACATGAAAGAAGTGTAGCTAAGAAAACTGCTGAAAAGAAAGAGTTAAAATACAAATCTAAATCAAATTGGGTGGACGAATGTAGTCATTTAGAAAAAAAAAATCATTTTTATTTATTCATGTCACAGCTGCAAGGTTAGAAAGTTAAATTCTAACCCATTACTGTTTTGCTAAGAAATATCTGCTGGTGAAATTAGACATTGTTTTGGCAATATTCCGTGTCCTTACTATGAAGAATATAAGTAATTGGGGATGATTTTATGCTTGGATGGGTATTATGCATTTGTTATGCCTAGATCAAGAATACTACATAATGGGAGTGAAAGGGAAATAATTTGGTCTAATGGAATTCTATGCTTGGATCAGGTATGCATTTATCAGGTCAATAGAAATTTGTTTTATATTAAGAGATGCTTAGATTCATCCGTATTGAAATTATGGTGAAAATTTTATTTTAACTGCCTGTAAAATCAATTTAAGATGCAGATGGTAGAGTAAAATACATAACTGCTATTACTTTCAGGATAATAGTGGCAAAATAGAAACATGGAATGGACACAAACTGAGGATTACTGTGAACATCATTGGATTGGTATTAGTATTTATATGATTTTCCTCTAAATGACTTGCAGCCAAACCACTGTAAATTAAATACATGATTGCTGATTTCTAAAAATAATAAAATATATTCCTTATGTTATCCTGCATATATTGTGTAAACCTAAGCATTCCATTAGACTGGATTTTTCTAATTCTACATCAATGAATTTTAATGCACTTTAAGTCAGCAGTTAACTGTCATGAAATACACTGGATATGAGTAAAATAATAATAATAACTCTTCACATTCCCAATCACAACAAAAGCATGAATGTCCTATGGCATAATAAAATGAGACTTTAAAAAAATTCCCATTCAATTTTTAAGAATAGTCCAAAGCTGGCTTGAAACAAATCCCAGCCATTAAACAGTTCTTACCAACAATGGAATGTAGAAAGTTACCCCTGTTGGAATTTAATTTGGCTTCGCAATTTACAGAATTATATTTTAAAACAACGGCAAAGGAAGAAGGATAAAAAGCAATCAACATAATTAGGAAATTAAATCACAGCATCTGTGCCAGTTTTTGTGAATTGAAAACAATTAGCTTCCTACACAAAGAGCCAGGGTTTAAAAAAATGTCGGTATCTATATTACAGCTTTGTTTATATGGTTAAAGTGTGGTAACAATAATTTCCAGATGTTATGCTGTTGAACCACACCTAATTACAGCCCACTGGGGTCCTGTTTCCTGAAACCCTGTGCAACTGCACACATAGTTTGACAATTAAGACATGATGTCATTATGTTGTTGCATGGAACTACATGGTACCAAGAAAGATTTGTTTTCAGCCAGTTAAGGATCTGTCATACTAACTCTCAGATACAAAGCATGCATGGCTGTTTCATAGGTGGAAAGTACACATTTAAAGAGAATGCAGAGCAACACTTTTTTTGAACAATTTTAGGGGCAATTTATAACTATTTTAACATCATTTATTTAAATTTAAAACAAAATCACTGCAAACTGCCCTTGTTTGAATTTCAGTGATGATTTCATCCCAGCCTCCTCTCTTTAAACGTTCTGTAAATATTAATAGTTTCATTTACTTGCAGATATCCCTGGCTGAAACTCAGTTCAACTACCCAGAAAATCAGGACTAAATCAATTGTGAGTTTCTGGGATGCTAACATGAAAATGATAATCAAATGATTGTAAATTGTAGGTTATATGGTTAAAGATTTAACATTTTAGTCAACCACTAATAAAAAAACAAATAAAATGAACCACTTAGAAATATTTTTTTTAAGCAGTACATGTTATTTGATTTTTTTCCTAATTCTTCTAATCGGTTTGTGAAGCTGAAAGTAAAAAATAGAGAAAGCACAATTGAAGACCAAATGAATAGTTTATTTCCAGACCCTATAAGTGGTGCATGGGTTGTAAAGTTGTGGTAAAAAATGAAGCTGATCACTTAAACAGAATGGAATTCAGGAGAGCAAACCTTCCTAATTAACTAAATTAGACTCATATTACATTATGGGAAGAATATTACATGATAAAATACAGAAGCAAAAACCTGCCATATGCTAATTTCAAAGACTTTGATTTCTCAGGTTCAACCGCTTTTAAAATGGGAAGGTGTGATTCTAAAATATCATTTGCAATAAATGAGCACAATAATGCATAAGACGTTGGGTTCCTACAACCCTAACATGGGTGAGGGGGATGGGGTGGGGGGTGGGGGTGCGGTGGTGGCAGGGTACGGGCAGTTAGAAAATGTATTTATTGAAGGGGATGGATTTTAGATTTGTCCCAATTAACCTTGTAACGAGATGTATTGGAGCACTATTTAATGACAGTAATGAGATGCAGAAGAGAGGCAGATAGATTGACAATGTATAAAAACATCATTGGCATATAAATTAAATTTATGTGCAGTGGATGAAAAGCAGATACCTTGAATAATGGGACGGAGATGGCTAAGGGTTGCAAGAGCTTAAAAGCAAGGACAAATAAAGGGAGGAAAAGAGGCCATTCCTCTATTGTACTACCAGTGTTGAAAGTGCCAATCAATCATAATGCTTCAGACCAGTGACATGTTCAGGGGATCCTTAAGGCATGCTATATTTTCAAATATCTATCTGATTTGCATGCAAAGAATTAAGTCCTGCAAATTATAGATAGAGTACTCTCAATTTAAAAGATAAAGATTAGAAATTAAAATGTGGACAAAATACTCATCTGTAAATGTTCTTACAGGTAAAATGCATAAAACCATGTTCATTGAAATTTATTGCTTTAGAATAAGCATATCAGGTACATCAAAGGGTCAACTCAAGCACAAGTTAATGTTACTAGCAGATTAGGACCATATGCTTTACTAACGTCCAATAACTTGGCTTTCCAGTTTTGCAAGATAATTCAGCAACCCAGCTCAGGAGCCATCAATTTTCCCCATTCTGTGAACGCCATTTATACAACCGATAACACTCCAGAGACAGCACCTAGTGATTCATCAAGCTTTTTTAAGTTCTTTGTTTTTACAGTAATAACTGCTTTATCCAGGAATTTATTCTGCAGGCAGAATTTAATCATCTGGTGCAGATCCTGACAGCAGACCCAGAAGTGGGTGGCACTTTCACTGGTGGCGGGAATGGCTGGTTGCCCACGATTACATGGTGCCCATCCAATAAAAGCATTGGAGGCCCAGCCAATTGCGCAGTGGGGACGGGTAGGAAATCACCGAACCCGCCATCAGCTGATGGCATCAGAGGTTTGGGTGCCATTTTTAGGAGACACCCAGACATGCCTCCATTGCCTACAAATTAACAGCATCGGTGTTGCAGAGCCTGCCACAGAACCACAGGATTATCACAATCACCTCCAAACTCAGCCTCCCTCTCTGACATAGAATCCCAGGATCATGACCTTGACCTCCAGACTCCGGCAGCACACAGCTCAGGCGCACAATGCATGGCCCCATGGTTTAGTGATGCCTCCCTGCAGGTTCTCCTCCAGATTGTCCAGGAACAGCGGAAGATGCTCTTCCTCATTGACAGCATCAGAAGATACTCCCATCTGGCCAAGGAAGTCTGGGTGAAGATTGCAGTGGAGGTTAGCAGCTGTAATGTCAACACGTACAACTGGATTCGATGCTGGAAAAAGGCCAACAACCCCGTCCGCACCACCAGAGTGACTAGAACAGTGACATTAGATCAATGTGGCTTCATGAGGGCAGCAAATGTGTCTCAGAGAGGGGATGGACTGGGCCGATGGCTGAATGAAGTGTAAGGCTCAGCTGCAGATGCGTCATGAAGCCCGGATGGAGGTCAGTCAGAATTTGCAAACTCGTACTTACGGTCATACGAACATAGGAACATATGAATTAGGAGCAGGAGTAGGCTAGTTGGCCCCTTGTGCCTGCTCCGCCATTTAATAAGATCATGGTTGATCTGATTGTAACCTCCACTCCACATTCCTGCCTACTCCCACTAACCTTTCGCCCCCTTGTTTATCAAGAATCTATCTCGCTCTGACTTAAAGATATTCAAAGACACTGCTTCCAATTCCTTTCAAGGAGTAGAGTTCAAAAGACTCATGACCCTCTGAGAGAAAGAATATCTCCTCATCTCTGTTGTAAATGAGTAACTCCTTATTTTTAAACAATGATGCCTAGTTCTAGATTCTCCCGCAAGAGGAAACATCCTCTCCACATTAACTCTGTCATTGGCCCTCGGGAGCTTTAAGGTTTCAATCAAGTTGCCTCTTACTCTTCTAAAGTCCAGTGGATACAAGCCTAACCTGTCCAACTTTTCCTCATAAGACAACCAGCCCATTCCTGGTATTAGTCTGGTAAACATTCTCTGAACTGCTTCTAATGCATTTATATCCTTCCTTAAATAAAGAGACCAATACTGTATACAATATCCTAGGGGCAGGATTTTCCCCTTGTTGGGTGGGCGTGGCAGCTGTTCCCGGGCCTATGATGGGTGTCTCCTGAAGGAGAGCACACAGGTTAGTGACTGCCTCCTCAGACCTCCTCAGCATTCGATGGCATTGCTTCTCCGACATCTGCAGGCTGTTGAGGTGAGAGCGGTAAACTCTGGGACATGCTGTTACTCTGCATTGGACTGGCACGTGGTTGCCTCCCCCCTGATTGCCCACAGCATCTGGTCCCGCCACAGGTGGTGCCCCTTGTTGGCCTTCTGGCTAGCATTTGATTAGACACAGTTTCATCCTTCCTCTGCAAAGTTCATCCTCCATTGAGGTATGGCAGTCATTTTTCCTGCAGATGTTCAATGAAGGACAGACCTTGGCAAGGGTGTGTCCATCAATGGTGTCCTGGCTTTCAACAAACACCTTGCGCCTGTGGCTGAATGATGCTCATCCTGGTCTTGGCTGAGCTAGCCCTGGTCTTGCTTTCAGTCACTGTCACCCTCAACCTTCCTTCAGTGACCACAACACCCCGCAATCAAAATCTTCCTCCCCTCTGACCTTAAAGAGACGGAGTGTGAAATATTAGGTACAATAAGCATAGTGGGAGAGGATGTACTGGAGGGACTGACATGCATGAAGGTGGATAAGTCACCAGGGCTGGATGGATTGTATCCCAGGCTGCCGAAGGAATCCAGGGAGGAAAAAACAGATGCTCTGAGGTTCATTTTCCAAACCTCACTAGATACAGGTGTGGTACCAGAGGATTGGAGGACTGCAAACATTGCACAGTTATTTAAAAAGGGTGCTATGGATAGATCAAATAATTATAGGCTAGTCAGTCTGACTTCTGTGGTGGGCAAATTATTAGTATCTACTCTGAGAGACAGGATAAACTGTCACTTGGAAAGGAAAGGATTAATCAGGGATAGCCAGCATGGTTTTGTTAGGGGAAGGTCGTGTCCTACTAATTTAATCACATTGTTTGAGGAAGTAACAAGGAGGATTGATGAGGTTAGTGCAGTGGATGCTGCCTGCATGGATTTTAGTAAGGCATCTGACAAGGTCCCACATGGCAGACTGGTCAGAAAATTAAAAGACCATAGGATACAGGGAAATGTACAGGAGAGCTGGATTCAAAATTGGCTCAGCAACAGGAAACAAAGGGTAATGGTTAATGGATGTTTTTCCAAATGAAAAGTGGTTTCCAGTGGCGGTCCACAGGGCTCAGTGCTGGGTCCCTTGCTGTTTATTTTAATGATTTGGACTTAAATTTGGGTGGCATGATTGGGAAATTTGCAGATGACACAAAAATTAGCTTTGTAGTTGATAGTGAAAAGGATAGCTGTTGTCTCCAGAATGATATCAATAGTTTGGTTGAGTGGGCGGAAAAGTGGCAGACGGAATTCAATCCTGAGAAGTGTGAGGTAATGCATTTGGGGAGGACAAATAAGGCAAGAGAATACATTGTAAATTGAAGGATATTGGGAAGGATAGAGGAAGTGAGAGACCTTGGTGTGCATGTCCACAGGCCCCTGAGATGGCAGAACAGGTGAATAAAGTGGTAAAGAAAGAACATGGAATGCTTTTTTATTGGATGAGATATAGCATACAAAATCAGGGATGTAATGATGGAACTGTTAGACCACAGCTGAAATTTTGTGAACAGTTCTGGTCGCCCTGTTATAGGAAGGATACAATTGCCCTGGAGAGAGTACAGAGGAGATTTACAAAAATGTTGCTAGGGCTTAAAAATTTCAACTATGAGGAAAGATTAGATAGACTGGGGTAGTTTTCCTTGAAACTGAGGAGGCTGAGAGATGTACAAGATTATGAGGGGTCTAGATAGAGTAGACAGGGATGCCCTGTTTCCCAATCATCAGGGGAGCACAAATTTAAGGTGATTGGTAGAAGGATTATACAGAACATGAGGAAAAACTTCTTCACCCAGAGGGTGGTGGGTGTTTGGAATTCACAGCCTGGTTTGGTGGTGGAGGCAGAAACCCTGAACTCATTTAAAAGGCAACTGGATCTGCACTTAAAGTGCTGCAACCTGCAAGGCTATGGATCAGGTGCTGGAAGGTGGGATTAAAATCGGCATCTAGTTCTTTTATTTTTTTCTTTTTCGCCCAGAGCAGATATGATGGGCTGAATGGCCTCTTTCTGTGCTGTAATTTTTCTATGGTTTGATGGTTCTTTGGTTCCCTCAGTGACCTTGACCTTCTCTGCAATGCTTCTCAGCCTCCTGTCACATCTTCCAACAAAAGCTTTGATTATTGGCAGGGAGCTCCAACTATCTCACTTTCCACCTTAGAAGCTTCCTCACCTGCTCGCTGCCAGCTTTAACCATCCTGAAAATGAAGGCCCGCGATTCCCAGGAGCCACCAACTTAATCGCTAAAGGAGTGGTTAATTGTGAGAAGTTGTGATTTAACGAGTATTCATTGCATGCAAAGCCCCATTAAAATTATCTTCCCGCTGGGTGCCATCGGCACTGGCATCCACTTTCGCCCTGCTGCTGGGATAATTCAGTGTTTCCATCCTAACCTCAGGGACTTGACACTGTGCTTCTTGAGCTATACATAGCTCCCAACTGCCTCTTGCTCCCCTCCCTCAACCAGCATTAAATTCTGCTCTATATATCTATAACTTCATGAAAAATCTTTTCATTCGCGTTTTGCAAACCAGGATAGGATTGCTATACAGTAACTTTGCACTGAAAGGTTAATGATAATATTGAGATTCTAACATAGATTCTATTTGATAAATATAACACTTTACTAGTACCTGTTCCCTTGTCACAAATGAATTTTCTTTGCTGTGTCTAAGTAATAAAAAAAATTGTTGCATTGTATTTGATTCTCCCTCATGATCTTTCCATTCCATACACATTTCCTGGCAGCACGATAGACTGATTGCAGCCTTTCACTATCTTGCTAGACAAGTGAGGCAACGGGGAGGAGGTTAGATTATGGGAGCATCCACATTTCTCTTTCTACTTATAAGAAAGTGCATGGCTTCTGCTTCTACTTTTAAGAGAGAAGTGATTGGGCCAAGGACCAAATCAGTCCAATTTAGAAATATACAATAGGCTTAATTTTCATACATGTGTAGAGGATAACTTAATTACCTCCAAGTTTTACAAGCATATGACTGAGCTGTAGGAGTCCATTTTTGAAATTATAGTAAAATAACAATTGCAAATTAAATCTAATTTGGATAATTTAGATACCTGGCACACTAAGTCATTGAAGGGTATTGGAGCTCTAGAGAAATTGCAGAAAAGATTTACAAAGATGTTATCAGAAGTGTGAGGAAATAACTATCAAGAAAGATTAATAAGTGGAGGTTTTGTTTTCTTGGGAAGAAAAAGACCAAGGGAAGACCTTATGGAGGTCTTTAAAGTTAAAAGGAAGTTCAATCGAGTGGATGTAGAGAAACTATTTTACCTGTTGTTGAATCTAAAACAAGGGCACAAGTGAAAGGGAGCAACTAGCCAATCAGATAAAGAATTTCAGATCAATTCCTATGCATGTAGAATAGTGAAAATATGAACATGCTACCACAAAGGACATCTGAAGCAGAGAGTGCTGGCACATTTAAGGGGAGACTAGATGCATACATGAGGAAGAAGAGAGTAGAGGGATGTGTGTCAGGGCTCAAAGAGCTAATTAGCGGGAGGAGGCATGCATGGGGCATAAACATTGACATGGATGAGTTTGGTCAAATTTTCTGTTTCTGTGATTGATTTTATGGAATCTATCTAGCTCACAATTTTTAGCAAAAAAGTGACATGAGAATAAATTAGCATCCATTGCTTTACATTTTTGACAAAATTAAAAAAGGAGGAACATATTCTAGCAATTTAGCTCCAAGTTTCATAAATGTCACACAATTCTATGGGCAGAATTATCCCCCCGTTGGGGGGGAAGTTCAGGAGCGGGCACGCCTCTGATCGGCGCCCCCAATTGGGGGTGCGCTGCCATTTTACATGGGCGGGTCAATTAAGCTATGCACTCCCTGTGTGGGCAGGGGGGGATTCCCTCAGCCAAGAGTGCGCTCTTTCATGCATGTGCGCGAAAGAGCGCACTCATCTCCCTGAGGCTAAGTGCTGCCTCAGGGAGATCGGCGCCAAATTTAAAAATGGTAAATGTAGAGAAATAAAGTTCCCCTGACATGTCCCCTCATGTGACACTGTCACATGAGTTGGGACATGTCCATCACTTTCATTCAAACTTTTATTAAATTTTTAAAAACCTACGTGAAATATCAACTCACACGTGGATGAGGTTTCATGCTTTTTCTGAAGCCTGCCAGGCCTCCCGGCCTGCCCGCCAACCTTAAAGTTGGATGGGCAGGTCCATTAATTAGTTGAATTAGTTTTTAAATGGCCTCAATTGGCAGTTGACAGGTCGGCGGGCGCAGAGCTGATTCAGCTGCGCCCCCGCCAACCTGAAAATTGAAATGATGTGGGGTGACGTCGGGAGTTCCATCCGATCATCCCGCGTCATTTAATGTGTCGGCGAGCGGGCCTCGCCCCCTGCTCGCCGACCTCAATATCCTGCCCCATGCTTTTCTTGTTTAACTTAGGAAATAAGTAACATTCATGCTAATTGCTTTCCCATATTAATGACTAACTGTCAATTTGTCAGTTCTAAGTTTACAAGGGATTGCGTTATTTATTAGGATAATGTGGATAAAATATCACTGCTGCTTTTTACAAAATTTCATATGGACATATGCTCATTATTAGAACTCACAAATGTTAACTTGTGGAGTAATGCACTACACCAGGCAACATAATCTACTAAGGCACTGCAATTAAGCTATGGCGTAATAACAAACACTTGTTGTCTGCAATTAAATTGGTTAACATGCTCAAAAAAAAGTATTGGTCGTGGCTCAGTTGGCAACAATCTTAGCTCTGAGTCAATAATTTGGGAGTTTAGTACTTGAACATGAAGGTCAAGCCTGACACTGAGTACAGTACTGTGGGAATGCTGCACTGGTAGCGGTGCTGTCATTTGGATCAGATGTTAAACTAAGATCCCTCAGGTCGATATAAAAGATCCCATGGCACTATTTCAAAGAAGAGCAGGGAAGCTTTTCCTGGTGACCTGTCCAATATTTATCTCTCAGTCAACATCACAAAAACAGATTATCTGGTCTTTATCACATTGCTGTTTGTGAGAGCTTTCTTTGTGCAAATTGGCTGCTGCATTTCCTACATTACAAATGTGAGTACACTACAAAAGAGCTTCATTGGCTGTGAAATGCTCTGGACTATCATGTGGTCATGAAAGGTGCTATACAAATGAAAGACTGTCTTTCTAAGATAAAAGGAAAAGGAAACTTCAAAGGGATGTAATAAATGTTGCTCCCTAATATTACATAGCATAATTGCAATGCTACAGGTTTTTAAAATACTGTGGCCAGAATTTTCAACTCCCATTGGCAGCGGGTATCAAGGTGGTGGCTGTGAGTGGACAATATGGTGAGAATGCTAAGAATAGGTTTGACACCATCATGAAACCAGTTTGCGATTGTCTGCGTCGCTTGTCAATGGCAGGCCAAATTTCCTGCCGCCACATCAGGAACCTAATTTCAATACTTTAGCATCTCATCATAAGCCCTGCTCATCGGAATCATCCTCCTACTCTGGATCATGTGGGCATGTCGGCACAATTGCATGCTTACGTGTTTCACAACTGTACCTAAGCGACATGCACCTGGCGACCTGCACTTTCCTTGGAGCTGTGAGGTTTGTTTGCCTACCTGTTTCGGGCAGCACTCGCAGTCATCAGTGCCAGGCTTCACATCACTTTTAGGGGGGCTCATGGGCAGGTCTCTACCTATCAGACCAGCTGTAAGGCAGGAGTGGCTTTTCAATGACTGCAGGACTAGGGCTTGCTTGGGGAAAGGGAAGAAGTGGCCTCAGGCAAGGGAAGCGGCTGCAGGGTGAAGGCGATACTGGGGAAAGGGGGGCGTAATGAGTCGATGGAGTTGACAGGTTACAACAAAAAACAGATAAACTTTATTATAGAGAGCTTTTCAGGTGCTACATGCTGGGTCAGGACTCTTGTCAGGAAGACCCACCCCCCGGATTGCCTGCGCTTAGGGCTCATTGGTCGGAGCCTTCCAGAACATCACATGACCACTGATAGACAGCAGGAGAAGCCTTTTCTTCCCCTTTTAGTTTTCTTTTACAACTTCTATTTACAGGGAAACATTTGAACATTCAACAACATATACGTATATACAACTTCAGGTGATTAACGATCAAGTCTCTGAAGTGCTCTCCTATTATGGCTAGAGTGGCTTAGCTCTACTACTTGAGGTTCCTCAACAGAATTTATGGGGGGGCGGTGGCATAGTGGTATTGTCATTGGCCTGGTAATCCAGAGATCCAGGGTAATGCTCTGGGAGACCCAGGTTTGAATCCCACCACAGCAGATGGTGGAATTTGAATTCAATAAAATATCTGGACTTAAAAGTCTAATGATGACCATGAAACCATTGTCAATTGTCATAAAAAACCCATCTGATTCAGTAATGCCCTTTAGGGAAGGAAATCTGCTGTCCTTACCTGGTCTGGCCTACATGTGACTCCAGACCCACAGAAATGTGGTTGATTGCCCTCTGAATAAGGGCAATTAGAGATGGGCAATAAATGCAGGCCTAGCCAGCATCCCATAACCCAGGTCGACCAGGCCACTCACAAGGATGCAGGGGAGCTCAAACAAACAAATTCTGTTGTTGCTGATAATGGAGACAGTAATTGACCATGCTTTCAATGTCACTGTCAATGCCTGGCCGCCAGACAAGCTTCTTACAAGTATATTCATCTTTGATATGCTTGGATGCGTACTGTGAAGTTCTGTCAAGAGCGGTTCTCCACCTTGTAATGGGACAACAATTCTTGATCCCCACACAAAATTGACAGCTTAACTTTGTATTTCTGGCTTGGAATGGTCTCAAATCTTCAGATAGAGGCAAATTTGAACATCCTTGCAAAATAAAGTCTCTGACTTTTGACAATATTGGACTCCTGTTGTCTAATTTCTAATTTGCTTTGCACACACAGGCGAAGTATCCAAGAAATTCAGTAATCACACCATTTCTTGTGGAACAGGAGCATGTACAATACTATCTGCTAATGGGAAATAACTGAGTCCGTCTGCATTTGCAATGTGTAGGCTAGGATGGTGCATTTAAGTATATTCATACGCAGGTAATATCAGAGCCCAATGTTGTATTCTTGCTGAGGCTATTGGCGGAATAAACCCATTAATGGTTTATGATGTGACGCAATAGTGAAATATCATCCATGTAGGTACTGGTGGAGTTTTTTTACTCTGAATACCACCAATAAACCTTCCTTCCCTAGTTGGGAACAACCCTTCTCAGCTGTGGAGAGGGTTCTTGAGATATTGCCAATGGGCCTTTCTGATCCATCTTCCATTCTATGTGATAACACAGCTCCTACACCATAAGGAGGCATCACATGTTAATACCAACTCTTTCGATGGGTCCTAGTGTATCAATAAACACAACAAATGCAACAGTTCCTTCACTTTCACAAAGGCTTCTTCCTGTTGTGAATTCCACGACCAATGGTGATTCTTTTATAACAACTATGTAATGGTGCTCACTCAATTGTTAAGTTAGGCAAAAGGTGACTATAGTAATTGATCATATCCAGAAAGGACTTGAGTTCGGTTACATTGGGTGGTGAGGGTGCATCTTTTATTGCACAAACTTTCTCTTCTACCTGATGCAAACCCATGGCATCCACCCTGTGACCCAGGTAAGTAACTTGTGGTGCTTGAAATGTGCATTTTTCCTTCTTTAACCCTGCGCCGGCTTCTATGATCCTTCTTAGCACCTCCCCGAGTTTGGCCAGGTGTTCGGTCTCAATTGTCCCTATGGTTAGAACTTCATCTAGGCATACTACCACTCCAGGAGGTCCTTGCAAAAGACTCTCTATTGTTCTCTGGAATATAGTGCATGCAGACGATAATCCAAAGGGTAGGCGAGTGTACTGATTAAGACCCTTGTATATGTTAATAGTCACGTATTCTCTAATTCTAATTGTTGGTAGGCATGGCTCATATCCAATTTTGTATAGGACTCGCCTCCAGCCAGATTTGCATATATGTCATCTACCCTTGGAATGGGGTACTTGTCTAGTTTTGCTGCCTTATTCACAGTCAATTTATAGTCCCCACAAATGCATATGGTTTAGTCAGGCTTAACCACTGGAACTATGGGTGCTGTCCATTCCGAGAATTGGACAGGTTGGATGATGCCCAGCTTTTCTAACCAGCACAGTTTTGCATCCATCTTCTCCTTCAATGTATAAGGCACAGGTCTGGCCTCAAAGAAACGTAGTGTTGCCTGAGGACCCACATATATCTTGGTCTGCACACCTTTTGACTTCCCTAATTCATCCCAAAATACCCTGCCGGATTTTCTTAGCAGTTCAGGAACTCCTCCTGTTTTCAGGTGAAATATCTCAGACCTGTCAAGCTTGATCTTCTGTAACCAGTCTCAGCCTAAAAGACTGAGTCCTCTCTCCTTTCACTATTATCACAGGCAGCTGGGTTGTCTGTTGCCTGTAGGACACTGGTACTGGTGGTGATGTATTTTACCTGAATAGATTCTTCAGTGTATGACTTTAATTTAGTAGTTGTCTGCTCCAGGTTTAGTGGCTGGGTGCCTTCATTCCTTTTTGAAAGTGTGCTCTCCCACCACTGTAGCTGAGGCACACATATCCACCTCCATTATTAGTGGCTTCTCATTAACTTTGATCGTGACAATGATAGGTTCAGTTTTTACACCGGTTATGTTATACAGGAAATAAATGTCAGTGTTGGCAGCTTCAGGTTCTGCTGTATTCTTTAATTCAATCAAGTTGGTTTGCTGCTTTACGGGGTATTTCAACTTTGCCCTGCATTGCCTTACTACGTGACCTTTCTTATGGCAGTAATGGCATTCTGCCTCCTTGAATTTACAAGTGTCCGGTCCGTGGTCACCTCCATACCTATAAGAACTTAATCTTGGAGTTGCTGCTGAAGTGTTTCTACTTGGCGTTTTCATGTTTCTAACAGTGAACATTGCCTCTTGCTTCGATGCTGTGGGTCTGGTTTTTGCCCCACACTTGGGGCAGGTTCCAAACCACATGAAGAACAGCGCCATGTCGTATGTGTTACAAAGCCTGTGAGACTCTTGCAGCACTTTCCATGGTGAGGGAGGTTTCTAGGATGCGCTTAAAGTCTATGTCGACCTCGGCGAGTAAACTGCGCTGAATGGCGTCGTCCTGAACTCCACTCCACAAACAGCATATTATTTAATGTGTCCCCGAAGTCACAGTGTTCTGCCAACTGCTTAAGCTTTGCTATATAGGTTGCAATGGGCTCTCGCGGGGCCCTAACTTTGGAAGTAAATTTAAAACACTGCATTATTACGGATGGCTTCGGCTGGAAGTGTGTTTTCATGATGTCCACTAATTCATTATAAGACTTAGAATTGGGCATGCTTGGGGCTGTCAGGTTGCGAATGAGATTGTATGTCATACTGCCACATACACTCAAAAGGATGGCTTTCTGCTTTTCTTTGGCGGTAATTTCATTCGCTATGAAATAAAATCCAAAGCACTCTACATACTGGCTTCACTCTTCCATAGTTGCATCTTAAGGATCGATTCTGCCGAACAGTGGCATGATTGCTGAGTAGTCTTTTCTTTTTCTTAAGATTTGGTGTGGTCACGGTAACAGGGCGAGGTGCAGCGTCAGAGCTCGGGACTCTCTTCAGGAGGCCCCATCCCCTGGATTACCCGCACTTAGGGCTCATTGGTCAGAGTCTCCCACAACATCACGTGAGATGAGGCTATACCCACAGCTAATACAGGGGGATATCCCAGGCTGTGTGTGAGGGCACATGTTGATCTGTGAAAGTGGCCTCAAGATGGTGAGGGCTGAGGAGGCAGTCTCCAGAGGAAATGAGTCCAGATGGAGATGTGAGGGTGTGTGTGAGAGAGTGAGTGGTGATGTCCCTTGAGCTGGTAGTGCTTAAGGCGCCAGTGAATGTGTGATGAGCTTGTGAGTGTGTGAGTTTAGAGTGCTGAGATGGTTGCCTTATCCTGGCGGCACGGATGAGATCATTCATCCTCTTTCTGGATGG
Source organism: Cetorhinus maximus (assembly GCF_964194155.1). NCBI lineage: Eukaryota > Metazoa > Chordata > Chondrichthyes > Lamniformes > Cetorhinidae > Cetorhinus > Cetorhinus maximus. The sequence goes on along the minus strand of NC_135884.1, from coordinate 48,288,398 downwards.
CCAACCTCTTCTCTGCAGCATTGGCACTGACCACCACTGCCACCACCTCCCAAGCTGGAGTGGTGAGATTTCAGGACTCCTGCAACCAGAGTGGGGGCGGAGGAGATCATGGCGGGCCTCCAAAAGGCATTCCAGCGATGGGTCACGAAACTCTCCTTGGCTTTTGGGACCATGTCTTCACTGGAGCAGTCCTGGGCTGAAAGCATTGAGAACTGTGTGCACAGCTGCAGTTTAGATTTGGCAACTGGAGTGAGGAAAAGGTGAAGTAACGCCGTGGTGGGTGATTCAGATGCCACCTGCCAGCAAGATGACATGTTTCCTGTGGCTGCATAATTAATGAGGTAGAAAGTGGATGATGCGTTGCGAATAGCAGCCATTGTGGCTGGCAGGTAAAACATCTTTTCTTATTCCTGCTACCGCACTTTGTGCAAATCTTTGACAATTCCGCCCTATAATGCACAAGATACAATTACAGCATTCTTATATAGATTTTCTCTATCTTTTACATTTATTGATGTACTTCAGTTTTTTGTAGTGCCACAAGCAAAATAAATATGTAAGGAAATGCACTTAACCAAAGTTTGCATTATAAGGACCTCACCAACCTTAAATAAGCATCTTAAATAAGAATCCAGTGATTGCTAAAACTGGGAGAATCAAAGAATGCAAAGTCATAGAAAAGAATTCCTCAGCTGTCCCTATACAAGTGTCTTCTCCTTTCAAAAGAAGTACTACCAATTAACCAACAAATGAAAGGGAAAAATGGTGTATTTGAGACAAATTACAAAAGAAATCCAGAGTCCTGCATCCAGAAGCAATAAAACCTTCTACAAAGGTAGCTATGGGACAACAATTTATCCAAAGTGTAAAACACTATATTAAGTGCCTTCAATAGCACCATAATATGTACTATGTTAATGCATTGTGGAATATGTTAATATTCATGCCCAACTTGCCTTCTATCTTGAAGTATGCTGATATCTGAATCTGATTAAGCATCTGCAGAAAAAAATCCTTATTGTTCTCATTAATTAGCAAAAAGATGACTGACCTCTAAGTAGTAACCAATATTGCAAAAAAAGTTAACCATTGGACTGTGACAAATTATACTTTAGATACACAATGTTAAGCATGTACACACTTACTATGTCTTATTTTAGCTATTAATGATTTTTTTATTTAATCATAAAATTGCCAGGATGCCCATTTAATGTTGATATATTTAATAATATGACATATTTCAATATAAAAAAATAAACATACCCATAATCTTCTTAGCATAATTATAAAGTTACTTTTGTTTCAAATTGAAAAGTAAATAGTTAGTTTGGAGACACAGTATGGTGTACAAATAGACATTTACACTGACGGATAGAATCTGGATTTCTGTAAATGATTTCCTGCATGAGGAGTTGTTGATCTCAGAGGAGGCACTGAGTCAAGTGGAGATGGCTCCCTAAATTAGGATAAGGGAAAATAAATTGATTTGACCTACACATTTTGTGTTCGGAGAACAAGTAACTCCAGAGTGGATGTGACAGTGGCATGATGAAGGGACAGCTGAGTAACCTCCCAAATAGTAAGTGAGATTCAAGAAATAGTTTTCTTTGCACAGCTACATCAAGCAAGTCACCAATGCCCTGTTTACAAGAACCAACCAACATGTCAAATTTGTAGTGGAAGTCAACACTCAAAAGGAGAAAGCTTTGGGATTTGCAGCAGTGGTTGGCTTTCCTCATATCCCAAGTGTTACAGACGACTCTCTTACAGTCACCAAGGCATGAGAGGTAAACTGGCAGATTTCTTCAACAGAAAGGGTTATCATTTAATTAATGTCCAACTGATGTGTGATCACCACAGAAAGATCGTGCAAAATTAGTGCCAATTTTTCAGGCAGTTTCACAATGCCTTCATCCTGTGACATTCTTCTAACCCCCTACTATTCATGTGATGGGTGGTGAAGAATGTGGTGCAGGGGAGCGAATTGTGCACACTGCGGAGAGGAAAAGGAATTTTGCTAGCTGTTACTAAGAGGGGAGGAGAAATGAAGATTCACCCCTGTTACTCCTATCAGGCCATTGAAACATTTCCTTGAACTCAGGTCTGGGGGGAATGATGCTCCTGAATTTGGTGATCTTAACCTTCTCTCTCCAGGGCTGTTGAATATTCAGTTTTGAAATCTTCCTTTCATTGATGTGAAAGAGAAACCATCACCTTCTTGAACAGGACCAGTATCAGAAAACCTGATGATTTGCTCCCAACTCATGCTCCAGAAAATCATCTTGCAGCAATCTCATAGAGCAATGTGTTAGAATGAAGTGTAACCTCCATTTAAGAGGCGTCACCCTCCCCTTCAAATCAGTCCCTGGACGACTTTTGGAAACTACATACTAAAAATGGACAGGTTCACAGTACCCAATGCAACTGTGTGGGAAATCTGACAATCAAATTTACATGAGGCCTGAGAATTAAAATGCCTTCGGCCTGCAATCTAGGCCACCACTCCCTCCTGCTTGAAATATGCCCTGAATGAAAATCAACTCCAAGGAGTGTCTAACACTTTGAAACTAGTTATTTACCCCTGAAAAAAATCCTTTGAAGATTGCGCCATTATCTTTTTATTTTACTTGTCTTGCCGACTTTTGTCTGTAAATTTTCATTCTCCATCCGGATCCCCCATCTTCTGTCAGAAATCTGTGGATATAGTTCAGTATCTGCTCATCAAGATACTGAACCACAAAAGATATCATAGATGAACCCCACTGTTTCCTCACGTAGGGAAGGATCCCCCCACCCCCCTCACCCCCATCTTCAGGGCAGGGTCAAATGGGGGACATAAGCTCGCACTATGTGGGGGACAGTGATTTTCTTTGAATTGACCAACTAATGGCTAGACAGCAGGCTCACCATCCAATTATGGATAGTGAGTGAATGCTCAAAGCTGGAGAGCCAATAGGAGGCCCTCCAGATGACAGGTGACAGCAGGCTGTCTTTTCAGGTAAGCGAGGGCACCCAAGATTGAGGGCACCCTCGATCCAACATTCATTTTTAAATAAGAAAATGCCCTTAGCAGTCGGCCCATCGTTGTGTAAGGAAAACCCCTCCATAATGTGGCCTATGGCTGCAGCTGAAAGCAGACGAGCGGGGAAGGCCTCAAAGCCTGTCTGTAGCGCCGGACCCCTCAGTCTAGTGCTGGGATGCCACCCCCACGGAGTTGAGTTATCCCCCAGTCTACGCAAGACAATGGACCGACCGGCATGAACAGGCAAGAGGAGAAATAGTGCTTTCGCACTTGCTTGTGAGTGGAAGTTGAAATTCTCTCCCGAGTTCTTCCTGAACTATATAGCTCAGTTACATACAGAATGAACCATCAGGGAAGCCTGCACCATTAGCTTTAAAGTGTAGAAGGTATCAGAAATGCTTATCACAGATTGGCTCAGCAGCAGAAGCAAATACATGTTTGAATCAATGTATGGGTAAAAATGTTACCAGGTTGTTTTCCTCTGTAACCTTTCCCACATTTCTCCATGAATTCTTCATCCCCCAAGGACATTTGGAGTAATTGAGTTTCACAAGTGGACCATTCAAATGATACTGACTTATTAATGCAGAACTCAGGAGTGGGGTGTTCATTATGGAGCTTAATCATGATTGGATAGAGTCACGCTGTTGTGGTGCTAACAGTCATAGAATCAGATATATGTAACAGATGTGAAGAAAATGCCATGTTATTTTTTCCTCCTCTGTTGTTAGCCTGTATGTGTTTACAGTACCCAGGTAAAGAGATAACATTCAGAATGCAACAATGAATTCTTATGGTGTTAAAATAAAATCAATCCTTAGAGGATTGATTGTGATTACACACAAATATCTCTTGGCATTTTGTGAATTTAATTACTTACAATGAGCAATTGCCCTTATGGTCCAAAAGTGAAATAATTTGAAAGAAGAGGGAAAACAACTACCGCAAAAGGGGAGGGCCAGGCTAATGCCAATCATGCAAAAATAAAGAAGAGAACGTATATCCGATATCACAACTTTATATGTTGAACAATGCAAATAACAAGGCGAGCCAGAATAATGGGAATGTCCAACATGAAAATTGATATTATTTGTGCTGGAGAAGAACTAAGTTCTTAATTATACAGTCACGAGTTTTGCTTTGCTTGAGCAACTGTAAAATGTCGGCACTTTGTATCAAGGCATAATAGGGAAGAGATCAAAAAGATGTACAGATCACTTGGAGTTCATTCTGCACAATATGGGATTAAACTGGACACCTTGGGGTTAAGAAGTGACACAAGACAAATAAATTGGAAGCAGAAACAACATCATGCTAAAGATCTGATTCAGTTTTCTGCAACATGTTGTGGAAAAATGGTTTCAACAATTAGATTCAAATAATACAGACTATTATATCATACATATGTTTCTGGCAAACAAGCACCATTATTTAAATTAATGATAGCTTAATCTTTACCTCATCTTGGATAAGTGATTTCATCTGGGTGTGATTTAGCACCTGGACATGAGGAATCAAAGTTAGATTGGTAAAGACACATGGCGCGGAACTAGTCTGGAACTAGCCCTTATGACAAAAAAAGAGCTAGTTAAGATCAGCCAAACCAAGTTGAACTCTGTGGCTGGTTTTGACAACATTGATTATACATTTTTATTCTGAGTCAGTCTAGATTTGGTTAGACTGGCATCTGCAACAGCTACCCTGCGGATTCTGTCAAATCATCCTGTGAGGAATGGCAAGAGCTGCAGAATAAAAGTATATGTCTAATAAAATAGAGATAACATCTCACTTGACATCCTTTAACGCCTATGCTTATGGTGAAAAATTCTTGGGAAGACTGTCGGATATGTTGGGATTCTTACCAGGCACTCACCAAGCAGCATGCTCTGTACAGTGTAAAGTCTACTGCATTTCAAAAGGGAATGAATGTTAGTTTTAAAAATTGCAAGCATAACCTAAAAAGACAATCATTAGGAAAATGTTAGCCTCTTAAGTTCATATTGGGCAGAATTTTCTGTTTGGCGTGCGGGGGCAGGCACCCTCACGCTGACACGTAAAATGACGTGTGGTGATGTTGGGCGTGCGTCCCAATGTCGCCGCGTGTCATTCTGATCTTTCATTCGGTGGGCGTGCACCGGAGTCGGTTGTGCGCCCATCAGACTGTCAAAGGCCTGTTAAGGCCATTAATAAACCACAACCAATTTGACAGGGCTGCCCATCCAACCCTGGCAGGCAGGCGAAGAGTCCAGGTGGTCTTTGCATTTTTCATGAAACCCCATCCACAGGCAGGATGAGGTTTCATGAAAGGTTTATTAAATTAATAAATATTTTTTAAACATTTCATAAACATGTCCCAGCTCATGTGATGCTGTCACATGAGGGGACATGTGCAAATGATTTTTAACTTTTCTAATTTTAAACTTTAAAATTGAACTTAATCTCCCTGAGGCACGGAACTGCTCTTTCACGCGTACTCTCCCTCCTCGCCCCACCCGGACAGGTAGCGCTGAGCACTGCCTGGCGTGCGTCACGCTGGGCGGGCTTTAATTGGCCTGCCCATGTAAAATGGTGGCGCGCAGCCAATCACGGGTGGCAATCGGCTCTGCACCCGCCCGCGCCCACTCCCAACTGGCCTGCCCGACGGGGAGAAAATTCTCCCCAATAAGTTTAATCTTAAATTAAACGAAACAAAATTGATTATCCAAACAGGCTATAGTCTTCCCAGAGATCCAGAAAAAAGTAAAGAAGACAAACCGGATAACTGTCCATGTGAATTGGTGGTTAGCAAGGCTGGTTTTATGCCCAATTTACAATACTGTACAGAAAAATCAGCCCAGGGCTATTTCCACCAGTTTTGTGTCCCTGAGCTGAAAGTTGAGTATATTGAACCTATGTAGCACTGAGCTCATTATCATTTGCAGCAATAGTATATTTGTTGGAGTGTCTGTAGTGGGATTCCACATAACACAGGATTGCTGTGCTAAACCTGCTTGGATACTACTGATGTAACCTTTAAAAAGCCAAGAATGCATCATCATGTTTAGAGAGTAGGGAGTAAGAAGGGAACTATCCAGCTCACTGATTGACTGTCAGCTAGCGGACTGACTGGCTTGTGTGGGATTTTGTGCTACTTTTGTCTTCCAATGAAGGATCTGGCAGTGGTGATGGAAGGTGAGAGCAGAAAGCATTGAAAGGAGACAGAAAAGAAGAGCACAAAATTTAATAAGGCTACAAACCTTCCTCTCTGAGATGCAGCAAAGGAGAGAGAAACTCCACATAGCATGAAGCAACAAAAATCGGAGTCACTGGCCACTTAGCGGGAGATGGGGGTGAAGATGAATGCCACCTCTCTCACTCTCAGAACAGCAGGAAAGTTTAATGATCTGATGAGGGAAGGCAAGGTAATACACTAGTCACCCTGTGTTCTCTCCTTGAGCATGTTAGGCACAAACACACTGTTCATCCTTTAAAGTCAACAGCTGCAGAATTAACCCTCTGCACCATACTAGAATTAAGAAGGCCTTATCTTGCAAAATCCTCTACCATCTCTCCAAGCAACGATTATTTACAAACAGATCTTAGAAACATCTTTAACATGGTGATAGCAGTTAATTTAATGCATTAGTTGTCCAATACTAACTATGTGATAGGAATTTAGGAACAGCAAGAGGCCATTCAGCAGCTTGAGCCATTCAGTCATGTAATGGCTCATCTGTACCTCAGCTTCATTTATCCACCTTAGCTCCTTGTACTCTTCCCTAAAAAAACTTTAAAAAATCCATGTCTTGAAATAGCCCTGGCATTCACAACCTTTTAAGAGAGAGAGTTCCAGATTTCTACTATACTTTGTGTGAAAAGGTGCTTCCTGATTTCTCTAATAAATGGCTTAGCTATAATTTTAACATTATGTCCCCTTATTCCTGATATCCCCATCAGAGGAAGTAGTTTTTCAGTATCGACACTATCAAATCCTTTTAATGTTTTAAAAGCTTTGATCAGATCACCCCTCAATCTCCTCTATGCAATGAAATATCAAACAGAAAGTCAGCATAAATGTGTCATTTTCTGGTTGGCAAGATGTAATGAGTGGTGTTCCACAGGGATCAGTGCTGGGGCCTCAACTCCATATAATTTATATAAAATTTATATAAATGATTTGGATGAAGGGACCGATGGCATGGTTGTTAACTTTGCTGATGACACAAAGATAGGTAGGAAAGTAAGTTGTGAAGAGGACGTAAGGAGGCTACAAAAGGATATACATAGATTAAGTGAGTGGGCAAAGATTTGGCAAATGGAGCATAATGTGGGAAAATGTGAAATTGTCCATTTTGGCAGGGAAAAGAAAAAGAAGCATATTATCTAAATGGTGAAAGGCTGCAGAGCTCTGAGACTTAGAGGGATCTGTGTGCCCTAGTGCATGAATCACAAAAGGTTAGTATGAAGGTACTCCACATCTGGAGCACTGTGTACAGCATTGGTCTCCTTATTTAAGAAAGGATGTAAATGCGTTGGAAGCAGTTCAGAGAAGATTTATTCAGCGAATACCTGGAATGGGCAGGTTGTCTTATGAGGAAAAATTCAACAGGCTGGGCTTGTATCTGCTGGAGTTTAGAAGAGGAAGAGGCCTCTTAATTGGAAGATATAGGGCAGGATTTTTCTGTTGGCGTGCGGGGGCGGGCCCGACGCATAAAATGATGCGCGATGAAGTCGGGCGTGTATCCTGACGTCATCGCACAGTCCCGTTTGGCGGGCGCTACGCCAGAGTTGGCTGCACACCCGCCAATATATAAATGGCCTATTAAGGCCTTTAAGAAAGTAATTGAAGTAATTGTTAACGTTGCCTGTCCAATCTTAAGGTTGGTGGGCAGGCGAGAAGGCCAAGCAGCCTTCGCGTTTTTTAGGAAACCTCATCCACGAGCGTGGTGAGGTTGCCTAAAGCTTTTATTAAATAAATAAAAATATTTCCAGTCACATGAGGGGACATGTTTAAATAAATTTTTACACCATTTATTTAATTATTTCCATATCGATTCAATCTCCCTGAGGCAACTCCGTGCCTGAGGGAGATTGAAGCGCTCTTTCGCGCACTTGCACAAAAGAGCGTTGGACCCGACTCTCCCTCCTCCCCCTGCCCGCACAGGTAGTGCTCAGTGCTACTGCTCATGTATTGCGCTGGGCGGGCCTTAATTGGCCCACCCGCATAAAATGGCTCTGCGACCACCCCTGGCCACCACTGCCACCGCCTGAAAAATTCAGGCCATAAGATCCTGAGAGGTGAATGTGAAAAGGATGGGCAGAATCATCCAAGATTTGCACTCAGTGCGGTAGCGGGCGGGGAAAAGGACGTTTTACCTGCCAGCTGCATTGGCGGCTTTTCACATCATATCCGCCTCCCGTCTCATTAATTATGCAGCCACAGGAAACAGGCCATCTTGCTGGTGGGCGGCCTCTGAATTGATGCCACGCTGTTACCTCACGGTTTCCTCACTCCGGATGCCATATCTAAACTGCAGCCACGCACACAGTTCTCAATGCTTGCAGCCCAGGACTGCTCCAGTGAAGACATGGCCCTGAAAGAAGAGTTCAGTGGCACGTCACTGGAATACCTTTTGGAGGCCTGCTGTGATGTCCTCCAACCCCACCCTGGCTGCAGAAGGTCCAGCAATCTTACCACTCCGGCTTGGGAGGCGGTGGCAGTGGTGGTTAGTACCAACACTGAACAGAAGTGGTTAGCCATCCAGTGCAGAAACAGGACGAGTGATGATCTCATCCATGCTGCCAGTGTAAAGCAACCATCTCATCACTCTAAACTCACACTCACGAGACCATCACACATTCACTGGCATCTCACACACTGCCAGCTCAAGGGACATCACCATTCACTCTCTCACTCACACCCTCACATCTCCATCTGGCCTCATCTCTTCTGGAGACTGCCTCCTCAGCCCTCACCATCTTGAGGCCACTTGCACAGATCAACCTATGCCCCCGCACACATCCTGGAATACCCCCATTCCCCAGCACAGCCCTCGCCCTCCAGCCTCTTCCCTTGCCTGGAACCTTTATTACCCCCTTCCCCAAACAAGCCATTGAAAAGCCAACCCCACCTTATAGCTGGCCAGGTAGGTAGACATCCGACCGCGAGACCCCTAAAAACGATGCAGTGCTGCCTGTGAAGCCTGGCACTAATGACCGCAAGTGCTGCCCGAAGCAAGATAGGCAAACAAACCTCGAAGTCCCGTGCGAAGTACAGCTTGCCAGGTGAACATCGTATGTACAGTTGTGAAACAGTGCCCGGATGATCCAGTGTGGGGGTTGATACCGGCTGGCAGGGATTATAATTATATGCAGATGTATTAAAATGATGTTCCCGATGTCCAGCGGGCCCGCCATTGATGGGTGGAGTGGACATTCATAAACTGGTTTCATGATATCGTGAAACCGATTTTTGGCCTTCCTGCTATATTGTCTGCTCATGCCCACCATGATGCCCAGTGCCAATGGGGAAAGAAAACTCTGGCCGATGTTTCCTCTTGTGGAAGAATCTAGAACTCGGAGTCGCTGTTTAAAAAAAAGGGTCGCCCATTTAAGATGGAGATGAGAAGAAATTTTTTTCTCTCAAAGGGTCATTAGTCTTTCGAACTCTTTTCCTCAAAAGGCGGTGGAGGCAGAACCTTTGAATATTTTTAAGGCAGAGCTAGATAGATTTTTGATAATCAAGGGGGTGAAAGGTTATCGGGGGTAGGCAGGAATGTCGAGTTAAGGTTAAAATCAGATCAGCCATGATCTTATTGAATGGCAGAGCAGGCTCTAAGGGCCAAGTGGCCTACTCCTGCTCCCAATTTGTATGTTCATAAGTTCGTAATCTGTCCTCATAACTTAACCCTCTAACACCTGGGCAAAAATTTTCCCCCCATTGGGGGGGAAGTGCAGGAGTGGGCGCGGGCAGGTGCGCCTCTGATTGGCGCCCCCGTTTGGGGGCGCGCTGCCACTTTATGTGGGTGGGCCAATTAAGGCCTGCCCAGCGTGACGTCTGCCAGGAAGCGCTATGCGCTCCCTGAGCGGGCAGGGGGGGGGATTCCCTCAGCCGGGAGTGCACTCTTTCACGCTTGCGCACGAAAGAGCGCACTTATCTCCCTGAGGCTAAGTGCTACCTCAGGGAGATCAGCTCCGAATTTAAAAGTGTTAAACAACTGATAGCAAGATTTCCCTGACATGTCTCCTCATGTGACACTGTCGCATGAGTTGGGACATGTCCATCACTTTTACTGAAACCTTTATTAAATATTTTAAAACCCTCATGAAACCCCATCCCGCCCTTGGATGAGGTTTCATGCTTTTTCTGAAGCCCGCCAGGTCTCCCAGCCTGCCCGTCAACCTTAAGGTTGGATGGGGCCCATTAATGGTGTTAATTACTTTTTAAATGGCCTCAATAGGCCATTGACAGGTCGGCAGGTGCACAGCTGATTCGGCTGTGCCCCCACTGACCTGAAAATGGAAATGACACGGGCTGACCTCGAGAGTTCCACCCGACGTCATCCCACGTCATTTTGTGCGTCGGCGAGCGGGCCCCACCCCTGCTCGCCGACCGGAAGATCCTCCCCTTGGTATCATTCTGGTGAAACTGTGCTGCACCTCCTCCAAAGCCAATATATCTTTTTTGAGGTGTAATATGCCCACTAAATTATTTTGCTGTGTGCAGCCTATTTATTTAAACGCACGGTAGCGTTAAATATTTTTGCACGGTACATATGAACATACGCATTAGGAGTAAACCTTCTCTGAACCGCTTCCAATGCATTTACACCCTTCTTTAAATAAGGATACCAATACTGTACAGACCACTCCAGATGTGGTCTGAACAATGCCCTGTATAACTGAAGCATAACCTCCCTACTTTTGTATTCAATTCCCCTCGCAATATATGATAATATTCTATTAGCTTTCCTAATTACTTGCTGTACCTGCATACTAGCCTTTTGTGATTCATGCTTGAGGACACTTAGATCGCTCTGCATCCCAGAGCTCTGCAATCTCTCACCATTTAGGTAATATGCTTTTTTTTAAACTTTTCATGTCAAAATTGATATTTCATATTTTCCCACATTACCCTCCATTTGCCAGATCTTTACCCATCAGTTTACCTATCTATATCCCTTTTTGGCCTCCTTATGTCCTCTTCACATCTTACTTTCCCACCTATATTTGTATCATCAGCAAATTTAGCAACCATACCATTGTCCCTTCATCCAAGTCATTTGTATAAATTGTAAAAGGTTTAAACCCCAGCACTGATCCCTTTCGCACACCACTCATTACATCCTGCCAACCAGAAAAACACTCATTCATACCTACACTGTCTCCTGTTAGCCAGCCAATCTTCACTCATGCCAATATGTTACTCCCTATGTCATAAGCTTTTATTTTTTGTAATAGCCTTTGATTTGGCACCTTATCAAATGCCCTCTGGAAATCTAAGTATAGCACATTCACTAGTTCCCCTTTACCCACAGCACCTGTTACTTCTTCAAAGAACTCCAATAAAGTTGTTAAACATGATTTCCTTTTCACAAAATCATGTTGACTCTGCCTGATTACCTTGAATTTTTCCAAATGCCCTGCTATAACGTCTTTAATAATAGCTTCTAACATTTTCCCTATGACAGATGTTAAGCTAACTGGTACCTTCTGAGTACTCATGAGGTTCACAGGGAAATTTGTGCAGGGCCTAAAACTCAACACAATAGTCCAGACGGTGTCTGACCAAGGCTCTATAAAATGAGATACCTTTTAATTCCGAGCATCACCTAATTCTTGTTGCAGAAGAAATTTGTACATAATGGCGGTGACATAAAGGAGCTCGGCACTTTGATTTTGGGGTGGAAAATGGGCAAGGGACTAGTATCCCAACTTGCAGGTCTGAAAATCAGGCTGCCTTAATTCTATTCTACAGAAGCACCAGGAATGCCAAGCAGCTTCAGAGCCTCAGTGCTTTATAATTAATTGTCTTTATTCAATGTATTTAAGCAACGAGGAGCCCGGATTAAAATAAAAAAATGAGCATTAATAAGTTAGATTTATGGAATCTTAATGGGACCTGAGATTCAAATGAATGTAATGCAGCTAGAAGTTAAAAACACAAAGAGGAGACTGATTTAGGCTTTTATCTATTCAAACTCAATATGTTTTATTTTTATTTTTATATTTCTTATCTTTAGTTACAAGAAAACAAATAAAACTGTGACATATAATAAATCATGGAACAGGAAAGAGATTATACTATAAAGGCATTGCTGTTATGCTAACTCAGTGACATACTCATAAACAAAGCACTAATGCATTTTGGTGCAATCTCCCCTCTGCTCTATAGCACTAACTATGTGTGGAGTTGAGAGCAGTAAATATATAATTGAGGCCAGCCAAGTTGATTAATAACTGAGCTGCTCTAGATCCACCTCTGTGCATGTAATTTACTTGAACTTTAATTAAGAAATCAGAATTGAAAACTAGTTGTTGATTCATTACTGGCTGTAATGAGTAAAATAGAAAAAAAAAATCAGCTAGTGTACAGAAAGTCAAGGTGAAAAGACAATATAGATCCCTTGACATATACAGCAGTGAAGAGGAATGATCTTGGATAGCAGGATCTGACTACAGCTTGATGACTCAACAATGAATGTCTCACACATTAATGATAGCTAATACTTTAATACATAACAGCAATAGGTTAATGCTGGAAACACAAATTATGGCATCGCTGAGGAACAAGGTTATTATATAAAATGCTTTAATGTAACATTATACACAATTTGTATTCACTATAAATGACCAGTTGTCTATTACTACCCAGAACATTACTTGAATATGCCCTGTCTTTATCCACACCAACATTTTCCAATTCTAAATCTCACGGAATAGGTGAAATTTTGTACCAACATGAATTACTCCCTTTTAGTTATTTTATTCATCCCATGTACATAAAAGAAACAATTTATGATAATATAATGCGTTTAAAGTAGGAAAATAATACAATGCATTTCACAGTAACATGATCAGACAAAAATCAAGACCGGAATTTTACGACCCCGTCCCCATCGCATCGGGGCTGTAAAATGCAGTGAGCCATTCTAAACTCCACTGACTTTGGCTGGACTGTAAAATCCCCAAAAAATAGAAATATAAGGAGGGTTTTTAAGGAGAAGATGGAGGCAAAGAGGGGGAGAAGTTTAGGAAGAAAATTACAGAGTTTAGGGTCAGGGTGGCTTAAGGCATAAACATCAATGATGGGGCAAAAGGAGAAAGGACACAAAGTGGACAGAGTTCTTGGGAAGTTGCAGGTTTGGAAATGGTAATAAAGGTACATAGAAGCAAGATAATTAAATGAATTTAAACACAAGGATAAGATTTTTAAACTGGGAGTCATTGGTGGATACAGAGCCAATGTAGGTCAGAGAGTACAGGGGTCAAAGGTGAGCTAGACATGATAAAAGGTAGGATACAAGCAGCAGAGTTTTAGATGAACTTAAATTTATTGACGGTGCAGGATGGCAAGGCGGTCAGGAGAGCACTGGGATATTCGCGTGACAAAATGAATGGGAGTTTTGGCAGCAGATGGGAATGAGGCAGGGAGAGAGATAGGAAATATTATGAAGATTTAAGTATGTGGTGAGGATGTGGGTTAGATACTGAGTCCAGAGTCAACTAGGGGAGGTTTCAAACTGTCTGGTTCAATCAAAGACAATGGCCGGTGGGGGTGGGTGGGTGGGGTGGGGGTGGGGGGTGGATAGAATCCATGGCTAGGAAACAAAATTTGTAGTAGGGTCAAAAATGATGGCTTTAGTCTTTCCCATGTTTAAGTGGAAGAGTGGGCCAAGGATAGGTCCTTGGGCTCTCCAGAGGTAACTGTGAGAGCCAGAAGGGAAGCCATTGCCAGTGATGCTCTAATTGCAATTGGTTAAGTAAAACCTGGGCAACAAAGGAGGTGTAGGAGATGGATCGTGTTGTCGACATATCAAAGGAAGCAAAGAGTTTGAGAAGAATAAAAAGAAAGAGCACATCATGGTTGCATGTACAGAGCAAGTCATTTGTGACTTTGGTTAGTGCCTTTTCAGTGCTGTGGCAGGTCAGAAACGATAAAGAAGCTGAGCTGTGAGAAACATGCACATGGATTTGGGAGGCAAGAAAACATCAGGAATTTTGGGGGAGAAAGGGAAGTTGTTGATGCAATGTTACCTTGCCAATACAGGATGTCATTTTCATTCTGCCATGTTGTGGTACAGCACTGAAGTGGTTATGTTATTGGATCAGGAATTGATGAGATCTGGGCTATTCAAATCCAACATGTCAGTTTGAGAATCAAATTCATTTTGAAAAAGCCTGGTAATTAAAATTGGTATGGGTAATGCTGTCGCATTTTTGTAAAAACTCAAATAGTTCATTCATGTTTGTGAGGGAAGAAGACCTGGGGCAGAATTTAGCCCTTGATGGGTGAGCGGGCCCCCATATAATGCCTCATTTCAAAGTAGATGCCTTTAAGGGGAAATTAGATAAGTATGTGGGGTGATAATGGTTGGTTGATTATGTTGTTAAAGATTCACAGGTGATGGGCATTGTTTGGTTAAGGATTGAGCTTGCTTATAAATAGGGATGGTTGGGACACTGGGTTAGTAGTTGGGAGACAGAGGTCTGTAATAGTTCATAGCACCCTCGCCTTTGAATCAGAGGGTTGTGGGTTCATGTCCCACTCCCGGAAACCAAGAACTGTGATTGTACTCGAAAGAGTTGCAATCTGTGACTGTTGATAACTCGAAAAGAGTTTCCAGTGAATAAACCTATGATCAAGGAAAAGAACTGTGTCTTGTTTTGTGCTTCACCATCTGGCTTAGATGCATATAACATGGTAGTAGGGGATGGTTGCCTAAAGGTGAAGATTGGAAACTGAAGAAAATATTTTTTCCAGACAGAAGATAGTAATCAGAGATACTTTTGAGAAGAATGGTTGAAACCAAGTATCAAGTGCTGTAACTTTTCTATGGTTCTATTAAGTGCTGTAAGCTGCAGGGCTATGGGCCGGGTGCAGGAAGGTGGAATTAGAAAGGGCACCTGGGTGTCCTCGGGCTGGCATGGACAAGATGGGCCGAATGGCTTCCTGTGCTGTAACTTTTCTATGGTTCTAAGTGTCAGTGTATGATTACCCACCACTTTTCTTTGAATAAGAGCCTTATGACAGGTGGAAAAATAGAGTGGATATATGGACATTAGTCACAGCTTTACTAAGGTATGGCCCTGGCATTGTCACTTCCTGAAAAAAGCAGAATCAGCAGCAAAGGTTTTTGTGAACTGGATACCTGCCTATTGGATACTCTTATCTGGAGTCAAATTCTCAGAAAGAAACATGTTTTAGGGTCAGATGTCTGAGGCCTTAAAAAATTCCTGAAAAAGCAATCATTTCCAGTGGCCTTCATGGCACAAGTGGGACTTTGGCAGTGTCACAAAAGATGCAGGATTCAATGCTCTTGCTGTTTGAAACCGTTTGGATGTGGGGTGAAGACATCAATTTAACTGAAGAATTGCAGATAAAATAAATGAGGATGAAGATCTTTTAGGCAGATGGTAAGAATGGAGTAATAATAGAAGAATGAATCCAGGAATACCATGGGAATTGTTAACAGGTGTTTCAGATGTGATTTGAAATATCATTATGCAGTAAATTGTCCAAATTGGAACAACAGGGTTTTGAGATGATGCATGACATGGAAGGTTTGGAAGAGGAAGATGATGATATTGATCAGTCTGAGGAAATTGTACTGGTCAGAAGCTTCAGTCTGGTGATGAGTGTACTAGTCGTGGATTTGTTTAATTATATTGAGTTGGACAGTGGTCGCACATTCACCGTATGTGGAATGGATTGGTTGAAATGTTATTTGGATTCACTTAGTAGTAAGGTCAAGGATATGAAAGTTCTACGTGCTTCAGGTTTGGGAATGACAACTCTTCAATGTCACGGAAAGAGTGGAGATTCCATGCAGAATAGTTGGAGTAAGCCATTTTATTAGTACAAATGTAATAGCTAGTGAGATATCCTTGCTGCTGAGCAAGCCATTTATGAAAAAAGCACAAATTAAATTGGACATGAAACGTGATAAAGCAATTGTCTTTGTGTAAATTGTAAATCCACTGACTTGCATCACTTTAAAAAAACCTAGCATCTCTCATCAGAATGTTAAAGAAGTGCTATGGCATCAGGTGATTGGAATTTGAAAGGAAAAAAGCAAATCGTCTTAAAACTACATTGACAATTTGTTCATCCCTCTTGTCAGATTAAAATCTTACTAAAGGATGCAAGGATAATTGATGAGTACACAGCTTATTGAAGAGATTAGTAAAAGTTGTAATATGTGAAAAATGTAATATATGCAAAAAGCAATATATGCACAAAATATCAGAGGACACCTTCACAACCTACTGTAAGCCTCCCATTAACATGAGACTTTATGGATTTAAAGGTATGGGAGAAGGATAGAAACATTTTTATTATTCTTCATAGACATGGGAACAAGGATCAGTCTGTCTGCAGTAATACATGGTAAAGATAAAAGAATTATTGTGTATAAAATCATGGAAAAATGGATTGGGATCAGACTGCGGGCACTGGCTAAATTCCTGACCGACAATAGGGGAGGGGGGAGGCTTTGTTAGGAAAAAATAGAGTCTTGTGAAAAAATGAACATTGTAGTGATGAACATTGCAGCTGAAAGTCCCTTCAGTAATGGGCTTTGTGAAAGAAATCACGTAGTGATCGATGAGATGCTTCATTAGATCTTAACTTACAATTTGATCAGTCAGCTAACATCTGCCCTGGCTTGGACAGTCCCTTCAAATAGGTGGGGGAATATAATCCATTTCAGTTGGTCTTTGGGAGAAATCCAAAAATACTTTTTGTAATGCGTGATCATCTCCCGAACTTGGAAGAGCCTACAATTATTTCCACCTTTTTCTGTGCACTTGAATGCCCTACATGCAGGAAGAAGGGCATTCATCAAGGCAGAAGTCTCAGAAAATTTGTTGAGCCTTATGGCACCTTAATCCTGGGGTTTAGTATGCTATAAAAAAAGAGTCTAGTGGTTCAGAGACTTGGTGATCAAAATGTTAGAGTGGACTCCCCCACGGCAGGCAAAGTGATCTTGAAGATTTTCTTATCTCTCTTAGCCACACATTCTTAAGAATGTAGGTTGGTTGATATAAAAGCCACATTTTTGCAGGGTGAAAAGTTTCAAAGAGAAGTGTTTTTGAAACCACCCTAAAGAAGTGGGTGAAGTAGAAGGGAAGCTATGGAGATTAAACAAATGTGCTAATGGATAAAATGATGCATCAAGGATATGGTTGATCAGGTCTGTCTTGTTGAAAGTAGTTGTACACAGTTGAAAGCAGATTCAACAATGTTCCACTGGTAACACAAAGAAACTCTCAAGTATTTTTATGATGCACATCAATGATTTTCAATGGAAAGGTTCTGTGGAATTTGAGTAATTTAGCAGAATAGGTTGGGAGTGATCTTGAATCAACAATCATACTTAAAATGTTAATCATATCCCGATAAACTGGGCCAGGCCCTCACAGATAGATTATCTTGCATCTAAAGAAACAGAGCAGTTAAGAAGTATGATTGGACAGTTAAACTGGCTATGCACTCAGACAAGACCGGATGCTAGTTATGATGTATTAGAACTTAGTTCTACGATGAAACACACTAAAATTGAGGAGGTTCTGAGGGCAAAAAAAATTAAAGAAATTCAATTCAGAGAAATGCAAACATGTTTCCGGCCTTAGGAGACCTGAAATATAGAATTAATGATGCTTCCCATGCCAGTCTTCTGGATGGGTATTCAAGTACAGCTGGCTTTATCATACTCTTGGTGGGAGAAAATGGAAAATGTTGTCTGTTGGTCTGGGAAGCCAACAAAATAAAAAGAGTGGTTATAAAGTACTCAGGTTGCAGAAACACTGGCACTAGTGGAAATGATAGCTATGGGATTGTACTGAACTAACTTTCTGAAGAAATCCTACACAAGTGGCATTCTGAGATAAGTTCGCCTATTGGATGTTATGTGGACAAGCCTTTTCTTTGGGATAATTCATTTTACAATGGGGGCTACTAAGAAAAGGTTGAGCATTGACCTTGCTAGTTTAAAGGAAATATTGGAAAGAAAAGAGATCTCTAAAATAAAATGGGCCGACGCAAGTCACCAATTATGTGACTGCTTTACATAGAGGAACACTTGCTCCAAAAAATTGTTGGAGGTCCTAGAAAAGGGACATCCTGTGTCATGATGATTTGTAAGAAAAAAACATTTTCCTTTAATTGCTTTGTAATTGTTTAAATATTTATTTATTATAAAGTTTTTTTGTTGAAAGGGGAATCTATTAGTGGTTGATTGATTATGTTGTTAAAGATACAGAGGTGATGGGCATTGTTTGAATCAGGACTGAAGGAACTTACAAATAGGAATGGCTGGGACACTAGGTTAGTAATTAAGTGTCAGAGATCTGTAATGCTGCTTCCTGTGAATAAATCTACTATTGAGGAACAGCTCTGTCCTGTTTCAGGCTTCATCGTCTGGCTTGGATCCATATAACATGGGAGATAAAGGAATAAAAGAATATATGTATAGTCTGGAGTAAGATGGAAGGAGACTCGAGTGGAGCATAAACAAAGGTATAATCCTGTCGGGCCAGATGGCCTGTTTCTGTGCTGCAAAATTCTTTGTATTTCTGCATAACCAAAAGAGGTCACAGTCTAAAATTGTGACTCCAAGTAAAATCTACAATGCTAAATACCAGAGTGGAATAGTGGTGTGGGAAAATACTGTGATCCTTGGCAAACATAATGCCAATGTGAAACAAATGCAATCAACTCAGACTACCAGTTACTGAGGCAAGCAATCTATCCATTACTGATAGCTCAGGATAATGGAGTGGGGTAGTATCTGACAACCTGAACTCTCCAGGTCTGTAGTAAACCTGTTGAAACCTCAAAATAGACAGCAAGTAGGTTCTTCACCTGTGTTTGCAGTTGCAGCACTTGAGAAATATTGCTGAAGTCTAATTGTGCAATTCAGCCATGTTGAGGGATCTGCTGGATAGTTGCATCAAATAGCCGCATGTTAACCCTGTGATGCCATTGCATTGTTAAAAAGTGTCCTTGGGTTTAACTACTGCCATTTTGTACTTCCATAAAACTGCATCCTATCTGGGGATTAGATGAAAGAACCGTAATCAAGTTCTGTCTCAAGAAGGTCTATCTGCTGGCCAGCTCTTTTATCAGGAGGATTGGTAGGGATAGAAGAGTAGAGACAGGCCTTGTTATCCAAAATGGTTCCAACATGAGGAAGTACTGAGGGATTGGTAATTTGTATCACCAATTCCCTGGAATGTAGAGATGTGTTCCACGCTGGCTATAGTAGTTTATACACACTCTCCTAGATATTTTAAGTAAAAAGGACATTGAGCTAAGAACTTTAATGATTTAGTCTTTGTAGAGCATGTTATAAAAAGATATTTTAAATAAGGAGCAGCATAATTGGAAGTCTCTTACAATGGGTAAATACTTGCAGCAGTGGTAATATTGTGTGCTGAAACTCTTAAGAGACTAATTCAATATTGGTAACCTATCTGAAGCATCGTGAAGCCAGAAGGTTCTGGTCCCAGTGGCTCTGCAGGTTAGGTGAATGGGGTAATGTGCACCAACATCCACCAGTTCTGATCCATATCGTCTTGCTGTCTTCTCTTTTGACCAATCACATGTTGCTCCAGTTTGTCTTCAAACTTCACCCGTTGCAAAACATTTTGATCATGGATTGTATTTTGTGGAATTTTGATTCTAAGTTTTAGAAGAGACAGGACAAGAAATTAGACTTCACTTGTTTTCTGGCCACTATAAGTTCCCTTGGGGCTGCAAAACGGCATCTATGGCACATGTGCATAGTTCCCAGAAGGAGAAAACAGTAAAAACTGGGAAATAAGAATACTGGTCCGAACTGATCTTGTATATCTTAAAATGGAACACCAGTAAAAACTGGGAAATAAGAATACTGGTTCGAACAGATCTTGTATATCTTAAAATGGAACACCAGTAAAAACTGGGAAATAAGAATACTGGTCCGAACTGATCTTTTATATCTTAAAATGGAACACCAGTAAAAACTGGGAAATAAGAATACTGGTCCGAACTGATCTTGTATATCTTAAAATGGAACACCAGTAAAAACTGGGAAATAAGAATACTGGTCCGAACTACCTTTTCCTTCTGGGTTGCAGTGCAAAGTAGGCCAGATGCCATCTCGAGGCAAGCATTAGAACATTTTCTGAAAGTATACAGACAGGCAGGTTGTGACATCGATCAGCTTACAATGATGATTTGATGCCAGCATTTTCAGTTGGATCTTAACCCCCCAGTTAATTTTGTCTCTTAACCTCAAACAGCTGAACACATATTAAGCAGCAGGAAAGAATACCCCCACCCATTCTATTTAAAGCCATCATCAACTGCTTACAGTTTAGTAGCAGGTTGATTTCTTCTGTCTGTCCACTTCAATTCTACAAGAGTTTGATGTTTCAAGTGACAAAAGTTTATAGGGATTGGTGTGGAAGGTGCTGAAGGACTTCCTGCTGACTTCAAAGCTACTGCGCAAGCCAGTTGCAGCCAGACATGGATGTATTAGAAGGTGTTCCCCATGGAATGCAGCATGACTTGCTGAATGAACAGTGGCCATGCAGAGCAGGACAAGCCACCAGAAGAGGAGGAGAGAAGAGCTCTCAGCAGGAGGCCATATCCACCTTGGTTGCCCAGGGATCAATTCTCCTACCAGAATCATAGCGAAAAGCAGTGCAAGAGTGTGGTAAAGTGAGGTACCCTGTCCCTTTAAGAGAATTCAATTGTACTGATCATGTGACAGCACTGATGAATCACTGTACAGTGTGGGCAACTGGGAACTGTAAGTCTAGTTCTGGAGGTCTCTGAGTCAGCATGTATGATCTGCTGCTCTGCCCTATGTCTCAATAAACCATCACTGTTTATTCTTACATCAGTCTCTTCCCATTATTGATTACAAGCAGCAACTGAGGAGAACATAGGAAGGCATGCAGTTAGAGTTCGCCAACAAATTCATTTACCTAAGACATAAAATAGAGACATATTTGTTTCATTGAAACCTGTCTCAGCTGCGGCCATAACCGCAGACTCTGAACTGAACAAGGACCATAATGGCAGTGACTGTGAAGGTAACCATGCTGATGAACGTTAATACATTTGGCTCATTCCAGTGTGGAGCTACAGCTATTAGCAACATCTCGCCATTTTCTGTCACTGTTACTCAAGGCAGCTCACTGAAGCTCTGAGCTACCAACTATATTTCATTCTCTCTTGCCAGTGAAGAGCATGTGGAGTGTGCAGGTGCCTTTTCAAGAACTGCAGGCTTCCACATGGTGCAGGGCGTCATTGACTGCGCATGTATTGCTTTGTGAGTTCGCTTGTCAACTCTGCCCTGTACTGTAATGTCTAGCATCCTGGCAGTAGACATAATGCCTTTATTCTGTGGAAGTCCACTGTGCCAGCTGCATTTCAACCACATGGCAAAGCAAAGCGTGTTTACTTGGTGACGAGGGCCAACAGCAGACGACTTGGCTGATTTTGGTTTGCAACCTACACACGTGTGCAGCATGTACACAATAAAAACCACGCTGCCACACTCAATGTGATAAAAGCAGACCACTGGCATACTGAAGCAGTGTCCCATTGCCTGTACCACTCTGGACCAACCCTTCATTACTCTTCTTAGTGGATCTCCTAATCCATGGTGGTCTGCTGCATGTTCCACAATGTCGCTATTAGGAGGGGACAGTGCTTGTGACCAGCTATGGTGTAAAACTAAGGATCAGGAGCGTGAGGAGGAGGGATGAGGAAGAAGAGGAGCTGGAAGAGAAGAAAGAGAAGGGGAGGGAGCAACTTTTTGCTTAGGCAGTACGTGAAGAACTCATTTTAAGTCTGATTCCAGTAATAGGAACCTCAATAATCCATTCACCAACAGTCTCAGGCCTTACTTTCCCTTTCTCACTGACCCTCTTGACCAAAATGAAAAAAGTGAAGGCACCACGAAATAAACAATCAAATCAAATTTATAAATGAAATCATGCCATATTGCATAAAATAGAGAACTAATCAACATTGTGCATTTCCTCAGTCCCTGTTACTTTTTTGCCCTTGCCTGTGTTCCAGTGGAGTGCTACCGAAGTGGCTGCAACATGCCTGGCTGCTGATTTTTCATTGGAGGAGACTGCAGATGGCCTTGGAGGATGACCTTTCTTGGCTCTGGGCCTAGAAAGCCTGGTTTCAGACTGTACATTCCTATTATACATGGCAACTGTCTGAGCTGACTGGCTGAGAGGCAGCAGCAAGGTTACTGGTGGATTGGCAGTGGCACAAGGCCAAATGCTGTCCTCCTTAGAGAACAGCAGGTTTGTGCTCCACTGAGTTACTGCCATTCCCCAGGGCAACGCCACAGCAAACCTAATAAAGATTTCTGGACTGCTGTGACACCCTGCAAGCCTCTTTCCATACTGGTATTTACAACCATGATGGCAGCAGTCTTGAGTGTATTTAGAACTTTGCATGAGAGCAGTCTAAGCTTGCAGGGCAGCAAGCTGACCTTACATGACTCCAGTCTGAGTTTCTGCAGCAACGGCTGGACAATTGGTGGAAGCTGTTTGTGCTGCAATGGAAGCTGAAACATCAGCCATCAGACACTGCAGCATAGTTGTGTGCGAATGGAGTTTGTCACCACTCCCATGCTGGAAAGGTTTGGCTGAAAAATTTGCATAAAACCCTGTGCCAAGTTGCTGGTGGACTCCTCCATAATTTTGACATTAAATGCAGGCTTTCTAGCATCACATTATGGGGAGAATTTTCCCCCTGTTGAGGGGGGTTGTACGGGGGCAGGCAGGAGCGGGCCGGAACCTGATCGGTGCCCCCGATCGGTGCCCCCAATTGGGTCTGTGCCGCCATTTTACGTGGGCAGGTCAATTAAGTGTGACACGCACCCGGAAGTGTTGAGCGCTCCCTATGCACAAAGGTGCCTCAGGGAGATTAGTTTAACTTTTAAACATCTAAATAAGGAAATTAAAAACTTTTAAAGCATGTCCCCGCATGTGACAGTGTCACATGAGCTGGGACAGGTCAATGAATTTAAAAAAAAAAATTATTGAATTTTTAAACACTTCATGAAACCTCATCCCGCCCGTGGATGAGGTTCCATGAAAAATGCAAAGGCCGTCTGGGCTCTTTGCCTGCCCGCCAACCTTAAGGTTGGACGGGCAGCTCATTTTATTAGTTCAATTAGTTTTTAACAGACCTTAATGGGCCTTTGACAGTTCGGCGGGTGCTCAGCCGACTGCACCCCCCAAACTGAAAATCTAAAATGATGCGTGGTGATGTAGGGATGCCGGCCCAAGGTCACCGCGTGTCATTTTACGCATCAGCGAGCAGGCTCTTCCCTGACCCGCCAACCCGAAAATTCTTCCCTATGGTATACCTATCAGCCACCTTCTATGTTTTGCGCTATCAAAATCTTATTTGAGCCGTCTGCAGCAGAGCATGTGTGACCTCATTGTCCAGTGAGCTGGTACCTGTGCTACCCTTGCTCCCTGCCCTGGCCCAGTGCACTTGTGCCCTGTGTCTTGTGCAGATCCCACCTCTAAGATACGTTCAGTTTCAGTATTTGAGCTGGAGACTGAGAGCGGAATCCAGTGATGGTTTATCTTCAGCGTCACTCTTTTCTTGGTGTTCCTCCAGTGCCAGACCATGTCGCAATTCTTGCTTACCTGAAAGGAAAAGACACAGGCTTTGGAGACTTCAGATGGTTCCAACTCATTTACCTGAATAGCTACCCAGGAAATGTTCGGCATAAAAATCCTAGCCTAACTCCTGGGTAACTATACACTGACCCCCTGACCTGACCTGACTACCACCTACCATCCTACCCAGCTGCCACCCTACCCCCCTTACCCACTTGCCTCACTCACCTTACATCACTCACTAACACACTGAAAATCTGTTTAAATGTCCCAAAGTTTTTCAGTGTGTAGTGAACACTTACCAGAAAATGACAGCTCATGCCGCAAAAAGAGTGGCTTCTGCACGGATTCCTTCACTGTTGTCATCTCCGAGTTTCCTGCACTGTTTGAGTTCTGCAGGATCCACCATTGGAAGATTGGCCAGAAAAATCGGAGGAAGGTAAGTGGGCATTTCTTTTTGCCTGATCAGGTTCAGACCTTTCCATGCAAGCTGTTCCCCTTAGTTGAAGGGTCAGTCACAAGGGGACGTAAGTTCAAGGTGAGGGACAGGAGGTTTAGGGGGGATATGAGGAAAAACTTTTTTACCCAAAGGGTGGTGACGGTCTGGAATGCGCTGCCTGGGAGGGTGGTGTAGGCGGGTTGCCTCACATCCTTTAAAAAGTACCTGGATGAGCACTTGGCACATCATAACATTCAAGGCTATGGGCCAAGTGCTGGTAAATGGGATTAGGTAGGTAGGTCACGTGTTTCTCACGTGTCAGTGCAGACTCGATGGGCTGAAGGGCCTCTTTGTCACTGTGTGATTCTGTGAAGCGTAGGAGGTGCAACACCTGCCCTTTCACCTCCTCCCTTCTCACTTTCTAAGGCCCCAAATACTCCTTCTAAGTGAAACAGTAATTTACTTGTATTTCTTTCAATTTAGTAAACTGTATTCACCGCTCACAATGTGGTCCCCTTTACATTAGGGAGGCCAGGCGCAGACTGGATGACCGCTTTGTGGAACACCTCTGTTCAGATGGCAAACATGACCCTGAGCTCTGGTTGTTTGTCATTTTAATTCTCCACCTCGTTACCCTGATGGCCTTTCTATCCATGGACTGCAACAGGGTTCCAGTGAAGCTCAACGCAAACTGGAGGAACAGCACCTCATCTTTTGACTCGGCACTCTACAGCCTTATGGACTTAACATTGAGTTCAACAACTTTAGATCATAACCTCTGCTTCCATCGTGTTCAATGTGTTTTTTTTTCCCCTTTTTATTTTGCTGGGTCAGTCTTCATCTTGTTTCTTTCTTTATCCCTTCATGTTGCATTCAGGTTGATTTTATGTAGCAATTCACACCTCATTTGGACACAACCTTTGTTTCTTTATGATATCCTTTACCACTCTCTTTGGCTGTTGCGTGATGAAATCTTTTGTTATTTAATCTCTCCCACCCTCCAACGGCCTCCAGCCTATCACAGACTTTCGCCTTTGTTCTTCCTGCACCCCCTCCCCCCTTAAAAACTCTTACATTTTTATCTTCTTCAGCTCTGTTGGAAGCTCATCAGCCTGAAATGTTAACTCTGTTTCTCTCCACAGTTGCTGCCTGACCTGCTGAGGTTTTCCAGCATTTTTTATTCTTATTTCAGATTTGTAGCTTCCGCAGTATTTTGCTTTTGAAGAAAAAGATGTACAGCTTTTCACGTGCCCAGTATGTGCCGACAGGCTTCATAGCTAATGAAGTATTTCTGAAGTGTCGTCACTGCCAAATTGCACACTGCAAGGTCTGACAAATAGCAATGGGATAAATGACCAGACAATCTGTTTGAGTGGTGTTGGTTAAAGGTTAAGTTCACTCCCCCTCTCCTACTGTTTCTGAAATTGAGTTGAGATCTTTTATGTCTGCTAGAGAGGGCAGACAAAGTGATTGCTTTAACTTATTATCTGAAAGGCAGTGTCTTTGACAGTGATCACTCCTTCAGTACTGCACTGACCTGCCAGCTAGATTATCTTCTCTTGTGCTTGAACCCATGCATGTTATGTCTCAGAGTTAACAATACTGCCACTAAGCCAAAGCTGACACCTTGGCTCAGATCATGCGGCCTTCGTATGGCCTCCCCCCCCCAGAGGCATCCCAGAAGATGCTTCTTGGAAGTCCCAACACAAGGACTCCACAGGAATTGCGTGGAAGGTTTCAACTTCCAATGGGCAATTCCCCTGCGTCAGGAAGCCTCTGAAAAAGTCTCCAACCCTGAGTTAGAGTTGGAGACTTTGGAGAGTTCTGACTTACTTGACTTACTTGCCAGAATAACTACCCAAGAAATGTTAGACAGGATACAACCCATATCTAACTCCTGGGTGACTAGGACCCCCTAAACTTCAACCCCCCCCCACAACCCAACCTGACCCATTCACCCTTCCACCCTACTCAGCTGCCACCCTGCCACCTATCACTCTACCGCCTTACCCGCTTACATTACTCACACTCATTCACTAAAACAATGAAAAACTATTTAAATGTCCCCTAAGCTTTTCAGTGTGTTGGTGATTGAAGACTTACCACAATACAGCAGCTAGTGCCGTAAAAAAAGGGGTGTGGCTTGGCTTCCCCCGACAATCCTGCACTCTGAGGAAGGACTCCCAGAACAGGTATGCTCCACATTTCTGAAGAAGCCTGGTTTGGAAGTCTGGGTGAGAAATCCAGAGCTCTGTCATTATGTTCAAAAAAATAAGGAGTGGAGTGGCAACCTGCTGGTGATTGTCACTCCTTGGAAGATTCCGCCCCTTATCTTCTACAACTGACATAAAGTTCAAAAAAACGAAAGTCATAATCTATTTGCAAAAGTTGCAGACGCTCTGGGCAGAATTTTCCCCTGGGCTTCAGGAGCTGGCTGTTGGGACCAAATGAGGGTCCCAATTTGTAGCAGTGAGACCAGCGTCACAATTACCTGGGATCTGGCCACTCACTTGCCCGCCTCCGAGTTGCCAGGTGGGTTCCCGATTCTGCCAGCCCGATCTGAAGGTCGGCAGCTCTGGAGCCTCAGCAGCCCGAGTGGGGAGAGACAGGCATTGCTGAGACAGGTCAAAATGGAGGTTCCCTCACTGCCCTGCACATCAATCATTAAATAAGAGGGATCTAAACCAGTAGCTGAATTAGGGTGGAGGGGAAAGCCCTATATTGGATCACTCTCCACAGCTATTATGGCTTTTTTGTGGATGCAGCACCTGTTTGTGGCATAGAGCCTTTGGCACTGATGGATCTCAGGGAAGCTGCCTCCATTGAGTTGGCAGCCTACGATGCCCACAACAATGGGGCCTCGCTGTCAGCTGCAAAATTGCTGCTAATAGGGGCCTCAATGATATTAATTAGCTGCCACCTATGTGGTGCGAGCAGCCTATCAGCTTCCAAGCCCAGCCCTGGGAAAATTCCCCGGCTGTGAGGATGTGTGGGGAAGCTGTCCCATTACGCTCCCCATTATTTTCCCGGCAACGTCATACTTCCGACACCACTCCCCCTACACCCTTCACCCCCACCACCCCCCTCCCCCCACCAAAACACCCTAAATCCCCTACGTCCAATCCCACCTACATGTGGCTGGGAAATTTCAGTCCTTTATTTTGTTTCAGTATAAGTTAGCATGAAACAATCAATAATCAACTGCATGCATACGGAGCTATTATATGATTGGTCAGCACTGTTCATTTCACCAAGGTGAATTTCCTCTTTTCCATCTGCTCAAATACCCTTGTTAGCTGAGGATGAAACTATTCTTTCAACAAACTCCCTGAATTAGGCGTCTATATGTTGTAGGAATGCAGCAGTGAAAATGTGGAACTCGGTAGCATCACCACACAGGAACATTTTGAACTTTCTATTTAAATAATTTTAATTCTCAAGGCACGTGTTTTCTCCCCAATAGATTTGGTAACTGTATAAATTTAATGATGATTTTTCAGAATCAGGAAGTTGCCTCTGAGGCAAAATACTTCATATTATCACCCTATTCTACATATAAGTCAACGATTCACTCATGAATATGTGTCTCTTTAGAGATTTTTGTAATTAGGGGTCTAGAAATCTGATGGTGCCTAGAATTGAAAGTGGAGGGCCAGAGGCCTGCATTATGGCACCCGCATATGAGATTAGGATATTGTGCGTCCAAGACGCCACTTAAAAGGAGGTGCATTCTGGCTTCAGAAACCAGGAAAACACCTGACTAAAGAAATAGTTAAAGGAAACAGCGATAGGGTACCAAGAGTTCCTGTTCCTATTTCTTACGTTTCTTATGTTTATGTTTCTTCCAGCTGGTGGTGTTCCAATGCCCCTGCTGCCCTTATCCTTCTAGATGGTAGCAGTTGTGGGTTTTTACTCACAGGAGTCCCCTCCCCTGCTTCCTTTCACTCTTCTACAGTCGCTGTGCCACACTTCACCACTCCTCCTTCTCCTCATACTCTCACACTCACTACCAATACAAACCCTAACTTACAGCTCACAGCTCACCCACTGATTACCCCATCATAACACCTCACAATGCGCTCATTAACTAATACATTCCTTCCTGCTTGCAAGAGAAGGTGGCATGGAAATCAAGGCAGTAGGCTACAACCGGTGGGGGAAGAGCCTGTACACTCTCTCTCCCCTTGAGCTGAGAAATCTGCCAGACAAACTGCACAGAACGGGTGGAATTTTACAGACTGCCCTGAGGTGGGCTGGCATACGAGGAGGCTGTAAAATCAGGTGCCATGTAGCGGCATATTTTACCAGCGGCTGGGAGGCTTCAGGCAGCCAATGTGACCAATTAATGGCCACTTAAGGGCCTCCTCCCACTGCTGCTAGTATGTTACCCAATGTTGATCTCCACCCTCTCATGGTACCAACCGCGCCCAGCATGTTGCCCCTTCATGCCCTCCTGCACACGACCCTCCCACAACTCCCTCACCCCCACCTGTCAGCCTGCCCCCACCTAAAGCCTGGACCTAGCTGGGTCTCCGGATCCATGGCTCATTGGTTTGAGGGCTTCTTGTAGTCTCAGCACTGGCCACCGATACCAGTTGGTGTACTGCGATTAGAGAACCGCCTGCCATTTGATAGGCCAGCAGGTCTTGGAGGCAGGACTTCCTCCAGATGTGGGTGGAAGTTTTGCCATTAGCCAATGGCTATAAAATCACTGCAGGATGACCTGGCCAAGGGGAGGTGGGCTCGCAGCCAACTTTTCATTTGGGGTCTGAGGTCACCGCCTCTGTAAAATCCCAGCCGGTGTTGCAGAGTATGAGGTGTCCAGCTCCAACTTGTTGCAAGTATTTGTGCAAAGTACGGAGGCCATTCTATCTGCAAGGACAGAGTGGTCAGCTCCATTAACAATACAGTGGCTGCTTTCATGACAGCACAAACTGCTTCCGTATAAGCTTAGGCAGCTGCTGTAGCAGCTTACACCACTGCCAGGTAATTACAGCTTGCTGTTATCTTGGTTATGGGGGCCAACTTTGACAGGAACCTCCAAAAAGTCACAGCTGTGGCATCTGAGTAAAGAGGAGGGATGTGGTAATTATGGTTTTATCTAATATGTAGTATACTTTTAAGAAGAATGTTATAAAGGAAGATCACATGACCTTGTGTAACCAATAGAGGAGTAATGCGGGCTACCTCTGTAGTTAGTTAGTAATTAGTTGGGAGTCAGTAGTCTGCAAGTGAGCAGCAAAGTATGTAGATAGAGTTTGGTGTAGAAACATACGTGTAGCTGATGTGTACCTTGCAAATGAACAGAATGTTTTCCACCTAAGAAGTGTCTGCAGAACTACTCTATCTAAAGTACCAGCTCGGTCACTCTGCAACAAGTGTGCGATTGGGACTCACAAGTCATAACACCTCCTCTACCACAAACTCTCTCAGTGCCCTTACCTGTCCCAAATAGCCAGCTGGACTAGATAACTCCAGGACTACTACAACTGGGTTCTCAAGGCCCAGAGCTTGAGATCACCCACCATGAGCCACGTGAAGTATCCTACATGGAATCAAAATGATCTTTAACCTCCCAAGCCATATCTACTATGGAAACACCTCATAGAGCACCTGGATTGGGAAAGAAGCCCATAGGTAATTAAGGGCTGGAACAAGGGTGATTCTTAATTATTTGTATAAGCTATTAGATCGAGACACACTCAAGTTATTTTTTCTTTGGCTTTGGTGTTGGTGTTTATCTTTGTGGTGTTGTGAGGCTGATCCATAAGCCTGGACTGTTGGAAGGTAACCGGATAGTGTTTGTAAGGATTGTAGGACTCTGGATGGGGAATGGGAGGAATCATTTAGGTAAAGTGCTTTTCAATGAGCCGGTATAGCTGCTAGAACCACTGTTGGTCACTGACAATCCTTCTCCAGCCCTTCCTGCTCTTGAATGTCATCCATTTCCTGTTGCTGTCCAGGTGGTGATAAGGGCTGGTTCCTCAACATGGTGAAGTTGTGGAAAACTCAGCAGACATTGTCGAATCTGGATACCTGTTCAGGAGGATGTACTGTAGAGCTCACCTGGGATGGTCTTGGCAGTGGAAGCAATCATTTGCTCAAGGATGTTTCTTGTGGCAGCCTGGCTCTTATTATAGATCTAGCGTGTGTTCCTGACAGGAGCTCAGTGGATATGGCCATCTGTGCAGTGTCTACCTTCTCCCCCTTCTAGCAGCTGTTCCTTGCTGCTCCCTTTCATCCTCCAGCCCTGAAAGCTGCAGCCTGAGATATACAGGTTTTCTGAGGTAGTCAAAAAATACCAGCAAAATCTTTCTCTGGGTGAACTTGCCAACGTGGGATAACACATCAAAAAACACCCAGAAATAAACCAACAGCGTGAAATGATACACCAGCAACATACCTGTAAGTGACAGCATGATTCCTTTAAGTAGAGCTTGTGAGGGGGGTTGTGCTGCCAGTTAGTGCCACAGTGTATTGTGACTTCAGCATGTGACGAGGTAAAACACCGGGACATTCGAAAGTCAGAAATAAATTATTCTGACATTTTCATGTTAACATGCCACACTGCCGGCAGCTCATCTACCTCAGCCAAACTTGAGGGTGTTGCACGTCCATGTGTAAATACATGGTGCTCACTTCCTGTTCCTTCGTATTAGGAGCCTGGAAGATCAACTGGCTCCCAACAAATGGACGTTGCATGGCAGAATTTCTAGGTCATAACGTTTTAAAGACTGGGTATTTTTTGCATTCACCCTATGAGGTTGTAATAAACTTTATTAAAGGTTTCAAAATAACGGCCATGAAATTTGACTTCTGCCTGAAATGGGTGCAAAGTAAGCAGCAGCCATTCCACTGCTTGTTTGTGAGAGGCCTGACCTATATAATCTTTTGAAACTCATTTAAATGCTGATGGTGAGCTGCGGGCACAATAAATATGAGCTGATTCTCAGAAGGTGGGAAATTGGCTGGCTTCAAATGGGTGGCTGGGCGGTCAGGCCTGGGGACCGAGGCGATCCCGGGGAAGCCTCAGAAGGGTTGGCGTCAGGCTGGAGTTTTTTGTAGGCCCACAAAATTGATAACTCAAAGTTTTTTGGGTTAGTATTTGAACAGCATGCAGCAGCTCCTTAAGGACAGCTGGTTAGACTTCCCCCTCAACACCCGCTCTATTGCAGCATGGCTCTCCTTCCTTTCACATCTGAATTTTTCGTAGGGACCCCATGCACCCAGTGTGGGGATTCAATTTTCACTTTGAAAATTGCCTTTATGAGGCAAGCAAGCTGTTTGGCCATTTACAGGCCTTGCTGAAAGTTGCATCACGTGGATCAATCAGGCATCAAAGGGACAGCCAAAATGTTTACCCCGGTTTTCAAGTGCTGGCTACCCACTTGCGAGGCACAAACTGTCTGGCTGTGAGTTGAGCTTCTCCCCCAGTGTGTGTTTGAGGAAAGTTATTGCTGATCATAAATTCCATATCTCTCTGCTCATAGCTCATAACTTTAATCAATTTGAAGTAGCACAAATGGGTACTTACAAAGCAACAGGAAATCAATGTCACTCCATAGTCAAGGTTTGGATTTTATAGGGGTGAAAAGATTTAGTACAGCCATATTGGTCCAGAAAAATATCCTGTATTGATCCAATGAGAAAGTATCGCACATTCTACTTAATCTCTCCTTTTATGGATGTATTAGGTTTTGGGCATAGACGTTTTGTATCAGGAGACATAAACATAATGAAGAAATAAAAACCCCACAGTAAATACTGAGGGCAGCTATCAAAACATAGCTACCAGAAAAAAGAGAAAACCACATACATGCCCACTCTCAAAATGGGAGGTTGGGGGTTGGGGGGGGGGTGGTGGGTGGTGGGGGCGCATAGTGGTGGGCAGTGGAAATAGACATAATACAGAATGAATGTTCACTGAATCAAATTAGTGATGGAAGCCACAATAAGTCAAAGAATATCAAAATAAACCACAGCTAATCGAAGCATGAAGTCACCAATGGCAACATGAACAAAAGTTCACAATCTGTCAGTGGAACACCCACGCTATTTTTCAAATCATGCTAACGATTACCAACATTATCAATGGGGTCCCATTGTAGCACCCAACGATTAAATATGTAAATTCACGCTAAAGTTTAGGGCACAGTGAACCTACATTAAGGACTCCTCTGCAGATCAAACCCTTGTAATATAAACCACTCATACTGGTGTTATACATCTGCAAATGTTCACCCTGAGTGCACAGTTTATATTACTGTAATTCTAGTAAAAGCACAATCTAAATGGTGTGACATTTGAGCCAGCCTTTGATATGTCCCCAGACAACACAAAACAGTAGTGTGATAACCTGACATTGCTCTGCAGACATTTTACTCTGTACTGAAATGGTTAGGCTTAAAAATATTCAAGACTATGTAAAGATTTCGTTGGAGGGTGCCACAGTGTTGGCCTGCACTACCTTCAATACTTTCACTGTACATTGTGAGTAATAATAATTAAATTTATTGTGCATATGTACATTGACATACAACATATAGGAGAGGATTGAGTTGCAGCATCCTTTATATTGCTATAAGCAATAGTACTCCACACAGTAAATGCTGATTCACTGATTCCCTGACTGGTACTGACATCAACTGGTTATAACTGGGTCAGTGCAATTCTATTCAGATGGAGAGGTTGAGGTAAAAGCCAAAGGCAATGGCATGGTGTTTCTCTAACTTCTAATCCTTTAAAGGTACAGTGTATTATTATTATTGTTATTAGCAATAATATCATAATAATTTAGTTCTATGGACACCTGCAAGACAGGTGCTGCCAGTTCTTGTCTTCATGATTATTTTACCAACAAACATCTGAAGGGCTATAAAATCCATCAAAGTTCTGCTGGTTTCTCTTTAATATTGAGTGGAGACTGGTAGAATGTTTCAGAAAAATGTAGATTCTTGTATTTTCTGGGTCTCCACAGATTACAGGAGTTTCTGGTTTGTCTTGAGGGAGGTCTTACCACAACCCACACTTTACAAGGCAAACATCATCAGGGAGCACAGTCAGAGATGGAGGTTGGAATTTTCTTTGACTGGTCGGGGGAGGTTTGGGGAGATGCTGGGGGAAAATAGCAGAAAACGAGGTTACTTTTTACTTTATCCTTTCATGGGATGTGGGTGTCGCTGGCAAGGCCAGCATTTGTTGCCCATCCCTAATTGCCCTTGAACTGAGAGGATTGCTAGGCCATTTCAGAGGGCAGTTAAGAGTCAACCACATTGCTGTGGGTCTGGAGTCACATGTAGGCCAGACCAGGTAAGGACAGGATATTTCCTTCCCTGAAGGACATTAGTGAACCAGATGGGTTTTTACGATAATCAATGGTCGTCAATACTGAGACAAGCTTGATTTTCCAGATATCATTAAATTAATTAAACTTACATTCCACCAGTGAACATGATGGGATGCGAACCCATACCCCCACAGTATCAGCTTCTGGAATACTAGTCAAGGGACATTGCCAGGACGCCACCATCTCCCCAATACGATCCCACCCTCTTCGGGCTTTCCCAGGGGTAGTTTGGCGTGCTGCAGGGAATCCCCGTGGCTGAGGCGGAAACCCATTTGAAATACTTAAGAAAGCAATTAGGAGGGAATTTTCCCATGGAGACTCTCATTTCCAACAGCGCAGGAGCTCCACACTGTGGACGGAATCGTCCCAGATGTGCACTAAGTGCAGTAGTGGGCGGGTAAAATGACGTTTTACCCGCCAGCCGCAGTGGTGGCTTCTCATACCGTATCGTCCCAAGCCCGCTGCATTAATGATGCATTGCAGGGAAACACGCTGTTTCCATGGCAGGTGGGCTCTCATTCACCCACCACGCCATCACCTTGCTGCTTCATCACGCTGGACACCATATTTAAAATGCAGCCGCGCGCACACATCTCAGTGCTTCCAGCCCACGACTGCTGCAAGTAAGACATGGCCCCAAAAGGCAAAAAAACTGCAGCCCCCAGGTTCAATGACACGCCCCTTGAGTGTCCTTTGGATACAGTGGAGGCTCACCATGATGTTCCTTACCCCCACTCTGGCCGTAGGATGGGCAGCAACATCACCATTCCAGCTTGGGAGGCAGTGGCAGCGGTGGTCAGCGCCAACGCCTTGCAAAAGAGGACAGACACCCAGGGCCACAAGAGGATGAATGATCTCCTCCATTCTGCCAGGGTAAGTCAATCTTCTCATTACTCTCAACTCATGCACTCACAAACCCATCACACATCCACAGGGCCCTCACTCGCTGCTGGTTCAAGGGACATCACCATTCACTCTCTCACACACACCTCCATTGTCCTCATCCCATCCATGGGAGCACTCACCACCCACACATGCCAGGCATACTTATCATCTGTCCTGGCAGGCATCCTGCTTACGCTCTCTCCATCTCTATTCAAGCAGGACAAGCTGACACACAACAAGAGGAAGAGGTTGCACCAGTGGAGGAATGCCTGAAATCAAGGTCCTCATGGACTTTGAAAACAGAGCCATCCAGCTGGCTGTGAGGATCTGGAACATTCCTGTGCTGATGGTGAGGTTGGCACTGCTCTACCGAGTGAAGATCCAGCAGCGCACATCCATCAGACAACCATGCTGTGAGTGAGTGTCCTGTTTCACAGTCCCCTGCCATGCACTGATTATCTCCCTTTGCTTTCGCAGGCATATCTGCCAAACAGCCAACAGAGCACATGATCCAGGGCCTTCAATTAAACCCCGAAGAACCCACAGAAGAGGAATCTGAAGGCACCCTCATTGAAGACCTGTCACAGCGCTCGCCCATACTCTCCACCAGCGCACAGACACACACCTCGGTGGGACCTAACTTTAGAGTAGCCTCGGGATCACAATCTGGTGAGCACATCGCACTGTCTGACCCACAGCAGGCAGGGGCAGGGACTTCCTAGGTCCCCGGCATTGGAGGACTGCTGGAGGCCAGACATTTGCTGAGTCTGAG
Source organism: Cetorhinus maximus (assembly GCF_964194155.1). NCBI lineage: Eukaryota > Metazoa > Chordata > Chondrichthyes > Lamniformes > Cetorhinidae > Cetorhinus > Cetorhinus maximus. The sequence continues at coordinate 48,253,084 of NC_135884.1, read as the reverse complement.
TCAGATGACGAGCCTCTGGACTTGGTCATATCACAGTTGCTGGAGCTGCAAAGGCAAGCTAGGGAACATCAGGAAGGAATGTCCACTACATTCCTCAGATTGCAAGGCATGATGGAGGAGTCCGTCCGTCTTCAGGCTGAGGTGATAGCGCCAGCATTGCAATGCACCGAGGTCAACACTGGCAGGATGGTGGCTGACGTGGGGACCTTGTTCCAGGACATCACTCCTGCATGGGCTGGACTCCATCACCGACACCATAGTTGGCCTCCAACAGTGTGTATGCGAGAGGGGTGTGGGGCAGTCCGACATCACTCCAGCTACCCCTTCTCAAGGACCCAGCCACAGGCCCTTGGGCACACAAAGGCAGGAGGATCAGCAGGCATACCCCACTTGGGTCCATCCATCCAGGTGACCCCAGGAGTGCTGGTTCATCTGAATCCCCTCTTCCTGTGACCCCAGGAGCTCCAGGTCCACAGGCCAAGGAGGGTGCCACTGCTGCTTAGCAGGACCCTGAAAGCAGGCCAGTGCCCTCCAGGTCTCGGCCCTCCAGCAGACGCCCACCAAGGTCATTACAGACAGGGTGTGCAGTCAGCAGGTTGCCTCCACCTCCGCTGTGGAGGTCAGGGGAGCACCAAGATGTAGCGGCAGGGTTAGGAAGGGTTAAGAAAATGTAGTTGCACAGCCTGGGCACAGGTGTTAATCACTTGTACATAATTTTCACCATTGAAAATAAACTCTGAACAATGTCTTCCCGCCTATGGCTCCTTGTTATGACGAGCAGTGTTTGTGTCACTCAGATGTGAAACCTTGGTTCCTGCACAAGACAAAGGCAGGTGTCTCAGTTCTGGGCCTCTTCCCTGTGCAGTGTGTAACCTTCAGACCAATTTGTTGGTCCAACCTCACATTCCCTGGACACATTAGTGATGCCTGCATCTCGATGGTGCCTGTCATTGCTGCCAGGATGTGATGGGCAGGTGTCACAGAGTTCCGTGATTCTCTCTGTGTGCTCTCAGCAACTTTAAGGTGGGGCTGGCCCCCATCTCTTCAACATCTGTGACCAGTGACACTGTGCTTCTGAAGGGGTCACAGGATCAGGTGCTTTTAAAGTTTCACAGCTGTGTCTCTATAATATGACCCTGATCACAGAGCGCAAGTGAGCTGCTCTCAGCCAGACAGGAGTCAGACATTCTCAGAGTCAATCTGAAGAGCTATGGAGTGTCCTCACTGCTTGTTGTCATCATCCTCCTGAAATATAGCTACTATTAGGACTTCCACTGTGTCCCCATGACAAGTGCATTATCACAGAGGACATGTGCGCTGTCATAAGCCAGACTGGAGTCAAATGTTCACAGATGCAATGTGAGGATCCATGGTGTCTCCTCACTACATGTCGTCTTCATCCTTCATAGATCAAGCAGTTATGAGGGCTTCCAGTGTGGGCCAGCCTCGTCTGGCCAGTGCGAGGGCCTCATTGCCATCATTGTCATCTTCGAGGACCTCCTCACCCTCATCACCATCGATATCCTCCTCGTCGGAGGTGACCTCCAGCTCCTCCATCTCCTCCTCAGCCAACTCGCCTCCCTGTTGCAATGCCAGGTTGTAAGGGGCACAGCAGGCAATGACGATGCTTGACGCCCTCTGTGAACTGTATTGCACCACCACACCGGTCTAGACACTGGAACCTCATTTTCAGCATCCCGATGGTTTGCTCCACCAAGTTGCGAGTTGCAGCATGAGCCTCGTTATACCTTCACTCTGCTGCAGTCTGAGGTCGCCACACGGTCTGAGGTCATCAGCCACGTCCTCTGCGGGTAGCCCTTATCCCTGAGGAACCAACCCTGCAGCCTCTGTGGACCCTGAAAGACATTAGGGATCTGAGACCAACTGAGAATGTGGGAGTTGTGGACACTCCCTGGAAACCGTGTGCAGACCTACAGGATGCGTTTGTGCACATTCAGCGAATGGAAGCCATTGCGGTTGACATAGTTGATCGCGTGTTGCGATGGAGATCTGAGCGCCACATGAGTGCAGTTGATCGCAAGCTGCATCTGTGGGAAACCCGAGATCTGGGTGAATCCAATCGGTCTTGCATCCTGGCTTTCTTGGTCCCGGGTGAAATGCATAAAGTGTGCCCCCACGAAGATGGCACCCATGACCTCATGGATGCATCTGTGGGTGGAGTCCTGTGATATCCCATAGAGGTCACCTGTGGAGCCCTGAAAGGAGCCACTGACATAAAAATTGAGCGCTGCGGTCAATTTCATGGCCACTGGCAGTGGGTGCCCTCCATGTCCCCTTGGCGCCAAATCCTGCAGCAGGTGGCAGATGTGACCAACCAGTTGCCTAGCCTTCAGCGACACTGCTTCTTGGTCATCTGCATGAATGGAAGGCGGCATTTATATACCCTGGGTCAAGCTAGGCACTGACCAGCTATGGCTCTTCAGCAGCGTGTGCTGGAGTCCCAGCCGCCCCCTCTTCCTGAGGATGCTGCTCCTCCCTCTGTGCAGCCAGGCACCTCTGTCGCTCTCTTCTCCGTCATCTCCACTCTCTGTACACCATGAGGCATACAGCTAGTTCACCAGGCTCCATGCTCCTGATGTACTCCTCCTGCAGGATAAAAGAGAGAGACATGTGAGTTAGCATGGTGCACTAAGAACCTCTCCTGGTTAAGTCTGAAGGTCCCTTTATGCATCCTGAAGAGTGCTGACAACCACTTGAATGGCCAGAGATTAGTGCACTGCATGGCTGCCTGAAACACCAACCACCTCTGCCCCACTCCACTTGACCGATTGGCGACAGCTTTGCCCAGTGGACTGCATGCTGTGCTCTCAGCTCAGGCACATGCATTCTCCTACCCTGCGTTGCAAGGCTGCTCTATTAGCTTGAACCATGGGGAGACAGGTCCAAACATAAATGATGACATTTCAAGGGGCTGTGAGCACCTCTACCAGTGACTGCTCCATGGCCAGCTTTAGCAAGGAGTTATTACAACATGCCCAGTTGTCCAGTTCTACAGTCAACTAAAATGCTCACTAGTTTACAGTCTGTGCCCAAGGGGTGAAAAATTTTGGAGCACTTGGTGGCACTTTCATACCTCTGTGTTGCTTGAATGGGCAGATAAGCTAGAGGCCCGACTCCACACATGTCAATGTGGCTGCGCCTGAATTGTCTCAGCTGCAGAGGAATGGTCACTTTATATATGGTTTCCCTAATGCATGGCTGCTTCCCTCACCCCACCTAGCACATGCTTGTGCACTACCTTCAACCCACAGGGCAGCCCTCGCTCCCCACTCCAAAGCACCTCAACTGCAGGGCAGCCCTTGCCTCCATCCCCAAGTCACTTCAACTGCAGGACAGCCCTTGCCCTCACCCCCAAGTCACCTCAACTGAAGGACAGCCCTTGCCCCCACCCCCAAGTCGCCTCTACTGCAGGACAGCCCCTGCCCCCACCCCCAAGTCATCTCAACTGAAGGACAGCCCTTGCCCCCACCCCCAAGTCACCTCAACTGAAGGACAGCCCTTGCCTCCACCCCCAAGTCACTTCAACTGCAGGACAGCCCTTGCCCCCACCCCCAAGTCACTTCAACTACATGGTAGTCCTTGCCTCTACCCCCAAGTTGCCTCAACCGCAGGGCAGATATTGGCCCCTCCCCCTCACCACATGCCTCAACTTTGAAGTCCAACAGGCATTGCAAGTGCTGCGCAACGTTACTGTGCACTCACCTCTGAGTTCCCCTCAAAGTGCAGCTTGCCAAGTGCACACCTTATATATGCTGTTGTGAAACACGTCGGCATGATTAGGCGGACGATCCAGCGGGGAGAAGATTCCAGCAAGCTGGCCTTAAAATGATAGGCAGATGTATTACAATGAGCTTCCTGATGTCTGATGGCGGGAAACACGGCCCACCATCGACAGGCTGAGCGAACGATTGCAAACTGGTTTCTCGATGTCGTGAAACCGATTTCTGGCCTTTTTGCCATATTGTCCGCTCACACAGCTAAGCACGCCCGACACCAGTGGGCATGGAAAATTCCGCCCTGTGCTTCCAAACTGTCAGGTTGGGGGAGACAAGTGCACAGTGGGTAAAACTTCGCCAGTGAAACTGACAAGGTGTGAAGCCTTTGATTGGTTCCACTGAAGAGCTCCAACCATGGCCTTTGAAAGGCTGCTGTTCAAAGCACGTATTCTCTCAGATAGTGTTTCCACTGAATGACTGGCGATTGCCAACTGTCTGAAAGGCACTTCACTCACCTTCAGCTGATATCCCTGCTGTCAGCTTGCACAGCATAGAAGCAGCTCATGCAGCCCCGCCTTCCAACTGTGAAGAGGGGCAAAGGCAGAAGCCACACCACCGCCAACAGCAGCAGCAGGAGCAACACCAGCATCCTTCACCTCAGCTGCATGCCTCTCCATAGGACAGATGAAATGGGTAGACACTGATATTCAGCTGGAAGGAGATCCAACACACCATCTGCGGTCTCTCAAAATGTCTGAGTACCTGAATCACAGAGTTGTTAAATATAAATATATTTGACATATATATATAAATATATATATATATTATTTATATATATATATATATATCTCTATCTATTCAGTGCCTCAAGAGTCTCAGGCCCTCACAGCAGGTTACTGCTGACACCTGCAACCTCCTGGAACAAGACCTCCTCCACAATGGAGTAGTTGGGCACACATTGCCAGTGGTCTCCCATGGCGACCAAGCTCTGTTTCTCCATCCACATGGTCTCGGACACTGGAGATGTGCTGTAGCGTCATCTGTGCCCTTGAAGGTTAGGTTGCTTCCCATTGACCCCACAAACTCTGGACTGGGTCCTGAGGAATTTCAAGCCCAAAATATTAAAATATTTAAAGGAAAATATATTTATGTATATATATGTGCCTAGCCCCATGTTGTTCATTTTTCTCTTTTTCATAGATTCATTTTCCCAGGATACACATTACATGGTTAACTCAACAGTCAAGCCACCAATTTCCAGAACTCTGGAAATGCTGCTGTGTAACAGGCTGCTAGCAGAAGTGTGAGAAGTGTGAAGGTTCATTCTTCTTTTGCTACCGAAAATGCTATGTAGGTGCAAGATGTTAATGAGGATTGAATCGTGGACAGGTGGTTTTGAAAGACATAAGAACTCTTTGGAAATAAACTGTGATGCAGGGTTACATAGCCTGTTGGCCCTCAAACATGTAGGTTATATATCTTTGGTTGTTCAGTGATTTCTTTTGCAGTAAAGTATCCCACTGTTTAATGTATCTAGGTCCTGTCCTACATCTTATACACAGGCGGAATTTTACTATAGAAAAAGTAACCTAAAAATGTCAAATAAAATTTGGTGGTCTAGAAATTCTCCACCATGAACTCAGCACAGGGAATAAACTCTGTGCCGGAACAAGTAGGCCCCAGGCTCACCCATTATTGGGCCTCAGGCCTCATTAACATCAGAAAAACGAGCTGGAGGCACCTGTTGGGAGCCCCCGGGCAGCTGTTCTGGCTGGGACTGAGACAAATTGTTGGAACAGATTAGAGGAAGCTCCAGCATGCATGTAATGGTTATACCTGGTCTGGAACTACTTAATGCTGATGTTGGGTCCCTGAATTGGAAAAGGAGTTCCATTGCCCTGCACGAACATCCTTTTGTTGATGAGCACAAAATTTGTGGAAGAATATAGAATTAATGCCTGAATATTCCAAGTGCATCATTAACCCTTTTTAAAAAAAAATAGCATCTTCTGGTTACACATTCCTTTTTATAGATCAGTGAAGGGTAGTTTGACTGGTGCTTCTGGCTTTGTTCTTTGATTGTAATCCCTCAAATAGTTGAGACCTTGTGAGAAAAGTACATAATTGTGTATTTTTCTTTATTATTTGTGGTTGTTTTTGAAATGGAACTTTCCTTTACAGGAAGTGGTACTATTTCTTTGAAAGTGATGTGAAAAGGTTAAGCAAAGAAAAAAAAAACCCTTTTAGCTCTTAAATTTGAAGTTCTGATTACATCTCAGAAAAGAGGGCAGTAAATTTCACTTATTCAGAAATGCTTCAGTGAGTTGTCTTACATTGTGATAAAACCAGACACAGTATACCAGTGATGTCATTCTTGTCCTGAACCATGAAATGCAGTACAGCATCAGCTAAGAACTGTCAGTATAAATCCCAGCTGACTTGTTGCACATCAGAAAACAATTAGGAATATTCAGCAACACTAGGAAGGTCTAGTCTGATGTCAAGTTAATTTGAAGAGTCTGGGGAGAAGATGGATAACATCATACACAGTGCTTTATGTAAAAAAAAACAAAGACAAAGATGAGGCATCCATAAGGTATAAGTACAATAAAATGTTATTGAATATTAGTCCACATGTTTTCATTTTAAATCTGTCAAAAACAATCATGTTTTGCAGATCACTTTTCAGTGTTGATTCATTTGACAACAGTAAAGATAGAGCCAAACAAAGAATGTTTTCCCCAACTTCCCCATTTTGTCAAAGATTATGAAATTCGATCTGCAGTCATTATTTGAACATGCATTTCACTAAACACTGTTTATAGTATACTAAATGTGCCTTAATCAATTCAACAAAGAGTGCATTCAACAAATCTAACTTCTTTGCTGCTGACATACATTACACAAAATCATTTTGTAAATGAAAAAAAGATTGTGCATATTTGATATTGTAATTGGCATCATTATTTTATCCAACGTTCTTTTTATTCAGTTGGAGGTAGTTGTCTTAAAGAGCCTATCATCAGGGATATTGATGTATCTTGCAGTTGATTGACAGTGCTGTATTTTTTGGCTTAGAGTAGTCCAGTCATACAAGTGCTGTTGTTTTGAAAGTACAACATTAGACATGCAAGTACCACAGGGCGGATGTATTACTTTATGTTGCAAAGCTGTTTGAAATTTAGCTTTCTGTCTGACTGTACTTACAAATATGTCAGGCAGTACTCAACCTTTGTTCCAAAAATACACAGAATAGGTTGGAAATGTTATATTTGTAGTCGAGAGGAAAATGTTGAATTGAAAATATGACATTTCTTTGCATTTTCAGGGTTTCAACAATTAGGATATTGCAATATACCTTTCTTGTCCTTAAGGGACCATACTGAACTATGTGGCTTTAGCCACTTTGACAAACCTCTTTTTTTTTACCAAGTCCTGGCCCAAATTTAAGTTGTACAGGTCAAGAATTGTTGAGAAAATAAGGACACACCAGAAAAAGGAAACCAAGCTTCTTTGAGGTAGTGTTATCAATAATGGAGATACAGGAGTTCTCTGAAATCAGAAGAAGTAATGACTCCAAGAATATCAACAAATGAGAAGTATGAATAGAGCTATAAAAGCCAAAAAGTGATAGCTACTGGAAGTGTTGGTGGGAGTGGGTGGTGGGGTTGGGGGGAGGGGTTGGGGACAGTAGTGGTGCACTTAAAGATTAAAAATCTTAGGGGATGATTTTAACCTAGCCCACCAGGCAGAGGTGGAGTGGCCACACAAAACTGCTTCCACAAACATTTTTGTCCCCTACTGTTGCTTGAATCACTTAATTTTTTTAGGTGACTGAGTGCCCGTTGGAATTCATGATACTGGGGTTCTAATCCAGTGCTCAGCTTGCTAAGTAAAATCTAGGGCAGTTAGTATTGGAGGACCACCTGAAGCACTATTGAGAGGGGCACTCAGATCACAGGGATCTGTGTGCTCTTGTACTTTTTGGTTTCCCAAAGCAGCTTTGAGGTTGGAAATGATTTGCGGTATGTAGGTCTTGGCCAGTGTGTGGGCAGCCAGCCAATCAAATATAAATCCTAAATGAGCTTCAAATTGACGATGTTGGGTCATTTTGGCCTTGGTTGCATCCCTAACTCCTGCGTGAAATCAGCTTTTAAGTTACAATTTCTTTTACCCGGAGTCGGGACAGTCAATTTTACAGTGGAAGCCAATTGGCTGCTGCTGGAGTTGTTGTCCTATTTGGGATGGCAACCCGCCCATGAGAGCTGCTGGCCTAATCACAGGGCCAGGATCTCAGGAGTCTCAGTCGTGCCATTGGGAATGGTGGCCACTGCAGATGCAGGCTGGAGACCTGCTTCATTCAGCAGGTAAGGAAAGAAATACTTAAAACATTTGAGAGGCCCATTGCTGGAGTGGAAAAACCCTCCAGGGAAATTGCTGTGGCTGCGGGGGCTGCCCTCTCTCCCCACGGACACATCTTTGATTTTAAAAAAAATCAATCCCCATCCCCCTCCAACCCAGGCTGCCGCTGGGTGACTGCCTCCAGGAGCTTGGCGGCCTCCCCACATGGTGGAGTGTCGGTCTGCCATCAGCAAAATGCTGACGGCCTGGTAAAGTGGCTCTTAGCAGCCCTTAATGTTGCATTAGGGTGTTAATGAGTCCCTCAATTTTAAAAGAAACTAACCACATTTCATGCTCTCTTGCCAGAGGCCAGCAGCCAGAGTGAACACATGGCTTTATTAGGATTATAGGCCTCCCCGTGGTGCAGGAAGCCAGTGACTGAAAACACATCACTTTGTGGGCAGCACACTCCCTATGCTGGAACTGAAAGGGATTTCACTCCCTCAACATCCAGCTGGTGTATGACCGTAGGCAATGAATCATGCAGATCAATGCCTGGTATCCTGGCAGCGATGTCTTCATTCTGTGGCAGTCCAGTGTGCCAGTCTGGTGTGCCAGCTGTATTTGAGCCACCGCTGAAAACCAAACAAGGCGAAAAGGGCTATACACTGATGACACGGTTGATTTCTCCAGTGTGCAATCCACACACATGTAGGCAACGTGCATAAAATAAAAAAACAGCTACCAGACCCTAGGGGAATGCAGGCTGGGTGGATTCACATGGACATGGCTCCACCGCGAAGCTGCTCACAGAAGGCGGGAGGTCTCCGCTGATGTCTGGGATCTGCTTCGGGGCATTACGGTCTTGGCCATGGGCTGCTACGGTTGATCATTGTGGGGGGGAGGGGAAGTTCCAGTTGTCAGCGAGAGAGGAAGATGTACCGAGGCGGAGGGTGGGAGGGGGTGGCGGGAGGGGAAGGTCTATGTTTGACTGGGAGAGAAAGTTGTATCGGAGGTGAGGTGAGGTTGGGAGGGGGAAAACAAGGTATTGGGGGGGTGAGGTTGGGAAGGAATTTCAAAGGTGTCGGGGGGTGAGGTTGGGAGGGGTAGGAGGGAGTACTGGGGGGAGGAGGGTGTAACAGGGGAGAATGTGGCAACTGGGGAGGTAGGTGTAAGGGAAGGAGTTCAGAGTGGGTAAGGACTTCAAAGGGGGAGGAAGGAGTTCAAGGGGAAGAAGGAGTTCAGAGAGGGGGGAAGGAGTACAGAGGGGGAGGGAGCTCAAGCCGGGGAAAGGAGTCCGGGGCAGGGTGTGCAGGGATGGCCTTGAAATATGGCACCCGGTTTACAAAGGTACTGAGGTAATGGAGGCTTGGGCGAATCAGAGGCCCCCCCCCTGCCAGCAACCCAGTATGTTTCCTGGGAAAACATGGTTAATGAGATGGGACACGCCGGGAAGGGGTAAAGGCACCATTGCAGCTGGCAGGTAAAATGTCCTTTTTCCCGCCCACTACCGCATTCAGTGCAAATCTGGGATAATTCAGCCCAATGTTTCTACCAGTTGGACTGTTCTGGAGGAGCATTGTGCCGTACGTCTGAGCTTCCCAGTGTCATATTAGGGGGGTACTCCAAAGTTGGGCTGGGGAATACCCTTTGAAGTTTCCCAGCTAAGGGTTTGCATGGCAATTGCCCAGAAGTGCAAACTTCCCCAGGGCAATTGCCCTGCGCTGTGAACCATCTGAAAAATGCGATTTAAATCGCAAACTTTGGATGGTTCCAATTGGGTTACACCAATAGTTACCCAGAAAAAGTTAGGATTAAAATTTCTTCTAATTTCTGGGTAACTATTGCACAGACCCACATAAACCCACTACATGACTCCCCCTACACCACCCTTCTAACAACCCCAGTCTCCCCCCACCCACCCATGGGACTCCACTACCCCTCTGATACCCCAGGGGTGTCCCTTCACCCCGCCCCTGCTCCCCCTCAGACTACGCCTCCTACATGGGACTCCTATGGGACCCCCACACCCACTGGGACCCTTTCCCCACCCTGCCATGCCCGACTCTCAGCCCAAGACACCTAGAGGCCTGACCGGACCCGGCACCCCTACTGGAGGCATGACACACCCCTCCACCAGGGCCCAACCCGACCCACTCACCTGAGGCCTGATCTGACCACCCTCCTGAGGCCCGACTCCCCACCGAGGCCCAAACCACCCCCCCCGCCCCTCCCCCCCACATTCCCCCAAATCCAAATCCTTACGTTATACACTTACCTTCCTCCAGGCCTGTCATAGACTATTAAATTTCATTGGACCTTTAAACTTACCTGCTTTATGGCAGCTAGTGCTGTAAACAAGGGGGCATGGCTTCCTTTCCTTCGACAGAGCTGCACCTGAAGAAGGGTCCTGGAGACACGCTGCACTATTCGGATCTCACCTGGCCTGAGTCGGAAGGTCAGACGAGACAGCATTTCGGGTAAGTAACTGGATTCGGACTGGCAATCTGATGCTGATTGACACTCCGAGGAAGTTCATGCCCATTATTGCACTTGGCAGAGCAGCTGTCAAGATTCGTGATGGTCTGCTGCATGCTGCACATCCTAGCCATCATGAAGGGATAGCACTTTTTACAAGCTATACTGTGAGCAACTAAGGAGCAGGAACATGAGGAAGAAGATGGAGAGGGGAAAGAAGAAGTCAAATGGCAAACCAAACAACCCATTTCTGACCTGGCTGTACATGAGGAAATAGTTTGAATGCGATATTAGTAACCGCAACTCCAATTCCTCATTCACCAACAGTCCCACACCTTAACTTCCCTGTCATTTACCATCACAGCATCAGCTTAGCTACAATGTTAAAAAAAAGTCAACACAAAATAAACATTTCAAACTAAGTTGATAAATCAGCACATGCCACATTGCACACCACCTTTTTGCATTCCCTTAGTGCCCATCTTCCTTGTGCCTTTTCTGTCCTAGTGCTCCTAGTGCTACCACAGTCACTGCAGCGTGGCTGTGGAAGGTACTGACTGTCAGTGGGGGAAACTACATGTGGCCTTGAAGGACAACCTCAAGCAGCTCTGGGCCTAGAAGGCTCTCCTTCGGACTGCACCATAGTTGGCAGCAGCAGTTTGGGCTGGTTAGCTGACAGGCGACAAAAAGGGTACAAGTGAAGTGGGAGCTTTGGGAGGATGAATACTGTCACCCTGAGAGACGACAGCAGGTTCATGCTTCATGGAAACACTGTCGCTCGGCTGCAGTTGCACTTCAGTAATTCTAGGAAACTGTTGGAGCAAAGGCTGCTGGACTGCTGTGACATCTTGAAAAACACTGGCATCTGCAGCCATGGTGACAGCATCCTGAGATTGCTTGGCAACTCACTGCCTACAAGAGTGGTGGAAGTGGAGATTATGAATGTTTTCAAAATAAATTGGATTGGCACTTGAGGGAAATAAACTTGCTGGGCTACGAGGATGGAGAAGGAGAATGGGACCGACTGGATTGCTTGACAGAGTGCTAGCAATATGCCAAATGTTAATGAATTTATGGGCTGGATTTTATGCCCCCTGTCAGCATGTTTGAAGATGTGGGGGTAGGGGTGCTCATAAAATGCAGTGTGTGGTTTGCCTGCTGCTTTCCTGCCCAACCCCTGATGGTCTCCCATTATATACAGATGCCGGTGGAGGTGCCAGCAACCTGCTGCCCTTGGACCCGCTGAGGCCCTTAAATGGTAAATTAATGGCCACCTAAATGCCTCATCTATCCCCCGCCACTATTTTACCTGCGCAGGGGGAGAGATATGCCAAGCATTTGAAAAACGTTTTACCCACCAGCCACAATAGTGGGTTTTTGCACCGTATCATCTGCTACCCACCTCATTAATTATGCAGCCACAGGAAACATGCCTCTGAATTGCCCGCCGTGCCGTTATCTCACCGTTTCCTCACTCCAGGTGCCATTGTAAACTGCATTCGTGCACACAGTTCTCAGCACTTGCAGCCTAGGACTGCTCCAGCGAAGACATGGCGCTGAAAGCCAAGAAGTGTTCAGAGACCCATTACTGGACTGCTGGACTGCCTTTTGGAGGCCCCCCATAATGTCCTCCACCCCTGCACTGGCTGGAGGAGGTCCAGCAACCTCACCACTCTGGCTTGGGAGACGGTGGCAGAGGTGGTCAGTGCCAATGCTGCACAGAAGAGGTTTGCCATCCAGCGCAGAAAGAGGATGAATGATCTCATCCGTGCAGCCAGGATAAGGCAACCATCTCAACGCTCTAAACTCACACACTCACAAGCCCATCACACATTCACTGGCATCTCACTCACTGCCAGCTTAAGGGACATTATCACTCACTCTCTCACACACACCCTCACATCTCCAAGTGGCTTCATCTCTTCTGAAAACTGCCTCCTCAGACCTCACTATCTTGAAGCCACTTGCACAGATCAACATGTGCCCCCACACACACACCCTGGGATACCCCCTTTCCCCAGTACAACCCTCGTCCTGCAGCCTCTTCCCTTGCCTGAGGCCACGTCTCCCCCTTCCCCAAGAAAGCCCTAGCCCTGCAGCCATTGAAAAGCCACCCTCGCCTTACAGCTGATCTGGTAGGTAGAGAAGTGATGTGGTGCTGCCTGCAAAGTTTGGCGTTGATGACCACAAGTGCCTGCCTGAAGCAAGGTAGGCAAACAAACCTCAAAGTTCTGAGCGAAGTGCAGCTCACCAGGTGTATGTTTCTTATGCACACGGATGATGGGGGAATGATTCCAGTGATCAGGGCTTATAATGGGATGCTAAAGTATTGAAATTAGTTTCCGGACATGCAATGGCAGGAAACGTAGCCTGCCATTGACGGGTGGAGCAGATGATCGTAAACAGGTTTCATGACGTTGCGAAACTGATTTTTGGCCTTCCCGCTGTGTAGTCTGCTCATGCTGCCAGACACGCCCGCCACCAATGGGAGCAGAAAATTCTGCCCTCTGAGTTCCACCACAGTGCCCAGACATTGATTGGCTTCTTCTTCTCTCCTATTTCTCATCTGAATGTTGTTCCTCAATGACATAATCTGAAAGTACAGTATTATTTTTTACACATACACTGATGATATCCAGCTCTACCTCACCACCACCTCTCTCGACTCCTCCAACTGTGGATAATTTATCAGACTACTTATCTGATATCCAGTACTGGATGAGCAGAAATTTCCTCCAATTAAATATTGGGAAGCCTGAAGCCATTGGGCGGAATTTAATGGGGCCTTTGGGAGTGGGTTGTGTGGCAGAGGAGGCTGGAGAACTGGGAGAGAATACGCTGGGCCAGAACCCCGACATTATGATGTCAGTTCCACGTTTGACCGGCAGAACATCAAAGGTGGCATTGTCATGAAGACACAATAGGAAGTCAATCGTTGCCAAGGTAATTTAGTCTCATTTACACAATGCTGTTGGTGATTTAGTGCAGGGTTTGGAATTCAATGAGCAGTGCAGAGAGATCTCAGGCCACTAGATTCCTGACTAGTGACACTGAGCTGAGCCCTCCGGTTCACCTGTGAAAATCAGTCATAGTGAGATTGTGGGTTGCCTTCATTCATGGGAGCAGATTGTGGAGTGGCCTCTCAGCAATGCACACAGAGGGTCATTGCCATTGGCTCAAAGGGAAGTGACAAGGGCAGGGGCCTGGGGCGGTTGACTCCAATGGCAGCACACAAGAGATGGAGACACCAACGACTTATAGGACTCATTCACTCATGTCTTGCTGGACTCCAGTGTGGAGGAGGACCAGTGCAGAGGGAGGAAGGACAGGTGCTAGAGGTACCACTGCAGCAGCAGCAACAGCAATAACAAGAGGGCCAGCCTTTGGCTAGGCAAGCCGTAGAAGGGAACATAGTGGCCCACAGCAAACAACCCTGCCAAGAAGGGCCCAACTGCAACCACGAATGTTCCAGATTCACCAAAACTACCTTCGGATGTCGGGACAGGAGTGTTAATGAAGGCTGCAGCTGTCAAGGGAATCCATCACCAACCTGTGCACGATGCTGCAGAATGTCTCCCTCTCACCATGCCACTGCTGTGTGGAGCTCATGGCTAAGGCAGGTATATGCACATCTCAGGTATCCACTGATTGGTCTATTGGATCTGGCTTTACATGATGGTCACCAGTCTCTCCATGGAGGGAGCTGTATGCACTCACACCAGAGATATGGTAGCTCATGGCCTTGATGGACTCCAACAATGCTGGCTGTGAATCTCTATTTTTTCAATAGGGGACACATGAGCTCGATGCCTCCTCACTCTCTTGGGTTGCGACTCCAGCTTCACCATTGGCTATTGGCTGGCTGCCCTGTGATCCAATCACTCCCAGGGCCGCCTCCTCTGCAGGTGTCAGTGCTCTGAATCTCGGATTCCTCCACTGGCTTTGGATCTCTCCTTATTGTTATGGCCGCTTTTTCCTGCAGGCTGAACAAGGGGCACTGTGAGTTTCCACATAAATGCTAACATGACACATATGCTGGTAGCATACTTTGATCTATGATGGAGGCTCCTGAATCCCTCCTCCATATGTCCACTCTCAAAGACTTAGAGCGGGTAAGCAAAGATAGATATGTGGCTGTTGTTGAGATGTGGCCATACATTGTAAGGTAGCTGGTGCTGCTACTCCCTATTGCCACCATCTGGTTGTACTCTCCCTCTCCATCTCGTACACCATCCTGCATTGCCACACGCAAACCTCAATGCTGACACCGATATGTCGGACTTACTCTGGTAGAATGGAGGTCATTGAGCCATATGCAGCATTGCACCCAGGATCGGGTGTTGACCTTATGGCCGCTGACCTCCTCTGCTATCTCCATCCAGACTTCCTTGGTCAGGTGGGGGACGGAGGTGGGGGTCTCCCCTTACCATCCCCTGGGAAGGGTAGCTCCCACTTTTCCCATGCAGCCTGGAGGAAAACCTAGAGGGAGGCATTGCTAAACTGTGGGACCACACAGGGGGTGAAATTTTTACAGCCTCTCCCGTCGGTGGGGGTTTTCCAGATCCACCAAAGTCAAGAGACTTTTGAATAGCTTGCCACATTTTATGTAGGGCCCCTGCCCCTGCCACAATAGGGCCATAAAATTCCACCCAGTGTCTTCCCTCTGGCATGTCTTCTGCACTTGCCTGGCCCTCTCCTTGACTTTCTGGTTGAGCCACAATGCTCACATTGGAATCAACAGCCTGTGGAGCTCCTGCAGTGAGCATTGGTCAGCCTTCAGTTTCATGCAGTAAGCAATGGTTAGCCTTTAGGTTGGACATGTCCACTCCGGAGTTAGTGCCCTTTCTGGAGTACTCTGTGCCATTTGGAGCATACAAGGCAGGAATGAATGTAGGCCTGGCAGGCTTTTAAAAATGGCAGACGCATTTGTCTCTGCATTGGTGGCTCCATGATTGGCACCTCGTTGGGCATACCACCCCTCCACTTCCAGGCCACATGATTGCAGGCAACAGGTTGCATTGCTTCTGTTCTATGGTGGCGCCCTCTTGTGGGTCTGCCTCTGGGAGCCTTGTTGCTCACATTAAATTCAGCCCATTATTTACAGTGTCCCCTCCAAACACCTTTCCCTAGCTACTGACTCCACACCTCTCCCTCACAACGGTCTGAGATTGACCAAGTCTATTCGCAACCATATTGGAACTCAAGATGGGCTTCTGACCTGATATTTGTGCCCTCACTAAGACTGCCGATTTCTACCTCTGGAACATGACCAACTTTGCCCCTGTCTCAGTTCAGCTGCTGCTGAAATCCCATCCATGCCATTGTTACCTCTAGACTTGACTATTCCAATGCATTCCTGGCTGGTCTCCCACATTCTATCCTCCGTAAACTTGAAGTCATCCAAAACTCTGCTGCCCGTGTCTTAACTTGCAGCAAGTCCCATTCCCCCAACACCCCTGTGCTCACTGACTTACATTGGCTCAAGGTTGAGCAATATTTTGATTTTAAAATTCTCAGTGGTCTCACCCCTCCCTAGCTCTGTAATCTGCTACAGCTCCACAATCCTCCAGGATAACTGCGCTCCTCTAATTCTGGCCTCTTGTTCATCTCCGATTTTAAGGTATGCCCTTAAGCTTTGAAATACCATCTCTACACCTCTCCGCCTCTCTACCTTGCTTTCCTCCATAAAACCTGCCTCTTTGACCAAGCTTTTTACAATCTGGCCTGATAGCTATGACTTGGTTTCATGCTTTGTTTTATAATGCTTCTGTGAAGTGCCTTGGGACATTGTATTACGTTAAAAGTGCTTCATAAGTATAACTTGTTGCTGTTGCTGCAACGCAAGCTAAGATATTGGCCATCAGACGCTGCATCATTGCTGGGTGCACAAGTCTGTAAAGGGAGTTGGCCACCACACCCACGCTGGAAAGTATAGGCTCCCAGCTGGGCACGAAACCCTGTGTCAAGTTGTTGGCGGACTCCTCCATGCTCCTTGACATTGAATGAAGGCTTTCTAGCATTTCATTGTGTATACCCGTCAGCCTTCTTCTGGAACCTGCCCCACTGACATCGTCATCCAAGTCCTCTTCAGCAGAACTTGTTTGTGATCTCACCCTCCGTTCAGCTGGCACTTGTGCTATCTTTGCCTCCTTGCTTGGCTGCGGGCTGCTGTTCTCTGATGTCTCACGCCATGCAGCTGCCACTTGTAGCTACTCCTACCAGGAGTTCTGCTGTCACGGTACATCATGCTGCCTGTCTTGCGCCATCCTCACACATCCACTGTTGCTTGCCTGCAACCACTCTGTAACATCCATCATCCAGGAAACCCATGCACACTGTTAAATTCAGGAGCATTTTACATATTTAACTGTCAAACCCACCTGTCCCACGGGGGTTTCCCATGCACTGCAGAACATGCTCAGGTTAAAAGTGGAGTAGGTTTTTACCAGCATCCGGCAGTTTCATCTGTTTTAACCTGCCACATTCACAGGATCTCTACCCACCTTAGCAGGTTAAAATTCCACCCCCCCCAACATTTCAACCTTCACCAGAACCTACGTTTTTGCCTTCCCTCCTTGTCCACAGTGTTCAGCTGAATACTGCAGGCT
Source organism: Cetorhinus maximus (assembly GCF_964194155.1). Lineage (NCBI taxonomy): Eukaryota > Metazoa > Chordata > Chondrichthyes > Lamniformes > Cetorhinidae > Cetorhinus > Cetorhinus maximus. Next base: position 48,235,920 of record NC_135884.1, on the reverse strand, counting down.
GAACAGATTTTTAAAAAGCTGCACAGAAGCTTCCTGCTTGCTCAGTTACTTGCACCAGTTTTATGGTAGATTTACACCAGTGTTTGTACCAGCGGATTTGTAAATGATCATATCCAGTAATTGTTTGGAGGCCATTCGGTGAATGCAACACTTTTTGAAAAAAATCGGTGCATTAGCATTGAAAATCGCATTGAGGAAATTCTGAACCATTAAAACATTAGTATTCTTTATACATACCACGATCATTTTTATCCCCATATTGGCTACATACCTTTAACGCGCCATCCCTTAAAATCATTATCTCATCACCCCTTGTAAGCAGTTTTTATAAGAGCTGCTTGCACATAATCTCGCAATCGTAGGCCCAATGCAAGCCACGAGCTTGCCCACAATATTTAAATTAAGCTGTCTTCATAGAAATCAGGTGGAGACAGCATCCTAATGGTGGAATATTTGTCTTAGCTCATCTGCTGCTGAAGCCCTCATTCATGCCTTTGTTGCCTCTGGAATTGACTATTCCAATGCACTCCTGGCTAGTCTTTCACATTTTACCACCCGTGAATTTGAGGTCATTCAAAACATTGCTGCACATGTCTCAACACACAGCAGTTCCCATTCACCTAGTACCCTGGTGCTCGCTGACTTACATTGGCTCCCAATCGGGCAATGTCTTGATTTTAAAATTCTCATCCTTGTTTTCAAATCCCTCCAGGGCCTCGCCCCTTCTGATCTCTGTAATCCACATCCCCACAAATGTCTAAGACATCTGTGCTTATCCAATTCTGGCCTTTTAAGCATCCCCGATTTTAATCGCTCCACCAGTGGTGGCCATGCCTTCAGTTGACTGGGTTCGAAGCTCTGGAATTCCCTTCCTAAACCTCTCTGCCTCTCTAGCTCACTTTCCTTTTTTGAGACATTCCTTAAAACCTACTTCTTTGACAAAGCTTTTGGTCATCTGACCTAGTATCTCCTTATGTGGCATATACAAGAGACAGATGCATAAGAGACAGAGATGTGCAAGAGACAGAAACAAAGCTGACAAGAGAAGTATGATTCATTTATCTAATCTCATCATTTGAATCAAATTATAATACATCAACTCTTCCCCCATATAGGCCCATTCTTCACACCCATCTATCCTGAACATAAATTTGAATATCATTACTGAAAAACAACAGTAAAATAGAGGCATTGTTTAGATTTGTTACCTCACAATGCATGTGTTGGTGAAAAAACAACTATAAATTCCAACTATAGTGTTCATGAGCATGGGGTATTGCTTTACTGACTAAAATTCTGTTTTGAAGTAAAGGGACCAACGATTACCATGCTCGTTTGCAATGGGACTTTAATTAGTTTGTCTTTATCCTCAATGTCTGCAGTCTGAGTCAAACTTCTCCAGTAAGGTGACCAAATTCAAAACGTGTGTAATGACAAAACAGAACACCCAATCCATCACAATATCCTCCCCTGGGCAGCAGGTTAATGAAATTACCTGAGGTTTTATGAACAGAGTACTGAGCATCTGGTATAGGGTGACGGCTAACTTGACCCAATTTACAATCTGAATGGGACACCAGTAAAGCCTGACACAATAGATAGTCCCTGAAGTTGGATTAGTAGTACCAGCAAGACAGCCCTTATCTTACAGTAATGCAGAAATAATAATTTTTAAACAAATACCAAAATACATTTGCATTCTCAACATTCTGTGAATTAATTCACAATCAAGAAATATTTGGTTACAAACCTATTTTTAAAACTAGTTGCTCAGCACCGTTAGTGACTTAAATTACATCATGTGATTCGGAATCCTGTGAAAATCTCATTTTATATAGCTATTATATTTTAATCTGTTCTGACAACAGTAATTTTATATATCAGTATAACAAGTTAAAAAAGGCATTTTAAAAGCCTTAGACATTTTATGAAGCTTATACAAGAATTCTGAGTTCAGGCCATGCAAGGTTAAAAGGAGAATTGGACTTCTAAATGAACACATTTGCATATTAAACCATTTTAGCGATGTTCAATCCTATTGGTTTTTATATTCTCTATAGATTACTAATATTTAGGAGTGTTGTACAGAATGTGGCCTGATCTTCTATTTCAATGTTACCTTATGCAAGGACACTAGAAGGACAGTAAAGTGGTATTGTTTTAGTGCTACAAATACAAGCATCACTTATTAGGAATGACAGTTACTCATTTAGGTTCATATATTTTGATATATATCACTCATTGACATAATAAAGATTCTATATGTTTAGATAGATTTGCAATCCAAGTCTGTCTTATCAATTATAAACCCATTCCTTTGTTGACTCAGTGTAAGTATACCACTGGTCATGTTCCTGGTGCTGCTATCTGTGTAGTGTTTATCTTTGCACTGAAAATGTTGGGTAAAAATGGATCATTCAGGCAGTCACCATCACTTACACTCATTGTCAATGTTGGACTTCAGGAATGCAGTACTCATATATGATGACAGAAAATGGTAATTATAATGTATATTTTGAACCATAACAGCACCTGTTATTCGATGCAATGAGTATGACAACCGAAGGAAGTTGCATTTATGTAATAAGGGAAATTAAGCTGATGCATTTCAGGCTGGTAGCCCTAGTTTAGAATGTTACCATGAAGTTACAATCTCAGTGGAAATCAGTCACTGTTTTTTTAAAAAAAGAATAAATCCAAAATCCTAATTATTTACTAACAGAACGCAAGACACCATGATTTAAAACAGAAGAATTTTTAAACAGGAGTCAAGCAAAGCAAATGCTAAATATTATCTGAGATTACCTCCTATACTCTAACATCCAGAATCAATGTAAGCTGAACATGAAATAACAGACAAACTAAAAGTTATACTTTAATTATGAGATGGAACTAAGGCAGATCTTACGCATTGGCTTGGCAATCCACACAGCATATAGGTCCTCAAATTCAGTCACAAATTCCTTCAAAACTCTGGCCTGAATCTTACATTCATTGGGTGCGTGCGATCAGCAGGCCTGGAAATGGACGCGAAATGCGCTTCTGCCCGCGATCGGCCCCAAACGCAATTTCAGGCTGGCTGGCCAATTGATGGCCCAGCTAGTGTGAAACGTGCACTGAGAAAGGCTCAACATTGCCAGGGGTGGGGTGGGGTGGAGGGTGCCGGAAGAGGGTGGGCGCCGAGAGAAGGAAGAGTGTGGGTTTACGTTCCCTGAAGGCTGACGGCTGCTGTGGAGCTGCCTCAGGGAGCTGCAGTAATTTAAAAATGAAATCAGCTCAGTAGACTACTGCAAACTGTGGCAATACAGTAAATGCAAGCACCTGGCAGCAGACTACATAGCAGATCATCCTTCAAACGCCTTCTTTTATTTTATTTAACTACAGACATTTTATCCCATCCTGGGTGTAGTTTGTAGTGAAAATGTGAAGGCCGCCTGGTCATTTGGCCTGTCCGCCAATCGTAAAAGTGGATGGTCCGCGTAAAATTGCTGACGAGTGGCTCCTTAATGGGCTTAATTGCCCACTTAATTGTTGGCAGGTGCGCTTTTGACTCCCATGTGCCCCGCCGATTGTGATGTTGTGTGCAAGCGAGATGATGGCGGGATGCGCGCCCGACGTCTTTGCGCACGAGTTTACATGATTTCGGGTCGGGCACGTGCCCACACGAACAGTGTAAAATTCTGGCCTCTGCCTTCTTCATGAAGAATTTTAACTCCCCTCCTTCTTTGTTATAGTCTGATCCCCAGCTGGCAGCAATGTACAATCCAGCCTGAGTTCCATGGGCACAGTCTTCCCCACAAATGCAGAACCTCCTCAACTATTTCTGGATGGTGTAGATCTGCCAATTCACCTTCAAATAGCAGAAACAGCTGTAGCAACTTATCCTCAGCTTCTGGATCTGGACTCTCTTTTCTTCAGCTTGCCTGTACTGCACCATTGGACTCGTCAACTGTTTGTGCTTGGTTGGCTCTGTGTCCTTTTATATATCTTCAACCTGTTTCAGTCTGCACAGAAGTTTCTCAGATTCAGTTTTTATTTTCTTAGAAACTGGGATGGTCAATTTCCTTTTTTCTATTTTCCTTTTTCAGCTTCTGCTTTCAGTTAGGTAGGGCCTGTCTCAAAAAATACAAACTCTGAAAGCACAGATTCCATCACAATGACTACTGATTTCTTAACTGTCACCACCTTATGGTTAAATAATAAACTGTACGCTGTTATCTGTTTACCTATTGTTTCAATGAACGACATCGAGTAAAGATTTTCTCCAAAATACCATTGAACATCTCCTCCAACTTAATCTTCACCATCTTTTTGCTTCATCTCAGGATTCCTGAATGTCAAGTTTTAACCATATTATCACAGTATCATCTCAATGCTTAATAGGAGTGTTTCCATATCATTCTACATTTTTTCTTATCAACAATTGTACAGAAACACTAACTTTGGACAACATCTCAAAAAGGACGGTATTTGGGGTGAGCCCTTGGGTTCCAGCTGAAATATTAACCTGCCTTTCCAATATTTACACGTTTCCTCCTCATCCTTGCAATTGCCCAAGTTTTGCCTCTATTTATTCTTTAGAGAAAAAAAGCAAGAGTGTGGTACTTTAGCATTACGGCATTAAAGTCTGATTTAGACCACAATTATGCAATGCAGCAACTTTAAAAAGAGATAGTGTTTTTGTAAAAAAAAAGTAAAGCAAAAATTAGCAGCTTTAACTGCTTGCATTAACCAAATTAACAAACTGACTTCATTAAATTATTTTGATTAAATAATTTTAATTGCAGGGAGGGGAAGCTGTCTGTAGAGAATTCTGCTCAATTTCATTGCAGAGGAAGAAAGGGTGTTTTTTGATAGAAGATAAAAGCATTAAAAACATTTCTAATGAGCTGCCATGAACCACAGTAGAGCTATCCCGTACACAATCTCCTGTGATTGATGCTAATGTTACTTAAAAGCAAACAGCAAGGGGCATTAATTGGTCTCCTATTCGGGAGATATTTTAACTATGAGGAATGAATAAGCAACATCAAATGAATGCAGAAATGATTTTCTCAATCTGTCCTTCACAAATAACATGCAAATAATTATTATACAACAGATATAAATCCTGAAACATGTTTTTCATTAGCTTTGTAGATTTTTTTTCAATTGCTTTTAGTTAAAAGGTGGTTGTGGGGGAAGGCAGAGTGTACCATAAAATCACAATAAATAAACTTCTGATGCACTTAGAGTACAATAAAAGTTTTTCTGGCAAAAAACCCAGCTGCAAATATCCCTGGTTCACATGTGTAGGTGATTATTTTTCAGTCAGAAGTTAGTTAGGTTATGTCACATGGCCTTGGGTAATCTGGGATTATGAAAATCCCAACAACCATTATTTTGGTTGCTAAATACTATAAATTAGGGAAACAAATTCCAGGCATGGGTTTACTTGAACTCAATTTGTAGTCTTGTGCTTCAAGCACCAACAATTACCCACTCCAAATCATGGGGATAGGGTTGTTTGCTTAAAATGGACAGATATCTCAGTCATTTATGGTGTTCCAAGAGCATCCATTCCACAGAATCAGCAGAATTTTAGATCGGTTCTTCCACTGAGGAGGAAATACGAGTGGACTGAAGTCTGACCAAAGCACGTGAAAATTGAAATTTTTCTTGGGTACTAAACCTTCCACTGAGTTTTCACATGTCCAATAACAATTAATCTCTCTCAGATCATTGGGAAATAGCAATGTGGGCCATGCTAATGGCACTTGTACAGCAAATGTATCTGCCTTTTTCAGGCATACATTCTGTTGGTCACCTACAGGGCAGATATATGGTGGAGACTGTTAACCTGCTAGTTTAATGTCCAACTCTGACATCATGACAGGTTCCTCCCCATGCTCCTCCCCATGTATGTTGCCAAAATGTGCAAACCCATTAGGCACAAATTCCAACCCCTTCATGATCCTACTCACACAGATTGTCCTATTTCATTTACACAACAGGCTATAATTTCAAGGTGTATGTTCTACCAGTATTGGGCACAATTTTACTCATTTAATTAACCAGTGTGACTAGAAACTTTTTTTTTTATCTGTAGTGGACACAGAAACTAGCTTTTTTTTTGATTCATGGGATGTGGGCATCACTGGCTAGGTCAGCATTTATTGCCCATCCCTAATTGCCCTTGTTCAGAGGGCATTTAAGTGTCAACCACATTGATGTGGGTCTAGAGTCATATGTAAGCCAGACCAGGTAAGGACAGCAGATTTCCTTCCCCAGATGGGTTTTTAGAACAATGGTTTCATGGTCATCATTAGACTTTTAATTCCAGATTTTAATTTTAATTGAATTCAAATTCCACCATCTGCCATGGCAGGATTCAAACCTTGATCCCAGAGCATTAGCCTGGGTCTCTTGGTTACCAATACAGCAACAATACCACTATGCCATTGCCTGTCCCTTTAGCATGGGAGTTCACATAGGGAAGCAAGCATAACTTTTCTATCCTTTTACCTCCTAAAAATTACACTAAAAACATTTGCATCTTTAATTTCCCAAATCTTGGGCAGCATTTTTTTGCTTGGCATGCGGGCGCACGCCCAACACACCCGAGCATAAAATAGCGCACAATGACCTCAGGCGAGCGTCCCGAGGTCATCGCGCACTCGTGTGATATTTCAGTCGGCAGGTGCACACGAGAGTCGGCAGTGTGCCCACCGACAATTAAGAGGCCTGTTGAGGCCATTAATGTATTAATTAACCTGGATATTTCGCTGCCTGTCCAACATTATAGTTGGCGCATGGGCGAATTGGCCAGGCGGCCTTTGCATTTTTGAGGAAGCCTCATCCAAGGGCGGGATGAGGTTTCCACTATTACTTTTAAAAAAATGTTTGGGCAGAATTTAGGTGAGTGAGTCTGTTGTGTGGACATTTTTTCCTGCATTTTAAAACCTTTCTTTGATGGTTTAAAATTCTTCAGCTCCCTGACGGAGCTCTCTGCCTTCAGGGAGCTTTCATTGCGTGCTTCCCCACGCCCGCGCTGACTTCAGCACTCGCCCTCCTTCCGCCCCCCCACCCTGGCAGCGCTGAGCCTTTCAGCGCGCCTTTCACGCTGGCTGCCCTTTAATTGGCCAGCCAGCGTGAAATCGCGGTCAGAGGCCGATCGCGAGCAGCGGGCTGTTTCCCGGCTGCTCCCGGGCCCGCCCACCAACGACCTCAAAATTCTGCCCCTTGAGTATCTCACAGCTCCGACAAATTTAAAAGGAATATAGCTTTCCTTTCTCAACCTCCCTGCTACCTCGAACCAACTTAAATAAGCAGATCTGAGGTGATAACTGCAATGTTCTGAATGGTTTTGAAAAGTGTTATAATCTGCAGGATATTGTTACAGAGTGTGACTTGATGTTCAGAAGGAGAATCTTGACAACACTGGAGTCTGAGAACAAACCTGAGAAGAAGCTCACTGGCCTAATCTGCAAACACTCTAAAGCCGTGTAACACTGGAAGGATATGTTTCTAATTTTATTCAAGTGAACACAATAACTGCTGGAAATGCACAACAGATCAGTCAGCCCCTAAAAGAGAAAATTAGGTTTGCATTTTTTGACTTCACCCTTCACCACATGCATTTCCAGCAATTCAGCTTTATTTCTTATATCCATTATTTTTTAAAAAATTTTGATTGATGACTTGATAGTTATTTTATTTTAAATCAGCCATTTCATTGTCAATCCTATAGTTATATAAGATTATTGCTCAGGTTGAACATGAAAAATGCTAACAAGAGCTCCCATCATAAGCATTAATGGGTTTCCAGTTTGAAAGCTCTACACTGTCTAAGGGTGTGCTGATGTTAGTTTAGGATGAATGTTGGGTGGCAGGCCTCCCCAGCTCAGAATCCTGGAGCGGTCCATGCAGTCACCAACTTCTGGCACAACAAATCTTTTAAAAAACCTTCACGTGGAGCCAGGAAGAGCAGGAGGCTTTCCCCAATTCCACAATAAGTCCGAACACCTCACCAGCCCCATTGCCTACTCCAAATCCACTCCTAAATTTACCTGAGGGCTGCTGCCAAAATAGCAGGCAGCTTAAAATGGACTTTTCCTGTCAGAAGTACTGCTTGAGGAGGAACGACAGATGCTGGCAGGTCGTTCTGATTATATCGATAAGGCTCAAGGGCCAAATCTTGGTGATCCTCAGGTCTCTTGATTTGGGTGTTGCTGCCTCTGCATTGCTGAGTCTGGACCAGGACATGGTTGAAAATCTACCCCTCGGTTCCTAATTATGCCTAAAGAACTTATAACAGGAGTAGGCCATTCAGCTGTTCAAATCTGTCCTGCCATTCACTAATACCCTCACCTGACTAAAAAACACCCATCTCAGTTTTGAAATTTTCAATAGACTTGGCTTCAACAGCTTTTTCGGGGAAAGAGTTCCAGGTTTCCACTACCCTATGTATGAAGATGTACGTCCTCCACAAACTAGTTTTAATTTTAAGGTTATGCCCCTTTGTTCTGGATTCTCACACCAGAGGAAATAGCTTCTCTCTATCTACCTTATCAACTCCTTAAATCATCACAAATACTTCAATTAGATCACTTCTTAATCCTCTATAGTGCAAGGGTCAGGAATTCTTGGTGTATGGAGTCCATTTACCCTGGATCTGCCGACTTGCCATCTTTATAAAGGAACAGGTGGAGGTTCTTCCATTATAAGGCAAACATAAAACTCCTGGAATAAGCAGAGATCCAGTGAAATTCCGAAGAATTTTGGAGGCAGCATACTTATCTAAGGTTCATGTTGAATATTTTTCAGACTTTAATTCAGAGATCCCTATTGGAAAAGATACACGTTTCAAGGTGGCTTTTATAAAATTATGATAAAATTAATTACATGTTAATAAGATAGAGCAACATTCTTTCTTATGCACCAACCAACTTTCCATTTCTCTGGTATTTAGCAAACACTAGAAGTAAGATTAACAAAAGCCAGTCTAACCACTGCATAAGAAAAATGTCTTTCAAAGTTAAGGGGAACAAGGAATTCACAATAGTCCATAGTTTTGTCAAGCTGCTTTTGCCAACTCTGCAGCATACAAGCTCATGTCAACTAAACAGCAATTAATCCTGCATTTATACTGTGACTACAGCCTGAGAAAAGGCAAACAGGAAATGGTAGAGACACAGCACAACCTCTGAGTAAGTTCAGGGCCTGAGACTCTCTGAGACTGGTGGCTCCACTATAGGTTTCAGCCACATAGTACCTTGTTCATACTATCTGATCTCTCCCCTCTGCTCCCTGAGTCTGAATTTAAAGCTCCTGATCAGGACAGAGAATGGAAATCCAAACTGTCAATACAATTAAATTAGCTCTGGTTAAGTTTAAAAAACCACTGAACATTTTTTAAACCGATTTGATACGATATGCTAGTGCAGTGTCAAACCCCAAGTGAGATTGGTTCTCCCGTGACTTCTCACACTGTTTCTCTTTTTTTAATTCTTTCATGGGATGTGAGCATTGCAGGCAAGACCAACAATTATTGCCTGTCCCTAATTGTCCTTGAGAAGGTGGTGGTGAGCCATCTTCTTGAGCTGCTGCAGTCCATGTTGTGCAGTTTCTCCCACAGTGCTTTAGGAAGGGAATTCCAGGATTTTGATCCAGTGACAGTGGGGGAACAGCAATATAGGGAGGGCTTTTCTGAGCCCGTTGGTGGGGGTATTATAGGTGGCGTGCGCGGAAAATATGGTGCGACCTGCTTCACAGTGGTGTGAAGGCAGGTCGCGATCGTCTGCTCAGCCCAGTGATGGGGGACCGCGTTTTCCGCCATCGGTTGGCAGGGAGCTAACTGTAAACATTAGCATATATCGTCCATCCTCATTGGCAGGAAAGCACGCCGACCTGTTTCACAACAGCACGCAGGAATCCTCCACTTTGGGGGAACTGAGGCAACTGAGCAGCAGCGTTCTCCACAGCTCGCCTATTTTTTACAGGCCTCAGGGGTGCCGGGAGGGCGGGGGAAACTGATGCCTGGCCCCGCAAGCGACTGCTGAGGCGGGGGGATGGTGTCCGGGGGCAAGTGCTGGCCAGCCTCGGAGGCAAATGCTGAAGGGGGTGATGGTGTCAAGTGCTGCCCTGGCGCTGCATCCTGTGCACAGGCAATTGAGGCGGATGGCAGGGTAAGTGAGGGAAGCGGCCACGCATTAGGGACACCTGTATAAACTGACCTTGCCTCTGCAACTAAGACTGATCAGGCGCAGCCACAGTGACATGATTGGGGTCAGGCTCCTAGCCTGCTCGCCCATACAAGCAACGCGGAGGCACCAAAGGGCCACCAAGTGCTCCATACCTTACCCCCTGCACGTCTCCTCCAATGAGGAGGATGTCGATGGGGATGAGGGTGAGGGGATCCTTGGTGCTGACAATGATGGGGATGAAGCTCTCGCACTGGCTAGACAAGGCAGGTACACTCTGGAGGCCCCCATAGCTGCCAGATTTGTGGAGGATGATGACGACATACCGTGAGGTCTCCCTGTAGATCCTCACATTACAGTTGTGAACGTTTAACTACAGTCTGGCTTATGGCAGCGCCAATAGCCTCTATGAGAATTCTCCTGTCGTGCAGATGCAGTGGAGGCCCTAATAGTCGCTTGATTGCAGGAGGATGACGACAACATGCAATGAGGACACTCCATAGTTCTTCACACAGCCTCTGAAAATGCCTGACTCCACACTGGCCGAGGGCAGCTCACTTACGCTCCGTGATCAGGGCCATCTCAGAGATGCAGCCATGAAACTTTAGACGCATCCGATGCTGTGTCCGCCTTCAGCACCTCAGCCATTCAGGAGCTGGAGCACAGCATCACTGGTTGCAGATGGTGGTGTGATGGGGACCAGCCCCACCTTAAAGGTGCTGAGAGCACACAGAGAGTATGAGAGAACTCTGTGGCAGCAATGGCCAGAACTGCCGAGGTGCAGGCATCAGTAATGTTTCCAGGGAGTGTGAGGCTGGACCATCACTGTGGTCTGAAGGCTGCACAGAGCACAGGGAAGAGGCCCTGGACTGAGACACCTGCCTTTTATCTTGTGCAGAAAGGTTTCACATGTGAGTGACAAGAACACTGCTCATCAGAACAGGGAGCCACAGGCAGGGAGACATTATTAGGAGTTTATTGACAATAATGAACAGTATGTACAAGTGATCAACACCCATGCCCAGGCTATGCAGCTACTTTTATGTAACTTTCCTAACCCTGCCGCTACGTCTTGGTGCTCCCCGGACACCCACAGCAGAGATGGAGGCAGCCTGCTGATTGTGATGCCCTGTCTGTGATGACTTTGGCAGGCAACCCATGGAGGGCCGAGACTTGGAGGGCCTCAGGGTCCTGCTGTGTAGCAGTGGCACCCTCCTCAGCCTGTGAAGCTAGATTCGCGGAAGTCACAGGAAGATAGGATTTGGATGTGCCGGTCACTTCCAGAGCCACCTGGGTGGATGGCCCCGGGGTGTGCACCTGCAGATCCTCCTCCCCATGGGTGCCTGAGGGCCCCTGGCTGACTCTGTGAGCAGAAGGGGTAGCTGGAGTGAGATCAAGCTGCCCGGCACCCCTCCCACATACACACTGTTGGAGGCCAACTATGCCATCAGTGACAGAGTTAAGCCGCGCAGCAGTGCAGGGGTGACATTCTGGATCAAGATTTCCATGGCGGCTGCCATTCTGCCACTGTTGACCTTTGTGTGTTGCAATGCTGGTGCTATTACCTCAGCCTGAAGATGGACGGACTCCTCCATCGAGCCTTGCAATCTGAGGAGTGCACCGGATGTCCCTTCCTGATGTTCCCGAGCTTGCCTTTGCAGCTCCAGCAACTGTGACATGACCGAGTCCAGAGGCTCGTCATCTGACTCGGACTCAGCAATGTTCTAGCCTCCAGCAGTCCGCCGAGTGCCGGGGACCTGGGAAGACCCAGTCCCTGCCTGCTGTGGATCAGAAAGTGCGATGTGCTCACCAGATTGTGATCCCAAGGCTACTCTAAAGTTAGGTCCCATCGAGGTGTGAATCTCTGCGCTGGTGGAGGGTGTGGGTGAGCGCTGTGATGGGACTTCAGGGAGGGTGTCTTCAGTTTCTTCAGAGCTTGATTGGAGGCTCTGGGTCATGAACTCTGTCGGCTGTTTGGCAGATATGCCTGCGGAAGCAAGGGGAGCAATTTGTGCATGGCAGTGACCATCACCCACGGCATGGTTGTCTGATGGATGTTGCACTGCTGGATTCTCCCTCGGTAAAGCAGTGCCGACCTCACCGTCAGTACAGGACCGGTCCAGATCCTCGCCAGCCAGCTGGATGGCTCTATTTTCGAATCCTGTCTGAACTTTGTTTTCTGGCATCCCTCCCCCTGTCTGCGATCTTTCCTTCCTGTTGTGAGCCAGTTTGTCCTGCATGGATAGAGATGGGGAAAGTGTATCAGGATTCCTGCTGGGCCAGATGATAAGTATGCCTGGCCTGTGTGGGTGGTGATTGGTCCCACTGTCATGATAAGGACAATGATGGTGTGTGTGAGAGAGTGAATGGTGATGTTCCTTGCACTGGAAGTGAATGAGGGCCGTGTGGGTGTGTGATGGGTTTGTGAGTGTGTGAGTTGGGAGTGATGAAAAGAGTGAGTTACCCTGGTGTAACGGAGGAGATCATGTCCTCTTCTGCAGGGCGTTCGCACTGACCATCGCTACCATCGTTTCCCAAGCTGGGTTGGTGAAATTGCTACTCATCCTATGGCCAGAACGGGGGTAGAGCAAATCCCACCGGGCCTCCATGGTATTTAGTAGCCGTTCGAGGGACCTATAGTTGAAGTGGGAGCTGCAGTCTTTTTGCCTTTGCTGGCCATGTCTCCTGGACAGCGGCGGTGAGCTGGTGACGATGAGTGCTTTGCTGGTGGCTGCCTTTTAAAGATGGCGGCCAGCGGGGTGATGACGATCGGGTGAATGAGAGACCGCCCGCCATGGAAATGGCGTGTTTCCCAGGAATGCATAAATAATGAGGGGAGCCCAGGGAGATACAACGTGAAAACCCGCCATTTTTGATGGCGGGTAGGACTTACATTTTACCCACCCACTACCGCACTCAGTGCAATTCTGGGAAAATTCTACTCATATTTCCAAGTCAGGATGGTGTGTGAATTTGAGGGGAACTTGAAGGAGGTGGTGTTCCCATGTATCTGCTGCCCTTGTCCTAAAAGGTGGTAGAGGTCACGGTTTTGGAAGGTGCTGTCAAAAGAGCCTTGTGATTTGCTGCAGTGCATCTTGTAAATGGTACACACTGCTGCCACTGTGTGTCGGTGGTGGAGGGAGTGAATGTTTAAATTGGTGGATGGGGTGCCAATCAAGCAAGCTACTTTGTCCTAGATGGTGTTGAGCTTCTTGAGTGTTATTGGCTGCACTCATCCAGGCAAGTGGAGAGTACTCCATCACACTCCTGACTTGTAGATGGTGGACAGGCTTTGGGGAGTCCAGAGATGAGTTACTCGACTCAAAATTCCCAATCTCTGATCTGCTTTTGTAGCCACAGTATTCATATGGCTGGTGCAGTTCAGTTTCTGGTCAATGATAACCCCAGGATATTAATGGTAGGGGATTCAGCCATGGTAATGCTGTTGAACATTAAGGGGAGTGGGTCAGATTCTTTTATGTTGGAGATGGTCATTGCCAGGCACTTGTGTGACATAAATGTTAGTTGCCACTTGCTGCTGAACATTGTCCAGGTCTTGCTGCATATGGGCACAGACTGTTTCAGTATCTGAGGAGTCATGAATGGTGCTGAGCATTGTGCAATCCATCAGCGAACATCCCCAATTCTGACTTTGTGATGGAGGGAAGATTATTTATGAAGCAGCTGGAAATGGTTGGGCCTAGGATACTACCCTGAGGAACTCCTGCGGTGATGTCCTGGCCCTGAGAAGTTTGGCCTCCAACAACCACAACCATCTTCCTTTGTGCTAGGTATGACTCCAACCAGTGGAGAGGTTTTCCCCCTGATTCCCATTGACTCCTGTTTTGTTTGGGTTCCTTGATGCCACATTCGGTCAAATGCTGCCTTGATGTCATGGGCAGTCAGTCTCATCCCAACTCTTGAGTTCAGCTCTTTTGTCCATGTTTAGACCAAGGCTGTAATGAGGTCAGGAGTTGAGTGGCCCTGGTGGAGCCCAAACTGAGCATCAATGAGTAGGTGACCAGAATCTTGTCATTTTGTGTCACTGTGAAGTGCAATTGTGACAGTATAATTGCATTCGGAGGGGATATTTATGATGACCAAGGATAATTGCACTTCTGCATCTCAGAGAAAATCCAGCATGTAGCTGCTCTTGATGCAGTTGTAGTGAGGAAGAGACATGTCTTCCAGAATGCACCTTTGCAGATCTGGAAAGAGATGCAGTGGTTTATGTCAAGGTTCAGCCAGAGCAGCTCTGTGATGCAGGACTCTGTGCTCTATGGGCTATTCTCAGGGATGCACACCGAGACAAACATCAACTCAGTCTGCCTGAAACTTGTTGCTCTTCCAGTGCAAAAGTTGTCCATGACCGAGTGTTGCAGACTGGCACATTCCAAGGTCCAGAATTATATGCTGAGGGGCACACTAAAGCTTGGGACAGCTGCTGCAAAGGCTCAATGGAGAAAGGAAAGTCTAAAGTTCGCCTGCCATAGTATACTGAGGGTCTTGAAACTTGGACCCTATCTTTGTCATGGAATGCACATTGTAAATATCACATGTAATTGCAATAATATCGAGGCACCTCGGAGGGTCACATGCTGTGTGGAAAGAACTTGAACTGGATTGGACTTTCAGTGGTCTCCAATTTAGACTGTTATGGAATGTGATTTTACAATTTTCTGTGAATGAAGTATATTTTTGGAAAAAAAATCCAGCATGTTAAGCCACTCCCATTTTGGTCTTCCATTTATGGTCTGCCAATTCTGGCATTAACAACACCAAAAGATTGTTCTGATGCCAAGAATAAGAACATAGCTGAACTGATTTTAATCCTGTCTGCTTTGACAGAAACATAGACGGATCATCGGAGACCGGGTGTACCACCCAAGATGCACTTCAGGTCCCTGCAGAAGTCTCGACGCAATGACTCCGTGAGGATTGTCCGGGAAGTTGGTCTTCCAATGGGCAATTCCCCTGCTCCCTGGGACTCTCCGATAAAGTTTCCAACTCTGAGTTAGAGTCAGAGATTTTGGACAGTTCGGACAGTTTTGACTTGCTTACCTGAATAGTTACCTAGGAAATGTTAGATAGAAAAATCCTAGTCTAACTCCTGGGTAACTATACAACTGACCTCCCCACCTGACAACCCCTCGACCCTCCGACTACCCTCTCTGACCCCCCCGACTCCCCTCCCTGACACCCTGGCTCTAGGACTCCCCTCTCCGACCCAAACTGACTAGCCTCCATCACCTGACTCCCCACTGAACCTCCCAAATCCCCCCAAACCTGACCTGACAACCCCCAGACCCACCTATCCACTCAACCACCCTACGTACCTTGTACACCTACCACCCTAGCCACCTACCACCCTACCCAGCTGCCACCCTACCCACTTAGCCACGCTACCCGCTTACACACCTGCACATTCACCCATTCACTCACTCATTCACTCATACATTCATTCACTAACACACTGAAAAGTTTTTTTAAATGTCCCAAAGTTTTTCAGTGTGTTTGTGAACACTTACCAGAAAATGGCAGCTAGTGTCGTAAAAAAAGGGGGCATGGCTTCTCTTCCTCCCCGTCGACGATTGAGCAGTTCGACGGAAGACTGCTCCACATTTCTGAAGAAGCCCAGGTTGGAGGACCTGGCCAGAGTTGTGGCACAGAAACGGAGGAGCGCAGTGGCAATCCGACAGTGATTGCTGCTCCTCGGAAGATTGAGGACCAACTGAAAGGGCAGTTAAAATGGCTGCAGCGGATTACCTCCTCTGCTTCTGCTCTCTTTCTGTGAGTTGAAATTTTAACCTGCTCTTTCAAGCAAACAAGAGACATCTGCAGGAAGGCAGTGAGGCCCTTTAAATGTGAAAATTTGGCTCTGATGATGTTATTGGGGCTGGACTGCAATTATAATGCCTTGATCTGTGCAGTGAAGCCATCTTAAATTCCTTGACAGACAAACCCACCATTCAGGGGAGCCCTGGAAAGTCCCAGAAAGGTAGGTTGCGTTTATTAGTTTATTTGGTTTCTTTGTGGATGGAAAGGAGGCAGGAGCATTCCTGTGGGCCCCACAACAAAACTTTCAGCTTAGCCTGTCTTGGACTTCCCTCCTCTATCCTCTGACTGCAAAACGCTCCCAACCTCAACCAACCTGTCCCTACCGCCACCCCCTAACCCACATTTCACTTCCCATGAGCCCCCAGCAGTGGCCTTCTGCTGCCTGTAATCCTGCTCCCATCCAGTGCTCGGCTAACAATTCCTGCTAGAAGACTGAATATGGAGCTGAGGACCAGGCATAAAAATCTTCCTGGGCTCCGGTCTGTGGATGGCTGGGCAATTTGTCATCTGCCTCAGGCCCCGGCTGCACAACTCGCCAAGGAGCTAAAGTCAAGGCATGTGGAAGCAAAAAATCAACGGATCACAGAGTAGCGCTGATAGGAGCGGAGAAATCTCAGTTGGAGGCAGACAAAGCTTATAACTTTCGGAGGCAGATTAATAAAGGGAGTTAACTGTGGTACAGAGTACTTGTAATGCATAAGTTTCAATTCAAACCAATCCACTCAGCAAATTACCATGCACCTCTTACATGTGCACATTAAATAGTCCATTGATTTCAATAAGCATTAGCAGTGACTTTATTAAATGCCCAGCTGCCTATCAGCTTGTAAATCATTAAAACCATATTAAAGATCTCATTGTGACTGCATTATAACCTAACTATTTATTTATTTCACTCTTAGTAACTGTTGCTGTGACTCCTCTGGGGCTGCCATGGTTTGATTTTTTTTAATCTATTAAATTAAAAACTTCAATATGATTATATTCATATATAAAATCCTGACACAAGAAATGTTTTCCTTATAAAAATCTCTTTTATCAGCTGAAAAAGGTCACTTGCTTGACGTGAAATGAAAAATTAAACTGCTTTTGAACATTAGATAGAATAAATACATTGAAAGAGACTGCATGATGCTGGCTGTTTACTGAATGTAAAGGCACAATAACTGCAGGGCAGGGATTAAGAAAGCTGAGCTCCCCCCAAAACACTTTTAATATGGAACATTTTTCCGCTTCCCCCACCCACTCCAAAGCCCAGAATTGCACTGAAAACCCCCAACCGTTTAAATGCAGCTTCTTCGTCAAATGGTACATGTTAATATTTTCTAACGCATTACTATGTTTTCCACAAATGCTTTAACATCAAGCCAATGACGCAGTCACCACCAAGGCTGCCTCAAGTTGGGTGTGCCTACAAAATTGCATGTTTATGTGCAAATTCCACTTGAGTCTGTCCAGATTGAGTTTACTAGTAAAAAAAATGGTGGAAGCAGCCCCTTACTCTGACACCTCATTTATATTGCCATACGGTACATGCAGTTCTTGAAATGCTGCATTTACAAATTCAATTTCCTGGTGCAGGTCTCTTCTAAGAGCTCAAACAGGTCACAGGCAGAAATGATGGCAGCAATTAGCATGCACTGGCACTGCCGTTCCAACAGTTTTCAATTGCTTAAGATTTAAAAAGATGAACTATTTCATAAAATTGTAGCCTACAATGGCATTTTATGATAGCATGGTGGACATTTATCTGTGTTGTCCGTGTTTCTCCAGGTTTGAGGGGCATCTGCCAGAGGTTTATATCTCTGGTGAAGGGTGGGGAAGGGGATGGACTCTGCCTTTGGCTTCTTTTCTTATAGGAGTTGGGGGAATACCTTCCCTGAACTTTGTCTTTACTGTAATCTTGAACATCTTTACTTAAATGTGTACATTTTCCTGTTGACCTCGGACGGCGGAGAGCTGAGTTCATCATATTGATCTCCTTCAGTTCATACAAGTTAAGTTTGTTTGTAATTTCATCTTCAAATTCTGGCTCAGACTTTGACGTGGATGCAAATTTTACAAATATCATATGGTCTAAGCAGAATCTGCAGTCAAAGTTCATGTTGATCCAGATAATAAAGCTTTTGAAACTAATTAGACAGTTGAAGGTGATGGTTGTTCATTAGCTTAGCATAAATATGTAAAATGATGCGGTCTGTCCGCAAGAAAGACCCAAACCTCCCTGTCGCTTGCCATTTTAACACTCCACCCTGTTCTCTTGCCCACATGTCTGTCCTTGGCTTGCTGCATTGTTCCAGTGAAGCCCAACGCAAACTGGAGGAACAGCACCTCATCTTCCGACTAGGCACTTTACAGCCTTCCGGGCTGAATATTGAATTCAACAACTTTAGATCTTAAACTCCCCCTCCCCCCATCCCCACCCCGTTTCTTCCTCCCCCGCCCCCCCCCCCGCTTTTTTTTCAATAATTTATATAGATTCTTCTTTCCCCACCTATTTCCATTATTTTTAAATCTAAAACTAAAACCTTGTTAGCCTTTCCACCCCACCCCCACTAGAGCTGTACTTTGAATATCCTGTCCTCCATTCTTAATTAGCACTTTTCTCAGACAAAACACCTCTTTGACCCTTTTGTCTGTGACATCTTTTGATTATCTGCTCATCTCCACAATCACCACACCCTCAATGTGTCTCTCTCTCCCCCCACCACCCCCCCCACACCCCCACCTTAAACCAATTTATATTTCTCCCTTCTTCTAACTATGCTTCAGTTCTGCCGAAGGGCCATGAAGGCTCGAAACGTTAACTGATTTCTTCTCCGCCGATGCTGCCAGACCTGCTGAGTTTTTCCAGGTAATTCTGTTTTTGTTATGTAAAATGATTTGCTGTGCCATTCAATTATTATCAGAAAAGAGTGTCGACATCATGGAAATAATGGCACCTTCAAGTTTCCTCCCACTCACACACTGCGGGTAGGATTTTGTATTTGGGTTTGGGAACCTGACATCAAAACCATTTCCAGATCCCGACCCTAATCCAGGGTGGGAAGTAGTCACAGCCCACAATTTTGCCTGAGGTTGACAGCTGGAGAGTGGGTTTAGCAGCCAATTGCGGTGGCGGACTTGAGACAGAGGTGGGAAGCCACAACTCTGCAGAGGTTTCTGCTATCACATGTAAGCTCTCACGACCTCTTTAATTGTGCCTCCCACAGGGCCAGTTGCGGAAGGGGGGCAGAATGCCAGTGCTGCTGCAGCATCATGGACACTTTGGATAAGATGGAACCAACAGAACCAGCACCAAGACATCATTCAAATGCATCCTACATCAACACAGATACACTCACATCGAGCGAGATTAGAAAGGGTGGCCCTGGGTGAGGAGCATATCACAAGTGAGCAAGAGAAAGTGACGAAGGCAGAGCAACAATGGGCCTTGAAGTATGAAGGACAAACACAATCATGCACAGCTGGGTACAGATGTAGGGCTTCAGGAGTCACAAGCAAGACGGCTCTATTTTGACCAGCAGCATGGGATGTGTGCCCAAATATTGGCATTCCTGAGGCAGAGCATAGTAATGGGATGAGATTAGAGGAGTTTGCTTTGATTGTATGAGCTTCTCCGTTGAAAGAGTGGTCAGCCTCATGGAGAGCCAAACAAAAACAAAAATTGCTGGAAAAACTCAACAGGTCTGATAGCATCTGTAGAGAGAAAGACAGAGTTAACATTTCGAGTCCAGATGACTCTTCTTCAGAACTAAAGAGAAGTAGAAATGTGGTGAAATATATACTGTATAAAGGGGCTTGGGACAGGTGAAGCTGGACAGAAGGCCAGTGATAGGTGGAGACAAAGGAGAGATTGCAAAAGATGTCATAAACAAAAGGTCGAAGGGGTGTTGATGGTGGTGATACTGGCTAAAGAAGGTGTTAATGGTGACATTAAGTGTAGAAAGCAGGATGCGCAAGTGACAGTTGGCCCTAGTAGGGGTGGGGTGGGGGGAGGGGACGGTGTGGGAGAGAAGATCAAAATGGACTAAAAGGTGGGGCTAAAACAATGAATGGAAATACATTTTTAAAATAATAATAGCAATAGGTGGGAAAAAAATGTATATATAAAAATTTAAAAATAAATATTTGAAAAAAGGGGATCAAAAAGGGGTGAGGATGGAGGAGAGAGTTCATGATCTGAAGTTGTTGAACTCAATGTTAAGTCCAGAAGGCTGTAAAATGCCTAATTGGAAGATGAGGTGCTGTTCCTCCAGTTTGCATTGAGCTTCACTGGAACATTGCAGCAGGCCAAGGATGGACATGTGGGCATGAGAGCAGGATGGAGTGTTGAAATGGCAAGCGACAGGGAGGTCTGGGTCATGCTTGCAGACAGACCAAAGGTGTTCCGCAAAGCGGTCACCCAGCCTGCGTTTGGTCTCTCCAATATTGAGAAGACCTCATTGGGAGCAGCGAATGCAGTAGACCAAATTGAGGGAAGTGCAAGTGAAGTGCTACTTCACTTGAAAGGAGTGTTTGGGCCCTTGGACGGTGAGGAGGGGGGAAGTAAAGTGGCAGACGTTGCACCTTCTGCGATTGCATGGAAAGGTGCCGTGGGAGGGGATTGAGGTGTAGGGGGTGATGGTGGAGTGGAACAGTGTGTCCCGGAGGGAACAGTCCCCACGGACTACTGACAGGGGTGGGTGATGGGAGGATGTGTTTGGTGGTGGCATCATGCTGGAGTTGACAGAAATGGCGGAGGATGATCCTTTGAATGCGCACGCTGGTGGGATGAAAAATAAGGACAAGGGGGACCCCATCATGGTTCTGAGAGGGCGAGGAAGGTGCGAGGGCAGAGGCGCGGGAGATGGATCGGACACGGTTGAGGACCCTGTCAACCTTCGTGGGTGGGAAACCTTGGTTAAGGAAGAAGGAAGACATGTCACAAGCACTGTTTCGGAAAGTAGCATCATCAGGGCAGATGCGATGGAGGCAAAGGAACTTTCCAAAACAGTGCTTCTGACATGTCTTCCTTCTTCCTTAACCAAGGTTTCCCACCCGCGGTGGTTGAAAGGGCCCTCAACCGTGTCCCATCCGTCTCCCACGCCTCTGCCCTTGCACTTTCCTCTCCCTCCCAGAACCGTGATAGGGTCCCCCATGTCCTCACTTATCACCCCACCAGCCTCCACATTCGAAGGATCATCCTCCGCCATTTCCGCCAACTCCAGCATGATGCCACCACAAAACACATCTTCTCTTCACCCCACCTTGGCGGAATTCCGTAGGGACCGTTCCCTCCGGGACACCATGGTCCACTCCTCCATCACCCCCAACACCTCAATCCCCTTGCACAGCACCTTCCTATGCAATTGCAGAAGGTGCAACACCTGCCCCTTTACTTCCCCCCTCCTCCCCGTCCAAGGGCCCAAACACTCCTTTCAAGTGAAGCAGCGCTTCATTTGCACTTCCCTCAATTTAGTCTACTGCATTTGCTGCTCCCAATGCAGTCTCCTCTACATTGGAGAGACCAAACGCAGACTGGGTGACCGCTTTGCAGAACACCTTTGTTCTGTCCGCAAGCATGACCCAGACCTCCCTGTCACTTGCCATTTTAACACTCCACCCTGCTCTCATGCCCACATGTCGATCCTTGGCCTGCTGCATTGTTCCAGTGAAGCTCAACGCAAACTGGAGGGACAGCACCTCATCTTCCGATTAGACACTTTACATCCTTCCGGACTCAACACTGAGTTCAACAACTTCAGATCATGAACTCTCTCTTCCATCCTCACCCCTTTTGGCCCCCTTTTATCAAATATTTATTTTTAAATTTTTATATATATATTTTTTTCCCACCAATTCCTATTATTATTTTTTAAACTTATTTCCATTCATTGTTTTATCCCCACCTTTTAGCCTATTTTGATCTTTACTCCCACACCGTCCCCTCCCCCCATCCCACCCCCACTAAGGCCATCTGTCACTTGCTCATCCTGCTTTCCACTCATAATGTCACCATTAGCACCTCCTTTAGCCAGTAACACCACCATCAACACCCCTTCGACCTTTTTGTTTATGACATCTTTTGCAATCTCTCCTTTGCCTCCACCTATCATTGGTCTTCTATCCAGCTTCACCTGTCCCACCACCCCCCGCTATACAGTATATATTGCACCACATTTCTACTCCTCTTTCGTTCTGAAGAAGAGTCATCTGGACTCGAAACGTTAAATCTGTCTCTCTCTCCACAGATGCTGTCAGACCTGATGAGTTTTTCCAGCAATTTTTGTTTTAGATTCAGATTTCCGGCATCCGCAGTATTTAGCATTTATCATGGAGAGCCATATGCAGCAGCACTCTGAGTGGACACAGGAACAACGCACTGACATGCACAGAATGCTAGATGAGTCACACTAAGGTGAAATGTGCCTGGATCTGATGTGCCTAGCAGAATGACATCTTGGTGAGAGCTTTGACTCCTGACCCAGACCCAGTCACCTCCCTGCCCAGCACAGGCACCTCTGATGAACTGTGTCGATCTAGCGCTTCTACCTCTTCAACATCCATACCTCCCTGGAGGGCCATGTTATGGAAAGTGTAGCAGACCGCCTCAATGTGGCAGGCCTTGCAGATGTTATACTGTAGGAGGCCAGTCAACTGGTGGAGCCACTGGAACTACCTCTTCAAAAAGCTGATGACCTGCTTGATGTTCTTGTGAGCAGGTAGTATTGATTATAGTGCCTCTGTGAATCCGACTCAGGGTCACGGAAGGAGTTAATTAACCATCTCTTCAAGGGATATCCATTGTCCCTTAGAATCCACCCGCGAAGTTTGGGTGGTGACATGAAGAGCAGCGACATCCTGGGTTTCCAGAGGATGAAGGATAATGAGCAAACACACACACACACATAAATCACCTGTTGTGGTCACATACCAGTTGAAGGTTTAGGAAATGGAAGCCGATCCTGTGGATGAATCTCACGAGCTGCTCACACGATGCCTTGATGGTCACATTGGTGCAATTGATGATGCCTTGAACCTGTGGGAATCCAGCAATAGATTCGAGCCCACTGCCTTTTGTGCAAGAGGTTAAGAGGTCTCATTCATCACAGGTAGAAAAGCTGTTGCAATTCTCCTGCTGGGAAGTGGGTAAAGTTGATCTGATTAGTACTGATAATGATAGAAGTCTTTTTTCTACTTCATTCTCAGGGTGTGGGCAGGCCAGCATTTATTGCCTATCTCCAGTTGTCCTTGAGATAGCGGCAGCCCTTCTTGAACTGCTGCAGTCCTTGAGGTGTAGGTACACCCACAGTACTGTTAGGATTTTGACTTTTCTGTAGCAGTTTGACACATCTTAGTGTGTTGCCAATTTCAGAGGGTAGTTAAGAGTCAACCACATTGCTGTGGTCACATGTAGGCCAGATCAGGTGAGGATGGCAGATTTTCCTCCCTAAAGGACATTAGTGAACCAGATAGGTTTTTATGACAATCCAAAAATTTTGTGATCACTATTACTGATACTAGCTTTGTGTTCAAGATTTATTTAATTAATTAAATTTAAATCTCCCCCCTCCCTCATCCTCCCAGCTATCATGTGAGCTCATGTTATTGGAGCATTCCAGTAACATTACCACAATGCTACCATTCCCATTTGACAACCAAGAGCAAGGATACAGCATGAACAGTTAGTATGAGTTGACAACTTAAGTAGATATTTGACTCTGACCCTTTCTTTTAATAAGTTGCATTTAATAAAGGTAAGTTTTACTCCATGTTTTTGTTAGAACAAAATTATGCCATTCACACTGTTGTAACATTTATAATAAATATAAGGTAATTCACACATGACAGTTATAAAGTATAATTCTGTTGATGTTACCGTAGCAATGGTGAATAAGAACTCATTGGGCAGAGCTGAATCATGAGCACCATTTCATTGCCCAAAACACCTGCAATTGAACACCTCTGTTCAGTCCATAAATATGAGTCTGAGTTTCCAATCACTTGCCGTTTTACTTCTCCCTCTCATTCCCACAGTGACCTCCCTGGCCTCAGCTTCCTATATACTGGGGACAATTTTCCCCCCGTTGGGGGGTTGTGCGGGAGCAGGCAGTGGCGGGCGCGGACCCAATCGGCGCCCTCAATCAGGTACATGCCGCCATTTTATGTGGGCGGGCCCTGAGTCGGGGCCTGCGCTCTTTTGCGCATGTGCGTGAAAGAGCACAGAAATCTTCCTGAGGCACAGAGGTGCCTCAGGGAGATTAGTTTAAGTTTTAAAAATCTAAATAAAGAAAAGAAAAAATTTTAAGCCATGTCAATGAATTTTTATAAAAGTTTTTATTCAATTTATAAACACTTCATGAAACCTCATCCCGCCTATGGATCAGGTTCCTTGAAAAATGCGAAGGCCACCTGGGCTCTTCACCTACCCGCCAACCTTAAGGTTGGACGGGCAGCTCAGTTTATTAGTTTAATTAGTTTTTAAATGGCCTTAAAAGACCTTTCATAGACTCGGCTGCGTGTCTGCCAAACTGAAAATCTAAATGATGCGCAGTGACGTTGGGACGCACGCCTGATGTCATCCCGCGTCATTTTATGCCTCGGCAAGCGGACCTCGCCGCCGCTCTCTGAGCCAAAAATTCTGGCCACTGTTACAATGAAACACAATGCAAGAAACAGCACCTCATCTATCGATTAGACACCTTGCAACCTTCAAGTTCAACAAATTTCAGATCATAACCGCCATTCCCATTTTATCAGCCGACAGGTGCTGGTAATGTTTTTGCTGTTCATTTTATTTCTCCTGCCTTCCACTCTATCACAGGTCTTCCTTATTGTTCTTTCATCCCCAGCGTACATTTTTCTGCCTCTGTGCTTGCTTAAAACCTATTGCATATGTAACATTTTCCAGTTCTGACAAAAAGTTAGCAGCCAGAAATATTTACTCTGATTTTCTCTCTCCACAGGTGCTGCCCGACCTGCTGAGTATTCCCAGCATTTTGTGTTTATTTTCATATATTGTGTAAGTTTCGTTCTTATATTCCCTTCTGAATAAAATGTTGAATTTTTTCTTACGCATAGTTTTGTCTGTAAATAAATTTGACTAAGTACTATTAGCCTGTATGAATTGATCCAATGACATGTTACTTTTGCATTTTCAAAGGTGACAGCAGAATGTGGTGGCTAACCCAGGTCCTCTTCAATAAGTGATCTACTAGAATTAGAGGCTAATTATTAAAGCTGTGCACCATTATCTCATATAAAGTACAAAGTAAAGACATAAGCTTCAGTTCACATGTGACTCAGTTTGCTTAAGAAAACTAGTATAGCCATGAATACTAAAGCAAATATTGGAAAAATGCCTAAATACCATAATAATATATAAAATATTGAATGCAAAGATTATTATTTTAGGGATAGGTAAGGAGAATATCAATGGAGTGTGTCTTATAGTTATACATAAATATTTTATTTAATCAGCTAATTAATTGGCCGCCCACAAAAAATAATTGACTGGAAGCAGCCTAATAGTTCAGGACATTTTGCAAATACTTTTGGAGACCCAATAGTAAAATATAATTTCCTTGGGGAAATTAATTTGCCCAAATATATATAGTAATATGCAAAAGGTTGCATGTATTATCTACAGGGATATTTTAATACTGAAAACGCAAGAAATCAGGTAAGACGGATACAAGCCACCTGATCACACACATTAAAAACCAAGGACACTTAAACAATGAACTGAGCATTGGTTGAGTAAGATCACAGGACTTTTATGGAAGGGTCAAAATAATGTTTTATAATAAATGTCAATGTCTAATCACAAATAATTTAGCCTTCTATTGCATAGCTTTGGCTGTTTACAAATGTGCCCTGGACAGAACATTAGTACTTAGCTGGTGTTTAATGTTCTATAGCCTCTGACACGGTGAATTGCTCCATTCTCCTCCAACACCTCTCCACTGTCGTCCAGCTGGGTGGGACTGCACTCATTGGCTTCCATTCACATCTACCCAGTGATAGCCTGAGAAATGCTTGCAATGGCTTCTCTACCTGCTAATCACGTGTCGTGATGAGGACATAAGGAATCTGCAAGGGGATATAGACAGGTTAAATGAGTGTGCAAAAACTTGGCAGATGGAGTTTAATGTAGGGAAGTGTGAGGTCATGCACTTTGGTGGGAAGAATCAAAAGACTGACTGTTATTTAAATGGAGAGAGACTCCAAAAAAGTGCAGCACAGAGGGATCTGGGTGTTCTTGTGCATGAAGCACAAGAGGTTAGCATACAGGTGCAGCGAGTAATTAAAAAGGCAAATGGAATTTTGGCCTGTATTGCTAGGGGGTTGGAGTTTAAAAATAGGGAAGTCTTGTTATAACTGTACAGGCTATTGGTGAGGCCATGCCTGGAGTACTGTGTACAGTTTTGGTCCCCGTATTTAAGAAAGGATATACTGGCCTTGGAGGCAGTTCAAAAGAGATTCACTAGGCTGATTTCTGGGATGAAGGGGTTGACTTATCAAGAACGGCTTAACAGGTTAGGCCTTTATTCATTAGAGCTTAGAAGAATGAGGGATGATCTTACTGCAACCTACAAGACTCTGAGGGGGCTTGGCAGGATAGATGTTGAGAATTTGTTTCCACTAGTGGGGCAATCTTGAACTAGGGGACATAGTTACAGAATAAGGGGACACTCATTTAAAACTGAGATGCAAAGGAATTTCTTCTCAGGGTAGTGAATGTCTGGAACTCTCTACCCTGGAGAGTTGTGCAGGCTAGATCACTGAAAATATTTAAAGAGGAGGTAGGTAAATTTTTGAAATATCGTGGAGTTGAGGGCTATGAGGGGGTGGCACAAAAGAGGAGTTGAGGCCTGGGAAAGATCAGCCATGATCTTATTGAATGGTGGGGCAGGCTTGAGGGGCCGAATGACCTACTCCTGCTCCTATTTCTTATGTTCTTATGTTCCTGGTACCCCTGGTGACCCTCAGGGATCTATTCCTGGTCACCTCCAGTTCCAATCTGCATGTTGTCCCTCAGTGACATCATCCAAAAATGCAGCATTAGATCTCACAAACTGATGACACCCAATTCTATCTCACCACCATGTATCTCAACTCCTCCACTTTCTCTAAACTATCAGACAGTTTGCCCAACATTCATAAGAACCTAAGAAATAGGAGCAGGAGTAGGCCATTCGGCCCCTCAAGCCTGCCCCACCATTCAATAAGATCATGGCTGATCTTTCCCAGGCTTCAACTCCTCTTTCATGCCTGCTCCCCATAGCCCTCAACTCCACGATATTTCAAAAAATCTATCTATCTCCTCTTTAAATACTTTCAGTGATCTAGGCCTGAATTTTCCCGTTGGCGATTTGGGGGCAGGGCCCACTCACCAACGGGAAAATGAGGAGGGATGACATCGGGAGGGACCCCCAACGTCATCCCACCCTATTTAAATATTCAGGAAGGCGGGTGGACAGCCAAATCAGCTGTCCACCCGCCAACTTATCAATGGCCAATTGAAGCCATTGACAGGATAATTAAGATAATTAAAGACCTGCCCATCCAACCTTAAGGCTGGCAGGCAGGCTAGGAGCCCCAGTGGGCTCCTGAAAAAACATGTAACCTCATCCACTGGCGTGATTGAGGTTTTATGTCCGTTTTAAAAATCTTAAATAAACTTTATGTGAGATTTATTAACATGTCCCATCTCGTGTGACATTGTCACATGAGGGGGACATGTTAATATTTTTTTTATTTTTCTATTTTGACACTTTGAAGCACTGTCAGTAATCTCCCTGAAACAGCACTTAGTCTCAGGGAGCAGTGCGTTCTTTTGCGCGCATGCGCACTTTGACAGTTGGGGAATCCCTCCCCCACGCACAGGAAGCAACTTAAAATGGCGGCGGGGCCCGCTTCAGCGGTGGAGTTCGGCTGCCTGCCTGCCGCCGAGCCGGTAGGGCCCGCCCGCCAACCTAGGGCAAAATTCTGCCCCTAGCCTCCAGAACTCTCTGGGGCGGAGAATTCTAGATATTCAGTTCTGGATGAACAGAAATTACCTCCAATTGAATATTAGGAAGACAGTTGGTTTTCACTATAACCTTATTCTCTAGCCATCGACTCTACCTCCCTTGCTGGGAACTATCTGAGGCTAAATCTGACTGCTTATAATCTTGACATCACACTTTACTCTGAGATGCGTTTCTGACCACGTATTCAAGCCATACTGGGATTGTTTATTTCCATTGCTCTAACATCACCCAATATCGCCCCTGCCCCTGTTCACCTGCTGCTGAAATCCTCAGCCTTGTCTTTGTTACCTCTAGACTTGAATATTCCAATCCACTTCTGGCCAGTCTCCCACATTCTGCCCTTCATAAACTTGAGGTCATCCAAAATCCTGCTGCCTGTGGCCTTACTTGTACCAAGTCCTGTTCACCCCTCACCCCTGTGCTCTCTGACCTACACTGGCTCTTGGTTAAGCAACACCGTAATTTTAAAATTCTCATCATTGTTTTCAAATCCCTCCTTTCACCTCCCTAACTTTGGTGACCTCCTCCAACCCCGCAACACCTACAATCACTAAATGGTGCGCCACACGTTAGAAAGGCCATTTAAAAAAAACAAACTAAGGACTGTGTTTTATTTCTGGAGGGATAGGATTGATAAATAGGGAAGTTATGCTAAACCTGTATTGAACCTTGGTTATACTGCACTTAGAGCACTGTGTACAATTCTGGTTGCGATAGTATAAAATGGATATTGAGGCATTGGAGAGAAGATTTACAAGGATGATACCAGAAATACATGGGTACGCATATCAGGAAAGGATTGACAGGGTGGGCATCTTCTGTCTTGAAAAAAGAAGGCTGAGAGGTGACGTATTAGAGGTCTTTATGTAAGCTTTTGATAGAGTGGCTACAGAGGGAATGTTTCCTCTTGTGGTGAAGAGCATAATGAGAGACCATCATTAGAAGATAGTCACTAAAAAAATGCAATAGGGAATTCAGAAGAAACTTCATCCAAATAGTGGTAAGAAGGTGGAACTCGTCACCACAAGGAGTGGTTGAAGTGAATAGTATTGATGCATTTAAGGGGAAAGTAAATAACCATGAGGGAAAAGGGAATAGATGGTTACCATGGTAAATTTAGATAAGAAAAGATTGGAGGAGGTTCGAATGGTGCATAAACACTGGCATGGACTAGTTGGGCTGAATGACCTGCCTCTGTGTCGTATATTCTTTGTAATCCTATGTAATCCACTGTGTTCCTCATTCTGATCTCTTGAGTGCCCCTGATTTTAATTGTTCCACCAATGGTGGCCGGCCTTTCAGCTGTCCTATGCTCATGAATTGACCCCCAAAACCTATCTGCCACTCTAGTTCTCTTTCTTCCTCTAAGGTGTTCCTTATCTCTTTGACCAAGTTTTTGGTCACCTGCCCTAATATCTCCTTATGCAGCTCAGTGCCAAATTTTGCTGTATAACACTCGTGTGAAGCACCTTGGTATGTTTTATTACGTCAAAGACGCTATATAAATACAAGTTATTGTTATTGTCATTAATGGGAACAGGAAAGGATTGGGGAGTGCAATTGGCTGAGATCTGCTCTTTCACTTCCAGGCCCTGGATTTAACTTCACCTCAGAAAGGTGAAGTGAAAATTTTAGGATAAATTTTGCCAATCTCTGCTTCAAACCAGAGACTTGCTTGACAGAAATATACATCCAGGTATCAAGTGAAGGTGTCAGCCTGCTTGATTTGTAAAATTCACAATTTCTGCTGATTAATTTTGTCTAATCTCTGTGAATTGAGTTTGCTGATCTTTATACCTGGTTCTCTGCTTCATGGCTTCATCAGGCAGCGGCAATGGAAGTCTCACCTGGAAAATTTAACCATCTTATCTGAGAGAGCCCTAAAAGTTTCTCATTGGCCCTAAGCCACATTATAAAACAATCCATAATTTGGTGCCATTTAGCATGAAGTTAGAAGGTGTGCTCATACTGTTGTAAGATATAATGCCGCTGCCAGAGGCAATCCCAGCTGCATCAAAAGCATTGGAAGATGAATGAAATGGAGTCCACCTCAGATGGCTTTTCCCTGTGCTATCCAAAGCAGGCAACTGGCAACAGACATGAATCAGTAGTGGTGCTGGATGATTCAAGCTGCCATTAATTCTCTGAAAACAAGCTGCCTGAAGACGCAAAACAGGTCTGCCATCTGACAATTAAAGTCACCCCTTAACAAATTTGCATGTACACAGTTATTTTCCTTTTTGCCTCCGTTGCCCTGAATTCTGCACTGTACGGCGAATGGGGTAAACCTGGAGCCAACCATCCAGAACTTAAATATGCAACCTAAATACTGCTCCATTAAGCTCTTCAAACATTCTTTTCATACAACTAGATAGCATTCAAGAAATAAGCTCATCATCTGATTGTCAGTTCCACTTACAGTTTTCCTCACTCTCCATTGCGACTTTTCTGTCTCCGTGGGCAGAATTTTTAGCTCGGCAGGCAGGCGCGTGTCCGACCTGCTCACGCATGAAATGACGTGCGTTGACGTCGGCCGAGCGTGCCAGTGTCAACACCCAGCTGCCCGATAGTTTGGTCGACGGGCACCAGAGTTGGCAGTGCGCCCACCAACAATTAAAAAGCTTGTTAAGGCCATTAAAGAGTCAATTAACTAAAACTTTTTGCTGCCCGTCCACTTTTATGGTTGGCAGGCAGATGAAAAGGCCAAGCGGCCTTTGCATTTATTTGGAAACCTCATCCACAGGCGGGTTGAGGTTTCCAAAAACAAATAAAGATAAATTTAAAGTTTTAAAATTTAATTAATAACATGCCCCTGTTCTTGTGACAGAGTCACATGAGGGGACATGCTTTATTACATTATTCAAATCTTTATTTTTTACAAAAAGAACCGTTTCATCTTCCTGAGGCAGCCTTGGGGGGATTTTCAAGTGCTCACTCGTGCACATGTGCTAATTTCATGCTTACCTCGCTTGCCCTCCTCCCCGCCCCACACAGGCAACGCTGAGCACTGCCGCTCGTGTTTCACGCTGGGATAGCCTTAATTTTCCCCGCCAGCTTGAAATCGCGTTCTGGTCCCAATCGCGGCAGTGGTCAGCTTCCCGCCCGCCCCCGCCAAGCCCGCCCGACATGGGTTAAATTCTGCCCATTGTAATCAGTTCTACTGTGATCATTGCTGTTCTGAACTTTGCCTACTTGTTAATCCTGAACCCTAAATCCACTATTCTTACATTTACTGTGTAATTGAGATCTGACTATGGTTATTTGGGCATTTGTTACTTTTCAGCAGGGTAATTGCCGCTCTGCAAACAGTGGCATCAATGACAAAAAGAACAAAATTCTAAGAATGCATGCTAGATGGTTAAAATAGGCAAAAGCAGATAGGGGGAATGATCACCCATTGTTTGTATTCAAAATCAAGTTATATGTTCAGTGCACCAGTTCACTAGATATATCAATACATGTAGTTTTGCATGAGATCATAATTCCCCATCCATTTGAAAGTATTAGAAATGTAGGCTTCGAATTTAATATCATGTTGGTTGAAAGTCAATGGCCTGGATTTTCATCCTTGAGGTGGGTAGTGGGAGTTGGGAGCCTTCCTGCCTTGGGAGAAAGTGCCTGCATTGTCAGGGTCAGGTGCAGGCTGGACTTGGGCCAGCTGACCTTGGAAAAAGTTTGGAGGCAGCCACAGGGGCTGCTGGGTGCTGAGGCAAGCTGTTTAGAAGACCTGCCTCGGTGCTGCGGGACTCCATCCCAGTTAAAATAAAAAACAGAAAGGCCCTCCAGGCCAAACTCCTCACACTTTCTCACCCCTTACACACTCCCCATGTCCCATCCATGCCACCTCATGCCCTCACCCACCCCCTATGGCCCTTCATGTCCCCAGGTCAAGCTATGCCTCTCCACCCACCTCCCATAGTGACTCATGCCCCCTATGTCCCTCCACCCATCATCCTTGGCCCCTCATGCCCCCATGTCAAGCCATGGCACCGTCATACCCATTGACGCAATATACACTATATAGAATCAATGAACTTTATAGTGACAATATGACATGTAAAAACAGCTTTAAAAAATATCATTCATTCATAACTTTCCGTGTTTTGTTTAAAAAAAAACCCTCTTACTACAGGGCAATAAAGGAGTCAATGGTCTATATCCTTCAAGGTTTCAATAGCAGAAACTGTAAGCACTTGAAACCTTTTAATCTTGTAAAAGTAAATACTGTGCAATTGACCACAGAGACCAGAGAGCCAGAGCTGTCAATCAAGCAATGTTTTCTTTGGTCCTCAGGTGCTTCAACAGACTAATGGATTCCTGGGCTTTCATCCAAGCCCCATTATGTATACTTGGTTGAGAGCCACACATCCTATTGCCATTATAGGGGTCAATGGTTCTATACAATGCATAGTGGGTCAATGGACATGAAAGTACCACAGCTGGGCATAGAGGGCATGAGGGTCCATGGGGGGGTGGGTAGGGGGCATAGCTTGGCATGAGGGCATGCGGGGCCATAGGGTTTGTTTGGGAAGGCATACCTCGGGATGGGGGATATGAGCAGGACATTTTGAACTTAACTTTTAAAATATCCCCTCATGCAGACCGTGGTTCAGGGCACCTCTGAGATGCCTTGAACCACGACTCATTGAAAACCTGGCCTGACTCCATGAAAATTGTGATGGACTAGGACATGCCTATCCCTGCAATGGAGCCGGCCAGGTCAGGAGAGCAGGGTGCAGGCTTTTGATCTTAACCAACCCACAGTCTTAAAAGGCACTCCCAAAAATAGGAAACCTTGGGAATGGTGTTCAGAATCCCAGAATCAGGTCCCAGCCACCATTTTTAAAGGGCTCCTGAGTCAGCCCGACTTAGTGAAAATCCAGCCCAATGATACTATTTTGGGAATTTGAGATTGATAACATCACGGGTAAACTGGTTTTCTCAATCAGGTGACTAGAAAGTAACTTGTTGCAACTGAAATATCAGGTGGAATTTTCCCAGAATTGCACTAAGTGTGGCAGCGGGCGTCTAAAATGGAGTCCTACCCGCCGATGAAAATGGTGGGTTTTCACACCGTAAATTCCTGAGCCTGCCTCATTATTTATTCATTCCTGGGAAACAGCCAGTTTTCATGGCGGGCGGACTCTCTTTCACCCGCTCGTCATCACCTCGCTGTTGCATCACGCCGGCCGCCATCTTTAAAAGGCAGCCACCAGCAAAGCACTCATTGCCACTAGCTCACCATCACTGCCCGGGAGACATGGCCAGCAAAGGAAAAAAGACTGCAGCTCCCCGCTTCAACGACGGGTCCTTCGAGCAACTGCTGGAAGCCGTGGAGGCTCGGCGGGATTTGCTCTATCCCTGCTCCAGCTGCAGGATGGGCAGCAAACTCACTAACCCAGCTTGGGAGGTGATAGCAGCTGTGGTCAATGCAAATGCCCTGCAGAGGAGGACAGCCACCCAGTGCCGCAAAAGGATGAATGATCTCCCTTGTTCCGCCAGGGTAAGTCACTCTTTTCGTAACTCTCAGCTCACACACTCACAAACCCACACAGGCCAGGCATACTTATCTGGCCCGGCAGGCATCCTGATACACTCTCCCCATCTCTATCCATGCAGACAAACTGGTTCACAACAGAAGGGAAAGGTTGCAGACAGGTGAAGGGATGCCGGAGATCAAAGTTCTGACAGAATTCGAAAACAAAGCCATCCAGCTGGCCAGCGATGACCGGGACCGGTCCTGTGCTCCCAGTGAGGTCGGCAATGCTCTACCAAGTGAGGATCCAGCTGTGCAGCATCCATTAGCCAACAATGCCATGAGTGATGTGTCCTCTTTCACAGGCCACTGCCATGCACTAATTATCTCCCCTTGCTTCCGCAGGCACATCTGGGAACCAGCAGACAGAGTCCATGACCCAGGGCCTCCAATCAAGCCCCGAAGAAGCCTCTGAAGAGGAATCTGAAGGCACCCTCCCTGAAGTCCCGTCATAGCGCTCACCCACACCCTCCACCAGCACAGAGACACACACCTCATTGGGACCTAGCTTTAAAGTAGCCTCAGGATCACAATCTGGTGAGCACATCGCACTGTCTGATCCACAGCAGGCAGGGGCTGGGACTTCCCAGGTCCACGGCACTCAAAGGACTGCTGGAGGCCAGAACGTTGCTGAGTCCGAGTCAGATGACTTGGTCATGTCACAGTTTCTGAAGCTGCAAAGGCAAGCTCGGGAACATCAGGAAGGGATGTCCGCTGCACTCGTCAGATTGCAAGGTTCAATGGAGGAGTCAGTCCGTCTTCCGGCTGAGGTAATAGCGCCAGCATTGCAACGCACTGAGGTCAACACAGGCAGGATGGCGGCTGCCATGGAGATCTTGGTCCAGGAGGTCACTCCTACACTGCTGCGCGGGCATAACTCTATTGCTGATGCCATAGTTGGCCTCCAACAGTGTATACGTGAGAGGGTGCTGGGCAGACCGATCTCACTCCAGCTACCCCTTCTGCTCACAGAGTCAGCCAGGGGCCCTTGGGCACCCATAGCAGGTGACTCTGGGAGTGACCAGCCCATCCGAAGCCCCTCTTCCTGTGACCACTGCAGCTCCAGCTTCACAGGCCAGGGAGGGTGCCACTGCCACACAGCAGGACCCTGAAAGCAGGCCGAGGCCCACCAAGTCTTGGCCCTCCAGAGGACATCTGCCAAAGTCATCACAGACAGGGCGTCACAGTCAGCAGGCTGCCTCCACCTCTGTGGGAGTTCGGGGAGCACCAAGACATAGCGGCAGGGTTAGGGAAGTAAGGTAAAAGTAGTTGCACAGCCTGGCCACAGGCATTGATCACTTGTACATACTGTTCACTATTGTCAATAAACTCCTAAGAATGTCTCCCTACCTGTGACTCCTTGTTCTGATGAGCAGTGTTCTTGTCACTCAGATGTGAAACCTTTCTGTACAAGATAAAAGGCAAGTGTCTCAGTCCAGGGCCCCCTCCCTGTGCTCTGTGCAGCCTTCAGACCAAAGTGATGGTCCAGCCTCACAATCCCTGGAAACATTACTGATGCCTGCGCCTCGGCAGTGCTGGTCATTGCTGTCAGAATATGGTGGGCAGGCGCCACAGAGTTCTCTCATACTGTCTGTGTGCTCTCAGCACCTTTAAGGTGGAGCTAGCCTCCATCACACTAGCATCGGCAACCAATAATACTGTGCACCAGCTCCTGAAGGGCTGAGGTGCTGAAGGCGGACACAGGATCAGAAACGTCTAAAGTTTCATGGCTGTGTCTCTGAGATGGCCCTGATCATGAAACGCAAGCAAGCTGCCCATGGCCAGACAGGAGTCAGCTATTCACAGAGGCTGTGTGAAGGTCTATGGAGTGTCCTCACTGCATGTCGTCATCATCCCCCTGCAATCGAGCAACTATTAAGGCCTCCACTGTGTCTCCATGACAGGGGCATTCTCACCGAGTGTATTGGCGCTGCCAGACTGGAGTCAAACGTTCACAACTGTGATGTGAGGCCTATGGGGACATCTCACTGCGTGTTGTCATCATCCTCCACAAATCTGGAAGCTATGAGGGCTTCCTGAGCGCGCCTTCCTCGTCTAGCCAGTGCGAGAGCCTCATCCCCATCATCATGGCCACCGAGGACCCCCTCACCTTCACCTCTGTCGGTGTCCTGCTCATTGGAGGAGACATCCAGCTCCTCCATCTTCTCCTCAGCTCAGCTCCTCACCCTGTTGCAGTGTCAGGTTGTAAAGGACGCAGCTGGTAATGAGTGACACCCTCTGCAGAATGTATTACAGGGTTCCACCAGACCAGTTCAGGCACCGGAACCGCATCTTCAGCATCCCGATGGTTTGCTCCACCAAGTTGTGAGCTGCAACATGAGCCTTAG
The DNA here is from genome assembly GCF_964194155.1 of Cetorhinus maximus. Taxonomy (NCBI): domain Eukaryota; kingdom Metazoa; phylum Chordata; class Chondrichthyes; order Lamniformes; family Cetorhinidae; genus Cetorhinus; species Cetorhinus maximus. Next base: position 48,200,000 of record NC_135884.1, on the reverse strand, counting down.
TATACCGTCGCTCTGCTGCAGTCTGAGGCCGCCGCATGGGTGTCATCAGCTACAGCCTCTGCGGGTAGCCCTTGTTCCCAAGGAGCCAACCCTGCCGTCTCTGTGGACCCTGGAACACTGCAGTGATCTGAGGATGTAGGTGTCATGCACACTCCCTGGAAACTGTGTGCACACCTGCAGGATGTGTTTCTGGTGGTCACATACCAGCTGCACGTTCAGTTAGTGGAAGCTATTGTGGTTGATGTAGTTCACTGAGTGTAGCGACGGAGACCTGAGCACCCCATGAGTGCAGTCAATCGCACCCTGCACATGTGGGAATCCCGAGATCAGGGCAAATCCAATGGCCCTTGCAACCTGGCTGTCCCAGTCCCGGGTGAAATGCACAAAGCTGTGTGCCATGGAGAAGATGGCATCTGTGACCTCATTGATGCATTTGTGGATGGCAAATTGTGAAATACCACAGAGGTCACCTGTGGAGCCCTGAAAGGAGCCACTGGCATTGAAATTGAGCACCGCGGTCACTTTCACAGCCACTGGCAGTGGATGCCCTCCATGCCTCCTTGGTGCCAAGTCCTGCAGTAAGTGGCAGATGTGAGTCACCAGGTCCTTAGACATGCGCAATCGTCAGTGACACCGGTTCTCAGTTATCTGCAAGAATGGCAGGCGGCATCTATATACTCTGGGTGTCACTAGGTGCTGACCAGCCATGGCTTGCTGTGGCTCCTGGGCAACGTGTGCGGGAGCCCCTGCTGCCCCTTCTCCCTGAGGTTGCTTCTCCTGCCTTTGCACAGCCAGGAGCCTCAGTTGCAGAGGCATAGTCGGTTTATACAGGTATTCCTAATGCGTGACCAATTCCCTCGCTTACCTTGCCCCCCACCTCGATTGCTTGTGCATGGGATGCAGCGCCAGGGCAGCACTTGACGCCCCCCACCCCCCGTCCGCCCAAGTCACCTCCAAGGCTGGCCAGCACTTGTCCCAGGACACCACCCCCACCTCCCTCAGCTGTCGCCCCTGAGGCTGGCCAGCACTTGCCCCCAGACACAGCCCCGCCCGTCAGAATTCACCTCCAGGGCCAGGCATCAGTTGACCCCGCACCCCCGGCGCCCCTGAGGCCCGTAAACAATGGGCAAGCTGTGGAGAACGTTGCCCGTGTGCTGTTGTGAAACACATTGGCGTGCTTTCCCACCGACATGGATGGACGATACAGCGGGGTTCCAAGAGCCTGGCGGGATGACCTTTTAATTATATGCTGATGTATTACAATTAGCCCCCTGCTGACCGATGGTGGGAAACGCAGGCCACCGTTGGTGGGCTGAGTGGACGATCATGACCTGCATTCATGAAGCAGGTCGCGCCATATTTTCCATGCAGGCCACCTATCACACCCGCTGCCAGCGGGCTCAGGAGAGTCCGCCCATTGTAACAGCCCCCCAGTCAGTTGATTTCTATAAATCTAACATCTTTGTGAGAATTTGATTAAACAGTTATTGAGGATAGACTTGATGTTTGATGCTTTGCCCTGAGTTCATACAACACTGTTTGTCATGGATATTGAAATAAATAAGGTACGTAGATTATCGCTTTACAACCCAAGATTGAGTTGTTTCGTTTTGATGTAATTACTAGTACCAGACCTAATATTGTACTTATGCTGAGACTGATGTCCAAGACAACCAGTAGCTGCAGTATTGGTTCCAGCCAGCCAGTACCCCATTCGTACTGTTTGGATCGAATAGCAAAAGCCCTGCCTGGGTGATTACTCTTGACGTCTGCGCTTATATGTCCATACACAGTTCCTCTTTCAAAGGTTAAAATTGGAATGTTTTTGAAAGAACAGTTGGCAAAATCTGCATTCACTAAACATTTAAATTATCTGTAGGATTGACCTCCTAGCAATTTTTAAACCAGGTTTAACACTGCTTTGGGTTTACGTTGCAAATGGTGTCAAACCCAAGTGGTGTAAAACTACTCTCTCCAATAGGTCTAGACAATGCTCCTCTCTGGACTAATGCCGTAATTTTAGTGTTGCGCTGAAACAGAAAATGACAGAATGATGAGGAGTTTGAGATAACTAGATAAATATTGCCAAAGCAGGTTATTCAGCCCATCCGAAGATGTTGCTCCATCAAACCATCTAACTATATTTGGAATGAGCATTCAGTTTTAGCCTTCATAACATTCAATGTCCTTTCACCAGTTTTACTCTAAACTCCATTTTTCTGATGGAAGTTTTTCCTGAGCTTTCTGGGTGCAGTGACTATCTGAAAATCAGGTAGGTTGGAATGCATCCCTGTATGTGTCAGCCATGGTTCAGTTGCTGGCACTCTTGCCTCTGAGTCAGAAGGTGATGGGTTTAAATCCTACTTGAGCACAAAAATCTAGGCTGACACTCCAGTGCAATACTGAGGCAGTGCTGCACGTTGGGCGATGAAACCGAGGCACCTGTCTGCTCTCTCTCAGGTGTCACAAGATCCTGTGGTACAAGAACCACTGGCATGATTCTGAAGAGGAGCAGAAGAGTAATCCTCAGTGATCTTGACAATATTTATCCCTGAATCACCATGACTAAAAAAGAGGAATTATCTGGTCATTATCACATTGCTGTTGATGAGAGAGCTTGCTGTGCACAAATTGGCTGCCTCACAATTCCTACAGTTTAATAGGGATTACATTTCAAAAGTACTTCATCATTGGCTATGATGCACTTTGGGACATTCTGGAGTCATGAAAGTACTATGTGAATGCAAGTCTTTCTTTCTTATAAAGGAAAATGCTTGATGTTATGTTCCTTCTGTTGGGTCACTTTGCTTGTGAACACGCCTATCTACCAGTGAGTGAGTTGGTAAACAAGATACTGCAGATGCAGAGATGAATATAAGATGAAAGACATGCTGTTTATTTACACAAGTAGAGGAGCACTAACACAATGTGTGCTTCTCCAACCAGACCCTATCCTAAACTGCTGATTAACATTGTAGCCTGCGCTATGCAGCAATTGGGTAATAGAGTCACGTGATCAATCTGCTCACATTCTCTTAAAGGTGTATTGCACCTCAGATTACCACACTTGATTTTCCAATATATGGGTGCAAACCTAGTAAAATATCTCCTCTTGTGACTTGTTTTACCTTGAAGAAATCTTCTAGATTTATAATGTTTATACTTGTACTTTTACAAGATCTTCTTTCAATCACCCTTTTTCAAGGATAAAAGCTCTAGCTTCTCTAGTCTTTCCTTTGATACTAGGGATCAGTCTCATAGCTCTTTTCTGCTTCCATGCCTTAAATGTTTCCTTAATGCTTGGTGACCAAAAGTGAATCTAATATTCAATGCCTGAACACTGTAGAGTTTTGCAATGGTATCTTTCATTTCTACTATGCTGATTGAGTAACATAATGATACATTATTTTTATTCCTGCTCCACAGTGATCTGACATGTTAAGTGCCAAAACTGCTCTCAGGACAGATCCTTTTTATATTCACTATTAGCCTTTAGCTAATATAAGTATAAGTAGATACCTAGGTTTTCTTTCCAGCGTGTAGCCCTTTGCACTTGTCCATATTGAATTCCATCTTCCAGTACTCTATCCATTTGCAGATTTTGTCTAACTCTTTCCTAGGTGCCTGACTCCTTCTACTGACTCTATTGCACCTTTTTTTTGCCTCCTCCTCCCCACTGCAGTTTATTATCTGTGAATTTGATCAGTTTGCATTAAGTCTCTTAATCCCGGTTGTTAATGTAGATTTTGAAAAATTGGGAGCCCAGCATTGATTCCTGGGCATGCCATAAATTAATTACCCCTACTTGACATCAGTAAAAAGAGCCCGCAGTTTCCTTTATTTCTTCACATACACATTTTACCTTGAGGTTCCACTGCTTTCAGTTAGAGTTGGAGAAACAGCTAGTCCATCTATGACCAGGAGCTGTCACAAAGCTAGAAGATGAATATTTCATTTCTTCTTTGAAAAAATAAATACTTCTTTTAAAAAAGAGAAAAATAACAAATCCTACATCACTATCATCCCCAGTGCCTGCAGCATTTTGAGGCCCAGCAAGTCCTCCACAACTTTGATTAACCTGCCTTGCTGCCAACAACTTAATTTTCTTGTCTATTCTGGTGACACTGGGTCAAAACCGCAGACGCATAGTCATTAACAGATGTGATGATTACAACTCACAGCATCTAATGCTTGCATGGGCAAACATCAGGAATGTCTCTACTTGACACATCACTTTTAAAAGTTACAAATTCCAAGATCTTCAGGATGAATGGATTTTTAGCAGTCACAATTAATGTTCATCTTCAGCTTTGATTGGAGGCATTTCCTGCAGTTAAAACTTTCCCCACAAGCAGGGGAACCCCTGAAAAATGTTAATTTGACAAGAAAGGCATAGACAAATGCAATAAACAGGGGATTAAACAGTGACTTGCTTAGTATTAAAAATTGAAAATTTAAAAGCATAATGATACCAGGATAGCTCAGTGATATGCGTTCCTTAAACTGAGGCTAGGGTTTGAAGTTTTATTGAACACAATTTTTAGTGTACTAGTTAATTTGCTGTTCAAAAATCCTGTGTATTATATAACAGAATTGCTAACTTGAATCTCAATCTACTATTGCTCTGCATTGGATGGGAGGATAAATTAGAGTTTGAAGTACGATATGCATCATTTGCCTCCTTGACCGCAGAGTTGACATTGATAAAGGTCTGGGAGTCAATTCTTGCTTATTTTTACTATAATAATGCTACATGGAATAGGTCACCTAAAAGAGGACAAGAAGATAAATAACTTTAAAATAGTGACAAAGAAATAAGATAAATGCTAGCATCTTTTTGTGTACTTTACCGCATTTTTGTTATATAGTGTTGATGATGTTATCAGATAATGTCATTGGAATAGTTATGATGTCTGAGAACATGATATATTTGAACAAATATTTGTAGATGTAATCTATAAGCCAATGATTGCCATTTCATGTTAACTCTATTCGCTATGCTGCTAGGGTCAATAATTCCTCTAAGTCATGTCATCAATGCTGACTGTTAAAGTAAAATAATATCGAATATTCAAAAAATAACACAAAAAAATGTTAATTCTGCTTGTTTTTACCCAGCATAGAGAATTTATCATGACTGGCAGCAATCAGCTTCCAGGGGTCATCAATGAGACAACTTGTCCAGTTGCAGCCCTTCTTGGTTTGACATGTCTTTACACAGGAAGGGGTGACTTTTCCAGGCCTACTACATAACCAGGTTAATCTTTATGCTTTTAGCATTCTGCTGCCTAAAAACTAGATCCATTTTTTTTTGCCAATCAAATTACAACTTATGAAAGTGGCATCCACTTCCAAAATTGAGTCATAGAAGCTTGGAAAAGAATAAAAGAAAACAGAGCTTGCATTTATATAGCACTTTTTTGAACTCTCAGTATGTTCCAAAGCACTTCACGGCCAATTAGGTACTTTAAAGTATTGTCATTTCTGTCATGCAGGGAAATGCAGCAGCTAAATTGCATGCAGCAGTCTCATAAGATCAAATATCACATAATCGGTTTTGGTAATGTAGGTTGAGGGATAAATGTTGGACAGAACACCAGGAGAGTCCTCCTACTCTTTTTTGAATAGTTCCATTGGATGTTTTACACTCACCCAAGACACTAGTAGATTGGATCTCAATTTAACATCTCATCCAACATAAACCACTTTTGAAAATGCAGCACTCCATCAATACTGCACTGAAGTGTCAGCCTAGATTATGTGCTCTAGTTTCTGGAGTGGAGCTTGAACCTGTGACCTTATAACTAAGAGGCTATGGTACTAGTACTTAGCCAGTGCTGATATGTACAACAACCCCAGAGAAATAGTTTTAAAGCACTTTTTTAGAGGGTAAAGATTGGACGAAGTGGATTGAGTATATTAGAGAGTGAAGGAGGTAATAATAATGCTAAAATGATAACTATAGGAGAGAAAATAGATAAAAGGGAAAATAAGACAAGCAGAAGTAGTTTTTAACTTGCTTTTTAATGTTCATAGTTTACGGTTAATTATTATGGTTAATAATTCAAGTTACAAAGCTACTCCTGATGTTTGAGTAGCTTTCATTACTGTAGTATAAGAACAAATGTTTTATAAAATGGGTGGCTCAGAGACCCTAGACCGTCGCCCTGTACTACCAAAAACCAAAAAGCTAAAATTTGTGTTTTTCTTCCAAATTCCTCCTCAGTTCCCATAAATATGCTGGCTCATGCAAATTGATTCCATGGGCCTCTGTACGTTTCTGGTACATTACCAAGTTAACCATTATTGCGTATGAGCCTAGACAATGAGTACTCATACGGTATTTAACTGTGCGGACACCACAGCTTGTCTTTTCCTGATTTCTATCTACAGGCTCTTTTCCTAAAGGATCGCTAGCTATCAATCAAGATCAGGAATGCTTGTTCATTCTAGCCATCCCAACCTAAGTACATTGAGGATAATGTTTGGATAATATTGTTAATTCAACTTAGAGGGATCGTTGACCCCAAGACATTCCTCGGCTGTAATGTTCAGTACACAACTGGTGGTGTATGCATCCACTGTGCCATATAGGAGATGTTTTGTTTTCCTTTAAAAGGTCTTTCCTCAGTGAAAGGTTTTTTTTTAACAAACAAGGTTACATTAGCCGAATTATAATTGTTGACAACTACTGATAAAGTTGGCAATAGTGTTTTAAATATTTAAATAAATAGGATTATGAAAAGTTTTGAAACAGGAGTGGGAAGAATAGACAGATAGACAAAAGTATCTAATGCAAATATTACAATTTCACCATGGAAAGTGGGTTTAAAAAAACTACCACATATTAAATGGCCTGCACGTAATATGCACTTCCTGTAAACATCGTATTTATTTTACTTCCTCTCACACTTTATCTGTCATACTTCCATTGTCACACTTCAGTGTTGCCTCTGATTCACTGTGAACAATGCCATAGGAGAACTATTAGTTTTATATATAATAAAGCTGAAAATCCACATCCATAGTGATGCACTCGCACATACCCACCATGAGAATGCAGTGAAGCAGCTGGATATTGGGAATTGGGCCCTGCTCCAAGTTTCTGTCAGGGCTTGTCTGAGGTAGGACTGGAGGTGGAATTCCCAGGGAGAGAATTTCTTTCCCCACCAGGCCTGAGTTAGGTTGACTGGCCATTAAAATGAGCTTAACCAGGCTCTCCCATCCCCAGCCTAATGTTTCTGACCTGGATCTCCAAAGAAAATCTCCAGCTCCTTGTAAAGGAAGCCATTTTGCACTTCCAAGATTACTACTGTGCTTGACAGAGCCAAGGTCAGCTGTCTAATGTCCTCTTAACTGACTGGCACTTCTACTGGACATTAAAATGCATTACCAAGGTTTGTGTGCCTGCAACCATCCTTCGAAGCAGGTAACCTTCTCTGACCCTGGACACTTTGGTGTGATCAGAAATGGAGGCCACAAGTGAATGATCCTCCACTTACCCTGTCAGAGAACTCCTGTTAATGATTCAAAGTAAGTGAGAGTGAGGTGTTTGGGGAGTAAAGAGCAAACAATTTTCTTAACTACTTTCTTATAAAGAACAGATAAAAAGGTTTTTTTTATTTGTTCATGGGATGTAAGTGTCACTGGCTAGGCCAACATTTATTGCCCATCCCTAATTGCCCTCAGCCACAGGGTACTTTTTAAGTTTCAACCACATTGTTGTGGGGCTGGAGTCACATGTAGGCCAGACCAGGTAAAGATAGCAGATTTCCTTCCCTAAAGTACATTAGTAAAACTAAAAGTAAGAAAAGGGATTCTCCATCATAGCAGGGTTTGGACTGGAATACTTTCTGGCTGTTTGATTCCTTGGTTGGAGATTATTAGATATGCACGGTGGGCACCTAGCAGGATTCCCGCCATCAAGTGGGAGCCCATCGATGAATGGGAGGAGAATCCTGGTGGTGCTGAAACAGTTTCACCACTACAGCATCAGCAAGTCCAGTGGGTGACCTTAAAGGGGCAGAAATGCCCTGAGGATCACGGTGAAAGTCTTTGCTTTCAATGCGTATGTGTCGGGTTGGAAGAAAGTAGAGGCAGCTGCTACAAGGCCTGCCATGCAAAACCTGAAGGGCCGCCATGGTTAAAATTGAAACAAATCCTGGAAGTGACCTTAATGTGGATAGAAAGAAAGGAAAATCTGTCAGAGACCCAGGACCTGCACCTCTGCTGCATTTGCAGGTGGAAGATATGGGAAGAGTATACCATGGTGATCCCAGGTAATCACTGCTGTAATGAAAGGAACATGGCAACCAATTTGCACTCAGCAAGTTCCCACAAATAGCAACATGATAATGACCAAGTGTTCTATTTTTGTGATGCTGGTTGAGGGATGAATATTGGCCAAAACAAATTCCGTTCAATGAAGTACATTCCCTGCCTTATTGTAAGGATTTCAGTTGCGTTATAAGACATCTCTGGGTCTTGGCATCCAGCTATTTCATGAAACATTTATCATGTGTTATGGAATATTTACAATAACAAGCATGATATGTCTCAACATAATGCACAACATGTTTGGATTCCAGGTCGTACTTTAGAATACAGTTGGAGTATAACAAGGGCACTTCAATGCTTTCTGACATTCATACTTACTGGCCTACTGATCGATTACACCCAATTTTAATTATGGCAGAATACAGCAAATCTGCTAAAATTGACTTTCATAATTTTCTGTTAGAACTGAGGTCAAATGTTGTGTTTTGTCATTGCGCTTCATTTCTTTAAAAAAATGCTATATACTGTCTTTAAGTTTACAACAAGATTTACCATGTGGTATAGATACTTCCTGTAGAGGGCAGTCACACAAGGATCATTACGACCACATTCCAGTTAATGACACAGAAGTAAAACAGATAATGGAATACCAGATCAATACTGGACAGAAGTTGCTCCTCTGGTTATGGTTCATTAAGCTGCAAGTTTCTGAATAGTGTTCTCAACCTGTTCCAGTTTCGTTTTTGAAGTTTGAAAAATAAACATGTACTTGGTATAAATTTTTCTTTCTTTTAACATTTCAGAAGAAATTAGTAATTAAAACTGTCAGTTCATTGTGAGTCTGAAAATTGAAAATGAAAACATGATAGTTGGATTTATATCCTCTTTCTAAGATAGAAGAACGTGGAGAGAAACTGGATATGTTTATTCAGGATCTTCACTTTAGGTACTGGAGATTTTTTTTGTGGCATCAATGCAAACAGTGCTCAGAACACACACACACACACAAACATGGAACGTAGGCAGGAAAATCACCCTTAAACAAAAAGCATGCAGCAAGGTTTATTTAAAGTTAATTGGGCTGAAAATTCACAGCAGCTACATTTTGACATAAGTACCAGGACACACCTTCTGAGAACTTAGACTAGTAATGGCAGCGGGTATTCAGAGTTGGAGGGTATTCCTACATTTAAATCCCAATGGAAGACCAGAAAAATAGGCCCTTCACCGTCGTTCCACTGAGCTGCCAAAGCCCTGCTAAGAAAACCAAAGCGCCCCCAGCAACCTATTGGTAAAACAGCTGAATTTGAAATACTTGAAAAAAAGTCACCTTTTCTTGCAGGGGTCCTGGTCCAAACCACAAAATGGGACCTAAAACCACCATTTGGTGGCCTGGTATATGGTCTATCAGCCACAAGTTAACTACCCAGCTAAGAGGCTGGGGCGTCATAACTTCCTTTGTTGGGACTCCCTGTTCTCTGACTCCATCACCTCCTACACCATTGGTCTTGTTTAGGTTGGGCAGAGGCTCTTCCCCTTGTAAGGCAAGATCCCACATATCTGCTGCACATTTACCTATAAGAACTACCTCAAGAGGGTAGCTCTGAAGATTAAAAGGAGGAATAGCCTTCTAACAAGGACCACCAAACAGTGAATAGCGTCCAGCCTTCTCAAATATATTGGCCTGGATTATCATCCTCGAGTCAGGTAGTGGGAGTCGGAAAATTCCTGGCTTGGACCACACCCCCCACCCTCCCGCCTTCAGGAGAAAGTGCCAGCAAGGATGGGATCTTCATTGTGGGGAAGGGGCATGTGCAGGCTGGAGTCAGGCCAGTCGACCTCGGAAAAATGTCGGGAACAGCCACAGGGACTGTTAAGCTGTTTCAAAGGTCCATCTCAGTGCTGTGGGACTTTGACCCAGTTAAAATAACAGTTTGACTGCCCATCATACCCGCCACCCCACTCCATTTTTGAGCAGGGTGTATAACAGGAGGCTGATCCTATATCATCTATTTTGTGTTCTCACAGTAGTAAAATATCAGCTTCGTATTGTATAAATAAATAAAAAATCACCAAACCTCTGATTCCTTTCATCTCCAGCTTTCATTAAATCTGCATCAGTGTCCCACCTTTGGCAATTTTCCATTTAGCATTAAACATTGAACGATAGAAATTTTGGTACAGAAATGTGCCATTTGGTTCATTGGAGCTATATCAGTGCTATCTCGCTAATACTGCTTCTCTCTTTCCCCTTACCCTTTAATATTTCATATTTTTCTAAGATGTTTTTCTCATTCCTTAGATGCCATTTTTGATGGGAGATCTTTGCTTCAATGATCACTTATGGTAAAGCATTGCATGTTGTAGTAAACACCTGTAAAAAAAAAATCCTTATAACCTTCCAGTTAAGATGAAGGCAACATGTTAATGTATTATATGAACTGTAAGACAGTTTTTCAAATTTGTTTATAAAGTTGAAGATCTTCAAATAAGCAACAATTATCAGAGAAACCAGGAATATGCTGAGTCACAAAATAAACTACTGAATGGTATGAGTTAAAGAAAATCTTGCATTGATTTCATAATGTCAAAAGTGTTTTACAGCCAATTAAGTACTTTTGAAATGTAGCAGTCAATTGGTACACAGAAAGCTCCCACAAACAGCAGTTAGATAATGATCAGATAGTCTATTTTAATGACATTGGATGAGGTATAAATCTTGTCTCGGACACCAGGTAAAATTTCTCTGCTCTTCTTCAAAATAGCCCTCTGGGATCTTTTATGTCCACCTGAGAGGGCAGGTATGGCCTCAGCTTAATATCTCATCTGGAAGATAGCATTTCTAATGGTGCTGCATTGAAATGTTCATCTAAATTTATATATTCAAGTCTCCAGAGTGGGGCTTGAACCCACAACCCTCATATGCAGAGGCAGAAGTGCTCCCAACAAAGCTGCAACTGACACAAGCACCCTCAATTCAGGTTATAGCAGTTTGAATGCCATTATGCTGATTGATGATCACATCCCCATTAATTTTAAAATCTTTACTGTTATTGTGCACAAGATGGGCAGAGATTCGGTTAGAGGTTCAGTGTGTTGGGAGAGCTCACCTGATAATTACAAGTCCCAATATTTATGCCAAGAAGTTTCAGAAAAAGTAAACCAAACAATAAAATCTGAAGAAAGACAGATGGAGTCAGGAGAGAGAGACAAGCTGGCAGAAGAACTATATAATACCTCAGGAAAATGAAAAGCAACAGGTTTTGGCATGTCTCATAATGTTCTATAAAAGCACCAGCATAGGCATGTGAAATATAAACCACTGCTGTAAACATTTGCATGGCATAAATTAGAAGACCACCATTCATGTAGTGAATTATAGTCTTTTGTCTTTTTATAGTTCTATATTCATGGCTCCTTCATTGGGAAAGAGTGAAAAAAATCAATTTGATGGCAGCCGCTAAAATATTAAATCAGCACAATTAAAACAGCTGTTTGGATATTCAAAAGATTGTTAAAGCCTGCCATAATGATTATGCAAGCTGCAGTTTATAGTCCATGATTCATTACTGCTGTGTGGAGAGACAACAAGAAAAATATGTTTCAAGGTTATTTTCCATTGAGCACCAAGTTGCTAATGTTATTTGTGGCGGGTTGTATATTATTGCTGCATATTGCAATTAAATCAGATAAGACAAATTTGTTATGAAGCAAATTGAGATCTAAAGCAATTTTTGACTACAGCTGCTCAATCCTAATGTTAGACCATCCCTCTACAATTACCCTTGGAGGTTTGGGGTATTTTTAAAAAATAAGTTATACACAAACATAGCTGTAAGTCTCTTCTTTAGCCTGAGCAAAAACAACACATAAACAGCAATGAATTATGAAAGGCATGATACCTATTTTTTTAAATTAAGCATTATGGACGTTATTTGGGGGCAAGGTTGAAAAATGTACTAATATGGCATACCTGGTTAAAAGTCTGATTTTAGCCAGTAATTTTGGGGCTAATTGGTGATTATCATGATTTAATATGCCAGGAGGCACAAAACCAGAGACTTTTACATTTGGCTGATCAGGAGAAATTTTCGTGGAGCAGTGTGTGCAGCCTTACCACATATGCTTCTACTAAAGGTGTGGTGTGAGATGGCTGACAGAAAACAGCATGTAACCGTATCGAGGGAGAGGGTTCATAGGTTCTCAGGTGTGGCACTGGAAGTCCTAGTGCAGGAAGTACAGTAGAGAAAGGATGTCCTGTGCCTATGGGGTGGGGGTGGGGGGTGTGGAGACAAAGGAGGCCAAAGAGGTGAATAATGCTGCAGATGTGGGTGGAGGTGACTGGGCAGGTGAAAGCTAGGAGCTCTTTCCCCAGTACATGACTCTAGTGCCTCAAGAAATTTAACAATTTGACATGAGTGGGTCAAGGTAAGATCCCATCTCACAAGTAACTTCTCAATAACCGCACCAACATTATAAGCTCCCCATACTTCATCCAACATTTAATTGCACACCAACATTCATACGCCTGACACTCCTGCTTCCTTAAAACACCATACACATCTCACAGCTCTTCAACCATGTGAGACATCATATTAACACAAACTCACTTGCCAATACACTCATTGACAGTCACCAGTCTTTCTCTTCCAGGGCAAAGCGGCGGCAGGGCCTGGCCATGAGACAGAAAGTATGTATGCATGAGATCACTCCCCTTAGGGGGGCAATGTTGGCTGTGATGGCAAAGGGAGTATCAGATGTCATGGCCACAGCCAGAACAGGAACATCTTAGCTAGAGTTATATGGCCACCCCAGTTTCCTTATATATCTATAATTAATGCTCCAAAGCTATCCTCACTCCCAGGGCAGAATTTTGCCGTCGGCGAGGGGGGATACGGCCCACTCGTCGACCCGTAAAATGTTGCGGGATGACATCAGGCAGGACCCTCAGCGTCATCCCGGTCCATTCAAACTTTCAGGGAGGTGGGGGCGCAGCAAAATCAGCTGCGGGCCCGCCAACCTGTCAATGGCCAATTGAGGCCAATGGACAGGATCATTTAAACAATTAAAGGACCTGCCCATCCAACCTTAAGGTTGGCAGGCAGGCCAGGAGCCCTGGCGGCAATAGAGAAAACATGAAACCTCATTCAGCGGCGGGATGAGGTTTCATGCAGGGTTTTAAAAATTTTAATAAAGTTATTATGTAAATTATGAACATGTCCCATCTCATGTGACATTGTCACATGAGGGGGATATGTTGGGGATTTTTTTTTCCTATTTTTAATATTTTTCAAAGTGGAAGCGATCTCCCTGAGGCTGCACTTAGCCTCAGGGAGATGTGCGCTCTTTCGGCGCATGCATGAAAGAGTACACTCTCGCTTTTGGGGAATCCCCCCCCCGCCCGCACAGGGAGCGCATAGCGCTTCCCGCCGGACGTCATGCTGGGCGGGCCTTAATTGGCCCGCCCACGCAAAATGGCGGCATGGCCCGCTTCGCCGCCGGGGATCGGCTCCCCGCCCACCGGAGATTGGGTTGGTCCCCTCCGTCTGACAGGCAGAAAATTCTGCCCCCAATCTCTGTATGTTCTCATCAAGCACATCCTCAAATAGTGACCAAAGATATAGCATCCTAATCCTTCTAGTTTTATCATTGCAATCTCCCATCAGCAAGATAAAACTCACCTCCTAAAGACATTGGGAGAACGATCTCACCACCTCCACCCCAGAGTAGGAGGAGAATCAGGAAGCAGGCACTTCATCAATCACTACCACTGTCACAAGCACCAGCTCAGACCAACACCACATGTAAATTAAAAGCTAGTGTAGAATATGGATCTTCACATTGAGCACTGGTGGGCAACATCAATGCCAGGTAGAAGGAAAATTACAGGTGCCAGCTTGTCAGGCGGCAAGGTCATATACTTGTTCTGTAGAGGAGTCAAATGAAGGCTTTGCAGCACCAAGCTTCAGATGGGTTAACAAGCAAATGCCTGGAGCAATGCATTGATTGCCTGAAGGCTTCTAAGTCGTGGCAAGCAGGATGGAGAAGTCCAACACCAGCTTGGCCTGTGGTTTGGTGCAGAGCCTGGAACTCATCCTTCCAGCACAGAAAAGCTGACCAATACCATCCAGCGATATGTGGAAGCTAACATCACTCATCTAATGACTGAGGCTGCGGTCAATGCAAATTCCATTGAGCAGCCAAGTGCTGCAATGGAAGCTCAGGCAGCTGCCATGGTAGCTTTGGGATCATCAGTTGGAAGAGGCTTGCAGAGTGTCTCATTAACACATAGATCCATCCCCCTGAGGTAGTGGCATGGGAATTATGGGGCAGAAACCCACTGACTTCTCTCCGAATGGAACCATTCATGCTCCCTACCCTGGCATGCCACCTAAGGTCTTTGGGGAAAACTGCTTCCTGCATTTCTCCTCATAAACTATTTTCACAAGAACCATTCTGCACTCCTCGGTCTCTGTCAATACTGTGATTAACCTGCAGGTATGCAACTGCCGCTGACAATACACTCAGTTCATTAAATGCATTCTTTTGCTACACCAATTCTGCTGGACAGGAAATGTGTCACGCATGGAAGATCCAGACTGCCAAAAGCAGTTCTTTATGGTGAACTACATCATAGAAAGTGAGCTCATGGCGCAGCTCGCAAATGCTTCAAAGTGCAACTGAAAAAACGGCTCTTTCTGGCTGACATTGGCCAGTGGGTATGGGAGCAGGAGTCTGCCGACAGAGACAGCTGGTGCACAACAACCAAGAAAGCAACCTATAAGTTTGAAACAAAC
Source organism: Cetorhinus maximus (assembly GCF_964194155.1). Classification (NCBI taxonomy): domain Eukaryota; kingdom Metazoa; phylum Chordata; class Chondrichthyes; order Lamniformes; family Cetorhinidae; genus Cetorhinus; species Cetorhinus maximus. The sequence goes on along the minus strand of NC_135884.1, from coordinate 48,184,926 downwards.
ATCCATGACATTGCTGAAGAAAGGCACAGACAATGGAAAAAGTCTGCTTACAAGAGTCCCTCTAAACCAGGAGACCCTGTGCCCTAACTGACCAAGAGCGCGCAGATCAAGAATTGGTTTCTTTGGTCGCCAACAGAAACAATTGAGCCTTCCCATCATCTTCGCCTACAAAGAACCTTCCATCATGCAAGAGTAACCTTGGTTACTGACGGAAAGCACCTGGTTCCTACCCAGTCAAAGGTGACATCTAAAATCGTGACCATAGAACCATAGAACCATAGAACACTACAGCACAGAAAACAGGCCATTCGGCCCTTCTAGTCTGTGCCGAAATATTATTCCGCTAGTCCCATTGACCTGCACCTAGTCCATAACCCTCCAGACCTCTCCCATCCATGTATCTATCTAATTTATTCTTAAAACTTAAGAGTGAGCCCGCATTTACCACATCAGATGGTAGCTCGTTCCACACTCTCACCACTCTCTGAGTGAAGAAGTTCCCCCTAATGTTCCCCCTAAACCTTTCCCCTTTCACCCTAAAGCCATGTCCTCTCGTGTTTATCTCTCCTAATCTAAGTGGAAAGAGCCTACTCGCATTTACTCTGTCTATACCCCTCATAATTTTGTAAACTTATATCAAATCTCCCCTCATTCTTCTACGCTCCAAGGAATAAAGTCCTAACCTATTTAATCTTTCCCTGTAACTCAATTCCTTAAGACCAGGCAACATCCTAGTAAATCTTCTCTGCACTCTCTCAATCTTACTGATATCCTTCCTGTAGTTAGGCGACCAGAACTGCACACAATACTCCAAAGTTGGCCTCACCAATGTCTTATACAACCTCACCATAACATCCCAACTCCTATACTCAATACTTTCTTTACAACCTTGTCTACCTGTGACGCCACTTTCAGGGAATTATGTATCTGAACTCCCAGATCCCTTTGTTCCTCCGCACTCCTCAGTGCCCTACCATTTACTGTGTATGTCCTACCTTGGTTTGACCTTCCAAAATGTAACACCTCACACTTTTCCGCATTAAATTCCATCTGTCATTTTCTGGCCCATTTTTCCAGTTGGTCCGGATCTCTCTGCAAGCTTTGAAAGCCTTCCTCGCTGTCCACAACGCCTCCAATCTTAGTGTCATCAGCAAACTTGCTGATCCAATTCACCACATTATCATCCAAATCATTGATATAGACAACAAACAACAATGGTCCCAGTACAGATCCCTGAGGCACACCACTAGTCACAGACCTCCAGTCTGAGAAGCAATCATCCTCTACCACTCTCTGTCTTCTCCCACACAGCCAATTTCGAATCCAGTTTACAACCTCTCCATGGATACCAAGTGTCTGAACCTTCTGAACTAACCTCCCATGTGGGACCTTGTCAAAAGCCTTACTAAAGTCCATGTAGACAACATGCACAGTCTTTCCTTCATCTACTTTCTTGGAAACCTCCTCGAAAAACTCTACAAGGTTCGTTAAACACGACCTACCACGCACAAAGCCATGCTGACTATCCTTAATCAGCCCTTGGCTGTCCAAATATTTATATATCTGATCTCTCAGAGCACCTTCCAATAATTTACCTACTACTGACGTCAGGCTCACTGGCCTGTAATTACCTGGTTTACTTTTGGAGGCTTTTTGAAACAACTGAACAACATGAGCTACCCTCCAATCCTCCAGCACCTCACCCGTGGCTAAGGACATTTTAAATATTTCTGCCAGGGCCCCTGCAATTTCTACACTAGTCTCCCTCAAGGTCCGAGGGAATATCATGTCAGGCCCGGGGGATTTATCTACCTTTATTCGCTGTAAGGCAGCAAGCACCTCCTCCTCTTTAATCTCTATATGTTCCATGACACTACTGCTTGTTTCCCTTCCTTCCTTATGCACTATGCCAGTTTCCTGTGTAAATACTGATACAAAAAAACTGTTTAAGATCTCCCCCATCTCGTGAGGCTCCACACATAGACGACCACTCTGATCTTCAAGGGGACCAATTGTGTCCCTTACTATCCTTTTACTCTTAATATACTTGTAGAAATCATAGTACATGATTTATGGACACGTTCAGTCTGTATATTCTAAGGAAATAAAAATGTACTGTGAAAACGTGTGCTACACAGTGGATCTAATTTATCCACCTTAATGGAGGGGATCAACCTGGTGGATAATGGAAATTCTGAGATAATCATGAATTATTAATTTGGTCTTGCATTTTTGGCAAAAACAATGCAGTACAGGAATGAAGGTCAGAGTAATAAAAAGAGCAAAAGAACAAATATTCCTGCTTCACTGCCAATGTTTCCTTGTTGCCAGCAAAGCCCAGCTGTGGCCAATGTGGTGTACCACACATTCCCTATAGCACAAAGCAGCAGAGAAAAATGGAGCCCAATTGCAAGCCAGACAGGTCTGAAGAGGGCCTTCTTTCTACTGATGGCTGGTGGGCAGAAATTATTCCTACTTAACTTGAGGCTCCTCTTCAGTTTCCTACCAAGTCCTTTCAAAACTCTTTCTCCTTCTTTCCCCTCTTCCCCTCATTCCTCTTCTCCGCACCCTTTCTCTGCTCCTTACCTAACCTCTCATCCATTATTCAAAGTAGAAATGCTGTTCATGGAACAGTGAAGAGAGGCAATGTTTAACACCTGCTTTGTAGCATAAGTGGTGTAGATGTTTAGATGGTGTAGATAAGTGTAGATGGTTGAAAGGTGATCAATAGTGGCCCCACTCTATGTAAGTGGTTATTCCCCTTGTTCTGGATTCCACAGGAAATAGTTCCACTGTATCTACCCTCTCAAATCCCATTATCTTTTTAAACAGCTCACTTAGGTCATCCCTCAACCTCCTAAATCCAAGTGATTGCAAACCAAGTTTATGCAAATTGTCTAACCCATGAATCCTGATATTCTAGTGATTCTGCATTGTACCTTCTCGAAGACCAATATAACTTTCCTGAATGTGACCAGTCTTTCATCTTCTGTGATCCAATATTTTTAACTGGTTCCTGTTGAAGATAATTTACCTGGTGGTACTTAAGAAATCTATATTGTGAAAAGTTTCATTTTGATAATATTGTTTCACCCCATTTCAACAAACGTATCACAAAACGTGATCAACGTACTTGATTCTTTATCCCAGTTTAATAAATTAAAACACACCAATATTTAACTATTGTGTGACTCTATCCCAAAATTATTCCCCCCTGCCTCTCTCCTACTGAATTGAGGATTCAGGTTGGACCATAAGGGTAAACTCACCAATCCCCCATTCCTGTGGAGTGTGGGGTACTCTGTGACACATGTTCCATTCAAGTACAGCTCTCTACTGGGAGCACAAAGCTTTTAGTTGAAATTTTCACCGCCACTACTCCATTAATGGTCATTCTTCATGCGTGAATCTAAATAGTGAAATGGAGGCACGCTATGTCTGAACATGAAGGGGCATCACAGTAAAGGCTGATTCTCTCCACATCCAGCAGGGGTCACTGAATAACAATTAAATGTGTAAAATAAAACATTGCTACTTTCTTCCCCTTTCACACTTGGGGACATTGGGGCCCAAATTCTAGTGACTATGGCTACCCTGACAGAGACTGACAGTAAGTTCATCACAAATTGGAAATCAAACGTACAATCTTCCTGATCACTCAGTGCCACATCACAAATACACTTATAGCAACAACTGCAATTTGTATTTATATAGCACCTTCAACACAATAAAAAGTCCAAAGGAACTTCAAAGATGCGTTATGAAGCAAAAGCTAACACTAAGCCACTAGGACATACTAGGGCAGATGACTAAAAGCTGGGTCAAAGAGGAAGGTTTTACGGAGCATCTTAAAGAAGGAAAGAGTGATAGAGAGTTGGCGAAATTTAGGGATGGAGTTCCAGAGAAAGGCAGAAGAAATTTATCTGATGGAAAAACATATATTTAAACTAGGTTTATAAAATGTATTTAACAACAGGTGTTTTAATGCCTCAAGATAATTTAATGACATTCGTTTGGATAATTCAAATGAGATTTGTACTTTCATAATTACTGTAATTAGTATTTTAGTTAACTTATTTCAATTATAGCTGTGTTTATTATATGGACATTGTGAGTAACCTTAATTACTGCAGGTGCTTGATTACTGACAATAGTAAGATACCACAACTGACACTAAATTTGTACTAACATTATTCACACAGATTGTTTTCATGGAGTCATTAATGATATTTATAATATTGATTGGATGAATTCATCACTGATGTAAATTAAACAACTTCATTATCTGCAACTTTGGGATTATCAAAAAATATTCAACGCTAGGATATGTACTAATAGTGGGGCCCAAGACATAATGGCAAGGGGCACTGATCAGACTTCCCATTACTTTGATAAAAAAGTAACAGTGCTCCTTCACCATCTCGATCATTAGTAGGATACAAATAAGTTGTGGATGTGTTTAGCTTATTTGTTCTATCACCAGTGCTCATGGAATCTGCTGAACACAATATAAAGATGCTCGATGAGAACAAAGTGCAAGGTGCACCTTCTGTTTTCATGCTGCATAATTAAACTATGTTGTAGATGGCAGGCATATTCTTTGAAGCTCTGTAAGACCAGAGACTTTAGGAAACATATAAACAAGGTTAGCAACTTTGCTGAAGCAGTCTACACGTGAACTTCATTTTTACAAATATGCTAAAAAATAATCCAGACACCCTTATGAGTTGTAAGCAATAAGGCATGACCAACTATTGGAAATTTTAGAATTTCTTTTTCAGCATATAATTACTCTGAAGAATTAAACAACTGTGATTTGTGAGTAGATTAAGTAACATGAGTTTCCATATGTCAGGATGCTGCTGCACTATGATAGCCTGAGCCTTACCACTGAGCTGACGTATTCCCTGAGGTATGTAACAATTCCCTCTGTACTTGTATATGTAATGATAATCTGTCTTCTTGTAATGCAGGTGCATTGCATATGATTAATTTAAACAATATTTTAGCTTCAAGGCACCCAGAAAACTACTTGGGGGTTTCTGACCTGCTTTAACTCCTTCATGATTTGACCTATACTCTCCTTCCATAGATAATGAAAGTATTTCCTGGGGTTTGCTTACCTCGCACTAAAGATTCATTCAAAAATCATCACCATGAGGGTCTGTGTTGTTGCATATATAACCTTTGCATGCCTCAAGGCACACTGGAGAATTTTGTTCCAGTGCATCGAGCTGTGCTATTTATTTGTGCCACATGTTGTAGCCATTTGTGCCATCCTCTGTGGTCTTTAAGAGTAAAGTAGAGACATGCTCCATCGAGAATGGACTGATGCTGTGAATCCTGTGAATACGGAATACACAAACAGCAGCTGCTCACCATAAACAATGACAAGATGTGCAGGCAGCAAAAACATGGAGGTTTTTTCATGATTTTTTTGATGGAAACACAAGACCTTATTTTGTGGTAGTGACTAACTTTTGCCATCAAAATCATGCACAAATGTTGCTTTCTAACTCATTGATATGTTTATTCTGTGCTATATTTACATCATTGTGCCCTGTTTTACTCAGGTTATAGAACATGTAAGAGCATTTTGAAAGCACCTTACTCTTTTTATCCTATGGGAAAAAATCGTACAATTAAGGAAAATGCTGTTACATATATGCCAATATACATGTCATGTATCTGGCAGCACAAATCTAAAATTCCTCTAGCCATCTGGGGAGATTTCTTAAAGACTTCCATGAAAAATAATTAAGAAATTAAAAGAAAATACATAACTGTGGAGATAAAGGAAAATATAAAATTAGAAAGCAACCTCCTAATATGGACATAAAGAATAAGGCAATCTTGAGACAGGGGCATGAAATTGGGATCAGTCAACGCCGAATGCCCTCCAACGGAGTGTGTGCCAAACTGACAGCCATTCCTGACATGTGCTTCACTGCGCATCATCTTGAGGAAGGCACTTGAGTCAGCACCCCTGCAAGTGCTGGAAGTTACTGAATGTGTGCAATCATGATATCAGGCAGCCCAATCTGCTGATACGCCCATTTACCAAATTTGACCAAGCAGGTCCATTTGACTAATTTGCATGTCACTCAAAAACATTTAGGGTTCAGCCCTGCACTAATGTTTCTTAAAGGACCAGGCACCCAACTTGCAGGTAAGGTAACTTAGAAGTTCTGTTATTGCAGAGGTTCTGAATGTACTTTGGACTGTATTTAGAGGTGTTGCAGTGAATTCCAAGATTTGGCAGTGAAAGTTGTTCAAACTTCAAAGGGAGGGTAGAGGAGTAAGTGATTAGTCCACACAAAGGCTGCAGGAGACTGTCAAAGAGGGCAAGTTCTGTACATTGCCCTCTGCCAAGTTAGAGCCAGGCTACTTGACAGCTCCTTGACAGTGACAGGAAGCTATGTGGTAAACCATCCATTAAACCCAGAATCCTGGCATGCACGCAATTCCGTGTGTTCTTGCTTTTCCATTGACGTCCACATCTGAGTTTCCTTAGCAAATCACATTTGTGGCTCCATCCTTTAGGGAGCAGGCAAACAAACCATTCATTACCATGAATTGGCTGCAGCACACATGTGCCCAGGAACCACCTTGTCCTTCAAGAGAGAGAGAAGAATGTCAGTGATTGTGTTTCACTGTGTTTAAGAGATATACCGCCATAGCTGAAAGGTCGGAGGTATGTGGAGGCAGTGAGAGGTGTATTATCTTCAAACTTTGTAATACTGTTCCCTACAGGTGGTTTATAAATATCAAAAGAGTAATGGATCCACAATTGACCTTTGGGGGACGCCACTGCAAACCAGCCTCCAGTCTGAAAAACATCCATCCACTAGCACCATTTGCTTTCTGTCATTGAGTCAATTTTGTAATCATACAGCTTCTTTCCCCTTAATTCCCTGGGATTCCACATTCTTAATAAGCCTCTTGTGTGACATTTGTTGGACGCCTTCTGGAAGTCCATATATACAATTTACTGCAGTCCATGCACTTATTGAATAATACATGCCTTTCCAAATGTAAGTCCTTTTGTCCCTGATAATGGTTCCCAATAACTTCCCCACCATTGATGTTAGGCTGACCGGCCTGTAATTTCCTGATTTATCCCTGTCTTTGAATGTCCTCCATTTCTAGGTTACTGCTTTCCTTTGCAATTGCCTTTTCTAATGTACTTGGTCCCTTCTTAAATCACTGAAATTAGCTCTTCCCTAGTTCAACACTTTTACCTTCAATATTTATAATCTCTTTCCATATTTAATTTAAACCAAATTATGCTGTGGTCACAGTTAGCTAAATGAATTCTTATAGTGACACATTCCACTTGGCTGCTTCATTTCCCAGAATCAGATCCAATATTGCTTCCTTCTTTGTGGGACTGGAAGCATATTGATCAAAAAAGTTCCCTTCTATACATATCGAAAATTTCTCTCCTTCCCTTGCTACCCTTAGCACTATGTCTTACCCAATCTATATTAGATCATTAAAATTTTCTGATGTTATTACTCTTTCATCACTTTGCTGTTTTCTTCAATCTGGTCCCTGCAATTTTTGGGATATTTCTGATTTTACTGCTGTTAATGTCGCTCTGCCCTCTGAACTCATTTCTGCTCCTTTCTGCTTTTTTTGTTGGTTCCCCATCCCCCTCACCAACAGAAATAGTTAACCTCTCAGTGAGGGCAGCTACTTTTCCTTTATTCTATCATCACAATAGATGATGACTCTAATACAAACACCCCAGAACCATAGACATGTCTTATGTAGTATAGTATGAAACTCTACGGGTTGCTGTGTCCATGTGTATAGTTTGAACTAATGGATAGATAATTCCCTTTGGTGCTATTTGTCCATTCATTAATACATCACTAAAGACTTAATTTCTCAGAACAAAAATTTATACCAAACTATAACAGAGCATAAGCAATGCTTATAGAAGAAATTATGTGTTAGCATAAACTAAAGCTAATATACATGTCATGTATCTTTAATAAAATATAGTCTGATTCCATTTCTTGGCAATGTGCTAATTTGGAATGGTAAATATGATTTATTAACTTCTTTGTTAATGATCAACAAGCAATGGAACACAAATACATGGGCCATAATCAAACTGATCACAAGCAATTCTGTTGTCATGGACATAATTGGTTCTGTGCAAGTGGAAAATCCCATTAGATAATTCAATTGAAATATGCCACACGTTTGTAGAAGTATTTGCGCAAGGAAGATAACAGACAGTTTCTCGAAAAAAAGTTAGATGGTTTTGAGTAGTGGCATTGCATACAGGTAATCTGGAGACTGCAGCATATTTGTGTTATTTAGCTGAAAGCCTGGCCAATTCCATTAAGGCCACTAGTCAGGGATTTCCTGTGGAGAAGTGGTCTGTGTACATGCCAAGATCAATTTGAGTCCAATTACTGTTTGATGAGCAAGGTTTGCAGATTGCTAGGTACTTGTAAATTCCTGGATGCAATCAGAAAAAGTGGTATGTCACCAAAATTCTACAGGGTCAATTATGCCAGTTTTGTGCCTGTGAGCTGAGACTGTCAGTGCCCTCAAGCAACATACCCCTATTATTTCTTGGAATGCTTGGATTTAAATGCGTGACTCCCTTTAAATTTTTTGTGGAGCTGAGCACTTGTGGTAGTTTAAAGGGTCTGATTTGTGCGTTGCCTGTTACGATCTTCACAGAGACAGGTGACTTTGAAAGAGAAATTTGAACTTTCAGGTATTATTTGAAAGGATGATACGTCAAGGTTTCACATTTTAAAATAACTTTTGCTACATCAATGACTAAAGATGAAACACTATTAACTGAACACAATTTTCCTTTCGTAGGTGTTATGACTGGCATGAGAGGAGTGTGCAGTTTCTTTAGCCCCACAACTCCACAGGTCGCAACATTAGCGTAAATGTTTGATTCACTCGGCAAAATGGCCAATTACTTACCTTCGCTATGCCAGACCCAGAATAGAAAAGACTTTAACCAGGCTTTCAATAAACTCAGAATAATTGATTTATTATAAAATGAAACTTTTTTAAAAACATGTTGCAAAATAAGTTAACATACAGTTTGTAATTTGGATGTGCAACAATTTACCCCTTTTAAAATCCCAACACACACAGGCGCATATACACACACATGCACACATACACACACACAAAAAAACAAAGGAAAGGACAAATAAAGTCTCTGCAGAGGTTGGCATAAGGAAACACATTATGAAAAAGGATAAAGTTCAAAAAGTCTTGACACCGTCAACTTGGTGTTCTTGTGTGCATAGACAAAGTGCTGGTCACAGTAGTTGTCTGGAAGTCCTTTCCAAAGGGTCTTCGGTGAAACACTGTCTTTATTAACTTGCTTGACGCAGCTTTGCAAGATTTCAAATACGGATGAGTTGTTCTGAGATGAGAATGTTCTGCCTGAAGGTGAACACCCATTCTGGACTGCAGGCAATACAGGGAGACAGAAAGACGGGGAGAGAGGGTGGAGCAATCTTCCTTCACAGTTCGTCCCAAAGACACACACTGAGTTCAAAAAACATGTTCAGACAGAACTTCTCCAAGGTCAGGCATTTTCAAGTAATCGCAGGAGCCCACAGATTAGCCACAGCAGTTTTTTTTTATTTTAACTCAAACAAACAAAATAACTCTTATCTCCCAGGTGACTTGCTGCTCAGTTAGCTGAAGTCATGGATTTCTTGAAAAAAGCACCTTGTTCACAGGCCAAAGTGAACTTGTAACCTTTTGCAAAAAAAAGAAAGCTCGGGAGAGTGTCCAAATAATTCAATGCCCTTCCATTTTTTTAAAAAAGCAAGTAGTTTTTGAAGATATGTATTCCTAACATAGGGGAGGTGGCGGTGGGGTGGTATTGTCACTGGACTGGTAATCCAGAGACCCAGGGCAATGCTCTGGGGGCCCTGATTTGAATCCGACCACGGCAGATATTCAGTAAAAATCTGGAATTGAAATTCTAATGATGACCATGGAACCATTGTTGATTGTCGTAAAAATCCATCTAGCTCACTAATTTCCTTCAGGGAAAGAAATCTGTCATCCTCACCTGGTCTGGCCTACATGTGACTCCAGATCCACAATAATGTGGTTGACTCTTAAATGCCCTCTGAAATGGCCTAGCAAGCCACTCAGTTGTATCAAACTGCTACAAGGTCAGTAAAAATGAATGAAATTGGACGGACCACATGACATTGACCAAGGCGCCAGAAATGACAACGGCAAACCCAGCACTGTTGACACTGCAAAGCCCTCCTTACTAACATTTTCCAAAATTGGGAGAGCTGTCTCACAGGCTAGTCAAGCAACAGCCTGATGTAGTCATACTCACGGAATCATACCTTAAAGATCATGTGCCAGGCACCACTATTATCATCCTGGGTATGTCCTGTCCCACTGGCAGGACAGGCCCAGAAGAGGTGGTGGCACAGTGGTATACAGTTGAGAGGGAGTTGCCCAGGGAATCCTCAAAAGCAACTCTAGCCCCCATGAAGTCTCATGGCATCAGGTCAAACATGGGTTCCTACATAACACCTCCGCTCAGCTGATGAATCAGTATGCCATCACTTGGAGGAAGCACTGAACTGGACAACCCATATGAATACTGTGACTACAAGAGCAGGTGAGAGGCTAGGCGGGTAACTCACCTCCTGATTCCCCAAAGCCAGTCCACCATCTACAAGGCACAAGTCAGGAGTGTGATGGAATACTCTCAACTTGCCTGGATGAGTGCAGCTCCAACAAAACTCAAGGAGCTTGATACCCATCCAGGACAAAGCAGCCCACTTGATTGGCGTTACTTGAACAAACATTCACTCCCTCCATCACCGATGGACAGTGGCAGCAGTGTGTATTATCTACAATATGCACTGCAGAAATTCAGCAAGGCTCCTTTTTTATTCATTCATGGGATGTGGGCTTCGCAGGCTGGGCCAGCATTTATTGCCCATCCCTAGTTGCCCTTGAGAAGGTGGTGGTGAGCTGCCTTCCTGAACCGCTGCAGTCCATGTGGTGTAGGTACACCCACAGTGCTGTTAGGGAGGGAGTTCCAGGATTTTGACCCAGTGACAGTGAAGGAACGGCGATATATTTCCAAATCAGGTTGGTGATTTACTTGGAGGGGAACTTCTAGGTGATGGTGTTCCCATCTATCTGCTGCCCTTGTCCTTCTAGATGGTAGCACACGTGAGCTGGGAAGATACTGTTGAAGGAGCCTTGGTGAGTTCCTGCAGTGCACCTTGTAGATGGTACAAACTGCTGCTACTGTGCGGTGGTGGTAGAGGAAGTGAATGTTGGTGGATATGTTGCCAATCAAGTGGGCTGCTTTGTTCTGGATGGTGTCAAGCTTCTTGTGTGTTCTTAGGGCTACACTCATCCAGGCAAGTGGGAAGTATTCCATCACACTCCTGACTTGTGCCTTGTAGATGGTGGACAGGCTTTGGGGAGTCACTAGGTGAGTTACTCGTCGCAGGATTCCTTGCCTCTCACCTGCTCTTGTAGCCACAGTATTTATACGGCTAGTCCAGTTCAGTTTCTGGTCAATGGTAAGCCCCAGGATGTTGATAATAGGGTATTCAGTGAAGGTAATGCTATTGAACATCAAGTGGCAATGTTTGGATTCTCTCTTGTTAGAGATGGTCATTGCCTGACACTTGTGTGGCGTGAATGTTAGTTGCCACTTGTCAGGCCAAGCCTGGATATTGTCCATGTCTTGCTGCATTTAGACATGGACTGCTTCAGTGTCTGAGGAGTTGCGAATGGTGCTGAACATTGTGCAATCATCAGCAAACATCCCCACTTCTGACTTTATGATGGAAGGAAGGTCATTGATGAAGCAGCTGAAGATGGTTGAGCCTAGGGCACAACCGTGAGGAACTCCTGCAGTGATGTCCTGGAACTGAGATGACTGACCTCCAACAACCACAACCATCTTCCTTTGTGCTATGTATGACACCAACCAGCAGAGAGATTTCTCCCTGATTCCCCTTGGCTCCAGTTTTGCTAGGGCTCCATGATGCCACACTCTGTCAAACGCTGCTTTGATGTCAAGGGTAGTCACTCTCACCTCACCTCGGGAGTTCAGCTCTTTTGTCCATTTCTGAACTAAGGCTATAATGAGGTCAGGAGCTGAGTGGGCCTGGCTGAACCCAAACTGGGCGTCAGTGAGCAGGTTATTGTTAAGCAAGTGCCGCTTGACATCACTGTTGGTGATCCCTTCCAATACCTTACTGATGATTGAGAGTAGACTGATGGGGCGGTAATTGGCCTCGTTGGATTTGTCCTGCTTTTTGTGCAAAGGACATACCTGAGCAATTTTCCACATAGCCGGGTAGATGCCAGTGCTGTAGCTGCACTGGAACAGCTTGGCTAGGGGCGCGGCAAGTTCTGGAGCACAAGTCTTCAGTACTATTGTTGGAATATTGTCAGGGCCCATAGCCTTTGCAGTATTCAGTGCCTTCAGCCGTTTCTTGATATCACGTGGAGTGAATCAAATTGGCTAAAGACTGGCATCTGTGATGCTGGGGACCTCCGGGGGTAGCTGAGATGGATCCTCCATTCGGCACTTCTGGCTGAAGATTTTAACAAATGCTTCTGCCTTATTTTTTGCACTGATGTGCTGGGCTCCTCATCATTGAGGATGGGGATATTTGTGGAGCCTCCTCCTCCAGTGAGTTGTTTAATTGTCCACCACCATTCATGTCTGGATGTGGCAGGACTGCAGAGCTTAGATCTGATCCGTTGGCTGTGGGATTGCTTAGCTCTGTCTATCACTTGCTGCTTATTCTGTTTGACATGCAAGTAGCCCTGTGTTATAGCTGCACCAGGCTGACACCACATTTTTAGGTGTGCCTGGTGCTGCTCTTGGCATGTCCTCCTGCACTCTTCATTGAGCCAGGATTGATCCTCTGGCTTGATGGTAATGGTAGAGTGGGGGATATGCTGGGCCATGAGGTTACAGATTGTGTTCGAGTACAATTCTGCTGCTGCTAATGGCCCACAGCGCCTCTTGGATGCCCAGTCTTGAGTTGCTAGATAGGTTCGAAATCTATCCCATTTAGCACAGTGGTAATGCCACACAACATGATGGAGGATATCCTCAATCTGAAGGTGGGACTTCATCTCCACAACAACTGTACGCTGGCGACTCCTTCCAATACTGTCATGAACAGATGGATCTGCAACAGTCAGGTTGGTGAGGATGAGATCAAGTCTGCTCTTCCCACTTGTATTGATTCCCTCACCACCTGCCACAGACCCAATCTAGCAGCTATATCATTAAGCAGCACCTTCCAACCCCACAACCACTACCATCTGGAAGCACAAGGGCAACAGATAGATGGGAACATCAGCACCTGCAAGTTCCCCTCCAAGTCACTCACCTTCCTGACTTGGAAATATATCCCCGTTCCTACACTGTCACTGGGTGAAAATCCTCGAACTTCCTTCCTAACAGCGCTATGGGTACCTGCACCACATGGACTGTAGCAGTTTAAGAAGGCAGCTCACCACCACCTTCTCAAGGGAACTAGGGATGGGCAATAATGCTGGCCCAGCCAGCAACACCCACATCCCATAAATGAATAAAAAGAACTTATACTTCAAATCACTGAACCACCATTTCAACTTTCAATGACAACCGAAAACTCTAATTTGTTACATTACTCAGTCTCTTAAGTAGACATCCAATCTTCCGGAACTAGTCCAAAGTGCTTCACAGATCGGAAGGGTTTACTTCTGTTCTTTTCTTTCCCTAATATTAAATTCCACTGTCTGAGTTTTCATGGGGATTCTCCCTCTAGCTTCAGCTATGTGAACCCTTTAGCCTTTTTTTAATTCTTTCATGGGATGTTAACATTGCTGACTAGGCCAGCATTTATTGTCCATCCCTAGTTGCCCTTGAGAAGGTGGTGGTGAGCTGATTTCTTGAACCACTGCAGTCCATGTCGTCTAGGTACACCCACAGTACTGTTAGGGAGGGAGTTCTAGGATTTTGACCCAACAACATTGAAGGAACGGCGATATATTTCCAAGTCAGAATGGTGAGTGACTTCGAGGGGAAGTTTCAGATGGCAGTGTTCCCATATACCTTCTTCCCTTGTCCTTCTAGATGGTAGAGACTGCGGATTTTGAAAGCACTGTCAAAGGAACTTTGGTGAGTTGCTGCAGTGCATCTTGTAGATGATGTACACTGTTGGCACTGTGTGTTGGTGGTGGAGTGAGTGAATGTTGAAGGTGGTGGATAGGGTGCCAATCAAGCGGACTGATTTGTCCTGGATGATGTCAAGCTTCTGAATGCTTTTAAAGCTGTATTCATCCCGGCGAGTGGAGAGTATTCCATCACACTCCTGATTTGTGCCTTGTAGATGGCGGACAGGTTTTGGAGAGTCAGGAGGTGAGTTATACATCACAGAAGTCCTAGCCTTTGACCTGTTCACATAGCCACATCATTATATGGCTAGTCCAGTTCAATTTCTGGTCAATGATAAGCCCCAGGATGTTGATAGTGTGGGTTTCAGTGATGGTAATGCCATTGAACATCAAGGCGAGATGGTTAAATTCTCTTTTGGAGATGGTCATTGCCTGGCACTTGTGTGGTACAAATGTTACTTGCCACTTATCAGCTCAAGCCTGAATGTTGTCCAGGTCATCCTGCATATGGGTATGGGCTTCAGTATCTGAGGTGTCACAAGTGGCACTGAACATTGTGCAATCATCAGGGAATATCCCCACTTCTGACCTTATGATAGAAGGAAGATCGTTGATGAAACAGCTAAAGATGGTTGGGCCTAGGACACTACCCTGAGGAACTCCTGCAGTGATGTCCTGGAGCTGAGATTACTGACCTCCAACAACCACAACCAACATCCTTTGCGCTAGGTATGATTCCAACCAGTGGACAATTTACCCCATATTCTCATTGACTCCAGTTCTGCTAGAGCTCCTTGATGCCACACTCAGTCGAATGCTGCCTTGATGTCAAGGGCAGTCACTCTCACCTCACTTCAGGAGTTCAGCTCTTTTGCCCATGTTTGGTCCAAGGCTGTAATGAAGTCAGAAGCTGAGTGACCCTGGCAAAACTCAAACTGAGCATCAGTGAGCAGGTTATTGCTGAGTAAGTGCCTCTAGATAGCACTGTCGACAACACCTTCTATCACTTTGCTGATGATTGAGAATAGATTGATGGGGTGGTACTTGGCTGTGTTGGGTTTGCCCTGCTTTCTCCGGAAAGGACATAGCTGGGCAATTTTCCACATTGCCAAGTAGATGCCAGTGTTGTAATTGTACTGGAACAGCTTGATTTGGGGCATGGCTAGTCCTGGAGTACAAGTCTTCAGCACTATTGCTGGAAAGTTGTCAGGGCTCATTGCCTTTGCAGTATCCAGTGCCTTCAGCATTTTTTTTTATATTTCGTGGAATGAATCAAATTGGCTGAAGACTGACATCTGTAATGCTGGGGACCTCAGGAGGAGGCCTGGATGGACCTTCCACTTAGCACTTCTGGCTGAAGATAATTGCATATGCTTCAGCCTTATCTTTTGCACTGATGTGCTGGGCTCCCCCATCATTGAGGAGCCTCCTCCTCCAGTTAGTTGTTTAATTGTCAACCACCATTCACAACTGGATGTGGCAGGACTGCAGAACCTAGACCTGATCCATTGATTGTGGGACCTCTTAGCTCTGTCTATCACATCTTGCTTCCGCTGTTTGGCATTTAGGTAGTCCTGTGTTGTAATGCTATACTTTCTTAAAATAAATAGCAACCATGTTTATGTAGTGCCGATTAGAGTTTAATGAAAACGTGTAAATCAGTGCACTAAAAATAGCAGATGAAGGGAGTTAACCCTCTATGTGTGTTAAGTGTCAAACTCATGATGAGGTTCTCCTTCTTACATTGTCTCCAGCTGCATCCAGTTCTTCTGGCATTTAAAATATAGTTAAAAAAATTAATGTAGGCCTTTGATCATAGTTTTTAGACATTTGATTGTTTGTACACTGTTTTGGCAAAGTTAATTTAGCTCCCCTGTTAGCTTAATAGGTAAGTACGCCATTGTGGAACTGAGCCATACACATCAAGAAAAGAAAATAAAAAGGAAGTGCGTTTATACAGTGTCACTCATGATTTCAATACTCCCCAAATAGTTTTGCAACCAAAATATTGTTTTATTGAAATGACATCACTGTTGCCAAACACAATTGCCAACTTATGCACAGCAAAAGCCCCACAAAAAGCAAGGGATGAATTATCAGTAATGGGAGGGTTACTTTTATTTTCAAAGCCTGAGTGATCACCTGCCTATTGTAGGACCTGCCCGGTTTTCATTCAATTGATTTAAGTGGGAAATTTGGCCCGTTCTTTAATGGATAAGTGATCTGTTCTACCAGATTACCGCTCAGACAGTGATGGTGAAAATTAACACACATCTATTTTGATGGTGTTAAATATTAAATATTGGCCAGAGCACTCCTTCAAATGTTGTAAAGGAGTTTGATAGTAAAATTTAAAAATTAGAGAAGTTGTGCGATGTTTCTTCTGTGATGTGTGATTAACATCTAAAAAAAATGCTTAAGAAGGTTGTAGCAGTCCCACATTTTGAATAAATATCCATTTGCAATTTTCACACGGTAAATCCACAATTTTAAATGTTAATCCTTCCCGTTCACGAGCTTGGAATACTTGCTGTAAAACAAAAGCATCATTTTGTATTTCTTTGGTAAAACTGTAATATGCACACTTTGCAGAAAACAGGCCGATTTGTGACTTCTGTCAGACAATTTCAGAATGCTTTAAAATTTGTTTCAAATTGAATGTTTCTGAAGGAAAGTATTTTCTCTTCTTGAAGTCCTCTACTAAAAACATGTAAAAAAATAATGTTCAGACTTTACGCTAGTGAGTTCTTCATTATTCATTGATATTTAAAGTAGGTAAAAATTTTGCGTTTGGAAAGTAAGCTGCTAATTTTACATTTATATCTATTTCCCCATAGTTATTGAATTTTTTAATCAGGTTGTAGTTATTTTCTTTGGAAGCAAGATCTCTATAAGGAAACGCCTGGGGCTTGCAATTTATGCAATGATTTAATTATTTTTTAAGTGAGCTATTTCTTTCTAAGATTATACATGCCTATCTTACTTAAGATATTGTCATGTGCAATCTTTGAAGTGCTTTCTAAATGAATTGGGCAGACAATGGGCGGAATCATCCCAGATTTGCACAAAGTGCAGTAACGGGTGGGGAAAAAGTAGTTTTACCCACCAGCTGCAATGATGGGTTTTCGCGCCATATTGTCCCATTTCCACCTCATTAATTATGCAGTCACAGGAAACACACCATCTCGCTGGTGGGCGGCCTCCTATTTGCCTGCCACACCGTTACCTCACTGCTTCCTCATGCAAGGCGCCATATTTAAACTGCAGTCGTGTGCACATCTCAATTTTTGTAGCCCAAGACTGCTCCAGTGAAGACATGGCCCCAAAAGCCAAGAAGAGTGCAGCCCCACAATTCAGTGACACATCCCTGGGATGCCTTTTGGATGTCCTGGAGGCCCATCTTGATATCTTCTACCCCTGCTCTGACCACAGGAGGTCCAACAATCTCGCCACTCCAGCTTGGGCGGTGGCAGAGGTGGTCAGTGCCGATGCTGCACACAAGAGGTCAGCTATCCACTGCAGAAAACAGATGAATGATCTCATTCTGCCAGGGTGAGGCAACCATCTCATTACTCTAAACTCACACACTCTCAAGGCCATCACACATTCACTGGCATCTCACTCAATGCAAGCACAAGGGACATCACCACTCACTCACTCACACAAACCCTCACATCTCCATCTGGCCTCATCTCCTCTGGAGACTGCCTCCTCAGCTCTCATCATCTTGATGTCACTTGTTCAGATCAACATGTGCCCCCACACACACCCTGGGATACCCCCCTTCCCCAGTACAGCCCTTGCTTTGCAGCCGTTGAAAAGCCACCCCGGCTTTACGGCTGGTCTGGTAGGTAGAGACCGGCCCATGAGCCCCCCTAAAAGTGATGTGGTACTGCCTGCAAAGCCTGGCGCTGATGACTGCGAGTGCTGCCAGGAGCAAGGTAGGCCACCAAACTTTGAAGTCCCGAGCAAAGTGCAGCTCGCCAGGTGCACATTGTTTATGTTCAGTTGTGAAACATTGCACGCCAACATACCCAGATGATTCAGCACGGGGGTATGATTCCGGCAAGCAGGGCTTATAATAAGGTGCTGAAATTAGGCTCCCAATATGTGGCGGCAGGAAATGTGGTCCGCTATTGACTGGTGGGGTGGATGATCGTAAACTGGTTTCATGATGGCGAGAAACCAATGTTTGGCCTTCTTGCAATATTGTCCCCCATTGCTCGCCATGACGCCTGACGCTAACAGGGCCGGAAAATTCTGACCAATACCTTTTACTCTATAACATACATATCTAAAGCACTCAGGGATTGGGCTTTGGAATCTGGTTCCGAAGTGTGTCCTTGGAAGCCTACAGATATACTCCTAATTCAATATTGAGGGTTAACTCTGGGTAACTAAAAGTTCATAAGAGTAATAAAGCCTGCTGGTTAACTCACAACTTTGCTGTTTTCATTCCAGGATCTAAAATGTCACTGTGTCTTCCACATAGTCGGATAAAAAAACCAAAGCACGAAATTTTCTTAACTGCGAACCTCAACAAGGAGGGAACCAATACTTTAATTAAGAATGACAAGTTAATCATTTAAGTTAACTGAACAATACTGCTATAAATTAGAGCATTACAGAATAAAGAAAAGCAAGATTAGGTGCCAGAACCCTTACAGAGGAGATAAAGAATCTACAACGGGATGTAGATAGGTTAAGTAAATGAGTGGGCAAAAATTTGGAGATGGAGCATAATGTAAATGTGAACTTCTCCACTTTTGCAGGAAGAATAGAAGAGCAGTATAGTATTTAAACAGAGAGAGATTGCAGCACTCAGTGGCACAGAGCGATCTGGGTGTCCTGGTACATGAATCACAAAAAGTTAGTATACAGGTACAGTATTTGATTAGGGAGGTAAATGGAATATTGGCATTTATTGCAAAGGGAATGGAATATAACAACAGGGAATTTTTACTGCAGTTATATAGGGCCTTGGTGAGACCACATCTGGAGAATATAATTGTGTAGAAGCAGCTCAGAGAAGATTCACTCGACTCATTCCTGGGATGAAGACCTTATCCTATGAAGAAAGGTTGGACGGCTTGAACCTATATCCAATGGAGTTTAGAAGAATGAGAGATGATCTTATTGAAACATATAAGATCCTGAGGGGACTTGATAGGGTGGATACAGAGAGGATGTTTCCTTATGCAGGGGAGACTAGAACCAGGGGGCATATTGGGGAGACAGTGGCATAGTGGTATTGTCACTGGACTAGTAATCCAGGGACTCAGGATAATGTTCTGAGGACCCAGGTTCAAATCCCACCAATAAAAATCTGGAATTAAAAGTCTAATGATGACCATGAAACCACCATCCCTGCCGATTGTCATAAAAACCCATCTCATTTGCCAAGTTCCCTTTAGGGGAAGAAAATCTGCTGTCCCTCCCTCCCTGGTCTGGCCTGGCCTGCATGTGACTGCAGCCTCACAGCAATGTGGTTGACTCTTAAATGCCCTAGCAAGCCCTCAGTTGTATCAAATCGCTAAAAAGCCAATAAAAAGGAATGGACCACCTGCGTCGGAAACAACAAATGCAAACTCAGACCCTGTCGACCCTGCAAAGTCCCCTTTGTAAGGAACAGCCTTACATAGTCATCCTCATGGAATCATACCTTACAGATAATATCCCAGATACCACCATCACAATTCCTGTGCACACAGCAGAGGTGGTATACAGTCAGGAGGGAGTTGCCCTGGGAGTCCTCAACATCAACTTGAAGTCCCTTAGCAACAGGGCAAACATGGGAAAGGAAACTTCCTGCTGATTACCATGTACCTCCCTTCCCTCCACCTCCTCCTCCCCCCCCCCGCCCCACCCCCCACCCCACTCAGCTGATAAATCAGTACTCCTCCATGTTGAACACCACTTGGAGGAAGCACTGAGGGTGGCAAGGGCACAGAATGTATTCTGGGGGGGGGACTTCAATGGCTATCACCAAGAGCAGCTCGGTAGCATCACTACAGGCCAAGCTGGCTGAGCCCTAAATAACATAGTTGCTAGACTGAACCTGTGGCAGGTGGTGAGGGAAAAGTGTACTTGACCTCATCCTCACCAATCTGCCTGCTGCAGATGAATCTGTCCATGACAGTATCAGCAGGAGTGACCATCACACAGTGCTTATGGAGATGAAGTCCTGTCTACATGTTGAGGATACCCTCCATCATGTTGTGTGGCATTACCACAACAGGTCTAGCAACTCAAGACTGGGCATCCATGAGGCGCTGTGGGCCATCAGCAGCAGCACACCAGTACTCAACCACAATCTGTAACCTCAAGGCCTGGGATACCCCCCACTCTACCATTGCCACCAAGCCAGGGGATCAACCCTGGCTCAATGAAGAGTGCAGGAAGGCAGGCCAGGAGCAGCACCAGGCATACCTAAAAATGAGGTGTCAACCTGGAAAAGCTACACAGAGGACTACTTGGGTGCCAAATACTATAAGCAGCAAGCGATAGACAGAACTAAGGAATTCCACAAACAACAGATTAGATTTAGGCTCTGCAGTCCTGCCACATCCAGTTGTGAGTGGTGGTGGATTATTAAACAAGTTGCTGGAGGAGGAAGCTCCACAAATATCTCCATCCTCAGTGATGATGGAGCCCAGCATGTCTGTGCAAAAGGTAACGCTGAAGCATCTGCTACAATCTTCAGCTAGAAGTGCCAAGTGGATGAACCATCTCAGCCTCCTCTGGTGGTCCCAGCATCATGGATGCCAAGCTGCAGCCAATTCGATTCACTCCACATGATATCAAGAAATGGGTGAAAACACTAGATACTGCAAAGGCTATGGGGCCTGACAATATTCCAGCAATGGTACTGAAGACTTGTGATACAGAACATGCCATTAGCCATATAAATACTGTGGCTACAAGAACAGGTCAGAGGCTAGGAATCCTATGATGAGTAACTCACCTCCTGACTCCCCAAAGCCTGTCCACCTTCTACAAGGCACAAATCAGGAGTGTGATGGAATACTCCCCAGTTGCCTGGATGAGCGCAGCTCCATCAGCACTCAAGAAGCTTGACACCGTCCAGGACAAAGCAGCCCACTTGATTGGCACCCCATCCACAAACATTCACTCCCTCCACCACCGACGCACAATAGCAGCAGTGTGTACAATCTACAAGATGCACTGCAGGAATTCACCAAGATTCCTTAGAAATCAACTTCCAAACCCACGACCATTACCAACTAGAAGGACAAGGGCAGCAGATAGATGGGAACATCACCACTGCAAGTTCCCCATTAAGTCATTCACCATCCTGACTTGGAAATGTATTGCCATTCCTTCATTGTCGCTGGGTCAAAATCCTGGAACTCCCTTCCTAACAGCATTGTACGTGTACTTACACCACATGGACTGCAGCAGTTCAAGAAGGCAGCTCATCACCACCTTCTCAAGGGCAACTAGGGATGGGCAATAAATGCTGGCCCAGCCAGCGAAGCCCACAACCCGTGAATGAATAAAAATAAAAGTACTTTTGAAGTGTAGTCACCATAGTAATGTAGGAAACACAGCAGCCAATTTTCACACAACAAGCTCCCACAAACAGCAATATGGTAATGACCAGATAATCTATTGTTATGTTGATTGAGGAATAAATATTGACCAGGACACCAGGGATAACTCGCCTGTGCTCCTTGGATATTTTACACCCAACTGCGAGGGTAGATGGCAGCGTGATTTAATGCATCATTTGAAAGGTGGCACGTCAGACAGTGGAGCACTCCCTCACTGTTGCATTGGAGTGTCTACCTTGATTTTTGTGCTCAAGTCCTGGAGTCAGATTTCAGCCTGGAACCTACTGACTTAGAGCCAAGAGTGCTACCAACTGATCCATAGTTTACACCTTAAAAGGAAAGGAGGGGCCATAATGCCACCTGTAAGTTTTTGAAAGTTGTAATGTCACACTAAAGTTCTGAAGATGGGCAAACCCACCTAGGTATACCTCTCTACTTGCTGTTTATTGAACAGGAGGAACCAACCTTTGCAGGCACAAAAGGAAAGTTTGTTTACACCTGAGGCACATTGTTTGCATCCACTCATGTCTTAACACCTGTGTCTACAAACCACAGTGTATATTCCTGAGAGTTCTCCCTTGGCTGTCTGTACCTCATTAGCAGTCATAAAAACTATGCCAACAAGCCAGAACTTCATTCAAGTTCCTGGCCAAGGGTAGTTCTTCCAGGGTCTGTCAAAAGACCCATATCCTTGGAATTCCATTGTATTAGATACTTCCAAGCAACAGTAGCCACATTTTGAAAGCAGCAACGCAATGATACACAAAACAGGTGACAAATGCCTGGAGAAAACTACTTCATCACTTTTCCCATGGAAAATATCCAATAGGACAAGGCAGCACTGAAGTTTTTCATACCACAGATTTCCCTAAAACACTGGGAATTATGGATGGCACATATATGACCATTTGAACCCTACCCTAAAGCCACTGTTTTCTTGTATAGAAAGCAGTACCATCCATTAAACCAAAACACACCCTAAAACTAATGGTGGTCCCTCAGAGCGAAAAGGATGCTTGCCACAGTTTCCTAAAGTAGAGAGAGGGAGAGAGAAAAATAAAGAAAGGGTGTGGGAGAGAGAAAGGGAAAGAGAAAGAGAGAGGCTGCAAGAGATAGGGGCGGAGTCAATGCAAGGGAAAGAGTGGAAAAAGGAAAATAAAAGGCTGAGAGAAACGGCATTAAGAGGGAACAAAAATCTAGAATCCACCTTCCAGTCAGTCATTAGTCAGTCCATGATCGATGAGGGGTTGCGCACCTTCTTGAGCTTTCTTCTTCCTCTTGCATCCTCGGCCTTCGTCATCTGTCCAGCTTGGTAATTATTATTATATTAAATGCTCACTACCTTAGTAACAGCCATGACTCCTATGGTTTACAGTAATCTATCATACATGGCAACCTATGATTGCCAGCATTATTTGAAGGGGAAGAAAGACTGGGTAGATGGCTTGTCAGGGACGAAGGATATATTCTTCACCTCTACTCCTCACCCCTTTATACAGTCATGAACAAGACCTGAATAGCAAAATGATGAGGCATCAGCAAAAATTGTGCACAAGGAGAATAGAAGTTTCTTTTCAATTATCTGCTCAGTCAGGGCTTATTTATTAATATGAAGGCCTTGTTAAGTGCCTCTGTTCAGAAACAGCTATAATTTTGCACAGGAGGAATAGAAACAAAGTTCATTCTAAAGGCCCATTTAAAACACAAGCCAGTCATGCAAAGAAGTACAAGATTGGTGCAGCTTATAGCTATAGTTGAAGAATAAGTACTGATGAATTTAGAATGCACTCTTATTAACTACCTCCCACTCTCAGATTTCTTCACCTGACCCATCTTTCAATGTCAGTCTTCTCACTCAAACTGTTCCTGATGGCAGTTCTACACAGCAGACAATGGAATTTGAAATGAACATGAACAAATACCCATCTAACAATATCACACAGCATAATTTACAACTTTTCATGTAAACTAGAAGAATAATAATGCTTCAAATAAAAAAAAATCAATCTTCTCCTGCAACCTCCAGAGCATATGTTCTTTTTTTTACTTCAGGGTATGATGGTGGTGCAATGTTGGTTAATAAGATACCCCCTTGTAATGACAGGTGTTTCCTTAAATTCTTTAGCAATATCATTTGTAAGAATGTACCAACATTTCAACAATTCTCTGAATGCTCCACTGCATGGTCCTTAATCTTCTGCTCCCACTCGGACCATTATGGTTGCCTGTTTGCTGTCTACCACATGCAAATGTCAGCAAAGAAGTAAGGCCCAGATGTTTTTGTTGCCTGGTTTTATTCTGGCTACTCCCCAGGGTAGCAGAAAAAAAGATTCTAAGGTTGAAATGGAAGTCAAGGACCTTGGAACAGCCTCATTACCCTCCATTTTGCCCCATCATTACCAACTGAAGGCCTTTGTTAGCCAAAGCTTTAGTGGGATGATTTGTCCATGCTTTTTGATTCTTTTGCCTATTTAGTGCAGCTCCTGTGGCGATGCTACAGCAGCGGGTTTGCTGCAGCCATTGGCATTCTCTCAGGGCCGAGGGATGTCTTTATGGCAGGAATACTTCTGTGCGTCCTCCATTATAGCTAATGACTCTCAACCCCTGGAAAAGGAGCAAGAGTTAGGGTTGGGGGACGTGGCAGGAAAAAGAAAATCTAGCCATCACGTCTAAGCCCAGGCGTTTACAAGAGGCTGAGCCCTTCAAGCAAAATCTTTAATGAAGGTTTTAAAGATTTAAAAGATTACGCATTTTGTCATGCTATTATGAAATATTTAATTGTTGAATTTTTGATTTGATTTAAACCCTTATCTTGGCTGTTAGAAAATTCAGGTACTGAGTAAAAAGGCTTGCACAATTTGCTGTTACATAAAATATCAGTTATTGTGTGTCACACAGGGCGGAAACATCCCAGATTTGCACTAAGTGCAGTAGTGGGCGTGAAAAAGAGTAGTTTTACATGCCAGCCGCAATGGCGGGTTTTCATGGTGTATTGACACATTCCCAGCGCATCTTGCCTCATTAATAATGCATTTATGGAAAGCACGCCTGATCGCTGGTGGGGTGGCCTCTGATTCACCTGCCCCACCGTCACCTCAGGCCTTCAATAATCCGGCAATCATGTTTAAAGGGGCCCCTGCACAGAGTTAGCACCCTCTGAGGCATAGAAAGCTGCTGGAACGTCATTGTTGCCAAAGGGAGGAAACATGCTCCTCCTAAATTTAGTGGTGCCTCCCTCTGGTGCCTACTGGACGCAGTGGAGGCCTGCCGCAAAGTCCTCTACCCCCATTCTGGGCGAAGACCAGCAAAAACGGTCACCAATCCGGCATGGGAGGCGGTGGCAGCAGTGGTCAGCACCAATGCCCTGCAAAAGAGGACAGTCACCCAGTGCTGAAATAGGATGAATGTCTCCTCCATTCTGCCAGGGTAAGTCACTCTTCTCATCACACTCAACTCTCACTCACAAATCCATCAGCCATCCACAGGGATCTCACTCACTGCCAGTTCAAGGGACATCACCATTCACTCTCTCACACACACCCTCATCTGCCCTACAGATCATGTCCTCATCCCGTCCATGGGAACACTCAGCATCCACATACGTCAGGCATCCTTCTCCTCTTGCCTGGCAGGCATCCTGCTTACGCTCTCTCCATCTGTTTTCATGCAAGATAAGCTGGTACACAACAAAAGGGAGAGGTCGCAGGCTGATGGAGGAATGCCTGACATCAGGGTCCTCACAGGTTTTGAAAATAGAATCATCCAGCTGGCTGGCGATGATCTGGACCGTTCCTGTGCTGAAGGTGGGGTCTGCAGTGCTCAACCAAGTGAGGATCCAGCAGTGCAACATCCATCAGACAACCAGGCTGTGAGTCAGCTCCCCTGTTCCACAGTCCCCTGCCATGCACTAAATATCTCTCCTTGCTTTTGCAGGCATATCTGGGAAGCAGCCAAGGGGGTCCACAAGCCAGGTTCTTGACTCAAACCCCGAAAACACCTCAGAAGAAGAATCTGATGACATCTTAATTGAAGACTGTTATAGAGTTGATCTTTAGACAACTTTTCTTAGTGGAAACATTTAACTTTATTTACAAGACAGCAGCAGTAAGTACATGTGTGCATCAAACTCCATAACTAAAGGGGAACTCTCTCCTAGAGGTTCCCAGCAGTGCTAACACATTGGTTTACACAGATCATGTGATCTTACAATACAGGATTATTTTTAAAGCTATAGCCCTACGTTTCCCAAAGCTATAGTTGCTACATTCTTCCCCCTTTAACTTTCCTGTACAATTTGTATTTACAAGGATATTTATTTGATGATATTACAATATTTACACAGGTCATGAAATTACAAGTTTGTTCTGTCAGGTGGTTTCCTGATCCGTGTTGAATGTCACAGAATTTTTTTGTAGGAAACACAATCTCTGGAACTGCATTAACATCAGTTACCTCATTAAGCATGTGCAGTTCAGTGTCTTCCACTCTGACAGAGATATCTGGCATGTCGATCCTTGGCTGAGCAGCTTCAACAGGAACCACTAGTTCAGTAATGGTTACAGATGGAATATCATTTTGTTGGGATATCCCTCTTTTTCTTAAATGATCCATGCTTATGGGTGATCCGGCTCTCCACTTCCATGTGGTACGACAATTGTCCGATCACAGAGCATACTTTACCAGGTAACCACTTCAGTCCTCCACTGAAATTCTTTATATATACTGCTTCTCCAACAGTAGATTGTCACTCACGACTACGTAAATCATGAGTCGCTTTTTGGTTGTCTTGACTTTTCTCCACCTTCTCCTCCAAATTGGGAAGTATAAGGCTTAGTCTTGTCCAAAGATAGCACCTCATCAATAATTCTGCAGGTGTTGCTCCTGTTGTAGTGTGGGGGGTTGTTCTGCAGTAAAATAGGAAACGAGCAAGTTTGGTCTCCAACAAATCACCTGTTAACTTTTTCATTTCCGCCTTAGAAGTTTGTACTGCCTTTTCCACCAGTCTGTTTGATGACGGATGGTACGGTGCAGTCTTCATGTGGTTGATACCATTGAGGCTAATAAATCGTTGGAACTCAGTGCTGGTAAATGTAGTACCATTATCTGAGATGATTACCTCTAGCAATCCATGGATGGCGAAGCTTTGACGTAGTTTTTCTATTGTTGGCCTGATATTGGCGACTGTACCTCATAAACGTCTAACCACTTGGAATGAGCATCTATAATCAGTAGAAACATAGTTCCAAGGAAAGGGCCTACATAATCAATGTGCAATTGCACCCAGGCTCCACCAGCCCACTCCCATGGGTGTGATGAGGCTGCCACTGGCAACCTTTGTAGTTGTTGACTCTGCACACAGTGTTTTACCACTTTTTCAATATCGCCATCCATCCCCGGCCGCCAAAGATAACTCTGCGCTATTGTTTTCATTCGGGGCATTGCCGGATGGGCACTGTGTAGGTCTATTAAAAATGGTTCCCTTCCTTGTGCAGGAACTACAACCCGTGCATCCCATGAGAGAATACTTTCTTGACTACTCATCTTGTGTCTTCGGTTGAAAAACGCTTCAATTCATCAGAGACTGGTTCCTGGGACCAACCATGTAACACTTGGTCTCTCACTTGAGACAGGATGGGATCACAATTCATCCAGTTTCTTATCTGCCTAGCACAGACTGGTGAGGAATCTAGAAAATTCATCAGTAATACGAGCTCCTATGGGATTGGGATATGTTCATCATTCTCTTGCAAAAGAAGGGGACTTGGGGCATCAGCATTTGCTATATGAATCCTTGGTCTATGTACAAAGGTGTCTTCATATGCTGCCAAAATTAGGGCCCATCTTTGTATTCTTGAAGAGGCTATGGGAGGTATAGCCTTTTCCTTGCTAAAAAGACCAAAAAATGGTTTGTGGTCTGATACTATCGTGAAATGTCGCCTTTGCACATATTGATGGAATTTCTTTACACCAAAAATAATCGACAACATTTCTTTTTGATCTGAGAATATCCTTTCTCAGCTGTGGTAAGTGTCAAGCCTATCCACCACTCTGTGCCGTTGTCCATTTTGTGAGATAGTACTGCTCCCACTCCATAGGGGGATGCATCGCAGGTTAGCACCTCCTTCATCTGGTCATAATGCACTAACAAATTTGAAGAGTGTAAGAGCTGTTTTACTTTCATGAAGGCTTCTTTTTGGGGTGCCTCCCAAAACCATCGCTTTTTTTTCTTCCCAGTGGATGTAGAGGGTCTAGAACTGTGGATAAATTTGGTAGAAATCACCCATAATAATTTAACATCCCTAAATATGACTTAAGTTCAGAAGTATTCTTGGGTACAGATGCCTCTCTTATTGCTTTGACCTTCTCTTCAATAGGGTGTAACCCTTGGGCATCTGCCCGGTGGCCCAAATAAATGACTTAATTTGCTTGAAAAGTGCATTTTTCCTTCTTCAGGCGCACTCCTGCTTCTAAAAATGGTTTCAGGGCTTCCTCTAGGTTGGCCAAGTGTTCCTTTCCTGTGAATCCAGTTATCAGTACATCATCTAAGTAGACCCACAACCTGAGCTAGTCCCTGTAGTAAGCTCTCCATTGTCCTCTGAAAAATGGCACAGTCTGAGGAAACACCGAAAGACAGGCTGGTATATTGGTATAACCCTTTGTGGGTATTTATGGTTACGAATTTCTGGGAGGTGTCATCCAACTCCAGTTGCTGATATGCATGACTCATGTCAAGCTTTGTATACGTTGTCTCTCCTGCTAGTTTGGCATATAAGTCTTTGATCTTGGGAATAGGGTACCTGTCCAGTTTGGTTGCTCTGTTGACTGTTAGTTTATAGTCCCCACAGATCCAGACGGTCTGGTCTGGTTTAAGGACAGGAACTATGGGTGCTGCCTACTCTGAAAACTGAACCGCTTTTATGATACCCAGCCTCTCTAGCCGGCTCAGCTCAGCGTCAACCTCCTCAGGGCGTTTGGCACCAGTCTTGCTTTCAAGAAGCGAGGGGTTGCTTCTGGGCCCATGTAAATCTTGGCCTGTAGGCCTTGGATTTTTCCCAGTTCATCCTTGAAGATGTTGTCATTTTTTTTAGTAGCTCTGGTCGTCTACCTGCTCACAATTGGAAGATATCTGACCAGTTTAATTTAATCTCCTCAACCAATCACATCCTAGAAGGTTTGGCCCTCCACCTTCTACCATCATCAACTGTAGCTGTGCCGATTGGTGTCTATAATGAACAGTTGCTCTGGTGATACCTTTTACTTGTATTTCTTCACCTGTGTACGTTTTCAACTTGGCAGATGCTTGTTCCAAATTTAATCGCCTTCATTTAAATTTCTGAAGTGTGTTCTCCTATTACAGTGGCAGAAGCACTTGTGTCAACTTCCATTTTTAATGGTTTACCATTCACTTGCACTGTAACAAATATTTGCTCCGTCTTCCCAGCTTTCAAGTTGAATAATGAATAAATGTCAGAATAGGTTGTTTCTGGCTCTTCTACATTATAGACTTCACTGGACGCCGTTTGTTGTTTGGAGGCCTGTTTAAATCTTGCTTTGCACTGTCTCATTGTGTGTCCCTTGCTGTGACAAAAATGATGTTCTACTTTTTTAAGTTGCCAATTGCTAGAAGACTGATTGTTTCCGCGTTGATTAAAGTTATTTTTCGGTTTAGTTGTTAAGCTGTTTCCTGTCATTTTTTGGTAAGCGGGGGCTGTTTCCTGTTTCACGCTTCAAGCTTCAAGCTTTTCGCACCACTTTCGGCTGACTGTTTCCACCCAACTAGGAGAACAGTGCCATTTTGCTCCCATTGAATTGCTTGTGAATTCCTTACAGTGCTTTCCATTGCCAGCGCTATTTCTAACGCTTTCTTAAAATTAAGATGCACTTCAGCCAGTAATCTTCGTTGGATAGTGTCTTCTTGTACGCCACATACTAAATGATCTCTGAGCATGTCATTCAGGGTTTCACCAAAATCACAGTATTCTGTTAGTTGTTTTAATTTTGCCACGTAGGTAGCAATTGTCTCCCCAGGGGCTCTATTCTGTGAATTGAACCTGAACTTCTTCATTGTGACTGAGGGCTTGGGCTGAAAATGTCCCTTAATGAGGTTTACTAATTTAGTGAAAGTCTTTGAACCTGGGGCACTGTGGGCCATCAAGCTTTGAATTAAACTGTAGGTTTTGCTCCCACAAATGCTCAGGAGAATCTCTCTCCTCTTTTCCTCTCCCGTGATCTTGTTTGCTTGAAATAAAAATGCAAGATATTCTATATATTGAGACCAATTGTCTAAGGCTGGCTCAAAGGGATCGATTCTGCCAATCTGTGACATTTCAGCTGAGTATATCCTCTTTTATTTTTAACAAACTTAGATACTCACAATTGCTGGGCAAGGTACAACACCGAATCTGATTTATTCTCATCACCAGTTTGTTATAGAGTTGATCTTCAGACAACATTTTTTAGTGGAAACATTTAACTTTATTTACAAGACAGCAGCAGTAACTACACTTGTGCATCAAACTCCATAACTAAAGAAGAACTTCGTACACAAGGTTCCACGTGCTGCTATCACATTGGTTTACATAGATCATGTGATCTTACAACACAAGATTATTCTTAAAGCTATAGTCCTACATTTCCCAAAACTATAATTGCTACAAAGACCCATCACAGCACTCACCCACACCCTCCACCTCGGTGGGACCTAGTTCCAGAGTAACCACAATCTGGTGAGCACATCGCACTGTCTGATCCACAGTGGACGGCAACAGGGACTTCCCAGGTTTCCAGCACTTAGGGAGCTGCTGGAGGCCAGAAATCTGCTGGGTCCAGATCAGATGAGGAGCCTCTGGACCCAGTCATACCTCAGCTGCTGGAGCTGCAAAGGCAGGCTTGGAAACATCAGGAAGTGATGTCCGCTGCACTCCTCAGATTGCAAGGCACAATGGAGGAGTCTGTCCGCTTTCAGTATGAGGTAATAGCACTGGCATGCAGACCTACCGAGGTCCTCACTGGTAGGTCCTGCACTGCTGCGTGGGCTGAACTCCACTGCTGACACCATAGTTGGCCTCAAACAGTGTCATCATGAGAGGTGGGGGAGGTTGGTCAGTTCAATCTCACTCTAGCTTCCCCTACTTCCCAAGGAGTCAGCCATGGGCCCTCGGACACCCAGAGGGAAGAGTACCAGCAGCTCAACACCAGGGGGCTAACCACCCAGGTAACTCCAGGAATGCCTGGCCGATCCAAATCCCCTCTTTCTTTGACCTCCGCAGCTCCAGCTCAATAGGCTGAGGAGGGCACAGTTGGTCCACAGCAGGACACCCAAAACAGGCCGGGGCCCTCCAGGTCTCAGCTCTCATGAGGATGCCTGCCAAAGCCATCACAGACAGGGTGAAGCAGTCAGCAGGCTGCCTCCACCCCCACTGTGGATGTCTGGGGAGCACCAAGACATTGCGGTAGTATTAAGAATGTTAAGAAGATGTAGTTGCACAGGCTGTGCATGGATGTTAATCACTTGTACTTAATATTCACTACTGTAAATAATCCCCCAAGAATTCTCCTTGCCTATGACTCCTTGTTATGATGAGCAGTGATCGTGTCACTCAGATGTGAAACCTTGATTCCTGCACAAGATAAAGGCAGGTGTCTCAGTCCAGGGCCTCTTCCCTGTGCATTGTGTAACCTTCAGACCAAAGTGATGGCCCGGCTTCACACTCACTGGACACATTAGTGATGCCTGCACCTCGATGGTGCTGGTCATTGCTGCCAGAATGTCGTGGGCAGGCGTCACAGAGTTCCGTCATTCTCTCTGAGTGCTCTCAGCATCTTTGAGGTGGGGCTGGACCTCATCTCTTCAGCATCTGTGACCAGTGGTGCTGTGCTCCTGAAGGGGTCAGGTGCTGAAGGCTGGCAAAGGATCAGGTGCATTTAAAGTTTCACGGCTGTGTCTCCATGTTATGACCCTGATCACAGAGCACAAGAAAACTGTCCCAGCCAGACAGGGATCAGACATTATCAAAGGCTTTGTGAAGAGCTATGGAGTGACCACACTGCATGTCGTCATAATCTTCCTGGAATCGAGTGACTATTAAGGCCTCCGCTGTGTCTCCATGACATGAGCCTGAGCACTGAGGGTATGTGCGCTGCCATCAGCCACATAGGAGTCAAATGTTCACAGATGCAAGGTGAGGATGTCAGGACTGTCCTCACTGCATCTCATCATCATCCTCCATGAACTTGTGGCTATGAGAGCCTCCCGAGTGCGCCTGCCTCATTCTGGCCAGTGCGATGGCCTCATCATCGGCATCCTCGCCTTCAGGGGCCTCATCACCGTCACTCCCTTTGATATCTTCCTCATCGGAGGAGATGTGCAGCTCTTCCATCTTCTCCTCAGCCAGGTCCTCCCCCTTTTGCAGCGCCATGTTTTAGAGTGCGCAGCAAGTGACGATGATGTGTGACACCCTCTGGGGACTGTATTGCAATGCTCCACCAGGCCTGTCAAGGCACTGGAGCCTCATTTTCAAAATGCCTATCGCTTTCTCCGCCAAAGTCTGAGTTGCGGCATGAGCCTCGTTGTACTGTCGCTCTGCTGCAGTCTGAGGCTGCTGCACAGGCGTCGTCAGCCACGGCCTCCATGGGTAGCCCTTGTCCCCGAGAAACCAACCCTGCAGCCTCTCTGGACCCTGGAAGATGTCAGGGATCTGAGACCTGCTAAGGATGCAGGAGTCGTGGACGCTCCCAGGAAATTGTGTGCAGACCTGGAGGATGCATTATGGTTGTCGCACACCAGCTGAATATTTAGCTAGTGGAAGCCCTTGTGGTTGATGTAGTTGACTGCTTGTTGCCACAGAGATATAAGCACCACATGAATGCAGTCGATAGCACTCTGTATCTGTGCAAAACCACAGATCTGGGCAAATCCCAGCACTCTTGCTTCCTGGCTTTCCTAATCCTGGGCGAGATGCACAAAGTTGTATGCTTTCGTGAAGATGATGCCCCTGACCGCTTGGATACACTTGTGAGAGTAGGCTTGTGAGATCCCACACAGATCACCTGTGGAGCCCTGGAAGGAGACACTGGCATAAAAGTTGAAAGCAGTGGTCACTTTCATGGCCACTGGCAGTGAATGCCCTCCAATGTCCCTGTGGCGCCAAATCCTGCAGCAGATGGCATATGTGACCGACCAGTTCCCTAGACATACGCAGTTTTCAGCAACGCCAGTTCCCAGTCATCTGCAGGAATGACAGGCGCTGCCTATAGGCCCTGGGACTAGGGAGGCGCCTACGAGCGATGTCTCACTCTGGATCTTCAGCTGTGTGTGCAGCAGGCCCTGCCACCCCTTCATCTTGAGGGAGGTGTTCCTCCCTTTGCTGAGCCAGGCGCCTCCACCACTCTTTTCTTCATCTTCTCTGCTCTCTGTAAGCCATGAGGCACACCGCTAAATCACCAGGCTCCATGATCCTGATGCTCTTCTCCTGCAGGATCAAAAAGAAAGACGCGGCGGTTAGCATATGTGTCCTAAGAACCTCTCTTGATTAGGTTTGAAGGCCCCTTTGCGCATGCAGGAGAGTGCTGACCACCGCTTGGATAGTCAGTGTATAGTGCACTTATTGGCTGTCTGAAACCCCATCCACCTCCCTCCCATGCCACTTGACCGATTGGTGGCAGCTTCAGCCATTGGACTGCATGCTGTGCTCTCAGCTCTGGCACAGGCATTCTCCTAACCCACACTGCAAGGCTGTGCTGTTAGCTTGAACCATGATGGATATTCATCTAAACCTTAATAAAGACATTGCGAGGGCCTGTGAGCGCCTCCACCAGTGACTGCGCCATGGCCAGTTTTCGCAAGGGGATTCTACAACTTGCCCAGTCATCCAGTTGCTCTGCTGCCCCCTAAAACATACATTAATCTGCAGTATACGCCTGAGGGGTGAAAAGTTCTGGAGCATTTGGTGGCGCTTTCATGCTTTTGCATTGCTTGAGTGAGCAGAAAAGCTTCAGAGGCCCAACGCCAAGCATGTCAATGGAGCTGCAGCTGAATGGTTTCAGCTGCAGAAGAATGCTCACTTTTGACAAGTTTTTCCAAGTGTATTGCCACTTCCTTCACCCTCCCCTCCCCGCACACCCCAGCATGTGCTTGTGTACTTCCTTCAGTCTGTTTGTGTACTTTCTTCATTCTGTCTGTGCTGCTTTGCCCCCACCCTCTCCCCCAGCCTGAAATGCACTGGAGCCCTTGCCCTATCACTGCACCGAAAGCCAGCCAAAAAAAAAGCAAATTGTATATCCACCCCCAGGGATGCGCAGTCCCTCTTCCTTGATGACCTATGGGTGATGGTCATGAGCACTGTAAAAGGTTGTGTGCACTCACCTTTGAGTTCCCCTCGGAGATCTGGTTGCCAGGTGCACGCCTTTTAAAGGTAGTTGTGAAGCGCACTGTTCTAAAGTGACATTGATGTAGGTGGTAAATTTGACATGGGGGTGTGATTCCAGCAAGCAGGGTTTATAATGAGGTGTGAAAGTCTTGAAATAGTTCCTGATATACAGCGGTGGGAAATGCAGCCCGCCATTGACGGGTGGAGCGGACGATCACAAACTGGTTCACGAGGGGCATGAAGCCGATTTTTGGCCTTCTCGCCATATTGTCCCCCCCACTCCACCCGCCATGACGCCCAATGCCAATGGGACTGAGTGATTCCACCCACAAAGTGATACCTTTAACATTGAAAATAGCTATCACAATGTTATCTACAGCAGTAAAAACTACTCCAAGCATTGATAATTAGTTTTTAATTAAGCACATGTCCAACATATCAAATTTAAGCTATTAAGATAGATAACAGATAGAAGCTATGTATAAGCATAAGACAAATTGGAAAACAGTGACTTACTTTCTTTGCTGCCATAAAATATACTGCTGTATCAGGCATGATAAAAAATTTGTTTAAATCCATGGAGGTTTCTGGATTTATTCTGAACTACATGAAGTTGACAAGTATAGTGAAAAATTATTTATTTATTTATTTTATTTGTTCATGGGATGTGGGCTTCACTGGCCAGGCCAGCATTTATTGCCCATCCTCAATTGCCCTTGAGAAGGTGGTGGTGAGCTGCCTTCTTGAATTACTGCTGTCCACGTGGTGTAGGTACACCCACAGTGCTGTTGGGGAGGGAGTTCCAGGATTTTGACCCAGCGACAGTGAAGGAACGGCGATATATTTCCAAGTCAGGATGGTGAATGTCTTGAGGGCAACTTACAGGTGGTGGTGTTCCCATGCGTCTGCTGCCCTTGTTCTTCTAGAGGGTAGCGGTCATGCGTTTGGAAGGTCCTGGTCCAAGGAGCCTTGGTGAGTTTCTACAGTGCATCTTGGAGATTTTTCACACTGTTGCCACCCTCAGTGGTGGAGGGAATGGATGTTTGTGCATGGGGTGCCAATCAAATGGGCTGCTTTGTCCTGGATGGTGTCAAGCTCCTTGAGTGTTGTGGGAGCTGCACTCATTCAGGCAAGTGGAGAGTATTCCATCACACCTCTGACCTTTACCTTGTAAATGGTGGACAGGCTTTGGGGAGGCAGGAGTTGAGATTCCTAGCCTCTGACCTGCTCTTATAGCCGCCCCTGCAGTGATGTCCTGGAACTGGGATGACTGACCTCCAGCAACCAGAACCATCTTCCTTTCTGCTATGTATGACACTAACCAGCCGAGAGGTTCTCCCTGATTCCCATTGGCTCCAGTTTTGTTAGGCTCCCTGATGCCACATTTGGTCAAATGCTGCCTTGATGTCAAGGCCAATCATTTTCCCTTCACCTCTGGAGTTCGGGTCTTTTGCCCATGTTTAAATCAAGGCTGTAATGAGGTCAGGAGCTGAGTGACCCTGCTGTAACCCAAACTGACCATCAGTAAGCAGGTTATTGCTAAGTAAGTGCCACTTGATAGCTCTGCTGATGACCTCTTCCACCACTTTACTGATGATCGAGGGTAGACTGACGGGGCGGTAATTGGCCCGGTTGGATTTGTCCTGCTTTTTGTGTACAAGACATACCTGGGCAATTTTCAGCATTGCTGGGTAGATGCCAGTGTTGTAGCTGTACTGGAACAGCTTGGCTAGGGCCGCAGTAAGTTCTGGAGTATAAATCTTCAATACTATTGTCAGAATATTCTCAGGGTTCATAGCTTTTGCAGTATTCAGTGCCTTCAGCCGTTTCTTGATATCACGTGAAGTGAATCGAATTGGCTGAAGCCTGGCACCTGTGATGCTGGGGACCCCTGGAGGAAGCCGAAATTGGATCATCCACTCAGCACTTCTGGCTGAAGATTGTTGCAAATGTTTCAGCCTTATCTTTTGCACTGAGGTTCTGGGTTCCCCCATCATTTAGGATGGGGATATTTCTGAAGCCCCCTTCTCCAGTGAATTCTTTAATTGTCCACCACCATTCACGGCTAGATGTGGAAGGACTGCAGAGCTTAGCTCTGACCCATTAG
Source organism: Cetorhinus maximus (assembly GCF_964194155.1). Classification (NCBI taxonomy): domain Eukaryota; kingdom Metazoa; phylum Chordata; class Chondrichthyes; order Lamniformes; family Cetorhinidae; genus Cetorhinus; species Cetorhinus maximus. The sequence goes on along the minus strand of NC_135884.1, from coordinate 48,148,702 downwards.
TTGGGGGATCGCTTAGCTCTGTCTATCGCTTGCTGCATATGCTTTTAGGCACACAAGTAGCCCTGTGTTGTAGCTTCACCAGATTGACACCTCATTTTTAGGTATACCTAATGCTGCTCCTGGCATGCCCACCTGCACTCTTCATTGAACCAGGGTTGATCTCCTGGCTTGGTCGTAATAGTAGAGGGGAGGGTTTACCAGGCCATGAGGATACAGGTTGAGGTTGAGTAAAATTTTGCTGCTGCTGATGGCCCACAGTGCTCCATCGTTGCCCATGAGTTGCTGGTTCTGTTTGAAATCTATTCCATTTAGCACAGTGGCAGTGCTACACAACACGATGGGGGGTATCCTCAATGTGAAGGTGGGACTTCATCTCTACAGTGGCTGTGCGGTGGTCACTCCTACCGATACTGCCATGGACAGATGGACCTGCAGTAGGCAGGTTGGTGAGGATGAGGTTAAGTATGTTTTCCCCCTAGTTGGTTCCCTCATCACCTGCCGCAGACCCAGTCTAGTAGCTATGTCCCTTAGGACTTGGCTAGCTTGGCCTGTGGTGGTGCTGCTGAACATCTCTTGGTGATGAACATTGAAGTCCCCATCTAGAGTACAATCTGTGCCCTTGCCATCCTCAGTGCTTCCTCCAAGTGGTGTTCATCATGGAGGAGCACTGATTCATCAGCTGAGGGGGGATGGTATGTGATTATCAGCAGGAGGTTTCCTTGTCCATGTTTACCTGATGCCATGAGACTTCATGGAGTTCAGAGTCCATGTTGAGGGCTCCCAGGGCAACTCCCTCCTGACTGTATACCACTGTGCTGCCACCTCTGCTGGGTCTGTCTTGGAGCAGGACATATCCAGGGATGGTGATGGTTGTGCCTGGGACATTACCTGTAAGGTATGATTCCATGAGTATGACTATGTAAGGCTGTTGCTTGGCTAGTCTTTGAGACAGTTCTCCCAATTTTAGCACAAGCCCCCAGCTGTTTGTAAGGAGGACTTTGCAAGGTCTACAGGGCTGAGTTTGCATTTGTTGTTTCCGGTGCCTACGGTGATGCGGGGTGGTCCGTCTGGTTTCGTTCCTTATTGATTTGTTTTTCGTGCTTTGATACAACTAAGTGGCTGCTATGCCATTTCATTTAATTTCCATTTAAGAGTCAACCACATTCCTGTGGGTCTGGGGTCACATGTAGGCCAGACCAGGTAAGGATGGCAGATTTCCTTCCCTGAAGAACTCCAGTGATAGAATGAATTAAATACTTTCAGCTCATAATCTTTACAACCAGCCTCAGTCAAATGCATTGAATCAATTTGGTTTATGCAGTCTATTTTGAATCCCCACTGGTGTCCATTTCTACCTGGCCTGCCAGCACATGTGTTGGACGGTCATTTGATATTGTCTGATGCATGTGCAAGTTTAACGGAGGAACGAGTGCAGAGGTTAAGCGGATTGAATACCATTTGGGTCATCAAAACCAAACTGAATACAGTGTCTCAGGTGTAAAAAATGGATAAGGTCTTTGATCTAGTTGCTTCAGGGTATATCCTTTTCAAATTACAGGAGCAGACATCATGCATGAGGACATCTATCAGAGTGCAAATTAGCAATTATAACACAACCAAGTATGAAATGCCAAAGATGATTGACAGCACAATAGTACTGGCAAGCAGGTTAGAATGAATTATACAATATTACTAAACATTCCTTAATTTAATTTGTGAAAAATTCTTATTTGTGACACCTGAAATGTCTTGTTCCTAAGCTGCCCTATCTGTGTATGAATGCTTTGCTGAAGTGTTCAATAAATTGCATACATAAATAAAGGATTAATTTGAAAATCTATCTTTGCATAGGTAACATGTAAGTTTGGCATTTAGTTTTGTAGTTTAAATGGCTATTTCTAACTTATTTTAATTCGATGTCCCTGGGGAGAGCACTGGGTTGCTGGCTCAGTGACATTCATCATTATTATGAGTGTCACAGGCATTCATGAGCTATAGTCAATTGCACCTGAACGAAGACAAGGTCCAAAATTTCAAACCAGTGTTTATTATTTTCCATATTAAATCACATGACTCCATACCTGCCCCTTGTGGATGGTGGACGACCCTGCAGTCTTTTGCTTCTTGTGATCGGTCATGACATAGTGGCTGTCTTTACCTCTCTTACCATAGTGAACAATTTCATATTTTTCAAACTAATATTTTGTTGTTAATCTTAACATGTTCCAAGTACTGATCAGCTTAAAAATCAAAATCTTCCTGAATCAATATTGCCAAAACAATGTAGATTTTTTTGACATCTTTTGACACATAGTGGCTGTTACATTTACAAT